>NC_083224.1:94261929-95511929 GCF_032191835.1 Heteronotia binoei
AACAAAACCTTCCCTCCCTCCCTCTCTTAAGATTTTATGCAGACTAATTTATATTCGACATTCCGAGTTGGCATATCATAGGAGCATTCAGTACCTTACAAAAGATTACCATTGGTTTTATTTCCCACTATGAATTCTTACACATATATACAATTCTATATTATTATTCTTTCCCCCCTAAAACTACCATTAGCTACATGTATATCATCCATAAGAAAGTTATAGAAATTAGTAATTAGATATACTTTGCCTGCAAGACATACCAGTAACTGCCTTTACATGAACTCTAATCAGTCTATCTGGGCATCATTGCCCACTAGTGATTTTGTGCATCAAAATTTGAGGGAAAAAGACTTATTAACCATACCTGTAAGACATAAGATACACTCACAACCAATGGAAATCAGTATTAATAAACGTTTTAAACCACACTCCAAACAACGAACAAGAAAGACAACCCCCCCCCCTAAAAAACCCCTGGTGAACAATTAGTGTTCTATTTCTTTTCCTTATAAATTATTTTCTTTTCCTTAGCACTCTAGTACATCGTTCTTTCATCGTCAGTTCATGTGGCAACAGGGGTTTGTTCCTCTTCTTCTTCTTGTCCCGGGAAAAGGGCTTGTAACTCTTTCTCTTCCCTCTGAGATAATTTTATGTTCAAATTGTTTAAGAGCAGTTTTCCCGTTTCTAAATCCGACGCTTTAAGGAGGGCACCTCCTTTATAGACTATAATGTCAGAAATGGGGCTCCAACGAAATCGAATGTTTTCAGTGTAAAGTTTAGTTGCAAAGAACTTTAGATTTCTCCTCTTTTCCAAGGCTTCCGCTGGCAAATCCAGCAGCACCAACACTCTTTGCCCATCATGATTTAAAGCTCCTTTCTTTCTGGCTTCCTGAAGAATTCTGGCTCTAGTTGTGGGGTAAACGAACTGGACCAGTATATCCCTTGGCTTCCCTCTCCGCGCCGAAGCCAACGGTCCCAGACGCATGGCTTTTGTTATCACAGGAGCTGTGCCATGTTCTAGAGCCAATACCTCCGTCAGCCATTTAGTGATAAAGACTGCTGTGCCCAAATTATCTTCTGCCCCCTCCTTAATCCCTCTGAATTTCAAATGGAGGGCTCTCCAACGGTTCTCCAGAGCTATGATTCTGGTAGTAAGCAGTGCTTCTTTAGCTTTTATTTTCTTTATATCGGACTGCATCACCAGAGAGGCTTCTGCAGTGCGTTCGGCCATTTTGGCGGTTAATTCAAGTTCGTTCGCCATTTCCTCCACCTTTTTATTTACCGGGGCCAGCAAGCTTTCTACTGACTCCTTAAAGTAAGCATGAATGTCTTCTTTTAACTGCAGTATGTCTTTTTTAGTTAAGGGAGCCTCTTCGCTAATCAGCTGGTCGTTCCCGGGAGAATTTTGTCCTGGGGCCATAGTAGTTGTTATAGCTAGATGGTCTTCCCGCTCCGGAGAGGAGTTTGAGGAAAAAAAGTTCCTTACCGACGGAGAAGTCTCTGGAGCAGCCTTCACTCTTGACTTTGGTGTTTCATTAGCCTTCGGTTTTGATTTTAAAGATTTTCCCATTTGGGACTTAATTCCAGGTCTGCGACTTGGCAATAGGGCCGGGGTTTCGTTGGGAAGGGAGAGGAGCTGTTCTAAAACGCGTCCACCATTACTCAGCGACGCTCCGCCCCCCTTCTGGATTTTTAAAAAATGTTTTCTGGAGGATTTTTGTCTGTTCCACATAAACTAATAAATAGTTCAAGAGATTGTTGCTCCATTTATTACAACTACAAATATTTAAAATTAAATTCTGTTTGTAATAGTTGTTGATACACTATATTTTTAAGATGCTAGTTGTGATAATTTCATGCCAAGTAAAATTGTCCATAGTCATATTTTATGTTCCTGAAGTAACAGAATGACTTTCAATCTGGAAAAGAAAAAAGAAGTGCTAATGTAGCATTTTTTTCAATTTTTCCAAAAATGTCCATTTTTTTCCTGAAAACCCCCCAGAAAAAAACTGTTTTTTCCCCTGAGCTTCAAAATTTCTGGAAATTTTACATCTCTAGTGCTTACACAGGGGACTACCTTTACCTTTAATGAATGGTCTCCCCAATCATGAATGGACTGATACTTGACCCCCTGTATTTGTGCTGTGGAGTACATTGGAGGTGAACCTATTTGCTACACAGGACAACATGAAAGCCCCATGTTTTTGTTCACTGTCCAGGAATGACCCAGGTTCCCTTGGGAACGTGTTTCAGATTTTCTGGCATGATGTGGTGTTTTACACGTTCTTTTATGAGAGAGTTCAATTTCTGCCCAAGGTAGTTTGAGGTTCCACCTCTCCCAAGAGGTGGTCCGTCCAGTATTTTCCCCTCTCCCACTTTGCAGTGTGAAAGAAGACTACACACTTGATTTGAGGAGAGCTTTATTATTCTACTTCAGATGATCTCAGGAATTTAGGGGGGGGGCACCCCCGCCCTGTTTGTTTTTTATGCAGGTCCCCAAAAGGGCAAGACAGTATCATCCCACAACGTCACAATGGATCAGCTCAGAAGTCAGGATAAGATTTAATTTAATTTAAATTTTGGATTTATATCCTGCCCTATCCCGTAAGTGGTCTTAGGGCAGTTTACAGGGTGACCTATGTGCAGGCAGGACTCTCTTGCCTGCTGAGAATTCAAGCTTGTTTGATCAGGGCCAAATGCCACCTCTGCAGACTTCTTTGATGGAAGTACTCTGAGGGACATGCAGAGCAGTGATGTGGTCTTCAGCCGATACTTTCATTCATTACACTTTGGACCTAAAGGCCAGGAGAGAGGCACAGGTTGGCAAAGCAGTCTTTCATTCCCTCTTTGAATGAGTTTTCACTGAGAGCTTCACCCCAGTCTGATGAGTAGCTTGCTAGAATCTCAATGTGGGACTGCACAGAAAAACAAAAATGAAAACAGAGACATACTTACCTGTAACTGTTGCTCATCAAGCCTCTTCTGTGCAGGCACAGATTCCTTCTCTCCTGCCCCACTGTGAGCTCTCAAGCTTGTTTGTCTCTTCTAAACAGTGGTCGCTCAGGACAGGAAGAACTGATGGAAGGGGGCAAAATCCTTTTGGAGCACATGACTGTTTGGCCAGGAACAGTCTTAGTCTGCTCTATGTGCTGTGCCCCATGGTAGTTTTTAAGGTGTACTACAAATCCTAGGTAGCCCTGCTCATGTGTAGTCCCAATATGTGGCTGCACAGAAAAGGCTTCATGACCAACAGTTACAGGTAAATGGAACTCTGTTTTCCCTGCACAGCCACAGGGAGAGCTTTCTAAGACCATACATAAGAATATCTCTGTCTGTTGTGGAGCAGAGGGTGCAGAATTGTGATGTACTTATTTGGAATGAGTTCAGTGTTTTGCTAGCTAGTAAGCTGATAGGGCATGACCAGACGCTTCCTGGGTTTTTCTTCTGTTTCATTCAAGACCTTTGGATTTATTTCCAGTTACCAGAAGGCACCAGGAAACACATTGGAAAGCACCATGGTACCCCTGGGTGCTGCATTGGAGATTGCTTATAGAAGTCTGCCTGTTTGTTAGTTCAATTATTAAGATAAATCTAGAGCAGCTATTCTACTTTCGAAAATCATGTTGGAATAGCATGAACATTTAGATGGGGTTGTCTGTAAAGTTTTTTTTGGCTTATCAGAAATTAAAATGTTACTTCTGGAAGTTGGTTGATGGAGAGTAAATTGGGGGTCAGTGGGCTACAGCAAGTTAGGGGTAAGGCAGAAATTGACAACCTCTCTTCAAAAAAGAATGTCCTTAAGTCTTTAGAACTGTATTATGTATGCTGATGGTGGAATGCTCCTTAAGGCAGATAAGACATATTTGTTCTGTGGATGCTAGAATTTGGTTAAACTTGTTATACTAAACCTACTTAGGCAGTTTTATACATATCCATTTCCTCATTTAAATAAGGCTCTTGTGCACTACATGTGTACTCTTCTGTGCCAGTACATGTAAAAAGTACACACCTGGGTAGAGTGACTGGATTTAAACAAGATACTAGCTGGGAACACTGTTAAATAAGTTTCTTTTTGCCTGCCTAGCATTACATTTAAATTAGACCTTAGAATAGAAGAATAAGGTGACCAGTTTCTTAAATGAAAGTGACATTCTGGCTTTGGGAAACTAAATTTCCTGGTATTTGTTAAAATTAATTCAACCTTTTATTTATATAGATTGTGTAAAATGGATTCTGCTATATAATGGATACTGCTATATAAATGCAATTTGTTCCTGTAAAGTTGGTGTACCTTTACAGCAAATGTAATTGGTTTGAGATAAATTGCTGATTTTTAATTTTGCAGATAATGTGAAACTTGTTGTTAACATAAATAATTTTTTGAAGAGCAATACGTAACACTAATGACTAGGTGAACACTTGTTCTTTGGGTACTGACTAATTCCCCAAATTTTGTTTCCCTTGTGACATTAGGTTATGGTGTTTCACATTTTCCATATTTGCTTTCACTTGATACACAGTGGTCTTCAAAGCTGGCACTTTAGTCCTACAAAGACCTGAGCTTGCGATGGCTACTCTTAAATTGATCTAAAAATGGATCCAGACTAAATGTTTCCATGAGTGTTCCACCCGTGACAGTCTGAAATTTGGTTCTCAGGGTCCCCTCTCAGCTATGAACAGGATTTCAGGGGACATTTTGGGATGTCACAGGAGGAGGAAGGCAGGAAAGTCATGCTCTGCAGATGAAAGCCTTTGAAACTGCAGAATTGTTAGTCTGGATCCACCCCACTGAGTGTAACAGTTGATGAAACAGGCTTCTCCTTGCCCTGCCTTAGCTCCTGGCAGTGCAGCTGAAAACCAGCATAGGGTGGCTTAAAAACTATGTCAGCCATGGACTGTGGTACTTGTGTGAATGGAGCTTCAGACTGCAAGTAGCAGCTGGATGAAGAAGCTAGCACAGAGGTGTTGAACTTATTTGTTACTATGAGTAAGGCCAGTTGTGAAGAAAAATACAATGGGCTCTTGAAAGAGGTGCCCACCACCCTTACTGTCTTCCCACCCAAGTGGGCATTGACACCCCCCACCTCAAAGTGAGCTGATCTCTGCCATCTGGAGAGCAGTTGTAAATCTGAGTGATCTCCAGTGGTTCCCCAGGAGGAAATGGCATTGTACCTGTCTGAAGTCCCATCCCTCCTCAAATCCTACCCTCTCCAGGCCCCACTCCTTAAATCTTCAGGAATTTCCTAACTTGTAGTTGGCAACCCTATCTCCTTCCCTTCCTCTGTCTCTCTGACTTAAAGTTTTCATTGCCTTCCCCCTCCCTGCAGCCTCTACATAGGAAAATGATAGTCTTTCTTCGAAGTGGGGGTCAGGAACCAAAGCATACATCATTCTCCTCTCCCCCCATGTAATCTGAACAATGACCCTGTGAGACAGGTTATGCTGGCAGTGTGTGACTGGTTCAAAATCACCCAGTCAGCTTCCGCAGCAAGAACTTGAAAGCAGTTGTAATTCTGAGAGATCTCCAGCCTTCACCTGTCATTTTCTTATGTAGAGGCTGCAGGGAGGGGGAAGGCAATAGTGGTTCCTCAAGAGGAAACGTGTTGATACATTAGGAATTTCCCACCAATCTGGAAAGGTTCCACTAAAGGCCTTTGGTTGAGGAGCCCTCCCAGTCTTGCTATCTTCCCACCCACCCAAGTGAAGGCATTACACACCTCATGGGGAGCTGAGCTCTGCCATCTAGAATTTCCTAACCTGGAGTTGACAGCCCTGCAGCCTCTAAGGAAAAGGACAGTATTTCTTCACAGTGCGGGAGGTGGGGGGGACCAGAGCAGCTAACATCATTCTCCTCATTTGTCTCTTGCCTTTGATCTGAACAACAACCCTGTGAGGCTCTTTTATCTCTTTCTCAGGCAACCATCTTGGGGTGAGGTTGAGAGGGAGTGAAAGACAGTAAAGGTGGGACTGCCATGCCCTCTGAGTCAGTGCTAGGCTCCCTGGCTATTGCAGTGGCCTTCAGAGGCTGTGTGTGCTGGGAGACCGTCTGTGTGGGCTATTGATAGGGCCTTTCGTGAGGCCACAGGAGCTCTATAGCCCTTTCTGAGGCCAGTTGACAGAAACCAGCTAAGAGGTGTGTGTCTCTCTCTGATGTAAGATTACTTTTGGCAGTGTGTTCTGGGCTTGCAGGAGGCAGGGGCAAGGGAATCAACCAATGGGAGGCCTTTGGCACGTCAAACTATCAATCAAGAGTATATGCGGAAAGGATCTAGGGATCTTAGTGCATCATACGCTGAACATGAGTCAACAGCGTGATGCAGTGACTAAAAAGGCAAATGCAATTTTGGGCTGTATCAACAGAAGTATAGTTTTAAGATCACGTGAAGTGGTGGTATTGCTTCACTCTGCTCTGGTAAGACCTCACTTGGAGTATTATATTCAGTTTTGGGCACCACATTTTAAGAAGGATATGGACAAGGTGGAACAGGTCCAGAGGAGGGCGACGAAGATGGTGAGGTTTCTGGAGACCAAGTCCTATGAAAAAAGGTTGAAGGAGCTGGGCATGTTCAGCCTGGAAAGGAGGCAGCTGAGAGGTGATATGATTACCATCTTCAGGTATTTGAAGGGCTGTCATGTAGAGGATTGTGTGGAATTGTTTTCTGTGACACCAGAAGGTAGGACCAGAACCCCAATGGGTCGAAATTAAATCAGAAGAGTTTCTGGCTCAACATTAGGAAGAACTTCCTGACAAAGGAGTTCCAGTTTGATTTAGTGAGAGCCAGTTTGGTGTAGTGGTTAAGTGTGCGCAGGGCTTTCTTTTGAGCAGGAACGCAGTTCCCGCTGGCCTGGTGTCAGGAGGTGTGACCAGATATGCAAATGAGTCCCTGATGGGCTTTTTCCACAAGAAAGTCCTGTGCAAAACAATGGTGCTGTCAGGGGTGTGTGGCCTAATATGTAAATGAGTTCCTGCTGGGCTTTTTCTACAAAAAAAGCTCTGAGTGCGCGGATTCTTATTGGGAGAACCGAGTTTGATTTCCCACTCCTCCACTTGCAGCTGCTGGAATGACCTTGGGTCAGCCATAGCTATCGCAGGAATTGTCCTTGAAAGGGCAGCTGCTGTGAGAGCTCTCTCAGCCTCACCCACCTCACAGGGTGTTTGTTGTGAGGGCAGAAGATATAGGAGATTGAAAGCCGTTCTGAGTCTCTGATTCAGAGAGAAGGGTGAGGTATAAATCTGCAGTCTTCTTCTTCCTCAGTGAGGCAGGCTTACTTGAGAAGTGGTGGGCTCTCCTTCCTTGGAGGCTTTTAAATAGAGGCTAGATGGCCATTTGACAGCAATGCTGATCCTGTGAACTTAGGGGGAGGTGTTTGTGAAGTTCCTGCATTGTGCAGGGGGTTGGACTAGATTACTCTAGAGGTCCCAACTCTATGATCTTATTCAAATAGTTGTCCTCCAGCCTAAGGAACTTTCATTCAACTTATTTGGCGCTGAAAGAAGGCTTTGCTCAGTCAAATGGTAGTTTAGAGCTGGATCCACCCTATTAATTTACATTTCATTTGACTTGTAAATCAAATTAAAAGACAACTTGGAGAAATCTCTTTTACAACTGGCATCTTGATCTTCTTGTCTGGTATAAGTTTGTTGTTCAAGTAGTGACTTGTACTGTTGTAACAATGCTTTGGGGAAGGAGAGGATGGTTTGGGGAAGATTTGGTTTGAAAAATCGTTTTGTAGACAGGGTGTAGTTATAGCGTTAGTGGCTCATAGGAACAAACCTTAAAATATTGTTGCTATTCCTAACAAAACCTATCTCCTTTCTTTGTTGTTTCCTGAAAATATATTTGCAGTCAACCATATAACTCTATTTTGAGTTTATGGAAAGCGTCCTTAAATGATTGATACCTTTATAAAACATTTGAAATTAGGCTAGTTACACATGCTGTTCATTGCAAACTGAAAAGCTGTGGAGAAGCTGAAGTCTTCAGGGCATTGTGCATCCCACATTTGATGGGGTCCAACTGTCACTCCCTAACTCACATGCATTTTCTGTTGTTGCTCCCACCTTGTGAAACAGCCTGTCTGAGCAGGTCAAGAAGGCCCCTACACTTTTGCCATCTCACAGAATGTGCAAAACAAAAATGTTCAGAAGGTTCCTGAGGATCGGAAGGTAGCAAATGTCACCCCCATCTTTAAAAAGGGTTCCAGAGGAGATCCGGGAAATTACAGGCCAGTCAGTCTGACTTCAATACCGGGAAAGTTGGTAGAAAGCATTATCAAGGACAGAATGAGCAGGCACATTGATGAACACGGGTTATTGAGGAAGACTCAGCATGGGTTCTGTAAGGGAAGATCTTGCCTCACTAACCTGTTACATTTCTTTGAGGGTGTGAACAAACATGTGGACAAAGGAGACCCGATAGATGTTGTTTACCTTGACTTCCAGAAAGCTTTTGATAAAGTTCCTCATCAAAGGCTCCTTAGAAAGCTTGAGAGTCATGGAGTAAAAGGACAGGTCCTCTTGTGCATCAAAAACTGGCTGAGTAATAGGAAGCAGAGAGTGAGTATAAATGGGCAGCCTTCGCAGTGGAGGACGGTAAGCAGTGGGGTGCCGCAGGGCTCGGTACTGGGTTCCATGCTCTTTAACTTGTTCGTAAATGATTTAGAGTTGGGAGTGAGCAGTGAAGTGGCCAAGTTTGCAGATGACACTAAATTGTTCAGGGTGTGAGAACCAGAGAGGATTGTGAGGAACTCCAAAGGGATCTGTTGAGGCTGGGTGAGTGGGCGTCAACGTGGCAGATGCGGTTCAATGTGGCCAAGTGCAAAGTAATGCACATTGGGGCAAGAATCCCATCTACAAATACAAGTTGATGGGGTGTGAACTGGCAGAGACTGACCATGAGAGAGATCTTGGGGGCGTTTGCAATAAAAAAGGCCAACGTCATGCTGGGAATTATTAGGAAGGGAATTGAAAACAAATCAGCCAGTATCATAATGCCAGTATCATAATCGATACCAGCCAGTATCATAATGCCAGTATCATAATTGATGGTGCGGTCTCATTTGGAGTACTGTGTGCAGTTCTGGTCGCCGCACCTCAAAAAGGATATTATAGCATTGGAGAAAGTCCAGAAAAGGGCAACTAGAATGATTAAAGGGCTGGAACACTTTCCCTTTGAAGAAATGTTGAAACCCTTGGGACTCTTTAACTTGGAGAAACGTCGACTGCGGGGTGACATGATAGAGGTTTACAAGATAATGCATGGGATGGAGAAAGTAGAGAAAGAAGTACTCTTCTCCCTTTCTCACAATACAAGAACTTGTGGGCATTCGATGAAATTGCTGAGCAGACAGGTTAAAACGGATAAAAGGAAGTACTTCTTCACCCAAAGGGTGATTAACATGTGGAATTCACTGCCACAGGAGGCGGTGGCGGCCACAAACATAGCCACCTTCAAGAGGGGTTTAGATAAAAATATGGAGCAGAGGTCCATCAGTGGCTATTAGCCACAGTGTGTGTGTGTGTGTGTGTGTGTGTGTGTGTGTGTATATTTTTGCTACTGTGTGACACAGAGTGTTGGACTGGATGGGCCATTGGCCTGATCCAACATGGCTTCTCTTATGTTGTTATGTATAGTATAGTGGAACAGCTCAGGAGGGTGCTTTTTATTAGGAAATAGGATTGGTGTCTATTACAGTATCTATTGCTTTTATTGCATTAGTTTCTGCTTTTGTAATCTACTTTCTGCATTATAGTATGTCATGTCTTAGGGGGTTTTTTTCTTGCATTGCTATCTATTTCCACAATTCCGGTACTGTTGCATTTTTTATTGGATATCATATACTGTCTGAATTGTTTTCTGTATTTTATAATACAACTTGAATCTCAGTGACAAAGGAAACAAAGTAAATAAAAACAAACTGTTATATCTATATTGTAGGTTAATTTAATTTTATAACTGGTATTTAAAAGAACAAAGTCATGCGGTGTAATAAACGTAGGCTGCATAAGAGGCAGCAGCATTCAAACAAATGATGCTTATTTTGATTCATTTTTCTGTGAGAAGAGAGAAGCATCTCCTTCCTTCCAGCCTGGCTTGCCTTGGCTTTTTTTCCCTGTTGAAGTTGATCTCCTTGGTCAACACTTAAAACATACTAAGACATAGACTTTTGAAGAGCTGGTGGTTCAGTCAGATGTTAGTGTGAAGCAAAAACATTAATCTGTGGGGATTAATTTATCTGTCTGAATTTCTAATGTGTATATATTGTAAAATTTCAGGGGTGTCAAACTCATTTGTTATGAGGGCCAGATCTGACATAAATGAGACCTTGTCAGGGCGGGCCATGTGTGTCATAAAATGTAATGCCAGGTAGTGGAGACATAAGCTTTATGAAGGACACAGAGAAACTGAATTAAAGTAGTTTCTTGCTGTGAATTATTGCATCAAAATCTGGAGACAATGTCTGTGTTGGAGGAATTTTGAGTATGCTATTCAGGTGTGAGTGTGTAAGTTGCTACTCTTACACTTTTGATTTATTCATATTCATTACAGAAATCTCACGGTCAATGCTTTGAGCCTAAGACCCAGGGGGAAACTTAAATGACTGGGCATTGTGAACTTTTGTACATAAGTTGCTTCATGTACTGGTCAAGAACATATGAAGGCACCATGATACAGGCTAGGGGTTGTGTGTTTGTGTACAAAACTATAATCTTCCCCAGAGAAATAACTATAACTCGTATGATGAGGCAGTGCAAGAATAGAGACACAGCAATGTATAGTGGTCAGTTTCAGCCTACTTATATGGGAAACTTAGGTTAATATATCCAGTTACAAAGGAAATTTGCTGGATGAGGTGAACTTGGTCTGGTGAACTCTCAGCCTAATCCACTGCACTGGCTTGTTGGTATTCCTCATCTAAATAATTCGCATTGTTTTCCTACTGAGAAAGACTGGATCACGAAGGCATGAATACAGTGAAAAGGGGGAGGCAAACCCAGTTGCACCCAGGATAACTCTAACATAACGAACCAACAGTGTGCATATGCGTGCGCATTCTCTCTCTCTCTCTCTCTCTGTGTAGCAAGAAAAAAAGATCATATCTTGAATAAGACTTAGTTGACCTTAAAGGTGCTTTGTATCTCCCTTGTGATCAAGGGAACTGGGCAAAGGAAGCTCTGGCTCTTTCCCTTTCTCCCCAGGGGATGAGGCGAGAGATGAGAGATGAGCTCCAGCCAATAGGTTTGGCTCAGTAGCTCTGTTGTGCAGTTGAGATACCCTGACAAAGCACGTTCTCCCTCCCCCCTTCTTCCCCAAGGGCGGAGCTCAGCCAATGGAGAAAATAGAGGCTTTGCTCTGGAGCTCTTGTGCAGTTGAGCAAGCCTGGCAAAACAAGCTATGGCATAGAAGGAAGCAAGAGAGAGAGCGAAGGAAGCAGATTTGCTTGTGGGTCTGATAGAAGCCCTCGTGGGGGGGGGGGGGCTCATCCGGCCCCTGGGCCACACATTTGATACCCCTGGTTTATTCAGTTGTGAGCTCCTTTTTAACTTTGGCTGTTATTCATACAGAATGAAATTCTTTCCAAAAGGAACATTTTCCATAGAATTAAAGTTCTTTTTAAAAAGATATGTGAGGCATATGAATAACTTTGGTTGGAAAGATGACCTTCGAACATGAAACGACATTCTGAAGTTGCTGGAAGTTTGGGAAAGCATTCAATAGACATTTGATCCTGATAATTGCAACACTGTGTTGTGAAGAGTAGAGACGTAATTTTAGAGCTGTTAATTGCTGTTGTATTGGCATTCTTTTGTAAGTGGTCTTGTATTCTCTCACAATGGCTATAGCACTACAGAATAAAATTAGAGCCCAGTGGCACCTTTAAGACAGTTTTATTAAAGTTGTGAGCCTTCACACACTTAACACAAAAGCTCATACCTTGAATAAAACTTTGTTGGTCTTAAAGATGCCACTGGACTCTATTTTATTTCTTCAGACCAACACACCTGGATCTACAGTGCTACAGGTAATTTCATCATTGCAATTACATTTCAACAGTGTGTGAAAGAAAATACTGTAAGAAGTGGGAGCAGTTGGCTGAAACTCTTCCTCCCATGCTTGGGTATATTATTGAGTAGAGTTCAACATGTATCAAGTCCTGGATCCATGCTGTTTTAATATTTTATGGTTACACTGAACTAGAATTGTGTGCTAAGATTTAATTTAATTTTTCAGTTTATACCCTGCCCTGTACTGCAAGCAGGCTCATGGCAGCTTACAATATTAAAACAACATTAAAATAAATCAGTTCAAAAACATCATAACCACAGATATGTCAATCAGATATGTCAATCAGATGACAGGTTTTTCATCTTGTTCATTGAAAACTCAGGAGAGTAGATTTAGGTAAATTGTGAGTAATATTTCACTATAATGGTTGAGAAAATAAGGAGTTGTGGAACACTCACCTTGGAAACTCTTGAGAAACGTTCAGACAAAAGGTAAAGAATGATCGTGTCAAGTTGCTTTAGCACTCACATACTTTAGGAATACATAGTCTCCTTTTTCAGGGTAGAGTGTTGGGCCAGTGTGCCATGCCATCCTTTAAATCTGTTATTGTAGACAGATTTCAGTGTATTTGTGAAGTCTAAAATAAGTATGCATTGTAGAAACAACATATATAAAGAACAGGAACTCTGAACCTCTGGTGGATCCAGTTAGGAAACCCTAGTTCAGAGGAACATCAATCTTTTTGTGAGCCTTTGGGCACCTTGGTAATTCTGACATGGCATGGTGGCTAAAGCCACAAGATGGCTGTCACAAAATGGCTGCCACAGTAGGCAGAATCAGCCACAATCTGCTTGCCATAGCTTTACTTCAGTTGCACAGGAAAGATTCTTGTGTTACGGTGGTAGCTGCTGCCAAAGCAACATTTTAAAAAATATTCATGGCTAAATCTCCAGTAGCCATTCAAAACTTTTGCTGGACAAGGCATAACTGGGCCTACCCACTTCCTTAAAATACTAGGTGGGCACCAGATCTATATCTGTTTGTCTGTCTCAGAGATTTTTTTGTTAGGGATAAACTGTTATTTCGCTTTAACCAGGAATCACATATCTACTAAATGTTCTGTAGAGTATAAGGCTGAATAATCTGTATTTGGTGCATGGGTATGTAATGAGATCTTTTCCTGTGGACATCTAATGGCACTGCAGAAAGTATATTTATTTTCAGCTAAAACATTTCTTTCACAATGCAGAGAAAATGTTACTGATCAAACTCTGGACTATTTCATTAGGATATATAACACAAATACACTGAAAGACAAAGGTACTGCTTCCTAAAACATAATGCATTTCATCTTTATTGCAGGAAGTTAATGTACTCAGAAATAGGATATTATAGTGGAATTACAAGATAAGTCTGGATAGAAATAAAAAAAGAATTAAAATAATCTAATATTGACAAGACGACTGTTTGTGCCATGAACTTTCAGTTTTCATAAATATTCTGAGGGAAAGCAGATGACAATTATGTGCATTTCCATCCAGTTTTGTAATTTTTATTATTATTATTGTTATTATTATTGTTGTTGTTATTATTATTATTATTATTATTATTATTATTATTATTATTATTATTATTATTATTATTATTCCACCCATTCCCCATAGGGACTCAGAGCGGAGCACAACATGAATAATAAAATCACAATAAAATCAACATAACAATAAAACAGCATAACAAAAATCGATTACGATATTCAGTCCAACAGTTCAGCAGGACCAAGATGGTATAACAATACGATGCAGTCAAACAGCGCAGTAGGATAGTACAGTAGGGGGAGGCCAACCGATCTAGTGAATAGATGCCCGCCACCTCACCCCAAAATATTTTTAAGATAAATCTCCACTTTTGAAGCCTGTTGGAGCTACATATGCCTGTCTCAGTGAATCTTGCTTTACAGAGTTTGAGACCAGTGGCTCATTTAAGACCAACAAAGTTTTATTCATGTATAAGCTTTTGTGCTCATGCACACTTATTCAGCGAATCTAGATTCAGATAGGTAGCTGAATCTGCAGCAGTAGAACAAAGTTTGAGTCCACTGGCACTTTTAAGACTGCCAGAGTTGAATGCACACAAATGTTTATATCCAGAATAAAAGTTTGTTGGTCTTAAAGGTTTCAGAGAATCTAGTTAGGATGTGTGAAAATTTTAATACTTTAGTAGAACTCCATAGCAACTGTAAGGTTAGGGAGAAGAAGGTAGATGTTCATTATTAAATAATATATCTCAATGATGAAGTCATTTTTTCTTTTTAAGAAAAAAACATTTCAAGGGATTATGGTGGGTTGGGGGTAAACTTGGTCATGTAGAATGCTGGACTTCTGTAGTTGTATACTTAATTTGTGACTTCTGAAAGAATTTCTGAATCTCTGGGTACAGTCTAGTACAGTGGTTTCAAAACTGCAGTCTGCGAGACATATCTGGCCTGGGAGGAACTGACCATCTCCTGTGTCCTTCTCCCAGCCACTACTGCTGTTGTGGTGGAAAAGCCTCTTTGAGAGGGAAGGAAAAAGAGAATGCATGCACATGCACCAGAGAAAAGCTCCCCCCACTGACTTTGTGCTTCCTCCACTGGGGCTGCTTCTGCATTGCCAAACCTATCTTTTCTCATTTAGAGAGGGAGGGAAGAAAGTGGAAGGAAAGATGCAAGAAAAGGGAGTCCCATGGTACTCTCAAGACCAACAAACCTCGGGGTCAGGGGGAGGGAGAGATTCTTCTGTCAAGCCCTGCTGTTCTGTTTTCTTTGACTCCTGATCACACACACATTCCAAAAAAGGAAGTGGGACAGGAAAGAGATGCATCTAGGTGGATAAGGGGAATTAAAGGGAAATTATTTTGGCTTATTCTGAAAAGGTTTTTTTTTAAAAAAGATTAGATTTCTGTGTGTATCTGGGATTTTATTTTCTGTCAAAAAGATGTTAATCACAGTGCCTTGGATTGTATTTCATGGTTTAATGACTGGAAGTAAATGGGTAAATATTTGTTTCCATATATTCCAGTTCAAAATATGGTCTCCCTCTTTTCTCTCCCACTTCACTGGCTGCCTTTCTTCACATTAACACCCCCTCTTTAAAAATTTTTATTATCATCACTAGTAGTGAGTGTATTTTGTCCAGTCTGAAAGCAGCACATTAGTTCAATTGGAAAAAATCCCCCTTTCCAATTCTAACAGATAAAAATAATACCAAAAGAAACCTAACAGTACATCTTGTAATCTTTATTAGTGAAAGGGAGTAAGCATCCAGTAGCACCTCAATGACTAACAATATTTGTGGCAAGGCATGAACTTTCATGAGTCACTGCTCACTTCTTCAGATTCAGCTAGAATGTGAGCCCATCTGTCTTTATATCTTGGAGGGTGAAGTGATTTCAGATGCCAAGTAACAATAGCAGCCATTGGTAATGAGAGAAGAAACCTAGGTCTCAGTTCAGCCCAGGAGGATGCAGTGAGCTTCATTATCAGTTGTAATTCAGCAGTCTGTCTTCCTTATCTTCCTCTAAAATTCTGTTGTAAGAGAACAGCTACTCTTAGGTCAGCAACTGAGTGTCCTAAAAGGTTAAATCCCCCCCCCCCCAATTTTTGAATGTTGTGGTTTCTTATAGCTATAGAAAGATAAGAGTCCAGTAGCACCTTGAAGACGGAACAAAATTTAAAGCAGGGTATGAGCTTTCATGAGTCAATGCTAATTTCTTCAGACATTTCCATTTATTCTTAGTATTCTCCTGGACCAAACTGAGATCTAGGTTTCCTGTCTCATTTCCAATGATGGTATCTCCACGCAAGCTGGAGAAATGGGTTGTAAGAGGTAACTGGATCAGGCTTGTTCCAAGCTTCAATTATTTGAGAGTTTACTTCAGTCAAAGCTCCAGATGGGTTGTGCATAAAAAGGAAATGTGACTAAATCTGTTAATAGCAACACACTTGCAATTACCTGCTTTTACCATACTAAAGGTAATTAATATGTTCCTGCTGCCTTAGGGTCTTTAACCATAAGATCAGTGCCAAATTGTTGTATGGGATTCCAATTTGTATTATGGCCATCAAGAAGGATATAGAAAAGGTTTAGTTGAAATTCTTGCAAAAAGTACTAGGCCTTCCTCCTTTTGTGCCCTATGCGGCCATTTGTCTAGAGACTAATCAAAAACTCCTAGAGACAAAAGCTTGGATTATAACAATCACAAATTTTAGCTCAGATTACACTTCAGAATTAGCCTCAGTTCTCTTATTTCACAAATGCTTGCCAAGTCCCAGTTCTTTGCTTGATTCCTCTATATAGAGAGAAAGATCACTTGAATAGGGGTTAGTTTTGGGGAATTCCTCCTCTTGCGAGAAAGATCAACGGATTAAATAAAGACTGTTGGGATATTGAATGTCAAGAGCTGATTACCTGTGCCTTGGGCAAGATGTTCTCCCCTGGGGGTAGGGATTCTTCCCGAAGGATCTATAGCAGAATATTTCCTTTGTTTAACTGTTCTGCATTATTGAAGATCCTTTATGTTAGCTTGTTTTAATGTGTGTCATTGGGCTGTATTGTTTGGGAGGTTTCATTAAACCCCACACCCTAATATGTGCATGTGATGCCAATGAAATACAAAGCTTGGATCATATCCTCTTGCATTGTACTTATTACTGTGATATCTGAGCCTTATATCTGGAGCCTTTATTGAGAAACCTAGGAAATCAACCTGCTTTCTAATTGTTATGTAGTGACTATGGAAAGGGTGGCCAAATTTTTATATCTGGCCTCCAAGAGGAGAGATTGTATTTACAAGTGTTAATGATTACTGATATTTCCCTGCCTGTTTGTGATGCTGTGGTATGCTGTGACGGAACTGGCCCGATTCTGCCTTCAGACCCGGTCCCGTCAACTCCCTATTGAGTCACCAACTCCTGGAGGGAGCTATTTCTCCTCCGGCCACTTGGGCTCGCTGCCACCACCTGCTCAGTCTAGGGGTTCAGATTGAGAGGAACAGGACTCCCAATCCCCCTCTCCAGCTCTGAGGCCAGGCCTCAAGGTCCTCTGCCACCCTGTACTTGGGTATCACAGAGACCACAGCCCTTCTTCGGGGAACCCCTGGAGGATTGGCACCCTATCCAACTGCATGCCTTCCCCCTTCCCTGGGGCCCCCTTCATAAAGCAGCGTGGTCTAAGCGGTTGGGGATCTATGTGGTACAGAGTTTGACTGCCAGCATTCAAAACAGTAAAAATGTTTAATAAAAAGAGAAATAAAAATAAAAACAAAAACAGTTACATGTAAAAGTTTAGCACAGCACCTGAACAGCAACAAGCAGGATAAATAAAAGGTGGATTTAAACGCATCCTCTCGTCCCTGGTGTAAACTGGCCCTACCTTGTGAATGACTGCCTGGGGTCCCACAGACAGGAGCCCACAGGCTGGCAACCTCTCTCCCTGAGCGCCAGCTGAGAACTGCCCTTTCCCTGCCTAATTCAAATAAAAAACCCCCAAAGAACTTCCTGCCCCTCTAGGAGGCTTTTCCCCTAGAGTTGCTGGTTTAACTCCAGAAGGGAGGAGGGAATAGGGTGACCATAATGTCTGAAGGCCAGCCAGGGACACCTGGGGGGGGGAAGGTAGGGGTGTGCGTGCGCAAAGCGTGCACGCCGCCGGAAACAGGAAGTGACGTCACTTCCGGTGACGTCACTTCCGGTGATGTCATGCCACCGCCGGAAGCAGGAAGTGACACCACTTCCTGTGACATCATTTCCCCGCGTCACCTGCCAGAAACGGGAAGTGACATCACTTCCTCTGACATCACTTCCCCCAAATGACATCATTTCCCCCAAATGCCACTGCCGGAAACAGGAAGTGACTTCACAGCACTTCCTGTGACGTCCCCAAAAATCCCCCAAATATCACCGCCGGAAACAATTTTGTTCTCAAATCCTGTATATACTTCATCAGTATATGGGATAAGGCACTTTCTCAACTGTGCTGCATAATGCAGCCTATTTATTTTGTCCTGTTTGCTCTGTTGGCTCTATCTGCGCCACCTTCATCACTTTCGGGGTGTGGATCCCCCAGTGGGGTGGTCTCCCGACTCCCTCCGCCGGCTGTTTCTGATAGCCCTGCGCCCCCTCTTTCATTTGATATGTGTCCCGTGCGGGTGCCACCCTCCCGCCGGGAGATGCCGCAAAATGAGCCCCCTTGAGGCTTATGGCGGCAGGGCTCGGGGGAAGCGAGCTAGACTGCTGTTCTTTTGAGGGGTTATAGAGTGTTTCGAGCCCGTCCCTGTGGCATCGGTCTCATCGTTGTGGGACCCAGGGGGCCGGCGCAGCGGCCCGCCGAAGCAGCCTGTCACTAATAACACAGGTCGAGATGCAGGACAGGAACCCGGAAGTGACCGACAGGCTGCTTCAGCAGGCCGCTGCGCCGGCCCCCTGGGCCCTACAACGATGGGACCGATGCCACAGGGACGGGCTCGAAACACTCTATAACCCCTCAAAAGAACAGCAGTCTAGCTCGCTTCCCCCGAGCCCTGCTGCCATAAGCCTCAAGGGGGCTCATTTTGCTGCATCTCCCGGCGGGAGGGTGGCACCCGCACGGGACACATATCAAATGAAAGAGGGGCGCAGGGCGATCAGAAACAGCCGGCGGAGGGAGTCGGGAGACCACCCCACTGGGGGATCCGCACCCCGAAAGTGATGAAGGTGGCGCAGATAGAGCCAACAGAGCAAACAGGACAAAATAAATAGGCTGCATTATGCAGCACAGTTGAGAAAGTGCCTTATCCCATATACTGATTAAGTAAATACAGGATCTGAGAACAAAATTGCACCAGAAGACACAAACACAAAGCTCCCTTACACTGAATCAGTGCTTGGGTCCACCAAAGTCAGTATTGTCCACTCCAGTCACAAACACAAAGCTCCCTTACACTGAATCAGTGCTTGGGTCCACCAAAGTCAGTATTGTCACATAAGAACATAAGAGAAGCCATGTTGGATCAGGCCAATGGCCCATCCAGTCCAACACTCTGCGTCACATAAGAACAAAACAGAAGCCCTGTTGGATCAGGCCAGTGGCCCATCCAGTCCAACACTCTGCATCACATAAGAACATAAGAGAAGCCCTGTTGGATCAGGCCAGTGGCCCATCCAGTCCAACACTCTGCGTCACATAAGAACATAACAGAAGCCCTGTTGGATCAGGCCAGTGGCCCCTCCAGTCCAACACTCTGTGTCACATAAAAATATAAGAGAAGCCCTGTTGCATCAGGCCAGTGGCCCCTCCAGTCCAACACTCTGTGTCACATAAGAGCATAAGAGAAGCCCTGTTGGATCAGGCCAGTGGCCCCTCCAGTCCAACACTCTGTGTCACATAAGAACATAAGGAGGGAAGGGAAGGGAGGAAGGAAGGAAGGAAGGAAGGAAGGAAGGAAGGAAGGAAGGAAGGAAGGAAGGAAGGAAGGAAGGAAGGAAGGAAGGAAGGGGGAGGGAGGGAAGGAAGGAAGGAAGGGGGGAGGGAGGGAAGGAAGGAAGAAAGGAAGGAAGGAAGGGAGGAGGGAAGGAAGGAAGGGAAGGGAGTGAGGGAAGGAAGGGAGGGAAGGAAGAAAGGAAGGAAGGGAGGAGGGAGGGAAGGGAAGGAAGGGAGGGAGGGAG
Organism: Heteronotia binoei; assembly: GCF_032191835.1. Taxonomy (NCBI): domain Eukaryota; kingdom Metazoa; phylum Chordata; class Lepidosauria; order Squamata; family Gekkonidae; genus Heteronotia; species Heteronotia binoei. The sequence continues at coordinate 94,281,616 of NC_083224.1, forward strand.
GGAGGAGGGAGGGAAGAAAGGAAGGCCGCCCCCCGCCCCCCCCGCGCTTTCGGCCCCCTTACCTGATTCCAGGGCGGCGGAGAGTCCGGCGGCGGCGGCGAGTCCTGCAGGCCTGCGGCGGCGGCCTCGCGGCGAGGGAGGGAGGGAGCTGCTGGCGCTGGCCTCTGGAGGCCTCCAAGGACCAGCGCCGGGTGCTCCGCGGCTTCCCCGCGGCCTCCGCTGGTCCCTGGAGGCCCTCCAGAGACTCTGGAGGGCCTCCAGGGACCAGCGGAGGCCACGGGGAAGCCTTCGCTGGCCGGCGCTGGTCCCGGAAGAGCCTCTGGAAGGCCTTCCGGGACCAGCGCCGGGTGCCCCGCGGCCTCCGCTGGTGCCTGGAGGCCCTCCAGAGACTCTGGAGGGCCTCCAGGGACCAGCGGAGGCCGCGGGGAAGCCTTCGCTGGCCGGCGCTGGTCCCGGAAGGCCTTCCAGAGGCTCTGGAAGGCCTTCCGGGACCAGCGCCGGGTGCCCCGCGGCCTCCCCGCGGCCTCCGCTGGTCCCTGGAGGCCCTCCAGAGACTCTGGAGGGCCTCCAGGGACCAGCGGAGGCCGCGGGGAGGCCTTCGCTGGCCGGCGCTGGTCCCGGAAGGCCTTCCAGAGCCTCTGGAAGGCCTTCCGGGACCAGCGCCGGGTGCCCCGCGGCCTCCCCGCGGCCTCCGCTGGTCCCTGGAGGCCCTCCAGAGACTCTGGAGGGCCTCCAGGGACCAGCGGAGGCCGCGGGGAAGCCTTCGCTGGCCGGCCCTGGTCTCGGAAGGCCTTCCAGAGGCTCTGGAAGGCCTTCCGGGACCAGCGCCGGGTGCCCCGCGGCCTCTCCACGGCCTCCGCTGGTCGCTGGAGGCCCTCCAGAGTCTCTGGAGGGCTTCCAGCGACCAGCGGAGGCCACGGAGAGGCCTCCACCACTGCCGCCGGGCCCCGCGCGCGGGCGGAGAAGGCGGCGAGTGAGGGAGGGAGCGTCCCTGTGCGTGCGCAGGGGCCCTGCGCAGGCGCAGGGACGATCCCTCCCTCACTCGCCGCCTTCCCCGCCGGCGCCCGCGGCCCACCGCCTCCGGGGCTGGCTAAACCGGGACCTTTAATGGTCCCGGTATAGGCAGCCCGGGAGCCGGGATTGGGTGGCCAGAACCGGGAATGTCCCGGGAGACCGGGACGGTCTGGCCACCCTAGGAGGGAATGAGGGGAAGGCTAAAGAATTTCCTGCCCCTCTAGGAGGCTTTCCCCCTAGAGTTGATGGTTTAACTCCGGAAGGGAGGGGGGAGTGAAGGGAAGACTAGGCCACACAGCCTGCCTAGTAGTTTCATGTTCCCCTCCAACCAAGCACCAACATTAACCAAGATGGCGTTTCGCCACATATGCCATTAAGGTTGTTGATATCTCCAAGTCTGTTACCATTTGGTATCTGAAATAATCTTTATAAAATTTATATATTCGGCACCTTGTGTTACACTTTATGACACACATGGTCCAGCTTGACAAAGTGACATTTATGTCAGTTCCATCCCTTGTAACAAATGAGTTTGACACCTCTGGTCTAATGTTCCAATGTAAATGTACAACTTTTTTTTTGTTGCTGCATTTTTATTGCATTGCCTTTCTCCTTTGAATTCAGATGTTTTTGACTACTTGAGATAATTGAAGCCACAGTGATGGGTAAAAGCCCAGAGGCAGAGCTTTTAACATGTGCTCTGTCCTCCACCCCAATTTGTCTGTGGATGTCAGGTACATTTGTTGTAGTGTATAGCTTGTTGTTAGTATTTTCTCATATTGTAAGCCCTTTTGAGTCCACACACTGGGAAAAAGTGGGTTACAAGTATCGAAATGAATAAATAAAACTGCTTTCAGATTGTGGTCAGACAACTAGTTTAACTTCAGTTTGTATGATGTCATTTGGCAGTCTCTCTCCCATAGACAAAGATGCATCTCAGCCCATCCTTGCTGCATATCTTAAGTAGGCAAAAATTCTTCCAGTTCCTTTAAGTGTAAAGGCACAATATCTTCATCAAGAAGATTTCTTGGCACCTGTGCTACCCTCATTTTGGACATCACAGGGCCCCTTGTGGTTTTGCACCTATCCTTTCTTCACAGATCATTATAGATAACTCCATCTATCACAAAGTAGGAGTCAAGTTGTACCTTTAAGACCAACAGTTTATTCAGAATATAAGCTTTTGTGTGCTCTAAGGTTACATTCTGAATAAAACTTTGTTGGTCTTAAAGGTACAACTTGACTCCTACTTTGTTCTACTGCTACAGACCAACATGGCTGCCCACCTGGATCTATCCATCTATCATAGGCATGTTCATTTGGTACTATCTCCAAATGCTAGATTTCTTTAATCTAAGCCAGATGACACATGACTACTAAGAATCTGTCACGGTGGATCTTCTTCGTGGTCTCTGTGCATCACACTGATGGGATTAAGGCGCCTGCGCCGATCACGATCGGTAACTTCAAAAGCTGCGGATTTCCGCGCCCCAGGCCCGGTGCGCATGCGCACAGCCCCCACTGCGCATGCTCACCACGCCCGGAGCGGACATCCCGCCAGTTCTCTTCTGACCGCCGCTCGGATCAGTCGATCTTTTCGCTACGGTCGGTATTTTTTCCTATCTATATTTAGATTGTGGATTTCCAGAGTTTCTTATTTTCTTTCTTATTTTAGTTTATTATTTTCGATACGAAGAAGGGAACAAAATTGGATTCTCCGTTCCAGTTCCCAATCTTTCCTCGCCCTCCCCCCCCCTCACCCCTTCCCGCCACGGATGGAAAGGCGCTGGGGATTTTTCCGGAGGTGCACGAGGTGTGGCAGCAAGATAGCCCCTCCAGACGGACACTCCCTCTGCCTACTTTGCCTTGGGGAGTCCCATATTCCTGACTCTTGCATACATTGCTCGAGATTTTCAAAGCAAACCAGGAAAAATCGCGCAGCCCGGCTGGCCGCCGCTTTAATGGAGAGGGCACTTTCGCCGAAGAAGATGTTGACCACTCCAAAACCGTCGACATCCGAGTCGGTCGGTACCGACAGGGCCCTTACCGACGCCGATCGCCCCAGCAAGAAAGCGGGCTCGGCACCTAAGTCGGACTCCTCTACGCCCACAAAACGGCCTAGAGAGGAGAAGGTCGCCCACACCGGAACAAAGAAGAAGAAGGCAGACAAACCCAAACCCAGTGGACACTCTGCCTCTTCTGCCCCGACATCGCCATCGGTACAGGCGACGGGGACGGTTCCACCACTCAGGCTATTCGCCTCGCCTAGCCGTCGCCACAGCTCACCGACACTCTCAGCCATGTCGACGCAGATAGCGATTTCATCGGACTCCGACATCGAACTCGCCCAACGCTCGGGAACGGAGCAGAGTCCTGCGGATGAGCACCGCCCTCGAACCCCATCCCCGCAACCTAAAGGAGATGACCGAGCTACTCCCCCTAGGGGTCGGTCGCGAAGCCCACGGAGACCTCTCACCCCCCGCCATCGCTCCCGTAGCAGACGTCGGGACCGATCACATAGCCGCTCCAGGAGCCCTAGACGTCGGCACCGATCGCGTGAGTCGACCAAGGCCAGATCACCGGTAGATCGCTCACCGAGATCGAAGCCCAGAGACAGTTCACCACTTCGGAAACCACCCCCCCCCCGATACCCTGGGACCAGAGACAATGGCAATACTTATACGGCTCTTACCAGATGCCCTCAGTTTTTCCCTGGATGCCCCCCAGACAATTGGACTGGGACCAGCAATCTGAGGCGTCAGTGAGATCCAGAACCTCTTATCATACACCGAGGCATACATCATCGGCGGCACTGGCGAAGCCCCCGAGCATCGAAAAGCCCCCAAAGCAAAGCTCTCCTCGACCTCGAGGACAGGAAAAGGTGACCCCGGAACCAATTAAGACCCCGGAACCTCATCCTAGGTCAGAGCACTCAGAATCGCCAGACGACTCGAAATCAGGGGAGGAGTCTGCTTCAGAAGAACAGGGCACCCCTTCCTCCCCGGAGGAACCTTCACCTTCGGAGAAAGTCGGGGAAGAACAACCGATATCGCCATCTGAAGATCTCAAGTCTTACGGAGATCTTATTAAACGCATGGCCCAGACACTGGCTCTGACTACAGTTCAGCCCAAACCGGTAGTAACGGACAATGTGTTCGATGTGGTGCAACTGGATACCTCCACAGCAGTAGCACTCCCTCTAACGTCGGTCATGCTACACACGGCCAAATCCGCATGGGACAAACCTGCGTCGACACCAATATCATCACGCAGGCTTGACCACATGTATAGAATTCAGGAATCGACCGCTGAATTTCTATTTAACCACCCTAAGCCGAACTCGGTGGTGGTCGCCTCCTCTTCCAAAGCTAGGAAGACCCATTCGACCCCCCCTGACAGGGAGGGAAAGAAGTTAGACAATCTGGGTAGGCGGTTTTATACGGCGGGTTCACTTGGCGTGAAAATGGCGAACTACACTGCATGCATGGGGCGATACCAATATGCGTTATGGGACCAGCTCTCCTCCATTTTACCTACTCTCCCAGAACAAGCAAAGACAGCAGTCAGGAAGTTGCAAAAGGAGGGAACCCTACTAGCGAAACAACAAATCAGTTCCGCAAAACACGTCGGCGATATAGGGGCTAAAACCATCTCCTCGGCTGTGACACTCAGGAGGCATTCGTGGCTAAGGTCAACGGCCCTCCAACCGGATACCCAGTCGTATATAGAAGATTTACCATTCGATGGCAGCGGGTTGTTCAGTGCAAACACCGACACCGCTTTACAAGAATTGGATAAAAGCATCAAAACATCAAGAAACCTAGGGGTATCCACTTCATCTAAAACACAGTCCAAACGACCTTGGTCAAAGACTTGGAACAAGAAACCGTTCTCAAAACAGCAAGGGGACCAGCAGTGGAGACCTAAAAGCTCGGGCTCTTTCTCCAAATCTCAGTATGGTACAAAGACGAAGTACTCACCGACTTCTACGCAGACCCCTCGCCAAAAGGGGAATCGGCAACCCAAACAGAGCCTTTGACTGCCTCCCCCTATGTTCTGCCCTATCCCCGTCCCCTGGGAACCAGACAAGACTCTACCCCTTCTTCCCAGCTTGGGCCAAAATTACTACAGACAAATGGGTCCTCTCTGTTATTCGGATAGGCTACCAAATAGAGTTTCAACAACACCCCACTGTCCCTACAGTCGTCCATACCACACACTCTCCAATACTAAAAGAGGAAGTACAAGCCCTTCTGCACAAGAATGCAATAGAGGCAGTCCCACAGTGTCAGGAAAAACAGGGATTCTACTCCCGATATTTTATAATCCCCAAGCGGGATGGTGGCCTCCGGCCTATCATGGACCTGAGAGCTCTCAACATTTTCATCACTCATCACAGATTCAGGATGACCTCTCTGCAAAACATTCTGCCTTTGCTCAACCAGGGAGACTGGATGGCCACATTAGACCTGCAGGACGCATACTTCCACATAAGTATCCACCCAGACCACCGGAAGTTCCTCAGGTTTACCATCGGGAAATCCCATTTCCAATACCGGGCATTGCCATTCGGACTTTCAACGGCCCCAAGGGTCTTTACGAAGACCATGGCAGTAGTGGCAGCACATCTGAGACTGCAAGGGATAGTGATATTTCCATATATAGACGATTGGCTCCTGGTGGCAAACTCCAAGGACCGTCTACTGCACCACATCCGGATAACCTTAGCCCTTCTACAGGAACTGGGTTTACAAGTCAACAACAAAAAATCACATCTCCAACCATGCCAGAGGACACAATTCATAGGAGCGATCCTAGATACAAGGAAATGCAAAGCATTTCTCCCACCAAGCAGAGCAAACGACATCATCTCGCTTGTGTCAGAATTTCTCCACAACCCAACGGTGAGAGCGAGACAGATACAGCGTCTTCTAGGACTGATGGCCGCAACCACTGCAGTCATCACGTTTGCCAGGTTCCACATGCGGATGCTCCAACTGTGGTTCATCAATGCATTCAACTGCCTGAGGGACCCCCCGTCACGCCGGATGCGCATTCCGGAACCAGTCCTACTCTCTCTAACGTGGTGGCACCAGAGACAACATCTAACGGAAGGTGCCCCATTTCACAGAAAGGCCCCTTCTCTGACGATAACCACAGATGCATCCCTGTGGGGCTGGGGAGCTCATCTGGACGGCATGTGCGTCGGGGACAGATGGCCTCCATGCCACCTACAATTTCACATAAACTTTCTGGAGTTGCTGGCAATCCATCACGCCATCATCTCATTCCGGAAACTACTCACCAACAGATCGGTGGCAATCCTTACAGACAACACGACGGCCCTAGCATACATAAACAGGCAGGGGGGCACAGTGTCCCGGAAGCTTTGCCTCTTAGCCTTACGCATTTGGGAGATATGCAGAGAGACGCGAACAACCCTAACTGCAGCACATCTCCCGGGGACTCTCAACTCTTGTGCGGACTCTCTAAGCAGAGGAGGTGCCATACTCCACGAATGGGAAATGAACTGGAAATTCCTTCAACCAGTCTTTCAGCAGTGGGGGACACCGGAAATAGACGTGTTTGCGACTCGCGAAAATTCAAAGTGCAGGAAGTTCTGCTGCAGGGGGGGAGCAGACCCGAGGTCGCTGGGAGACGGCCTGATATTTCCATGGAAGGGCCAGCACGTCTACCTGTTCCCTCCCATCCCGCTCATAACCAAGGTGGTCCACAAAGTTCACAAAGAAAGGCCACGAGGGATCCTAGTCACCCCGTGGTGGCCGAGACAACATTGGTTTGCCCCAATCCTAAGCATATCCGACGGGGTCTACCATCAGTTTCCGCCAGCCACAGACCTACTAGTATCGCATCAGGGGAAGGTGACTCATCACAATGTACCGCACCTAAAATTGACGGCGTGGCGGCTATAACTGCCCCGTTATCAGCCAGGGCACAAGAGGTTATTCTGAACTGTAGGAAGTTGTCCACTCGTAGGTCATATGACTACAAGTGGTCTAAGTTTGTGAACTTCGCTGCGTCGGAGGGAGCAGACCCCACCACAGCGGGCCTCTCCATGGTGTTGGACTTCATCCTCGCCCTAATCGACAAGGGACTAGCAGTATCATCAGCTAGAGTGTACTTGGCTGCCATATCAGCCAATCATGTAAACATTGAAGGCTACTCGGTGTTCTCACACCCGGACTCTAAGAAATTCCTTCGTGGCCTTGCCAGGCTGTACCCTGTGGTAAAGGTTCCAGCCCCTGCATGGGACCTCCCTGGAGTCCTACACGCCTTATCGGGGAAACCCTTTGAACCTATGGCGTCATGCCCCCTACAGTTGCTAACGTGGAAGACAGCCTTTCTCCTAGCCATTACATCAGCCAGAAGAGTGGGCGAGCTGGCCGCTCTCCGCTGTGACAACCCATACTTACGATTTAGTGCAGATGGTGTCTGGTTGAGACCAGATATCAGATTCCTCCCCAAAGTGGTATCCGCATTCCACTTAAATAAGGAAATATACCTGCCGGTGTATTTTCCGAACCCCATGACAGATGGGGAGCGCAGACTCCATGCACTAGACGTAAAAAGGGCATTATCCTTTTACCTACACAGAATGAGGCCCTTCCGTAGGGACTCAAGACTTTTTCTGTCCTATGCCCCGGCGTCCCAAGGGAGCAAGGTCTCAGCTCAGAGGATCTCAAAATGGATCTCAGAAACCATAAAACTGTGCTACTTAATAAATAAGAGACCTTTGCCTGGCCCCATTAAAGCGCACTCCACGAGGGCGATAGCCACGTCAGCAGCCTTCATGAAAGGGGTGCCCCTGAGTGACATTTGTGCAGCAGCCACGTGGTCCTCACCGCATACCTTCGTCAGACATTATGCGTTAGACCTGAGATGGCATCAAGGCACTTCGGTGGGCCAGGCGGTACTGCAGTCGCTGTCTTACTGATGAACCGGAGCACCCTCCTCCAGGTAGGACATTGGCTTGCTAGTCTCCCATCAGTGTGATGCACAGAGACCACGAAGAAGATAAACAGGTTGCTTACCTGTAACTTATGATCTTCGAGTGGTCATCTGTGCAGTCACACTACCCGCCCTCCTTCCCCTCTGCTGCCGGTCCATCAGTGGATTGTGCAGCGGTCAGAAGGAACTGGCGGGATGTCCGCTCCGGGCGTGGTGAGCATGCGCAGTGGGGGCTGTGCGCATGCGCACCGGGCCTGGGGCGCGGAAATCCGCAGCTTTTGAAGTTACCGATCGTGATCGGCGCAGGCGCCTTAATCCCATCAGTGTGACTGCACAGATGACCACTCGAAGATCATAAGTTACAGGTAAGCAACCTGTTTTTATCAGCACGTGTACTGACATGAAACCTGTAGTGATAGTGTCTGATTAAGAACTAGATGACCAATCTACATTATGCTACAGAATGCAGCCCACATCCTCTGCTGCTTTTCTACTTGTAATGATGAATTGCTTTTTACATTTTCTCTTGGCACATTAGACCTGAAGGCTCCTTGGCACAAAGTAGATTTATTTCACTACCTGGCAAAGGCAGAAACATTCCCAGAATCAACATTTGGAGAAGATTGCTGTCTGCGTGTTTTCTGTTATGGCTACCTGTGGCAATTTTCTGATCTAGATGGAAAAACCAGAGGGTTATTGAATGAAATGACTCATACCTAATGGGAATTAATTCTGGTATTCCCCTGGAAGGGTGCTCAGCCTCAAGAAGAGCAGTTCATAGCTTAATGCATGGACTGACTTCACTAGAAAGAGCTGTGTTGAATGAGAAATTTAGGTTTTATTTGTGGTGTTTAACCTACATGGCAGTATCAAGAGGTGACTTCATCACAGGTTAACCAGCTCACAGAGGATGGTTTTGACTTAATTTTAACTCCCCCCCCCCCCCAAGGGTAGACTGGCTTGAAGATTTGTATTTAGGTATTATATAGTTTGAAGTGTTGGTCCCCTGGTGATGGGGTGGATAATCATGATTCCCAAATGGGATGCATGCCATATTTTGCCCCGCCATAGTTATCAGTTTCACAAATTGTGAATTTACAAGTAGAATTCTGGACATTTGTTAGCTCCTGAGAGCAAACACCTTTACAGATGAGATCTCAAGATTTATTTTGGGTACAAGTGGACCTGTGTGCATATATTTATATGAAAAATTGGCTTCCATTTGAGATACAGATACTTTCTATGCTTAAACTAGTGTCTCACTAAAGGAACGCTTCATACTATCCTGGTTTTTACTGCTACTCTGCAGTGAGCTTTACTATTGTATACACAAGTGATCACATTTTGACAACATTATGTTTAGGTTCTGCAGAACCATAATCAGTTGTATGAATGCAAACTATTCAAGCTATATAATAATTTCCAAAGCCTGCCATCTCACACTTCATTATTGTGGAGAGAGGCAGGCAAATGATAAATTGCTTGGAAATCAGAAATTGTTCCTCTTCTGGAAAGGCTTAGTGGAAGGAGGGGAGGGGAGGGCAGAGGTTGAATATCCTTTTTAAAAAACATCTGTAGTCTGAGGCATGGTGAAAAACACATTCTGATAAATTGAACAGGGGGGAAAAACCTTGAAAATAATGAAAATTAGGATTCTCTTTGTTTTCAGTGTAGCAGTATTCTAAAATAATGGAAAATGAAACAAATTACCATGCTGTTGAATTTCAGCTATTGATATTTTTGAGAGAATAGAGTATTGTCTAATGTTTATGGCAGTGTTTTGTGGCTGTGTATTATTATGTTAGTATTTTCTGGGAAATACTTTTTGGTATTGTTGAAGCTTATCCATTAACAAGACAGATTGCAGTGACTTGTATATAGTCATAGTAAATTTCTCATCTCATTAATAAGGAAATGCAAAGATATTACCCAAAATTTCTGTCTAACATGCAGAAAATGCTAAACTTTTATCGCATTGCAACAAAAATAAACTCATTTACTGCTGTACAAAAATGATTATGCCCTGTTTGCCTGCTGTAAATTTGATTTATTCCTATAGTAATTACAGCAGTTGATTTGGGAAAGTTGAAAACATTTCTTTCCTCAAGCATAACAAGGCTTCTATGTTCCCTTTGCTGCTGCATTGCAACACTTTGAACTCGCTTAACAGACACAACAAAAAGGTTTAATTAAAATACTAGGAGGATGAAAAATACATTTGTCTGCATTAACTTTGTACATTTTCCATTCTTTAATTTTACTAATAAAGGAAAAATAGTACAAATGAGATGAAAGGTTATCCTTTCTTTTTCTCTGTGTCCTTTCCCCAGATGCTTGAATAACGGGTTGGACAGTTCTGCAGGATGGTTTAGAAATTCTGCTGCATACCCTGAAGTACAGTTTAATTATTAGCTGTTGGTGAATTAACAGGAAAGTAAATAAACAGAATTGCCAAGTCTAACTAAGAAAATATCTCGGGCTTTGAGGGTGTGGCTGGAAGACTTTCCCATTCCCTAATATAAAGAAATAAAAATACAGCAGCACAGTTCTCCTGAATGCAGTCATTTCCTCATTCCCCGGTAGCTGGCTGTGCTCTTTCTCTCTTTCTCTCTCACACACACTCACTCACCAGGGTTGCCGAGTCCCCTTACCTTTCCATTGGAGGCCTTTTTTGCGGGGGGGGGGGGGGGGAGATGTTCTGGGAGGTGGGTGGGGATGCAAATGGAATTTTGGACCACTTCTGGTAAAAGCAGAAGTAGCCCAAACAGGAAATGGCTGGCAGACACTTGAGTGGTATTTAGGGGCCAGTTTTGCTCCTCCTCCCCCCTTCTAATGGGGGCGGAGGAGCAAAAAATGATCCCTGAAAAAGGATAGCTGTTAGCCTAAACCGACTGCAAACCTGCTCAGTGATCAGAATCACTGAAGGTTTGCAGCCATTTGAGTGGTCCTTTTTGTTTTCCCAGGGGAAGCAAAAGGGACCACTCAAGTTACTAGCAGCCATTTGAGTGGTCTTTTGTGCTTCCCCACTCAAATGGCTGCTCTGGGGCAGCACTTCTGGTTTTACCGAAAATGGCCGAAAAAGGCATTTTGGGGTGGGATTTCCCTCCCTGGCCAGCTGGCTGGCATTGGGGGAGTCCTCCCTAAATCGGAGGATTCCCCCTGGGACCGGGGGTTTGGGATCCCTATTAGTTATATTTGCTTGGGATATCCCACTAGTTCTACAAGGCATTCATGGATATTTTTGGGTTTTGCTCTGTCTTCAGCTTTAACTTGATCTCTAATTGTAGGAAAACAACAGTAATTAGTTCTCAGCTGTTCGCTTGGGTTAAACAGTAAGATTAACTGCATTTTATCAACCTAAAGTACCGTGTGCCTCAGCCTGATATTTCTAAAACAAGTTGCAGTTTTAATAAGTGCTCGAAACTTCAATAGAGTTCTGGTTCCAAGTTGTAAAAAAGTTGCAAAAAAGGCCCTACTGTTGTGGATGGAGCCTAGTGTTCATTGAGATAATGGAGCTAGGGTTGCCAAGTCCAATTCAAGAAATATCTGGGGACTTTGGGGGTGGAGCCAGGAGACATTGGGGGCGGAGCCAGGAACAAGGGTGTGACAAGCATAATTGAACTCCAAGAGAGTTCTGGCCATCACATTTAAAGGGACAGCACACCTTTTTAAATGTCTTCCTTCCATAGGAAATAATGGATAGGGGCACCTTCTTTTGGGGCTCATAGAATTGGACCCCCTGGTCCAATTGTTTTGAAACTTGGGGAGAGGCACTAGATACTAAATTGAAAATTTGGTGCCTCTACCTCAAAAAACAGCTCCCCCAGAGCACCCAAAACCTCCAGATCAATTCCCCATTATACCCTATGAGAATCGATCTCCACATAGGGAATAATGAAGACATTTCCCTCTCCCCCCCCCCATTTCTGGCAAATTTGATGCAGGGGATTGGCCTCTCTACTCATGAGTTGCTGCCAGCTTCTTCACAGCAATACAGACACACCATCCCAAATTGAAGCCTTTCAATCAAGCCTCCGGAGGTGCAAAGGCACATCGTCCTTTGCGGGAGGGGTGGGGCTTCCCCCCCCCCCAGCCAGCTGACTGGGGGCGGGAAGCAGCCTGGGAAAACGGAAGAACGGCTGCTGCGATCGGGGCTGGGTGGGAAGGGAAGGGCAAGGAAAAGCTGCTGTGATCCGGGGTGGGAAGGGAAGGGGCGAGGAGAAGCTGCTGGGATCGGGGCTGGGTGGAAACGGCCGCCATTCCCCCTCCCCTTCCCCGCTTTCCGGATTTTTGGCGAGCAGGGGGAGGAGGCTCCAAATCGGGGGTCCCCTGCCCAGGCGGGGGATTTGGAAAGCCTAAATGGAGCTTACATGCCGTTGAAGGTGACTGATTGACTGAGATAATGGCACTGATTCAGCGGATGCTAGTTTGCAAGATTTGAAGTCTTCTTCCCTCCTAAGGGGCCTTTCTTCACATAAGTGGAGGGCTTGTTTAGGGCTGCATTTGATTAAAAAGAGTCCTAAACTGTGATTTTAAATTTTGGTATTATGTATTTTTATGTACTCTATTTTACTTATTTTATTTATATTCTAAGCTGTCTTAAACTCCATAAGGAATAGAGGCGGCTAATAAACATTTTAATTAGATAAATAAGTGATTATTCAACAGAAGGAATTAAAGGAGGAAACACTTAAGCTTGGAGAAAGGCTTCAGACTTTGCTGAGTAGGGTATCTGAATTCACTTCAGTACTATTTTTTTTTTCACTTGAAAATCCAGCGTTGGAGTGTCTCTTAGTGTACAGGAACAGAGGTAATCTAACCAGCACATTGGTCTTTGCTCAGGGTTGTTGCCACCAATGTGCCTCATTTCTAGGTAGAGAAAGTTAATAGGCAAACTTAGACATGAGCCTAGTGATGGTAATTTTCTTCTTTCTTAGGATAAGAAAGGAAAACCCTTATATTAGGATTTCCAGCTTTACCATCTCTTAATGAATATTACCCAAGAAAGTAATAGAACAAAGCAGGAGTCAAGTAGTACCTTTAAGACCAACAAAGTTTTATTCAGATTGCAAGCTTTCGTGTGCCCATCTGGATCTTATCTCCAAGAAAGTAATCTATAACCAAGTGCATTGAGGCCTTTATTTCTTTAGGCAAGAGATTCTCAGTCCCTAAAGGCAATACTTTTACTCTAAAGAAAGAATAATCAGGGAAAACAGGATTTACATTCAGAGACATATTGTTATATTTTCTGATTTACAAATATACTGATACAATTTTAGAGGTGCATGGCTTAGGGCTGATATGTGGAGTTGATTTTTACAATCACGTGCTTGAATCATACCTTTTCTTCTTCAGAGAAGTACAACTCTTAGGTACACTGTTTAAAATAGGATGCTTGCTATCATGAAGGACTTATTTGGACCCTATATTGCAATCCCTGGAGGGTAAATCTGATGAAGGTGAGTTTACTAGCCTCGAATAAGGCTGAAACCATTGGAGCAGTGGCTAACTTCCTTTACTGTGCTTACAGGAGAAGTCTGTTTAGAATGTTAAATTAACCAACTTTTTCCTTGCTTCCTTGATTTGCTACTGTTCTGTGGCTGTGACTTGCCATGTGAAAAGTGTTTTTGGCATTTATAGTCCCTCTGAACTGGAGAGCTTTTTGACACCATTGAGTTGTACCACATGTAAAGATTCAGTGAAAGCTGTCTTATGTCAATCTTTTAGAACCAGATAATTTTGTATGTGAAAGGTTTTTAGTAGTCACTGCTATATATTGCAAATTGTAGCCAGTTTATCTCCGGCATAACTAGTTGTCAGTAGTATTCTGATATAAGTCGGATGAAGTATACTTTCATAGACCTGTGAAATAATCCTTTGGGACTAGTGTCATAGGTTGATAATTATTCTCTGTGGTTGTGCCTGTACTAAAAGGATTAGTGTTCTCATTTTCCTGGGTGGTGTACATTCTTCCATGGGGAAGGGTAAAGTGCTTGTCTGCTGCTGCTACAAAAGAAAAGGAAATTAGTATATTTCAAACAAGCTATCAGTACTGATGTGATGTCAATTTTTGCTGATCACCTCTTGATGGGGTTAGAACTGGTATCAAAAAGGTGAGTTGTGATAGCTTTGATATCCAATCTTAGTTTCTGTTTACGGTGCAGTACATTAGTGGTTTCTTCACCTCTTTAGGACTTTCTGGTTCTTTGCTTCAGACCTGCATTTCATTGATACCAGATAGCCTTTTCTTTTGAGGATGGAACCAGTTGCCCTTTGGAGTGCATTAGTCCTGCAGCAGATGAATGACACAATTATTCTCTATCTCTCATGCTCTGAATTGTGGAAACTGTGTGTTTGGGCACATCATTAAATTTCTGAGCAAGCATGGTGGTTGTAAACCTCTGAAGGGAGAGATTCTTGTGGCATTTTAATTTGTTGGGGAGGGGAGTGCTCAGTAACAGGTGGTATTTAGAAACTAATTAATATTTGTGAATAACAATGTGCTACTACTGCTAAGAAAACAAATCAGTCTCCATCTGAATATTTATGATGCTGATTTTTCAGGGCTTCTGGAATTGCACAGTTTTTCTCCAGCTGCCATTGCATGTTCTCTTGTCGTAACATCCTGCATAAAGGTAAAGTTCCATTGACAGTGTGTAGCCAGGTTGCTGGGAGTGAGTCAACAGAACAGCAGTGTATTATTCTTTGAATTGTGTGTTCTTGATAGTTGGGTATTAATGGGCCACTGAGTCCTAGACATGTTAAATATTCTTTGCTGTAACAGTGAGCCATGCAATTTAGTCTGTGATTTCATCATATTAAGAGCCAGTCCATGCACACAGATGATGCTATGTCTGAAGTGAAAACAGGTGTTAAAGGTTGTTTGGTCTTACCATTTTGTAAGGAAGCATTTTACAGTAGATCAAACTTTCTTAATGTAATTATCATAATACGTTCATTTGAAATGCTCCCTGTGGCTTATGTTTGAGGGAACTCAAAGAGGAGAATCTACTTTATTTCTTAGTGGGATAGAGTTTTGTATTTTTTGCATGTTCACAATTGCCCTTTGAAAGGGATAATAGGTTTTTAACCTTAAAGAATCTTAGATATGTAGTCTTCATGTTTGTAGAACATTTGCTACAAGGTCCATTACATAGTTCAGGGGTATCAAACTTAAGGGCCACAACTGGCCTGCCCAGGCTTTAATCAGGCCTGCGGCTCTTTTGTCCCCCCACCCGTCTTCACTCTTTGAAGCTCCTGAAGTTCCCAGCTCCTTCTGCCTTGGCTCTGCCTGCTTCAGCAGAAAGCTCTTCTTGACTTGCAAAGCCGCAAAGAAAATGTGGAAAGATTTTTCTTTTTTAAACATATGTAACTTCTTTTATCTACCCCATATATTACTTTCTACCCACCCCTCCCCCCATTACTTGACCCCCCACTGGTGTTATTTACTTAAAATACTAATATTTAAAGGTACCCTTAACTATTAAAACAAAAACTTATATTCTTCTTTCTAAAACTTAATCATTATCAAAAATTGTCCAATGTCCTTTTATTTGTCACTCTTTTTTAACATATCTTCTAAACTTTTTCCACTCCGTCTTAAAAACTTCTAAATCATAGTCTCTTAATATTCTTGTTAATTTGTCCATTTCACTCCATGTCATAACTTTTATAATCCAATCCCATTTCTCTGGTATTTTTTTCTTGCTTCCACAACTGCGCATATAATGTCCTAGCAGCGGAAAGCAAGTACCAAATTACAGTTCTATCTTCTTTTGGAAATTTTTCCATTTGTAATCCCAACAGAAAAGTCTCTGCAACTTTCTTAAATTCATATCCCAAGATCTTAGAAATTTCTTGCTGAATCATCTGACAATACTTTTTTGCCCTTTCACAAGTCCACCACATATGGTAGAAAGAACCTTCGTGTTTTTTACATTTCCAACATCTACCATATAGATGGTACACGACATTTCCAACGTCGTATACCATCTATACATCATTTTGAAACAGTTAACCTTTAATACTATGACACGTCGAAAGCTTAATAGAATTCTTCCACAAGTGTTCCATCTGTATTTCTTTATTTACATTAATTGCCCATTTAATCATTTGAGATTTTACTACTTCATCTTCCATAGACCAGTTTAACAATAATTTATATATTTTTGAAATTAATTTTTCATTATCTCCAAGCAGAACTTTTTACATTTCTGTTTGTTCTTTTCTTATTCCTTCAGTTTTGATATCATTATCCACCAAATTAATTGCAGCTTCAATTTCTATTTTTTCAATTGGATCATTCAAAACTTTTTGCATATTTTCTGTTAAGGGTTCTATTTTTATCTTTTGTAGATATGCATCCATCTATTCTTTCTTTATTTTGACACCTTTAAACAACTTGGCATAATACTTTATAAATTCTCTTTTTATTCCCTCTTGGCTAACCACCTCTCTTCCATCTACCACAATTTTATTAATAATTTTATTTTCTCTCTTTTTCTTCAGTTGCCAAGCCAAATACTTTCCAGGTTTATTTGCTCCCTCAAAAGATTTCTGCTGCAGTCTTTTCAAATTCCATTCCAATTCTTTATTTAACAAATGTCTCATTTGCATTTGTAATATTGTAATTTCCCTTATAATTTTCTTTTTCCCTGGCCTTTTTCTCAACTCCCCTTCTTTTTTCTTTATTTCATTTTGAATGCCCAACAACTGTTTTTCTTTTGCTCTCTTATCTTTATTATTCAAGGTTATCAATATTCCTCTCATTACTGCTTTATAAGCATCCCAGACATCTGAAATTCTATGTCCTCTTTGTCATTCATTTGAAAGAAAGTTTTAGTTTCATTTTCTAGGTATGTCACTATTTCTTTATTCTGTAGTAAATCTTCATTCAATCTCCATCTTCTCAGATTCTTAGACAATTTTGTAATCCACATTATTGGGTTATGGTCAGCCCCAATTTTAGGTAAAATCTCTATTTTCCTTGTTATAAGACCTAAATCTTTAGTGCCTCACAACATGTCAATTCTAGAAAAAGTTTTATGTCTTGCTGAAAAAAAGGTATAGTCCCGCACTTCAGGGTTAAATTTCCTCCATAAGTCCTCCAATTTTTTTTTTACCAATTCACAAAAAGACTTTGGCAATTTTCCTTCTTTGTTATTATTTCCCCCCCCCCTCCGACCTATCCAGAGAGTTCTTAATTGTTCTATTAAAGTCTCCCATTATCAAAACTTGGTCATAAGTCAGTTCATCAATTGTTGTATAATGTCTTTTAAAAAAGCATCCTTTGCACCATTAGGTGCATAAGGTCCCAATAACAACGGGTTTTTTTTGCATTTAATATTATTTCTACTGCTACAAATCTTCAATCTTTTATCTTTAAACACTAATTTTGGCTCCAATTCTTGTTTAATATAAAAAATCACTCCCCTTTTCTTCTGTTCAGCCAATGAAAAAAATTCTAACCCAAATTGTTTATTCTATAAAAATTTGTAATCCTTTTGTTTAATATGCACTTCTTGTAAACAAACTATATTACAATTTTGCTTTTTAATCCGATGAAACGTTGCCCTTCTTTTTTTGTGGTGAATTTAGTCCATTTACATTCCAAGACAATAATTTGTAATCTATCATGGTGCAAATTCTTTATGTTCTTCATAAAATCTATGCAGTTTCTGTGCATTTGTAACTGTGATTCTTTTCCCTGAAGTTCCCTGAAGTTCAAAGCTCAAACCTTCAGGTATTATCCTAAACCTCATTTCATTGTCCCGTAATTTTTCTGTCAGTTTTTATTTGTTCTTCTATCGTTTATCACTTGCCTTGGCGACTCCTTCATAATTCTTACTCTGCTGCCTCCCATTATCAATGTCTTTTCAAAGTTTTTATTCATGATCTTTCCCACCATTTCTTTTTATTCATGATCTTTCCCACCATTTCTTTTGTCATGTATCTTATGACAACATCTCTTGGTAAATTATTTTTCTTGGCATAGAGTGAGTTCACTCTATACACTCTATACATATAGTCATACATATTTTTAGTCTCCTCAGGATCTTCCTCTAAAAATTCTGCAATTATTTTTATTATATATTTTTCAAGTCACCATCTTCCTTTTCAGGTACTCCTCTCAGACGTATCTGAGTCTCCATCAATTTGCAGTCATGGATTGTCACTTTTTCTTGCGTTTTCATGTACTTTCATTCTCCCTTCTACCTCCTGCACTTTCTTAGATGTTTCCTCTGTTTCCTTTCTGAGATCTTCCATATCTTTTTAAATCTCTTCAATAATTTCTTTTTTTGATGCAGTTATCATCTCTCTCATGCCTTTCATCATTCTGGCCTCCATTGCCTCTAATTGATCCTGCATTTTCTCCAATGAAGTAGCCCTTGACATTTAAAAACACCAAAAATTTTGATCTCACCAATTTCAAATTTACCTATCAGAGTCAAAAGATTAGAGTTTGCTTTTTTAACAAGCCTAATTTCACCGTCCTCAGAGCTTCCCAGGCTGAGATATTAATTTTAAATTTTTTAAACCCTTCAAAATGGTGGTCACGACTTTTTGCTTCTCTCTGCAACTTTTTTTCCTTTTTCTTTTAAAGCCTTCTAAAGTCCATTACAAATAATACGTCCAATAGTATTTATCTTCTTGTCATCATCTCAATTAATTCCAACAATTTTTAATGTCCCGAACACTTTAAAAACATTATTTTAATTTTGACCTCCTAACAATGGTCGCCGATGTTTCTCAACAGTATTATAGTCCTAGAGTAGGCTTTTCATCCACTACTTCCTGCTTTACTTGCCACCAAATCTTGTTTTCACTGGTAAAGAGATCTCACGATGCTTGACGTACTTCCTGTGTTGATTGTATATGCTGCAGGTCTGTCACGATGGTGCTCTTTTTTCAAAACCACAAATAGACCAAACAATAAATTCCTTTCCACTTTTTAGCACTGTCCTTTAAATTTACAAAGTCCAAATTTCACCTCTTCCTCCCTTCTTCTTCCAAGCTTTCTAGATTTCCATTTCCCACCTTCTGAATTTATTCTGTTTAACTGTAAATAGTCCCTGAATGAAAGATAGTAATCTGTACCTTTTCTGCCAATTATCCAGATCCACACCAGTCTTGTGTAGCTTTAGATGTTTAGCAAAGTCCAAGAAGGTTAGGATTCTGTTGAGCTTATCTCAAATAAATGACTCTGAGAACTTCTGCAGATGATGAAAATGCAACTCTTCTCCGGAGACCCCTCAAAGCCTGAAAGGAGCCCCCCCCCCCACGGGACTCCCTTTTAGCCAAGGTAAATCTCCTCAAAGTTTCCTGTGCATATCTTGGACTAATCTCTAACTGAGAAAAGCAGGCAGTAGGCATTAATTTGCCTGCCACTACCCTGAACAGAAGAAGAATGTATGCTTGGCAATCCACCAGTGAAAACCGCTTAAATCCTTTAATTATTTGATCTCTTCAGCACTCCAGATTTATTTCCTAGAAATTTTCTGTTCTTGGTTTGTGGACTAATTGCAAACCATGATTTACCAGTGTGGATATCACATCAAAACATGGTTAAGCTTTATAAACTATGAATTGTGGAGATGTCTGAACTGAAGACAATGCATAGTGCTCAATTTTAAAGGGTTCTTTAGAAAGCTGAAGAGGTAACATTTTCAGCTCTGAAGTTTGTTATATTCATGAACAGGAAGGTCAGCAAGGAAGGAAAATTAGAATTAAAACAAACACTTAAGCTGCATGTCTTGTAAAATTTTCAGTGTGGATATCCTAATTTAATTGCCTAAGCATCTTCATAATTTTAAAAATAAAGATAGGAATGTATCTTTGTATATAAGGTGTACTATCAAGTCACAATAGACTCATGGTGATTCTGTGAAGTTCCACCTCATGGGATTTTCATGGCAAGAGAGCAGAAGAGGTAGTTTGCCACTGCCTTCCTTTACATGACAACTCTAGTCTTGCTTGGTGGTTCCCATTCAAGTACTAACTATAGCAGGGGTGGCCAAACTTGCTTAATGTAAGAGCCACATAGAATAAATGTCAGATGCTTAAGAGCTGCAAGACATGAACAAATACTACACACACGTCTGTATTAAAACTCTTAATACTTTCTTTGCACAGAAAGATAAAATATATATGTATGCACCTTATAACACAACCGTACTAGGAGACTTTCTTTTTTAAAAAAAGCTGGAAATAACAGTCCCAATAAGACCATCATAGAGAAAGCTTAGAAAATTATTTTTTGACACCAGTGGGAGAAGGAAACATACATGTACCATATAAATCACTGACCACCATCTGCATCATTATGTATCTCTATTTGCCTTAACACCATGGTTAGTAAATACAGCTCCTACAAGAGCCATCACTCTTCGCCCAGTTCTGCCATTGTTGTTGCTTACCTAGCTAAGGACTACCACTGGTGCTCTCATGTTCCTCTCCTCAGTCATTGCTCTCATTCTCATTCCTCTTCTTGGTGGTGGCTGCATTCGTACTGCCCCTTCTGTCCAGCAGGAAGGGTGGGAATCCCCAGTGCATGCCAAGCTGGACTGGAGAGCTCAGCCAGTAGGTTCCCTCCCCTGTGTGCTCACTTTTCTCCCTCAGCTCTTGTGCTGTCTTTCCCCACTCTAGGTCTGCAGGTGACCTCTGTGATGGAGGAGCAGAGCTTACAAGCTTGCCTACTTTCCCCTTCTTCTTCACTTCACACACAGTAGAAATAGTTGCAGAAATAGTTGCCTACCTATGGGTCAGTGCTTAGAGGCTGACTGAGGTCTTGATACTATGCACGCTTACTTGAGAGTAAGCCTGCATGTGAAAGAGCCACATTCAGCTCCTGAGCCACAGTTTGGCCATCTGTGAACCTATAGCTCACCCTGCTTAGCTTCATTTTTTTCATATCCTTTTTCAAAAGGCATGCTTTGCTTGGAGTTGGGATTCAGTTTCAGTGTTGTCACCAATGAAGCTTGGAGTGAAAGGCCTAGCTAAAAAGAAAAATCGTTTGAATAAACACTTGCCTACTTCCTGAGTTATCATTAAGGACATTCCTATTTGCTGTACACTGTTCATTATTATGAATTTCATTAGTAATGATGTCAGCAATTTGAAGCTGCAGAAGACATTTTCATTGCTAAGTAAAATTTCTTTTTGGCAAGCTGCATTTCCCCCCTCCCCCCACCCCAAAAAATTCTGCAGCTGAGCAGAAGAGAGGTAGATGAAGCAAGAGCTTTACCATTGGCTTGGTTGTGCCACCTGTCACCTGGCTTCCTCTCTTACTGGATCACCAGCCAGTCATTCTGAGGCCCTTTCCATCAGCCTGCTGGGCCTGTTTAATACCAGTTAGACACTCTCGACAGCAGCAGAAAGAAGAGGGACAGTGTGGTCCTTTCCAAAGTCCTGCTTTCACCAACTTGTATTTAATAGTTGTTTATTAGTGGATTTGGTTTTTTCTTTTAAAAGTGAAAAGTGAAGATATAAATTTATAATAATCTCTTTGTTATAGTAACTCCCACCTTGGAAGTCTTTAGAAGCCATTGGAAAATTTAGTATGGATGATATCAGGTCAAGGGTCTGGGTTACAACCGTAAGTGTTGTCAGTGATCTGTGCTATGTGGTGTTAACTAGCTGAAGTTGTACTAGCTGCTGAACTGTGGCCTTTGGCTGTATTATTGTTGTAGTTATGACCCTCTATTTATGTATTATGTTTATGAGGTATTTTAAATTTGTTGTGTTCAATTGGATATGTTTTATTTATTGTTATTGCAATGTTTTAATGTTGTAAGCCGCCCTGAGCCCCCCTTGCAGGATAGTTTTAGAGACAGTGCAGGATAGTCTTAGGGAAGGGAAAAGCTATACATAGTCAGACTTATAGGTTGGACTTCGGAAAGACAAACTTCAATAAACTTAGAACTATGCCGGGTAAAATCCCATGATCAGAAATACTTAGGAAGAAGGGGATTCAAGAGGGGTGGGAGTTTCTTAAAAGCGAAATACTGAAAGCGTAATCACAGATGATTCCTATGAGAAGAAAAAATGAAAAAAAGACTAAAGAAGCCGATTGGCTCCATAAACAACTCTCTAAAGACTTGAGAAATAAAAAAGACTCCTTTAGGAATTGGAAGGAGGGCCTTATAACCAAGGATGAACATCACCAGTGCTTGTAGAGAAAAAGTTAGGAAAGCTAAAGCTCAGTATGAGCTTAGACTGGCCAAAGATGGTAAAAACAACAAAAAAAGGGCTATTTTCTTTTGTTCAGAGTAAGAAAAAGAGCAAGGACATGGTAGGCCCGTTGGGAGGGCAGGAAAGTGAAATTGTAACAGGTAATGAAGAGAGAGGAGAACTGCTCAATTCCTACTTTTCCTCAGTCTTCTTTTCTGAGGAAACAGTGCTCAACGCAGCAAAAACAGAACATATAAGGAGGGTATGAAGGTCCAACCTAGGATCAGCATAGGGCTAGTACATAAACACCTAATTTCTTTAAATGAAACTAAGTCCTCAGGGCCAGATGAACTGCACCCAAGGGTTTTTAAAAGAGCTTGCAGATGTAATTTCTGAGCCTCTGGCTATTATTTTTGAGAATTCTTGGAGAACAGGAGAGGTGTCGGAAGATTGGAGGCAGGCGAAAGTTGTCCCCATGTTCAAGAAAGGGGAAAAGGGGGATCCGGGTAACTACCGACCTGTCAGCTTGACATCTATTATCCCTGGAAAACTTTTAGAACAAATCATCAAACAGTCAGTCATGGAACATTTAGAAAGGATGGATGTGATTAGTAAGAGCCAGCATGGGATTCTCAAGAACAAGTCATGTCAGACTGAAGTGATCTCTTTTTTTGAGCAAATGACTACCTTGCTGGATTAGGGGAGTGCTGTATCTTGATTTCAGTAAGGCTTTTGATAAGGTTCCACATACTATCCTTGTTGACAAGTTGGTAAAATGTGGTTTGGATCCTGTTACCGTTAGATGGATCTGTAACTGGTTGACAGATCGCACCCAAAGAGTGCTTGTGAATGGTTCCTCATCCTCTTGGAGAGGAGTGACAAATGCTTCAAGGATCTGTCCTGGGACCTGTTTTGTTCAACATCTTTATCAGTGATCTGGATGAAGGAATAGAGGGAGTGCTTATTAAATTTGCAGATGATACTAAATTGGGAGGGGTTGCAAACACAGAAGAAGACAGAAACAGGATACAGGATGACCTTGACAGGCTGGAAAACTGGGCTAAAATCAATAAAATGAATTTTAACAGGGCTAAACGTAAAGTTCTGCATTTAGGTAGGAAAAATCCAATGCACGGTTATAGGATGGGAGAGACTTGTCTTAGCAGTAGTATGTGTGAAAAGGATCTAGGGGTCTTAGCGGATCATATGCTGAACATGAGTCAACAGTATGATGCGGTGGCTAAAAAGGCAAATGCAATTTTGGGTTGTATCAACAGAAGTATAGTGTCCAGATCGCGTGATGTGATGGTATGGCTTTACTCTGCTCTGGTAAGACCTCACCTGGAGTATTGTGTTTAGTTTTGGGCACCGCATTTTAAGATGGATATAGACAAGCTAGAACGGGTCCAAAGGAGGGCGACGAAGATGGTGAAGGGTCTGGAGACCAAGTTTTATGAGGAAAGGTTGAAGGAGCTGGGGATGTTTAGCCTGGAGCAGAGGCGGCTGAGAGATGATATGATCACCATCTTTAAGTACTTGAAGGGCTGTCATACAGAGGATGTGTGGAATTGTTTTCCATCGTCCCAGAAGCTAGGACCAGAACCAATGGGTTGAAATTAAATCAAACAAGTTTTCGGTTCAAAATTAGGAAGAACTTCCTGACCATTAGAGCGATTCCTCAGTGGAACAGGCTTTCTCGGGAGGTGGTGGGTTCTCCTTCCTTGGAGGTTTTTAAACAGAGACTAGATGGCCATCTGACAGCAATGAGGATCCTGTGAATTTAGGGGGGGGGGGTGTTTGTGAGTTTCCTGCATTGTGCAGGGGGTTGGACTAGATGACCCCCAGAGGTCCCTTCCAACTCTATGATTCTATGATTCTATATCCTGCATTTCCATGTGGCATAATTAAAACATTACGATTTAAACATTAAAACATTACTATTTAAAAACAAATAAAATGCAGCGCATCCTGGACAGCTCTAAAGATGGTGTTCCCCTCACCTGCACAAGAAGCCTGTTCCACAAAGCAGGAGCTACAACAGAAAAGGAAAAGGTTCTGGTTAGCTTCAGGTGTGAACACTCTAAGTGTGGGAACAGCCAATAGGTGGCAGCCTGAGGGAAATCTGCTGGGAGGCAAAGGGATGTGCCTGGAGTGCTTTTGGAGCAAAGCAAAGTGAGATTAACTGCTCTATTCTTCTATCATTTCTTTCCTCCTAACTGCCCCCCTCTGTTTAGACAGCAAACCAGTGGTGGTACAGTGATAACAAAATAGAAAAAACAACTGCACCTGAAAACAGAACTGTTAAAAAACATGATATTTCTATAAAATATACACCACAAATACAAAAATTGCAAAGCACAATTCAAACAAATACTTCCAAAGGTCCAGTGTCTCTTAAAGCAACAAGAAGTTCTTTCTGTATGACTCCTCAAAGTTTTCTTAAAAGTCCCAAAAGATCCAAAGTTCAATCCATAAAGAGTCAATATCCAGAGTTCGGCTAGTGTGTCACAGCTTGCTTTGCCAGGATTTCTCCAGCAGAGCAAAGCCTCTATTTCCCCCATTGGCTGAGGGTCCTCTCTTGAGGAGGAGTGGGGGGGGGAGGGGGAGCTTGCTTTGATACTGATCACAATATTAAAAAGATAAAGGTAGTCCCTGTGCAAGCATCAGTCGTTTCCGACTCTGGGGTGACATCACATCATGACGTTTTCACGGCAGACTTTTATATGGGGTGGTTTGCCATTGCCTTCCCCAGTCATCTACCTCAGAAGGATGGAAGGCTGAGTCAACCTCGAGCCGGCTGTCTGAACCCAGCGTCTGCCAGGATCGAACTCAGGTTGTGAGCAGAGCTTAGGACTGCAGTACTGCCGTTTTACCACTCTGTGCTATGGGGCTCTTAGATCACACTATTGCAAGAGTGCTAAGTTTTTACACAAGTTTTATTAAAAAGCAATCTTTAATTGCTTTTGTTTATGCCCTTTATATAAGAGCCCCATGGCACAGAGTGGTAAAGCTGCAGTACTGCAGTTGGAGCCCTCTGCTCACGACCTGAGTTCAATCCCAGAGGAAGCTGGTTCAGGTAGCCGGCTCCAGGTTGACTCAGCCTTCCATCCTTCCGAGGTCGGTAAAATAAGTCCCCAACTTGCTGGGGAGAAAGTGTAGATGACTGGGGAAGGATATGTAGTCCTCTGTTCTGGCTGAATGTCATCTGTTGCATTAGCTCCATTTTCAGAACAATTAGGTGTTCTTCACTGCAATGTTCACCAGAAGCTACTACCAGCTAAACTGTCCAGAATGAAATCAGAGACAAGTCAGCAGTCTTTGCAATGGAACAACCTTCCCAGGTGACATTGGACCTGTTGGAAATGACTCTGCTATCACTGCATAATCTGTCAATTCACTTTTATTCACTGCATACTACCTCAGTTCAATTCAGGCATGTAGAGTCTGTTGTATCAGGAGGTGAATTGGAAATGGAGGCCCCAGCAGCTATTCCAAAACCACCACCACTGACCTTATCGTTGATTGTTCCTGGGTTCTAAGGCATCAGTGTTCTTGACAACTAAACCTTCACCAGCTTATAGAATGTACAGTGCCTTCATATTGCTCTATACATAGAGCATCATCTACAGCCTCGTCCTACATCATATAGATTGATCTCCAGCATATGGATTTTCAAATTGAGTCTCTGATTCCGATGAAGTCTGCTGTACTAGATCCAAAGCTTGATCAGACTTCACATCTGATCCATTGCATGATACTGTTGGTCTCCCAGTGAGGACTGGAGACTGTATGCTGAACAGATGATCCACATAGCAAAGACATTAGAATTAGAAGATGTGGTATGTTTAGATCCATGGTGATTTCCCAGGGGCCTTCTAAGTCCTTCAGGTTTCTTGGGCATCTTCTAGGACCTTTGTGTTACCAGAATTGCTGGCATTTCCTCTTTTTATGGGAAAATTAGCAGAGATAGACCTACATAGAGCTATTTTGGAGCAGTCTCTCACCAAGTGTATATGACGGTCAGGTTTCTGAAAGAAGACTCCAGATTGAAACCATTTACTTAGAAAAATATATAGATAATACAATCACATTTTAAGCAATCAAAATACACAATCAAGAGACTAGAAAATAAGGAGTTAAGAATAAGATTTTGAGGGGTAGTTACAGAGGTGATATTATCTTTTCCAGATGTGCCGAAGCCCATGCAGAAGTTGATGAAGATAGATGGATCCATGTGGGCAGCTGTGTAAATAGGAGTCAGGTTACACCTTTAAGACCAACTTAGTATTATTCAGAACGTAAGCTTTTGTGTGCTCTAAGCACACTTCATCAGACAAGGAATCCGGTACAGTGAGCAGAGCCACATATAGCTGGTAGGCAGTGGCTCAGAATGCAAAATGGTACAAATTTAAGATCCAATGACAGAATAGTGAAATTATCTGGTAGGCAGTGGTTTAGAATGCAAAATGGTACAAATATGTGGCTTTGCTCACTGTACCGGATTCCTCGTCTGATGAAGCGTGCTTACAGCACACGAAAGCTTATGTTCTGAATAAAACTAAGTTAGTCTTAAAGGTGCAACTTGATGAAGATAGGTACATGCATGGCCAGCGTGTCACATCAAAGAGGTCCATCACTTAGAGTAACAGGGGTGCAACCTGCCTGGGTGCCCACAGATTGCACAATGGGGCAAAGTTTCCTCTCTTGTTTTATAGTATTTGGAGGGGTCATGCTCCCTCTTGGAATATGATTGAGTTAATGATCATTAACGGGCTTTTCTTGGGGGCCTTGAATATGTTCCCAGTTTGAAACAAAAGGTGGGAATGATTGGTCTTGATGGGTGTCGGGAAAGGCCATAATTATTTTGATAGCTGAGATCAGTTTTATCTTGGTACTCTGGAGAGGAGGCAGGAAGGGTTTCTGTGATAGGTTTGCACATTTGCATAAGGTGACACAAAAGGTGCTTGGGTAGG
The DNA here is from genome assembly GCF_032191835.1 of Heteronotia binoei. Classification (NCBI taxonomy): domain Eukaryota; kingdom Metazoa; phylum Chordata; class Lepidosauria; order Squamata; family Gekkonidae; genus Heteronotia; species Heteronotia binoei. The sequence continues at coordinate 94,308,741 of NC_083224.1, forward strand.
ATATTTGGAGGCAGGATAGTATTAGACAGATGCTGCCAGCCAGCTTTCAAAATGTAGACACTATACCTGATAGAACTCATTATTATTGACATTCCATTGCAGGGTGGGGAGGAAGGAGACTGAAGTTAGCATTGAGGGTGCCAGTTTGCAACCTTAGACAGAAAAAGTGTTGCCAAGTCTACCTTGGCTACAGTGGGGGAGTCCTCTCTTACATGCAAAGCACGCCCGGTGTGATGTCATCACCAGGAAGTGCTCTAGGATTCAGTTTAAAAACTCTATATTACTATAGAGTTTTTAGCCCTAATGCTCTAGCATCTAGAACTTCCAGTGACGTCATCCTGCCAGACATGTTGCATGATGACTGAGCTCTTTGGGGCAGGATCCCCCCAGTGACCTGCTCCGTGCTGGTGGGTGGGGGGTCCCCAAGTCAGGGGATACCTTGCCCCCAGCAGTGGTTTGGCAGTCCTAGACAGAAACCATTTGAGAGAACTTTGGCTGGCTTTTGGCCCAAGCAGAGAGTGTTAGTCTGTTTTTTTAGGACCTCTGGTTCAGGTCAAAATATGGGAACCCGATTTCTTGTTGGGGCACTTCCATTAGTCAGGCAGTGCCTCTTGGCTACACTTGAAATAAAAATTAATACTTGATCTGAAAAATTAATATACAAAGTCCAACTGGAGCATTATGGTTTTCTGTTTACCCACCCCAAACTCTATCGTATTGGATGGTTTGCAATCTAAGTAGAGATTGGGCACACACTCTGCTCTATCTGATGTGGAAGTGCAAAGAGATGCAAGTTTACTCCTCCTTGGCTTCACCATATCTAATGTTCCTTTGGGGAAAAGGTTTCATACTATTGACCTCTTCCCTGAGGATAAGAAAGGCCTTGCTTTCCGGTTATAAGGTGTTGAACTCTCAGAACAAATAAGGCTAATACTGCAAAATCATTCAGGATCTAAGAATTATATGATAAATTTTGCCAGGAGCAGGTGCTGTTTCAGAAGATTTTAAAAAACCCTAAATCTGGGGAGAGCTCTGTGCAAAAGTGGTGTGATCAAGTGTGGTCAAAGGAGTGTTACCTGAAGAAGGCATGAATAAGAGAGCAGGTGTTCAAGACTTTATGTTTCACAGAAGCATTTGTACAGTGGGATTGGCAAAGAGGATTGGAATCCTCTTTAATAGCTAGATGAAGGCTTATTTCAACTAAATCCAGCTTTGTTTTGATTTGTTGCACTTGTGATGCCTCACACAGATTGATGAATAGCTATGTTTTAGCATGAAAATGCAGATGAAAATCTGTTTGAATGTAGCACCTTATTTCTGAGAAGTGCAATAAAATCTTGCGTTTATATAGTGGCTTCATATACAAGTTTAACTGGTTTTGGTTCCTGAGCATGCTAGCAATTTAATTTATGAAATTCTATATAAAAAGAGGATCCCTGCCAGTTTATTGTACTGTGTAGCCAAGGATGAAAGGGGGGGGGGGGGTAAATCAGAGAGATTGGAAGGTCCTGACATTTTTTGGGCAAGAGCAATAATTCGCTAACTCATTATCTGATAATAGTTAAATAACTGTAGTCATGAGCACTCTGCTGATGTCACACAGTGTTTCTTGGGGGCCCAAGCAATGCCCTTGAACAGGGAAGTGTTTAGCACGCATTTGGGAAATGGTCTGGAAGTTCAGTTAGCAGTGTGTCACTATTGTCTGACATGTTTTCTTTGGATCATGTGTATATTGTTTTTATGCTAGGGAAAGTATTATATGAATGTGTGAGCCACTCGTGGGAAGGGTGGGATATAAATCATGAATGAATGAATGAATGAATGAATGAATGAATGAATAAATAAATAAATAAATAAATTACTTTTCTGTGTGAGGCATAAAGAGCACAGAATCAGGTTTTTCTTGTTTCCAGATGGCTTTTGAAAAAGTCAGTGCTAAGAATGTGGACCAAGGAGAAGGGATGTTTTTGCAACTCTTTTTTTGTTTTGTTTTAAAAGAGCCTGAAGGAGATAGTCTATAGCCCATGCCTGTATAATATGTCTTGAGGGCGGGTTCTTGAGTGGCATGCAGCAGCATCTTTTAAAGTAATTCCTTTCCACTTTGATTAAAAAGGAGCTGTATGATCTGGGTCATAGTTTCTCTGCAGGGGTTTTTCCTTAAGATCATTTCTTCAATAAATCAATTTGATTTGAATAGAAAAAGCACTTTTATTATAAATAATTCCTTCTCTTGAAATGATGATGCAAGCAAGCAAAGGTGGGGCTCCTCTCAAAGTTGCTTTTCAGTCTTGTCAGGCTGGTTATGTCAGAGGGCCAGAGGGAAAGGGTTAGAAACCTGTCCCTGAAGATAAAGTGTAACCTAGATTATTCAATTCAGGCTCATTTTTTGTAATGTTTGGCATCTTTATAACTTTCTGAAGCAGTCTCCTGTTTTAAAATAAAGAAGTCAGTGCATTCCTGTCTTTAAGAGAGATTTAAAAGAATGTCCAGGAATACTGGCTTACAAAGCAAGGACCTGCAAGGGTTTGCTGGGGTGAGGAGAATCTCATTCTACCTCCCTCATTGTTTCCTCTTTCCTTTCCTCGTAAGCCCTCTGTATTTCTTTATTTACTCATTTAGGCTATATGCTGCCTCTTCACAGACCTGCTTAAGGCAACTTAAAAACCATAGCATTAAAACACAAGTAATTAAAAACTCAAGCCATAGCATCTTTCCTGTCCTCCTTCTCTTCTTCTCACCAATCAGTCAGTCTATCTTTATCCACCTCAGTATCTTCAGCTTTCCCTATTTCCTTCCCCCAGTAGACTCTATGTACAGTGGAGAATCCTCAAGGATTTGCAGAGTGCACCTTACTTTCCCTTATTTTTATCCTTCCATGCTCTTTCTTCTTTTCCTCCTCCTGGGAACCCCCATATCATCTCACCATTCCATGCATGTTTTTTTCTTTCCCACCCACCAACCTTTTACCTGCCCCTCCCCCATCTTCAGCTATATTTGTTATTTATTTACTTCATTTTTATGCAGCCTTTCTCTCCAGTGGGGGGCCCCAAAACAGCTTACATCATTCCCCTCTCTTCCATTGTATCATACTACAACCCTATGAGGTAGGTTAGGCAGAACATGCATGACTGGCCCAATGTCACTCAATAAGCTTCTATGGCAGAGGGGAGAGTTGAACCTGGATGTTGCAGATTCTAGTCTGAAATTCTAATTGCTGCAACACATTTGGCTTTTTGTTGGGTGGCTGTTATTGAACAGGAGCAAACAGCCAGGCCTGGATGAGTCATGGAAGTAGCTTGGTAGCAAGTTTCCTGGTAGTTTCAGCTTGACCTGGCCCCTCAAAAGCCATTGTTGCCTTTTTAAAGGCCCTGCATTTCCTCTGCCTTGAACTGAAAAGAATCAAGACTGGCAGTACTGTTATGGTTGCCTAGCAGCAGCCATTGAGGACATTGATTTCTTAAAACTTCAGGCACTGCTTCTATGGGGGGGGGGGGGGGTTTAACTCACCAATTTATTTTGTTTAAATATTTCAAAATTCTCTGCAAACCTGGAACATTTTTCAGTTTTGTTGAAAGATCTGTCTTGTCTGTCCATGGCTCCAGTTGATTGATTGATAGCTAGATAGCTAGATAGGTAGATAGATAGATAGATAGATAGATAGATAGATAGATAGATAGATAGATAGATAGATAGATAGATAGATAGATAGATAGATAGATAGATATGTAGTTGATGTTTGAATATGGTTGACTGCAAATGTCTGCCCTTTTGAACATATGAACATATGAAGCTGCCTTACACTGAATCAGACCCTTGGTCCATCAAAGTCAGTATTGTCTTCTCAGACTGGCAGTGGCTCTCCAGGGTCTCAAGCTGAGGTTTTTCACACCTATTTGCCTGGACCCTTTTTTTGAGATGCCAGGGATTGAACCTGGGACCTTCTGCTTACTAAGCAGATGCTCTACCACTGAGCCACAGTCCCTCCCCAGTTTTCTACTGTTTACCTTGTTTTACTTTACTGTGCATGTCTTTCAGATAAGAACCTTCCAGAAGGAGGAGTGGGGGAAAGGGAATTTAAAAATAAGTCAGTTCCATCAATCTTTCCTTGTCTGTCACAAAGACCAAACTACACATTGTAATAAATATTTTCACTCAGATGCTGTTTTCAAAGTTTACTATGGGAATGCATCTTTGAGGTACCCAGTGCCCAATTTGGATTTGGGCCATGGCATTTGAGCTGAGGGGCTTAAGCCTCTCCCCCACCCCCAGCCCCATTTTCCCAGTTTGAAACTGCCTTTGGAGCTGATATGTGTCTTGTCAGTGACTGCAAATGCACCAATGTGCGGCAGTGCAAATGCACCAGTGGGGCAAATAGTAACTCCCTGGGGTTGTTTCAGATCAAGAAAATGGCACAGGACTTAAGCCTCCTTTCTTCATATGTTATGATCTCAATCTGAATAATTGTATTGCCCCCCCAGTAGGAAGAACGAGACAAACACATGTATATGGGTGAAAACAGGGCAACTTTATTGAACGAACAAGGCATGGGGCAACCTAAACTGCCGGACAAGCCAAGGGAAACCCCTGACCCTTCCAAGTCCGGCGGCCGAGCCACCCAGCCCCCGGCAGTAGCCAATCAGAACAGCTAATGTCAGGCCGGCAAAGGCCAGGTATACCCTCGACCAGCCAGGCGCCGACTCCAGCTAACCTGCCAGAGGAGGGAACCCTATAGCTGGCATACCAGCAGAGAACCATACAGCCCTTCTGCCGTACCATCCCGCCACATTTCCTGAAACAGGGAATAAACCGAGGGTGCTCATCGGTTACCTAACTAGCCAACAAAAAACTTCAACCACCACAATGCCAAGCCTCTGCTTAGGCAATTGGGCCCACCGGTTGGCCTAAAGCCAACCACAGCCCCAGCCGTAGCTCATGCAAAAAAGCCCTGTTATCCTTCACGGACAGGTGGACGCTGTCCTGCTGATACAGGTCCGCCAGTTCAACTTTTATTGCAGGATGCGGCAAGTAAATACCCAGACCGCCAACAAGCGCTTTCTTGATTGCCCTGTTGGCCTTGCGCCTAGCTCTCTCAATCCCAACAGGATCCCAAGGTGCCCTCCAGACCCTGCGTGGCAAGATGGTGGACCACATTATCAGCACCTCGGGCCACCTGCTCCGTATCACACGCAGGTCCTCCACGGCCTGCAGTGAAAGGGCCTTTCCTTTCAAGAAACCAAGGTCATTGCCACCCAGGTGGATGACCAAAATGTGTGGCGGAGGACCCGTCCTCCCCTGAAACAAGAGGGGCAGGAGCCCGGCCCATCGTAGGCCCCGCCAGCCCTGCCACTCGACTACGGCCCACTTGCTGAGCCCCAATTGTGACCCAATTGGCGAGCGTCGAGCCTGGTGGGCCACCCAAAACACCATGCTGTGGCCAGCGATCAGAACCTTCCGCCTCTCACGCCGCAGCACAGCACCTGAGAATAGAAAAAAGACAACCAATTGAACTTTGTACAGAAAACAAATTCCCATGCGAGCCCAACTCACGCGTCCAATGGGCGAACATAACTCTTGTAAGCGGCTGACCGCCACCGGCCAACCCGCTGGATAACCAGCACTGGGTACCCCATGGCTGCAGCAGTAGAGGCTGCTCTGATGCGAAAGGAGTGGGTACCAAATTTGACCCCCCCCCCAACCCAAGTTTCTCCAGGGTCCTGGAAGTAACAGCCCAGAACTGAAACCTGGTCAACGGAGACCTATCCTCGTGACAAAAAAGGGGTCCACCCAAATCGCCCCAACTTGCCAAGTACCGCTTCAGAGCCCGAATAGGGCAAATGTCCCACTCCCGGCATGCTCCCAGTGTGATGAGGCTGCCCTTTTGCTTCTGATCGGTCTTAGACCTGCGCACCCGTATGGAAACTTGGTTGCCCATACGGGTGCGCATTTTTATGTCCCCAGCCTGAAGAGCCTGACCAGAAGAATCATGACGCAAGCCGACCACCAGCTGACTAACTCTGAGCGCCCCAAAGAAGGCAGTCAAGGCGGCAGCATGGAACAATAAAACCTCAAAGTTAGAGTTACAGACTGCCTTCCAAACCTTATAAAGGCCCCTTAAAACGGAAGGGGAAACAGGTTGCCTAGGATCAGGCCAAGGACCCTGCTCCCAGGCCCACCCTTCCATCATCTTGCGAAGCCGAAAATTGGCCGTGGTACTGGCAAAGACCTTTGACTTGCTGTCGAACGCCAACACGGCCAGCTTTGCCCGTATGGATTTAACCACAAGTCCCTTACCTCTTAAATGCACGCAGAACTGCATGAGCTGCGAAACAGGAATAGGCCATCTCGAACTCAGCCCTACCTGTTCCCTAAAAACTTGGAACTGCTTGATAGAGTGGCTATAGGCCTTTCTGGTGCTAGGCCTCAACTTGCCAAGCTGCCACATTTCTGGAGGCATCCTCACCGGCCGCATGTCGGCTTCCGGTGCCAGCTGTCTGAATTGCCCCATTTGTCGGCGAGACAGAGCGTCCGCAACTCCGTTGGACACACCAGGCACATGCTTAGCAAGAAACAGAATGTTCAAACGCAAACAACTAAGTGTAAAAGCCCTCACGAGGCCCATAACATGAACAGATTTAGAAGTCAAGTTGTTAATAATGTGGACGACTGCCATGCTGTCGCACCAGAAATGCACAACTTGATTGGCCAACTCCGGACCCCATAGCTGCACTGCAACAACTATTGGGAAAAAAAAACTCCACAAAGGGAAGATTACGGCAGAGTCCGCTATCCAGCCACTCGCTAGGCCAACTTTCCGCGCACCAATATCCGCGAAAATAAACCCTGAACCCGATGGAGCCAGCGGCATCAGACATAATCTGCAGCTCCGCCTCAATCCTCATATCCCCGCGCCAAAAAGAAACGCCGTTAAATGAGGATAGAAACTGGTCCCATACTTCCAAATCTTGGTGCATGCCTCTGTTAATCCTTATCTTGTGATGCGGTAGGCGCAACCCGACCATGGCATCACAAAGTCGCCGGAGAAAAGCTCTGCCAGGAGCCACAGCTTTGCATGCAAAGTTGAGGTGTCCAACAATCTGCTGGAGCTCAACCAAGGAGACCTTACAGTTGGCCCTCAGGGCAGCCAATTTAACCTGCAAGCTCTGCACCTTTTCTCACGGGAGCCGTGAAGCTTGCCTAACGGTGTCCAAGTCTATCCCCAAAAATGTCAACACCTGTGCAGGACCCTCTGTCTTCTCGTGTGCAAGAGGGACCCCAAGTTCCTCTGCCAACTGCAGAAAGGAATGGAGCATCCAGGTGCACTGACCAGACCCTCCGGGGCTTGTAACAAAAAATCATCCAAGTAATGAACTGAATTGGCGGACCCCGCCCGCCTACTCAGGACCCACTCCAAAAAGGAGCTAAAATGTTTGAAGGCGGAACAAGAGATAGAGCAACCCATGGGTAAAGCCGTATCCATATAATACTTGCCCTCGAACATGAACCCCAGGAGCTCGAAGTCATCGGGGTGTACCGGAAGATGAAAAGCCGACTTAATGTTGCATTTCGCCATCTCAGCACCAACACCACAGCTTCGGACCACTTTGACCGCCTGGTCAAAGTGTCAGAGTTAGGTTCTTTAAGGGAACAAAACTGCTGAGTAATGATTATGTCACTAAGCTATACAGGGGTGATGAATGTCACGAGAGTAACAGGTGCAGCTTGTTAGCAATCAGTGATGGGGATTGGATAGCTGCACTATAATAGTACAAGCCTTACTCTCAGCTAGTGTGGGGTGATGATAAGGAGGAAAAGGACGGTGCGTGAGAGAAGGAGAAACATCTTGGCTGTTATACTGTTATTCTGGAGGACTGGATAAGACTGGCTTATGTAATGTATGGACTGGATTCTTGACTTCTCTAACTGGAAACTGATTTGGTACTGTATCTTGGAAGGACTGCTTTATGTGTATGAACCATTGGACTGCCTGTGACTGCCTCTAACGTATTTACCCAAATATAACTGTTGACTGGCTGTTTGGAGTTTGTCTTTCTATCACAGCTTCTGGAGTTGCACTCTTCAGTTTACTCATATAGGTGAACTTCCCACGCACACACTGTCACAAAGGAAGTGTAGTGTACGGAGCATAGGTAGTCAGGAATGGCATCGTTCACAGACCCGCCTTTTGGAAAAGACAAATGGTGAATGAGCCGAAACTCACCCAGCGCCTTCTTCGGCACCACCCCCAATGGGGATACCCGTAAATTAGGTACGGGAGGGCTGTCGAAAGGGCCCAACACTCAGCCCTCGGCACATTCCTTACCTATCTTGTCCCGAACCCCGTGCTCCATTCCAACAACAACGTAAATTCCTAGCCATAAATGGAGCTCTGGGCCCTGAAATGGACTATGAAACCCACAATGAAAACCCTCCGCAAGGTACTTTTTGTCAGCTACCTTGGGATAATGAGCCAAAAGCTCGTTAAGTACAAGGGGTGGGTCCCCTTGTTAATCGGGTGGGTTCCACTGCCCCCCACCCCCCGCAGGCCGCTTACCCCCTGCCTTGGGCTTGGATTTATTGCAAGCCGACAGGGCATGGGACCCTCCGCACAGCAAGCACTTGGGCTTGTAATTGCACGTTTTTCTGTTGCAGACCCTCTGCGACGTATACTCCCAACACAGCAACCGGGGTTGAACCGGCTGTCCCGCCGCTGGGGGGGAACCACTCGCAGTTGCCTGTTTGCTCAACAGATGGCCACTGTCTGACCTGTCCCCATTGTTGGGCTTAGCTGAGGATATCAGCTGCAGCCAAAGCTGCTGGTTAATCTGGTCCCACAGCATTGCTGGATTTAGCACAGCTCTCATGCGGAATTCCTCATCATACTGCAACCGCACAGCACCAGAGAAATCCGTGTAGGCCTTGTATATGATATTGCAATATTGGAACAGCAGGGCGGCCCGTGAAGGCTGAGCCCGCGCTATAACACCTGCGTATATAAAAAAACCGGGCAACCAATTGGCCCAATTCCTGTCCACCTTCCTGCGCTTGAGTTTCTCCTTGTCCTTTTCATCCAACTCGTCCTTATCCTTCTTCTCCATCTCTCTATAAAGGCTAAAGACGTCTACATACTCACCCCGCAAATTTTTTTCACGGGTGGCGACCATCAGATGGTTGCCAAGTGGAATGGCAGTGTCCCCAAAAGGCCAGGAGTGAAACGGCAAAGAGCCATAAGGCGTCAAGGCCAGACCCCAACCACCCCATTGAGCAGCCGGCCAACCGACAGGCCAGGTGTTGCTGGCCCCACGGTAAAGATCCACCCATCGCCAGCTGCGCCGGGGGCCCCTGCGAAGTAGACGGCGTAGCAGCCAATGCAGCGCCGTGTGCAGAGGCCCACGGAAAAACCTGACCCTGGGAAGTATGAGCCCAAGCTCCCTGACAGCCTGGGAAACTGGGGGTACCGACCCCACCCCTTGGACCTACTTTAGCCGCGGAGCCAGAAGGACCCAGCATGCCCGGGTGAACCAAACCACCCCATGGCCATCCACTACTATTACCTTGGATGCCACGCTTACCTTCCGGGTCTTCCACATTGACCGCTAGCACCACTGGAGCTGGCACCCCACTTGGCACAGAAGGGCCAGCCCCATCGGTGGGAATACCCTCCCCTTCTGACTCAGAATCATTATCCTCAGGGGTCGGGTTGGCCATATCCTGCAAGGAAGAGAGACGAGCCAGAACTTCCTGTTCAAATGCCCTAGTCGAGGACCTAGCTGCCTTACGTCCCTTAGTTAAACCCGATGCAGCAGGGTGTAAACCATACTGTTTCTCCAACACCCCTAAATACTCTATTATGGCAAGCCTCGTGCATGCCTCGTCCTCCTCACCAGGTGTGGGCTTTTTAACCCCACCCTTTTTGAGAGGCTGCTTCCCCTTAGGGCTGCCCTTACCCTTTCTGGGTGCCATAATCCCTACCTGGACCAGTCCCAATAAATCACAGCACCCCTCTCCCAATAAATGGGGGGGGAGGAGGTGTGGGAAAAACCGTTAGGGGAGAGGATGAAGGCAAAAGGAAAATATGAAGTTGCCTTCTACTGAATCAGGCCAAAACAAACAAAGATATAATCAGAGGTGGGTGCCTTTGCCTGCCTCTGATGTTTTCCTGCCAGTCACCCAGCACAAACCATGGCTGCCCCCAGGTCCCCTGGGACAAACAACCCAAGCCTCTGCGGTCTAAAAGAGATGCGTCTCGCAGCCCTGCCCAGGCTACGCGGCAGGGTCTATTCACAGGCACAATCTGCTCCGACCTGGGCCGAAAGCAGCAGAGCCCTGGCTTCGCGCAGCCCAGCCGAGCAGGTGGTGGGGGGAGTTACACACTATCCCTTGTGGGCCCAGCCAACACCCCCGTTATCAAAACCGCGAAATAGAAGCCGGTAGCTCAGGGGCAACAACGGAGATCAGCCAAGGCCAGGCGCATTGACGCAGCAGCCGAAAGGAGCGACGCACAACGCTCTTGTTCTGACGAAAGCCTGGAAGATCTGTGCCACAGGAGGCGCGTCCGGGCTTAAAATCCCTAGACCACGCCCCCTGAGTTCCTTGGATGGGCTAGGGCCGTTTGCCTCAACTCCGTCCGGGGAGGCAAAGACGGCCCCCACCCTAATACCGATGTAATCAGCGCGGGCGGGAAGGGGCCGTATTCCCAAGGGGAACTTGCAAAACAGCATCTAAAAATCTTTGAGGCCACCCCAAAGATGTCTGGAATATGTAGTTCAATCCTAAACAGAGTTATGTGCCAGCAGGGTAGCCATGTTAGTCTGTTGCAGCAGTGGCAGACTTTATGGATCAGAATTTGTTGGTGAAAGCTTACGTGTGAATAGACCTAAGTTGCCACAAGATTTTGGTTTTGTGGCAGTGTGTGGTTGACTTTGGTTTTATGTAATGCCACCCCACTTCCATTACTGAAAAGATGTTTTAACTGTTGTCTCACTTTGCATCATAGTTACATAGTATGGAACTTTTCCTATATTTCTGCTTTACTATTGAAAGAAAACTTGAGGAACTCAAAATGTGTATATGCACTTATAAGTGATTCTTAAAAACATTCTGTCTCACATATATATATTTATGTAAAAATATTGCTACAACGAAAAAAGTTATTGTGAGAGGCATGCCATAAAAATGTTGTTAGGAAACATATTTAAAAATCATATTGATTTGCTTTTTACCCACCCACCAGATCAGGCTTCTGAACACAGCATTAGTGGCTCCCAGAATCTGGTCTGATTAGCTAGACATCTTATCATTGTATCCTTTGTAGTTCATACATAACTATACTAAAGTGAGGGTTAACCTTTTGAAGTAGCAATGTACAGATTGTTAATGATATGTATAAGATGATATGTCATTGGGTGATACTGCACAGCTTAGCTTCTATTGTCCTGGATGTGCTTTTGTAGCTGTTCTGCAGCACAAAATGGGTTTTAAAATCTACATATCTCATAAAACCAATATTAACAGGCACATTGAGATTGTGCAGATTTAACCTTATTTGCAGAATCAAATAGTAGCTGTAGCCCTCTGGTCCTTTTGATTTATTATTTTAATCAGTATATGCTTTGGCAGTTTTTGTTTATATGTAAACAAAAATTGATTTAGTACTTGACAATGACTAAAGGTGATTTTATAATAGTTATAATTGTCAATTTATCATTTATACCTCCTGCTGATTGCCAGCTAATATAAGCAGTGAGTTTAAATAGCTGTTCCATAGTATCGCTTTCTAAGACAGTTGAGAAATTCACTGAATACTCAAGAAAGATATATAAGGATTTTGCATTAAGGGATTGGGTACTGTGGTCTCCTCTGAGGAGATCCTCAATTGTAAATGACTTGCTTTTGTTTCGTTAACAGTGCCTACTAGGCTGACATTCTTTAGGATAAGTATTGTGTTCAGAATTGTACTGAACTGGAAATATATGAAAAGATGACAGTGGGGAAAGATGCACCTGTTGCACTTCTGGTTATATCCTGAAAACTTGGATTCTTTATGCAGAAAGTGGCAAACATTGTAATCACCTGTGAGTAAGTCCCAATGAATAGAACTGTCTGGGATTCTGAGTAGACTCGCTTAAGATGGCACTGTTAGTTCTAGAACCTCTAAGAACAAACTGCGAATTTTCAACATCTAAGTGAAAGTGAGCGTTTTGGCACTGTTGCAAAATAAAATGATTGTGTACAGCACACATGAGGTGACAACGCTGTTTGCTATTGACTGGGTTTCTGCTGTTACATTGCAAGCAGTATTCCCCCTAAGTTAATGTGAGCTAGCTCACAGATTTTTAGCCTCCCGCTCACACATTTTTGTCTTAGTTCAGGAGAAATGGCCACAGAGCACAATAATTTATGCAGTAGCTCACAACTTTAATGCCGGTAGCTCACAAAGTAGAATTTTTGCTCACGAGACTCTGCAGCTTAGAGGGAACATTGATTGCAAGCATGTATTTTACACGCACAAGTCCAATCCCTGGCATTTTGTTGCTCACTTGCACAGTAGAGTCCAACTCTTTACCACCCCATGGACCAAGTCACGCCGGGCCCCCTGTCTTCCACCATCCTCCAAAGTCCACTCAAATTCATGTTAGTTACATCAGCAATGCTGCCCAGCCATCTCATCTTTTGCCATTCCCTTCTTCTTTTGCCTTCTGTCTTTCCCAGTTTCAGCATCCCCTCTCGCCACGTCAAAGCAGCAATCCATGAGAGAGTGGTGTTTCCACTTAAGTGTTAGAGAATGATGTTTAGGATGAGAAGAGCTCAGCCAGTGACTGAAACAGTACAATTAAACCAGAGATCCTTCTGACATCTCTGCCTGCCTGTGACAAGTAGACATCTAGGCCAGTTACTGCCGTTAACTTTCTTCTTATAATATCCACAGGTACCTTACAATATAGGTAATTCTATCTCCTTGTGCCTTGTTTAAAATATTTTGTTTTGTATAGATAATAATAGATCTACATATGTGACATGTGCTTACACACTAGAATTTTCAATAGTTTTCATTCTTTGTTCATTCCTTAAAAATAACCCACAAAGAACAGTGAAATAAACAGGAGAACTTTGTATAAATGGAACTGCAAAAAGCTTTCAGTCCAATATATCAGTTGCAAGGGAAGTGTCTTACTGAGGGAATGGCTTGTGATGATTGCAGTGAAATATAATACATTGCGTGCAGTGGTTAAATATTAATATGCATAGGTAATGTTCAAAACTCAAGAATGAATCTTACTGAGAATGAGATTTCAAAGCACTTAGGCTTCATAATGAGGACCTTGGATGTAGTAGGCTCTGTCTTATCAAAGGCAGTCATTCTTTTGTGAACCATATCAACAATTAAAATGGAATGTTGTTTCTTGAAAAGGTTCCACTGACACAAAATGCTAGAGATTTTAGACTAAAGGTCCTATTTAATTACCTAAAAATGTAACTGTGATTCTTGACAGGGAACCAGGATTGGCTGCTATAAAAGAGCAATTGTGTGTCTCACACATCCATCTCTGCTTTTTAATCATACAGATGCCCTTTTTTCAACCAGTTCCATTAAACTAATGAGTGAACCTCAGTGAGAGGTGTGGCTAATTTAAGATGGCATTTCTTCATAGCCAGAACCATCTGCAGGAACCAGTTTCTAAAGCTGGTGATTAGGAATCTGACCCCGCCTGTCCACTGGAGCAACAGTGCTTTGTGGTCAGGAAATCCATACACCTAGAGTGGCTTATGGACTTAACATCATCTGTGTGGTCCGAGTTAATTGTAGCACCTGACATTCCCGTCCCTACATAATTCATGTAAAGCCTTAAAACTAGAAGTGTGATACCAATCTTTATTTTTCATAGGTAGTTCTGTTTTACTTTCTGTGTGGTGCAGGTAGGAACTGAACTTCCTTCTGTGTGGGAAAAATATTCTGCTTAAAGGGCCCCTATCAACTTCAGTTTTTGTAAATTATTCATTTTTCATAGTGCATATTATCCATTGACAAGGGTTTTTTTAATTGATAAAGTACAGCAGAAACTGAGCTTGATAACTTAATCTGTAGATGTTATGACAAGAATGTCATTATTTTTTGTTGGATAGTAAAGTGACTGATTGGGTGTAGATGTTCCTGACACTTTCTGTCAGAAGAGGTTATTTTATCTGAAACCCTAATATGGTTACAGATGAGAGCAGTCCTGAGAAACATCATTCACGTTTACTAGTAACATCCATCACTTGCTAATTATTTCAGTTCTCAAGTAAGAAACAGGTTCTTCTTACTGTCCCTTAAGGGACTTGATTGTCACAGATGTAGCCAGACTGTGCTAAAATGACATGGTAACCAATAGGATTAATTTATTAGATTTAGTAGGACACACCTATGCTTCAGGCTGAAGTACATTGCATTAACTTGGAGCTATATATTTTGAGTTTATGTACCAGGTGATTGTGCTGACACTAGTAAAGCTAAATTCAGCACAGTGACAGAATTAAGCTCACTCCAGTATTCATATCAAAAATTAGAGACAGTTTTCATTCACAGCTTAATGGAAACTTATTTCATAACAAAATATTGGCTCTAGCCAGTAAAGTACTTTATCTTGGTTAGAGCTATGAGAAATACAGAGTTCATATAACTTCATTCCTCATTATTGCCTGAGAATCTTAAACATATGACACCAAAATCCAAAAAAAGACAAACTTAAATTTATAACCCCCAAATTTCATTAATTCTAAAAACTTTATCAGAGGTCCTAGTCATCAGCTTCAGGGCCAGTTTTTATTAATAAGGTCTCTGGTTTCTTAAAAAAAATGTCTGGCAAGAAGGAACTTGTCCAATTCTGGCAATTTGTGAATTAGGTCAACAAACAAGCCAATTTAACTACTGCTATCAGAATTGTTAACTTTCCACTGTGACCTGTGGGGGAGCTAGTCAGTCATCCTGGCTGTGTTTTCTTGCATTTGAAGTACTTTGTAGATCAACTGGATAAAAGAACAAAGTTTTAAGAAATGTGCAAGGTAGGAAACAGACTGTCTTAAATTAATGTAGCGAGTGCCTCCCCCAGAAACCTTATCCTCTTGCTGCCTATGAATCTAAAAGTGTAGATGGACTTCATCTTGGATCAAATCTATGACTCATGATAGGAATCAAAGCTACTTCCATGCAGCAATGATTTTCTAGGCTTCCCAATCTCCCGTTCCCAGCGGGGGAACCCCTGGTTTTCCAGGCTGCACCCTGCCCACAGCCAGCTGGCTAACAGAAAGAAGTTCTGACCCCAAGCTACCTTGTGCCTTTTGATCTCCACAGGTTTAGAATTCTGCAAACACCTTATGTTTTAAAATGTGTGTGTGCACCGTTAAATTTGAGCAGGAAGTGAAAGCTGCATCGGAAGGGGCCAGCAGCAGAGCCAGGCATGTGAGAGAGAAGTCGTCTCCCTGCTTGCTTTTCTTTTCTTCAGACATCTTTGTATAGGAACCAGAGCCAGTAAGTGTGTGTGTGAGAGAGAGAAGAGGGCAAAAGAACACAGTCTCTGTGCTTATTTTGGATTCATTTCAGATGTCTTTGTATAGTAACCTGTTTATGGAACGGAGGAAAACTCCACCTCTCTCTCTTTTCATTTGTCTGTTAGTCTGGAGAAGTTGGTTGGAAATACAGCAGCTCCTGTATGTAAAGCCCTAGTGAGATTGCACAAGTGTGTTCTTGCAAACTCTATTTATTTTGCCTCCTTTGTTAGTGTGTGTTCACTTTCATTATTGTAGTTGCTGAGGGACCAGAAAATGAAAACTATTCAGGGTGATTGCACTGCTGTATTTTTATTTATTTTAGGGAATGGGAAAGTCTCCTGGCTCCACCCCTGAAGTCCCCAAGTATTCTCTGAGTTGGACTTGGCAACTCTATGATTTTCTCAGCTCCTTAACTTGCTTGCTGTGAATGTAGATGCAGAATGGAGAGGCATTCACAGCAGTAGTGTCCACACAGTAGCTTCCCCTTTGCCCAAGCTCCCCAGAGTTGCCATTTCCCCCTCCTAGCTCTACCAGACAAATTGGGGGGCCATTAAAAATATTGCTAATTTGACACAGCATTATATTGTGATATGCTACAGTGATAATGTTAGTTGCTGTTTTGTTTTGTTTTAGAGAAATTCTACACTAGTGCATGCATGGAGTGTAAATGGTGGCCACAGGGACTGAGGCAAGGAAAATGGTGCTGTTGTGGTGGAACACACAAAAATACAAACCTTCCCATCTACCCCTCATGCTTTCACAAAAAATCATATCAAACCAGGTATAGGAAAGATTGCAGCAAAGTGAGGGGGGGACACAGGAAGTGGATGATTAGGGAATGATGTTGTATGAATGCTCCAAAAGCAGCTACTTCAATTTAAACACAGAACTGGAACAAACTTCTATGTGAAAGCAGGTTTATAGCTATAAAATGCTATTTCATAATGAAATCTCCCCCCTCCCCACCCACAATCTAGGGCCTGTCTTACGACTCCATGAGATCTCCACATACCCAAACCAAACAGGTCATTAACAGAAAAGGTTGTGAATTTACTGGACTAAAGGACCCATTTTGGCCCACTATTTTAGATTCAGATTCACTCCACAATTCTTCACCACCACCGCCATGACTCATTTGTGCTTCAGGATCAGGCAATGTATGAACACCCCCCACTCCCATTTTAAGGTCTAACTAATTACTCTGATTCCAATTATATGCTTGTATATATTCAGACCTAGGATCCCAAGCCAAGGTGATAAGCTCTTGTGTCTGTGTGGACACTGTGTGTTCAGGATGATATCTGACATTCCACTAATTTTTTTCCAGGTCTGCTACTAGTGTACTTTTGTGCATATACTATACATACTCAGCTGAGGAAACATTGACAGTCTTTGATGAATGACAAGCTAAACTTTCCAACAGACATTTTGCATAGAAGGGTTAATATGATAATGTATATAGTTAGATCAACTGGATAAAAGAATAAAGATTTAGAAATGTGCAAGGTGGGGGACAGACTCTCTGAAATTAATGTAACCTGTGCCTTTCCCAGAAACCTTAGTGTAGTGGTTAAGAGTGCCAAACTCTAATCTGGAGAACTGAGTTTGATTCCCCACTCCTCCACGTAAAGCCAGCTGGGTGACCTTGGGTCAGTCTCAAGTTCTCTCAATACTCTCAGCCCCATCTACCTCACAGGGTGTCTGTTGTGGGGAGAGAAAGAGAAGGCAATTGTAAGCTCCACTAAAACATGTAATCAAGCCTGGGATATAAAACTAACTCCTGCTGCTACTCCTTGATGTGCAGTATATTTGGGCATTTTCTCACCCCTTCAGCAAGAGCCTACGTCCTGAAACATTCTATAGCAATACTGAAAATGCTTCAGGAAGATTTCTCCATCCAGAGGGAAGAATTGCAGATAAACATACAATCTTATGAAATAAATTGTTTGTTTTGAAATTTTATTTTATTTTTAAAAAACTTGGTAACACTTCATAGACATATATTACCAATATTAAAGCAGCCCCTTCAAAACCCACAAGTTGTGAGGCATTTGCTAATTATAAGAAACACATTTTGTCTTGAAGAAAATGTATACAGTTTACACATTTAATGTATTGTTTAAAGTGCTAGATTTTAGTGCACAATCTGGTAATAGCAGTAATTAAATAACCTGGTAATGGCAACAGCACTGGTTTCTGCCACGGATGGGTGATACAGACTTCCTAAAACAGAGAGCCCCATTACAATGACAATCAATGACACAATTTAAATTCAGGTTCAATGGGAAGCTCTACTATCCATAAATGATGCAGGATAGGGTTGCCAAGTCCAATTCAAGAAATATCTGGGGACTTTGGGGGTGGAGCCAGGAGACTTTGGGGGTGGAGCCAGGAGACATTAGGGGTGGAGCCAAGATCAAGGCTGTGACAAGCATAATTGAACTCCAAAGGGAGTTCTGGCCATCACATTTAAAGGGACGGCACACCTTTTCAATTCCTTCCTTCCATAGGAAATAATGAAGGATGGGGCACCTTCTTTTGGGGCTCATAGAATTGGACCCCCTGGTGCAATCTTTTTGAAACTTGGGGGGTATTTTGGGGAGAGGCACTAGATGAAAATTCGGTGTCTGTACCCCAAAAAACAACCCTCCCCCCAGAGCCCCAGATACCCGTGGATCAATTCTCCATGATTTTCTATGGGAATAAATCTCTATAGGGAATAATAGAGTTCCCAGCAGACATTTCCCTCCCCTCCCTCCGCTTTCTGATGACCCTGAAGTGGGGGGAGGGCCTCCAAACTGGGGGATCCTCTGCCCCTACCTGGGGATTGGCAACCCTAATGCAGGAGTGGGTGGCTCCTACTGTCTTGCTAAGTACATTGCTGCTCCCCCCACCTGCAGGTGTCAGTTGGTCAATTAATGTGATCTTCCTGGGCACAGGCATAGACATCTGTTATACCATCTACCAACCATGAGGCCCAAACACTTCCAGTACTCTTTTCTCAATTTCCTTTCAACAAAGTTTTGTGCAGAATAAGAATAGCAGTAGCTTCTTGCCATATGAGTAAAGGCAATGTTTGTGAACTGATGGAAGCAGGATGTGAATGTCAGCAAAAGGGGTCTTCTTAATTGTTTATATGCCTCTCTGAAGCAACCTGAGTTTTTGGTAAATACTTAGTTTATTATTCTGGCTTGGTCAAAGGTCTCTGTTGTTTAGCAACAAGAAAGAAGAGGCAGAGAGACTTTAGTTATAATCATCGGTAATATTTACTATTAAATACTGTAGTCCCAGCATTATTGTTAACCACTGGTTGGACTGGTTCAACTTATTGTTTTCTCTCACTTACAACATAGGAATAATAATGGAAGAATTAAAAATGCAAGAACTGCTCACAGAAAATTCATAGCAATTGTCCATCTCTCCCTGCCAGTCTTGGAACCCACTTAGTATTTGCATATGGAAGGCATCAGTCGCCATGTACTAACATTGTGACTTGATGGCTAGAAATATGTTCCCTTCCCCAGTATCTCCAAAGATGGTTGCAGGGATTTGGAATTGCACATGTATGTGTACAAATAAAAGCAGCAAGAGTTTGTTCTGTTAATCCATCTAGCCTGGTTGTGAAGTTGTAGAGAGAGGAACTGTGTTGGTATTTAGAAATACAAGTTGAAAACTTCCTTCTGTTGATTGTGTCTCTTCCCTTTACTCACTGTAGCACCGGTTTACTGAGGCAGTAATTGTCAATATATTTTGTAACTGACGTGAATGGGCACACAGTCGTGGAGATACCTACATGGCATGTAAAGCACAAAGAGAGAAGACTAAAGGGAAGCTGAACCAGGCAATTTGTAACATGATGTGGTAGCTGGACACTCTAATGCTGAGTTGAGGGTCAGGATACAAGAACTGGAATTTGGATGTACCACACCATCTCCTCTGCTCCAGACTTGGCCACAGCTTGTGACCCAAGCTATAACAAGCTTTCATTTAGAATTATTGGCATTCAGTAAGTGATAAGTGAATGATGAAATATAGATGAAGTTGTAAGCATTGAAACCTGTGGGGCTGGAAGCAATATCCTTCACTCCGTAATTGTTAATATGCATCAGTAGACAAACAATGCCTTCACATCTATACCCTCCTATGTGAGAGGCCTGATATATGACTATCCTGGCGGTGTTATCATGGAGCCTTATGCATATGCTTGGACTCAGGCTATGTTGCCAAGTGCCAATAGACAGAAGTCCATAAAAACTCTCCTGGAGATATTGAATATTATCATCTTGACAGATAAGCCCAGGGGCACACAACTCAAATCATCCTGAGGGCTGGTTTTATTATTATTTTTTACTGCTACACAAATCAAGGAAAAAACATTTTGTCAAAGATGTAATTTTGCCCTGTTCCCATTTCTCTGCTTTACTTCGTATGTTCTCTCTTTCTGCATCTTTATCTTACAGTTCTTCAGGTTTTTTCTTTGTGTGTCACAGCATTCACTCTTCTCTCTGCATACCCTGTCAGTCACCTTTTTCTGTCTCTTCTTCACAGCTTATGACTTTACTTTTACCTTCTATCACACAAGTTTGATCAGTTTGAACTTGCACTGAGATCTGTTGTTGGCTAAATAGTGTTTTGCTTTTTAGAACTGGCTGAATATGGTGATCATAAGTATGAATAGTGTAGTTACTGTATACAGTTCTTATCTAAAAGGCTTATACAGGCTGTTTTAGAAGCACAGTCGAACTGGAATAGGCTATTGGCATTGTGCATTGAACTATCTTTGACAATTTTTGGTATTGTGCATAGAACAATCTTTGGCAATTTTTCTGACTGCTGTCATGGTCAAAGTTATCAACTCAGACTTTCAGTGGGACCTCTAAAGATTTTTTAAAAAATCATTCTTGCCTGTTCTTTGTTCTTTATGTACCAACATTCTGGTCCATCTTCTGGAGATTCTCATGCACCTGACTGATGGTGTGCTTTCCTGGTCATTTGGCAGCTATAGATGCAACTCTTTCCTATGTGGCATTGGTGCCTTAGCTGCTGTTTTGCTAAGCCTGTGCAGTTAGCCTTTCTGTCCCAGACATAGTACCTAGCTGACAAGTGAGGGGGGTGGGAATATCATTGTGGTTTCAGACACAATTCTCTTGCTACTTATTAGGTGATGTTAGTAGTATGCATGGCATATGTGTTGAAAGTAGTAATTTTTAATTTTATTCTCTCCAGTTTAATATGAACTTTTTAATAATGTAGAACTTCAGAGACAGAGGCAATGTATTTGCATATGCCAGCTACGCACCATCAGATTTGTGTCTTTATCCAGGCTGTGTTTTAGTATCAAAGCCTGTTTTGTTGTTTTTTATTTAATAGCACCCAAAGGTGCACTAGGCACATCACAGAAGGCATAAAAAGACACAGTCCCTGCACTAAAAAGCTTGTAATCCAAATTTAGGATTGACGTAATGTGTATGGATGAGACAAATTGTGCGTTTGGAGAAAGGAGAGCCACAATTTTTATTTTATTTATTTTTAGGCGAGAACGAGTTGCTCACTTGGAAATTGCATATTGTATTTTTCAAAAATGAATTCAAAATCTGTTGCAATTTTGTTTTAACTTAAGACTAAAAATGTGCAAGAAAATTATATTTTTTAAACAATTGGGTATAGTGGACCCAAAAAATATGACGAGGCTTAACTAAGGTACTCATTCTGTCTACCTAGTACATTCTCAAGGACAAATCCACATCACTCAACCGTGGTTTGCCCTTTGTCTACCATATTTGTATGTTTACTCAGTGTGGAGAAGACAGCTAGGTGTTCATTGTCAATTCAGTTAGTAATGTGTTCAACAAGATCCAAGAAGTCATGTGCTTTTGGGAATATTGAATGCTGTAGCTGTTTCCTTCCTGACTTCAGGCTCTCCATACTGACTCATAATCTTGGGTCTTACTTTTTTCTAACTACTGTGAGTCTTTAGCCCTTCATTGTCTAAATCCTGATGCAGTGTAGTGTTCTTCCATACCCTGATGTCAGACTCCAGGATCCTGAAAGCATTTAGCATGTACACAGAAGGTTCTGCCTGACTAGGGTGACCATAATGTCTGAAGGCCAGCCAGGGACACATTGGGGGGGGGGAGGTAGGGGTGCGCGCGCGCGCCGCCGGAAACAGGAAATCCCCCAAATATCCCCCAAATATCACCGCCGGAAACAATTTTGTTCTGAAATCCTGTATATACTTCATCAGTATATGGGATAAGGCACTTTCTCAACTGTGCTGCATAATGCAGCCTATTTATTTTGTCCTGTTTGCTCTGTTGGCTCTATCTGCGCCACCTTCATCACTTTCGGGGTGTGGATCCCCCAGTGGGGTGCTCTCCCGACTCCCTCCGCCGGCTGTTTCTGATAGCCCTGCGCCCCCTCTTTCATTTGATATGTGTCCCGTGCGGGTGCCACCCTCCCGCCGGGAGATGCCGCAAAATGAGCCCCCTTGAGGCTTATGGCGGCAGGGCTCGGGGGAAGCGAGCTAGACTGCTGTTCTTTTGAGGGGTTATAGAGTGTTTCGAGCCCGTCCCTGTGGCATCGGTCCCATCGTTGTGGGGCCCAGGGGGCCGGCGCAGCGGCACGCCGAAGCAGCCTGTCACTAATAACACAGGTCGAGATGCAGGACAGGAAACCTCACTCGCCGCCTTCCCCGCCGGCGCCCGCGGCCCACCGGCTCCGGGGCTGCCTAAACCGGGACCTTTAATGGTCCCGGTATAGGCAGCCCGGGAGCCAGGATTGGGTGGCCAGAACCGGGAATGTCCCGGGAGACCGGGACGGTCTGGCCACCCTATGCCTGACTCTCCCTGCCCCCATCAAGTGACAGCTGGCTTATGGCAACCCCATAGGGTTTTTCTAGGCAAGAGACTTTGAGAGTGGGGCTGCCATTGCCTGCCTCCACATCTTGACCTGGTATTCCTTGGTGGTCTCTCATCCATATACCGTCCAGGGTCAGTCCTGCTTAGCTTCTGATATCCGAGGAGATTGCGTAGCCTAGGTTGTATGCAGGTCAGGGTGTCTGACTCTTTCTCTTTCACAGTTCAGTATTCAGTTTAATGGCAGGGTGAGGCCCTATCACTAATATTATGGCTGAATGTACAGCTTTATACTCAGGTTATGTGTGTATTGTGATTCAGCAGAACCACAGACTGGTATTGGGTGCACAATTCAGCTTCCTGGGAATTGCATCTTTCATTTCTAGTCCTTATGGTTCCAGCAAATTATTGCTGAAACTGAAGAATAGCTGATAAGTGGTGGTTGGGGCAGGATTTTGTGTAACTATTTATCTGTTTGCCATGGCCAGCTAAACTGCATAATACAGAATTTTGAAAAATCCAAAATAAATAATGCAGAATAATATATATGCAGAATGCAGCTCTTTTCGCTCTGTGTTTGGCCTTCTGGGTGCACAATTCTGATTTTATTTATTTATACAATTGCTATCTGCTGGCAATAGCTTTCCATGGCTTTACACACAGAGATCATTGCCGTGCCTGAGATTCTTTTTGACTGGGGCCACCTGCTTGCAAAGCATTTTTCTTCTATTATACCTTGGTCACTCCCTAAATCCTATTGCAAGGATCATCCTATGAAAGAGGAAATCAAGTAAGTACTGTAAGATAGTACTTCATCTAGACTTACCAGATCCTGTTCAGAAAAGTATACGTTGAAATCTCACAATTCAGCATGCTGGAAAAATTGCAACTTTTAAAAGGCAGGCTTTGGAACAGCACTGACATGGAAGTCATGAACTTCTGGACTGTTTTTTTTTTTTTTTTTGGTAATAAAATTTAAAAAAATCTTTTCTGTATTTGGAGATTGGGGAGGCTCAGAACCTTTTAAAAGCCTAAACTTATCCATATTAAAGTTCATTGGTATGCCAAGTATAGAGGAAAGGTCAGAAAGAGAATTATGGGCAGGAGCTTCCAGGCAAGCTTTTCTTCTCTTGGAAACATTTACCAGTGTGTTTCCCTCTGAAACACCAGATTTTAATCCCCCTCCCCCCTGATTTACACTGCAAAGCATCAATTCCATATAGACCAGTTTGTGACCAAGGTGGTGCCAGCATAAAGTGCTTTGCAGGGAGGATGGGAGAGGCCACCTGTCAGTGCTTTCCTTTCATAGCTTTCCTAATGAATTGGCAAGAGTCTGAACTTGTCTGTATTAGGTGGAACCTATCTTGGCCGTGATAGCTGGGTGAAGTGAAAGTTTTGGGGATGGTTGTGCTGTGTGACAGGCAGTGATTTAAATATTGTATTGGAAAATACAGGATAGATGTTAATTATAATCCTGGATGCATCTCCTTTTTTACTGTTGTGGGATTCTGCCTAATTCATAATACTCAAATACAAACGTAATCTCTTAGCATTGTTCTTAGATTTGTGACTATGCCAATGCATTATTTTAATACAGAGTAGAGTTTGAAGATTAGCAAACTGTTATCCTTTTAGGTTGAAGTTTGTCAGGCTGGAGTGCAATTCATTGTTTAGTTTGAAAAGGGAATTATAGGTTCATGCTTTGCTTTTCCGCTAGATAAGCAATTTGACTAAATAGCAGTTTTAATCAGGTTTAACATTTTCTCTGGGTATAAGTGTCCATAAGGTATTTAAGTCTAAAGGTCTGCTATAATCAGCTAGGTTGTTAGATTTGTTTACAGATCGTATGCTGTGGTATTCCTTTAATAATAGTGTGTGCTGACCTTTATTCCTAGTTTAAAGTTAATTAGAGAATTCATGTCTGTATGAGTTAACACATAATAAAGTTACTCCACGTTGTTGATTGGGATATGTTGCACCACACACAGTTTTGAAGGCACTGAGGTATTTTCCTGCCATTGATTTACAAAATTATTGTGTATATGTGTAGATAGGCCGGGGGGTGGGGAGGAAAACTTGAGGAGGAAAAGTATTTATTAGGACTTTTTTGAATTTGGAGGAGGCACAGTGTGATTGAATGGATTTTTTTTACATAGAACAATATGCAACATTGGAATATGATAATTTCCATGTATAGAACATATACAACATATTTTAAAGGGCGTGTTTATTTTAAATGGAAATAATTTTAGCAACTATTTAATCTGAACGTGTTGCTTAATACACTGTTAAAGAGTTTAGTGTCCTCAATGTTATAAAGTTTACCTTGATATCCAAATATGCTGGTAATTTTATTGTGACCATACAACAGTCTTTCTGTCTAAATGACATGCTTTGTTTTGTTACTATAAAAATTGTTTTCAAATTTCAGTGTTTGTTTTTCCCCTGTCTCTCAGATGGCTGTCATGGGCCAGGCCAGCCAAGCTAGAGAGATACTTCCAGGCTGCACCCCCCCCCCCCCAACCTAAACAGAGTCCACTCCAAGGGACTATCATCCAGAGATGTGTTACCAGAGTCATTCAGAAAGGATATAGTCAGGGAGTCATACAAAGTCCAAGATTGATATAGCCAAAGCCATAATCACAAGGCAAAGGCAAGGTCCAAAACCAGTCCAAGGTCACATAAGCAGTCAAGGTTCAGGAGCTGTAGTAACAGAGTCTACCAGGTTGACTTGTTACTTCCACATGGGACACCTCCCTTGACTACAGAACAAGCCTCCATTGCAGCCTGCTGCTTGAACCTAACCCTGCAGCTAATTACCTTCATCAAGCAGCTGGTGTCGAGCCAGAAGATGTGCACTCCACCTTCTCTCCTGGACTGTGCCCTAAATCTTTGCTTCCTGTGTTCCAAGGCTGGGGGTGAAGCTGGAGGTCTGAGCATATGAACCTCACTTATTAGAGCATTCTAATAAGCATTCTGACAACCCTGTTGCTTGCCAGAGTCAGCTGCCTGGGAGCTGACTTGCTGAAACTCTTCTCCTGAGGAGACCTCTTCTCCCAAGGAGGCTCTGCTGTTGTAGGGTTCTGGATGATCCATGACAGTGGCAAAAATTAGTGGTAAGGTAGTTCTCTCTCAGGTAGGGATGGCACAAGCTGAACTATGAAGCAAAGTTTGTCACAAATTTTGCCCTGTTTGTGGTTTGTGAATAGAAGTTTGTGATGGGTCCACTGTCAGGAATTTCCATGTGTTAGGAATAACTGGTATAGTTAATCCAGTATCTCTTCTCAACTTGGCAGAGTGCATTTACATTACATGTAACAGAAGCTCTTTGTACTCAGTGTGCTGACAGACTTATAAAGTTACACAGAGCCATTTGTCAGCTTTTATTTAGGAACTATCTGGAATACAGTTCCTAAATAAAAGCTGACAAATGGCTCTGTGTAACTTTATAAGTTTCATATAAGCATCCACCCATCCCACAGGAGATTCCTCCGGTTCGCCATCGGGACTATGCACTACCAGTACAGAGCCCTACCATTCGGCTTATCAACCGCCCCCAGGGTATTTACAAAGACGATGGTTGTGATGGCGGCTCATCTAAGGCTGCAGGGTATAGCAATATACCCGTACATCGACGACTGGCTACTGGTGGCCGAATCGAAGGACAAACTCCTACAGCACATCTCCACCACCCTGTCTCTATTGCAGAAGCTAGGGTTGAAGGTGAATACAAAGAAATCTTGCCTGCAGCCCTCTCAGAGGGTACAGTTTATCGGGGCGATTTTGGACACGCTGTCGTGCAAAGCGTTTCTGCCAGAGAAGAGGGCAGAGGACATCATAGACCTGATAAGGACTTTTCAGATCAACCGGTCAGTCACCGCTCTACAGATACAGCGGTTGCTAGGCTTGATGGCATCCACAACAGCAGTATTGGTCTTTGCCAGGTTCCACATGAGATGTCTCCAGTTGTGGTTCCTTAAACACTTCAGATGCGGCGAGGATTCTCCCCTGCGCAGATTCTCCGTCCTGGGGGAAGTCCTGAGGACACTAAGCTGGTGGCAGCACAAGCACAACCTGCTAGCGGGAGCTCTGTTCTACAGACCACGTCCGACAGGGACCTTAACCTCAGACGCGTCCCTATGGGGTTGGGGCGCACATGTAAATGGCCTATGTGTGGGCGACAGATGGCCCAAGGACCACCTGCAGTATCACATCAACTTCTTGGAGCTTCTGGCGATTCACCATGCTATACTTTCCTTCAGGCCGTTGCTGGCAAATCAGACAGTAGCGATTCTGACGGACAACACCACAGCGTTGGCCTATATAAACAGGCAGGGGGGCACGGTATCTCGGAAGCTATATATGTTGGCCTTACGCATCTGGGAAGTCTGCAGAGAAATGAACACGGACCTGATGGCGGCTCATCTCCCAGGCGAACAGAACGGGTGCGCGGACTTTCTCAGTCGGGAGGGGGGAGCCTCCCTACACGAATGGGAACTCAACTGGTCCCTCCTCCAACCTGTCTTTCAGAAGTGGGGGACACCGGAGGTAGACGTATTTGCTACCCGCAACAACAAGAAGTGCAGAAGGTTCTGTTGCCGAGGGGGAAGGGATCCACTGTCATTAGGAGACGGACTCCTGCTCAGATGAGACCATTACCACGTGTACCTGTTTCCCCCGATCCCGCTGATTACGCGGGTAGTACAAAAACTGTACAGAGAACACCCGAGAGGAATTCTAATCACACCATGGTGGCCCAGGCAACACTGGTTTGCCCCCATTTTCCGACTGTCGGAAGGAATCTTTCACCACTTTCCCGCGGTGCCAGACCTGTTGGTGTCCCAGCAGGGCCTTATAGTCCACCACGATGTTCCACACCTAAAACTGACGGCGTGGAGGCTCGGATGAATAAGCTATCGACAAGGGTGCAGCAGGTGCTACTTAACTGTAGAAAGGAGTCCACGAGGAAGTCGTACGCCTATAAGTGGACACAGTTCGTACAGTTTGCCTCTAGAACAGGGGGTGACCCAGCGAAGACAGGTCTTCCCTGCATCCTTGACTTTTTGCTTACCCTGTTGGACAAAGGGTTAGCAGTATCCTCTGTACGGGTGTATCTGACGGTCATCTCGGCCAATCATGCGCAGATCGAAGGCCGATCAGTGTTTGCGCACCCTACCACAAAGAACTTTTTGTGAGGGTTGACGCGTCTGTACCCCTCTGTCAGGACTCCAACTCCTTTGTGGGATTTGCCGGGGGTCCTGGAGGCTCTCATGGGGAAACCCTTCAAACCTATGGCCACGTGTTCATTGCAGTTGTTGTTTTGGAAGACAGCATTCCTGGTGGCCATCACCTCAGCACGAAGGGTCGGGGAACTGGCGGCACTAAGATGCGATGACTCATACCTCCAGTTCCGGCTGGAAGGGGTGTGGTTGCGTCCGGATGTGACTTTCTTACCTAAAGTGGTGTCCTCTTTCCACTTGAATAGGGACATTTGCCTGCCCGTCTATTTCCCAAACCCTTCCACAGATGCAGAAAGACGTTTCCATGCACTGGATGTGAAGCGGGCGCTAGCCTTTTACCTTCACGGAGTGAGGCCGTCACGTAAAGACCCGAGGCTTTTCGTCTCCTACGCCGCAGCCACATTGGGACAGAAGATCTCGTCACAAAGACTCTCAAAGTGGCTGACAGAGACAATCAGACTGTGCTACCTACTGCAGAAGCGGCCTCTCCCGGGGCCGATCAGAGCACACTCCACTAGGGCAATGGCAACCTCGGCGGCATTCATGAAGGGGGTGCCGTTGAGAGATATCTGCAAGGCGGCTACTTGGTCCTCCCCGCATACGTTTGTCAAGCATTATGCGCTGGACCTTCAGTGGAGGTGTAGTTCATCTGTGGGCCATGCAGTTCTGCAATTGGTGACCTTTTGATGGACCGTGCAACCCTCCTCCAGGTAGGCTGTTAGCTTGCTATTCTCCCATCAGTGTGATGCACAGAGACCACGAAGAAGATAAACAGGTTTCTTACCTGTAACTGATGATCTTCGAGTGGTCATCTGTGCAGTCACACTACCCGCCCACCTTCCCCACTGCTGCTGGTCCATCACAGGGGATCATGCAGCGGTCAGAAGGAACTGGCGGGATGTCCGCTCCTGCCCCGATGGGCATGCGCAGGGAAGGGGAGTGCCTGCGCATGCGCGCCGGGGCGGGGGTGCGGAAATCCGCAGCTTTGAAGTTACCGATCATCAGTTACAAGTAAGAAACCTGTTTTTTTCCTGTGTTATCAGTCTACATATCGAAAGAGGTAGTAAACAGGAAGGAAACCCACAGTCTGCCTGTCTATCTAGCTAACTCTCTGGTAAACCCCCTGGCCTCTGCAGTGTGGGGCTAAGAGACAGCATCAGATCTTCCTCTTCCAACACTAAGAACATTAAATCAGTTTGTGGTGGTTCATGGATGGAGCAGAAATTGCTTTCTCTTCCCTGGGAAAGCTGCAAAAACCACTGAGTGGTGAGGAGGTGCTTCCTGCCACTCAGCTGTTTTGGGCTGTCTTAAAGGGACTGCAGGAGACAGCCTGAAACAGCTGAACAGCAGGGGATAAGGCTGCTCCCCATCACTCAGGTTTTTTGTTTTGCTTTCTGCAAACCTTGTTTAGAGAGACTAGGATCCTTTTCAATGAGGTCTGTGGAGCTATGAAGTACGAACCAATTTGGTTCATGAACAAACCACCTGGTTTGGTTTGTGGTTCAGTTTTTGGTCCAGCTACAAGCCATGAACCAAACTGTATTTTCCTTGTTCATGCTCATCCCCTGCTTTCAAGCATTGGGTATATTTGCAGTTTTGCTTGTAGACGAGTAAGGCATTTATAGCTCTAAATTCAATAAGGATATTTTATTACAATTTAATATGTCAACTAATTTAAAACCCTAATATTTTAGGTGCAATAGGAAAGTAAGAATGGTGCAGTTTGATTTCTCCATTCATTTCTATCCCCCTCCCCAAAACGTTTCCCCATGGTTTCAAAATTTCCAGAAAATTTTCATTTTTATGTATGCTTTGGTTGATGGATTACAGCAGCTTGCACTGCAATCTTGTGCCAATTTCCTTAATATAAACCTACTGAAACCAGTAGGTTTAGACTGGAACTCATAGTAAGATCTTAGCGTTGGTATCCTGGGTGAAAGCTGAGGATGTAGTGTTGGGGAGATCACTGAATGTGAAATCACAGTACTTAAAATTGTACAGTGCTTTAGAATGCTCAAAGTATCTAACCTACATTATCTTATAGTAATTATTCAAAGATGGTAAGAATTATTATTCCTCCCCCCCCCCCCTTTAGGGGCTGATGGATTCCAACAATTAGTGATTTGACTAAGGACATCTAGAGAGTTTATATTAGAGTTGAGATTCAAACTGGAGACTTATTGATTTGTAGCTTGTCTCTCTTAGTTACTGTAATTTTGCTCTCAAGATCAAGAGAAGCTGGTTAGGTGTGGAATGCAATTCTGAACTTTAGCAGGTACAAATGTGGGAGTTAATCTAGCCCAGTTATCAATATAACATAATTGCCTCTTCTTCACAGGTGACTCTAAAGCAATATAGAAGAGCATGAAGCAAACCCTGTGGCAGCAGAAAGTTTTGGTATCTTCCATGCATCTCACATACCAGAGAGGAATACTTGTTTTAAGTGTTTCTTAGTATGCCTCACCCCAAACCCCAATATCTAAGCATACAGTCAGTATAAGGAAACAACTGTCCTGTTAACAGAGTCTGAAGTCATTTTGCAGAGTTCTGCTTTCAGTCACAGTTTCAGGCTTCCTTTCTAGGAATGCTGTCAGTTTAAGAAATTGAAAGTTGTTATTGTTCTGTGGAAAAAAACTGATTAGAGAAACAGTCCAACAGAACTAATTTGAGGTAGTAATAAGACTTAAACCTGGGATTGGCTACTAGAACATTTTGCCTGAGAAGCACAAAGATGTTTGAGCATGTGCTAAGTGTTTTCTCTTGCCTGACCATCAGTTCCCACACATTTAGGCTTAGGGCAAGGGGAAACTATATAATTTTGAGCTAGGGCATTTCTTGGTTTAGTGAAAAATTATACTATCCAGCATGGAAGACATTTTGAAACTTAGGGGGAAGACTGCCTGTACACTCTTGTGACAGTCCAGTGTTTGTGAAGGGGTTTTTAATGGACTTGATATTCACAGGACAGAAGTTACCTCTGCACATCATCTCCCTGTAGTGCTTTCAATTATAAATGGATCAGTGCCATGAATGAATGATCATTGCATGACAGAAAAATGTACCGGTCACTGTTGGGATCCAGCAGGACTTTTATAATTGATTTTACAAAGACATCACATGTTCTTGTGTTTAGTATTACAGTGTTTTGTAACAATCTTTCCTTTCCACTGCTGTTGTTCAGGAATGTCTGTCATCTATTTAATGTATAACCTTTTTTTGTTGCTATCTTAAGATTTTATTGACATGCAGTGGGGTTAAGTTCCATGTATCCACTAAATAATATATTCATTGGATGGCATTGAACAGCAGTTAATTCAACTGCATTCTCATCTTCAGTTATGCACCCTCTGTTCTTTTATATCTCCCACCCCAATATGTCCCACATAACTTGTTATTGCCCCAAAGCACCTTCAGAACAAAGTGGTGGTTTTGTTAAACAGAAGCACTATCAGATAAAGAATGTGTGGAACAATTTTTATAAAAACATCAAAACAGGTTAGGATTATTTTCATAATGGAAAGTTATGGACTAAAGTTTGAGTAGAAAGTTTTCAAAGTCTTTATTAGCATTAAGATGGTGAGCCCAATATTCATTCTACCTGGTGTGCCCAAAGGGAGGATTTAATTAGGGTTTAATAGCATAGTGTCCTAGGTGTGATTTGATGTAATGTGTTCTTTTTCTGCAGTGATTTGTCCTTAGTAATGATTAGCATTTGAATAACTAGATATTTCTACACTAAGATTTCATTCCTGAATCTGCATTTAAACTAGTAAATCCCTAGTGGTTTGAACATATCTACCCATTGTCATGTGTTGTATTCCATCCTAGGTTTATCTAATTGAGACTGCAGCCCTAAACACAATTATTTAGACACTAGAGATGAGTTCCAAAATTTAAATTCAGTAAGAAAGACCCACCAAAATAAATAAAGAGAAGAGATAAGACTGCCAATCCTAAACTTCTTATTGGCAACGTATAAACTTGGGAATATCCAAACCCTGCAACATGAACAAAGATCCTAATTACTTTGTTTATGGATGCCCTAACATGCTTACTCAAACAAAAATCAGCACATGGATTCAGTGGCATTATTTTTTCTAATAAAAAACAAACCATAATGTCTAAGAGTTTGGCAGCATTCATTGTGTAACTGGCTGGGTTTTTTACCTGCTTCTGTTAGCACAAGAAGAGATTTTGACCTGCTTTTCTGCACTTCACTAAGTGACACAAAGCTTTGAGAAAGGCCTGTTGTAGGTCTGGAGTTGTAAGCATATTGTTAATGCTCAGTAGAGAGTGACTATGAGGTGTACTCCTTGGGTTGTCCCTTGACACATGAAAAAAAATTCAAAGCACAAAAGCTGCTATAGAATGGATAGCTTCTCAGTATTGACAAAAGGACCTGGTGTTTAGCAGTATCTGTTCATAATCCCAGAGGGAACTGTCATGAGCGCTTCCTTGTATTTGGAGCTGTAGAGTGTACTTTCAATATCATTTTCTTCTATTGAGCTTCCTGTCCAACTGCCAGTGTTTATGACAATAATGGACATTCCAGCAGCTTGACTCAGACAGAACAGTTTGTATACACATATTCAGCATTTTATTTTATATCTGGCAGGAACTGATGTCAGAATATATTAATTATTTTAATTGTATCATTAGTTACAAAAGCACTGTTTGACACCATCATAAAATATTCCTCCATTACAGGTCGATTTTAATACTAAACTTGGATTGTGCTTTTAGCCATGTTTTGGTTTGTTGAATGGAAGCTATTTTTGTGAGCCAGATGGCATCTGCCGCTGAAATAATACTTTGACCAAAATTAACCTTTCAGTATGTGTGTTCTGGGCCTCAAATTTTTATTTAATTGATCTTTAGGCTTCTCAGATTTAATAAGTTCTGGAGCTGATCAAACATTATTGCCTTCTGCAGCCCACTTGCTTTTCCATGCATGCAAGAAGAACGTAGTCGAACCCTTTCTCTGTGGAAAGTACATGTGTAACATGCCCTTGTAGTATTCCTGTTAACAAAAATCCCTTCCTTGAGAGCATAGTATACGATTAAATATGGAAGTTCTTAAACAGTCATAAATTAACCTCCTCTCAGCAATATAAATATTTTAGAAGTCACATAATGCAGTCTCTATTTTTGTCTCTTGCTTCAGCTTTAATAGCTGATCTCAACTCTCACTAAGTTGTTGGGAGTTCCTCTCTGTTGCAAGGTCACTGAATCATTAACAAAGGTCTTCCTTGGGCTATTCTGAATTTGAGACAGAATATAAGTGCTCTGGGTGGTTTCATTAGTGAAAAGGCACTTTGCTTCAGCAGAACTGCTGGTATTGGTGATGCCTCAGCTACTTAACACCAATCCAGTTGTTTTTTTCTATCATGGCAAAAAAGGAAGTACTGAATACTAACATACATTTATTTCCTGTCAGCCTGCTTATCCAGGCTGACACATGATACTTATTAACAGCTATAAAAACTATTGCAGTAAGTGGGTTCTTGATCAAATCAAGCCTGAGTTCTTCCTAAAATTTAAAATGAGTACACTGACATTATCATACTTTGTCACATCATAAGAAGACAAAGATTTCTTGGAAAGGACAATAATAGTGGGAAAAGTTGAATGCAGTAGGAAAACAAGACCTAATATGAAATAGATTAACTCAGCCTTCAGTTTGCAAAACCTGAGCAAAGCTGTTAATGATAGGACATTTTGGAGGTCATTATTTTATAAGGTTGCTATAAGTGAGAAGTGATTTGACAGCAACATTATGCACAGAACTATTATGAGAGATTAGAGTTGTAAAATTAACAGAATGGTGAATTAAATTTTTCTTCCACCAAGAATGATTTCATAATAAGCAAGCTAAGGTGCTGTTGGTTGTACCACTGCATTTTATTTATATATTCTACTCAATTCCACCCAAATAGGATCCACAAGACAGTGAATATTTAAAAACACATTTGCACAATTAAAATAAATTTAAAATTATGAAATAATTCAATTAAAACACATAAACAATACAAGATGGAGGGCCAATAACTGTGATGGGGGGTTATAACAGACAAAAACTGATGAAAGTCACCAACTGAGGGAGACAGATGAATCTCCCTAGGGAGGAAATTCCACAGTAGTGCACAGCTGAGAAGAGGATTAGCACTAATTCATAAACCTGAACTTCTAACAGTAGAAGCATGAAGTAAAGAAAGAATAGCAACATGGAAGTAGGAAGGAAGAGAAGATAAAAGGGAGGGCCCAGAGGCAGGAACAGAACTGAGGGATGGGTATTCCAAAGGTACCAAAGGGAAGTGGAAAAAAGTGTTTCCTGCCTCCCAAAAGGAACAATGGGAATAGCCAAGCAGATGTCCTCCAACTCAGAGGGAGAACTGCCTTCAGACACTCGTTCACAGTTTCCTCATCCTCTGTGGGATCTGCTGGTGGTGTGAGAGAGAGTTGAGTGTCATCTACATATAGGTGGCAAATCAGCCCAAATCTCTAGATAATCTCTCCCAGTGGCTTTACATTGATATAGAAAAGCATGGAAAACAAGATGGAGCCTTGGCGAACCTTGTAGGCCAAAGGCCAAGGGGCAGAATAGCATTCCCCCAGGACCACACTCTGAAGCCTACCCTTGAGATAGGACTGGAACCTCTGCAAAACAATACCTCCTAGTCCCAATCCTGAAAGGCAATCCAGAAGGATAATATGATCGATAGTATCAAAAGCTATTGAGAAGTCTGAGAGAATTAACATGGTTGCACTTCGCTGGTGCATGTCATTTCATTCTCATAACCATTTCACTCTCATAACCAGGCCTGAAACCAGTTTGGAATGGATCTGAACAATTTGCTTCATTTAGGAATCTCTGATGTTGGCCAACTACCACTTGTTCAGAAATCTTGTACCCAAATGGCACATTTAAGATTTTATGGTAGTTATTTTCTTCTGGGTCCAGGCTCAGTTCCTTTAGAAGTGAATGTACCACTTCTTGCTTCAAGGCAGGAGTGACCACCTTCTCAGGGGAAGCATTTACTGCCTCTTGGACCCAGTCTGCCAGCGCCCCCCCCCCAGAAGATTTAAGCAGCTGGGGTGGGGGCAAAGGTCATGCAAGTGGGTGGTAGATCTCAAATTTCCAAGAAACCTGTCTATATTCTCAGATGACATAACTGAACCATCCAATCATGTTGCCTCTAATGTAGAGTCCAAGTCAAAAATGGATGTGAGATATTTTATCCACAAGTACTTAGTAAAATGAACACAATGTTCTGCAGAGCAGCCCACCTCCTCCGGTTGGTCAGAATCTAATACTATCCTGACCATGTGGAAGAATTCTGCAGGTCTACACAGTGTGGATGCAGTGCTGATAGAAAAAAAATATTAATTTGCTGTCATCACTTCCATGGAGTAGGCTTTCTAATGAGCTCTAGCCTGTGCCTTGTTGGATTTGGCTTTAGTCTTTCTCCACCAATGGCCTAGCCATCTCCCCTGTCTTTGTATCATCTATAGCCCTTAGTAAAACACAAAGGGCTGTTTGGACTTTTTAATCTGAGAGAGAGAGAGAGAGCACCTAGATGCAATTGGTGTCAGTTGCCTGGGCTATTTCTCCATTCCAGTGATCTACCAAGGCATTGCCAGGAAACCAGGGCATCAGCGGTAAAGTCTCCTAATATCTGAAATCCTGTCAGAACCACTAGGCTATGGAGGCAAATAATTTTAATTGATCCCTTCCCCCTGCACAGAGCCTTGGTACCCCTGTAAAATCTAAATTCAGAAAATAGTGATCTGTTCAGGACAAGGGGACTGTCTTCAGTCCCTGCACCTTCAGGTCACTTTCTTCCTGCTAAGAACAAAATACCAGCTCAACAGTGTAACCTGCAGAGTATGTGGCGTCTGTTAATGAGACAGGTGCTTGGATTACATGGAGGTCATGAAATACTGAGCCACTCCTGACAAGGTAGCCCCAGCAGCACAAGACAACCAGCCTAGGAGTCCTCGACTCAACATCTGTGATCACTTCCACAAGCTCAGGCAAGGAGACAGTTGAGTATAACAAGAGAATCCCAATCCTGTCTCATATTCCCACTATCCGATACACATAATCAAATGCAGCAGAGTCCTGGACAGGGCATCTAGCCAGAAGAATAGAATTCCAAGACTACAGCAACACCACCTCCCCACTCACCAGGCCTGTGTGGATGCATCAATGAGGACCCTGGAGAGCACAGATGATGGGAAAGGTTAACCCCCAAACCTCGAACAGGTCTCAGTGATAAATGCCAGTCCAACTCTCTCATCCAGAATTGTGGATGGCTGCCACTTTACCTGTAACTGAACTAGCATTTTAAAGCAAGATATTATAGCCTTTCAGGATGTTGATATGGTCACCAGTATTATTTATTATTTATTTTGTGATATTATAGTCTGTCCTTTCCCAAGATGGGCTCAGGGCGGATTACAACACAATAAAACAGTTAAAAATTAAACAATTAAAGCCATTAAATAGAACGAAATAAGGCGGTGGTGGTGGTATAAATATCATTCACAAATTGTGCACAAGAGGTGCACAGGAATCATAGGTGTCTTGAATGTCAATTATCAACAGTGTCGGCCTGGTTATCAGAATGATAGTCAATCCAGTCAGTGCAGGGAGACCAATTACCTAGCTGGAAGAGAAACCAGCGCTCAAATGTCTGTTGCTCCTTCCCCTTCCCTAACTGTTCTTCTCCCACCCCCATTTCTTCCACTATCCCATACATTATTTATTGTGGCATCATCCCCCTCCCCATTCTGTTCCCCCAGATATATCCCCGACAGCAGATGAGACAAAAACAGAAAAACAAATATAATAATAACAGTCCAAATATCAGCTCTTACCTGGATCTGGATAGGGCAAACAAGCTCAGAGACCAGCTCCTATCTGGTGCTGGACAAGACAAAAACATAAGAGACAACCAGCTCTCACTTACTATAAACAGGAAACAGAAAGGCATAACCCCATCCTCCTTCCTGTATGACAGTGGAGTCCTAGGCCCAGGTTCTGCCCATATGCAACAGGCAGGATTCTCCAGCCCACTGCAGCTCATCACACCCAGGGTTCGACTTTCATCCAGTCCCCAGGCTATGAGTCTGTATTACTCTATCATAGGTATCCTATTTGCCTATTTAGCTAATGTTGTGGAGTAGGTGGTATCTTTTTTTAAAAAAAAATCAGAGGGTACATTTCCTTTTCTAAGCAGAGCAGAGACAAAAAGCATAGTAGCATTCACCCTAATTCATAGTTTGTATTCCAGTAGATTAAAGGAAGAGAGCATGGACCCATGGCATTCTGTAGGATCCAGTGCTGTTCTGATGCTGTCTGCCCACAAAACAAAATCTGCGAATTAACTGGTGGCTTTGGAAGTGTCATGCTATCATCTACTTTGCTAAACCCATAATTCAAGCAAATGAAGGTTGGGGGATGGAAATTTCCTTTCGGTATAGGGGTGGAAGTCTGTATTCCCAAGACTGGTTCCCAGTCGCAAATCATGGTTAGCAGATAGATGATGTTGTGTAACTACTGTTGCTAGCTAGGAAAGTCATGTGGTGGTAGAAAGTGCCATTAAATCACAGCTGATTTATGGCAACCCTATCGGGTTTTCAAGAAAAGAGACATTCAGTGGTAGTTTACCATTGCTTGCCTCTGCATCACAACTGTCATATTCCTCCCATGCAAAAAATAGCCCAGGTCCACCCTGCTTAGCTTCCAAGATCTGGTGAATTGGGCTAGCTTGGGTTATCCAGCTCAGAAAAACTATACATGTTCAGAAAGCTCTTACCCAGTGGACTCCATTGATATAATTTGAAGCAGTGCACTTATTTTCTTGTATTATTATATAGACTGGAAAGGGTTTCATCATTGCCTATACTTTTAAGAAGCTTAGAAGTGCTGTACAAACAGCTGAAGAAGATGATGATATTGGATTTATACCCCGCCCTACAATCTGAATCTCAGAGTGGCTTACAGCAGGGGTGGCCAACGGTAGCTCTCCAGATGTTTTTTGCCTACAACTCCCATCAGCCCCAGCCATTGGCCATGCTGGCTGGGGCTGATGGGAGTTGTAGGCAAAAAACATCTGGAGAGCCACTGTTGGCCACCCCTGGCTTACAGTTTCCCTTCCCCTCCCACCACAACAGACACCCTGTGAGGTAGGTGGGGCTGAGAGAGCTTTCAAGGACAGCTCTGAGATAACTATGGCTGACCCAAGGCCATTCCACAGCTGCAAGTGGAGGAGTGGGGAATCAAACCCAGTTCTCACTTAACCAGTACACCAAACTGGCTCTCTGAAGGGTTAATTCTTCACAGAAACAGAGAGCTTTGAGTGACAGACTGCTGCAAGCAATCTGATTGGTTATTACCAGCTGAGCAGAGAAAGTATGGAGAGAGTGGAATGCTGAGAAGAGTCACATTTCTGCCTTGACTGAGTTGAGTCTGATTTCAGCTCTAGCTGAGGAGAGTTGAGTACTGACAGTTTTGGAATTCAGCCCTGACTGAGAGCAGTTTAACACAGGCAGGAGAACTGGGGGAAAGTTGGCAATGAAGTTTGAGAAGTAGACAATGACTCACATTCGAGCCAGAGAAAGGGGACATCTACTGAGAGGAGAATTTCCCTACCCACTCAAACAGGAATATAGCCCTTAAGAGTCAGTTAAAACTCAAAATGAGTGCTTAGTTTCAAGAGAAGGGGTTTGACTACTTGAAAGAGTGTACCAGCCTTCTGGAAACCAAAACAGTTGGAGAATACTCAAAGAAAGTGTACTGGAGTGATTGGGAAGACACTGGAACCTCTCAACATAAAGACTTTGAATAACTTAAGAAACTCTCATTAACCTGAAACACAAGAACTGAAGTCCATGCATGTACTTATTTTACCTCAGAGTTACCTATATTGAGTTAGAAATTTTACCCCTGATTTCACCTGACCTTTCCCTTCTACGAATAATAAAATATTCTGCTAATTTTGAATATAAAAACATTAAGTGATCCCAGTCCTTCTCTCAGGTTCCTTGGCTGAGCAAATTGCCAAAATTCTTCAGCAAAGAAGAAAACACATTACTATGGTGGCTCAGTCAGTAAAGGGAAAGAAAAACAGAGGGAATATCTTGGCTCTGAGGGAGGGAAATGGACAGGGCCATTGTACCTATCTGTTCTGATTAACTGGGAGTGAGGCAGTCAAACTATTTTCACCCCCATGGTCAATAGTTTGCTGCAACTCCTTTGAGGAACATTTTCTTACCTTGTTTTTGAATAGCCTCCTAGCTTGCAGAAAGATGTTCCTCTCCATAAAAGCAAATTAGTCATCTCAATGTTCAGTAAATTCTGGATTTGGTTTCTGTGTTGACTCTGTCTTCCTACACTTGTACATGTAGTCATGCAAATTTTGTAGAGGCTTAGTTAAACTTCTCTCATGCAAGTATTTTTTTTTAATCTAGAGCCCAGTCATACCACCAGAACCTGTTTTGCTCTCCCATGTCTTAAAATGTTCCATGTTTACAATTTTTTTTTGAAATGCCAATTTTTATAATAGAATTTTGGTATCAATGTTAGGGAGGAAGGCAGTGAAATATTGTTTGCAAAGGGCTAGCCATGCTAATCTGTCATAGCAAAAAGAAACAGAAGTCTAAAAAAATTAACGTTTATTTTGGGTGGATAGCTGTGTTGGTCTGAAGCAGCAGAACAAAGTTTTTGAGTCCAGTGGCATCTTTAAGACCAACAAAATTTTATTTAGGGTGTAAGCTTTTGTGTGTACACACACTTCTTCAGTACAGTGAAATGGAAATTACCAGTCCATACATATAGGTAGAGAGTAAGCGGTAAATTAGTATACAGCTCAATGAAGATGTTTAACAGATTCAGGAGCCAAACAGGAATAACAAGCTTAGTTTATATGGTTACCATTTGTTTGGATATAATTATTTTTTTTTTGGGGGGGGGGGAGGAAAGGAAAGGTCCCCTGTGCAAGCACCAATTGTTTCCAACTCTGGGGTGACGTTGCTTTCACAACGTTTTCATGGCAGACTTTTTACAGGGTGGTTTGCCATTGCCTTCCCCAGTCATCTACGCTCCCCCCCCCCAAGCTGGGTACTCATTTTACTGACCTCGGAAGGATGGTAGGCTGAGTCAACCTCGAGCCGGCTACCTGAACCAGCTTTCGCTGGGATCGAACTCAGGTCGTGAGCAGAGCTTAGGACTGCAGTACTGCAGCTTTAACACTCTGCACCACGGGGAACATAGTGAAGGAAGTAGTAAATATGTCAAAATTGGAGATTGATGGGCAGATGTATCATTAATTGTGGAATGCTGAGAGTAATTAATTGAGATTCTGCCATTTATGCTCCATCTGTCTCTTCTCAAGCCTGGAGGCAATCTTACAGCATCATCTTGATTGGAGGTTGGGGAGCCAGTTTGGTGTAGTGGTTAAGTGTGCGGACTCTTATCTGGGAGAACCGGATTTGATTCCCCACTCCTCCACTTGCACCTGCTAGCATGGCCTTGGGTCAGCCATAGCTCTGGCAGAGGTTGTCCTTGAAAAGGCAGCTGCTGTGAGAGCTCTCTCCAGCCCCACCCACCTCACAGGGTGTCTGTTGTGTAGGAGGAAGGTAAAGGAGATTATGAGCCGCTCTGAGACTCTTCAGAGCGGAGGGCGGGATATAAATCCAATATCATCATCTTCTTTTTTGAAGTGAGGCTGACTCTCAAGAAAAGCAGAGCATACTATATAAGAACATAATCAGACCGCATAAGTTAACCAGTAAACTATTTCAAAGGAGAACACTAATACTGGGTAGTAAATTATTTTTAATTAACTATGTGCTATTATTTGTTTAAAATCTAAAATTAACTAATTGAAACAGAGGCACCATAAATAGTCTTCATTTCTTCAACCTTGACCAATCCTTTTCTCTTATGAAAGACACTTGTACATGTAGTCATGCAAATTTTGTAGAGGCTTAGTTAAACTTGTAAAAGTTCCAGTAGGCACGTGTTGTTTAAGAGAATGTTTATACTGTCAGATTGTCATACTGGGAGTTGGAGGCTGAATGGAAAAGGAGGCTCTCATATAGTGCAGAGGTTGAATGCCAGAGCAGCATATGAACAATAAGCAAGCTGGGTTTGGTAGACCTTTGGCCATTTCTCTGTTGCTTCCTAGATACTGTCTGCTGTATCCATGCATCGTGACATCATCTATCTTGCAGAGAGTTGAGACTTCAGAATAAACAGCTGGCTAATTCCAGCAGTCTGGGATGGCTTTCTGCTGAGTGGGAGCAGAACAAAACCAGCTTTGTGATGGGTTGTTTTTATGTTTCCCCAAGGAGCTGCTGGAAGTCTAAATTATAGTATTTTGGATGGCTATTTGAGAAAGGGCAGTTAAAATAGAGTGGGTGTTGCTGGGAAAAGCAGTTGTCAGAGCTTGGATGTCTGCAATAGAGGTTTCCATTAGCAGATGAAACACTAGAGAGGAAGGTCTATGGAGTCTGATCGGCTCTGATATGGAAAAGGAGAGTGGCTGTCATGAATCAGCTTTCTGAATGTATATCAGGGAAAATATTTGTCCAAAAATAGCTATGGCCTGAAGAGATGGAACAGAACTGATTAGGCCTGGAGAATGGTCAGATACAGTAGGTAAGCTCCCAGCCATGGGATACTTTGCTGTTATGAATCTGGTCATTGTTGAAGTTGAAAGCTGAAATGGCCAGCAGCTCTAATCCAAATCCCGAATAAAAATTCATCAACACTAGATTCATACCTGATCATATAGATAATCAGGACCCAGTCCAGAAAATTGGAACTCATCATGATCCTTGGAGTACTCCCTTTAGCATCATTTAGATTGGTCTGCTTCAAATAAACAAGTAATGTGATCCCAATAATTGATTTTATTAGGTGTGGGTATGTTTGCTATAGTAATTTGTTTGAAGCATGTGATCTTTGAAAGAGAACGGTAATCTTGAAAATGAAATCCTTTCTGGACAGCAGTTCTGTGTATGATTTGTTTCCCCCCCTGGGTATCCTTGTTTCTGTTTAGCATTCTGTATGCCATATTGAGACCTGGGCCTTGTTTAATCATTTTGGTTCTGATTGCTTCCTTGTATCCATGGGTCACATCTTGCATTCAGTATTTTGCATTACAAATTTGTTCTCAGGAGATGGGCAGAATATATGGCTCCATCTGCCATGTCTCATTTTAGCTTTTTTCAATGTGTTCCCATTAACAGGTGAAATACTCAATCCACAGAGAATTTAGCTCATGCCTTGGTATACAGTTTAAGATGAATGCTGTCCAGGCAACTGTTCTCTAGCCTGGTGATGAGGTGGTTATAATAGAGAATATTCAAAAAGTATTAACTTGTTAATACTGCAGATCATATACTGCAGTTATATGATCAACTTCCTGCTTTAATCCCAAAATGTATTTTGTAGAATTTATTTTGGCCTGTGCTCCAAATTCGATATGTCTCAGATGATTCAAGGAAGGTAGATTATTTTTGTGCTGTGCTCTTCCAATCTTTAGGATTTAGAAATGCCTCAGAAATGCAGATTTCTTATTATTATCTTGGCAATTTAGAATTTTTTTAAAGGAACTATACTGAAGGTGCTAATGATTTTGATGACGGTATTAGGATTTATATAGATTATTATATTAAGATGCAATTTTGTAAGCCTCAACAGTTTTTAGGTAGATTTTTTTTAAAAAATGATTAAAATAATATTTTTTCTGTGTTACCTTTAATGTTCTGAAAAATCACTTGTTAGCATTCTTATTAAAGTATTTTGCTTCTGGCTGTGATACAGCTTGGAAATTTTTAGCCTTGAAGATGAACATTTCATGTGTTTGAAGACCTGAAAGCAGATTAGACAAAAAGGTGGAGAGTTTTTCCCCCCTATTAACTAAACCCGGTAACTCTTGCTTGTTGTGCAAGGCTGATCTTCTCACACTGGTTGGTAGACTTAGT
This sequence comes from Heteronotia binoei, assembly GCF_032191835.1. NCBI lineage: Eukaryota > Metazoa > Chordata > Lepidosauria > Squamata > Gekkonidae > Heteronotia > Heteronotia binoei. Next base: position 94,351,357 of record NC_083224.1, read on the forward strand.
GAAACAGTCTTGTGGCCCTAGCCAGTGAAAAGAGGCCAGGGTGTTCTTCTTCAGTTCCTACTATGGCTGATTTTATACTGGGCAAAAGATCTATTAATGCTGTGCTTTCAAAAGTATCATCTGCATTACAATGTGCCTTGACTTCTGTCTTGCTCCGGTGTTTTGACTGTCATTTACATTTAAATTCCTGAATTGGCTCTGACACCGTTTTCAGCATGGAGTTGCCCCTGACTTTCCAAGACTACTTTTGAATGAGGGTTTTCCAGGAAGCGCATTCCACAGGCCCATAAAGATGACATCTTTCCTGGGAAGCAGGGCAATAAAGTTGTTTCTCAAGAAAGAACAAAGGAACTCTTAAACCTGCCCCCCTCCAGTAAAGCAAGCAAGTGTGATGGAGAAGTCCAGGAGCAAAATTTTGAGTGTAGATGAAAAAATATACTCCGGATTTCTAGAAGGTGATTTCAGTGCTCAGAAAATCAGACCCAAACATGAATGTAGAATCAGCCTAAGTCTAGGAAAGAACAACATAATGTTTTTACTCAAGAGCTATGATTTCTGGGAGAATATGGGTGGAGGAGTGTGTTTAAGAATAGGTTGGTGATATGATAAAATAGAATACAGTGAAGTAATTTCGAGAATAAGTCTGGAACACCTTTCATGATTCCTCATTATTTCAGCTTTGGGATGTTTAGTATGAAATCTGACGAGCAGTTGTTCACTTGAAAGAAAACTAATGTTTGAAAAATCTTCCTCTGTGTGTGTGTAATGTATTTGTTTCAAACTATTCCGATTGTGAAAGACAGTAAACAATTTAATAAATGGCAAAGAAAGATGTCAGAATTTGTATGGGCTGGGAAAAAACGAAGGATTAAAATGAAATGCACAGCAGCCAAGAAGGTCTGAGCGCCTGCTCCGGCTGCAACGCCACTGAGGATGTTCTCCGCAGCTGAGAACGAAACGTCTGGGAGGAAAACTTTCTCCAGTAGAACATGGCTCTTGATCCCGAAAGATTCTACAAACCCTAATGATGTTACCAGCCATGAAAACCTGAAATCTTTGATTAAAATGAAAGTTTTAACAGATGCTAAAGAAAGAGGAGGATTTCAACTACCAGATTTAAGATTATATCATGAAGCAGTTTGTCTAGTGTGGATAAAACATTGGGTGATGCTGTTGAATAAAAAACTTTTAACGTTGGAAAGTCATGGAATTAAATTTGGCTGGCACGCTTATATGTACTATGGAAAGGAAAAGTTGAATGGGTTTTTTTCTCACCATTATATAAGAAATAATCTACTAAATATTTGGATGAAGTACAAGAAATATGGCGATGAGAGAAAACCACTATGGATAGTGCCAGCAGAAGTAATAAGAATAACAGCTGAGACAGGAGAGGAAAAAGGGATGTCATATAATCAATTACTAAAAATACGAAACGGTAAAATAGAATTGAAAACTGCTGAAGAGTTGAATAATAAATATGATTGGTTTCAAATGCAACAAATAAAAAGTTTGGTGGAAAGCGATGTTAAAACTGAAGGAATAAGACGAGAACATACAGAAATGGAAAAAGTTCTGCTTGGAGATAATGAAAAATTAATTTCGAAAATCTATGTTACTTTTAAAATTGTCTATGGAAGATGAAGTAGTGAAATCTCAAATGATTAAGTGGGCAATTAATGTAAATAAAGAAATACAGCTGGACACATGGGAATATTTGTGGAAGAACTCTATGAAACTTTCAACATGTCAGAGTAATACTCTGACATGTTTTAAGATGATGTACAGATGGTATATGACTCCTAAAAAGTTGACGAGGATGAATAATAAGATGCCAGATAGATGTTGGAAATGTAAAAAACATGAAGGTTCTTTCTACCATATGTGGTGGACTTGTGAAAGAGCGAAAAAGTATTGGCAGATGATTCAACAAGAGATTTCTAAGATCTTGGGAAATGAATTTAACAAAGTTGCAGAGACTTTTCTGTTGGGATTACAAATGGAAAAATTTCCAAAGGAAGATAGAACTTTAATCTGGTACTTGCTCTCAGCTGCTAAGACATTGTATGCGCAGTTGTGGAAGCAAGAAAAAATACCAGAGAAATGGGATTGGATTGTAGAAGTTATGACATGGAGTCAAATGGACAAGTTAACAAGAACCTTAAGAGACTATGATTTAGAAGTATTTAAGATGGAGTGGAAAAAGTTCAGAAGATACGTAGAAAAAGAGTGGAAAATAAAAGGACATTGGACAATTTTTGATAATGACTAAGTACAAGAGGGAGGAGGATATTAATTTTGGTTCTTACTAATTAAGGGTACCTTTAATATTAAGATTGTAAGTATATAACACTGGCGGGGGTCAAGTAACGGGGGGAGGGGTGGGTAGAATGTAATACATGGAATAGATAAAAGTAATTATTAATGATGTAAGAAATTGAAATTTATTACCATATGTTACTAATAAAATTGTTTAAAGTAAGAAAAAAAACCCTACAATTGGTCTTTGGCACAGAAAAATTTAGAACCTCTATGTAATGAATAAGATTACTGACAGTTTAAAATCTTTAACACATCCTACTCAAAATACAAACTTTGTAACTAAAAAAAGAAAAGAAAAGTAGCTCAAAGATCCAGTTAGTCCGTCCTTCCAAATCTCCTCCAGCTAAGATTTTGAATGTTATCATTTCAACTGCAGTCAGACGACAAAGATAGCTTTCTCTAGAATATATCTCGTTTTTGGTTAGACCATACTGCAGCCAAATAATAGCCTCTTTAACACATGTCCGATTATAATCCGGGTCGATTTGGGTATCTGTATTCCATCTAATTCAAAGTGTTGCCAATGCTTAAAGTTGCTCTTTAACTTTTCAATGCCTCATTCACTGGAGGAGTAGGGGTGTAATTGACCTCTTTCCCTTCCTTTGAGCTGACCCGCTTGTTATGTAAAATGACCCATTAGCCAGTGTTATTAAAAGCACACTTACTTGTCAAGTAGAATTGCCGTGCTTGGGGTAGAGAAGCGATACATCAGAAGCTTATTGAAAGGAATGAAAGCAAGCGTTCGGGGATTCACCTTTTTAGCTATCATGGCGGTGAAGCTTTGGGGCATGCAAGAAGGACAGGAACAGCCGCCGCTATGCCCTTTCCTGCAAAAGTTCCATGCCGAAAGGAAACCCCTCCAGGGACTTTTTATGGGGTACTGCGTCTGTGGCACCCTTTCAGCCGCCTGATTCAGCGGGGCCGCAGGAGGACGATCCGCAGACCCCCCTGAACTCAAGGCGTCATAACCCGGAAAAACCGTTTCACGAATTCTAATAGATGACTGTTATGATCATGTCTGGAGAAAAGTAAGGTATACAAGTATCATTTAGTAAATAGGGTGTTCTTGCTAGTGCAAGAGCACAATGCATCATCTTGAACTACGAAAGGATCCTGCTCTGGTGCTGCCAATGCATTGTTAGAAGTCATATTTGGTCAGAAGTTTGTAAATGACAATGTGATAGATATTAGTTGACCATCTAGTTCATTTTGGATGTGCTCTCAGGGTTACAGTGGAAGAGAGTATATTCCAACAGTGTGGAGATCAGTGTTTCTGTGTAGTATCAGATGATCCTGCTATCAGCAGTTGTTGCTTATATGTACAGTGTGCTAGAACAGGCCACAGGTGTTATATTGCCTGGTCCCCAAATTGTGTGTTAAGAAGTATTTGTGAATATATTACTTTCCTGCATCTGTTCCCTCCTCCACTCCCAGCCACTTGGTTGCACAGTAGTAATGCTTAATATTACAATTGATAATGGGTGCCCAAACAGAAATGTAAGGCAAGTATTCCTCAGCCTACTTTCCATCTTAGAGGGAAAGGATTCTCAGTCTAGGAGACTCATTTACTTGCTGAACATATAATTCTTTTTGGCCATTAGTTCACAAGAAGAAAACATCTGGGCACATGGTGGTTGGGGTGAATTCTCTTGTATTTCCCACCTCCCATACACAGACAATTTTGTATGCTTATATATTTGAAAGTGTTTTTATAAAGCTGTGCCTAAAAGTCACACTGAAATGTGTCTCAGCTTGGAATATCAGTTCTGCAGTATTTCTGTAGGACACATCTGGTGTTAGTAGAAGTGCTTCAGGAACTAGGATGCAGATTTTATATTGATGCCTGATAGTAGAATAGATTAAATGAATTCTCTTATTATTTGTATTTGTAAATATGCATTTCTACAATCTTAAAAAATTAGATTCAAACTGCAATAGTTTTATAGTATTACATGAAAGATGTGCTTGGTTTACAATTATTTTAAAGCCAAATGCTGAAAAACTGTAGTTGTTTTTGACTTACTGCTAAGACTGCTTTGCCCTCCTTGCTCCCAAGGGGAAGCATTCTATGTTCTTAATGTTTTTATTTTAAATCATAGCCACTTTATGTTTACGATCTTAAGTGACCATTCTGAATGAAGCAAATCTGTTCTGGTTACATCAACAGGCATTTAGCATTCACACAACTGAGAATCATCCTTCAATATATGCAATTAGAGTGAAGCTTAGGTCATATTTGGAAGGAAAATTATGACTCATTGATGTTGCTGTGCTATGGAATTATTGCTATATGTTCTTTCAGGGATAATATTTCTTTGAGAGATTACCACAGGTAGTCTAAACCTAAACTTTTTCAAAGCTGTTGGATTGGCAGGGTCCTTTCTGTTCTGATCTCTGAGAAATGTCTCCTAGTTATTGTTCCCCTTATGATATAGACTGCTATCACTCATTTAAAGGGAGGACAGTTTTGAAAGTAGCTTTATTGAATGCTGGATCTATCTATTTGATATCCACCATTCCTCCAAGGAGCGTAGAACAAGGAAGACAACCCTGAGTGTAAGGAAAGGAAAGGAAAGGAAAGATCCCCTGTGCAAGCACCAGTCATTTCTGACTCTGGGGTGGTTTGCCATTGCCTTCCCCAGTCATCTACGCTTTCCCTCCAGCAAACTGGATACTCATTTTACCGACCTCAGAAGGATGGAAGACTGAGTCAACCTCGAGCCGTCTACCTGAAAACCCAGCTTCCACTGGGGATCAAACTCAGGTCGTGAGCAGAGCCTAGGACTGCAGTACTGCAGCTTTAACACTCTGCGCCGCAGGGCTCTCTGAATGTAAGACGACCCCCTTAAAAATGTTACGCATGCAAAGTAACTGTTATTGGACATAACTGTAAATTGCATGTGAATGTAAGATGACTTCCACAATGGAGTATTTGGGGGGAGGGAATCTAGACTTGCGTTTGCTTAAATACTGTAGCTTTTATCGTCACCACCCTTTGAGGTAGATATAATTTGACAGAGTGATTGCTTCCTCAAAGGGCTGACTAGAGATTTATACCTAGGTATTCCCAGTCTCCCCAGACTAACAATGTCACCAGTGCAGTGGATCAATTTTTGGACTTCAGGGTCTTGATTTTTTTTTCCAAAAAAAATTCAAAATGTAAAGGAAATGTCTTTTGTAATTTTCATAAACTGAGTGTGATTTGGAGATCTGCTCTTAAACTGCTGTGCTTCCTTCGTCATGGGTGGACACCTGGAACAATCTGTTAATAGTGTGGGGGCTGGCTGCAATGCAGTAATGTGGTTGGGGGATTCAAAAGCAGTAATCTTTCTGTTGGTTTGGATTGATGAATAGGGGTGAGCTGTGCTGCATTAGCTGAATGAATGATATGTCATCCAACTTCTAACTTTGTAAATGATGGGTGAAAAGCTTTAGCTAATGCCTTTTTAAATAATTAATTGGTGTGTACTGGTACATCTTAAAACCATTTATGATACAGCTTTGATTAATTACTCTTTCTTACAAAGTTGTAATAGATTTGTCTGTGAAGAAACATTATACATTTATTTTGATTGACCAGCTAATAATAGATCAGTTTAGAAGTAGTTGGCTATAGTGGAGGTATATATATTGAACAGGGTAGTATGCACATTAATGCTGAAGTAAGAGATCTGCTGCCTCTTTTGATGGTTTGTTATTTAGTTACCTGTCCAGGAGCCTGGACAATTATTAATTCCATCAAGCCATTGATATAATCTTGCTTTAAGAAACCTGGACTACTGAAGACCTAATAATTGGTGGCTATCACTCGTTTAAATTAGAGGCCACTGATGGACTTGGCCCTGAAAGAAAGAAAAGAGGCCTGGACATTCTGCCTATTTATTTTATTGTCTATTTTATTATTTTTAATTATGTGTTACTTTTAATAACTTTAAAATTGAGTTTTGTGCAGTATTTTATCTGTGCTGGTCTTTGACTGTACAGTAAATTTGATTTTATGTTTGTTGTCTCCTGTTGATCCTATGTTATATTCTAGGAAATGTGGCATTGCAGTCATAACTCTACTGAGGGAGGGGGGCTTAAACATTACACAATGTTTAAGTTCATGCTGCCAATTAGTAGTGAAAAGTTTGTGTCAAGAAAGGTGAAAAACATTTCCTCTGAAGAGTTGGCCTGTGATGGATGCTGATTTGAGGCACGGCTAGATATGCAAAACATATACTTAATGAAAAGAAAGCTTTGTGAATGCAACATAAAATGGGACCAGAATCCAGACTCTATAAGGAGTTCCTGTCATTGGATGACTCCGTATTCAGAACTTGCCGATGATGAATAACACAGATGAGACCAGCCAACAAACTCTAATGACAAGAATTAGAACAACCTAAGATAACACAAGGACTGTTTATCAAAAGTTAGATTTATTCAGGTATGCAGAATATAAATTTGGGTATGAAAAGGGAAAATGGATTGCCATTTCAATGTACTCATATTTTAGCCATACACATAAATGCTTCCCTTATTAATGGAGGAAACTCTTTGAATGAAAGTGGTGACACAATCCCTTGTAGTCGCAGGATTGATCTCCAGAATCTTTTTGAAGTTTTTGATGCTAAAACAAAATCTTTAATGTGTGGATTAACCAGTGAGGGAATACAGTACTTGGAAATATGAAATGATCAATTAAGTGCAGTCTTGCAACCATTCGCTAATTTTGCCACAAATTAAGGTTTAAGTGAAGTTGGAAGACACAGAACTGAATATGATTTATTCCTTCCATGTTCAGGAATAAAGGAAAGTAGGCTCTTTTCGTCTCAGCTTTTAGTGCATGCCAGATTTACATTAAAAATAGGACATAACTAATGTAGAATTTCAACGTCCATGCCAATGACATGGACTCCTCAAGGGCAACGGATCTAGTGTCATCCATGGCGACACTTGGGCTCTCCCAATATGTAACAACCACTACCCACCAAGCTGGGCACATGTTGGATTTGATCTTTGCGGCGGGGGTTATGGTGGATTGGATTACTTCAGAGGCAGTGCCATGGTCGGACCACTATGCCCTGAAGGCCTGTATGGTTGTCTCACCTCAACCATCTTAGGCGGTGAGCATATTTTTGCTCGCCTGCGGAGCCAGATGGACCCTATGTGGTTTCAGATGGCACTGTGGGATCCTTGACCCCCTGGCAACTCATTAGATGACTTAGTGGAGTTGTGGCATCAACAACTCTCTGCTTCCATCGATGAGATCACTCCCTGGTGCTCTCTTCACCACCGCTCACAGTTTGCACCATGTTATATCCCGGAATTGCGGCTGATGAAACAGTGGCTTAGATGGCTAGAGAGGCATTGGTGGTGTACTCGTGATGAGTCAACAAGAACATATTATAGGCTGTTTATGAAGACCTATGAGATGGCAGTTAAGGCCGCTAAGAAGGCCACGGGATGGAGACAATACTAGTCGCTGTCATGGATGATCTCTTGAGACATCTGGATTGGGGCGGTTCGGCAGTGCTGCTGCTATTAGATCTGTTGGCTGCATTTGATATAGTTGACCATCATCTATTGTCTCGCCGCATCACTGACACGGGGATTCAGGGGTTTGCCTTCAATAGCTTACCTCTTTTCTCCAAGGCCGGGGACAAAGGTTGGCTATAGAAGAGTAGTCGTCCCGGAGGGGCGGTTCTCTCCCTGATGTTATTTAACGTCCATATGCACCCCCTTGCCCAGATTGTCCAGACATACAGGCTGTAGTGTCATCAATATGCAGATGATACCCAGTTCTGTCTATTGATGGGAGGCCAGTCTGACTGAGCCCTGGAAAATCTGGACCTGGCACTGCAAGCTGTGATGAAATGGCTCAAGCAGAGTTGACTGAAACTGACTCCATCGAAGACGGAGGTCCTGTGCCTAGGTTGCGCTGGTTTAGGAAGAGAGATCCCTTTGCCGACCTTTGATGGGGCCCCTTTAGCGCCATCTTCAAGGGTTAAGGGCTCAGGGGTGCTCCTGGAGCCTGAACTGACAATGGAGGCTGAAGTAGCAGCCACTGCCAAGTCTGCATTTTATCATCTTAGGTGGATAAGACAGTTGGTTCCATACTTGGAGCGCAGCGACCTGGCAACAGTGTTCCATGCGATGGTCACCTCAAGATTAGACTACTGTTATGCCCTCTGCATAGAGCTGCCCCTGACGCAAACCCAGAAGCTGCAACTGGTGCAAAATGCAGCAGCCAGGTTGTTGGAGCTACCTCTACAGGAGCATATTTAACTTGCTCTGGTTGCCTATAGTGTTTCGGGTTTGCTTCAATGTGCTGGTTATGACCTTTAAAGCCCTATATGGTCAGGGACCTGCTTACCTCCAGGACCAACTTTCCTCGTATGAGCCCCAGAGAGCACTAAGATCAAGTACTCAAAAATCTTCTTGCGATCCCCAAGCCAAAAGACACTCAGCTGGCTACCATCAGAACAAGATTTTTTTCAGAAACAGCCCCTGCCCTCTGGAATGCTTTCCCTGAAAATATCAGGGCCCTGCGGGATTTGCCACAATTCCTCATGGCCTGCAAAACAGAATTGTTTAAATTAACTTTTAGCAACTAACAGGGAATGCGACCACTATAACACAGCATTGAACAACACTACCGTATGCAGCATCAAATATGAATTAATAATACTGATGCCATCTTTGATTTTAGGTCTGAAACTGTTTTGTATTGTATGTATGTAATGAATTTTAATTATTTTATTGTAATTTATTTTAATAGTATGTATCTTAATCTGTTGTGAGCTGCCCTGAGCCTGAGAGGGGACGGCAGGATATAAGTATAATAAACAAACAAACTAACAAATAGAAAAGCATAAGAGCAGGGGTGTCGAACTCATTTGTCATGAGGGCTGGATCTGACATAAAAGAGACCTTGTTGGGCCGGGCCATGTCAGGCTGGGCCATGTGTGCACCTATTTAAGATTAAGTAGCAGAGATATAAATTTTATAAAGAACACAGACAAACACAAATATATTTTTTAAAAACTTAAAACATGCTTATAATGTTAGCACTCATTGGTCTTAAAGGTGCTTTCTTTTTATTGCTTCCATGGGATCCAAGGAACTGGGCAAAGGAAGCTCTGGCTCTTTCCTTCTTTCCCCAGGGACTGAGTGGGGGGGCGGAGCCTCAGTCAGTAGAAGGAAGAGAGACTTGGCTCAGTAGCTTTGCTGTGCAATTGAGAGAGCCTGTCAAAGCAAGCTATTCCTCTCTAAGGGAGAAGTATCAACCAACTGAGAAAATAGAGGCTTTGTTCTGTAACCCTTGTGCAATTGAGCAAGCCTTGCAAAGCAAGCCGTTATGAAGAAAGAAGCAAGCTATAGGGAGAAGTTAGCAGATGACAGCCAGTTACTCAGGGGCCTGATAGGAGCCCTCCGGGGGCCTGATTCGGCATAAGAGTTTAGTAGCACCTTAAAGACTAACAAAAAATTAGTGGTAGGGTATGAGTGTTTGTAAGTCATAGCTCATTTCTTCAGATACTTTAAACACTGAAAAAGAGAGCAGTGACTCATGAAAGCTTATACCTTACCACAAATTTTGTTAGTCTTTAAGATGGTACTGGACTTTTACAACTTTCTACTACTATGGATGAACTAACACATCTTGATCCAGCAATATTTATATTTGTCAAATCACGACAAGCCTCCATCAGTCTTAATCAACTAACAACAGGAGTTTTCCTTTGGGTAAAATATAGACATATATTTAGACAAATATAGACATATATAGACAAATATAGACATATATAGACAAATATAGACATAGCTGAATGAATTTTTGCCTCCGTCTTCACTGTGGAAGATGAGAACTTTTTGCCCGCCCCAGAACCACCAATTTTGGAAGGGGTGTTGAAAGACCTGAGTCAGATTGAGGTGACAAAAGAGGAGGTCCTACAACTGATAGACAAATTAAAAACTAATAAGTCACCGGATCTGGATGGCATACATCCGAGAGTTCTGAAAGAACTCCAAGTTGAACTTGTGGATCTTCTAACAAAAACCTGTAATCTTTCATTGAAATCTGCCTCCGTTCCTGAGGACTGGAAGGTAGCAAATACACCCCCATCTTTAAAAAGGGTTCCAGAGGAGATCCGGGAAATTATAGGCCAGTCAGTCTGACTTCAATATCGGGAAAGTTGGTAGAAAGCATTATCAAGGACAGAATGAGTAGGCACATTGATGAACACGGGTTATTGAGGAAGACTCAGCATGGGTTCTGTAAGGGAAGATCTTGCCTCACTAACCTGTTACATTTCTTTGAGGGGGTGAACAAACATGTGGACAAAGGAGACCCGATAGATGTTGTTTACCTTGACTTCCAGAAAGCTTTTGATAAAGTTCCTCATCAAAGGCTCCTTAGAAAGCTTGAGAGTCATGGAGTAAAAGGACAGGTCCTCTTGTGGATCAAAAACTGGCTGAGTAAGTGAGTATAAATGAGAGTGAGTATAAATGGGCAGTCTTCACAGTGGAGGACAGTAAGCAGTGGGATGCCGCAGGGCTCGGTACTGGGTCCCATGCTCTTTAACTTGTTCATAAATGATTTAGAGTTGGGAGTGAGCAGTGAAGTAGCCAAGTTTGCGGATGACACTAAATTGTTCAGGGTGGTGAGAACCAGAGAGGATTGTGAGGAACTCCAAAGGGATCTGTTGAGGCTGGGTGAGTGGGCGTCAACGTGGCAGATGCGGTTCAGTGTGGCCAAGTGCAAAGTAATGCACATTGGGGCCAAGAGTCCCAGCTACAAATACAAGTTGATGGGGTGTGAACTGGCAGAGACTGACCAAGAGAGAGATCTTGGGGTCGTGGTAGATAACTCACTGAAAATGTCAAGACAGTGTGCGTTTGCAATAAAAAAGGCCAATGCCATGCTGGGAATTATTAGGAAGGGAACTGAAAACAAATCAGCCGGTGTCATAATGCCCCTGTATAAATCGATGGTGCGGTCTCATTTGGAGTACTGTGTACAGTTCTGGTCGCTGCACCTCAAAAAGGATATTATAGTATTGGAGAAAGTCCAGAAAAGGGCAACTTGAATGATTAAAGGGCTGGAACACTTTCCCTATGAAGAAAGGTTCAAACGCTTGGGACTCTTTAGCTTGGAGAAACGTCGACTGCGGGGTGACATGATAGAGGTTTACACGATAATGCATGGGATGGAGAAAGTAGAGAAAGAAGTACTTTTCTCCGTTTCTCACAATACAAGAACTCATGGGCATTTTATGAAATTGCTGAGCAGACAGGTTAAAACGGATAAAAGGAAGTACTTCTTCACCCAAAGGGTGATTAACATGTGGAATTCACTGCCACAGGAGGTGGTGGCGGCCACAAGTATAGCCAGCTTCAAGAGGGGTTTAGATAAAAATATGGAGCACAGGTCCATCAGTGGCTATTAGCCACAGTGTGTGTGTATATATAACATTTTTTGCCACTGTGTGACACAGAGTGTTGGACTGGATGGGCCGTTGGCCTGATCCAACATGGCTTCTCTTATGTTCTCTTATGTTCTTATGACATAAACCATAATGAAATTAATTCTCTATGTTATTTCTTCATACTTTGTGGCTTGTTTCATTGGTGGGGACTGCATTCACAGCAGGTTTCAGAGGTTCACTTTTTGATAACAGCCAGCAGAAATGGGTACCTGCAGGGCAGAGACAAGGAGGAGATTTTCTTTTTATATCCTTTCTTTCCACAAATTCCTCTGTCAGGCAAGGAAAGCCTGGGGAGGTCTGAACAGTGTCAAAAGAACTCTAGAGGTATGGAATTAGGCTCACTCAGAATTCCCATGAAAGTAGCAGATGAGGAGTGTGCCTGTGAATTGTCTGAGATCTCCAAAGGTGTGATACTCCCCCTCACAAGCATACCAAATCCTCTTGTCCAGAGGCTCACTCTTTCTTAGCTAAGACAGGGCTAGTATTGGTATGCTCCCCTTTCCTGCTTTGGTTTCACAGGGTTGCAGTGTGCATATGAAATTTGGTAAAGAAAAGGGGTTTCACCATCTCCTCCATTTTCTGACTTTTCTGCCTTCTGAAGTTACATGTAGAATGGAACAAACATGTTAGGCAGATAAGTGCTCCTGAAAGGTTCTGAATTTTGGGGGTGAGGTGAGGGTAGAGCACTATCTGGTTTCCCCTAAATGCATCTCACCTCTCATAGGAATGTATCTGATGTTATTCGGGCTGATATGATCTTGAAATGCCTGAATTTTTAAACTCTATCCCCAAGGAGCTTAGTTATCTGCAGAATAGTCAACATACTTTTTAATTTCTGCCCTGCTCTGTATAATATGTAACATGCATAAAATGCATAAAATACATGCATTTCCCCCCAAATATATCATGGCAAACAGATGTGCCAGTGAATCTTAAATGAGCAACTTGTAAATTGAAAACCTGACTAATCCTGTAGGTCATGTAAGTAAGGATGGAGTGTATTTCATACATTAATGATTGCTACAGCTCATAATAGCATCAAATCTGTGTCCTGTGTCTGTCTACAGAGTCATTTGGATATTGAGAGCAGTAATTGTATGCATTACCTATTTCATCTATTAAGAGTTCGGAGGGTGGGGGCAAGCAATAAAGTAATGCAGTAAAAAATGTCCCAATTGTCCCTGCTATAAAATGCTGTTGGGCCTTCTGGCAAAATGTCGCAATGAATGGGGCTGCCCAGCTGTCAGCAGTCATTTAGCAATGAAATACCACAGATTCATTCAGTAATTCTCCTTCCTCAGTCCTCGGCTGCTTTACTCACTGAAGAGAAGATTCCGTGAAATCAATTGGCAGAGCTACCTGTTTCATGCTGGGTAGAATTAGTTGGAGGGAGAAATCACAGTTTCTGTGAGTGTTAGGTAAATTGTGAGACCAATTAGTTGCCTCAAAGTCCCCCAAAACCTTTTTTTTTTGTTTTTTGTTTTAAAAAAGCCTAGCTAATATGGCATGCAGACATCACTAGCTTCCTCAGTAAGTGTATTTGCTGTTTGAGTTAAAGTTGGCCACTCAAACTCTCATCTGGCCCAGCTTTCTGTGGGCTGCTATTTATAGCTATTTATAGTTTTGAAAAGACCTAATGTCTAATGGTGTTTAGCAGAAAGTGTACTTAATACTTACGTGTTAACTTTGTTTCCGTTGAAGATGGTCTGACAGTAATAACGGTGTTCAAGACTTAATTTGTCTCTGGTACATGCATATTCTCTACCAGTTTGGGTACAAATTAGTTGTGATGGTTGCTCTCAAGTGTCAAAGTTGTTTCTAGATTTAAGGCCAATAGTTTAACATAAAATGGTTTACTTTCTTTTTTCTTGCAGTTTGCAATTCAAAACTGCATGAATTAGTCCAGACCCCTAATAAACAGAAACCTAAACAGCTGGTTTGCTGCCCTTTTTGTAGCTGCCCAAAGTACATCTGTCCAGAAAAAAATGACAAACTGTATCAAATAAAAAGTTATTGATTGCTGATGGGGGTGGTGGTTGGTTAATGTTGCCTTAAAAAAAAGTTTACCACTTCTGATACACTGCTTTGGCACTTAAACTATGCTAAAAAGCACTTTATAAACCTATGATTCATGCCATAAATTTTCAGTGTCCCTAGAGGCAGGAATCTTGTTGCATTAGTGCATCTGTGGCGCAGAGTGGTAAAGTTGCAGTACTGCAGTCCTAAGCTCTGCTCATGACTTTAGTTCGATCCCGGCAGAAGCTGGGTTCAGGTAGCCGGCTGCAGGTTGACTCATCCTTCCGAGGTTGGTAAAATGAGTACCCAGCTTGTTGGGGGAAAAGTGTAGATGACTGGGGAAGGCAATAGCAAACCACCCCGTAAAAAAGTCTGCCGTGAAAACTTTGTGAAAGCAATCTCACCCCAGAGTCAGAAATGACTGGTGCTTGCACAGGGGACTACCTTTACCTTTGGGGAAGGCAATGGCAAACCACCCCGTAAAAAGTCTGCTGTGAAAACATGAAAGCAACGTCACCCCAGAGTCAAAAACAACTGGTGCTTGCACAGCGGACTACCTTTACTTTTTTTTTTTTTTTACTGTAGCTGAATTTTGACTTTTCCTGCCCTGAATTTTTCCTTTTCCCTAGACTGTTAACAGGGGAAACAGAAAATTACACAAATGAACTATTAGAAGTTTGTTAGACCCTTACTCATGGGACTTTTGAAGGTGGATCATTAATAATAATAATAATTTTTAATTTATATCCCGCCCTCCCTGCTGAAGCAGACTCAGGGCGGCTTACATAACATAAAATAGGCATTAAATAGTACAATAATAAAACATCCCAATTATATAACAGTTATTCCTCAATTAAATATACAATTACATTAAAACCATCAATTAAAACAACAATTTAAAACCACAAATTAATTTGGTGCTACGATCTTAATGTAACATAGCTTTGCATGACGATGGTACAATAATTCCACATTAAAAAGCCAGCTGGAAGAGGATGGTCTTGCAGGCCCAGCAGAACTGGTTAAGGTCTCGCAAGGCCCGTACCTCTTCTGGTAACTGGTTCCATCAGTGGGGAGCTGTAGCCGAGAAGGCCCTCTCCCTTGTCATTTTCAATTTGGCCTCCTTCGGCCCAGGGATTTTCAGCAGATTTTGCGAACTAGATCCCAGTACTCTCTGGGGAACATATGGGGAGAGACAGTTCCTAAGGTAGGCAGGTCCTTGGCCATATAGGGCTTTAAAGGTAATAACCAGCACCTTGTAACGAATCTGGTACACAATTGGCAGCCTGTTCAGTTCCCGCAGCCTAGGCTGTATGTGCTCCCACTTAGGGAGTCCCATTAGCAGTCTGGCTGCTGCGTTCTGCACTAGCTGCAGTTTCCAGGTTTGGCACAGGGGCAGCCCCATGTAGAGGGCATTACATTAGTCTAACCTTGAGGTGACCATTGCATGGACCACTGTTGCCAGGCCATCACGCTCCAGGAAGGGAGCCAACTGCCTCAGATGAAAAAAGGAGGATTTAGCAGTGGCTGCTATCTGGGCCTCCATTGACAAGGAAGGCTCCAGTAACACCCCCAGGCTCTTGACCCTGCGCACTGCTTTCAGTGGTGCACCATCAAAGACCGGTAGGGGAATGTCTCTTCCCAGGCCACCACGGCTCAGGCACAGGACCTCTGTCTTCGTTGGGTTCAACTTCAACCTACTCAGCCTGAGCCAGCCTGCCACGGGTTGCAGTGCCTGGTCCAGATTTTTTGGGACATCGCCAGGCCGGCCATCCATCAGTAGATAGAACTGGGTGTCATCAGTGTACTGGTGGCAGCCCAGCCCATTCCTCGGGGCAATCTGGGCAAGGGGGCGCATGTAGATGTTAAACAACGTTGAGGAGAGCACCGTCTCCTGAGGCACCCCACAATTAAGTGGGTATCTCTGGGACAGCTCTCCCCCAATCGCCATCCTTTGTCCCTGACCATCAAGGAAAGAGGAAAGCCATTGCAAGGCCAGCCCCTGAATCTCTGTGTCGGCGAGACGGCGGATCAGTAACCGGTGGTCGACTGTATCAAACATAGCCGATAGTTCTAACAACAACAGCACTGCTGAACCACCTCGATCCAGGATCGTTACTGCATATTAGCTGTTATGTGGATGTTTTTTGGCCTACTTCCTTGCAATTTGTTGTTCTGAGGGAATGGGAATGCAACCTACTTGCTCCATTTGCCAAACAGACCTGTTAAAACAGACCTATAGTAATCCAAAGCACAAAGGTGCTTTTTCAGAAAAGTGGTTTAAGACTAATTGCATATGAGGGTTATGATGAAATATTTGGGTTCTGAATGAGGAGTTCTTAATCCAGTAGTCACAATGCATGGCATTGTATTGTGCCATGGCTAAAGAATCCTTTTTAACTGCAGAAGTTACGAAAGCATTCATCTTTCTTCTCCATGACACTCCAGTTTTTGTCATCTTTATCTCATTTCCATTCTACCAGTTACATAGCATGGGAACTCAGTACATCCAATCATCTGCAGAAGTTTGCTAGAGTAGCTAGTAGCACAAAAATTCATTCCAAAGAAAGCAGAGCAAGCAGCGTTAGTCAGGCTAAAATATAATTTTTTTCAAGGGTTTTCTGAAAAAGATGGTATTTCTGTGCAACAAACATTGATGCACAAGGGCATTGACTATTCTGACTTTTGCAATTGCTTTCCAGTTGTCTAAATTTAGAATTCTGAGTATGAGAATATTTGTTAACATTGGGCCAAACAAATGGATTGCAGCTACCATTAAGATCTTAGAAGTGGCTAAAGAAGCTGGCTATAGAGGAACTGATCAGTTTAAACCAGGATTGCCATACAGTCCAGTTGGATAAATTTTCCTGAAATCTGGCCATATCAACTAGTCCCTGTTTGGGCCATAGCTGGCCCAGATTCCCTAGGAAGAAAATTTCTAGGCCTTCTGGATCCAAAGATAGAAAGCAGAATGTGCAGACAGTTTTCTGCAAAGGACAGAAGACTATTTTGCCTTCCCTAAGTCCTAGCTAATGAGGGAAATCACAGCTATGATGGACAGGTGCAGCAACCCAGGAGTTAGTTGTCAACAGGCCTGGAGAAAGATGACCTGACTCTTTAGCAGAGACTTAATGTGTGTCACGGCTGGGGCCGGGTCAGGCAAAGTCCAGAGGCAGTCCGAGGTCTGTAGCCAGTAAGCAGGAGGGTCCGAGGCGCCAAATCCGAATCACTGTAGAAGTATCGCAGGTCTGAGGTCCAGAAGCCGAGGTCAGGGAGTCCAGAAGTCCAAAGCCAAAGTCAGGGAGTCAGGAACCAAAGTCAAGCCGGAGTGGATGCTAGAATGTCAGGGAGATGACTAGTTGCTTCCACAAAGCTTCCTCCCAAAGCCCACAGCTATATAGCCCTCTGCTGGCTGTTGCCCGTTTGGGCTAATTGCTGGCTCAGGGAGGCAGCCAGGATCCTGTTACCACTCAAGCATCCTTGCTCTTAGAAGGGCCAGAATCCTCTCAGAACTCAGGGCTCAGGGAGCGTCTTGCTTGTGAGCGTGCCGCCCTCCTCCGATCCCTGAGGTCCTGCCGGAGGCGGTCACGCACACGAGCCACCCGAGAGGGCGAGGCAGGGGGGCTAGGATCTTCTCCAGCAGGAGGCAGGGGCACTGGTGCAGGTGGCAGGGGCACAGTTTCCTCATCAGACTCAACTTCCTCTGAAGGGTCCCCAGCACCCATGACACTATCCCCCCCCCCAGGGCCCCCCTCCGTCGAGGGACCTGGAAGGTCGGGGTGGTCGTTGTGGAACTGGTGCACCAAGTCCGGGGCATGAAGATTGTCCTCGGGCTCCCAAGACCGGTCTTCTGGGCCGTATCCCTCCCAGTCCACCAGGTACTGGAGGCCTCCACGATGGTACCGGGAGTCCAGGATCTGGCGCACCTCATATTCTTCCTCGTCATCCACCAACACTGGTGGTGGCGGCGGTGGGGAAGGAGTCCGAGCTGGGTCAGGGGGTGCAGCCGGAACTAGGAGGGAGCGATGAAACACGGGGTGAATGCGGAGGTGGGGTGGCAACTGGAGCCTGAAGGCGACGGGGTTTATTTGTTCAACGACGGGGTAGGGTCCAATGAACCGTGCATCCAGCTTGTGAGACCGACCAGGCCGGCGCAGGTAGCGAGTTGAGAGCCACACCTGATCCCCCGGCTGCACTGGAGGGCCTTCTTGCCTCTTTCGGTCCGCAGCCCGTTTATATGCCTCCTTGGCTTGCTGTAGCTGCTCTCGGAGCAAGTCTTGGCTGGCACGGAGTTCTTGCAGGTAGGCATCGACGGCGGGGACATTCGTGGGTGGTAGGATCGCTGGGAAGAACCGAGGGTGGTACCCGTAGGTTGCAGCAAACGGGGTCATTTGGGTGGATGAATGGACCGCGTTGTTGTATGCAAACTCCGCTAGGGGCAATAGAGTGGTCCAGTCATCCTGCTGGTAACAGGTGTAACAGCGGAGATATTGCTCTAGCGTGGCATTGGTGCGCTCTGTCTGGCCATCTGTCTGTGGGTGGTAGGCCGAGGACAGGTGCACTCGAGTACCCAGGCTGGAATGGAGGGCTTGCCAGAACCGAGAGGAGAACTGAGGGCCCCGATCGGAGATCAGATGGGCTGGGAGTCCATGCAGACGAAAGATGTGTTGCAGGTAAAGCTGGGCCGTCTCCTGAGCTGTGGGGAGTTTCGGGCACGGAACAAAGTGGGCCATCTTGGTAAATAGGTCGACGACCACCCAGATACAAGTCTGACCCTTGGAGCGTGGAAGTTCCGTGATGAAGTCCATCGAGATGGTATCCCAGGGTCCTGAAGATGTGGGCAAGGGCTGCAGCAACCCTGAGGGTTTGGCTGGGATGTCTTTGGCCCGTCGGCAGACGTCACAGGAGCTGACATAGCGGGCAACATCAGCGCGAACTCGTGGCCACCAGAATTCCCTTGTCAGCAAGTGGGTGGTCTTATGCTGTCCAAAGTGCCCGGCGGGTAACGAGTCGTGGGTCAGGCGTAGCACTTCTGCCCGCAAGGGCCCGGGCGGCACATAGAGGCGTTCGCGGTGTAGCAAGAGGCCGCCTCGAGTCGTGAACTCCCCTGTTGGGTCATCTTGGAGAGCCTGGAGGTGTTGCTGGACCCAGGGATCATTGGCCTGGCTAGCCCGAATGTCCTCCACGAGTGCTGGTGAAGTGGAGGTGGCTGCAAATACTGAGGGCGGCAGGATTGGAGCAGCGGGCGCGGTCTCAGTTGAGGCAGGGGCGTATTCCGGTTTCCGGGAGAGCGCGTCTGCTTTCCGGTTCTGGGTATGGGGGATGTAGGAGATCCGGAAGTCGAAGCGAGAGAAGAATAGGGACCACCGGATCTGGCGCTGGTTGAGACGGCGGGTGGTCTGGAGGTGTTCCAAGTTCCGGTGATCGGTGAGCACTTGAACAGGGTGGCGAGCCCCTTCGAGGTAATGTCGCCAAACCTCAAACGCCGCCTTGATCGCGAGCAACTCCCTCTCCCAGATGGTATAGTTCCTCTCTGCAGCAGTGAGCTGCCGCGAGTGATAGGCGCAGGGCTGCAGTGGCTGGGACGGCTCCTCGCGCTGGGACAGGACTGCTCCCAGGGCCACGTTGGAGGCATCAGCTTCCACCGTAAAGGGAAGCTGGGGGTCGGGGTATCTCAGGAGTGGCCCGGTGGCAAAGCGAGTCTTCAGGGTGGAGAAGGCGTTATCGGCCTCTGGGGACCAGTGGAAGGGTTCTTTGGGGCGGAGTAGTTGAGTCAGGGGTGTGGTCAGGGATGCGTAGGCCGGGATGAATTGCCGATAGTAGTTGGCAAAACCGAGGAACCGCTGCAGGTCTTTGCGATTCTGAGGAGCCTGCCAGGTCAGGACCGCTTCTACTTTTTTCGGGTCCATGAGGATCCCCTGCGGTGACACAATGTGCCCAAGGAACTCGACGGAGCGCAGGTCGAAGTCGCACTTCTCCAGCTTGGCGTAGAGACCATGGGCTCGTAGGCGCTGCAGGACCTGGCGGACGTGCTCGGCGTGCTGGGCAGGATTGCGGGAGTAAATTAGGATGTCATCCAGGTATATGATCGCGAAGCGGTCGAGCAGGTCCCGGAATATGTCATTCATGAACCTCTGGAAGACAGCGGGGGCATTGGTCAGTCCGAAGGGCATTACCAGGTGCTCGTACTGCCCGTATCGGGTCCCAAACGCGGTCTTCCATTCGTCTCCGGGCCGTATGCGCACCAAATTGTACGCTCCACGGAGGTCCAGCTTGGTGTAGATTTGGGCCCCCTTTAGGCGATCCAAGAGTTCAGGGATCAGTGGTAGAGGGTACCGGTCGCGGATGGTGATCTTGTTCAGGGCCCGGTAGTCATTGCACAGCCGGAGCTCCCCACTTTTCTTCTTCACGAAGAGCACTGGAGCAGATAGGGGAGAGGTTGAGGGTCGGATGAATCCGCGTTTCAGGTTCTTGTCCAGGAAGTCTCGCAGAGCTGCCAACTCCGGCTCCGACATTGGGTACAGACGCCCCACCGGGAGTGGTGCCCCAGGTACCAAATCAATGGCACAGTCGTAGGGCCGGTGAGGGGGAAGCTGATCAGCTCCTGTCTCTTCGAAGACATCAGCAAAGTCCACATACTTCTGAGGGAGCTGAGGACCACCACTCGGGATGCCAGCTGCTAGAGTGGTGGGAGGAGTCAGATGGGGGCATGGGTCTCGGAAGCGTAGTTCCTGCTGGGCCCAGTCCACGATGGGGTTGTGCAGCTTCAGCCAGGAAAGGCCTAGAATCAGCGGGAAGCGAGGCATGCGGGCGACATCAAACCGCAGCTGTTCTTGGTGCTGCTGGACGTGGAAGGTGATGGGACAGGTCTCCTGGGTGACGGGGCCAGAACGGAGGAGGCGCCCGTCAATAGCCTCCACCAGCGACGGAATCCCTTTTGTCTGCACAGGGATCTGGTGCTGCTTCACAAAGGCGGCATCTATAAAGCAGTGGGCCGCTCCCGAGTCCAGCATGGCATACACGAACAGCCAGCGTTCGTCAGGCAGATGGAGTTTGACTGGTAGCAGGAATGGCCCTGGGGTATCAGCCCGCTGTTCGGAGGACCCAGCTAGTCGCCCCAGGCTGGGGGGTCCACTTACGCCTGGGGCTGCCCTTTTGGCAGCGGTGGCAGCGAAGGTCCAGGTATCCGATGCTTAGCAGGGCAGCCAGAGGCATAGTGGCCTGCCGTGCCGCAGTAGAGGCACAGATTCTGCGTGCGGCGTCTGGTCTTTTCCTCTGGGGTCAGGCGGGGTCGAGCAGCTCCAAGCTGCATAGGCTCATCCTTGGTGCTGGTACTAGCTGGGGACGGGCGAGGAGCCAGGTAGCACGGCGCAGGGAGCTGGCGCCCTCTGGTCTTGGCTTGGCGGCGACTTTCCAGGCGGCCATCGATGCGGAGGCAGAGGGTGATAAGTTCTTGGAGCGTGGGTGGCTGCTCCACCCTGGCCAGTTCATCCAGGACCTCCTCTGCCAACCCCTCAGTAAACTGGTCCATCTGGGCAGCCTCATTCCACGCCAAGTCCTGGGTCAGGAGCTTGAATTCAGTGGCATATTGAGCCACCGAGGAGTTGCCTTGTTTCAGTGCCCTGATCTTCCGGTTGGCTGTGGCTGCTTGGACTGGGTTTGAGAAAGCAGCAGACAGGTGGGCCTCAAACCCCTGGTAATCAGTCAGTAGGGGAGAGGACGCGACCAGTAAGGGTGTGGCCCATTTGGCCGCCTGCCCCTTTAACAGACTGATGACGAAACACACCTTGGTTTTGTCATTGAGGAAGTCCCGTGCTCTCAGTTCAAAGTACAGCCGACACTGTGCTAGGAAGGCAGGAAATTCTTCCACGGCACCCCCAAATCTGTCAGGTGGGGGAACTGGGCACTTGGCTGGAGCACTGGCCGCAGGTTGTTGCTGCAAGTGCACTACTGCCTGTGTTAGCTGCTGTACCTGGGCTTGGAGCGCAGCCAGTAGTTCTGTGGTTTCACTTGCTTCAGCATCCATCCTGTGGAGTGGGTGTTTGTCGGTGGAAGCAATCTGTCACGGCTGGGGCCGGGTCAGGCAAAGTCCAGAGGCAGTCCGAGGTCTGTAGCCAGTAAGCAGGAGGGTCCGAGGCGCCAAATCCGAATCACTGTAGAAGTATCGCAGGTCTGAGGTCCAGAAGCCGAGGTCAGGGAGTCCAGAAGTCCAAAGCCAAAGTCAGGGAGTCAGGAACCAAAGTCAAGCCGGAGTGGATGCTAGAATGTCAGGGAGATGACTAGTTGCTTCCACAAAGCTTCCTCCCAAAGCCCACAGCTATATAGCCCTCTGCTGGCTGTTGCCCGTTTGGGCTAATTGCTGGCTCAGGGAGGCAGCCAGGATCCTGTTACCACTCAAGCATCCTTGCTCTTAGAAGGGCCAGAATCCTCTCAGAACTCAGGGCTCAGGGAGCGTCTTGCTTGTGAGCGTGCCGCCCTCCTCCGATCCCTGAGGTCCTGCCGGAGGCGGTCACGCACACGAGCCACCCGAGAGGGCGAGGCAGGGGGGCTAGGATCTTCTCCAGCAGGAGGCAGGGGCACTGGTGCAGGTGGCAGGGGCACAGTTTCCTCATCAGACTCAACTTCCTCTGAAGGGTCCCCAGCACCCATGACAATGTGTGGAAATGGGCAGTTAAAAGTTTTCATTGCACAGAAATAAATAATACCCCATTGTGCATTAAAGGGGATAGAGCATTTTTTTCCTTCTAGAACAGGGGTGGCCAACGGTAGCTCTCCAGATGTTTTTTGCTTTTAACTCCCATCAACCCCAGCCAGCATGGCCAATGGCTGGGGCTGATGGGAGTTGTAGGCAAAAAACATCTGGAGAGCTACCGTTGGCCACCCCTGTTCTAGGATGTTGTCAGCTCTAACAAGGAGTAATGCTTTGCTTTCCATATTGCAGCCAGATCTTCTGAACTTGCTTCAGTTGAAGATCTGCAGCTGTAAGAATAAATTAGGGTTAGAAGTTAACCCTAACAGTCTCTAACCTTCGTGCTCTATTGACAGTAAGTGTAATGTAAACTCATGAAACTCCGTTGAAATCAGTAGTTTGTGTGCACAGAATAGTAACCCAAATCTAACTCCAGATGGCTGAAGACATTTTGTATTAAGTTAAGAATGTGATATGGGTTTTTTTTGTGTTTGTGTGTTAGTATTTAATAGTTAAGAGTTCAAGACTTGGGAGAATATCAGACAAAACGGAGGACCTTGTAGTTTCATGTTAACTGAACAGATGCAGAACCATGTTCTACTATAGCAACAGAAGCAAAAACCACAGGGCACATGGCCTTGCTCTGTCTTTCTCTCTCCTTGGCAAGCTTTGATATCATCTCAAGAGTTTGAACAAATCCTGGCTTGAACATCTAAACATCTAGATGGTTTTCTTTTATTCTTCCCCAACTTATTTTTGTGTAGTTGATAAAAGGAAATATAAGGCAGCTGGTACATAACACAATAATTAATGTGCTTCAGTTTGTTTGGCATATTACCTGAATTCAAGGAACCTAACTTGCATAGTATGTAAATTAGGTTACCTGGACTTATGGGACTTGAATGTTGAATACCTGAATTCAAGCAACCTAAGTTGCATAGTATGTAAATTAGGTTACCTGGACTGGACATGTGGAATGTAAATATGGCTCAAAAATGATCATTTCCCCTACAGTTTGTTCCTTAGGCTTATGTTGCAGTCATCTTTGTGCAGGCTGACAAAACAGTTGAGTGGATCCTTCTGCAATTTCAAAGTGACTGTAAAGGTTCCTTTGCATAACATAACTCTGTCAAGTAACATGTTTCTGAAGTAAACATGAAATTACAAAAAAGAAGCAGTGTCTCAAAAGTTAACATTTGAGCAGCTTCATAGCATAAGTCTGTGTCATGCTTGTTTGAAATTACAACCTGTGAAGCAGCTCCTAACAGCTCTTGCAATCACTGCTGTTTACTTCTTTCCTTCATGCATGGAAGAATACATTATTGAACATAAGAAGGCAAAGAAGTCTTGAAAAAAGAGGCTTCTGGGATTTCAGCTGGAGTTTGATTTCTTTATCACAAACAATCAGTCTTTAAAATTTTAATTCTGAAAAATAATATACTGACAGAGTTTACCTTCCAAGGTGGGAAAACCCATGGTGCAAAGAAAACATGCGTCTGTTTTCAATAGCCTGTATTCTGTACACCTCTGAGCTTACTTGTTTGGAGAAGTATGTATAGTACTGTATATTTTCTTGTACGTTCTGGGTCATTAGATTATCACGTTGTCTGCATGTTCCTATCCCAGGTATGTATTACCATTACATTAGATATATTGATGTGTGTGTGTGGGGGGGGAACAGTGCTTGGGGGGCAACAGTGGGAGGGCTTCTAGTGTCCTGGACCCACTGATTGTCCTCCTGATGGCACCTGGTTTTTAGGCCACTGTGTGACATGGACTGGATGCACCATTGACCTGATCCAGCATGGCTTCTCTTAAGTTCTTATTGGCTAGTTAAAGATGGTTAGAATATGAGACAAAGCATGTGTGATCACCTCCCCAACTCACAGAAACAGGGAAGAGCCAAGGGGGGGCATCTGCTACTAACATTGTGGTGTTTCTTCACAGTGTAGCACTAGCAATAGTTGATCTTCTTCGTGCTTCACACTCATGGGATATAGCGCCTGCACCGATCCCCCGAATCGGTACCTAAAAAGCCCGGGATTTTTTGCGCTCGGCACCAGTGGGCATACGCATGCATCACAGTACGCATGCTCACCGGAACCAGTGCGAGGATCCCGCCAGTTCCTTTTTGACCGCCGCGTTGATAGGATCTGACCAGTTGGCACAAACGGTGAGGGGAGTCTTGGAGAAGGAGGATGCTTGCTCCAAAAGAAAACTAATTTTGGATAATCCCCATGGCTTGAACCCTTTGATCCCCTTCGATCATCTCCTCCAACTCATAAAACCATTATTGGTCCAAGATGCTTCTGTTCAACATCGTAGATTCAAAAACGTCTCCAAGCCGTGGTTCAATAAAGAATGCAAGCAAGCAAGAAGAGATCTAAAAATAGCGTATCATGCATATAAGAATTCCATGGGCCTTGATACTCTGTGTACACAACATCATCTCTCACGTTCGAAGAAGTTTTATAAAGAACTGATTGCCACAAAGAAGCGTGAGGCCATGAAAGTGCCGTGGAATAGCATTATACAGTCATCCAAGGAGAAGATCTCAACAGGGTTTTGGGAAATGATCTCGAGTCACTCCTACAAAGATATCTCCCCCATTGATTCTTTTACCCCCAAGAATTGGGAATCATTTTTTCAAGAGCTGTATTCTGATCCCCACCATTCTGCAGTTCCCCTGATTCATGAGGCCCCTTCAGACCTGCCACCTTGGCCTCTAGTGACGGTTGGAGAAGTCAGATCTCTGAGCAAACTCAAGAGAGGCAAAGCTCCAGGCCCGGATTTCATACCCCCAGATCTATTGAAAGATAATGTTCACTGGTGGGCCTCTCTCTTGGCCCCATTGTTCACATATATTGATTCAACAGGGGATATTCCTGAGGCCTGGAGAGAGGCTATCGTCATCCCTTTTTTCAAGTCTGGGCAGAAGGACGATCCAGCCAATTATAGGCCAATTAGCCTCCTGAGTATTTGGGGCAAATTATACGCTAGTCATCTCTTAGAGAAATTGCAGTGCTGGCGGATTCAGGAAATGTATTTGGTAGATGAGCAGGCTGGGTTTAGGGAAGGACAATACACGTTGGGACATATTTTGATTCTATCCCATTTGATTGACAAATATGCAACCAGTAGAACGGTCTCTCTTTATGCAGCCTTTATCGACCTAAAATCTGCTTTTGACTCCATTCCCAGAGGGAAATTATGGGAGAAGTTAAGTGCCACCTCAGTTGACAGGAGACTTTTATTTCTGATCCAGGAATTATATACCAACACGTCTATCAGGGTCAGATGTAATAAGCAAGGTCTCCTTACTGACCCTATCCCATCACAGAAAGGAGTCAGGCAAGGCTGCGTCCTGGCCCCTTCCCTTTTTGCCATCTTTATTAACGATATGATCAGCAACCTCCATCTAGTCAATACTCATCCCCCCTCCTTGGCCGATAGGAAAATGGTAGCCCTACTCTATGCAGATGATACAATCTTGTTGTCTAGAATTCCAGTAGGCCTTAGAAGGGCATTAGAACAATTTGGTCGTTATTGTGACCATAACCTTCTAGAGATTAATTATCAGAAAACAAATGTAATGGCTTTCGGTCCAAAACCCAGGCTAAGGAGATGGAGTATAAATGGCCATAGTTTACAACAGGTAGCAATTTACAAATATCTGGGGGTCATGATTTAGTCCTCAGGGTCAAAAAAGGCTCATCACGAATATGCTGCCAACTCTGGTCGTAAATCGACCCAGGTCATCATTAGGTTTTTCTTACTAAAGGGGGGTATTTTATACCTGTTGCATTAAAACTGTACTTGGCCAAAACAATACCTCAACTCACTTATGGAACCATGTCGGGTCCAACCTTATCAAGCTTCGACCCTCTTGAGAAAATTCAGTCCAGATTCTTGAGAGCCATTTTCCATTTTCCAACCTGTGTTTCCAATGCAGTACTACGCTTGGAAACCGGCTTGCTAAGGATAGAGGCTAGGGTGAGCCTACTTTCAATCACCACTTGGCTCAATCTCAGCCATTGCCCCACGAATATCACATCACTAATTTTAAAGGATAGATATTGTTCCTCTTGGGTTAGAGCCATTCTTCAGAAATTGTCTATGCTTGGCTTTTCACCTGAATCTCTCCAGATAATGGCCCTGGACCAAGGCAGGGACATAGTCAAACAGAGATTACAAGACATCGAGAGACAGAATGATATTGCCAAGGTCTCAGATTATTTAGCTCCCCTCCAAAGGAGATATGTGCTAGCTCCAGCCTCCTATCTCTCAACTCTAACAATATCATCCCTCAGAAGGGCCTTTTCCATGGCCCGTTGCAATATCTTTCCTTCAGCAGTCGTCGAGGGCCGCTTTAAAAAGGTGCCTATGGCTGAGCGGGTCTGCCCTTGTGGTGCAGATAAAGTGGAAACGATTGACCATGTGTTGCTTGGGTGTGGCCTTTACCTAGGCATACGCGACAGGTACACCTATTCTTTGTTTGAGGGATGCCTGGGGTTTTCTGATTATAAAATCAGAAATATGCTGTTATCAGATTCTAACCCCCAATTTACATCTATCGATGGGAGAAACTGTCACGAGCTGGGGCCAGGCCAGGCGAAGTCCAGGGGCAGTCCAAGGTCTGTAACCGGTGAGCAAGAGTGTCCAAGGTGCCGAAGCCAAATCGTCGTCCAGGTATCGTAGGTCAGAGGTTCAGAAGCCGTAGTCAGGGGGTCCAGAAGTCAAGCCAAGGTCAGGAGGTCCAAAGTCAAAAGCCGAAGTGGATGCTAGGACGTCAGGTAGTTGACTAGTTGCTTCCACAAAACCTCCTCCCAAAGCCCACAGCTATATAGCCCTCTGCTGGCTGTTGCCCATTTGGGCTAATTGCTGGCTCTGGGAGGCAGCCAGGATCCTGTTACAACTCAAGCATCCTTGCTCTTAGGAGGGCCAGAATCCTCTCAAAACTCAGGACTCAGGGAGCGTCTTGCTTGTGAGCGTGCTGCCCTCCTCCGATCCCTGAGGTCCTGACGGAGGCGGTCATGCACACGAGCCACCCGAGAGGGCGAGGCAGGGGGGCTGGGATCTTCTTCAGCAGGAGGCAGGGGTACTGGTGCAGGTGGCAGGGGTACAGTTTCCTCGGCAGACTCGTCTTCCTCTGCAGGGTCCCCAGCACCCATGACAGAAACTACCCAGGCCCCGACGGTTCCATCGGTCGATCCATCGTCGCCAGTGCAGACTGGCATGCAGATTGAGCGAGGCCATCCCAGAAAACGACCCTATGAAGGGTTAGTGGTGACGCCAGCCAAGAAACGTCAGGACAATTCAGGGACCCAATCGTCCCTCCCGAAGAAGTCTAAGTTGAAGGAGAAGCGGAAAAAGGACAGACTTTCCTGCACTCCTTCTCCTTCTTGGGATGCTTTGTTGGAGTCGATGTCGACTCAAGCTGCTCCACCCTGGAAGATCCTGGCGTCTCCACGTCCACAGAGTCCTTCGGTGTCGAGAAGCAGAGGCTCACAGCCGATCCATCTGTCGGGATCTGAGCAGGAGATAGACCTGACCCAGAGCACCCACTCGTCTAGATCAGAAGTTGCGTCGTCGGAGTGACAGTGGTTTGATATCGGACGTTGAGGCTTCAGCACTGAACAAACCCTTGGCACCACTTCAGCCGACTAGGGGACGGAGAGAGCTTGAGCCGACTGCTGTGGTTCGACGTTTCCCGCTACCTCCATTGTGGGATCAACGTCAGCGGCCTTGTTCCTATGGGTATTCGTACCCACCGCCATATCAGTGGTACCCTCCACGTGACTTTCCAGAATGGGATCAGCGGTCGGAAGCGAAACTTCTCGAGGGTTTCACATCACTACGCGCATCATGCATCGGCATCGGTGTTGACCCCTCCTGAGAGACGCAGAGAGCGGTCGGAGGAAGTGCAGGCTAGCCAGTTGGTATTGTTCTGGTCATCCGAATGTGCTTCGACCCCGATACTATCTGAGCACTCAATGAGAAGAGATTCTTCGTCATCGGACTCTGAGGACGGTACCGATGATCCGGACAGGGCAGCAGAACCTTCTCCAGTGTCGTATATTGCTGAGAATCTTCCCATATCTCCATCGGAAGATCTAAAGTCTTATGGGGACTTGGTGAAGCGGATGGCACACTCACTCTCCCTCACAGTGGTTCAACCACAGCCAGTCGTAGATGACACTGTCTTCGATATAATGCAGTGAGGCACATCGACGGCTGTGGCCCTTCCAGTGACCAAAGTTTTCTTGCAGGCGGTGAAGGAGCCCTGGGCAAAGCCGGCATCCACACCAATTTCTACACGAAGACTGGACCATATGTATTGTGTTCAGGAGGCTGGTGCTGAGTTTTTGTTCTCCCACCCCAAGCCCAACTCAGTGGTGATCTCCTTGTCCTCAAAGGCGCGCAAGACACATTCTTCTCCACCTGACAAGGAGGGCAAGAAAATAGACAATGCGGGCAGGTGGTTTTATTCAGCTGGAGCATTGGGAGTGAAGATCTCAAATTATGCCATGTGCATGGCTCGCTACCAATACTTCATCTGGGAGCAGCTCACACCACTAATGTCTTCCTTGAGTGAGGAAAGGCGATCTTCATTCAAGAAGCTGCAAAAAGAGGGCTTTGCTGTGGCCAAGCAACAACTGGCTGCAGCAAAGCACATGGTGGATGTATCTGCTAAGACCCTCACCTCCGCCGTCTACCTGCGTTGTAACTCTTGGCTACGATCTACAGCTCTTCAGCCTGACACCAGGGCCTACGTTGAAGACCTTCCTTTCGAGGGTGAAGGTCTTTTTAGTTTCACCACTGACAGTGTCCTCCAAGAGATGGATAAAAGCATAAAGACCTCAAGGAACCTTGGTGTCCCGGCGTCCTCTAGGGTGGGCAAGCCTAAGCAATGGCATAAATCTTGGCCCAAGAAGCCCTACCAGAAGTTCTCCCCTGACCAGCCCTGAAGACCTCGCTCTTTGCAGGCGGAGAGTAGGTCTCCCTATATGGGAAATAACAGAAACAGGTTTGCTTCAGCATCTACAACCACTGGCAAATCTAAGGGTGCTCGACCACAGAAGCAGGGCCTTTGACTTTTCTGTAGCACACATCGCCGCTCCTGCTTCGTCACGTACCCGCCTCCATCAGTATCTTCCAGCTTGGGAGTCCATCTCCACAGACAGGTGGGCTCTTTCCATCATAGCAGAAGGGTACATGATAGATTTTGTTCAGGTTCCGACTCAGTCAGTGGTGATCACCACACCTCCTTTGGTGTAGTGGTTAAGTGTGAGGACTCTTATCTGGGAGAACCGGGTTTGATTCCCCACTCCTCCACTTGCACCTGCTAGCATGGCCTTGGGTCAGCCATAGCTCTGGCAGAGGTTGTCCTTGAAAGGGCAGCGGCTGTGAGAGCCCTCTCCAGCCCCACCCACCTCACAGGGTGTCTGTTGTGGGGGGGGGGGAAGGTAAAGGAGTTTGTGAGCCGTTCTGAGACTCTTCAGAGTGGAGGGCGGGATATAAATCCAATATCTTCTTCTTCCTTCCCCCCCTCTGTTAGAGAAAGTACGCAACCTCTTGCAGAAACAAGCCATAGAACCGATTCTGGTAACAGCCAGAATGAGAGGGGGGGGGGGCGGTTTCTATTCTCGTTATTTCCTGGTTCCCAAGCGGGATGGGGGATTGAGACCAATTATGGACCTTCGGAATCTGGACAAGTTTATCATGTACCAGAAATTCAGGATGTCTGCATTGCAGACAATTCTTCCCCTCATCAACCAAGGGGACTGGATGGCAACCCTGTATTTGAAGGACGGCTACTTCCATGTCAGTATCCATCTGGCTTACAGGCGTTTCCTCAGATTTGCGGTAGGCTCCAACCATTTCCAGTTCAAAGCCCTTCCATTTGGCCTGTGTATTGCACCGCGGGGGTTTACCAAGATGATGAGTGTGGTAGCAGCACATCTTCGGCTGCAAGGCATAGTCGTTTTTCCGTATATAGACGACTCGCTCCTTGTGGTGGATTTGGAAGAGCGTTTGTCTGGTCACAATGCAGCCACCCTTCGTCGTCTTCACACCTTAGGTCTGCAGGTCAACATGAAGAAGTCCCATCTGATACCATCAAGGACTGTTTAGTTTATCGGAGCTTTGCTGGACACAACATTTCATTGTGCCTTTCTGTCTCAGCAAAGAGCATTGGACATAATCGCTCTCATCCATCTTCTGCAAAGTTGGAAATGGAGCACAGCGCAACAGCTGCAGCGGATGCTGGGGTTGATGGCGGCGACTACCAGTGTGCTTCTGTTCGCAAAACTATATATGAGAGGGCTTCAACTTTGGTTCCTCAGAAAGTTTCAGCCATTACAGGACTTGCCTCGAAAGAGGTTCATGCTTCATCATCAATCCTTCAAGCCCTGGATTGGTGGAAATGCAAAGACAACATCTGTCAGGGAGCTCCCTTCCATCTGCCTGTAACAACAGTCACAATCACCACAGATGCGTCTTTATGGGGCGGGGGTGCTCATATGGATGCTCTGTGTGTGGGGGGTCCGTGGCCTCCACAGCTGACTCGATGCCACATACATTATCTCGAACTGCTGGCAATTCACTTTGCTTTTCAGTCCTTCCGTCCCTTGGTGGCAGATAAGGCTGTGGCCCTGTTGACGGACAACACTACAGCTCTTTGCTATGTCAACAGGCAGGGAGAGACAGTTTTCCGATGTCTCTGTGCGTTAGCAATAGAACTGTGGCAGGAGTGTCTGGGGCATGGCATCTACGTGAAGGCTGCACATCTTCCAGGAGTACTCAATCTCCAGGCGGATTCATTGAGCAGAGGAGCAGCATCTCCACACGAGTGGGAGATGCAGTGGCGCTTCCTTCAACCTGTGTTCCAGCTTTGGGGGTACCCTCAGGTGGATGTCTTTGCCACAGCCCTGAATCGGAAGTGTCCTCTGTTCTGCACCAGGGGAGGATCGGATCCAGCGTCCTTGGGAGACGGTCTAATGTTCCCATGGAAGGATTGGTTTCTGTACCTATTTCCGCCTCTTCCATTGGTGACAAAAGTGGTCAACAAAATAGCGAGGGAGAAGCCGAGGTGCATATTAATCACGCCTAGTGGCCTCGGTAGAACTGGTTCCCGTTTTTGCTTCATCTAGCGAAGGGAGTTTTTTATCAGTTTCCGGCGGAGCCAGACCTTCTTTTGGCTCAGGAGGGGCAGGTGTTGCATCACAATGTACCTCATCTGAAGCTGACGGCGAGGCTCATCGACCCTGTGAATTCTGAAGCAGAGTCCAGCACGTCTTCCTAAATAGTAGAAAGTTATCTACCCATGTCTCCTATCTCAGAAAATGGAGAAAGTTTCTTCGGTTTTTGGCTGATCCTGCAGTCTCACCCCAGCGGGTGGGTCTACCGGTGATTTTTGACTTTCTGTTGTCCTTGGTGGATGCTGGACTTTCCTTTTCTTCTGTTAAAGTTTATTTATCAGCAGTATCATCATACCATGAGCCTGTTGAGGGGCATTTAGTTTTTGCTCACCCTCATTCAAAGCGTTTCCTGAAAGGATTGGTCAGATTTCATCCTCCATCTAGATCACCTCCACAGTTGTGGGATCTGCCGTTAGGGTTTGATAGGTTGACTCGATGTCCCTTTGAACCAATGGCAACCTGCTCCCTACAGCTTCTGTCCTGGAAGACTGCATTTTTGGTGGCAATCACGTCAGTACGCCGTTGGGGAGCTCATGGCTATGCGTTGTGACCACCCATATTTAATTTTTCATGAGTCTGGGGTATCATTGGCTCTTGATGTTTCGTTTCTCCCTAAGGTGGTTTCCCAGTTTCACCTTAAGTTGAATGTTTGGCTACCCATGTTTTATCCCATGCCTTCCTTGGACGAGGAACGTCGGTGGCACACTCTAGATGTTAAGCGTGCGTTGCTTTTTTACTTGAGTCATTTTAAGAGTTTTTATCAGGACCAGCATCTTTTTCTTTCTTATGCTGCTCCTAGATAGGGTTCAAAAATTTCATCTCAGCGGCTTTCGAAGTGGCTTACTGAGATGATTAAACTGTGCTACTTGCTGGCCAAGAAGCCGTTGCCTGGACCCATTCGTGGACACTCTACTAGAGCGATGTCGGTGGCGTTCCTGAAGGGTGTTTCTTGACGGATGTGTGCAGAGCCGCCACCTGGTCCTCTCCGCATGCTTTCATGAAGCACTACGCTTTGGACGTGCATGCTCAGCAGAGGACTCATCTGGGAGCTGTGGTGCTGCAAGCTGTCTCTTCTGGTTGACCGTCTTCCTGCCTCCAGGTATGTCTTTCTTGCTAATCCCCCATGAGTGTGAAGCACAGAGACCACGAAGAAGATAGACAGGTTGCTTACCGGTAAGTGTAGATCTTTGAGTGGTCATCTGTGCATTCCCACTACCCGCCCACCTTCCCCACTGCTGACGGTCTCCCTGTGTTAGGGGCTTCCAGCGGTCAAGAAGGAACTGGCGGGATCCTTGTGCTGGCTCCAGTGAGCATGCGTACTGGGACGCCTGCGCATGCCCACTGGTGCCAAGCGTGAAAAATCCCAGGCTTTTTAGGTACCGATTCGGGGGATCGGCACAGGCGCTATATCCCATGAGTGTGAATGTACAGATGACCACTCGAAGATCTACAGTTACAGGTAAGCAACTTGTCTTTCCCATTCTTAATTCCAATTTTGGAGTGAAGACTTCAAAAGTGCAATCCTGAGCAGAGTGACACCCTTCTAAGCCCATTGACTTGAACAGACTTAGAAGGGTGTAATTTTCCTTAGGGTGGTGAAAGGAGTTTAGCCTGCAGGCAGCCTCCTATGCATCATGAAAACTGAGAACATTCTGATTCTCTTTTTTCTTTACCAAGGAGGCCCAGGGAATAGTTGTTTATTTATTTATTACTTTCCATTTATATCCCGCCCTCTCCGCAAGCGGACTCAGGGCGGCTTACAACATCAGTTGTAGTGCTGGTTGAACTAGCCTCCTGTCTCCCTTTCCCTGACAGCAACTATTGGGATCTAGCTCTGTTGCATTCAAGCTGCTGAGTGAATATAGCAAATTAGATCCTTCGCTGCTTTTCCTTCTGTCTCTTTTTCTCTGCTAGAGAGAAACACAGAATGGATCAGTCTACACATACCTTTGCATATGTAGCTGTGTAGTACAAAGTGTTCAAGAAAACACAAGACAGATTGCTTGGCTTTCTTCCAGTTTGGTGTAGTGGTTAAGTGCTTAGACCCTTATCTGGGTTTGATTCCCCGTTCCTCCACTTGCAACTGCTAGAGTGACCTTGGGACAGTCATAACGTTCTCAGAACCGTTCTGCTTAGGAGCATTTTTGGAGAGCTCTCTTAGCCTCACCTACTTCACAGGGTGTCTGTTGTGGGGAGGGGGAGGGAAAGGAGCTTGTAAGACTGAGACTCCTTCAGGTAGTGAAGGGTGGTGTATAAATCCAATCTCTTCTCTTTTTATTCTTCAAAATGGAGGATCTTTGCTCTGGAAGCATATGTGTGCTTCCCTCCTTTCCAGTGAAGAAAGAGCAAAGGGATATGCTTCATCCAGACTTAAAGGGCAACTAAATGCACAGAAATATTTCTTGCTTGGAGGAAATTTTTAGTTGCCCCATATAACTGGTTATATTCAAGACTGGATTGTGGCACAGAAATCCTTACTGCTGAAAATGCCCCTTTATCTGTGATTGCTAAATGCTATAGTCTGCAAAGAAAGGAATGGATTATGCTGATGGGTTGTATTTAGAGGCATAATAATTTTATTGGTTGCAGTTAACAGAAGACAATTAAAAAGTAAGAAAATGTTTGTGGTTATAATATTTTCGTCTTTTAATTCTTCTGATCATAAAACATGTATCCTCCAGCTTTTGGTGAATGTGCATCATTAAAACCCACAAAGACTAAAATGAGAAAGAGCTCATCAGTAAGAGAAATTTTCCAATCATCATGCTCCTTCAGGCCATTCTGCTAGAAGTCATGTGAGCTAGCATAGTCTTTGCCTCTCATCCACATGGAAGGAGTAAGAATGAGTTTTGGTGCTGCATTCACTGTCATAGGTGTATGCTGATTTGTCTTCAGCTATGAAACATAAAATGTCCGAATTCTTCACTGCCTGTTCATATCAAGTCTGTTTCTTTCTTAGCCCCATATACCACTCCTGTTCTAAATGTTGTATTGCCCTGTTATAAATTATATCTTGTTCACCAAATTGGATTTGTCAGGTCTCTCATGTTCCTAGTCCCCAAAGTTGTGTTGCAGTCACCAGTTTCATTTACATAAACACTGAACTTGAAGCTAGTGTCCACTGGGAATAGCTCTGGGGGTAGAACTGCCTCTTACAGCTCATAGGCCGACAACAGATGACCAGCTCAGGGTGGCTTCAAGCTGCTCCGG
Organism: Heteronotia binoei; assembly: GCF_032191835.1. Lineage (NCBI taxonomy): Eukaryota > Metazoa > Chordata > Lepidosauria > Squamata > Gekkonidae > Heteronotia > Heteronotia binoei. The sequence continues at coordinate 94,386,264 of NC_083224.1, forward strand.
AAAAGAGCCGGCTGGAAATAGAGTCCCCAGGAGCCTCCCAACGGCACTTGAAAGAGGGATGGGCTGCAGGGAGTGTCTGGAACACTCACGTGCCCTGTCCGCAGTTCCCCAGGTGCTTTCTGGACACTTCCAGATGGCTGGCAAGGTGCCTCAGAGGCACCCTGGTGAAAAGGCACCACTTTGAAAGTGGTGCTTTTTTGAGCCAGCTCCCGGCAAGCCAGGGCAACTCGGGGTTGGGACGGGGGTGGCAGGCGGATATGTGTGTGTGGATGCACTTTTTTGATCCGCCTGCCTCCCATCCCCAGGGCTGCTTAAAACACCCGTTATCACCCATATAGTGTTTGATGAAGCACAACTTTTGATCAAAAAGTTTAGGAGTCCTGTTAGGTCCTAGCCTTTGACTGAAGAGGAAGGTGGATATGATGGTTTAAAAAAATCAATTTTGTTAGTTGCACATGGCTTGGAAGTTTTTCCCCCCTGCAGGCATTGGTTTGGACCATGCTGATCCATGCTAGAGTAACCTTGAGACTTGATTATTGTAGAACACTCAGTGTGGTACTGCCCTTGAGGGCAACTTTGGAACTTTACCCAGTGAAAACAGGTGGCAGTTTGTTTATTTTTGGGAACTAGTGGGAATATATAACACCCCACAATGGCAGCCTATTTGTTTGCAGAGGCAATTAAAGGTACTAGTGCTTACTTTTGAAGCCCTTCTTGTTCCCAGACCCACATATTTCAAAGACTTTCTCTCCCTGCATGTGCAGTTCTGTTTCTCCCTACAGACTCTCTTTGTTGACCCCTCTCTTGACAAGGTTTGACCAGCTATTGCCAGGACCTTCTTGGTGGCTGCCCTGCTTCTCTCCCTACATATCTACATCTAGATCCAGATAGCATGGTATCCCATACCTATGAGGAAAATAAATGGCAAAAATATCAGCATGTTTGTCCATCTCAGAAGGTGGATATTCTGGGAACTGCAAAGCAACTTTGATAGACTTAGATATTACAAACTAGGTGCAACCTTAATGATCAGTTGTGGTGGTACAGTCTTCTTTTGATATTGTTGTTACCTTCTGCTGGAAGAGATGTGGTTGCAGTGTGCTGAGAGCTCTCTTAATTTTTGCTTTGCCTTTAAAAACAATTTTATACTGTAAGATTTGCTTCGTTCCATTCACACCATTAAATTTATTTTTTCTCTCTCTATAAAGCGTTTGCCTTCAGGAATGTAAGTTTTGGCAACTAACAGTATTAATATAGCTTTCCTTCTAAGTGCTGTAAAAATGTGTGCGTGCGTGTTGAATCAGATCATAATGACTCTGAGTGTACATTTCAGCACATTAATGCCTGAATGGATTGAAAAGTCAACTAGCAGTATCTTTATTTCTTCAGAAAATTCAGTAAAAATTTTACTGAAAGCCTTCCCAAGAGGCTGCACATTCTATATCCCCTTTAGGTATAACACAAGGTCACTTAAAGACTGTAGATTGGAAAGAGAGTGAGTAACTTCAATAGCTCAGCAATGACATTCCTGTAGATAGCAGATGGAAGACACCTTTTTTCAAAGGTCTTTTCCATTTACTGTCAGCAAAAATCTTCATTATAAAAGGCCACTTCCTTTTGTGAGGTATATATCTCATTGTGGTGAGTTATGTACCTCATACAATCCTGGTTTATCTTGAATCATTCTGTTGGCTAAGGATACAACCCTTAGTGAGGAAAATGTATAAAAATTGTGAGGCATAATTCAGATACAAGAAACACATGCTTGTAATTTGTGATAGTTGGAGTTTGAGTAGATTTTTTTAAAAGGTATGTTCCAGTCTTGCATTCTACATGCAGTTTCTCATCATCACCAAGAGTCAAACATAAAGGGGTGGTGGTGGAATTGGAAGAAAGTTAAGCATTAAAGGACAGTTCATTTTGATTACATGTACATGCATTGGTGTAAGAATCTTTTTTGCAGGGGGGGGGAAGGTATGCATTTTGTTATATCCTTGCTACAGTCCTGCTGCCAAACTGCTAGATGTATGGTTTTTGTGGTTGCCAGACTTGCATCATGCCACAGGTGAAACTTATGGTAGGTCTTATGGAGAGCTCAGCTTTTAACATGTATTTAAACCTCCAAAAAATAAGAAAATGTGGGAAGATGGGATGCTGTCTTTGTCATTTAAGAGCCACAGATGATCTTTCTAGAATTTTATCAGACTTCCAACTTGCTTGTCTCTAGGCCAAGGACCCCCAATGTGGTGCCTAAGTGTGCCAGGGTGCTCGCTCACCAAGTGTTTTCAGAAAGTATGTGGGGCCTCCTGCCAATCCTCCTGGGCTTCTGATTGCCCATTTGAGATCTGATTGGTTGTAAGGATTAAAATAACATTTCAGTGACAGCTGCCACTACAGAGTTATTTTCTCTCTTTGTCTGATACTCTGCTTTCCCAGTGTATTTTTAAAATTTACCCCTCTTATACTCTGCACTTGGACTTCTCAGGTGGCCATTTTGTGGTTGTGCACATCATGCTGTGTCGGAATTCAAAATGTGCCCACAGACTTGAAAAAGTTGGGGACTCCTGCTCTAGGTTATGAGGAATCTGAAGGAGTGATGTTCTTGAGTACAGTTTTGTTGTTGTTCCTCTTTCAATTTTCTAGCTTTATATTGAAGAAGCTGCAGTTTCTCAATGGTTTTCTGGCATTATGGAAAATAACTATGCAGCAGTATTGCCTTTGATCATGTATATAGTAAGCATTTACCATTCACAATGTGTATTCAGAGGAAACAGAGATAGGAAAAGATTGTAGGAACCACCAGAAGTCTATTTGATGAGGGAGACAACTTGCTTGCTTGACCTGTATGCTATTTATCATGATTTAGCTCCTCTCGTCTCCAAGGGGCTTCAGTCTAGACTTAAGGGAAAGTCATATCTGCTAACTCTGCTAGAGAAAGCAGGGAAAATCCCCAAAGGAATGAATGCTTCAGGAAATTGTCGGGGGGGGGGGGCGGACTGGGGAAAATGGCGATCCCTCCCCAAAAAAGCCTCAGACATACAGTGATGTCACACACAAAAAAAACACAAACCAAAACAAGATATAAAAAACTTCACATGCTTTTTTCTTTCTAAGGTCTATGGAGGCCTCCCAGCCCTCCATCTTTGTAGCCGTCTGCTGCCAGGAAAGGGGGCTAGAGGGAACGGCATGCTCAGGCATGTGTGACTCAAAGGGGGCCCCTGCAGCCCTTCTTCCTCTCTGTCCTGCTCGACCACAGCTGCTTGACTTACCCACTTTCCAGAACACTGAGAGGAGCCACCTCTGCCTGTCTCTGGATCCATCCCACCACCACCACAGAAGCCCGAGCAGGGCTGAGACAGAGCTGTTGTGTGGTGTCCCCACAAGAAAAGCTCACACAAGGACAGCCCAGCCAGCTGCTTACCAACATGCTTGAGCATGACTAGATGGCAGTGGCGGGGGGTGGTGAGCCATGGCTGGCAGGGCCTTTCCCCTCTCAGCCAGGCCTCCCTTTCTGCCTTCACCTCCTGCAGCATCCTGAGCCAGGTAGGGCTGCTGTGGCTGCTTCTGTAACACATTATGTGTTGCCAGCTGGCCCAGCCAGCCACAGCAACAGGATCTCAAGCTGACAACATCATTGTCAGAGCCTGCCCTCCCACCTGCCTGCCCTCCCACCTGCCTGCCCTGCAAACCACTTGGGGAAGGTTTGGGCACCTTTCAGAAGGGGTGGGGATGAAAGGTGTCTGAGCAGGGTGGGGTTGCAAAATAGAATAAAAATTGGAAGGAAGACTGGGGGGAGTCAGGGGCTTGGCAGGAAGTCGGGGGACAGGCCCTGAGAGCCCCCCCCACACTAGGTATGGGCCTTGAATGCTTGTATAGTTGTAAGAGTTAATGAGCAATTAATTTAGACTTTGGAAAAATTCCTTGTAAATGTGATTTGATTACATTATTTATTGTGTCCTATCATAAGGATGTATGTTAGGATATTTTTGGTCTAAATATGTATCACAATACCTTGTTGGTATTTTTCAGTTATATTTGTGTGTCTGGGTGGTATTGGGATTTTTTGGGAATAGTGGTAAATGGGTCCTTGAAAAATTACAGAAATATTCAGGAACATACAGGAGTATTTAGGGCCAGAATTTTATGGTTTTTTAATGGTTCTTCTTCAATTTTCCAGTGTCTGTGTCAGTTGTCATGTCTTAGTATTGGCTTGCCAGATTGGTTTGCTTGGATTCTCTAGTTTGACATTGATTCTGTTGATATTGTTAGTTCTATTTGTCTTGGGAGGCTTGTGGTCAGTGTTTGCATGGGCTTGTGCTTTTGGCTTCTCTCCCCCCCCCCCATGGAAACAAATAGGATGTTGGGGGCACCTTGTTCAGGAATTAGGTTTCCTGTAAATTTGGTGCCACTGGCTTGAAGAAATAGCCATTCCAGCCCCTTGGAAAGATTCCCCATAGAGAATAATGGGCTTGGGGGGGGGGATCAGAATTTGGGGGGGGGGGCAAGCAGATCTGAATGCTGAGTGGTATTTGGGTCCTTGAATAACCTGAAATACTGGTATTATATGGGCTAGAAAACTGAACAAGATCTTTTTGATTTGCTGAAGTTTGTACTTGGCTTTTCGGAGAGAAGATCCCTTTGGGCCTTAGCAGTAATTGCTGGTGATTGCTGTTGCTAGCTAACGGTTTTTATCTGCTAGTCTGATGTGTATAGGGAGCTATTGAGAGTGGGTGTGTAAAACTGAGAGCTTATTTCCTAAGTGGATTTACCAAAACTGTCAAAAGGGTTATTCTGCATATTTCCATGAATAGCCTTCTTCATCACTGGGAATGGGCATTGGTAGTAGCTGAGTACAAAAAAAGTCTAAATACATTTCAGTTATCACAGTTCTGTCATAATTATCTGTTGGTCATCTTTTCAGCATTTGCTGATAAAAATACATTCTTGGTAGGATGCTTATTGGTTAGAGTAGTTTTCTTATGATCCTATTGGCAAAGAGTGTAAATAACTGTGTTGGACTGCTGATAAATTCTGAAAACAGATGTTGTGGTTTACCTTTTATCAGGAACAGCCAGTGTGCAAGCTTTTGAGCGCTCCAGATCTCTTCTGCAGACAGGATATTCAATAACGTACACACACAAACACACCCACCCACACCCAGCTACCTAGACAGGACTTTAAGAATAAAGACCAGTTTAATAACAGTTTTAAACTATATGTTTATCACTTTCTTAAAACAGGTTGCAATGGATAATGTGTTAGGTTTATACATGGGAGAGTCCAGTTTCTGTTAATTGATGTAATTCCATGGATGATGTGGGGCAAATTACTCTTTTTGAGTCTGACTATTTTGCAGAATTATCTGCAGTATTTTCCTCATTGATATTTTTGTCCCCAGCTTTAGGAAACATTTGTTGAATAATCCACTTTGCAAGTTTATTTAAGTTTAAGTTTATTTCAATTTATATCCCCCCCTTCCCACCGAAGTGGCTCAGGGTGGCTCACAGCATATAAAATCTAACATAGAATTTTAAATTTAAAAAACATCAATTACAACAGTTAAAACAGTAAAATAATAAAACATTTAAACAGCGATCTATCAAAATACTACACTGAACCTTCTATAGAATTTCTAATGCCAGTTAATTATAGGCCAGCCGGAAGAGGACTGTCTTACAGGCCCTGCAGAACTGGCCAAGGTCCCGCAGGGCCCTCACCTCTTCCGGCAGCTGGTTCCACCAGCAAGGAGCCGTTACGGAAAAGGCCCTGTCCCTGGTGGATTTCAGACGGGCCTCCTTTGGCCCGGGGACAGTAAGCAGATTTTGAGAGCCCGATCTCAGTACTCTCTGGGGAACGTGTGGGGAGAGACGGTCCCTAAGGTAGGCAGGTCCTAGGCCATATTGTTATTGTTGAAAGATGGTATATAAATATTATAATATCTGCAGATGCCACATGCAAATTGGTAAAATCAGCTTCTACCTGTACATGTGCATTCTCTATTGTGACCCTCACCTTATTGAATAGTCTGTCTGATGAAGTCAGGAAGCATCCCAGTCGCCTGATGTTTCAGAAATTATACGGAACTGAATTATTCTGGAGGGCATTTTTACAAAAGTAATAGTGTGATGTTAGAATGATTCAGGAAGAATTTTTAATAAAGAGAAAGGGATTGTGGACTATTCTGTTGTGTGTATTACGTACTATCTTTTGTTGTATGTATTACTCTATGATTTAATGTCTGCATTGTTTAACAGTGTCAGTACTTTATGCTTTGTTTCAGGTTCCAGCTGAGTTTCAGACTTCTGCAATCTTAGTCTTATTACATTGCTTATTGGATGTCCTGTCCTGTTTATTGCATTCTTGTATTGTGTAACCCTCCTTGAGTCTCAGTGAGAAAGATGGATTATAAATAATGTAAATAAAAATAAATAAATGTCCAGATGATTTTTAATGTTCTGAATTTGTCAATACGAACTGATTTGTATGGTCTCTTGAAGTGTTTCTTTTCTTTGAATCGAATGCTTGAAACTACTTAGACTTTATATTAACTCAGTATAAACACGATATATAAGATGATGGTTTGAACTAACAATAGTTCAGAAGCCAAACCATGATTTGAGATTCTAAATTTATGTTTTCTTTCTGCCCAGCACTTTCATCCCTTTGTGCAGTGCTGGCATCTGGAACTTGACCAATGAACAAAATTATGAAATCTTAAAACAAATAAATGGTGAATCTTAAAGCAAAGGAACACATGCTCAAGGTGACTTACAATTAAAACCCACGACATTAAAATGCATGGACATGGTGGCTTCTTTCAGGGAAGAAAAAGAGGAAATAGTGGGGAAGGGGAAAATGAGATTTTCTCCCCTCTTCATAAGTCCTTGTAGGTCACCTGCTTTTGCTTTCTGATTCTGGTTTTCCATATGATTCCATATGTTAGCTGTCAACTTGACATCACACCAAACCATAGTTAATTATCTGATTTTGAATTGAGCCATAGAATTCATAACCTAAATACCCAGCTTTGTAGTGGTTAAGTGTGCAGACTCTTATCTAGGAGAATTGGGTTTGATGCCCCACTCCTCCACCTGCAGCTACTGGAATGGCCTTGGGTCAGCCATAGCTCTCACAGAGCTGTCCTTGAAAGGGCAGCTGCTGGGAGAGCTCTCTCAGTCCCACCCACCTCACAAGGGTGTCTGTTGTGGGGGAAGAAGATAAAGGAGATTGGAAGCCTCTCTGAGACTCTGATTCAGAGACAAGGGCAGGGTATAAGTCTGCAGTATTATTATTGTTGTTGTTATTATTATTAGCCATGAATGTTTCAGTTCTTTCACAAGATATGAAAGGTATTCCCCATATCAGACATATGGATAGACTAGCACAGAATTTGTCCTTTCACAGTCAGTTTCTGACTAAGAATACAAACAGTCCTTTCCCCCCACACCCTGCTTAGCAATATGCTACTGTTGTCCTCATCACTGCAATGTTTTGTGAGTGCATCCAAATCAGGAAGAAGAAAAGGTGTAGTGCTGAAACAGAAAAATAGGAATTTAATCCAATAAAGCAGTATTAAGAGAATTTAAAAAATTTAAAGAATTCTGAAGTGGATTTTGAATTAAAGAGAGTTCCTAGCTTCTTTTGGTATCCAGTGTTTAGTGCTGATGATGGGAGAGCTCAGGTACCCAAGGGATGTGTACTTTCTAACCCAGTAGAACTGTAGTTGCTTAACAAGACTTCACTACAAGCCTTGTGTCAGTAAAAAGTCTTGCCTGCTGGGCAATAACGCCTTTCGAAAGACAGTCTCTGCAAGAACAAATACAGTCTTTGAGGAAGACCTCACATCACAGGCACTTTTTCTTTCCCCCAATATATTCTCCAAATAGCCTCTAATGCATTTTGGTAATCTAAAAAAACACACACATAAACACCAGCAGTTGCAGCCTTTGTCCTAAGCTATCAAGCAGATAGTTGGGGAGTTTCTTAAGAAGAGTAGAAAGGTGTTTCTAAAGGTGTTACTGCCCAGCAGGCAGGCGTAATGTAGATATGTCTGCTAAGAATTGTAATATATTTACTATTCATTCCAGTGTTTCTGGTCTTCCATGAACATTGCATTGGGTCTTATTTTTTCCAAGACTATATTGTTCTTTTGCCAGTTTTTCCTTATCAGTTTTTCCAGTGTAGATAGCATTTTTTGAAGTGGAGAGACTAGCTGTCTCTGGACCAGAGAAAGCACCAGAGAATTACTTTCAGCATTCTACAGTTAAGGATATATCAATCTCTATTGTTGACATATTTATTTCCTTCACTGTTTTTGCCCCAGAATTGAACCCAAATAAATGGTTTCCATGTAAGCTATGCTTATGATTCTTGTTTGATTCTTTAATTTGTTAAATAGCTTCATTATTCTGTATCATAATTTACTTACCCTCTACCTATATGTATGGACAGGTAATTTCCAGTTCCCCAAGAAGGCCTTGCACTCCAGTGATCAACATTTGCTGGTGAGCCCTGGTCTCAGCCTGGTGGGACTCTTTGCCAGTTCCCATCCAGAACCTGCAGGAATTACTATGATTCCACAGGGCCTGCAAGGCAGAGACGTTCTGACAGGTATTTGATTTACATCTGGCACTCCCACTTTCACTCCCCCTGCTAGATAATGGCACCATTTAGACTAGATGCCATCTTGTTTTAAAGAGTTGTAAGGCTTTTATTATTGTTAATCTGGTTTTATTCTGTTTTGAAATGCAACTTGCGAACCACCATGAGCCCGACTATCTGGAAGGGTGGTCAAAAAATCAAATAAAGATTGTTTTTGTCTCTTTCTTGACTCTAACTTGCCCTTCCTGGCACCCCCCCCCCCATATGCATTGATTGAGGCAATTCCTTTTCATTGCTACTTCAGACCATCATGGCTACCCACCTGAATCTTCAAGGTAGATAACTTATTGAAAAAGTTGAGTCAGTGTGCAACTGCAATAAAAATGGCAAACTATGTTGGGGATTATTAGGAAGGGGATTGAAAACAGATCAGCCAATATCATAATGCCCCTTTATAAATTCATGTTGTGGCCTCATTTGGAATATTGCGTGCAGTTCTGGTCACTGTACAATGTAACATTGGAAAACATGCAGAAAAAGGCAGCTAAAATTATTAAGGAGATGGAACACCTTCCCTATGAAGAAAGGTTAAAGAGGTTAGGGCTTTTTTGCTTGGAGAAACTACATCTGAAGAGGGTGACATGATAGAGGTTTACAAAATTATGCATGGGATATAGAAGGTAGAGAAAGAAGTGCTGTATTTTTCGGACTATAAGACGCACTCCCCCCCCAAAAAAGTGGGGGGGAAAGTGTGTGCGTCTTATAGTCCGAAGGTACGTACCTTCGGGGGGGGCAATCTGCTGCCTCTTCCTCCGATCCGGCGCTTCCCCGCGCCTGCCTGCCTGGCTCTATCTTCTTCAGGCAAGCGCTGGGATCGCTCCACATGGCCCCAGCGCTTTGCAAGCGCCGGCTGCGGAGGGGGCAGCGTGCTTCCTACTTGCCTGTGTCCCTGCCTTCAGCTGTGATGTTTAAAGCAAGCGCTGGGATCACTCCCTCCCCCCTCCGATCCCAGCGCTTGCTTTAAACATCACAGCTGAAGGCAGGAACACAGGCAAGTAGGAAGCACCCGTGCGTCCTATCCTCCGCAGCGCTTTGCGAGCGCTGGTTGTGGCGAGGGCAGCATGCTTCCTACTTGCCTGTGTCCCTGCCTTCAGCTGTGATGTTTAAAGCAAGCGCTGGGATCGCTCCCTCCCCCCTCTGATCCCAGCGCTTGCTTTAAACATCACAGCTGAAGGCAGGCACACAGGGAAGTAGGAAGCACCCCCCCCTCCGCAAACGCAGCGCTTTGCAAGCGCCGGCTGTGGAGAGGGCAGCGTGCTTCCTACTTCCCTGTGTGCCTGCCTTCAGCTGTGATGTTTAAAGCAAGCGCTGGGATCGCTCCCTCCCCCCTCCGTTCCCAGCGCTTGCTTTAAACATCACAGCTGAAGGCAGGGACACAGGCAAGTAGGAAGCACGCTGCCCCCTCCGCAGCCGGCGCTTGCGAAGCGCTGGGGCCATGTGGAGCGATCCCAGTGCTTGCCTGAAGAAGATGGAGCCAGGCAGGCAGGCGCGGGGGAAGCACCAGATCGGAGGAAGAGGCAGCGGATCACCCCCCAGGAGGAAGGTGCGTCCTATCCTCCGAAGCGTCTTATGGTGCGAAAAATATGGTACTTTTCTCCCTTGTGGGAGAAATTAATGAGCAGTAGACTTAGAACAGATAAAAGGAAGTACTTTTTCACCCAAATAAGTAATTAACTCATGGAATTCACTGCTGCAGGAAGGAGTCTCAGTTAACTTCCCACAATTAGAAAGGATTATTTTACACATTTATTTCCCATTTTGACATATCTATTGCTTCAACTGTTGTTTCCCCTTAATTAAATCCATAGAGAGCTGTTGGCTCTTGTGATGAGCCAGTCAGGGTCAGCTTGGGAGAAGGGACCACTGTAAATTTTCCTGTCACCTTCACCCAATACCTCAGCACACACACTAAAATCCTGTCAGAAAATAAACCAGGCACCAGATGTTTTTTAAAATCAAACCAAAAGATATATTTATTGATTTACAAAGGCAAGGAAGGGAGCAAACTAATAGTTATTAGTTGGTATTAATTTAACAAATCAGTTGGCCGGCAGAAATTTAAGTAAACTCTCAACCCACTCAGCCTCACCCACCTCACAGAGTGTATATTGTGTGGGGAGAAGCCCTTCTGAGTCTCTGATTCAGGGAGAAGGGTGGGGTATAAATCCGCAATCCTTCTTCTTCTAAACAAGCAATCTCTAATCACCAGAGACATTGGCAGGCAGAATTAACATAAAACGTATTGGCAGGTTTAACATCTATTAAACATGTAAAGAGGCAGGCAGTAGATATCTAGAAACTAACAAGCAGGCTGTGCTTCCTTAGCACTAGAAAAACACTCTAAACAGAGATGGATTATAAAACCTATGCTCAGGGGTACTGGGTCATAAAATTTAAAAAAGGGTCACACACTCTTTGTCCTTTCACACTGAGGACTTCTGACTTGTGCCAGAAAATTCCCCACATAGACACTCTTTCACTAGCATTCAGGCACACCACTGACATTAGAGTGATACCACAGGACTCACACTTTTGAGTGCTATCTTCTAGCCCCTCAATCCTGTGTGTCTCAGTCCCACCCAGCAAGTTTCCCTGTCTGTATCCTGGGTTTTTTTCTCAGCTACAAGAATCTCGTCTCCCTCTCAGTGTGTGTTGGTGTTCTTAAATGACCCAGGAGTCTGCCCTGAAGTGCTGACAGATCTCCTCAGCAGAGCCTTCAGTTTTCCTCTGCTTCCCTCAGAGAGTTTCTTCTCTCAGAAAGAGCCTGGTTTTGCCCTTTCTTCCTAATAATTCTCTCTCAGATAGAACTCCAAAATCCAGTTCTGCCTCACAAGGAACTCAGCCCACAGGCTGTCTCAGCTCCTTCCCAGTTGGTTTGCCACAACTGATCTCCTTCAGTACCCATACTGAACTAACTCTGTGAGGCGTTTCCCGCCCCCCCCCCCCCCCGAAAGCTTTCTGGCAGTTGATACATTTCGTAACCATGGCTGTGACTCAGCCAATCAGAGTGAACTGTTCTCTGCTCACCAGGCTAACTGCCTTAGTCCATTACAGCCCTATACACTTAACTTTGTTATTCCTGTTTTGTCTCCTCATATCTTAAAATATCTTCATCATGTTATATGCTAATTTTCTGTTCAGCCTCTATCTATAAGTTTGAATGGTTTTCTTCCATTTGGTTATATGTGAAGAAGTGTGCTTGCACACAAAAGCTCATACCTTGAATAAAACTTTGTTGATTTTAAAGATCCCCTTGAGCTTTAACTTTATTCTAGATATTGTTTAAATTTTGGTTCTTCTTCTAGTTATGCTGCCTTGAATGTGCTGACCTCTTGCCCTGAAAGTTATGAAGTTAAGTTTTTTTTATTTCCCTCAAAGAGCAATATTTTTTTCTACATAAAGTGGCATTCTTATCTTTTGTGCCCCCTTAGACAAGAGTTGCTGTCTTTCAGAGTTCTTAAAACAGGTTTCCTAACTCAGTTCTCAGTGGAAAAGGGATGATTTCTGTCTCAGTTGGAAGCAGCCAGGTCCACCAGCAATCTAATTTTGTACTCATTTTTATTTTCAAATTGATACGTAATAAGTTTGTTTTCCCTTTGTGTAAATCCCTTGTCTCCCTCCTCCCTCCCAATTCTCTGCTCTTATTTCTCATTTAGCTTTTCTTTTTGCTGCTCAAAGATGGTGACCCACAGGGCCTTTTTTTTCCCTTCTGGAAAAAGAGGTGCCAGAACTCTCAAGAGAAAATTAAGGAGAAACACATGGTTGTCCCTTATTAACTTTTAAACTTTTTTTTTAAAGAATTTTTTTCCATTAAAAGGTTCTGGAGCTCTATCTCACCACATTCCCTCAGAAAAAAAATCCCTGATGACCCACTTCTTAGGCTCTTAAGTAGAGGTTTCAGTCTTCCTTTTGGAGATCCTGAACAGGGATAGCTGCTGTTCTGTGAAGGAGGCTTGTCCACCCACCACAGCATCCTTTATATTGTAACTTTCCAACTTTTCCTGCACATACCTTCCTTTACTTCCATTGTTAATTATTTGTTGTTGAGTTTGCAAAGCAGTTATTCAGTGTATATGTCTCTCTCTCTCTCTCCCTCATTTTAGACCCATTTTAGCAATGAAATATAAGAATTTCAAACAAAATTGTGTAAAAATTGTTTGCATCTTTTACATTGTGATTACAAGCTAACAAACAAGATCTAATCGAGAAGTGGATGCTGGACTCATTGGCTGGCTCATTTGAAGACATGGGCTAAGGAGTTACGAGCCAGAGGAACAAGAATCCCATTCACAAGGGCATGGGGTGTTTATAGGGTAACTGAAACAGCAAAAGGAAAATCCATTCTAGGAAAGATGTTAAAACACTGGCAAGATGTCCTCCTTCTCCTTTCTTCCCTGCTCATGAATGAGATATTGCCCAGAGAAGTGAGATTGGACACAGAGAATGAAACTGGAAGATATTTTGCAATATGGTGCAAAAAATACAGCTCATGTGACTAGCTGCTGTTTTTAGTTTTATTTTGATCTTGTTTTTTCATCTCAAGAGAAAATAGTTCAAACAATAAATAAGGGTTCCCTGTCCTTAATACAAACAAGATAACTAAGAAAACAAGCACATCCTCAAACATCTTTGTTACATAAGACTGAGAACCAGGATGGTGAGAAAGTAAAACTAAGATTGATGAAATGTGGGCTGAAAATCACCTCTCAACCATGAAACTTCCTGGGGAGACTTTAGGTCCATCCAGGGCTGTAGCCATGGGGCAACACCCCTCCCGATTCTCCAGTGTCCCCAATTAATCTTCCCTGTCAGTTGAATTTGTTGGGCTGATTAAGAGCAGAGACGGAGGCAGCCTGGGGTGACTGCACTTGCTTCCTCCTCCTTTAGCATACCATTTTTTCTGCTCCTGCTGCCTCATGGTTGGCCAGGAGGTGGAGGAAGCCTGGGGCACATGACACCAGCAACAAGCTCCTCCTCCACTGCCCACAACATAACAGGCTTGCTTTGCTGGGATTTTATTTGTCCCATTCCTCCTGGCAGGGATCATTTTGTAGAAAAATAGGTGGTGGAGCTCATCCAGGGATTGTTATGCAACTGCACATAGTATTCAATGGACAAGGAGGTGGAACTCTCAGAAGGAAGAGGTGGAATTCTCAGAAAGGTTCAGGAGCTGTGCTCCTGTGAGCTCCCACTGAATCTGAGGCTTGCCTCCTTGTCTTTTCCTCATCCCTCTCAAACCCACATGAATCTCTTTTTTGCAGCCCTTGTGGGGGGAGGAAGCAGAGGAAGGAGGGGGTGGAAGGCACAGGTGAGCCATTCTCTCCTGGCTGCAGCTCACTCTAAAATGAGCCTTCAGTGGAATGCACGAGGCGGGAAGCTCAGAGGAAGAGGGCAGCTAGTGAGCTTGGCTGGCCTTATCCACATGGCAAATGGCCCACCCCAGTGCCTCACTGTGCCTGTGCCAGCCCAGCCCCCTACAACTCACATGACCTTGTTGCTGGCATTATATGACCTGTCATATGACCTGTGGTGATGTAGGCATGTGACATGCCCCTCTGTGTCCTCTGAAATTTTCCTGTCTACGGGGTTGAGTCCATCACTGTCTCACAGCCTATCCTATGTCACAGGGTTGCTGTTAACATAAAGTGTAAGACAGGAGAACCATCCTGAGCTCCTTTCTAAGAAGGGTGAAATAAAAACATGATAGAGTAGAGAGATTGTTGAGGACATGCAAGAATTATGTTGCATTTCTCACTGGTCTCCTCTCTCTCTCGGCTTGGCTTTGCGAACGAAGATTTAAGAAGGGTGCAATAGTCCACGTTTGCTGCAGGCTCGCTGGTGGCTGACAAGACCAATGTGGGACAGGCAGGTCCGGCCACAGCGGCTGCAGGGAAAAGTCTGATTTAGGGTTGGTCCTGTAGCAGTGCGATTCTTCCTCAATCTCCTTTTGTCCTCAAGACCAGCTATGCGTGCGTTCTCAAAGGAAGAGACAGCCTGGTGGATGGTGTGCCTCCATACTTTGCGATCTGAGGCTAGGTCAGACCACTGGTGATGGTTGATGTGACAGGTGCTAAGGGATTTCTTCAAGGAGTCCTTGTACCTCTTCTTTGGTGCCCCTCTATTTCGATGGCCGGTGGAGAGTTCGCCATACAGGGCAATCTTGGGAAGGCGGTGGTTTTCCATCCTAGAAATATGCCCTGCCCAGCGCAGCTGCGTCTTCAACAGCAGTGCCTCGATGCTGGTAACCTCTGCCCGCTTGAGGACTTCAGTGTTGGTCACAAAGTCACTCCAGTGGATGTTGAGGATGGTGCGAAGGCAGCGCTGATGAAAGCGCTCAAGGAGTCGCAGGTGATGACGGTATAAAACCCACGATTCGGAGCCATAGATGAGGGTTGTCATCACAACCGGTTTGTAAACATTGATCTTTGTGCCTTTTTTCAGATGCTTGTTGCTCCACACTCTTTTGTGCAGTCGGCCAAATGCACGGTTTGCCTTTGCCAGCCTGTTGTCAATCTCCTTGTCGATCTTGGCATCTGAGGAGATGATGCACCCCAGGTAGCTGAACTGCTGGACTGTCTTCAGAACTGATTCACCCACAGTGATGCAGGGAGGGTGATAATCTTCCTGGGGTGCAGGCTGGTGGAGAACTTCTGTCTTCTTCAGACTAACTTCTAGGTCGAATAGCTTGGCAGCCTCTGCAAAGCAGGACGTCATATGCTGCAGAGCTGATACCGAGTGGGAGACGAGTGCAGCATCATCAGCAAACAGTAGCTCTCGGATGAGTTTTTCCATTGTCTTGGAGTGTGCCTTTAGTCGCCTCAAGTTGAACAGGCTGCCATCGGTGCGATAGCGGATGTAGACACCATCGTCCTCATCTAGATCTACTGCGGCTCTTTGAAGCATCATGCTAAAGAAGATCGTAAAGAGAGTTGGCGCGAGAACGCAGCCTTGCTTTACACCTGTGCCTATTGGGAAGGGCTCCGAGAGGTCGTTGCAGTGTCTGACTTGGCCTCGCTGGTCTTCGTGTAGCTGGATGATCATGCTGAGGAACCTTGGGGGACATCCTAAACGTTCCAAGATTTGCCACAGGCCTTTCCTGCTAACGGTATCGAAAGCTTTGGTAAGGTCGACAAAAGTCACATACAGAGCCTTGTTCTGTTCCCTGCATTTCTCTTGGAGCTGCCTGAGAACAAATACCATGTCGGTGGTGCTCCTGTTAGCTCTGAAGCCGCACTGGCTCTCTGGGAGGAGTTCTTCTGCAATGGTGGGCACCAGTCTGTTCAGGAGTATTCTGGCAAGGATTTTGCCTGCGATGGAGAGCAGGGTTATCCCCCGGTAGTTGGAGCAGTCTGACTTTTCCCCTTTGTTCTTGTATAGGGTGATGATGATTGCATCGCGAAAGTCCTGTGGTAATTTGCCTTGTTCCCAGCAGGTGACAAGTACTTTGTGAAGTGAGCTATGTAGTACTGTGCCCCCATGCTTCCAGATCTCTGGTGGAATTCCATCAACTCCTGCTGCCTTGCCACTTTTCAGTTGCTTGATGGCTTTAACAGTCTCTTCTAGGGTGGGGATCTCATCCAACTCTGTTTTCACCGGTTGAAGTGGGGTGAGGTGGATTGCTGAATCTTGAACTACGCGGTTGGCACTGAAGAGAACCTGAAAATACTCCGACCACCGGTTCAATATGGATGCCTTGTCTGTGAGGAGCACTTGGCCATCTGCACTATGCAAGGGACTCTGAGCCTGATATGATGGACCATATACTGCCTTCAGGGCTTCGTAGAACCCTCTTAAATCACCAGTGTCTGCACACAGCTGGGTTCTCTCTGCAAGCTTAGTCCACCACTCGTTCTGAATGTCTCGAAGCTTGCGCTGGAGGTTGCTACATGCAGCGCGAAAGGTTGCTTTTTTCCCAGGACAGGAGGGCTGAGCAAGATGTGCTTGGTAGGCAGATCTCTTTTTTGCCAGTAATTCTTGGATCTCCTGATTGTTCTCATCAAACCAGTCCTTGTTCTTCCTTGTGGAGAACCCGAGGACTTCTTCAGAGATCTGCAGGACGGTAGTTTTTAGGTGTTCCCAGAGTGCTTCTGGAGAAGGGTCTGTGGGGCAACTGAGGTCCTCAATTCTTGACTGGAGTTTTGCCTGGAAGGCAGCTTTAACTTCGGCTGACTGGAGGCTGCCAACCTGAAACTTCCTCCGAGGGATACCTCCTCTCCTGGGTGTGGGTTTAAAGTGAAGACGGAGATTGCAGCGTACAAGACGATGATCCGTATGACATTCTGCGCTGGGCATTACTCGGGTGTGTAAGACATCTCGAAGGTCTCTCTGGCGCACCAGAATGTAGTCGATAAGGTGCCAATGCTTGGACCGTGGGTGCATCCAGGTTGTCTTCAGACTGTTCTTCTGCTGGAAGATAGTGTTGGTGATGGTGAGCTGGTGCTCCATGCAGAATTCTAGCAGGAGGCGCCCATTGTCATTGCAGTTGCCAATGCCGTGTTTGCCAAGTACTCCTTTCCAGGCTTCCGAGTCTTTACCTACTCTGGCATTGAAGTCGCCAAGGATGATCACCTTGTCCTCTGTAGGGGTCTTCCGTACGAGGTTGCGTAGATCAGCATAGAACTTGTTCTTTTCTGCAGGATCTGCTTGAAGGGTTGGGGCATACACACTGAAGAGTGTTGCATGCTGCTTGTTTTGAAGTGGGAGGCGCATGGACATGATGCGATCTGAGTGACCTGTTGGAAGGTTTTCGAGTTTGGAGGCAATGGAGTTCCTGACCATGAAGCCAACGCCAGAAAGGCGGCTCTCAGCCTTTGACTTACCCGACCAGTAGAGGGTATAGCCAGCACCGTGTTCTTGAAGACTACCTTCCTCAGGGAAACGGACCTCACTGAGAGCTGCTATGTCGATATTCAACCTGAGAAGTTTGTGGGCAACTAGAGCAGAGCGTCGTTCAGGGCGACCACTGCCTACTGTGTCAAGCATGGTTCTGATGTTCCAACACGCAAGCTTTAGTCTTTGCACACTTTGTGAGGCAGGTGCATGCCTTTTCTTTGTTGTTATTTTTCGACCGCAAGTAAGGATGCCCGTTGACCGCGGCTAGCCAACTGGGGGGGTGGAGACGAGCTTTGTTTAGGCCACCTTTTCTAGGCCCCTCTCCATGTGGAGCAAGCAGTGCTGTCCCTAGATAAGGCTGCTTGGTCGTTCAGGGTGCTGCCGAAAGATGCTTTCGTCTCCGGGTTAGCATCAGGCGACCAATATCCTGAACCGCCTACATGCAGGATCGGGACTGCGGCTTCCAGTGGCACCTTCCACCTGCCGTTTCGCCCCTGCCTATCGCTGCAGGACTTGATGCGTTGTGGGTTGTGTGTGTGGATATGCCCTTCAGGCCTGCGCAGAGGAATTTTTTAGGTGAAGCGCAGTGTGCGCGGTACTGGCTCCACCCTTTCACCTGGGGGTCATCCTACATTGTTAATATATGGGATGAATGACATGTATTCCATGACTGTGTTGACTGTGATTTAGTGTAGAATGAGACAAGAGCTGTGCTGCAGTCAGTAATGGGCTAGATGATGGTGAACAAGCTGAAGCTTAATCCTGACAAGACAGAGGTGCTCTGGGTTAGTAGAAGGTGGACCAGGGATTTATGATCTCCCCTGTCTAGGGTGGGGTTACGGTCCTCTTGAAAAATTGGGTTCACACTTAGAGAGTGCTGCTCAACACAGTGGTCACCTTAGAACATCAGGTGGCCGCTCACAACAACAGGTTTGACTGTGTGTGACTGGCTCAAGGTCACCCAGCAAAATGTTCATAGCAGAGTGGAGAATTGAACCTGGGTATCCCAGATTCTTGTCTTGACATTCTAACCACTATATTGTGCAGGCTTAGCTACATATTCCCCCCCCCCTCTCTTATTTTCATTTTTTTTTAATTGATGGTTGCCTGGAGACTCTTAAGTTGGGTGGAAAGGTGTCACATAAATGTTTAAAATAGTAGTTGTGTAGTGGGGAAGTTTCTGGTGGGACCTTGTTGGATGCTGTCTTCAGTACTGTGTTGCATGTCTGACCTCAATTACAAGTATCCAGCATCAAAACAAAATGATAATTACTTAAATATATAAGTATTTAAAACTTGCATTTTAGAAGGATTTAAATATTGTCTGGGGACAGCCTTAGCTTATACAGATCAACAATAATTGAGAATCTTCCTTTTGACTCCTAGGCCTCTACTAATCGCTGAGATCAGGCAGGGTAAGAATATAATTTAAGGTACCAACTTCTCTTAACCAAGATGGGTGATTTATTAGGTTATTAGCACTGAAACATTTTAATTGATTCATAACACCTGGCTTTTAATTGATCTATTAAAATTAAATAAATTTGCAAATTAACAAAACTACTTTTGTAGAAATACTCTTTAAAGGATATTGAACCAGAGGGAGGAGGGGGAAGTGAACCCCATGTGAGATAGGAGCTGCTATGATGAAAGGAAGTGGGCAAGATTGAGCAGGAAAAACTGTTAGGATCCAGCCCAGGAGTTTCAACTAAGGACTGTTTGTTCCTGTTTCCTGTAGTTGACAGGCATGGCAACCAGAGGGAGACTGGGGGGACATGGAGGTGTGGCCATTGGTGATGATGTGGCATCAAATCTGGGAAAACTTAGAAGTGACATCACCCCCCTCCCCCTCTAGGAATTGCTGGAAACTCTGGTTTTGAAAACACACCAGCAGGAAAAGCAGCTTTATGTTTTAAAAAATCAATTCTAATACACGGAATGAGGAACCAGTTAGGCAATGTGCCATTTGATCTCAGTGTCACTAGTAAATTGGGGAAGATAACAAGTTTTAATTGCTGTTAAAGCTTTAGTTGATTGATCTACCAATTAAATTGATTAAAGATTAAACTCCTAGAGACTGACGGGAGGACAATAGATCATGGAAAAGCAGGACTATAAAATGTCATTTATGTAACTTGAAGTTTATAAGTTTGTTTTTGGTAGACTTCATAGCCATCTTGATCCAGAAAAAAAAGTTATAAGTCTGTGCAACCTGAAATCAGATTTGAAATATTTTCCAAATGATGGCTGCGTATATGAGGGAAGCTGAGTTCTTCCAATGAGGATTTTGTGTTTCATATATATTGCTTCATTTTACATACAAAGGCAAGCCATAGTTTGGCTGTTCATCCCCAAGATTTGTGTGTGCACTATTTCTTCCCCTTGTACTTCTATTCATTTTATAATTGTCAGTCATTTGCTGTTGTATACAAACATGGCAAATGATGGATGATTTGCATGGAAAGATCATAGTTTATCTGGAAACAATGTTTTGCACAAACCATAATTTGTCAAATTCACTTCAGATGTAGTGAAAGACTATGAGGTTGGAGCTTGGATCTTTTAAACCACAGGCAGAAGGCTTTTGCAGTTAACTGAAGGCTTTTGCTCGTTTACTCATTGACCAACAGATGATGATGAAGATGATGATATTGGATTTATATCCCGCCCTCCACTCCGAAGAGTCTCAGAGTGGCTCACAATCTCCTTTACCTTCCTCCCCCACAACAGACACCCTGTGAGGTGGGTGGGGCTGGAGAGGGCTCTCACAGCAGCTGCCCTTTCAAGGACAACCTCTGCCAGAGCTATGGCTGACCCAAGACCATTCCAGCAGCTGCAAGTGGAGGAGTGGGGAATCAAACCCGGTTCTCCCAGATTTGAGTCCGCACACTTAACCACTACACCAAACAGGTGCCTAAGATCCCTAGAAAGCCAGATGGAGGAAAGCCAGCACCCCATCCCTCCCATCCTCAGAAGGATGGAGGTTGGGGCAATTTTATTTGCTTCTTCATTGTTAAAAAGGTAAGGGTAGTCCCCTGTGCAAGCACCAGTTGTTTCTGACTCTGGGGTGACATTGCTTTCACAATGTTTTCACAGCAGACTTTTTACAGGGTGGTTTGCCATTGCCTTCTCCAGTCATCTACACTTTCCCCTCAGCAAACTGGGACCTCATTTTACCATCCTCAGAAGGTTGGAAGGCTGAGTCAACCTCGAGCCAACTACCTGAATACAGCTTCTGTCAGGATCGAACTTAGGTCATGAGCAGAGCTTAGGACTGTAGTACTGCAGCTTTACCACTCTGCACCACGGGGCTCTTAACTTCGTCCTTACGGCAAGGCATACCTGCCCCATGTCATTTTGTCCACAAATCTCCCCTGATCCTGATTAGTTACTGATTGGTTTTAATGTGATTTTCATGTTTTATTATTGTATTGTTCATTTTAAATGTTGTAAGCCGCCCTGAACCTGCTTCGGCGGGGGAGGGCGGGATATAAATAAAATTTTACATTACATTACATCCTCATCATTAGATTTTCAGGAGTATGCAGAAAAGAACCTATAGTGCAAACCTGCAGCATCTTCTCCCCACAGTCGTAGCATTAGGAATGTTATGTCCAAACTGGTCCAGTACCTCTGAACTGGGTGTTATTTGCAGATTAGATTGTATAGTATCTTGTTACTACTATTCTACTTGCCTTGAGATATCCATGGTAAAATACATGAAGACATTTGTCCCATGTTACAGTTGTCCTAAATGGAAATGTAGACAGAGCATTTTGTCTGATCAGGCCCATACTGTTGGCATTTTACAAGTAATTGCTTCACTTGATAGGTGTGTAGCAGAGCAGACACACATAGGCATATGGTTCCAGAGCATTTTTTAGTCCTGGAACAATGATGTCAGGAGCAAGAACTTCTGGCTGAGAGAGATGTGCTTAAAAGCAACCGTTATTCTCACTCTCTGAATAGTAACTCCATCCTGGGATTTACAAGGGTTGTGTTTTTAGGAGATGGTTATGTCACAGAATTTAAACACACACACAACCAGTCCTAACCTAGGCTCTGCCTCCTTTATGACACATACTTTACATAAAAAGTTAAAATTGACAGTATTTTCTGCCTTTAATAAAAAGATTCCTGAAAGAACCCTGAAAGTCTTTGTTGATCAACCCAAATTCAAATACCCTGTTTGTGTCATGGGTGCTGGGGACCCTGCAGAGGAAGTTGAGTCTGACGAGGAAACTGTGCCCATGCCACCTGCACCAGTGCCCCTGCCTCCTGCTGGAGAAGATCCCAGCCCCCCTGCCTCGCCCTCTCGGGTGGCTCGTGTGCGTGACCGCCTCCGGCAGGACCTCAGGGATCGGAGGAGGGCGGCACGCTCACAAGCAAGACGCTCCCTGAGCCCTGAGTTCTGAGAGGATTCTGGCCCTCCTAAGAGCAAGGATGCTTGAGTTATGACAGGATCCTGGCTGCCTCCCTGAGCCAGCAATTAGCCCAAACGGGCAACAGCCAGCAGAGGGCTATATAGCTGTGGGCTTTGGGAGGAGGCTTTGTGGAAGCAACTAGTCATCTCCCTGACATCCTAGCATCCACTCCGGCTTGACTTTGGTTCCTGACTCCCTGACTTTGGCTTTTGACTTCTGGACTCCCTGACCTCGGCTTCTGGACCTCGGACCTGCGATACTTGTACACTGATTTGGATTTGGCGCCTCAGACCCTCCTGCTTACTGGCTACAGACCTCGGACTGCCTCTGGGCTTTGCCTGACCCGGCCCCAGCCGTGACAGATTGCTTCCACCAGACAAACACCCACTCCACAGGATGGATGCTGAAGCAAGTGAAACCACAGAACTACTGGCTGCGCTCCAAGCCCAGGTACAGCAGCTAACACAGGCAGTAGTGCACTTGCAGCAACAACCTGCGGCCAGTGCTCCAGCCAAGTGCCCAGTTTCCCCACCTGACAGATTTGGGGGTGCCGTGGAAGAATTTCCTGCCTTCCTAGCACAGTGTCGGCTGTACTTTGAACTGAGAGCACGGGACTTCCTCAATGACAAGACAAAGGTGTGTTTCATCATCAGTCTGTTAAAGGGGCAGGCGGCCAAATGGGCCACACCCTTGCTGGTCGCATCCTCTCCCCTACTAACTAATTACCAAGGGTTTGAGGCCCACCTGTCTGCTGCTTTCTCTAGCCCAGTCCAAGCAGCCACAGCCAACCGGAAGATCAGGGCACTGAAACAAGGCAAATCCTCGGTGGCTCAGTATGCCACCGAATTCAAGCTCCTGGCCCAAGACTTGGCGTGGAATGAGGCTGCCCAGATGGACCAGTTTACCGAGGGGTTGGCAGAGGAGGTCCTGGATGAACTGGCCAGGGTGGAGCCACCACCCACGCTTCAACAACTTATCACCCTCTGCCTCCGCATCGATGGCCGCCTGGAAAGTCGCCGCCAAGCCAAGACCAGAGGGCGCCAGCTCCCTGCGCCGTGCCACTTGGCTCCTCGCCCATCCTCAGCTCGTACCAGCACCGAGGACGAGCCTATGCGGCTTGGAGCTGCTCGACCCTGCCTGACCCCAGAGGAAAAGGCCAGACGCCGCACACAGAATCTGTGCCTCTACTGCGGCACGGCAGGCCACTATACCTCTGGCTGCCCTGCTAAGCATCAGATACCCGGGCCTTCACCGCCACCGCCGCCAAAAGGGCAGCCCCAGGCGTAAGTGGACCCCCCAGCCTGGGGCGACTAGCTGGGTCCTCCGAACAGCGGGCTGATACCCCGGGCCCGTTCCTGCTACCAGTCAAACTCCGTCTGCCTGACGAACGCTGGCTGTTCGTGTATGCCATGCTGGACTCGGGAGCAGCCCACTGTTTTATAGATGCCGCCTTTGTAAAACAGCACCAGATCCCGGTGCAGACAAAAGAGACTCCATCGCTGGTGGAGGCTATTGACGGGCGCCTCCTCCGTTCTGGGCCTGTCACCCAGGAGACCTGTCCCATCACCTTCCACGTCCAGCAGCACCAAGAACAGCTGCAGTTTAATGTCGCCCGCATGCCTCGCTTCCCACTGATTCTGGGCCTTTCCTGGCTGAAGCTGCACAACCCCATCGTGGACTGGGCCCAGCAGGAACTACGTTTCCAAGACCCATGCCCCCATCTGACTCCTCCCACCACTCTGGCAGCTGGCATCCCGAGTGGTGGTCCTCAGCTCCCTCAGAAGTATGCGGATTTCGCCGATGTCTTCGAAGAGACGGGAGCGGATCAGCTTCCCCCTCACCGGCCCTATGACTGTGCCATTGACTTGGTACCTGGGGCACCACTCCCGGTGGGGCGTCTGTACCCAATGTCGGAGCCTGAGTTGGCCGCTCTGCGAGACTTCCTAGATAAGAACCTGAAACGCGGCTTCATCCGACCCTCAACCTCTCCCCTGTCTGCTCCAGTCCTCTTCGTGAAGAAGAAAAGTGGGGAGCTCCGGCTGTGCAATGATTACCGGGCCCTGAACAAGATCACCATCCGCGACCGGTACCCTCTACCACTGATCCCTGAACTCTTGGATCGCTTAAAGGGGGCCCAAATCTATACCAAGCTGGACCTCCGTGGAGCGTACAATTTGGTGCGCATACGACCTGGAGA
The DNA here is from genome assembly GCF_032191835.1 of Heteronotia binoei. NCBI lineage: Eukaryota > Metazoa > Chordata > Lepidosauria > Squamata > Gekkonidae > Heteronotia > Heteronotia binoei. The sequence continues at coordinate 94,410,378 of NC_083224.1, forward strand.
CGAATGGAAGACCGCATTTGGGACCCGGTACGGGCAGTACGAGCACCTGGTGATGCCCTTCGGATTGACCAACGCCCCCGCTGTCTTCCAGAGGTTCATGAACGACATATTCCGGGACCTGCTCGACCGCTTCGCAATCATATATCTAGATGACATCCTAATTTACTCCCGCAATCCTGCCCAGCACGCCGAGCACGTCCGCCAGGTCCTGCAGCGCCTACGAACCCATGGCCTCTACGCCAAGCTGGAGAAGTGCGACTTCGACCTGCGCTCTGTCGAGTTCCTCGGTCACATTGTGTCCCCGCAAGGGATCCTCATGGACCCGAAAAAAGTAGAAGCGGTCCTGACCTGGCAGGCTCCTCAGAATCGCAAAGACCTGCAGCGATTCCTCGGTTTTGCCAACTACTATCGGCAATTCATCCCGGCCTATGCCTCCCTGACAACACCCCTGACTCAACTACTCCGCCCCAAAGAACCCTTCTACTGGTCCCCAGAGGCCGATAACGCCTTCTCCACCCTGAAGACCCGTTTTGCCACCGGGCCACTCCTGAGATACCCTGACCCCCAGCTTCCCTTTACGGTGGAAGCTGATGCCTCCAACGTGGCCCTGGGAGCAGTGCTGTCCCAGCGCGAGGAGCCGTCTCAGCCACTCCAGCCCTGCGCCTATTACTCGCGCCAGCTCACGGCTGCGGAAAGGAACTATACCATCTGGGAGAGGGAGTTGCTCGCGATCAAGGCGGCTTTTGAGGTTTGGAGGCACTACCTCGAAGGGGCTCGCCACCCTGTTCAAGTGCTCACTGACCACCGGAACCTAGAGCACCTCCAGACCACCCGCCGTCTCAACCAGCGCCAGATCCGGTGGTCCCTATTCTTCTCTCGCTTTGACTTCCGGATCTCCTACATCCCCCATACCCAGAACCGGAAAGCAGACGCGCTGTCCCGGAAACCGGAATACGCCCCTGCTTCAACTGAGGCCGCGCCCGCTGCTCCCATCCTGCCGCCCTCAGTATTTGCAGCCACCTCCACTTCACCCACACTCGTGGAGGACATTCGTGCTAGCCAGGCCAACGATCCCTGGGTCCAGCAACACCTCCAGGCACTCCAAGACGACTCAGCAGGCGAGTTCACGACTCGAGGCGGTCTCTTGCTACACCGCGAACGCCTCTATGTGCCGCCCGGGCCCTTGCGGGCAGAAGTGCTACGCCTGACTCATGACTCGTTACCCGCCGGGCACTTTGGACAGCATAAGACCACCCACTTGCTGACGCGAGAATTCTGGTGGCCACGAGTGCGCTCCGATGTTGCCCGCTATGTCAGCTCCTGTGATGTCTGTCGGCGGGCCAAAGACGTCCCGGCCAAACCCTCGGGGTTGTTACAGCCCTTGCCCGCACCCTCAGGACCCTGGGACACCATCTCGATGGACTTCATTACAGAACTCCCACGATCCAAAGGTCAGACTTGCATCTTGGTGGTCGTCGACCTATTTACCAAGATGGCCCACTTCATTCCGTGTCCGAAACTTCCCACAGCTCAGGAGACAGCCCAGCTCTACCTGCAACACATCTTTCGTCTGCACGGACTCCCAGCCCACCTGATCTCAGACCGGGGCCCCCAGTTCTCCTCTCGGTTCTGGCAAGCCCTCCATTCCAGCCTGGGTACTCGAGTGCACCTGTCCTCAGCCTACCACCCACAGACTGATGGTCAGACAGAGCGCACCAATGCCACGCTAGAGCAATATCTCCGCTGTTACACCTGCTACCAGCAGGACGACTGGACCAGTCTGTTGCCTCTAGCGGAGTTTGCATACAACAACGCGGTCCACTCATCCACCCAAATGACCCCGTTTGCTGCAACCTACGGGTACCACCCTCGGTTCTTCCCGGCGATCCTGCCACCCACGAATGTCCCCGCCGTCGAGGCCTACCTGCAAGAACTCCGCGCCAGCCAAGACTTGCTCCGGGAGCAGCTACAGCGGGCCAAGGAAGCCTATAAACTGGCTGCGGACCGGAAGAGGCAGGAAGGCCCCCCAATCCAGCCAGGGGATCAGGTGTGGCTCTCAACTCGCTACCTGCGCCGGCCTGGTCGGTCTCACAAGCTGGATGCGCGGTTCATTGGACCCTACCCCGTCACGGACCAAATAAACCCCGTCGCCTTCAGGCTCCAGTTGCCACCCCACCTCCGCATTCACCCTGTGTTCCATCGCTCCCTCCTCGTTCCAGCTGCACCCCCTGACCCAGCTCGGCCTCCTTGCCCACCGCCGCCACCACCGGTGTTGGTGGATGACGAGGAAGAATATGAGGTGCGCCAGATCCTGGACTCCCGGTACCATCGTGGAGGCCTCCAATACCTGGTGGACTGGGAGGGATATGGCCCAGAAGACCGGTCTTGGGAGCCCGAGGACAATCTTCATGCCCCGGACTTGGTGCACCGGTTCCACAACGACCACCCCGACCTTCCAGGTCCCTCGACGGAGGGGGGCCCTGGGGAGGGGGATAGTGTCATGGGTGCTGGGGACCCTGCAGAGGAAGTTGAGTCTGACGAGGAAACTGTGCCCATGCCACCTGCACCAGTGCCCCTGCCTCCTGCTGGAGAAGATCCCAGCCCCCCTGCCTCGCCCTCTCGGGTGGCTCGTGTGCGTGACCGCCTCCGGCAGGACCTCAGGGATCGGAGGAGGGCGGCACGCTCACAAGCAAGACGCTCCCTGAGCCCTGAGTTCTGAGAGGATTCTGGCCCTCCTAAGAGCAAGGATGCTTGAGTTATGACAGGATCCTGGCTGCCTCCCTGAGCCAGCAATTAGCCCAAACGGGCAACAGCCAGCAGAGGGCTATATAGCTGTGGGCTTTGGGAGGAGGCTTTGTGGAAGCAACTAGTCATCTCCCTGACATCCTAGCATCCACTCCGGCTTGACTTTGGTTCCTGACTCCCTGACTTTGGCTTTTGACTTCTGGACTCCCTGACCTCGGCTTCTGGACCTCGGACCTGCGATACTTGTACACTGATTTGGATTTGGCGCCTCAGACCCTCCTGCTTACTGGCTACAGACCTCGGACTGCCTCTGGGCTTTGCCTGACCCGGCCCCAGCCGTGACAGTTTGTTTCTTTCCTGCTCCTTCTGTGTAGACCTCCCTCTCCTAAACCTATCTGTTTTGTTGCTATAAGGTAGGAAAAGTTGTATGTTTAAGATGTTGGAAGTTTTCCAGAAATACAAAGATAAAATACTACTTTTAAAATGTGTGGGCTTAGTGATGTTGGAAATTCAGGAGACATGTTTTTTGAGTGAAAACAGTGACTGAGATGTGAAATACTTTGAGCACTTTCAAAAGCACAGTATAGATACTTGTGTATTATTATTAATAATAACAATTGCTTTGATAGCTTTAAAATAAGATCAGTCAAATTTGTGGAAGGTAGATCTCTCGGGTACTAACCACCATGATAGCTCAGTAGAACATTTATGTTTAGGTGCAAGATACCCCTGGGGAAGAGTGGAACAAGAAAGCAGGGATTTGCATTAGTGTGCTGCTTGTGAGCTTCCTAGAGACATGTGTTTGAACACTGTGTGAAACAGAATGCTGGATTAGATAGACAATTACTCTGATCCAGCAGGGGTTCCACAAACAATATCTTGGTGAAGTCAACAGCTCTGTGAGGTAGGTCAATATCCATGAATGGTAAAAGTGGTTTGCCTTAGGTCATCTAGCAAGTGTATGGCTGATGCAAATTGATGAGCTTTCTGTTTAGCAATTGTGGTGAAGTAACACATAATCTGATTCTATTTACTGAACCAAACAAATCTGAATAGTATTTGGGCTTCATATTGGTACTTAACCTCTGAAGTGAGAGTTATTATCATTGGCGCTCCATCAGGGACGTTCCCTAATCTTGGGTTAATCACTCACTCTGAGGATTATCCTGTCTTTTTTGTTGTGCATGATGTATGTGGTTTTATATTGGAGTAGGGTTTTTTTTAAGTATGTTTGCTTGGGATCTGATGCATTTTACTTTTTTCCCTTTGGTTTGCAGGATTAAGTCTGTATCTGTGACTCTGGATGTATTGACTGCTTGCCTTGGAGTAAAGGTGACTTGCTGTTCTTTGGAATATGGTGCCTACTTTCAACATCCCAGTATTTGTTGTGTCAGCAGTGGTCCTCTGCTGTTTGATGTCACCAACGCAGGCAGATAGTAAGTAGAACTTGAATTGAATATTTTATGGCTAAGAAAATTTCAGCAGACATTCTCCATGAAATGTTAAATCTCACTGACCTTAAGTGTGTGGAGTTGAAACAGTGGGTGGGAAGCACTGTAAGTTGATTGGTATTTTTTGTCAGCTTGTTTGATGCTGGTAAGAAATCACAAAATCATGGGAGGATAGTGAATCCTTTCATTTGTTTCCTATTACTAGATTTCAGGTCTTCTTGAAAACCGTTGAGAAATGAAAGAATTCATTAATAACTTCTAAAAAAAAAGTAAAAGCAAAGACAAATCTTACCTTACAGTAATTATGTTTTGTTCGTATAATGTTTATTTTATGTATAATTTAAGTATATTTTATTATTTAAATCTGATTTTTTTATACTGCCAATTTCCTGTAAACAGGCCTTGGAGCAGTGTAGAACAATAAATAACACATATGTAGATTGACGTTTCCCATTTACCGGGTCCTGATCCAGTAGTGGGCCATGGATGGCTTTTTGCCAGGCCATGGATGCCTAGCGGAGACCATCAGGGCTGGCCCAGCAGTGCCGTCATTGGGTGCTGCTGAGCCCAGCCAGGGAGGCTGCACCAAGAGGACGTGTTGGGCGGGGCGGGACCGGCCTTGCTGCTGCTCCTTGCTGCTGCGTTTTAGTCCCACTGGGCTTGAGCGAGGGACGAGAATGGTGTGCACCACCCAATACGTCCTCCTGGTACAGCCTCCCTGGCTGGGCTCGGCAGCACCTGATGACGGCGCCGCCAGGAGAGCTGCAGCCGGCCCCAATGGTCTGTGCGATGGCGGGGGGGGAGAGGAGTGACACCCAGGCCTGAGCGGCTGAAGCAGCAGCCCTGACATCGCTAGCAGCCTGCGCCCGCTGGAGCAAAAGGATAGCAGGAGGAGGGCTGGCCCAGGAGTGGGGCAAAGGTCAAGGGGGGGAGGGATCAGCAATGGGAGGGCTGAGAGACAGGCAGAGGGGTGAATGGGGAAGGGAGAAGGGAGAAGGCAGGTGTGGGACAATAAAGGGGAAAAGACAGTGGCCAGAGGGAAGGTTTATTTCCCATTCCCCCTCCTATTTGTCAGTCAGTCCTTTCCCTCCCTCCCTTTCAGAGAGTCAGTTTGGTGTAGTGGTTACGTGTGCGGACTCTTATCTGGGAGAACCAGGTTTGATTCCCGACTCCTCCACTTGCACCTGCTGGCATGGCCTTGGGTCAGCCATAGCTCTGGCAGAGGTTGTCCTTGAAAGGGCAGCTGCTGTGAGAGTCCTCTCAGCCCCACCCACCTCACAGGGTGTCTGTTGTGGGGGAGGGAGATAAAGGAGATTGTGAGCCGCTCTGAGACTCAAGTGGAGGGCAGAATATAAATCCAATTTCTTCTTTCTTTCTTTCTTTCTTTCTTTCTTTCTTTCTTTCTTTCTTTCTTTCTTTCTTTCTTTCTTTCTTTCTTTCTTTCTTTCTTTCTTTCTTTCTTTCTCTTTCTTTCTTTCTCTTTCTTTCTTTCTCTTTCTTTCTTTCTTTCTTTCTTTCTCTCTCTCTTTCTTTCTTTTCTCTTTCTTTTCTCTTTCTTTTCTTTCTTCTCTCTTTCTCTCTCTCTTTCTGTCAGTCAGTCTTTTCCCATCTTCTCTCTCTCTGTCAGTCAGTCAGTCCCTCCCTCCCTCCCTCCCTCCCTCCCTCCCTCCCTTCCTTCCTTCCTTCCTTCCTTCCTTCCTTCCTTCCTTCCTTCCTTCCTTCCTTCCTTCCTTCCTTCCTTCCTTCCTTCCTTCCTTCCTTCCTTCCTTGCCATTGCTAATCTGAGTAGACCTGGGTGGGGGGGAAGAAAAGCTTCTTCCTGCCATTTCATGTTTTCCCAGGCTAAGAACATTACATATTTTTCGTTTTCTGCATGTGATCCTTGTGCTTTTTCTTGATATTTTATTTTTAAGATTGCATTGTAAAATCCCACTATTCTCCTACCTTTCCTAAACAAAATATTGCAAGAATTTTAAGCATGTTTGTACTTTCCCGGCTTCACCCCCAAAGTCTCCTGGCTCCACCCTCAAATTTTAGTGGACCACGAAGGAGAAGGGTAGAAATAACCGGGCCATTGGGGGGGCGGGGGGAGTTTGGGAAATCCTGATGTAATTTAAAACATTACAGTCACAATAAAATTTGTTGATCATTCAAAGTTGCTCAGATGGAATCCAAATTTCCAGTTATGCTACCAGATGAACACTGGCTGGGGACCACAGGCAAGTTCTTATAAGCAGAGTGTAATGCCCTTCGGGGGATATACCAGGAGAGATGGTCCCAAAGATACATGGGTCTCAGATCAATAAGGGCCTTGAAGGTAAGCACCAAAACTTTGAACCTGATCTGGTGCTCAACTGGTAATCAGTGCAGCTCAGACAACACAAACTGAATGTGTGCTGTTTGTGTGGTCTCTGAAAGGACCTGTGTTGCTGCATTCTGTACCAGCTGGACTTTCTGGATCAGGCCCACATAGAACAAGTTACAATAATCCAATCTTGAGATGACTGTTGCATGGATTACTGTGGCTAGGTCAGGGTGGGGACAGCTAGGGGGCCAGTTGCCCTGACCTGGCGTAGCTGGAAAAATGCCAGCCTGGCAACATTTGTAATCTGGGCTTCTGTTGATAAGGAGGCATCCAGAATCACACCCAAGCTTTTGACAGTTGGTGCTGGTGTTAAGGGCAGGCTGTCAAGAGCTCGGAGTTGGCACCCTAACCCTGAATCCTCTCTGCTCAGCCACAGAACCTCTATCTTAGTAGGCTCTAGTCTCAGCTGGTTCTGCTTTAACAATCCCACCAGGGCCCCCAACCCCTCAGCCAAAACTGATGGGGCAGTATCTGGCTGGCCAGCCACCCATCAATAAACATAACTGAGTGTCATCAGTGATGACACCCCACCCCTAAATTGTTTTGCTGTTTTATTATCTGCAGTATGCGATTATTGCTTAAAGGGAATTTTTTTACTATAAATTTTGTACAATAATGAAAACATTGTCCTATTTTCATAGATGACCGAGAGGTGATATGATAACCATCTTCAGCCACTTGAAGGGCTGTCATATAGAGGATGGTTGCTTCAGAATGTTGGATCAGAACCAGTGGGTATTCAGCTAAATATTAGGAAGAACTTCCTGACAGAGTGGTTCCTCAGTGGAACAGGCTTCCTCATGAGGTGGTGGGCTCTCCTTCTTTGGAGGGTTTTAAACAGAGGCTAGATGAGCATTTGACAACAATGCTGATTCTTTGAATTTAGGGAGATCACAAGAAGGTGGGCAGGGGGAGGTACTTGAGATTTTCATGCGTTGTGCAGGGGGCTGGACTAGATGACTTTGGAGGTCCCTTCCAACTCTAGAATTCTATTATAATTTTTTTTCAATAAAAAGATGTGCAAAGGTTGGCTATGGGGATGGTGGAGGCCTGATAATAATTTTTAATGAAGTCCCAGTTTTATTTTAATTTAACAATAGGAGATTCAATTCTTCAGTAATTTGTCAGTTTTTGTTAGTATTTTTTTCAGTTTTTGGCCAGTTTCTTTGGAATTTTGGTCAGTAAAATCAGTAATTTTGTCGCTTTGACTAATTTCCACCCCTGATTTCTACATATTATTTCTCTGTTAAAGAGACAGGACATTTTTTTCCACACCAGTTGGCAACCCTAAATCTAGCAGGTAAGGCCCTACTTAAGAGATAAGACCATCCATTAGTTGTGAAGAGCAGGGCCTTTACTGCAGTTGGTCAAAGGTTATGGAATGCCTTGCTGAATAGGGTGCAGAGTTGCTTCTTCCACATCTTTCAGATGAGTTGCAAAATGTTTTTGCGCATGTGAGGATGTTTTTCAAAAGAGACACAATCCAGGAAAAATGTATGAAAACTTTGTAATCAAACTGTGGACCTAAACTAATAGGATCCAGTGAGATAACTCTGTTAAGTTAGCATCAACAAAAGCAAGAACTCCCTGGCACCTGAAATATATAAATTGCAGCATAAAGTTTTGCATATTCAAGCCTCTTTTGTTCAGGCAAATGTTGTAAGGAAAGCCAACTGTTATCCCTTAACTGGTGTATAACTAGAACAGAATTAAAGGAAAAAAAACTATCCAAGAATTATCCTGTTTTTCAGCTCAAGCATGGAGTTCTTTTGGGGTTGTAGTAGACAGAATAGAAGCCCTCACTTCAGTTATTCACTAAATCTGGATCATAATCATGTATGTATAATTAGTACACCAAGCCAGAATATAAAACTGCTCACAGTATGCTCTATATAATCTGAATTATTCCAACATCACTGAAAATTGGTTTGAAAACAGTAAGACTTTTTTCCTTCTTCTTCAGACCAGATTTCTCTGTCTCTCTCCCCACCCTTCCCTGGGAGGGGAAAAGTCACCTACCTTTGCCCCCACCATATCTGAGTCTTTTGCCTGCCTTCAGCTGTCCTTGCTGCAAAAGAGAGTAGAAGCTGACCTTCTGCTATGTGGTGCATAGTTTGCTAAGCAAACTAGTGTCAAGCAAGCGGGTTCAATGACGAGTCGAAGTTGATACAAAGACTACGTTTATTGATAAACCGATACTTTCAGTGTAACAGATTCTTGAGAGTGATGCTGCCAATACATTGATACAATGCTTTTAAGGCTTACTTCAAAAGGATTCCAAAGGGTGGGGGAGCGGGGGAGCTCTCACACATAAACTATCATAAATGTCTACATTCTCATAGTGTTATCAGGACTCTGTCCTTGCTTTCCCCAGATGTGTCGCGCTCCCTACCAGGAATGTATGGGAAGGTGCTGATTACTTCTCAAGTTAGTTTCGTTTCTCACTACTTCTACTTTACAAGCAATAAAGCAAGAAGTGGGAGGGGAAAGAATAACAAAGCTAGCAAAGCTTGGTACTCCGTGATAATTCACAGACCAGTGTTATGAAGGACCCTATAACAATCAATTATCAATGGAATTTCACCATGCTTGGCAACTAGGTGTGCCAATAGAGATTGATCTCTGTTGCAGCAGATCTTCTATCCTAGCTACAAATTAGCTCTGTGCTAGAAGTTTCCATCTGCTGCCCTTTTATTTCTTTTAAACTCTTCATTAGAGTTTAGAGCAGGAGTGTCAAACATAAGGTGTGGGAAACAGAACCGACCCATCCTGGGCTCTCATGTGGCCTGCAAGCAACTGGTGCAAGGGAGGGAGTGCTGGGAGGAGTGGGCAGAGCCATTCCATTGTGACTTCAGCACAGTGGAACAACTTCATCTGCAGCAGCCAAGTGTTGTGAGAGCATCTGCCCAGCGCTGCACTGCTGTCTCTCCAGTCTGCCTATGTGGGTTTTCCTCTGCATTCCCCTTCCAGCCCATAGGGCCTTGCAGTGAGGATACACCAACTTTAAGCTTACCAGCTGCTGTCCTTTATATAGTTTCTATATCCAGTACCTGGCATTATGTGTTATGGCACACACAGCCTGGCTCAACAAAGTGACATTTATGCCAGATCTGACCTTCGTTACAAATGAGTTTGACATCTTGTTTAGAGAGTAGATCCACCAGAACTCCAACTTCAGATTACAATGTGACCTGATGTCTAGAATTGTCAAGGCTTTGTTTGTACATATACTGTACATGAGTAGACAAGGTATTTATCTACTCACATACATTAAAACCTGATCAGGTTTGATAGGAGAAGAAATGAACAGATGTCCTTTTGAAGCATGTAGTATGAGCATGTAGTATTCAAGATGTGGTGCTGTGATGATTTCAGTAGGACATTTTCCTGTTTTGTTTTATTTTCTACTGCTTTGCTACTTAATCCACATCTGTTTTTCCTTTGAATGATTGCTATATGTTTCACTAATGTGTTCAGAGAATTGGTTACAAGATAAAACCCAAAATTATATAAGTAAAACTGCACTGGTGGGTTAAATTTCTTGTTAAGGCAGCTCCTATTAATTAGGACTACCTCTGCCTGAACTGTAGTCTTTTCTTGCTGTGTTAGTATAAATAGGGCTGAGCTGAAATGACAGGATGGTATTTGTGAAAACTCATCCCATCCAACAAAGGTAAAGGCTGTGATCAGAGCAGCAGTGTTTGCCCAATCAGAGTGAGGCTAGCAAGCATTGTACTCATTCTGAACTGGCTTTTTGACATCACACAATGTAATCTGGCTATTCAACATTGAGCCCTAATTGGCTGGGATGTTTGGAATCAAATCATTTAGGGATTTAAAGGCCAACACCAGCATTCTGGATTGGGTCAGGAAACTAACAGGGAACTACTGATGTTGGTTTAATGCTGTCTGCACATGCCCTCTGGAATGGGTGGGTAACTATTGCTGCCATATTTTGTACTAACTGAATTTTCTAATCCAAGACAGTGTTCCAAGAATATTATTAGATATGAGCTTACTCGTATATTTATACCTCATTTTATCCTATGTTGAAAGCATGTTATATACATAATCATAGAAGAGTATTAAGTTAGAATCATAAAGAGAGCAGATAGTATACCATCAGATATCAAACACATATTGTAAGTTGTGCTCAAAATGGTTTAATGATACATGATATTGGATTCCTAGGCCTGATTGCTCGCAAAGTCTCTGTAGTTGGATAGGTGGCAAGTAGCTGAAGTAGCAGTGGATGGGAATGGCAAACATTACCTCTACAAATACAGAAAAGGCCTGTTCTTTGGTGCTTAGAGAAGAAGAAGAGTTCGTTTTTATACTCCACTTTTCTCTTCCCTAAGGAGTCTCATAGTGGCTTACAATCACCTTTCCTTTTTCTCCCTACAACAGGCAGCTTGTGAGGTTGGTAGGGCTGAGAGATTTCTGAACAAACCATGACTGGCCCAAGATCACACAGCAGGCTTCATGTGGAGGAGTGGGGAGTCAAACCCGCTTCTCCAGATTAGTGTCCACTGCTCTTAATCACTACATCATACGGGCTCAGCTGAGCTCACTTTTGATCCTCAGCTGTAAAGAGCTGCCACTGATCTTACTTCCCTATTTGAAGAGTTTTGGATTACAGTCTTTCCACCCATTTTTAAAGGTTATTGGGGGAAAGTACTATTAAGATAGTCATCTCAGGCCATGAAGGCCCCTTAGAATCAGAACAGGATGCAGAAACTTACTGGCAGTCACTGCACCCGCTGCACAATCCACTGAATACAGTCACAATTTTGTACCTGTTAGATGAGCTGTGGTGCTCTGCACTAGGTGCAGTTTTTGGATAAGGAAAGCAGCTCTTAGTATGCATAATATCTCATGTGGATTTGCTTGAACTTTGTACATATCCACCAGTTATTTCCAGTGTGTCACTTGCAAGTGCCATGGTCCCTGCCAGTGTATTTCCTGCTGCCTGTGCCCTCCTTCCCCAGAGTATCTCTCCTGGAGAGTAATCAGCCAATCCTCACTTTCCTCTGCCTCATTGAAGATGCTTCAGAATAGCTCAGGAGACAGCAGCTTTGTGTCTGTAGGGAGTATATACTCAGAAACAGCATCATAGGTGGATGCTTGGCTTGGAATCTCCCAGTATTTAGTGGTTGGTCCCTGTCCCTATGGCAGCCATATTGGGGTTAGCTGCATCAGTTTTATTCTTGTGCGCAGTTGTCAGATTATTGTTTCCTGATTGGTAGGGCAGGTTTTTGCAGAGTTGCAGACTGGGTGACCTTTCACTCCTCTGGACCCCACAGGTTAACTTAGAGATTCCTTGCATGTGATGGTTTGGCCTCTGAATTCCAGTTTTTCGCTTATCTCTCCTCAGTGGTGCTCTTGATAACAAGGTGATACTGTTCAGAGCAAATTGATCTGAATCACTGCAATAGAGGACAGAATGGAAGTGCATCAGCTGCAATTGGCAGCACTGCTAAATGTTGGCAATTTCATTTTTCTTTGCTATCTGTTTGACAGGTAGGAATCAGTGCAATCAAATGCCCAGTTAAGTGCTGATGCTACATGGCTGTGGAAATTGTGTGTTTTACAGAAAAGACAAATCCACAGAAATACAGTACAGTTGTAGCTGTCTGTTATTAGCAGAAGCATTGTGTTAGTGAATAACAATACAAAGCAGTTACACCAAAGGGGGAAATCTAGAGAGGAACTGAATGAGATCTTCTGTGTATTTTTTTTTAAATGGAGACAGGATTTGTATTGTTGATGAGAAAACATCATCTGTATAAACATAACCTTCACACTTACATGTACGCACACACACACACCCATTTGACAAAGAAACCCTCCCTCTGCTTCTCTGAAGTCACCAAAAAGTACTATTGAGGTGTCAAGCCCAATTAATATCTGCTAAGGGTTTCTCTGTTACAAAGTGATAGTGTGGAACAGAGCTATATTTGACCTTGGTCCCTGGGCTTGGTGGGAGAATTGTGTCTAGAAATGGAGCATAACTGATAATGCAGCCGGGTGGTTCACCTGTGCTGCATGTGTATCTGACAGCAGACTTCTGTGAAACTCAGAACCTCGTGGGTCTCCCATTCTCAAAATCTGTTTTGTTGCTGCAGCAGATTTTAGTGCTGCTGCTGCTCAAGCATCTTGATGATTAGGCAGCTGTGCACATAGTGAAACATCATAGGGTGAAATAAAACAGATTGTTGGAGTGTCATTTAGTGGTTCTGGCAGAGGGGATAAATTCTGTAGACTCTCCGAGGGCTAAAATCCTGACACAATTGGTAGTTGTGAAAGTTACCATGTGACTCTAATATTCCCGAATAGAGAAGTGTTTAGTGCAGAAAGCACTAGGCTAAGCTAAGCATATTTCTGTTTAGATAACATAAACATTCCTAGTGAAAACTGTGGATGAGGCCTGTGCTGGTATATGTCCAAATTTTAGTTGTAATTTGCTGATGCTAATTTGGCAGAATTCTTCTCAGTTTTCCTCTGCAGACTATAGTGGAAAAAATATTAAATTTCCTCTAAACTGTTCATTTCTGTCAAGGTGACCCTAATTCCATTACAGCATTTTGGAACCGATTCAGGAAGATTGTTCTACACTTTCTGCCTCAGCTTCTTCATGTTTGTCTTTTATGTGCCCTCTCTGCTTCCCCTTCTGTCAGCTCTCTTGACTATGCTGGAGAAAATGGCTTTGCAGATTTCATTTAATGTTCATTTCAATTGTCAAGGAAAAGATGCACTTTCAAGGCTTCTGGAATATATTGCTTACAAAAAAACAAAACACTGCAAATCTTTTTCTGGAAACCAGGAAATGAAAATCAGTTCTTTCAACAGAGGATATCAGAATTGTTGTCCATTTTTCTTTTTCTCCCTCTTACCTATCCTCACCCATTAGGCTTTGTATTTAATGTTTTGGCCCTGGCTTCCATTAGCAGGGGGCAGGTCTGGGTGACCCACAAGAGCTGCTTTTTTCTCATGCCCAGTGAATTTCATATTATCTCAAACAGACTTTCAAGTCTTTAAAGAAAAAAAGCCACATCATAAATGAACTTGCATAATAGAGGAACAAAAGAGGAGCTTATATAAATGAGGTGTGAACTAACAGAGGATGAGTTCAGTTACCTGCACTTGACTTCTTGGCATTTGGAAAGAACTAGGTTTCCTTGGAAGAAAGAATATGAGTGGGGCTTCAGTAGACAGAACAGTCCTGTCAAGCTATTTTTATCCCATCACCTGTTATTTACATAGATCTATATTGTACCTAGTTTTCTGTTGGTATAAAGCACAGTTTATAGCAAGCAATGTCTTGACCCTTTGGATTCAACAAATTGAAATCCAGGAAAATTCAAATACTTTGTGGTGTGGTTTGGAGGAACAGCATTGCTGACCATAGCCATTTTCAAGACCTAAATAGTGAAAGCATTGGATATAAATACTTTGCAATAAGTAATAAGTAATAAGTTGGCCCATATGTGTCCTGTTAGAGCTTCTGGATCTGGCACAGAATTTCCTTGGGTAGCAAAAAGGATCTGTTGGTGTTTGGCATCCATAAACCTGGCTTGAAACTTCAGGATGTCATGTCTGGACTGAACTTCAGTTTGGAGGTTTTGATTGGCTGATGGGTTAAAATGCATTCCCCTCCTTTAAGGCAAAGGGGCTGGAGTAGGAAGCATATAGGATCATTGCTGAGAAACCCTCCCCAGATGGCACTCGTTGCTACTGTTTCTTCAACATTCCTGTGTAATTTCTTCCCTCTGTTTTCCAGTCATCTGCCTGTCTGGCTTGGGTGTCTGGTAATGGCCACATGGAGTGCTGGACTCTCTCAGGACCCAGGATGTTTTTTTCTGACTGTTAGCTGGTAGTGAATTCGATGTTCTTAACTGTCAGAATGTCACTGACTTTAGTATTTTAACAATTCAACTAGAAAAGGTTTATTTTTTTAGTTCCTGGTTGACTAGTTCAGTCTTGTCTGGACTGAACTTCAATTTGGAGGTTTGTGCTAGATAGCCAAGTTGAAAATTTGGAGGGCACATCTTTATGTACAGCTCTGACCTTTTCCTGAAACCCATCAATTTTACATTTTTGTTTCTCCAGTTCTGTTGTGCTTTCCAATGTTCAGTTCATGAGGACACTGCACCCAATAACTCCCAGAAGTAATCAGTGCTGGGCAACTGTTTTAAGGTGGATCCCACTTAGCAGTGCTTCTGAATTGCAAGTAGTGAAGTGTGACTGTCAACGATAATGTGTTCCAGTATCTTAATCTTCTTCCATATAGTCTGAAGTAATCACAAGCAGCAAGTTGTAAAGAAACCTCAGTGCAAATGTAGAGGATGGATGGATTGGAGTCCTTGCAATCTGATTAGAGAAGCAGTCTTTGTGAGTAGGCTGCTTTAGCTGGTTCCATCCTTGATATTTCTATGTAATATTTATATATTATAGCTTTGCTGCTAAAAATAGTTTTTCTTCCAAACTTTTCTGAACTGTATCAGGTACACAGCCACTGTGGTGTAGAAACATTTTGACTGTGGGAACATCTGTATAGCAGCCTCCCACACTGTCAGCTCATTTTAAACCTGGCCGTGTAGGAAGTGGAATAAGCAAGCACATAGAAACAGCAGGCCTCTTTCACCCTATAACAAAAGGATATATCTTTCTTTTAGAATCACAGTTTGTTGAGAGATAGTAATTGCTCAAATATGTCTTGCCCACAAGGTTTGAGGAATCCTGTGTTGAAAGAGCTGCCATTTGTAGACTGCCAAGTAAGGCAGATGGGTATTTATTTCTATATTTATTTTATAGTACTCCTTTTTTTGCAGAGACTCAGGGTAGATTGCAACATGTAAAATTGATCAGTAGATTCAGGACAGATAAAACGAAATGCTTCTTTACTCAACAAGTGATTAAAAGGTGGACTTCAATGACAGATAATGTAGTGATGGCTGCATACTTTTTGGTGATAACATGCTGGTACATAGGAGGTATTTGTCTTCAGAATTAAGAGCAACTCAGATTTTATTTATTGGTACTGATTTCATTGGTAAGAAGAAGAGGAGGAGAAGATTGGATTTATATCCTGCCCTTCACTACCCAAAGGAGTCTCAGCGTGGCTTACAGTCTTCTTTCCTTTCCCCTCTCCACAACAGACACTCTATGAGGTAGGTGGGGCTGAGAGAACTGCTCTTGAGCAGTACAGATCTGAGAGAGTTATGATCCAAGGTCACTCCAGCAGTTGTATGTGGAGGAGTGGAGAATCAAACCCAGTTCTCCCAGGTGAAGAGTCCGCGTGCTTAGCCACTAAACCAGACTGGCTCTTGAACTGGTTATCAAACTGTGAGGTGCCCCCCAACACATACACAAATAAAATATTGCCAGTCAGTGGTAACCTAAAATCTTGAACTATTCCCCTTTTTTCTTTTTTCAAGGTGGGTATCCATTGACAGGGAGAATTCTTCAGGAATCACAGCTAGCAGCACTCTCCTATAAAAAAATTTAGCAGAATAGCCACCCAAATTCTCTGGCTAGCCATGGAATTTGTAGAGAGGTAAGGAACATACAGGAACTTCTGGCCACAGCAACTTCTCCTCTGTCCTGCCACCAGCAAGTTGACTTTGAGAGAAATTGAGATGCCATGTTCTATTTACCTTTTACTGCCAGTATTAGTTTGGTGTACCAGGCCACAAATCCTTACATTAAGCTACATTAAGCTACATACAAGTGACTGTGTATGAGGATTCTGCATTTTTGCCTGCTGAAGATAGAGGAAGCTTCGAAGCAGCCTGAGTTCAAACTGTTTGAAGAGAAGCTGCTTTAATAGCATGACACACAGATTTGTTAAGAGAAAACTTGGCCTCTCTGGGACAGATGTCAGAATATTAAAATCCCTTCATCTCAACAGCCTTACTGGGCAAGATTAATGGTTCATCTTAACTGGCTACCCTGTGCTCTTGCAGGAAAGCATACTAATGATGCTTCGAGTTTTGTTATATGTTTTTAGCTATTGAAGCTTTAATGAGAACCTGAACACGAAGAATCATGAAGCATGATTGTTGGCAGTTTACTCATTTCTTCTAATGTTACTTAGTATATGCAGCATTTTCAGTGTACATAGTGCTTCACAGAGTAACAGGCAAAATATGGGTCCAGTACAAACTAAATTCAGGCAACAGGGTGTGAAAGAGGAGAGTGAATCAAGCGCTAACAAAGGATGAAAGCAGCAAATGCAGTTACATTGTGTTTAATGATTTTAAAAACTGTTCTCTTGTATTACTGCTGTTATTTTGGGGATTGCAACATGGGTCATTGTAGTTACTGCTGTCTGTCTCTTTCCTCAGATTTTGTACAGCTTGTATTAACCAGGTCTTAATATGATGTGCCTGAAAATACTGATTTAAATTATCTTATAAAGAGATTACTGCAACAGAACAGTTAGTCCTATAAATCCTGTTATCTGGTGGCTTCATAAAATGGAGGAGGGGAAGGAAGTTCCTCCATTTCTGGGAGCACACAAAGTAATTTTTCCTGCACCCCCAAGGCTAAATTTCCCCCCTGTTCCTAAAACCTTACAAAACGTTTATCATCAGCTGATTTGTCTTAGGTGACCAGCACATTTTATTTGAGTGGTAATGATAAAAAGTAGAGACATCACCGTGTCAACAAAAGTCCGTATTGTCAAAGTGATGGTATTCCCAGTAATAATATATGGCTGGACCATAAGGAAGACTGAGCACAGAAGAATGGATGCTTTTGAGCTGTGGTGCTGGGGAAGAATCTTGAGAGTCCTTTGGACTGCAAGAAGATCAAATCAGTCAGTCCTAAGGGAAATTAACCCAGACTGTTCCCTGGAAGGTCACATGTTGAAGCTCAAACACTTTGACCACCAAATGAGATGGGAGTACTCACTGGAGAAGATCCTGATGCTGGGAAAGACAGTAGGCAAAAGAAGAAGGGGACGGCAAAAGATGAGATTGCTGGACAGTGTTACAGATGTAACAAACACGAATTTGAGCAGACTTCGGAGGATAATGGAAGACAGGAGGGCCTAGCGTGATTTTGTCATTGGGGTCACAAAGAGTTGGACTCGACTGTGCGACTGAACAACAACCAAAAAATCCATAGGCAAAGTTTTATTTTCAAAAACAAATTTAAAAATTAAAAAGAAAAGAAAACCAGAGATGTACATATCATTTTTTAAAAGGTCAGAAAGCAGAAAATTTACAA
Organism: Heteronotia binoei; assembly: GCF_032191835.1. NCBI lineage: Eukaryota > Metazoa > Chordata > Lepidosauria > Squamata > Gekkonidae > Heteronotia > Heteronotia binoei. The sequence goes on from NC_083224.1 coordinate 94,428,171, forward strand.
AAATAATAATAAAAAAGCATGTGGAACAGTTTAAGACTTTAGGTCACCACTGACTGACAATATTTTATTTATTTATTTATTTTATTATTATTTATTTAGAAATTTTATATTCTGTCTCCAGATAGTATAAATCCAGTCAAGGTTCAGAAATTTACTTGAGTAGCAGTATTAATTCCTTTTTTCTCAAGATGACTGTTAAGATCTTCCGGTCATGTTATCTCCTCAAAGCAAAGAAGAAGCAGGGCATGCTGACTGTGTTCACATTACAGTAGCACTTTCCAGTCCACTCTCCCCCTGTTTCTGATTAACTAGAGAGCCAAATTTATTTGGTGGATTGAAATCTTCGATTTTGAGTTGGCTGGTTAGACTGCATTGTCTTGCTAATAAGCTTAAGAATTAAGATAGCTAAACCCAAGTTGTAATGTACAGGAAAATAATGCTGACCCAAACATGTGATTTGCCAAGGACAGGAAGGAGAGACTTTACAACAATTCACAAACCAGTGAATCCTAGGAAGATCTCTAGATTTACATCTGACAGCATCAGATGTGTAAGGAAACTTCATATTTTCCCTATGTTATTTACATACTTCATGTATATTCCACCTTTTTCTCTAATGGGGACTCAAAGGATCTTAAATCATCCCAGTCTCCTCCACTTTATGCTCCTAGCAGCCCTATGAGGTAGGTTAGGCTGAGTGAGTGAGATTGGTCCAAGGTCATCTAGCAAACTTTTATGTCAGAGTGGAAATTCAACCCTGAATTTCTCAGGTCCTAGTCCCAGTACTCTAACCGCTATGCCACACTTGCTCCATATGAGTAAATAGGTTTTCTAAGGGGGGGGGGGGGGAGTTGCATCAGTTTGACCAACATAAGATGAAAGCTGATGCAGTCTATGAGTACTTGCACTCAGGTGATACTGAGTCCCGTGTATACAGCTTACATTTTTAGGGTTGCTTCCATGTGTTACTGAAAATGCTGGGGGTCTCCTCTTTTGATGGGGAAATTAGCAAGGAGACTTGTGTAGAGCCAATTAGAGCTGAGATCTTTTCCACCAATGATACAGAGGTCTGGTGTCAGAAAGAAGAACTCCAGAGTAAATATATTTTATGTTTACTAGAAAAATATGTTAAAAGATACAATCACACTTACAATCAATAAAATACACACAATCAAAGGTTAGGAAGAATAGAGATGATTGATAAGGATTTTTAGGGATTGTTGAAGAGGGTGATATTACTCGTTCCAGATGTGTAGACGTCTGTGTAGCAGGAAAAATGGAGAGAAGCGTATGCACGGCCATTGCGACACACCCAAAGACCCTTTTCTGGACTTTTTCCAATGCTATAATTACCTGTGGGTGCTCCCATATGAGGTAGGCAGAGCCTCCTGACCACATGAGGAAAGTTCTCAACTTTGTGTTCATAGATGCTGCAAATACAGAGGCATTCACATTGGTGATGGAGCTTCCACACATGAGTTTTCTGGTGTAATTTGATCCAGTTTGTACTTGGTGTGTTGGCTGGAATCTCAAGACATCTAGATTAATTTATTTGGCAATTGTGAGAAAGTAGTAATTTATTGTCTAGTTACTTATCACTTGCAGTTTATTGCTATCTTTCTGTCTTTCTATATGTGTTATCTCAGACATTTGTCTCGGACATTGTGTGTGTGTTAATTGCTGATGTGTCTGTGTATCACATTTTAGATACAAATGTGATCTTAATTTCCTGTTGGAAAATCTTGCTTTTTGCAGTTGATATAGAACATTCTTGTCCTATTCCCTCATGCATCTGCGTGTTATGCTGTTGAGCTGAACTACTCAGAGCTACGGTGGTATCTTTTGTAACCTTGGTATGCCAGGGTGAACTTTAATAACCTACGGTCCTGTTCTGACTGAAGGCGACTACCTTTTATCTCAATGCAGATTCCATATGAAGGTCTTTTTTCTATGGTCATCATTCTGTGATGATTGTTGATCAGTTTGCATTTGCAACAGAGATTCTACACAGCACAAGAGCTCCTCAGAGAGCACTGAGATCTAGTTCTCAAAATCTTTTAAAAATCCCTGGACCAAGGGAGACCAGATTGAAAACAACGAGGGAGCAAGACTTCTCAACAATGGCTCCCCAATGGTGGAATCAACTACCAGAGGAGGTGCGAGCCCTGCGAGATCTAAATCAGTTTCGCAGGGCTTGCAAAACCGTCCTCTTTCAACTTACTTTTAAGATGGAACCCGGGTAATGACATCTAGCCATCCTATACATATATTGAACTGTAGCACCTTAATTGATAATCTATAATGGTTTTAACTGTTTTATTTAACTTAATTTATGAATGTAATTTAACTATATTTTAACTGTCTTTTATAGTAATGATTGTATTTTATTGTAATCATGGTATATACCATGTCCTGTGAGCCGCCCTGAGCCTGCCTTGGCGGGGGAGGGCGGGATATAAAAATAAATTTATTATTATTATTATTATTAATCTGGGCATAATCAAGGAAAACCCAGTCTCCTAAAAATTCGGCATATTTGGCTATATGTATTGTGGGGAGGGATTCTATGAGAAGGACATATATTGTATTCTCAATGTTATCCATTCTGTCATGCTCTTTGGTTGGATTCCTAGTTATTTATTAATGTACTGTACTGTTTTAATCTGTTCTTTCAGACCAAAACCAAGTAAACAACCTTTTGAACCTTCAGAGTCAGTTTCTTCCACATAGTGTTACATGGATAAAAAGCTGTGCTTTCCATGCCTCTCTTTATCTTTCCAATCAAATGAATAATAATTTTGTTGTACAATTAATGGTTAGAACTCAGATGTTACCAGTTAGAATAATAGAATCATAGAGTTGAAAGGGGGCATATAGGCCAATCCCCTGCTCAATGCAGGATCAGCCTAGAGTACCCTGACAAGTGTTTGTCCAGCTGCTACTTAAAAACCGCCAGTGGGGGGGAGCGTACAGCTTCCCTCAGCAGTTGATTCCACTGTAGAAAAACTCTTACTGTAAAAAAGTTTTTCCTAATCCAGCCAATACCTTTCTGTCCTTAATTAAAACCCATTATTGTGAGTTTTCTCCTCTGCTGCCAACAGGAACAGCTCTGTGCCATTCTCTACGTGACAGCCGTTCAAATACTGAAAAAGAGCAATCATGTTCCCCCTCAACCTCCTCTTCTCTACACTGAACATTTCCAAGTCCCTCAGCCTTTCTTCATAGGGCTTGGTCTCCAGGCCACCGATTATCCTAGTTGCTCTCCTCAGCACCCTCTCCATTCTATCTACATTCTTCTTGAAGTGAGGCCTCCAGAACTGCACACAATACTTCAGGTGCAGCCTGACCCATGCAGTGTACAGCAGGACTATGACCTCTTGCAATTTGAATGTTACACCTCTGTTGCTACATCCCGTGATCACATTAGCCTTTTTTGTTGCTGCATCACACTGGCTGCTCATATTTAACTTATGCTCCACCCTTACCCCATGATCTTCTTCACAAACACTGCTGTCCGAAAGTGTATCCCTCATCCAGTATGCATGTTCCCAGTTTTGTTACCCAGATATAGAACTCAGCACTTATCTTTGTTAAATTACACCTTTTTCACTTTTCCAATGTGTTCAGATCTCGTTGAATACTATCTCTATCTTCTGGTGTGTTTGCTGCTCCTCCCAATTTGGTGTCGTCAGCAAATTTAATGGTTAGCCCCTCCACACCTCATTCAGATCATTTATAAAACTACTGAAAAGTACAGCGCTCAGAACTGAACCCCATGGCAGCCCACTGGACACCTCCCTCCATTCAGATGAAATGCCAGTTATTTCACACTTGGCTGACTCTAAGCCTTCTAGCACAGAACAGCCAGAAGCTCTCTGACAAAGAACAGAGGGAGCTAGCTTCAGGGGAGAAGGGAGGGAGCTGAAGACATAACTGTGAGCTGGAGGTGTGTAACTGACTCATACTTAATTAGATAGGTGCTTTAGCCACACCTCCAGGTGGGAGACACTGTAATAATTTGAGCAGCTTTTCAGAAAAATACTCCAGCAGATTTTAGTAGCAGCTAAGTCATATGTGATTATTTGCTTATGGTGGTTTGTTTCAGGATTTTGGTTCTCTTTTGAAAACATTTTCCCCCAGTTCTTTCGCTTCTATATTTGTGAATGGGACTTCAATCACTAAATGTGACATTATTTTAGCTAGAAGGAACCTAGTATGTCTGCATTTCTATAAAGTATTTGATGTGAAAGCACTCAATATAAGTGGTCGTAATACAATACAATCCAGGAAACTGCTATTTAAAATTAAAATTATGGGCATTAACACAGGGACTGCAAAAAGATATTCAGACATGCTAATCATGAAGCAAAAAACAATCTTGTGGCACCTGAAAAGAATTTTTTTTTTGTTACAGCATAAGTTTTCATGAGCTAGAACTCACTGTATCACATGCATGGAGTACTATATTCAGTTGGCATGTGTACAAAAAATTACAATACATGCACAAACAGGAGGAGTGGGGGAGGTGGTGTTTTGCAGAGTAAAACCAAGCATTGCAGGATGCAGAACCATTACAATGCAGAACACAGATGAAAACAAGGGCCAGTCAGTACTAAAGAATCAAAGTGTTTAGAAGGTTAGTATGTGGCACCTGTAATTGTGCGTAGAGGCAGTAGTTTTTAGAATTTGGTCGCATAGTGAGCCTATGATTACTGTGTTTTACACCTGCTCAAAATCAGAAGAAATAGGGAGTGGGACCCTATGTGGTTAATACTTATCTGAATCTAGTGTACAGTGATAAAGAAATCTGTTTTTAAAATCTACTGAAGAAAAAGGTTTTTTTTAAATTAAACTGGCAAGAGGTATATAGTGGATTCCTCAGAGTCACTCAGTCATAGCTGGACAGAGTCCAAAGAGCTCTGTTTGACGGTATACTTTGTATTTATTTATTATATGGCAGAATTACACACAAGTATATAATAATATAAAATATGCAACCAAGTTGGATATGCAGACCAATTAGGCAAGCCCCTAAATACTAATATTTACATTTTAAATCCACTCAGTCAAAGCTGGGCAGAGTCCAAAGAGCTGTGTCACATCTCCCTGGAAAGCATGATGCTCACATTCCTGTGACAGATGGAAAGTAATTTAGTGGGCTGCACCACAATTAAATTTGGGTCCTGCCATTTTGCCCCATTTAAACAACAGGTCTGCACAACTGCCGCAGGCTGTTTGTATTCTGTTAGCTGTCTACCATACTTTATGTAGCATATCCTTTGTTAAAAGATGTACCCATTATTGTTGCTTTCTTATTTCCTTTGACCAACTGGCTCTGTTTTATTGTAAGGGACTGATGCGTCTGCCTGGGGTAGAAACTGGCTGCATTATAAGCATGAATAAGAGTTAAATTAGTGGAACATTCATATTGTTCAAGCGAAGCTCAAGTTATGCCTTTTTGCTGATGGAAAAATAAATGTCTCCTATTGAACTTTCTTGGGAAAATTGAGTCCAAGGCTTTTCAGCAAATTTAGTATAAATGTGATCTGTAACAGAGCAAATATTGAGATTTTACATAAATAACTTTTCATGTCAGATAATAAAATTGTTTTTCATAGATTGAATTCTTCCTGCAAATGGGAAAAAGCAGGGAGCAAGTTAAACTTTACTAGTCATAAATAACAATAGGTTGAATCTGTACCCTTCTTTCCACTTGCACTCCTCTTCATTCATTGTTCAGGTGGTCCTACACTGTGGAACATGTTCCTTTTGTGGTAGGTGTGTCTCAGCTCCTTGAAAGGCATTGGTCTTAAATGGAAAATGGAAATGTCTAGCAGTTGAGGAACATGCAGTCCATAGTGGAGGACTGCATCCAGAATGGACAAAGAGAAGTGCAAGTGAAAAGATATAGGATTCAAACCAATAATAGTAGTACTAATCAGTTTATTGTTGAAAAATGAGGGGTTACTATTTGTGAGGTATATGTACATATTAAACATTGCTGACATGTTGACTGTGTAATGCAGGTGCTTCATACTCTCTCCCCCAATACTGCAATCTGCATATGAATCAGGATCCTTTTGCAAGGGAAGGAGACAAGGGCACAGTCACAAAACTTAAAATACCACCAAATCTAAATTCCACCAAGGGGGAAACTGACTATCAGGCAAACTGTTTGACAAGCAGCAAGATGAACCCATGTCTGACACACTGTGGAGCAGTCTTCTAACCTTTTAATGTTGAAACCTAGCTCTGGGTGAGAGTGGCCACAGTCAGAATCTGGGGTGGGGGAGGGGAGGGGATTTTGGAAACACCAATATTCACAACTTGGTGGATGAAGCAAGGCTGGAAGTTCTGTTCTGTTGTGGGACATAAGTCATGAGGAGGCAGATGTGGACAGGGGAGGCTGGAAGTGCTGATTCTTAGGGGGACAGTAATTGTGAAGAGATGGGTGTGGGGAAGGGGAGGAGACAGTGGTACTGGATCTTTACTCCCCAAGGTCCAGAGAAGAGTAACCCAGCAGGGGGAGACTGAAACTGATGAAGTCCAACTCATCCACCAGGGCTGGGTCCTGGCATGAGCAGTGGGGACTGAGGATGTCTCCAAGGTGGGAGAACACCTACTCATACTGGCCACTGATAGGGGGGGCAGGAGAGGAGACACATGGCCACGAAGGACAGATTGGGCCAGATGTCAGCCTTTATTCATCATCATCATCATCATCATTCATCATTTTATTTATATCCCGCCCTCCCCGCCGAAGCAGGCTCAGGGCGGCTAGCATGAACAGTACCCCAGGGGATTGGAGCTAGCCTTGCATGAACAGTACCCCAGGGGATTGGAGTCAGTGGGATCAGGGGACTCAGCAAGGTACCCCTTCACCATCACATCGTCTGAGTCCTCCACCAGGGCATACCTAGCCTCCCCAATGCCACCAACCTCCCATCTTACTACTGAGGACCAGTACTGAGAATCTTTTCTGGTTGGCTTCTTGGGGGTTGAGGTGCTGGGCTGCTGCTGCTTCGCCCCCCCCCCTCCACATCCTGTTCCTTCTGGTCACATCAGTTTGAATACCGCCTTCACACTTCTTTGCAGAGGTCTTACCTGTATTATAGGAGCTCCACATTACAGATAATAATGGAGATCAGAAATGTAGACCATTCTGTACTCCCTCTCTTCAAAGTGAGGATGCAACCAGGTGGCCACACCCACCTGCAACCTCTCTACCAAGGCCTGGCTCTCAAAAGCAGGGTGGAGGCCAGCACCCAGTCCATTCCTCCAATCAGGGAGATTGCTTGTCCCAGATTGGCTGTATGAGAGCAGGGGACATCAGTGGTGTCCTGGAATGGCTTCAGGACAAACACCATTTGGGAGAGGATCAGCCAGGTATTGGAGCTTATGCTGAGCTCCTGTCTCTTGTGCAGGATGGGTATGGAGGAGATGATGTACTGCACTGCACTCTTCTACTCCACCAGATGTGCAATCATTGCATGGTTGAAGTTCTAGCAGGTGGACATGTGTTGTATCAGATGGCATTCAGGCTCCCCCCTCCACCTGCCTCTTATGTAGCAGGTGGGTGGACTTGTTGGACAGACTCTAACAAGGAACATGTCTCTAGTGTGGCTGCATCCCAGGTGGGCTTAACACTGATCCCCAGCCCAAGAGCATCCCTCACCACTAGGTGTAGCATATATGCCAGGCAGACAATGCCCTTGAGGCATACAGCCTTCACTGATGCCAGCATACTGGTAGTTGCATTCATGACCATGTAGCCATGAAGAATGTTACCCACTCCCACCCCCCACTTCAGTGGCGATATTCCTTGCTGTGGAGGGTGGGAGTGGGTAACATTGTTCATGGAGCAAGAACCAGTCTATAGTCTGGCAGCAGGACTGCCCCCTTCTCCCAGGGCCTGGTCCTGCCCCTGAAGACTGGAGGTCCTCCAGTTGCCACCAGTGGGTGGTGAAGGAGAGGTGTGCTGCTGGCTACTCCAGAGGTCTGCCATGAAGTGCACGATCCACTCTTGCATTCTGGAGAGCTCGGCTGTAACCATTTCTACTGCAGAGCGGTGAATGGAGGTCAAGACTCGCTGGCTCAGTGGCCTCTGTGAGAGATGGAGCAATGTAGTGCAGCTGCTAGTGAAAGGCCACATCCTCCATGACGGGCAAAGGTTGGCCATCCATGGCAGCCATCTCACCAGTGAGGTGAGTGAGTGCCTCCTGGGTCTTTCCCACTAGCCCTTTTGCTTGGCAGCATCTCTGAGGGAATGATCTCCTGGCGTTTTTGCTGAGACAAAGGAAGCCTCTTCTTTCTCCTGCTGGGTGCCACTCTTTGCTCTGGAGGCAACAGATTTGGTTGTACCCTTTGCAGGTAGCTGCGGAGGGTGGAGGAGGATGATGAGTAGTGGGGGGTCTGAGGCCCTCCACTTCTGGATGTTGCACACCTGGCACTCTGCCATACGGGTCATTGGGGAGGGTTCGGAAATATTCCCAAACTGTAGACTGGAAACAGGGACCCAAAATTAGGGCAGGTGAAAGGCATAGCCACCATCGTCTGGTGTTGCACTTGGAGGACTGATGGATGGGTGGACTCGAGAGTTGTGATGTGGAGGGGCTGGATCTTTCCTCACCACCCCCTAATTCACCACTCTCCTCTTCTAGAGTTTTAGCAACTGGTTTTGGCTGTGCTAATAGCGCTTCTGTCTCCAAGTCCATCCCCATGGAGTTTGTTGCTAGTGCAATGACATGATCCGCAGCTTACAAACCACAAAACGAGCAATTTTAATGATGAACTTATGCTTGTGACATGGTTTGTGCCCATCCGTAGTCACAATACATCTTTGGCTTTGCATTTGGTTGTCATAGTAATGTCTTTGCTCTTTCTACAACTTTTAATTTTCAATCCTCATCTTCCTTTGGTGTGCAGCTGATAGTATCTGCTATTGCTGTTATTACACTGTCTTAGTGTGTCATCTTCACAAATTGTCTGATTCTTAATAATGTTTTCTTTAAACATTTCACACCTCTAGAGAATCTGAGTGCTTAGTTAAGTATATCTCCTTGTCAAGAAACAATAATCTTTTTTTTTAAATTTGATAGTTATTTTCCCTGACAATTGTGAGTTCATTTTTTTTGGGGGGGGGGGTTGCATTGGTAAGTATGTTCTGTCTACCATAATGTCAGTTCTAGCATTACTGTTAAAAGTGTAGAAGAGAATTGATGAGACTAGAATGTGCACCACTGGAGACCAGCTGGCATGTTTGGTTGCATTTGTTACTTTTGTGTTTCATTTAATCTGCTAATGTAGTGTATTAGCAGCTTCATACAACATTGAGTATTGATGGTCATGTTTTATGAAGCAGCAATAAAGTGCATATAGTTTGTTATGGCATTTCTGTCTCTCTAGCTTTAAAATGGGAAGGCTTGATAGACAGATGGATGCTCTTTCTGTATTCCTCATTTTTTCAGAGTAGGGTGCAAATTTCATTAAAGCACTCCTTTTGGAGTACAAGTGGATGGTGTATTAGTAATCTTGAGTTTAGATGGTATTTCTATCCTTTCCCAGCTCAGAATGTTCTGCATAAAGTTATGGGTTTGCTCTCAAATCCCCATGGATCTCCAAGTCTAAAGTACATCAGAATTGTCTGGGTTTTTTTTTTTTAAATATCAAGCAAACATTCAGCTCACTTGGCAGTATAAGTTAGTTCTCAAAACATGGCAATTGTTTCAGCTGTCAGGCAATATTTCAGATGTGCAGTTTAAATAACACTTTAAAGAAATAGAGTAAAAACACCTTCACAATTGTTACTTGGTCTATCAAAAAGGACTTGGACATCTTTTGCAGAAAATACAGTTCAGAAGAAAAAAGGCTCCATAATGCCAAAGCTAGAATATTGATTTTTACCTGAGGAAAATACAGATGGGAGAAGATAAAAAGCTCACCTGTTTGAGCCTGAGAATAATTTAGAATCTTCATTTTGGACAAAAAGTACCTTGTCTATTGATAACAAGTTGAGATAATTTACGTATGTGATAATTTACATATCATGTAGAAACCAAGTGACTGATCACGATTGCTGGGAAATGGGATGGATTTTGTCATCTGCACTAGGATGGATCATACATGGATCACATCTGGATCGAGGTGGCATGGCAGTACTGATGCTGTTAGACCTGTCGGCTGCGTTCGACACGGTCGATCATCGGTTACTGGCCCGCCGGCTCGCCAACACAGGGATTAGGGGGTCGGCCGTACAGTGGCTTTCCTCCTTCCTTGATGGACGGGGACAAAGGGTGGCAATTGAGGGAGAGCTGTCCCGGAGGCACCCACTAGTGTGTGGGGTGCCACAAGGTGCAGTCCTCTCTCCGATGTTATTTAACATCTACATGCGCCCCTTGCCCAGATTGCTCGGAGGTTTGGGCTTGGGTGCCACCAATATGCAGATGACACCCAGCTCTATCTACTAATGGACGGCCGACCTGACTGCGTCCCAGAAAACCTGGACTTAGCATTGCAGGCCGTGGCAGGTTGGCTCAGGCTAAGTGGGCTGAAGTTGAATCCAACGAAGACAGAGGTCCTTTGCTTGGGCCGCGGTGCCTCGGGAAGGGAAATCCCCCTTCCGGTTTTTGACGGTGTGCTGCTGAAAGTGGCCCACAGGGTCAAGCCTCTCCTGCCTTGGGGGTTCTTCTGGAGCCTTCATTATCAATGGAGGCACAGATAGCGGCCACTGCCAAGTCCGCGTTCTTTCACCTTCGACGGGTGAAGCAGTTGGCCCCCTTCCTGGAGCGCCGGGACCTAGCAACGGTGATCCATGCTACGGTCACCTCGAGACTGGACTACTGTAACGCCCTCTACATGGAGCTGCCCTTGTGCCGAACTCGGCGGTTGCAGCTGGTGCAGGCTGCTTTTGGGGCTCCCAAGATGGGAGCACATACAGCCGGGTCTACGCGGACTGCACTGGCTGCCAGTGGTGTACCGAGTCCGTTACAAAGTGCTGGTTATCATAGATTTCAGGTTTTCACTGCTGGTAACATCATTAGGGTTTGTAGAATCTTTCGGGATCAAGTGCCATGTTCTACTGGAGAAAGTTTTCCTTCCAGACGTTTCGTTCTCAGCTGCGGAGAACATCCTCAGTGGCGTTGCAGCCGGAGCAATCAGCACAGTCAACAACCATCTTCCTTATCTTCAAACCCCTTCCAACCCCCCCAGCAATTAACACGGAACAATGGTCACATTCAACAGCCAGTTTCCTTATCACTACCCTTCCAGGAAGCCCCACCAAACAATGGGCACATCCACAAACTAATTGCCCTTTCATCACACCTTTAAAGCCCTATATGGCTGAGGACCTGCCTACTTGAGGGACCGTCTCTCCCCATATGAACCCCAGAGAGCGCTGAGGTCAGCTGGAAAGAACCAGCTGAATATCCCTGGGCCAAGGGAGGCCAGATTGAAGACCACCCGGGATCGGGCCTTCTCCATTGCAGCCCCACTGCTGTGGAATCAACTCCCGGAGGAGGTACAGGCCCTGTGATGTTTAGACCAATTCCGCAGGGCCTGTAAGACCTACCTCTTCAAAATAGCCTTCACCTAATACCGAGTCAAGAAAGTCTCGCTGGACATGTTTTAGCCACTGAATTTTGTTAAAGACCTAAGTTATAGTACCACAATGTTAATTTTAATGTAAATTGTTAATGATTTAATGATGATTTTATAATTGTAACTGTAATTACTATGTATGGTTTTATTGTATTTTTATATTCGTATGCTGTGAGCCGCCCTGAGCCTGCCCTGGCGGGGAGGGCGGGATACAAATAAAAAGTATTATTATTATTATTATTATTATTATGTCTCCACAACAGAGATAAACATGCTGGGAGCTGATGTTGTTGGTCATTCATTTCCCACCCTTGAGGAACATAAGGTGATCTCTTAGCTACTTGGCCCTTTAGGCTGCTTAGGGCTTTTTTGAGACCAGAAAACAATAGAAAGTGTTTGCAGAGTCCCAAGCATTTTTGTAATTTGCTTTCATTAGCCTGGGCACTTGAGCTGCAAGTGGTATCAAAGTAATAATTTAAGCATTGGGGGGGGTTTTGCATGCTTTGAACCTTGTTGGTTTAGGTGTAAGGACAGTCATTTGCGACAATCAAAATACAATCTGCACTGACTGTAGTCATTTAACACCTACACACTATCCATTAGCTGTTGGCCTTCTCTACAATAGACACTGAGTTTTTGGCAAAAGCTCAGCAATCACCAGTGGCAGTGTTGGAGAAATTGCAAAAGGGATTAATGATTTATAGCTGCAGCTGCTGCCACATTCGTACTCTTTCATTAGTCAACTTAGAGTCTGTCTACCATCAAGCAGGTTTACACAGCTGTACCAGTTTTGTTCTGTGACCAAAGAGTGGACTTCTGTTGTTGACTCAAGATTACCATCTCCAGATCTGTTGGTCCAAGTGGGCTTGTGCTCCTTTGTTGTTCTGTCCCTTGCTGGGCCTCTTTTTATATAATATGCTGTAGGAAGCATTCTTCATTCTACAGGAAAATGTTATTTTAACCCATGCTTTGGAGGAGATGGATGGAACATTACAACCAACTCTAATTTATTATTCTTCACAATTAAGAGACCTAATGACATTGACATCAATCTCCAATTCTGACATTTACTGCTTTTGCTGTTTTTTTCTGCCCAGTCACCCCAAACTGATGATTATCAGACACCAATTTGTCATTGTTTTAATCTGCTAAAAACTAATTCACTGCCCACTCTCTACATACATAGGACTGCTAATTCCATCCCATATTATTGTCTGATGAAGTGTGCTTTTAGTACATGAAAGCTTACATTCTCAATAAAACTTTGTTGATCTTAAAGATGCTACTAGACTCCGACTTTGTTCTAGTGCTTTAGGAAGCAGTTTTGCTTGATGAAACCCAGTGACCCATTTTATTATAATAATAATAATAATAATAATAATAATAATAATAATAATAATAATAATAATAATAATAATAATAAATTAATTTATTTATATTCCGCCCTCCCCGCCACAGCAGGCTCAGGGCGGCTCACAAAATATAGCATAAATACAAGGTTACAGTACTAAAACATTATATCATACAATATACAATTCACAATATTTGCTATTACATTAAAAAGCATTATAATTAAAACCATCAATTAATTAAATTCTAACATTTTCAGGTACTATATTCTAGATGTTCTCCTCTTGTAATTTACAATGACTGTATATAATAGGCTAGGATCCACTTTAAGAGAAGGCCAGCTGAAAGAGAGTAGTGTTGCAGGCCCTACGGAATTGAACAAGACTCCGCAGGGCCGGCACCTCAACTGGTAGTTGGTTCCACCAGTGTGGAGCTGTGATCGAAAAGGCCCTTTCTCTCATAGTCTTCAATTTGGCCTCCTTCGGCCCTGGAATTGTCAAAAGATTTTGTGCACCTAATCTCAGTACTCTCTGGGGCACATATGGGAAGAGACGGTCCCTAAGGTAGGCAGGTCCTCAACCATATAGGGCTTTAAAGGTAATAACCAGCACTTTGTAATGAATCCGGTATACAGTTGGCAGCCAGTGCAGTTCACGCAGCCTCGACTGTATGTACTTCCAGTTCGGGAGCCCTAGTAACAGCCTGGCCATTGCATTCTGCACTAGTTCCAGTTTCCGGGTTCAGCATAAAAGCAGCCCCATGTAGAGGGCATTACAGTAATCCAATCTCGAGGTGTTCATTGCATGGATCACTGTTGCCAAGTCATCATGCTCTAGGAAGAGAGCCAGCAGCCTCTCCTGCCTAAGGTGAAAAAAGCGGATTTAGCAGTGGCTGCTCTCTGGGCCTCCATTAACAAGGAAGGCTCCAGTAGTACCCCCAAGCTCTTGACCTTGTGCGCCACTTTCAATGGCACACCGTCAAAAACTGGAAGGGGGATTTCCCTTCCCAGACTTCCACGACTCCGGCAAAGGACCTCTGTCTTCGTTGGATTCAACTTCAACCTACTCAGCCTGAGCCAACCTGCCATGGCTTGCTGCGCCAGGTCCAGTTTTTTGGGGGTGCAGTCAGGCTGGTTGTCCATTAGTAGATAGAGCTGGGTGTCATCAGCATATTGATGACATCCAAGCCCGTACCTCCGGGCAATCTGAGCAAGGGGGCTCATGTAGATGTTAAACAACATTGGAGAGAGCACTGCCCCCTGTGGCACCCCACAATCTAGCGAGTGCCTCTGGGACAGTTCTCCCCCAATCGCCACCCTTTGTCCCCGACCATCAAGGAAGGAGGAAAGCCATTGCAAGGCCAACCCCCGAACCCCTGCGTTGGCGAGGCGGCGGATCAGCAACTGATGGCCAACCATATCGAACGCAGACGACAGATCCAACAACATCAGTATTGCTACACCACCTCGATCCAGATGCCTCTCGAGGTCATCCACCAGGGCAACCAGGATCCGGGCGAAAGCCGGACTGGTGAGGATCTAAGACAGAAGCATCATCCAGAAAACTGCAGCTGTAGCGCTACTGCCCTCTCAATGATTTTACCCAAAAATGGTAAATTTGATAATGTGTCAATTCAGCCGGATCTGATGTTGCTTTTTTCAAGAGAGGGCGGACCACAGCCTCTTTAAGAGGTGTTGGAAAACGCCCCTCTGAGAGGGATCTATTTACGATGTCCCGTATAGGACATCTAAGTTCCATCTGGCAGGATTATCCAGGATTCTGTTTCTCACAGATAGATCCAAGTGGGCAGCTATGTTGGTCTGAAGCAATAGAACAAAGTTGGAGTCCAATAGCACTTTTAAGACAAACCCAAGTTTTATTCACAATGTAAGCTTTCACGATGTAACCTCTGTTTACCCTTTAAAATCCCCTTGATTTCAGTAGAACTATTCTCCATATAATTCTGTTTAGTGTCTCTAGATTGTTACTGTATCCTAGTATGGTCTCCCATAAGAAAGATGTAATTCAACTAAGATAACTCAAAGTTCTTCAAAACAACCTGTGGATTCACTTACTGTGCATACTTTTTATCAAGTACTTAATGAGTTCTTCTGTCAACATGTGGCAAACATCTATTCTGTGCCATGGAATGCTCTCTTAATGTTTCTGTGGCCACAGAAAAATGCTGATGGATGAAGATTTAATGACTGTTTTATAATTCATGTGCCAAGAAGACAGGAATTATTTTGATTTATAGCTGGTTCTCCACCAGAGATGCTTTGGACAGTAGATTTCATTGTTTTGTCTCTATTCTCAGTCTCAGAGTTCTTTAACTAAACAGAATGAGCACTGGTCTACATTTTTACTCATTTCAGATGCAAAAAGTTAGCACAGGTTTTATTGATGGTTTTAACCATAAGGAAACTGCTGGTATCACATTGGTTGTTTTAGTAATACTGTGAGCTTCTTTGTCATTTGAGTAATACTAAACTCATGAGTTTTGTCAAATAGGAACCCCAAATGATGCAATTGTTTCTTAGCCTGAATGACTTAATAGAAACCAAAAGACTACTTCCTGCAAACTGAATGTTGCAAGGATTGCACTTAGAGGCAAGTGAAAAATCTTTTTTTCTGAGGATTTAGGTGGAAAGATTTCACTGCTGTGGTCAGGATGGTCTCCTGTTGTCTTATGGATTTAAATCACCAATATATTTTATAGGAATAAGAATGAAGTGTAGCGGCCTGTTGTGAATAATAGAATATAGTAATATTACTGTTTCTCACAATGGCGCCATAGAATGAAAGCACAGCTGCTAAGTGAGTATTTTAAAATATGTACATACTTTTTTGGAGAGAATTAAGAACAGCAATGTTACATGGCTTATTTCTATATGAGGATATTTTGTTGCGAAATTTAATGACAAACTGTTCTGCATTTTTACCTTTTATAACTATTCTGAGCTTTTGCATCTTATAGTGAATTGGTGATATTCTCAAATTAAGACATGCAGAATCTTAATGACTACTCTGACATTTTGCTAGACCTGGCTGGCTGGGTACCTGAACTTGATTAGCTTTCTAATGTGCTTGCTCTGCCAAGCCTGAGACACCAGTGTTTGGGGTAGTTTAGTTTTCTGTAAAGTGATTGCACTGCAAACCTCTTTCCAATTAAAAGGTGATGCTGTTCGGGTAATGGAAAGTTGTTTTATTGTTGCTGTCCTGAAAGCAGAAAGGTTTTAGGAAAGTTATATAGCTAGTGTTTTTTTGCTCTTTATTTTCTGCAGAAGAAAATAATTTTCTACAAAAATATAGGAAATCTCTCATGAACCTTGCAGATGGTTCACAGAGCACTAATCAACAAGACAACTCCTGCATTAAAGAGAACAATGAGTGGAGGTAATTTCCTGTTCCCTAAAATGCCTAAAAATAAATGAATAAATAAAAAACCCAAAGATATCCAAGATGAATTGACCAGTGTCATGATAGCTAAGCAAGTATACAGATAAGTGTCTGATTTCAGGCTAAGGTGAACAGTAACTCTTGCTCAATGGCAAATGAATTATTTTATATTATTGCACCTCCTGATTAGGAAAACTTGATCCAAGTGTTAGCAAAGATAAACTGATAAACTGCAGAAGGTAACTTGGACACTAAAAAATTAAGAGGGTAGCTAGAAATACCAGAATTGGGACATGGTTTGCCAAGTGCTAATGATGTACACTAAGAAACAGCATGCTGATTCTTATTTTCATTCTGCAGTAAGAAACCTGAATAGAAGCAGTTCACTGACTGTGTCTCCATGTTTGGCAGTGGGTCCCAAATCTGATTTATAGCATTTATTCAGCTTTCAGCTAACAGTAAATGCATTGCTTAATTATTTATGGCAGATGTATTATTGCAGGAAATTAAGACATCAAGGAACAAGTAAAACTGTTACTGAAGAAAGCAATAAACAGAGCTAAAAGTAGAAGGAGCTGTAAGGTGATGCTCTTGAAACATCAGGGGCTGGCCCTCAATAACAGATGATTCACACCTTCTAAAAATAATTGGTTAAACTTCCCAAGTCCTTAAGCTTTTCACTCCTCACACATAATTAATAGTGTTATATTAGCTTGCAAGTTCGATATAATTTGTTTAATGTGTCACTTAAATTATCACATTTGCAAATGTGAGAACCCCCTTCCATTGTCACCTTCAGCAGAGAAAAATGCATAAACTCTCATTTCCTAGTTGTTAACATCCTTGATTCTCGTGAAAAATCACTTTGAGTGGCTTTGGGAGGCAACTATTGCCTGAAAAGCAGTATAAAAATGTAATAAATAAATATTAACTTACGAAGTATCAAGTCAAGTTTGTTTTAGTTTAACAGCCCATAGGCCATACACTATAAAACAAAATGTAAGAATTTAAAATTGCAGTAAAACAAAAGTTTGCCATGTCCACAATGTAGCTTTTGTAGAGGTTACTCAGAAGTAATTCTAATCTTGAAGTATCAGGAATGGCTGAGTACTTCAGTAGCCATGTTCTAAGAAATCTCTCTCTCTCTGGGTGTTGGATACTTTGGACTATAGAAAAAGTGGGGAAGTCTCCTGACCTTGATGTGCTCCCTGCTGAACTTCTGAAGATAGCTCCTGAATGGTGGGCTCAAGTGCTTGCACCTTTATTTATACTGGTAAATCAGGATGGAATTATGCCAGATACTTGGAAAACATCCTTGAATACACCTATGTATTAAAAAGGTGATAAAACCTACCCAAATAATTATTGCCCAGTCAATAATTGGCAAGCTGTACATATCTCTTTTGCAGAAAAAACTTCTGCACTGGATAGATAAAGAGGAGGTAATGGGCAATGAGCAAGCAGGTTTCAGAAAGGGTCATTTTTGCATGGGCCACTGCTTTATGCTGGCCTCACTGGTAAGTTTATGAAGTATCTCTTATGACAGAGTAAAAAGTGGGAGGTCGTTGTACTTACTTAGCACTTCTGTCCCCAAACAGATGTAGTGTAGAACATCTTAAACAGAGGAAGGAAGGAAGGAAGGAAGGAAGGAAGGAAGGAAGGAAGGAAGGAAGGAAGGAAGGAAGGAAGGAAGGAAGGAAGGAAGGAAGGAAGACCGGCTGTTCCTCTGCATCTCCATAACAGTGGAGCCTTTCTGGAATTCTCTAACTGGTTCATGTTGGAAACAAAGTGATAAATGAGATAGATCCTTAGTCAGATCTCGCAAGGTTCTTTTCATGCTAAGTTCTGACCCTTTGCAGCTTCACAGTTTCTCTCAACACCACTGCATAATAGTTGATGAAATGAAGATAATGTCAAATACCCTGGGGCAGGGAGATAACTTGCAATATTAGTCTTATCTGAGATGCTGTCAAGTTCTGTCAAAGGAATCAAAAGGAATGAAGTGGAAAGGATGCATATGTCTGAGCACAGTCCACTGCAGGAAAAGAAGTGTCTAAAAGGAGTTCAGGAACTCCTCTTCCTACCAGAAGCACCTAGAAAGAGGCTTTGTAAGGCCTTTCTCTTTAGACTGCCATGTGGCTGAAGAGTTTTAAGAATTTGAGAAGTGCAGAGTAAGACCAGTGATCCTCTAGTTTAGCAACTTGTTTCACACATCTCCTCCAATTCCAACCTGCTGCTCCTCCAATTCCAAATCATTTATGAACAAATTAAATAGCACAGGTATCAGTACTGATCCTGATGTGATTCTGCTGGTCACCTTTCTCAGTTGTTCCTGTGTTATTCCTGTGTTCTGCTTTAACCCTCCCCTCCCATGTCTGCAAATATTATTCAGGAGTCTTTGGTGAGGTACCTTGGCAGAAAGACTTTTTGGAAGTTCAAAAGTCCAATCTCATTTCTCATCACCACAACTTGACTCAGCTTTTCAGGAGACTGAAGTTGGTTCCTTATTCGCAGTTTCTTACTCATTCCTTATTCGTTACTTATTTGTGAATTCAACCAAAAACACTGAAGAGAGTTTGAAAGCTCTGAACCCCGAAGTAAGGTCTGGACCCTCATATATCATACACCCCCACATTCAGGGAACTCTGCCCTCCGAGAAGACATGTGCTGCTTCATGGTCCAATGAGTGGTTCTCATGCCAGCTGCTCCAGAGTAAGGTGCCCCCAGGACACTCAAAAGAGGCAGACGCTGGGGCCAGGCTGTACCCCAAAGAAATGTTTGGACCACCCTAAGTGACACATCCCCATGCTCGGGACACTGTCCCCTTCAAGAAGACATGCAGTGCTGCCCAGTCCAAACTCTGGTTTCGGTGCCACAAACTTCCAATTGGGGTGCCACCTAGAAGCCTGTATTTCAAAGGAGATTTGAATAAAGAACTATTTTGATTGCTTGCTGTTTGCACCCCAAAATACAGCATGGACCACCATATGCCATACACCCCCACGTTCAGGAAACTGCCCTTCAAGGGGACATGTGCTGCTTGGTTCAATGAGTGGTTCTTATGCCAGCTGCTCCAGAGCAAGGTGCCCCCAGGACACTCAAAGAGGCCGACACAGTGTTTGGACCACCCCAAGTGACACATCCCCACGCTTGGGACACTGTCCCCTTCAAGAAGACATGCAGTGCTGCCCGGTCCAAACTCTGGTTCCGGCGCCACAAGCTTCCAATTGGGGTGCCACCTAGAAGCCTGTATTTCAAAGGAGATTTGAATAAGGAACTATTTTGATTGCTTGCCCTCTGCACCCCAAAATAAAGCATGGACTACTACATGCCATACACCCTCACGTTCAGAGAACTCTGCCCTTCGAGAGGACATGTGCTGCCTCATGGTCCAATGAGCAGTTCTTGTGCCAGCTGTTGCAGAGCAAGGTGCCCCCAGGAAACTCAGGCAGACACTGGGGCCAGGCCATACCCCAAAACAATGTTTGGACCATCCCAAGTGACACATGCCCATGCTCGGGACACTGTCCCCTGCAAGAAGACATGCAGTGCTGCCCAGTCCAAACAGTGCTTCTGGCATCACAAGCTTCTATTTGGAGTGCTACCAAAGGCCTCTATTCCAAAGGAGGAGAGTTGAATAAGGAACTATTTTGATTGATTGCCCTCTACACCCCAAAAAGTAATATGAACCACCACATGCCATGCACCCCCGCCCACGTTCAGGAACCCTCTTTTCCCATGTCTGCAAAGCTTATTCAGGAGTCTTTGGTGAGGTGCCTTGGCAGAAAGCCTTTTTGGAAGTTCAAAAGTCCAATCTAATTTCTCATCACCACAACTTGACTCAGCTTTTCAGATATCCTTCCTGAGAGCAGCAGCTCCAGCATGGGCATGTTCACAACTTTTTCAACAGTGAAAATGAAAGCAAAGAATTCATTCAGATTCTCTGAAATCTCTCTGTCTTCCTTATGCAAGCCTTTCATTCCTTGGACATCCAAAGGCCAACCTCCTTCCAGGAAGCTTTAATTTTGTTTAGGGCTTTTGAACTGGGTTCGGGTTTGGGTTTTTTTAGGATGATTTGTAAACAGAACACAAGATAAAGCACCATAGATTATTTTAATAAACAGAAGAAGGGAGCAATTGATACCTTATATCAAAGGGGTAAGAAAATACAGTAAATGTAGGGATTAATGCCTGATTTGAAGAATAGTTGCTGTGAAGGCTGTGAACCAATTAATTATAGACTTTTTTTTTGGTCTTGTCTTTAGGTTCAAAAGCAAGTTCTTACTGATAGTTTTGTTATATGTGTCCAACAAACAAATTTCTTTCTGGTGTGTACCAGGCTTGTTTGTTACCTTGGTCATGTACGCCATCTATTCACCCCTCCCCCCCCCCCCAAACATGGAGTGGAGCTGAAGGATTTTTGGTTTCAGAAGCCTTCAGTCAACCTCCAGTTTTGATTTCATGATGTCCAGATACAGCTTTCTTTCTTTCTTTCTTTCTTTCTTTCTTTCTTTCTTTCTTTCTTTCTTTCTTTCTTTCTTTCTTTCTTTCTTTCTTTCTTTCTTTCTTTCTTTCTTTCTTTCTTTCTTTCTTTCTTTCTTTCTTTCTCAGCTGTCTCCCAAATTATTCGCTAAACCCAAGGTGGAATAATTCAGTCTTGCAAGCCCTGCTGAACTGTGAAAGGTCCTGCAGGGCTCTGATGTTATCCGGGAGTGCATTTCACCATGTAGGGTATGCCACAGAGAAGGCCCTGGCCCTGGAAGTAGTCAGCCGGCAGTACTCTCTGGGGTGCTTGTGGGGAAAGGCAGTCCCGAAGTAGATAGGTCCCAGGCCATATAGGGTTTTAAAGGTTAACACCAGCATCTTGAAATGAATCCGGACATATTATAGCTAGGTTCTTCTCCTGAAACTAGGGAAATCCAGCTCCAATTTGTTTAGGTCTTTACTAGTTTGAAGGTTTCCAAAAGATTTGGCCAGTTGAATGCTACCATCTGAAAAGATGCAGAACCATACACACAAACACAAAAAACGCTAATTTAAAATTGTGAACAATATCATGGCCTGTTGTCATCATTGCAATTAATACTAGAGAGAAAACAGCCAGTGTAAGTGAGCAAATTTTAATGTATTATTTGAGGAAATGGGATCATCACTAAATTGATCTGGGTGAAACAGGCTTTCTAAACCTTTCTATCAGGTATCCAGTATGTGGGGCAATTGCTTCAGGTATAAATTTACTGACAGATTTTTTTTGTCTTCTAGATGCACATAAGATGCTTGTCCACTTTAGCCTTATAACAGCATGGTGTAGTGCTATTGGGTGTTCACTTAGTCATAGCTATTGATTTTGTGATGCAGCCTCGTGTGGCTGCACCTATCTGTAGCAAATGCATGTAGATATGATAATAGGCTTTCAGAAGACTGGAGGCTGAGGCTGTATTGTTTGACCATAAACACTGCCAAAACATTTTGTGAAGCTCATTGCTTAGATAGCATCTGTGTATGATGTTTCAGAAAGATGTTAGAGTTTAGCTTTGATCCAGGTTGGCAGCCATGTTGGTCTGAAGCAGTAGAACAAAGATCAGCTTTGTAATAAAAAATGCCTTGCCTTTCTGAAAGTTGCCTTTGAATATTACAGAAAATGCTTGAGCATTTTTGTTCTAGGATTCATGTCAGAAAATAAGGATGTAAAATCCGTCTTCTAGATTTATAGAATACTTACAGGTACAACGTATGATCATGTGAAGAATTGTACTTGTAAAGCTCTGTTGAAAGGGCCACACAGTTTTGATCTGTTTCATATTTTTTCTCTGATAGTCAAAACTCAAATATAAATTAACAGTTTAGAGGGTTGAATAGGCAGCTCTTAATTTAAGAATACCTCGACCAAAAAGCTTGGGTTTTTTTTATATACTATGGCCTTGAGGAATTGTGAATCTGGTACCAGTAACTGGGAGCCTGAACAGGCCCATTTAATAGAGTTGCCAACTTGCCTTTACATCAACATTTAAATTGTGGGTGTGAAATTGCAGTTAAAATAAGAACAATAGCAATTTTAAGGAAAGGGCTTGCTTGAAATCTGTGCCATTAACATTTTAAAATAATGATATAGAGTTTTATGGTAGTAAAGAAGTAGGAGCAATAGGGCCAGGACAGGGCATGGTGTCATATTACAGTTGGTACTGTTTTCTTTTTCACTGTAAAAATATTTGAAGCATATCCTTCCTTACTCCCCCCCTCCCCCCCAAAAATAATCTTGTTTTCTTAAGAAGTTGAGAGTTTGTTCAAATAGGGGAAATTATGAGACTACAATCAGGATTGTCTAGGAGTGATATAAAATGGAAATGTTACCATTCAAGCTAGTAAAGGCAGAATTTGTTAGTTGTATGGATTTTGTTTGTTTTTCTGCTGCTGTTGCTTTGTTTTGGTTCTTATATTTTCCTAAATTTACACTTCAACTTTGCAATTAATGACATCAGATGTTGTGGGTAGGGGTATGCAAAACCCCCGGTATTATCCAGATTCAGGGATATTTGGGGGCAAGGTATTTGGTATAGCCGAATATCCCTAAATACCATATCTGGAAATAGCTGAATATACTGCAATAACAGTGGAAAAAGTGACTCTGGGGAGGAGAGGGTTTGAGGGAGAGCCCCCAAATTGATCAGGCTGCTGCAGAGGCCTCTCCCACACTGAACCCCCAAGTCCCAAAAAGATTTGAACAGAGGTTCCCATTCTAAGGGCATCCAAAAAGGCCCATTTCTCCCAATGGTGGGGAAAAAAGCAATCTTTCACTTTTCCCACTATAATAATAGTGGAAAAGTGACTCTGGAAAGCAGCGGGTTTGAAGGAGAGCCCCCAAACTTGCAGGGTAGCTTCAGGGGCCTCTCCGCCACAGGCAGTGCCATTTCCCCAAGCAGAACCAGTGCCACTGTGCTACTGCGCTACTGCCACTGGCACAAATAGTACCTCAGATCAAACTAGAGAATCTCTATGATTCAAAAATTGGGCTGGGGGCTCTCAGCAAGGACTGCTGCACAGGAGTAGTGCATTGAATGCACTACTGCCATGCCACAGAGATGGGGCATGGACTTCTCACATGCGAAGCAGCTCCCCACTGAACCACAGCCCCACAGAAGAAATACCTGTATGAAATCCCTCGGTACTCTAGTTGTTTGCCACTGAAAGAGGGGCACTTGAGTTTTAAAAGAAGCTGATGAAAAATCAAGGCTGTATCTTGGGAATTTGTCACCACACTGTACTTATCCTACAATTTGGCTCTGGCATGGCACATTCCCAAAGAGAGAAACATTCTTTTTCTATCACAACAAAGCCAAGAGACTAGCCATTGTGAAATGAGTCCACAGCCCCAGGACATAAAGTTGCTTGGCTCTCAATTTTTCACAGAAGTCAGAGTATGTTGGCCTTAAGGGTGCCACCACACTCAAACTTCTCAGGCATGTTATTAACCCTGACGACACCTGTTCTGAATCCATATTTGGAGCTTTTTTGGTCATGCTTACCCACTTCTAGTTACAGCTACCACTGTGTCACTTTGGCATCTGGACTCTAGTGGTCCTGGTAACTAATCACTCCACCCACATGTAATATGAGGGAACATCCTTTTCATTCAACCTCATGGAACTCTAGTGTCGCTTAAACCACCTAGCATTGACCCTTTGCTTGTCTTGAGGTGCCACTGGCATACTTTTAAATGTCATTGTCTCTCATCTAGGTGTTCATTTTGTGGTTGTACATGCTTCTGCATTTTTTCCCTTGCTCCTCTCAGCTATACTCAGTGCACACCCAAGTCTTATCATGCAACTTTACTATAACTGGTTCTACCTGACAGTTAACTAACCTCCAAACTGAACTCTCTGTGTAATGGTTGAATACTAAATAAAACTTTTTTTAAAACTTAAAGGTGGCAATGGACTCTGTGTTCTTATCTATGATGGAGGCCTAACTCTTTGCCGTTACTCAGGGTGCATCACAAGGAGGTGAGCTAGGGTTGCACCCCAACTGAAGATCTCAGGGAGGGCCTCAGAGAGTGAGAGGGAGGGGACTGATCCTCTTATCTCTGCAGCAACATATCAGCTGTCATTGTCCTGTAAGAGGAACCTTAGCTTAGGTGTGGCTGCCCATCATCTTTGTCCCACCCTCTCCCTTCTCCCACCCCTGCAAAAAACCCCACTACTCCCAGGACTCTTGTGGGTGCTGTTGGTGTCAGTTGGGGGTCCAACCATGCCCCTTTCATTATCTGTGCTTGGATGGGGATATCTTATGTTAACTTTTGAAATGAGCATTCAGTTTTGGTTTGGGAATGGGGCATCTTTCTGCCAATCATTTGAGTGGTTAATGGGCTGTAGCTCCATCTTTGGGCTCTAGGTTTTATTTTTGGGAGAACGTTTTCAGGCCAGCTTCCCAGCACAGACTAAGAGAGGTTGCAGGCACAAGTAGGTGCTCACTTCATTCACTCTCAAAGTTCATGTTTGGGGAGCTGAACAGAGACAAGTTGACTTTCAGGAAGACCTACTGCTCAGCTGTCCAGGAGCGCAGGTGAGAGTGATGTGAGCAGACAGTGTCGCCAGTATGCAAAAGGATGTGCTCACTGTGCATGGTCATCAGTGGGTATAAGAGGAACGCCTGGGCCATGGCAGAGAGGTTGGGTCAGACTGCCTCCTTTGCAACCCAGTAGCTCAAAGGTCACCTGTCCTGCAACTCGTAGGGCTCCAAAAGGTACTCCCTCACCATCGCAGCAGCTGTCTCTGCTCTCAGGAGCCCCACTGCTCCCAGAGGGGCCAATGAGCTGCCCGATGAGTGTCATCTCTGCACTCTTTGTGGCAGGAGCCTTGCAACAAATGCTGCCTAGTGGGGGGGGGTGTTGGAGATGAGCAGCAGCTGCAGCAGTGGCAGATGAGCTGCTTTCACCCCTCTCCTCCTCAGCTCCTAGCAACATGCCCCTCTTGGCCCTGCTGCACTTGACCTGTTTGGAGAGCTCCTCTCTCCAGTGATTGAACTCATTGGCCCACGCAGCAATCTTTCCCTTCATGCGTGGATCACACATCGTCACCAACATGTATGCCTTCTCCTGTGTGAGAGGCTGAAAGTGGGCCTTGAGCCCTTCCTGTCTAACAACCAGGGCACGTACCACTGGGCGCAAGTCTGCATGGCCTTAAGCTGGCACTAGAAATGAGGCCTGGTCCTCACGGGCCTGGTGGACCATGAGGATGACCAGTGCCACACTCACTATGTCAGATGAGAGCATATCTGTGTAGATCTTGAAGGGTCCAAGAACTTGCACAGTCTGAGAAATGGTTTGCCCACTCTCCCTAAGTGAGCCAGTTCTCTTCACAAATGACTCCAGTCTCAGAGACCAGGGCTTCCAGGGCTGCTCTCTGCTACAACAACAACAACAACAATTTTTATTTGTATCCCACCCTCCCCGCCGGAGCAGCTCAGGGCGGCTAACAACATTATTTCATACATTAATCATACAATCAATAAAACTACTACATTGACAGTTTAATTAAAGTTCTAATTAAAATTCTAAAATTAATAAAATATATACTGGTGCTATGATTACTTTTACATTTATGATGCCGAGTTCTTTAGCAGTTTCCCTCTTAATCGGTGAAGGCCAACCGGAAGAGGGTAGTCTTGCAGGCCCTGCGGAACTGTTCAAGGTCCCGCAGGGCCCGCATTTCCTCTGAAAGTTGGTTCCACAGGCGTGGAGCCATGGTAGAGAAAGCTCGGTTGCAGCTGCTTTGCAACTTCACCTCTTTCGGCCCGGGAATGTTCAGCAGGTTTTTCCCAGCTGACCTCAGTGCTCTCTGGGGTTCATACGGGGAGAGACGGTCCCTAAGGTAGGCAGGTCCTCGACCATATAGGGCTTTAAAGGTAATAACCAGCACTTTGTAACGAATCCGGTATACAGCTGGCAGCCAGTGCAGTTCACGCAGCCCAGGCTGTATGTGACCCCACATTGGGAGCCCCAACAGCAGTCTAGCCGCCGCGTTCTGCACTAGCTGCAGCTTCCGGATTCGGTACAGAGGCAGCCCCAAGTAGAGGGCATTACAGTAGTCTAGTCTCGAGGTGATTGTTGCATGAATCACCGTTGCCAGATCTTGACGCTCTAGGAAGGGAGCCAGCTGCTTTGCCCGCCTCAGGTGGAAAAAGGCTGACTTGGCAGTGGCTTCAATCTGGGCCTCCATTGATAGTGAAGGCTCCAGTAAAACTCCCAGGCTTCTGACCCGGCACGCCGCTTTCAGCGGCGCCCTGTCAAAGACCGGGAGAGGTATTTCTCTTCCCCGGGCGCCCTGATCTAGGCAAAGGACTTCTGTCTTCGCTGGATTCAATTTCAGCCCACTCTGCCTTAACCAAGTTGCCATAGCCTGCAGAGCCCGGTCTAAATTCTCTGGGACGCAGTCCATCCATTAGTAGATAGAGCTGGGTGTCATCCGCATATTGGTGGCACCCAAGCCCATATCTCCTGGCAATCTGGGCAAGGGGGCGCATATAGATATTAAATAACATCGGTGAGAGAACTGCTCCCTGAGGCACACCACAATCTAGTGTGCGTCTCTGGGACAGCTCGCCTCCGATTGCCACCGTTTGTCCCCGATCTTCAAGGAAGGAGGAGAGCCATGTAGGGCTGACCCCCTAACCCCCACATCGGTGAGGCGGGGGGTCAGTAGCCGATGGTCGACCGTATCAAATGCAGCCGACAGGTCTAACAACATCAGCACCGCCACACCACCTCGATCCAGATGCCGTTGGAGATCATCCACCAGGGCGACCAGTACTGTCTCCGTCCTGTGGCCCGGGCGAAAGCCAGACTGGCAAGGGTCTAGGATGGAAGCGTCATCTAGAAAGCCCTGTAGCTGCAACGCCACTGCCCTCTCTATAAGTTTACCTAAGAACGGTAAATTAGAGACCGGTCGGTAATTTGCCAATTTGGCCGGGTCTGCTGTACTTTTTTTTAGGAGGGGACGGACCAAGGCCTCTTTTAGAGGCGTTGGAAAATGCCCCTCCAAGAGGGATCTATTTATGATGTCCCGTAAAGGACATCTAAGCTCCCTCGGGCAAGATTTAATTAGCCAGGAGGGGCATGGGTCCAAATCACAAGTTGTAGGGTGTGCAGAAGAGAGGATTCCGTCAACTTCCTCCAGGCTGAGTGGGTCGAAATGATCCAGGATTAAACCGGAAGACAGGCACGGAGCCTCGAGTTCATGTACTGTATCCAACGTGATGGGCAGGTCCTGGCGGAGCGACGTGATTTTGTCTGCGAAAAATTTCGCAAAAGCCTCACAGCCTATTTCTAATTCTCTGACATTTGGTCTGCCCTGAGGCAGTGTGATTAGATGCCCAATTATTTTAAACAATTGTGCCGGGCGCGAATTTGCAGACGCAATCTTGGCCGCGAAGTAATTTTTCTTCGTGGCCTTGACTGCCATCTCATAAGACCTCATAAACGTTCTGTAGGATGTTCTCGTCGCTTCGTCACAAGTGCGCCACCACTGCCTCTCTAGTCGTCGGAGTCCTTGTTTCAGTTGGCGTAGCTCCAAGGTATACCAAGGAGCCAGCCTCGAACGAGGGCGCAGAGGACGTCGAGGTGCGATCTCGTTGATTACCCCGGATAGCCGATCTTGCCAGGCATCAACCAGGGTGTCAAGGGAATCGCCAGGGGGCCAAGGATCCCGAAGAGCCATTTGGAACCGTTCCGGGTCCATCAGGCTCCGCGGGCAAGCCAAAATAGGCTCTCCGCCCTTACAGGGTTGTGGTAGCGTCTCCATACGAGCCTTGAGGGCTAAGTGATCCGACCATGGTATCGCCTCGGTTGCAATTTCGTTCACTTGAATCCCGGTCGCAAAGATCAGATCTAATGTGTGTCCCGCCTGATGCGTGGGGGTCGTAACAAATTGAGAGAGTCCCAGTGTTGCCATGGAAGACACTAGGTCCATCGCCAGAGTGGAAGCCGCGTCATCGGCATGGACATTGAAGTCTCCCAGGACCACAAGTCCTGGGTACTCCAACGCCCAGCCCGACACCGCCTCCATCAGGGATGGTAAGGCGCTGGCCGGTGCGTTAGGCGGACGGTACACCAGCCAGATCGCCAACCTCTCTCCGACATCCCACGCAAGGCCGGCACACTCAATGCCATCGATCGTTGGGGCCGGGAGAGCCCGGAAGGAGTAACCCTCCCATATGAATAGCGCCACCCCTCCCCCCGCCCGCTAATCCACAATTGGTGAAAGACCGAGTAACCCGGGGGGGTCATCTGGGAGAGCGCCATCGTCTCCCCCTCTTGGACCCAGGTCTCGGTCACGCAAGCCAGGTCAGCGTCCTGCCAAAGCAGGAAGTCCCTGATGGTCTCGGTCTTATTATTTATCGACCTGGCATTGCATAACACCAATGTCGGATGCGGGCAACTTCTCTTGGTCCCACTACTTGTCACCGTTGGGATGGGAAGTAGACTGGAAGGGGGCCAAGCCCTGTTTTGTCTCGGCCTCCTTCCTTCGCATCTCCGTCTATTCCCACCGTCATACCACCAAGTGCTCCAGTATGACACAGGTGGAGTCACTTAAAGGACGATTGCTCTTGCTGCCCCTCCTCCCACTGCTGAGGCCAAGAAACATCAACTGGAGAAGGGACTGCCCAAGCAGCAGACCACCGCCCAGTGCCAGCACCTATGGGCACCTCTTCTGGGTCCGCCCCAGCAGCAGCTTTGATGAAGACCCCAAGGTGGGGCTTTGTGGGATGGGGTGGAGACCCCAAGGTGGGGCACAGAGGTCAGAGTGGTGAAAGATGGCTGTGGTCCTGTGCACAGGTGTGGCGCGGAAATGCAGTCTTTCCTCTCCCCTCAACCTCCTTAGTCTTCTTCCTCACCTTGCCCCCAGGGACCTTCTGCATCTACTTCCTCTCACTCATATCACCCTCTTGCCAAAATCTACCTTGTCTGAAGATTGGGCTTTTAATACACATAACTCACTACACTGAACCCTGAACCAAAGAGAGCCTGACTTTTTAGAAAACAAAACTCTCCCAACAAAAGTGTGGTGTTTATTCATCTCTAACATGTCCTTTTTTTTTTGGGGGGGGGGGGGTTGAGTGATTAAAGAAACTAAATTTTCCTGCCTCTTCCTGGCTATGGGTGTAAAAGGCTACCTTGAGATGAAGGCATACCTTTTTTGAAGCATTGGTGTGCTCTTTGTTAAACTTCTCCTTCTGGGACAATCCAGATTTCCTTGCAGAGTTAAAATCAGGTGTCCTCTGTGCCTAGAGATAAAAAGTGGTTCATCTTATGGAATGTAAAAGTGCACCGCCCTTAAGTGACTGAAGGCCAGATGCACAAACACCCTGATCTCTTTTAAATGGAACCTTTTCTGGCCTAGTTACACTGCTTTTTAGAGAAACCTGAACACTTTTGAAAGTGTCCCATATCTGGCCTAGTCAGTTGAGAAGAAACTGAAGCCCTAAACTGGATTACTTAGACTTGTTTAAAAGAAACAAACAAATCCTTTAAAAACCCTTATTCGTGTGGCAGCCTATTTACTGGCCCTGGTCAAACCCAAAACCACCTTCAGATGCTACAAAAGCCTTGTTATACACAGTTAAAAGCAAGCTAACGCATAGTCAGAAACTATTGACTTACACAACTCAGTCACACCACTGAACAACCCCACAGCACTGCCACAGTCCTCCTCCTCTCTTACCTCCAGCCAACAAGCCAATGGAAATTCAAAGGGGAAAAATTAACCTGAACCTGATCTAAAAGTGCAGCAAAGTCAACCAAAGGCAACCAAAGCTACAAGCCTCCCCACCAGGAAAGAAGAGCAAAACAAAAGTGTCTGAAGTCAGAAAGTTCAGAAGAACACCACAACTCATCTCACCCACCACCAGCTCCCTCCCAAGCAACCAAAAGGAAGAAGGGAACTTAAAAATACCAAACCATCAGGGTTGGCCCTAGGGCACATGGCGTCCCAGGCAGACGTCACCTGCTCCCCCCCTCCCACTGATCAGCTGATCAGCAGTAAAACACTGCTCCTGTGGTCTTGAGAAGTGTGGGCCGATTCTAACATAGGGCTGATTCTAGCTGCACTCAGTGGGGAGGGGCAGTGGAGCATGGTGTCACCGCAGAAGGGAAGGGAGGGGGGTGGCAGCAGCATTTTACTGCTGGGTGGCTTTAAAGTGGTGCTTCACTGCCCCTTCTCGGCTGCACAGAAGGGAAGTGGGGGAGGAAGGAGGAGGCGGCCGTGCGGTGAGGCAGCAGCAGTGGGGGTAAACTGGGCATTTGCCTTGGGTACGGGGAAAGCCCAATTTGGCACCCCTCCCTCCTGGTGCCTTAGGCAATTGCCTAGTTTGCCTAGTTGGCGAGCCAGCCCTGCAAACCTCATAACAACTCACACTGTGAAGAAAATAAATACAAAAAACCACTAGCGTCAAAGAGAAAACACAACAACACCGCAGTTGCCCCCCGCCAAAAAACTGTAGAGTCCTCAAAAATGTCCAGAAACCAGTAACAACTCTTTAATATGCAGCCACCAACAATCAAACAGGTAACAACAGTGAACAAGACACCCTGCCCCCCCGCCCAACAAAAAGTAGCAGCAAATCACACCAGAAAAAATAGGAATCACAGTATAATATCTCAAATGCAAAAACTATTAAGTGTAACTATTAACTTAAAAGACAAACTTTTGAAATTTTCACTAAATACTAACTTCTAGGCCAACCCCCCCACCCCACCCCAACAGAACCCTAGCTAATCCACCCCAAGAAGCCACCCACCCTAAACAGGAAAAGTAAAGAGACACTTTATTTAAAAAGTCCTTTTACTGGTCTAAATTCCTGGTTTTGTTTTTTAAATTAAAGTACCCCAAATCCTATCTGAAGATGTCTTCTCTAGACATCATCCTCAGTCCAATCTACCAGCAGACAGGCCAAGGCAACACAGAGAGCAGCAGCAGCTGAAGCCTAAGGCCAGTGCAGTCAGCCAGCAATGGAGTCCAGCCCAGGCAACAGGACTCCTTAAATCAGGGGTGTCGAACTCATTTGTTGTGAGGGCCAGATCTGATATAAATGAGACCTTGTTGGGCCGGGCCATGTCGGGTTGGGCTGGACTGGGCCATGTTTGTACCTATTTAAGATTAAGTAGCAGAGGTATAAATTTTATAAAGAACATAGAATATATAAAGAATATATATATTTTAAAAACTTAAAACATGCTTAAAACGTTAGCACTCATTGGTCTTAAAGGTGCTTTCTTTGTATTTCTCCTATGGGATCCAGGGAACTGGGCAAAGGAAGCTCTGGCTCTTTCCTTCCTTCCTTCCCGGGGGCCAGGAGGAGGAAGAGGAGCCTCAGTCAATAGAAGGAAGAGAGGCTTGGCTCAGTAGCTCTGCTGTGCGACTGAGAAAGCTTGGCAAAGCAAGCTATTCCTCCCCCCTTCCTCCCCAAGGGAGGAGCCTCAGCCAGTGGAGAAATAGAGGTTTTGCTCTGTAGCTCTGCTGTGCAATTGAGCAAGCCTTGCAAAGCAAGCTGTTATGCAGAAGGAAGCAAGAGAGAGGGAGAAGGAAGCAGATGATAGCCAGTTACTTGGGGGCCTGATAGGAGCCCTTCGGGGGCCTGATTCAGCCCCCGAACTGCACATTCGGCACCCCTGCCTTAAATGTTCTCTGGCCATGCATACAGCAGTTGAAAAAAAGAACACAGGACAGAGAATACTGCTTACTTGCAATTCTATTGGCAGATTGCAAGTAAACAATGTTGCTTCTTAGCTGGTCTGGTATAGCCCAGCCAGCAGCAACAACAGCCTTGCAAAGCTGCATGCTTTTGTATTTTGCAAATGCATGTCTTTGATTGGCTGCTGGGGACCCCTCTCCCTCTTTCCCCCTGATTCCAGGGAGGCATTGGGAAAGGTGGGAAAAGGCAGAAAGATGTGGGAAAGGAGGCCATTAGCTTTCCTTTAAGCTTTAAACTTCCTTCGCTGTTATGTGGAAGCCCCAAATGCCGAATACTGAGTCAGCGGTATTCGGGACAGCCATGTTCAGCTCCTGAATGCCACTAGAGAATCTGATTCAGCTGCATTCGGGGTTGAATACAGCCGAACCAGTGGCTATTGGGGGGGGGGCGCTATTCAGTTCAGTTTTGGGTTTCTCAGAGAATAATAATTTTTTTTAAATCCCCCCAAATTTATGTTTGGCTTTAAATAGAGATCCACTGGTTCTGGAATATTTTGAAATTTTTATCGTGCATATAATTAATTTGTCTCAGGTTATGAACAAAGCTAGGTGTAACTTATGCAGAACCACTTAAGAGCCATGGTTTTAGGGAAATAGTTACATACATACATAGCCTTTGGGATAGAATTCTTTTCTGAAACTAGCTTTATTCTGTGGAGTAGTAAGTA
Organism: Heteronotia binoei; assembly: GCF_032191835.1. NCBI lineage: Eukaryota > Metazoa > Chordata > Lepidosauria > Squamata > Gekkonidae > Heteronotia > Heteronotia binoei. The sequence goes on from NC_083224.1 coordinate 94,460,928, forward strand.
GATAAAGCTGATCATTGATTCTTTGTAAAAGGACACAAAAGTTAGTGCTTTTATAAAATACTGCTTTCAGTATTTCCTTGTACCATTCATGGCATGGGATTTTGAAAGCAAAAAAGCATTCCCTATTTAAAATTATGTGAGAAAAACAAACTTTGTAGAGTTGGCTCTTTGCTAAAACTCATGCTGTTCTGACGTTGTCCTGATGTTTTCTGTAAAAGCAGCTTCAGTGAGTAAAATCTTGACAGATGGCTTTAAAGGGAGCAATACTAACAAGGCTTCTTTTGCAAAACAAATGCTGCAGTTATGAGTTGAGGTTGAGATGATTAATAAAGTTTTTATAATGTGGGCAAAACTTGTTTTTCCAGTCAAATTAAATTCTCAGGAGGCACAGCAGTGACAGACTGTGTCTGGCACAAGTAGCTGATTTTCCTGAATGTTAGAAGAATATGTGACCAACAAATTATTCCAGCTCAGAGGAATGTTTGTACTGAGTTGCTTGCCACTGCTTACATCTGTGCAAGTTCAGAGTTCATCACCAGTCTAAGAGTGAAGACAGCAATCTGTTCATGCTGTTCATATATATTATTTGGTGGTGCAGCGAGACTTGGTTCTAGCTCAGGCAGCACACTTATTATGAGGGTTCCAAAACTGATGTGAAGACATAATATGTGTATGCCTCAACTAACAATGACTGAGGGTCTTTTTAGACTATTATAAGTATAATTAATTCCCTGTGTGGGCTCAGGCTTGAAGATGGTACAATTATATATTGAAGTAAAATTGTAATTCTTTTTGCAGCTAGTTGGTTAAACTACATATGCATCGCTGAGAATCATAGAGTTGGAAGGGTCCATACAGGCCATCTAATTCAGCCCCCTACTTAAGACAGGATCAGACTAAAAGTATCCCTGACAAGTGTTTTTCCAGTCACTGCTTGTAGACTGCCAGTGAGTGGGAGCTTACCACCTCTGTAGGCAGCTGATTCCACTGCTGAACTACCCTTATTGTAAAAAATTATTTTCCTAATATCCGGCCAGTATTTTTCTGCCCATAATTTAAACTATTATTGCAAGTCCTATCCTCTGCTGCTAACAGGAACAGCTCCCTGCCTTTCTAAGTGATAGCCTTTCAGATACTTAAAGAGAATAATCATGTACCCTGTCAGCCTCCTCTTCTTCAGACAGAACATTCCCAAACCCCTCAGCCTTTCCTTGTATGGCTTGATTTCTAGGTCCCAGTTAATCTTCATCACTCTGTTCTGCACCTGCTCCATTCTGTCCACATCCTTTTTGAAGTGAGGTCTCCAGAACTGCATGCAGTACTCCAAGTGCAGCCTGACCAAGGTGGTGTTCAATGGGGCTATACATCTTGCTGTTTGGATGTTACACTTCTGTTGATAAACCCCAATACTGCATTAGCCTTTTTGCCACTGCATTACACTGACTGTTCATATTTAGTTTACAGTCCACCTATATCCCAAGATCTTGTTTATACACATTGCATTCCAGAAGTTTATCCCCAGTCTAGTATATGCACTTCTCAGTTTTGTTACCTAGATGTAGAACTCTGTACTTACGCTTCTTGAATTGCATCTTATTCACATCTGCCCACTTTTCCAGTATGTTCAGATCTCATTGAATTCCAGGATTTTCACTACCCCTCCCAGTTTGGTGTTATCTACAGATTTAATGAGTAGTTCATCCACTCCCTTATCCAGATTATTTTAAAAATATTGAAAAGTACAAGACCCAGAACCGAGCCTTGTGCCACCTTGCTGGATACTTCCCTCCAATCAGATGAAATGCCACTGACAAACTACTCTTTGGGTGTGGTTCTCCAAACAATTCCCTATCCACCCAACCTATAGTCTAGTCATCAGTCTTCCAGTTTACTCATCAGAACATCATGAGAAAGTCTGTCTTGAGCTTTACTGAAATCCTCAACAGTGTTCTCATGATCCAGTAAGGTCATCACTTGATCAAAGAAGGAAATGTGGTTGGTCTGGCAGGACCTGTTGGTGACAGATCCATGCTGAGTTCCCCAAATCACCAAGTTGCCTTTCAGATGCTTTCAGATTGATGCCCTCCAGTATCTTCCCTGGGACAGAGGCCAGACTGTCTGGGCTTTAGTTTCTTGGGTCATCCTTCCTCTCGTTTTGGAAGACTGGGATAACATTTGCCCTCCTCCAGTTTTGTGACAGGTCTCCCATCCTCCAAGAGGTCTTGAAGGTAATGGACAAAGGCTCTGGAAGTTCTCTAGAAAGATCTTTGAGAACTTTTGGGGGTACTCCATCTGGCCTGGGGGAATTGTACTCAACCAATGTAGTCCATGTCAACCAGCAGCCCAGTTGTTGTACCTTGCCTACTACCATTTCTAGATAAGCCTGTTGGTTTCTTTAGGGAAAAAGCTGAGGCAAAATAGGCATTGAGCCTTTTTGCTTTCTCTCTGTCATCTGTCAGAATTTCTCCATTTTCACCCAACAGTGGGCCTGTCGCCTCTTGCTTTTGGTCCTTACATATCTAAATAACCTTTTCTCGTAGCAATCTTCCCTGGCCAGCTTCAGCTCATTCTGAGCTTTGGCCTCTCTGATGGCTGACCTATAATGCCTAGCAGATACTCTTCTTTAGAGGAATGTCCTTCTCTCAATTTCTTGAACATTTCCTTTTTCTTCCTTAGCTCATCATGGAGTTTTCTGTTCGTCCATATTGACTTCTTGGATCTCCTACACCATCTTTTGGAATAGTACTGACTTGTGGTTGCAAGAATTCTTGTTTTAGGAGAGCCCACCCTTCACTTTCTCCTTTACCTTCCACCATTCTTGCCCATGGAATGACTCTCATCATGCCTCTGGGTTCAGTAAAGTCTGGCCTATATAATCTAACTTTCACGTTTGGCTACGAACTGCCTTGGCCCCCCATAGCAAAAGGAATTCTAGGAGGACATGTCACTTCCCCCTAAGGTCTCCACCACCATAACTGCATCTACCAACTCCTGCCTATTTCACATATTTTGGTGATTGATTGCTGGCCACTGTATCACTCAGGAATAGGACTGCTTATATATCTTTCACAATAAAAGTGTAGTAGCGACATTGCAGGATGTGTTAGCAAAAAACAAACAAAAACTATTAGCATGTACAATCTGATACATAAAAATGCTGCTTTTTATGCTCTTCAGTTTGAATGGCAATTAAAAATCAACTGAACAATGTTCTAAATTTTTGCTGCACAGCAAAATTAACAATTTCAGAGAACAAGGAGGATTCTCATTTGGCTGCAGTGGTTTATTAAAGTATGGGCATTGGTAGTATTGAAAAGAATTATGGTAGTTTAGCAACAAGACCTCATTCATCTTATACGCAGGGGAAAAGCTATACAGCAAGAGCTATAAGATGCAGGACTTTCTTTTTTTTAGTAATGGTAATTTCAAGCACTATTTGCAACAAACACAAGTTTCCAACAAGTTTATGTCTGCAGTCAGTCTCATATTCTGACAAGTCAACCTGCATTGTTGTTCTTGTCTTTTAAAAGACACTAGACTTTAAAAATGCAGTCTTTGGGTTTTGCATGGAGTACTTTATTTTTGTCTGGTGTATGCTATTTTAGAGTGCTGACTTTGAGGGGAACTAATCTTTTTAAAAAGATTAGGACACTCAGAGTTTATGTAATGATTCATAATGAAGACACTTTCATTGGATTGCATTTTAGTGAAATCCTCTAAATATTTCTGTAAGCTGCCCTGCATCAAACTCTGTAATGAAGATTCTGCACATGTTAGTATGACCACATAGGACATAAGAATCCTCAGTATTTCACTTTGACTGGAGTTGCTCTGGCTAAACCTCACAAATGATCAAAGTACTTCCTTGGGAAAACTTCTGTTTAAATATATTGCTATTTTAAATCTAATGCCACAAATGTTTTCTCAGTCCCCAAAGAGTATCCTTGCAGAAATAAATCAACTTGGGTATGTGGACAATTGCAAAGGAAAATAAAAATAAAATCCATCCATCAGATGAGTTCTTGCCAAAGTATGATACTTCTTAGAAGTTCTGTTGAGGGTCTCTTATCTTTTTTCCATGTGAAGACATATTTGAGCAGTTAGATCTTTAGGCATCAGTTTGATTCATGGACTTCAGTTGACTGAATGCTACTTTATCCTGTTTCTTAAATTGGAGAAGACCATACAGTGGGAATATTGAGCCCTTTCAATGTTTCCACAGATCCAGACATTCACGGACTCAGAGATATTGGGGTAATGAAATTGTTGACTTTAATAGTGCATACAGAGTTTTTGAAAGTAATGCCATTTTTATAAGTGATAAAAACTGACACTGCAGGCTAAATGAGTACATGAGGAAGAGAATTTCCTGCTCTTAAATCATTTTAATTGTCATACTCCACCCCATCCCCCTTTTTCAGTTGTAGAAGCAGTGTAAAACAAACAGTTTGCTAGCTGGGATAAACCCTCTATAGCATGGGTAGGAAGCCTTTTTTCTTTCAAGGGCCATTTGGAAATTTATAACATCATTTGCAGGCCATACAAAATTATCAACTTAAAAAACAAGTGCTCCGCCAAGGGAGAACTATTCAGACTGGCAAAATTGATGCAAATAATTGTTTTTTCTATTTGAAGTCATGTGGGGGGAACTAATTTGGCACGCGCACACCTCTCCACACCGCTGCCCTAGGTCCAGGACAAATGCCTAGGTCCAGGGGGTTTTTTTGGTAGGAAAAGCCCAGCAGGAACTCATTAGCATATTAGACCATATCCCCTTATATAAGCATATTAGGTCACACATATTAGCATATTAGGCCACACCATCTGGGGTAATCAAATGCAAATTGAACTGGTGGTAGCTGGCTCCCACTCCTGCCACCCCTCCCTTTATACGAAAATTGTAGCTGCTCCTAGCACACCTTTAAAGGCACCCACATACCCCAGCAGAAGTCCTTCACAATGCCCACCACTCAGGCTCCACAGAGAGAACGAGAGAGAGAGAAAGGAAGGAAGGGAGAAAGGGGAGGGGAGAAAGAGAAATAAAGAAAAGGGGGAGAAAGGGAAATGAAATGGAGGGAAGAAAGGGTAATAAAGGAAAACAAAGAAATAGGGGGAAGAAAGGAAAATAAATGGAAATAAAGAAATGGGGGGAATAAAAGGAAATGAAATGAGAGGAAGAAAGGGAAATAAAGAAAGGGAAATGAAAGGGGGGAAGAAATGGAAAGAAAGGGAAATAAAGAAAGGGAGGAAGAAATTGAAAGAAAGGGTAATAAAGGTAGAAAGATGGGGGAAAGAAAGAATTAAGGGAAACAAAGAAATGGGAAGAAATAGAAAGAAAGGGAAATAAAGAAATGAGGGGGAAACTTATCTGAACTGTGACAGTGACTTTTTCAGGCCCTGCAGTGATCCTGGCTGGCCAGCCGGGCCCCAGGGAGGCCTCCATGTGGCTCGGCTCAGCCCAGCAATCCTTGCTGGCCAGCCGGGCCCCAGGGAGGTTGCCAGATGGCTTGACTCAGCCCAACAATCCCCGAGGGCCAGACCAAGTGATCCTGAGGGCCATAAACAGCCCTCAGGCCGGATGTTCCCCACCCCTGCTCTATAGAATCTCTATAACTATAAGTTCAAAGCTGATCTTAGTGCAAAGTAATTTCCAGTAATAGCCCAAATATTTCATTCTTTTATTGAATCAAAAGCAAAAGTTTAAGCATTGCTAAGACAATTCTGCATGGTCTAAAATCAAGAGCTAAAACATCCATATACAATTCTTGGACAAGAGATATCACAGGTGAGTAGTGAGTTGGACTATTAACTGATCACTATAAAGGATAATATATTTGTTGTATGGAGTGTCTGCTAGTGTGAAAATGAGTTCTTAGTTTTCTATTTTGGAACTAGGGTTGCCAGCCCCTAGGTGGGAGCAAGGGTTTCCCCAATTCTGAGGGCTGCCAGCCAGCTGGCGGCCGGGGGAAGCCCTGTTCCCAACTATAAGCCCATGAGGCTTCCCCTGATATGATGATATCATGTGCAACATCATCAGATTGTGGATGTTGTATGCAGTGATGTTGCCTCACCCTGCAGGCTCCCAGGGAGCTCCCTCCCACCTCCCACTGTCACCAGGTAAGGACTATCTGGAACACATATGCCTGTAGTTCCCAAAGGCTATAGTTAACAGCTGATTTATTCTAAATGGTTTTACTCAGAAGCATTCTTTGCTCTGAGCATGATCTCTCCTGGGTGGAAGCAACCAAAGCACTATTGGCTCTTGGAGCTAGGTTGACCACTTCCCTGAGCAACTTTCTCCATATTTCATCTTCTTTGTAATATCATTACTCCCTTGAACCAATCAGTACATGATGATCATGCTTCAGAGAGAGATGTGACTGTAAACCAAGCGTTGCGCATGCGGTTATAAACAAAGCATCTATTGTACAAAATTATATTTAAGTTTTGCTTCTTCTTTTTTTTGGGCTAGGAAAAGTTTTTTTCATGTTGCAAGTGCTGAGTACTCTCTTGCTTCTGTAGTTGAAACATATAGTGTTGTCTGGAGTAAGACGATAAACTGATACCTAGCTAGAGTTCAATAGCTACATTTGAAGGGAAGCAGAAGGAACATATTGCCACAATTTGTAATCCATGCCACTGTGGTATAGCGAATCTCACTCTAATTCAGTATTATTTCTGTAAACTGTATTTTGTAGGGAAAAAATTGTATTGAAAAGGAAGGTGTTTCTTTTTCAAAGTTAAGTGCTAATCCAAACTTTTTTTAATAGTCTGGATCGATGTAGACAATGCAGTTGTGTTTTTAAAATGAAATTACAAAATTATCTTAAGTGCAGTGGCTGCAGCAAAGGAATTGTTAATAATGTGAAAATTGCAAAATAAAGGTTTGTTAGATTTAGCATTTACTGGAAAAGGGTCAGTTTGAGAACTGCATTTTACTGTAGTAATGTGGCTCAGTTGTCAGGCAATAAAGTAGGTTCCAAGAAAAGTGTATGTCTATACTTCTGAATACTAAGAGTAGTTGATTTCCCAGGCACGTTTCATTGGTTTGCACATCATTAGGTGACAGCATTGGTGGGTAGAGAGAATTAGAAGAAAATTCTTTCTGTTTTAGTAATTTTTTAAAATGGACTTGTTTATTGATTCAACAATATAGTGTTTGTAAATATGTTTCATCTTTATGTATCTGTTGCAATTTGTCTATCTTACCACCACCCTATTCCTTAGCCTATTTTACACCCCCCCCCCCTCAAAGCAAACCCTATAAATGCATCTGCTGCAAAGCAAATAACTAGAAAAAAGCAGAGGAGGGGCAAAATCATACCTGAGTGAACATATTGGGGGGGGGGGGGGATCTGTTCTGTGTTTTAAAAGATAAAAACTGCTAAGATGCCTGTCACTTAGATTTATTGCCTTTAGTGAATTCAAACGAAACGTTGCAGCATCTTTTCTTCAGCACTGTAATTCTCTGCTCTCTTCTTTTGAAATAAAGATTGTAGAGTAGGTGCTTGGGCTTATAGTTGAAAAACAACAACTCTTTTATCAGGCTCAAAGTATGTGCTGCATGAAGAAGCATTCCCCCTCCCCAAAAAAGCAAAGATCAGCCTGAGTAGGCCGTAGATTGTGGGCGAATGAAGATGGTCTTCTTAGCCCTTTCTCCTCTTGTGATTTTCCAGCTTAAAAATTGTCCCTTCTTGGCTAATTTTTCATTTTAAAATTATTCTTTCTGGGCTGTTTTTTCAACCATGGAGGGGGATTCCCCCCACCAAATTATTAGAGAAGTTTTAACAGTCCCTCTCTGTCTGTTATTCCTTCTGCCCCAATTTGTAATCTACTCAGGATGATTTTTGCTTTAAAAGAAAAACATGGAACTTCATCTATGAATCTAAGAAACCTCCCAATATGGAGATTATTTTTCTTTTAATTGAAAATAAACGTTGCCCATCCTATCACTATACTATAAAAACTCTGTGATCACATTTGACCTGTGATTTGTGTCTAGCCTGAATCTAAAGCTACATGTTAGACTGGTGAAATGATCTACACATCTAAGGAAGGGGGGAAGGAAAAGGGGAGATTTTCAGAGAAGAGTAGGAGGAGAAATAGAGAGAGGGGTAGGTTGACATAGAAGGAGAAGTGGAGAAATAGAGACCAGTAGGTTGACAGAGAATGGGAGGTGGAGATTGATGGAGAAGGGGTGGGAGACAAAAGAGTTGAGGTGGTAAATTGACAGATAAGGGGAGGGGAGAAAGAGAGGAAGATAGCCAGAGAAGGGGGTAGGTTGACAGAGGAGAGGAGGGGGCGATGAACAGAAGAGGAGGGGGAGAAAGAGGTTAGTGGGAAAAGAGAGAGAAGGGAGAAATAGATAAGGAAGAAGACTGACAGAAAGGGTGAGGAAGAGAGATAGAGAGGATGGATAGAAAGGGAGGGGGTGAGAAAGAAGGGGAAGATTTTTAGAGAAGGAGAGGGACAGGAGTATGGGGGGGGGGAAGGATGTACCCTCCCTGCAAGTTTCTTGTGAGGTCACCACTTGTAAATTCTAACAGCAAAGTTGGCCAATTCTGAGGTTACTTAAATCCAGTGACTAGAGGCGTGAATGGAGAGGTTTACAGAAAAATTTGAAACCTTAAAAAAATGCATGGAGGGGGTAAAAAACCCAAAATGATTCTTAAAAACCCAAATGATAAAAGTAACTTTAAAAATTCAAAGCCTTCAGTAGGTAGTTGTTTGGCAAGCACAGCATTCTAGGCTTGATGTCTGTCAGTAAAAGGCAAGGGGAGGGTCAGGGCCCTTTCCAGCCCTGTTTTGGCCTTTGAGAAAAGACTTATCAGGTCCATGCCTGGCAGCAGCCACCTGACAAATTGATACCAAGTATAGCATCCCATTGCTGGGCCATACTTTTCCTAAGTGAAGGCTGCTGGAAGGGAGAGGGAGAGAGGGAAAGCTGAAGACAGAATGGCAGATAAAGTTAAGTTGGCTGTTGGGTGGAAAGAAGAGAAGTAAGCTGGAAAAGGGGTGGAGGCTTCAGGAAAGGGAAAGAGGAATTAGTAGGGGAGGGGGAAAATGAGATTTCTCTTGCAGATTCTTTCAAGGCTTCCACTTGTCATAGTATAATTGGAATGGATATCGTCTCCATAGAAGCAGGAATAATGTCAGTAATGCTTGATGGGAGCATGAGAAACTACCAGCTACTTGGACAGGCATAGATGTATATACAGCAGGGGTGGCCAACGGTAGCTCTCCAGATGTTTTTTGCTTACAACTCCCATCAGCCCCAGGCAGCATGGTCAATGGCTGGGGCTGATGGGAGTTGTAAGCAAAAAACATCTGGAGAGCTACCGTTGGCCATCCTTGATATACAGGGACCAGACTAGGATTGTCAGGTCCAATTCAGAAAATACCTGGGGACTTTGGGGGGTGGAGCCAGGAGACTTTCCTATTCCCTAAAATAAATAAATGTACAGCAGTACCATTCCCCTGAATACAGCCTTCATTTCCTGGACCCCCAGCAGCTGGCTTCTAGTGTGCTGGCCTTTCTGGTGGACCTCTTGATGGCACCTGGTTTTTTGTCCACTGTGTGACAGTGTTGGATTGGACTGGATAGGCCATTGGCCTGATCCAACATGGCTTCTCTTATTTTTTGGCTGCACTTCCACTAAATGAAAGTGAGCACACACACACACTCACAAAGCAGCCGAAATAAATGCAGTTTGCAAGCACACACTTTTGTGATCTCACCAGGGTAGTTCTCTTTACTATGCAAATGACTTCTGAAAGGACTGTGCTGGCTTCTCTTCCTTACTCACAGACTTACCAGGAACAGCCATGTGGCTCTGCTGGCTCACCCCACCCCCATTTGTCCTTGTTCTTACTAAGATTCAAAGGCACACACGCCTTCCAAGTTTCCAAGCTTCTTCTAAGCTTCCAAACTTCTTTTAAGCCTTCAGACGAGGAAAGACACAGTGTGCCTGTTAGGGCAGGGGTTCTGCCCACTAGCTAGGTGGCTGATGGCAAGGAGGAGCCTGTAAAACCAAGGGATGGTTGGCTTCTGTGACAGTAATGAACGGGTTAACAAGAAAACTAAGGATGCATAGAGCCTGCGTCAGGTGACCTTAGGGTGGGGGCCAGAGTGCTCGGAACTCTCAGAGGTGATTGACAGCTAACGGCTGAGGGCAGTTAGTGTCTGACGGAGTCTGAGGGAGAGTGCTGAAGAGAGCAGGTGGTCTGAGAAGGAGCTGAGACAGGAGCTGAGGAGAGTCTTCAAGAGAAGCAAAGCTCACTGATCACTCTATAAAGACAGCCAAGGGGCTGTGTGTGACTAGAGAGAGTCACAGTAAAAGACCTGAGAGGTCACAGACACAGATACACGTCTCTTAAGAGCTAAAGAGGTGGTTGAGGGAAAGATGTGGGTCTAGAAGTCTGAAGGGCTGGGAGAAGAGACACCAGTCGACTTAAGAGACTTGGCACATTATACCCAAGAGGCCAACCCAGAATAGTGTTGGAGAGTGAAAGCTGTATGATCTGTGAAACCTGAAAGACCTAAGTGAACTTGATGTTATAAAGCCTGAACTACGAAGAAACTGTTAACTGCTTGAGATACAATATAGCCCATGTATATAATTCCCATTCCCCAGTTGAAGACGGTGTGTATGTTAATAATTTTCTGTGGTTTACTTTAAAGTTCTCTGGTGCCAGTATATTGGGAAAACTATCAAAGCTGCTGTGGTCCCCTACCTACAAACTGAGGTTATATCCATCTGAAAGCAAAACAAACCCCCCGAAGAGACAAGTATTGAGAAATCCATATTACACCCACCCCTTGCGTTTCATAGTCGTGAGGTAAAATTCAAAAGGAAGAACTGAGGCTGAGGAGGGGCTGGGGTAGCCATAAGCCGCATATAGAAGCGATCCAGTGAGACCACGAGGTGCGCTGTTATAGCTTCACTGTTAAATTAAGTTGTGCTAGGCAGAGTTTGTTTCCTTTTTGACCTGTTCTATGGTTTTTTCGGCACAGATCCTCTGTCCTTAGGCACGTAGCACTTCTGTCTGCTCAGTCACACTGCCTTGGCAGTGCTTTCTAACATCAATCCCTTCTAACTCAGACTGAGGTAAATCCATTTAAGGTAAACAGATTAACACATTTTCCCATATCTAACTTGAGAACTGAGAGTCTGTCATTTCCCTAAAAGCATTGCATGTGACAGGTCCCAGATGCTGAGCTTCTCAGGGCAGCTGCCGGATTTACTTGACTGGATTGGGTTTACAGCTGGTGTCCGGCTGTTCTTTGTTATGTTTATCTGCAGTCTCTGGGGCTAATCTGATTAGCTGATAGTGTTATCTTGCTAAAGATCCAATTTCCCCTGAGCCCAGGGGGTGTGGTCTTTACAGGGCTTATCATTGCTAAAGTGGGCCTCTGCTTTGGGATATTAGTGAGATCAGCACAGAATGGCAGCTGTGTCCCAGCATCAGTCCAATTCTTGTGTAGGCACAAAAATGAAGATTAACCATCACCTGAGGGTTTTGTTTTTTGTAAATTATTTGGTGTCTGTACATTTGCAAGGATGTTAATGTAAGGCCACACAGCATCTATTAATATGAATAAAATTAAAATAGGTGGATTAATCTTGCCTGTTCTTCAAAATGGTCAAGATTTTTAAAAATCATTCTATTAATTTAATCACATATTCACTGTTGAAAACTGAAACAGTTTAATGAAATATCTGGAATCTACATGGGCCAAAATAGAAGAGTCTTCTGACACCTTGAATAAAAACAACAATATTGTGCGAGTTTAAAGACTAACTAATTCCTTTTCATGGTGTTTATTTAAAATATTTCTCATCCTCCCTATTTACCCAGTTAGTGAGTAGCAAGGAACAAATCAAAAGAGTCCTCACCTGCTGATAGAAGCCAATGATAGGTGTTAAGTTTTCATGGACTGGAACCTACTTCAGATGCAATTATATAGTGGTAGTGGCCACTGCTCCCCAGAAACTTATGTAATGGTAAATCAAACTTGAGCAAGAATCCTTGTTTTCATTTTGCTTCTGTTGCTGTTGAATTGAATCTATATCATGTCCACTAGTCTGTTTCAACAGAATTTACCTCTCTTCCATGGAGGTCACTGGGGACCTATGTTTCACTATCATGAACCTGCAGTATCACATCACATGCATTACTTGTTAGTTCCATAACTGATTGGCAATTACACTCTCTTCCACCACAAGTGATCAAGGTGGAAAATGCTTTATTTTTCTATGGAATTTTTTCCCTATTTTTGAGGATTAATAGTTTCTAAAAATGAGTAACACTGAATGGATGCCTTTGCCAATGCAATAGCAGTTTCAAAGTTGTGATTAATGTTTTTCAGGTGGCTATTCCTAAGAATAGTGTGAGAATGCATGTGGGTTCTACTGACTTATACATGTTTTGGGGAAAATAGCACCACATATCCATATTATGTTTTCTCTCATGTGGTGGAAGAGAGTGTAATTGCCAATCGGTTACGGAACTAACAAGTAATGCATGTGATGTGATTCTGCAGGTTCATGATAGTGAAACATAGGTCCCCAGTGACCTCCATGGAAGGAGGCCAAAATAGAAGAGTCTGTTGAAATAGACTAGTGGACATGATATAGAGTTCTGGATAAATAAATAAATTTGAGATGCCAGTACAGTCCTCTTCATTTTGTAAAGAAGGGTAGATTATTGGGAGAAAGGGAACATCTCCTCTCTTGTCACCTCAATCTGACTCAGGTCTTTCAACACCCCTCCCGAATTCAGCAGTTCTGGAGTGGGCAAAAAATGCATTCAGCTTCTCAGCTATTCCCCTATCCTCTTTCTGTGATCCTTTTACCCCTTGGTCATCCAAGGGCCCCACTGTCTCCCTGGCTGGTTTCCTGCTTCAAGCATGTTCAAGCGTGGACATGTTGCCAGGGCTGGTTTGTATCCCAGCATGACTTCATTTGGACTGAATATTGCTGTTATATTTAGAAACCAGCATTTAAGGGAGGAGTTCTTCAGCAAGTTCCTGTTCTGCCTTAGGAGTCCTAGAATGTGGTGGTAGAAATACATAGTGAGCCATAGCACATATGTAGTAGAGTAGAGATGTATAGTAGAGTGTGGTTGTAGAGATGCATAGCAGACCATAGGATGTTACATGCTGCATCTAGGCTGGCTAAAGAATCATAGAGTATGACGAGATCTCCAGGGCCATCAAGCCCAACCCTCTAGAAGCCCAGTAAATCGTATGGTTGATAATCTTTTCAAGTTTTTGGAATAATTTTTTAGTATACTTCTATTTAGTTTGTTTTGTTTGTAGTCTTATGTTGGATAGCCATTCCAAGAATTTGGTGCAGGTTAGTGGTTTAAAAATAAAACAGTATATTTAAAAGCAAATAACCCATTAAATCAAATGTACCAAATTTCTGGTTAATATTGGCTGTTGATTGGCAGCCTGAACAGGAAGGTTTTGTAGTTGTTTGTCCCCATCCTTTTTGAGTCTGTGGGCACCTTTGGAATTCTGACAGTGTGGTGGGTGCTGCCACAAAATGCTGCAGGAGGCAGAGGCAGCTGCAAAATGGTGAGGTGACCATATGAAGATCCAGGAAAGGTTTTGGTGGGCATCATGGTGTCCATGGGCACTACACTGGAAACCTCTGATTTAGACAGTCTTCGGACTTGAACTTTGACAAAAGACTTCTTTAGCAGCAGAGTCACAAACATGTTGGATAGACACTTTGAATGTTGCTCTGTGTGCACTTGCTGTTTGAACTTGGCAAATGGATAATTTCAGTTGATTTCAGTTCAGTGGATGGTTTCTGTGTGCAGTGCCCAAGCAGTTAGGGACCTTATTGAACTGATTACCACAGAGCCTAGCCTTTAGATTCGAATTACATCTGGAGATCATCTGAAGAGGACTATTACACTGCTGTCACGAATGTAGTCTGAATATAGCACCTGATTTTATTGTATTGGTTGTTTTAAATAGTTTTAATACTCTAATTGTAATTGTGATTTTAACTGGATCTTTGTGGTCTCTGTGCTTCACACTGATAGGATACAGTGTGCCTGCGCCAATCCTGATTGGTACTTAAAAGCTTAAAAGGAAGGATTTTGTGCCACTCCCAGTTGCCATTCGCAGGGACTCCACCACACATGCCCATTGGGACAGGTACAAGGATCCCACCAGTTCCTTTCTGATTGCTGTAGAGATCAGTTCTTCTGTCTTCTCCTCATTGGTACTTATCTTCTCCTCACCTTTTCTTCAAACAAATTTTGTCCCTTTGAGCCTTTCCCCCCTTTTCTGTGGAGAAAAGAACAATGTTGTTGTTAATGGTGGGCGAGTCCTTCCACCCCGCTGTCCTCCCCTTGGGGAAGAACCCCTGCCTCAACTCGACTCCCTATCCTCTGCATGGAAAAACCTTGGGGGTTCTTCAAGCGCTGTAAGCAGTGTGGCAGCAAACTTCCCCCTCCATATGGCCACGACCTCTGTCTTCTGAGCCTTAGGGAATCCTACTACCCAGAGACCTGCCCTCATTGCACCAAGTTCTCCAAGTAGACATGAAAAAACAGGGCTGCCAGACTACATGCAGCCCTTCTAGAGACTGCACTTGCTGCTCCCAGCATGGCGCATCACAGTCTGACTGGGGACAGGCCTCTATGTTGACCCCTTCAATGTTGACTCCCATGCAATCAACTACTGCTTGGTCCGATGCTGACTGACTGGTGCTGAAACACCTGGCCCCAGCATCTGATTTGGACACCTTCACTCCTGCCAAACTACTCAGGGAGGGTAAAGAGCACAAGAAAGATTTTAAAAAGCAGTATAAGAAGGATCCCAAGAAAAACCCTCGCTGTGGTCTTGACAACCAGCCATGTCACATTGGATTCCAAAACTGGGTGTCATCCCACCCATTCATCTCCTCGATTTACCAGTTAGCCAGCTTTCAAATCAAAGCTCGAAGGGCCTACCCTTTCGAATTCAGAAATCAACCTAACACAGCAGATTCCTTCATCGGGCACGGAGAGTAGTCCTCTGGATCAAACCCTGTGGCACAAGAAGCCCACAGAATCTTTGGGCCCGTCCATCCCGCAGCCAGATCGATTGACACCAAAACCATCTGAGCATCAGAGACCTCCGCTGCCCCCACAATGGGAGCAACCGCATTGGCCTTACATGTATGGACCAAAATTTACAAACACTGTTAGTTGTAATAGCACATAAGAAGGATGTAAATAAAGAACAATTTTTATTAATGTCTGTAATGTCTGAATCTTAATATATTTGTACACAATATTATTGTCACTTAACAAGGAGCATTAAAGCAACAGAGTACATGAAAGTCCAATGGAAAAAGAAATTAATTCACAAAGTCCATTATAAGTTCACACTCATCAGTTCTCAAATGGAATCCATCAAGTCCATAAGAAGTCCTGTATGAAGTCCTTGTCCACATGAGGATTCTAGATAATCCCTCATTCCGATGACTTCTTCCTCAGTGAATTATACAAGTAATAAACAATGTTTTACTCTATGCATTATGTAAAGCCACAAGGAATTTGACAAAACCCAAATATAATGCATCTTACCCCCAGATAATGATAGCATGTGCCAAACTATGCCATCACATGCGTTTTTTACGTCCACCCTGTGTGTTTTTTGTAGGTCCAATTAATTAGTTGTATAATTAAGTCTGTAAAACACAAAGCAATTATTCTGGATTTTTTTTTTTTAGTATTTTCTTTAAAAGGATGGAAAACATCCAGCAATATTTTGTTACTTCCATCAACCCCATATTATTTAAGCTAAAATAAAACTTACTCAAGTTTTCAAGTAATTATTTTAGACAAGGCACTCAAGCCACTTAAGGCAAATGTCTTCTATGACAAAGTAGCCTTGCAAAGAACATCCTGACCATACATTACATGTGTGGAGCCTACCCTGTGCCTTCTTCCCCACCATGGATGCCTTATCATTCCCCGGACTGGGATAACTGCTCCATGGTATTCTGCCATTCTTGCCACTGGGATCCTGACTTGGCACCAGAACCACTGGTGCTGAAGGCCCGACAGAAGGATTGGTCCCATGCTCACTCAGCTCTGAAGAAACCTCAGCCCAAGCCTTAAACTCCACCCGAACCACCACCAGATCTCTCCAAAGGAGAGACACCATCATCACAGTTGGACTCGAAGTCAGACACTGCACACTCAGAGAGACCCAGCATCAAGGTTGAACCCTCTCCCCTACAGCAACTGACCAAAGACGTTCCCATATTGCCTTCAGAGGGCCTTTGGGCATATGGGGACTTCATTAAATGAATGGTGAATGCCTTATTTATCTCGGTTACTCAATCACCACTGACGATAACCAATACTGTGTTTGACATTGTACAATGGGATGCTTCTACTCCAGTGGCCGTCCCGATGATGTCTGTCCTTCTCCAGGCAGCCAAAACCACCTGGCCCAAACTGGCATCGACTCCAGTGTCATCGCGCTGAATTGACCACATGTATAAAATCCAAGAGGTGGATGCCGGGTTCCTCTTCAATCACCTGAAGCCCAATTTGGTGGCGGTCACCTCATCCTCCAGAAGAAAAGCGACACATTCCGCCCCATCAGACAACAAAGGGAGGAAACAAAGACTATCAGATGTGCTATCATCACTTCCTGAGGACAAATGGCAAAAAATCAAACGGATCCAAAAGGAAGGAATGTTGGCATCCGAACACCAAGTGAACACAGCAAAACATTCCCTGGATATGGCTTTCACCCTCTGCCACCACTCATGGCTCTGCACCACAGCCTTACTGCCAGACACAAGATCTTGGGTAGAAGGCCTCCCTTTTGAGGGTGATGGCTAGGGTGGCCAGATCGTCCCGGTCACCCGGGAAAGTCCCGATTCTGGCCCCCAATTCCCGCCTCCCGGGCTGGCTATACCGGGACCATTAGAGATCCTGGTTTAGCCAGTGGGGAGCCGGCGGGCTGCGCGCGCGGTCGGGGAAGGCGGCGAGTGAGGGACCGAGCATCCCTGCGCGTGCGCACGGCGGTGTGGCGGGCTCTGCGCATGCGCGGGGCCAGGAGAGTGGGCGGCGTAGGGCCGGCCACACCGCCTTGCGCACGCGCAGGGACACTCGTCCCTCACTCGCCGCCTTCCCCGACCGCGCGCGCGGCCCGCCGGCTCCTCTCACTGGCGTAGGGCCCCGGCGGCGGCAGAGGGGGATGCGGCGGAGGCGGTGGAGGCCGTGGCCGGAGCGGGAGGCGGGCCAGCGGCGCCTGCGGCAGCGTGGCAGGAGGCCCCGGGTCGGTGGGCTCGGCCGCCTCCTCCTCAGCCGCCGCCAGCCCGCCAGCAGCACCAGCCGCCGCTGCGCCTCCTGGCCAGCCCGCCCACTCGCCTGGAGGGGAGGCCGCGCCCTGGGAGAAGGTAAGCCGGCAGGCAGGGAGGGAGGGGGGGCGGCTGGCGGGAGGGGGGGCCGGCCTTCCTTCCTTCCCTCCCTCCTTCCTCCCTCCCTCTTTCCTCCTTCCTTCCTTTCTTCCTTCCTTCCTCCCTCCTTCCCTCCTTCCTTCCTTCCTTCCCTCCCTCCCTCCTTCCTTCCTTTCTTCCTTCCTCCCTCCTTCCCTCCCTCCCTCCTTCTTCCCTCCCTCCCTCCTTCCTTCCTTCCTCCTTCCTTCCTTCCTTCCTCCCTCCCTCCGTCCCTCCCTCCCTCCTCCCTTCCTTCTCTCCCTCCTCCCTCCCTCCCTTCCTTCCTTCCCTCCTTCCTTCTTTCCCTCCTTCCCTCCTTCCTTCCTTCCTTCCTTCCTTCCTTCCTTCCCTCCCTCCCCTCCTTCCTTCCCTCCCTCCCTCCCTCCCCTCCTTTTTTCCCTTCCTTCCTTCCTTCCCTCCCTCCCCCTTCCTTCCCTCCTTCCTTCCCTCCCTCCTTCCTTCCTTCCTTCCCTCCCTCCCCCCTTCCTTCCTTCCCTCCCTCCTTCCTTCCTTCCTTCCTTCCTTCCTTCCTTCCTTCCTTCCTTCCTTCGACATTGTATGCGCAGTTATGGAAGCAAGAAAAAATACCAGAAAAATGGGATTGGATTGTAAAAGTTATTAAATGGTGTGAGATGGACAAACTGACAAGAATCTTAAGAGACTATGATTTGGAAGTGTATGAAAAGGAGTGGAAAAAGTTTAGATGTTATGTATTTATTTATTTATTTATTACTTTGCATTTATATCCCGCCCTCTCCGCAAGCGGACTCAGGGCCACAGCATGTAGAAGAAGAATGGAATATAAATGGAATATAAAAGGATATTGGACAATTTTTTAATAATGATCAAGTACTAGAAAAAAAGTAGAATATGAATATAGATTCTTATGGTTTAAGGGTACCTTTAAATGTTAGTATTTTAAGTATATAACTTCGGTGGGAGTCAAGTAACGGGGAGGGGGGACTAGAAAATAGCATATGGGATTAGGGTTGCCAAGTCCAATTCAAGAAAGACTTTGGGGGTGGAGCCAGGAACAAGGGTGTGCCAAGCATAATTGAACTCCAAGGGAGTTCTGGCCATCACATTTAAAGGGACTGCACACCTTTTTAAATGTCTTCCTTCCATAGGAAATAATGAAGGATAGGGGCACCTTCTTTTGGGGCTCATAGAATTGGACCCCATAGTCCAATCGTTTTGAAACTTGGGGGATACTTTGGGGAGAGTCACTAGATACTATACTGAAAATTTGGTGCTTCTACCTCAAAAAACAGCGCCCCCAGAGCCCCCGAAACCTTCACATCAATTCCCCATTATACCCTATGAGAATCGATCTCCACATAGAGAATAATGAAGTGCTCAGCAGACTCCCCCCCCCCCATTTCTGGCAACACTGAAGGGGGATTGGCCTCTCTACTCATGAGTTGCTGCCAACTTCTTCAAAGTAACACAGACACACCATCCCAAGAGGAAGCCTTTCAACCAGCGACTGAAGCCTCCGGAGGTAGAAACACACATGGTCCTCTGGGGGCGGAGCTCCCCCCCCCTCCGCCGGCCAGACTCCCCGAGGAGATGCCACCGGCAGCCAGAGAGGACGCAAGGACTACGAGTCCCCGCATGCACCTCGCGAAGGGAGTCTGGACTGGAGCAAATAGCAGGCTGGCTGTGGGCGGGTCTTTGTGACCCGGAGAAAGGGAGAAGCCTGAAGCCTGCTAGGGAGGCAGGCAGCGAAAGAGACACGGTGCCATTTCCCCCCGCCCCCCCTGCTTCCAGATTTTTGGAGAGCGGGGGAGGAGGCTGCTAATTCGGGGGTCCCCAGGCAGGGCGGGGGGTTTGGGAAGCCTATATGGGATAGATAAAAAGATGGTATTAATGGATATGGTTACCATATGTTATCAATAAAATTGTGTTTACAGTATAATTTCCCCACCTCATACACATACACATTTCAATCTTTTTTTAACTTTTGGAACAGAAAGCTGCAAATGTGGACAAAGACAGCAACAATTAAAAATAGGTTTACAAAGTATATCTATAAAACAATTAAATTCCGTGGTTCTCATTTTAATATTGTAAAAAGCAGAAACATACATTTATCAGATTTGCTTTTCTTTAAACAAAAATTCAAGAGAAAATTGTGTTCTGAAATGACCTTTTCTTAATTTTCAGGTTCAAAAACTCCTCTTTCTATACATTTTTTTAAAAACCCTGTTAATATGTAGAAAGGTGAAAAGTCAAGAATAATAGAGAGTTGCTCCTTCATTTTTCTCTGCTGAGTGACATAGCTTCTTTCTGAGAAAGGAAGCTGGTACCACATTTCAACATAGGCTGAAATGCTCCCTAGCATTTTGATTCTACATGGTTCCTATACAATAATGGCACTTGAAAGAAAATGTTTTCTGGTTCTGTTCACTAGGTAGGAGTGGTGTCAGGAATCTCAATTCTCCCACAGCAGCTTGGAAACCTTATTTTCACAGAGAAATAGTCAATGTCAGTAGCATTTCTTTTGGTGGTTCTGTTGTAGTGATTCAATGCTTAGGAAAAAAGTCAGATTAAAGAATACCACTTCCTGTGGTAGTAGCATAGGTAAGAGGGGGGAAAGTCAGTGGTGCTAGAATCTATACTATATTTTTCATGGTATAATGAAAATATAGGAAATGATTTAAAGAAGACAAGGCAAGAAACAAAAATCATCTGATTTAGATTGGCAAGATATCTTTCAGTATTCTAGGTGTTTCATAGGGTAATTGGGGTGATTTCTGCAGAGGTTCACTGCCATTTCTCAGAAAATATTGTTTTGGTACAAGGCTCATACGGGTGGGGGGGGGGAATCAGCCTGCAGCTTTTGTAAGGTTTCTTCTGTGATTACTAAAGGCATGTCTCATTATATGGCATGCTTGCTGTTTGCTATAAATTTAACTGTACTTCTGTTTGGCTATGCCCATAGTTCTTACCTTTCTTTCTACTTCCAGAGGAACCTTACTAGCCTCTACTTTTGCTTCTGACAATTTGGCACATGTACATTTTAGCATTGTGGAGTCCATCTGAGATTCTGAATACTGTACTCTTGACTTTACAGATTTTCTGGCATTTGCAATCTATTTTGTTTTCTAGTTATATTCTCTTGTGTTTTGTACATGTGCAGCAACTGTTACTTGACAAGACTGCCTCATAAACTTGTGAAGGTAATGGGGAATGTTTTGAGTAGGTAAACAAAAAAGAAGATTGTAAGAGAAGAGTCTTACATTTCCCCTTCATAGAAGTCCTTGAGTAATATTACATAATAGATGCCAGGACAAAACAGTTCATCTTCTGTAGCTCAAATGGGGAATCTACCTTTACCTGCATTTATTTTCTTGTTGAATTTTATCCCTTCTTATTCATTTTTTTGTCTGTGATGCTTGCATGGAAGAAATACTAACTGAGCTCCATGTATGTAGCAGGCCCTCTGTTTCTTCCTTGCTCTTAGAAGCAGCCTTTTGCACCTGGGAAAAAATGTCAGTGTCATCTCTGATCTTCCAGGAAAAGCTTCTGTGGAGGTGGTTGGGGGGTGGGAGAAGAAACAGTCATGCACAGAAGCTTTTGCAAATGCCTAAAGGTGTTCTTTGGATGATATGTAGCCTTTGTCTAATGTTGGTGCAGTTTTACTTAAACTGATCCTTAGGAGTAAAAAAGAGAAAGCCCAGTAGCATCTGAAAAACTGATGAAATTTGTGGTGTGATATGCTTTCATGAATCACTGATCATTTCTTCAGACCTACATAACAAAGCAGATGCTTTTCCACTGAGCCACAGACTTTCCCCAATCATTTAGGTGAAGCATTTCACTGGCCCCCAGTTTGCTTTCAAGCTCAGTTCATGAAGCTGGTTTTAACCTTTAAAAACTTATATGGTTGGGATCCAAGATATCTCCACCCATATGTTCCTGCTTGATGGGATCTGAGATTAATCAACAGCATCCAGATATTTGTTCCCAGAGATTTCATCCAAATAATTTGATCCCTATTTAGAATCCTGGTGAAAGCTCCTGGATTCAGTGTCACTGCAGATCTCAGTTTAATGAAGACTTTATGGTTTGCAATTGCAGCATAGTATGAAAAGAGAGGAGGGAAATGAGCAGAGAAGGACAAGTTGTTTGTTCTCGTCACTAATGATTTGAGATTTGTCACTGCATCTGAATATAGCTACTGTGTTTTGATAAAGTGGCACTGTGGTACATATCCAGTATATACCATAGTAGCAAAAGAACTGATATTGAACAAAAGTTCAGTGGTACCTTTAATACCAATAAGGACAAAAGTTTATACCCAGAATTAAACCTTGTTGGTTTTAAAGGTACCTCTGGACTCAGCTTTGTTTTAACATGGCAACCCATCTGAAACAATTCATATTACAAGTGTTTCGTATGCTGAATATATAGTCATAATTTGAAGAACAAGAACCATAATATTAGAGTATGTCTGTACTCCAGATTATAAATGGGTTAAATTAATTCTGTTTTGAAGTGGATGGTAAATGCTTTAAAAGTTAGAATCTGGGTAAAGTATTAAATTAGCTCCTTTTGTTTGACACCTTATTATAACTATCAGGTTGAAAACGTGGCTTTCTGTAAAGATTAATTTTGCTCTCTTCTTGTGCAGTAGCTTCTCTTAGAATTTTAAAAATCCTGCATAGTTTACAGATTTACAAAGTCTACCTCTCTGTAATATAACTATAAATCTGAACTTCTTAAGAGCACTGACTAATATGTATGGTGCTTTCAGTTGAGATAATTTGGTTTTTTACTGCTGTTCCTTTGCTTATTTAGTTTAAAATGTGTACACTGCCTCATCGACAATGTTTTGGGTGGCTTTTTCCCTAAGAAGCATATACTATAAAATCTCAGCTTCCAAAGGTACATTAAATCAAATTCGTCATCAAAACTAAAAGCTGGTAAAGCAGCCGTGAAAATAAAACAACCCAGTTAGCTGTTCTCAAAAGCCTAATGACACAGAAAAAACTTTCAATTTCTTACAGATGTTTAGTAGCAAGGCGCATTGCTGAGTATCTGCTGGTAATCAATTTGGAACACTTTGGCCTCACATTCTTAAAGTCCTTGTATATCCCAAAACCCTTGTGTATTCCACCTGTACTATTTTTAAAGCTCTTATAAACCGTACCTGTAATTTATATCAGAAAATTCTGGAACTGGGGGTGAGCAATGTTGATATGGCCCAATGGTCAAAGTGATGGTGTTCCCAGTAGTAATGTATGGCTGTGGGAGCTGGACCATAAGGAAAGCTGAGCACAGAAGAATAGATGCTTTTGAGCTGTGATGCTGGAGAAGACTCTTGAAAGTCCCTTGGACTGCAAGAAGATCAAATCAGTCAGTCCTAAGGGAAATCAACCCAGACTGTTCCCTGGAAGGTCAGATGCTGAAGCTGAAGCTCAAATACTTTGACCACCAAATGAGAAGGGAGCACTCACTGGAGAAGATCCTGATGCTGGGAAAGACAGAAGGCAAAAGAAGAAGGGGACAGCAAAAGATGAGATGGCTGGACGGCGTTACTGATGTAAGAAACATGAATTTGAGCAGACTTTGGAGGATGGTGGAAGACAGGAGGGCCTGGCGTGACTTTGTCCATGGGGTCACAAAGAGTTGGATTTGACTGTGCGACTGAACAACTGAACAAAATTAAGCAGGAGCTTTCATGGACCTCCCCATTTACTGAACTGGTTCGTTTTGTAAAGTTTGTGATGTGGAATCATGGCCCCTCTGCAGGCTAGAGATTGCTGTGGGAGATGAACTGCATGCAAATCCTGGGGTCAGCTTCTCCTGTGGCATGCTTTAGGAGAAGAAGCCATCATAGCCAGAATCTACCTAAAGCCGGGAGAGCCCTCGCCATCACATACACATCCTGGGATCATCTTTCTCCTGGCCATGGTGATCTCTTGGAAAGGATCTCCCTCTCTTCTGACCATGGCAAGCTGCAGCCAGGAGAACATGGGCAAAAGTTCTCTTAGGAAGGGTCTCCTCTTCCCCTAACTGCAGGAAACTATGGCCGGGAAAAAGGGGGGGATCTTTTTGGAGGGGATATCCTTCCTCCTGGCCATGGCAAGCTTTGGCCAGGAGAAAATGGGGAGGGGAATCTCCCAGGAAGCCACAGCCAGGAGAAAGTGGGGGGGGGGATGTCCTGAAAAGTGGCTTAAACCCAGAGGGTTTAAATGGCTCTACTGTGGCAGCCAGGATCTGCCTGTGACTGGGAGAACCCTTCCTGCTGCACACAGAACCTCAGGTCAGCTTCTCCTTCTGCCTGTGGCTGGAAGAGCCCTTCCCACCACATGTAGATTAATTTCAGCCTAACAGCAGGGCTAGTGCGCCTGTTGGCTGTTCGGTTATATGGCTGCCAGCCATTAAACCCCACCCTGGGAGCGGTGAGGGGGGGGGAGTGAAAGGGATTACTGAATTGGCTTGCATCTATTTCAGCCTAACAGCTGACGGGTGCCCCAGCCCTGTTGTTAGGCTGAAGTGGATGCAAGCCATTTCAGTGATCCCTCTTGCTCCCTCCCTCCCCGCCAGTTACCACCATGAGCTGCACAAACCTCCTTTTAAAAGTTGAGGGTCATTGATAGAGATGGGCAGAAACCTCGGTTTATGAACCACAACCCGGCAGATTTCATGAGGAATTTAGGTTTGTGACTAAGTTTGTACCCATCTCTAATAGTAATTGTAGCTTGGATTCTCATAATGTGGTTAGTGTGATTCTGAAGGAGAAGTGAACATTTTGGTTCCTCCTCTCCCTTATAATGGAATATTTTTTCTTTCTAAATGTACAGGTTCTGAAGGCACTTACCTGTGATTTATTAGCTGGAGATGAAATGATGCTTATTTTTCTCTTGGTCTTATGAGTTGCTGTTAAGTTTGCAGCCAACTAAGAGGCTGTAACTGCATGGCAGGTTGCTCAATATGCCATGTCGGAGAACTGACACTTAACATTTGCTTTTTGCTGTTTTCATTGCTTGACTGTGCCTGCCTTTAAAACATTCGGTGACTCTCTCAGGTCAAAGCTATTTCTTCTTGAGAGAACAGGGCATAACTATTGAGCAGCTAGAGCAGGCAAAATCCTTTTGTATGTAGCTCTGCAGCATTCAGTTTCTTTGTTTCCACACAAACTGTGGTTGGCATACCTACTGAGTGCAGACATTTGCACAATGCTGACTTGGGAAGTGCCTTAGCCTTGTTGACCTGTAACTTAAAAATACTTCTGTAGTGAAGTGAGTATGACCAGTAGAAGTCTTCCTAATGAAGATTCTTAACTGTATACAATCCTTCAGAATGTAGTTAGGATCCAGCCATATTGAGATTATCTGGGCCAGCCCTGGCGGGGGGGAGGGATACTGATTTGGGCCCTCCCCCCTTGCCTCCTCAGCAAGGGAAATAGGTGAGTGTGGCAGGGCAGCATGGCTCTTGCACCTCAGAGCGTGTGCACCACCTGGCCACCATCAGCTAATACAGGGTGAGCTGCATAAATATTGGGTACTCCCATTACGAGTGTTGAGCACATCATGAGCAGAGCTGTATAATGAGGTTGATTTGTAATGTGTGGTCAAATGTTACCTGGTTTCACAATTGCTTAGGTGATTGCAAAGAGGAACTGAAAAAAATTCACTTTTCATGAATATTAGTCAGAGAGCATTTGGCTGTAAAAACATGTTGCAGTGCTTCCTATAAAACTTCTGTCATTCTTAAGTTCCATTCTTTTCCGTGTTGGTTGTTACTTTTCTCCTGCTCTGAAGGGCAGAGACAGCAAAGTTTACAAAGTATTCAGGAAGAGTGGGGAATTAAGTTATTTCCCTGTTCCTTCTAATCCCACTGAATTTCCCCCCATTGCTTTTATTACTCCTGTGCCCAGAATCTTACTTAGCAGATGTGAGCCCATTTGCTCCTGTTACTTGACATGAAGCCATTCTTCCCAGCCCTAGCATGGAAGTTGCAACTAGAATATCTTTGGGATAAGTTTGGGGCAATGGTATTGTCAGGGCTGTACTAGAAGTTTAGGGGACTCAAATGCAAGCTGTTGGGTCTGAATGTCTACCTATTTGCATATATGCTTCCATTTGAAGCATTTCCATCTGCCCCATGGCACAAAGTGGTAAACTGCAGTACTGCAATCCAAGCTCTGCTCATGACCTGAGTTTGATTCCGATGGAAGCTGGATTCAGGTAGCTGGCTCAAGGTTGACTCAGCTTTCCATCCTTCTGAGGTTAGTAAAATGAGTACCCAACTTGCTGGGGGTAAAGTGTAAATGATTGTGGAAGGCAATGGCAAACCACCCCATAAAAAGTCTGCCATGAATACGTCATGAAAGCAATGTCACCCCAGAGTTGGAAATGACTGATGCTTGCACAGGGGACTACCTTTACCTTCTAACCTTCCATTTGAAACAGGATGCAAGCTTGTTTTTTGAATAGGGAAAAATAGTGGGGACCTCATAGGCTTTGCTCTCATTGTCTTGTGTAGTTTGACCCTCATCTCCAGCTGCAGTGAAAGACATGTAAGGAGACGTTGGCAGACAGCTGGTGAGAAGGTTCAGACAGAAGCTCACCTGCAGCCAGATCCAGCCCCACTCTTGCTTTGCCGCTTCATTACAGTGTCACCATTGGTGTTGACTGTTGATGATTTCAGGTGGGCATGAGTTCAGTTTGCCTTTTCTAAAGAGAGCAAAAAAAAAAAAAAAGCACAAGGTGCCTGGCCAAAGCTGAGTGTATTAGTTTCCTGGAAGGCTGCTGGTTACAGAAGGGAATTGGTTTTTTGGCATATTCACCATATGGCTCAAGTTGAATCTGAATCATGCTATATGATAAGGAGGCATTCAGCTTCTTGCAGGAAAAATAAATAGCAAAACCCCCCTCTTTACATGGAACTGAAGTGGGAAAAGGGCACAGCTTACCTCTGT
The DNA here is from genome assembly GCF_032191835.1 of Heteronotia binoei. Lineage (NCBI taxonomy): Eukaryota > Metazoa > Chordata > Lepidosauria > Squamata > Gekkonidae > Heteronotia > Heteronotia binoei. Next base: position 94,487,322 of record NC_083224.1, read on the forward strand.
AACGTCCTGTTCTTAAGTACTCTTTTAAAAAAACTGGGTACTCAAATTCTGCTATGTAGCAAGCTCCCCTTTCAGTGATTTTTACTATTTGTTTAATGCTTCTGAGCAGGGGTCGTTTTGTAGGAAAATAGGTGGTGGAGCTCATCCAGGAATTGCTATGCAGCTGCACCTACTATTCAATAGACAAGGTGGGAAGGAACTCTCAGAAAGGTTCAGGAGCTGCGCTCCTGTGAGCGCCCGCTGAATCCGAGGCCTGCTTCTGAGTGTTCAGTAGTCCTTCTGGTAAATGTATTTGAAAGATAGAGAAAAGAGAGACTGGGTGTGAGAGACTTATCTAAAGCCATTTATAGCCTGATATTACGTATATTTTAATAGGATTTACTCCCATTTAAATCTTAAGAGAAAGTTCCATTATATCCAGTTTGACTTCCTAGTAGAGCTGCATAGTTCTGGGCCATTCTGTGGCCAGATATGAACCAGGTACTTCCTGCTTCACAATTTAGACTCTTAGTCATTGTGTCATAAGTAGGGACAGGCACAGATTGGAAAAATGAAGGACTGTGGAGGTTCGTGAATTTCCATGGACTTTCCCTGTTTATGAACCAATTTGTGAGGTCTGCGGGGACCCTCAAGTTTCAAGACCCTCAAGCCCAGTTCCAGCAGCAGCGCAACTCCAATGGGCTCAGGAATGCCTCCTGAGGTGACTCACACAGACAGGTCCAAATGGATGAAATTGACTCCCCCCCCCCTCCTCAAAAAAACCATGGTCCATGGGCAATCCTTCAAGACCTCAAATGTATGAACCAGAAAAATGGACCACAAACCAACCCCCAATATGTGACAAAATTTGGTCCATGGACCAATCCGTGCCCATCCCATATAATAGCTCTATAATCTAATTGCCCCATTGTTGTTTTCCCAGTTCCAAAATTCCATAAACATCCTATATTCATGTAATCTAGGGTATGACAGGTTTGGTTTGAGAACACACTGAGGCTAGGTTGCCTGCTATTTGTTGAGATTAACTGGTAAAACGCCTGTCTAGCATAAACAGTGAGTGGATTCAGCTGATCCATTCCTAATTTGTGTTTATTATACATTTATTAAATGCAGGCTTTCGTCCCATAGATTGGCAATGTTTCTCCTTGTTTTTACAAATCTGTCTTTGCTACAGTCAGTTTTGAATTGACCAGGTTCTTGTGTGACTATTGCTACAATGATATCAAAAATGATATTTGCCTCTGAATCTGTACTTGTTCATTGCCATCTTGGCAAATAGGTATATGTTTTTTATCAGTTCTAGGAAAAAAGCACAAAGGAAAAAACCCACAGACATAAATGCTCACAGGATAAAAGCCCACATGGAAATAAACTCACATGGAAAGAAGCCCACATGGGAAAAAGCCCATGCTGAAAGAAGCCCACAAGGAATAGGGTTGCCAGTTCAAGAAATATCTGAAAACTTTGGGTGTGGAGCCAGGAGACTTTTGGGGTGGAGCCAGGAGCAAGGTTCTGACAAGCGCAATTGAACTTCAAAGTGAGTTCTGGCTATCACATCTAAAGGGACCACACTCCTTTTAAATGCCTTCCCTCTATAGGAAATAATGAAGGATAGGGGCACCTTCTTTTGGGGCTCATAGAACTGGACCCCCTGTCTAATCCTTTTGAAACTTGGAGGGTATTTTGGGGAGAGGCACTGGATGCTATGCTGCAAATTTGGTGCATCTACCTAAATAACCAGCCCCCCCCAAGCCCAAGATACCCCCATTATACCATTTTTTTTATTAATTCCAACTATGTTTATTGATTTCTTCCTTCCAGAGACTTGCCAGAGTCAGTCTTGCTTAGCTTCTTAGATCTGTGAGGTCTTAACAGCTTCTGCTATTTAAGAAGGAGACGCTATCACAGAGCTGGCAGTAATTTGCCTAACCCAAAAACCATACGTTTTGACATTCCTGAAAAGTATAGGCAACCGATACTTCATGATTTCCAGTGTGGAAAAATCCAGGCAGAATTCTGGTTTTAGGTGATAGAGATCTTATGCTTGAATTAAACAAAGATACCATCTATGGAGATGGCACCTCTGATAAAGTGCCAAATATGTTTTACCAACTGTACACATGGCATGCCAAGATGGGTAATTCATATTCACCATGTATTTACATTTTACTTCAAAAAAAGAACATGGGGGTGCGGTCAGACGTTACACTAAAAGCGGATGCATCACGCTCCAATTTGAACCGCCCAATTTTGTATCGGCACATTTCTGATCAGACAACCACTCCCAAAAGAGAGCAGTCCCACACTGGTCCCGTATTTGAATGATCAGACATCGCAGACCTGTATCGCTTCTTCCTTGTGCTTGAAATAGCAAGTTCCAGCAAAACTGGAGTGGAGAGAGAAGCAAACACACGCACACACTTGGGGGGGGGGGATGAAGAGTTCCTGATTGCCTCTTTCCCTAGGAATCATTAGTTGGATTGCATGTTGCACCCTCAGCTAAAAGCAGCATCCCTGGATTCCCTTTTTCTCCCCCCCCCCAACATGTGCACACACATACACACACCTCCCGAGGGGGAGGTTTGCAATCTCTTTGTCAATATGGTTGCTCTAGAACTCAAAACATTTGTAGATGAATGGTGAGGGGAAAGGACTTGGGTTCAGACCCCAGACAGTGGGGAGGGCTTTCTTGCTTTCCACGCCTCTTGCAACCCTTCCCCCCCTCCCGTAATTAGTGTTATTATTGATGACAGATCACTTTTCTGAGCTGAAGGATGCAGTTAAACATTTGGAAGAGATTGTGTGGGGAAGCCAGAACGTTTCCTGGAGAATGACAATTTTAATGTATGTGTTTGGAAAAAAAAAAGCCTAAGGTAGTTGCAATCCATTTTGTGCAGTTGAAAAACAGCTGTTGTGAAAAGGGATCCTTACAAGGGGAGGGGGAGAGAAGCCTAGCTAGACGCATTCAAACTGCCGATCAGTACTTTCAGGGAGAAGTGAAACTTGATGTTGACACATGGAGATCCCACATACTGGGGATATTATATTCCAGTTCCTCTAAAAAAAGAAAGATTCTGCTCCTGTGTAGCCTGTATTGACAGGGAAAATGCAAAACTCTGCTAAACGGTTATGTGGTCATGCGCATGCATGAATTCATCTGTTAATAATGGCGCCAGAAATGGTCACAGTTTGAGGGAAGTGCAAACCAGCTGCATCGCAGATGAGCCGTTCAGACAGAAGTAAACCGATTGTATGCCGCACCAAGCAGGAAGGACTGGACTTTCTCTGGGGTCAAATTGCAGTGAGATCAATCCGGGGCAGGTCGGAATGACTACGAGTTGCTACCAAGTAACAGATGTGGAAGTCTGAACGTGCTCAGGAAATCCAAATGGGAAACGTGCCTATGTTGGAACTAAAGGAGTGTCTGAATGCACCCATGGACACCTTTAATAGAATGTTTGAAATAATGAAGCTATTGATTCCAGATCTGCCACCTCAAAAGTTTTAGTGGATTTTGAGAAGGCTTGTATGAATGTAGTGAGGATTGCCTTTCCACATGCTGACGTCAAAGGGTGTTATTTTCACCTTTGTTATAGTCTCATTAGGAAAATCAACAGTGTTGTTGGCTTGAAGACTGAATATGAAACTAATATGAACATAAACATTACACTGAAATCTCTCACTGCATTAGCCTTTGTCCCAATCCATGATATGAGAACTGTTTTTGATGAGCTTGTTGCCACATTTCTAGATGAAGACAGCTACAATGCAATGCTCATGTATTTCTTTTCAACATATATTGAACGTGCAGCAGGTAGAGATCCTCAGTTTCCTATAAGAATATGGAATCATCATGATGCAACCTTGGAACGGCTACCAAAGACTATAAACTGTTGTGAGGGATTTCACAATGTTCTTAATTCTTTGTTCCATTTCAGTCATCCCAGTGTGTGGTCTCTATTCGATGGACCGCAGAGGGGCCTGACTTGTCACAAGCTAACGTTGGCTAATGCACTGGAAGATCACCTAGAGGTGAAAAAGAGGAAATATGAGGCACTACAAAGCGTGGTGGAAGATAATCTTAGTTGCTTAAAGAGATTGACTAATTTGCAATGAAGTTATATGAGTTATTATTGCTGTTGTTAAATAATTGTTGCTTTTACGATTAGGGTTAGATAGTCTTTTGTTGTGGTTACTGGGTGTACCACAATGTATTAACATTAAAAAGTCTGACAAATTGTAAATTAGGAAAGTATTTAATTTTATTTAAATATATTTCTATGTAGAGTTTAATTTCTGTTATTATTGTTTTTCCTGCTTAATAAAGTTAATTGATAATATAATGGTCACTTTTTGTTGCATGTGAATATGACTTATTTTAATCCTAAAATAACAACAAAATATTATTAATGGTTATCCACAATTATAAACATCTGTGGTGCTTTACCTATTTTTCCATGGGGGCTTTTTTCTATGTGAGCTTCTTTCCGTATGGACTTTTTTATGTGGGCTTCTTTCCATGTGGGTTTATTTCTATGTGGGCATTTTTCCATGGGGGCTTTTTTGTTGTGAGCATTTATGTCCATGGATTTTTTTTTCTTTGGGCTTTTTTCCTTTGTACTTTTTTCCAGTTACCGTTTTTATCCAGTATAAGAGCTGTCCATAACAATCTATATTCTTTGATTACAACTGTAGTAGTATAATTATACAAAAAAGTATAACATCACTTATCTGAGCCTGCTTCAGCAGGGAGGGTGGGATATAAATAAAATAAACCATAACTATCTGAAGACTGGGGTTTCTTGGAGAAGAGGATGATGCTGGTGCTGGAACGCCTGCCCTCTCCTCATTGAGGTCTAAAAGGACTCTAACGGCAGGAGCAGGAGCAGTTGCGACAGAGGGACAAGTGATGGACCTGGGGTCAGGAGGAGGCTCATAGAGGAGGGTTTACTGAGAGAAGCTGTAGATTTTGCAGTTCCCAATGGAAGGATTTTTTTGAGTAAGTACTATTAGGACAGCTTATTTTTGGTAGGTGACAGTGTGCAATGCAAAGCAATTCAGCAGTTTGTGGTGGAAGCAGTTATGTTTTCTAAGTGTGACCAGCTAGGGCTGCTACGTATGGAAGCCAACCATGAATATGTAGGCCAGGAGCCCCCAGTGTGCACCCATGGTTGCCATGGTGCCTGCCAGCACATTTCCTGGTGCCTGCCAAGCTTTTTTTTAAAAGTGGGCATGACCAATGGGACTTTTTGAGTTTTTGATGTTTATGGTCTAATGTTGAAAGTGGCTTTATGTTAAGTACTTAGCCTATGTAAATAGCAAAATGGTGTTCTAGAAGCACAGTGATACTTGATTCTGATTAAATGTAGTTGGGCTTCACTGCTAAAATGTGTAAGGCATCTAACTGGAATTTCTGTTGAAGTCATCAGATGATCCTCTCTTCTGCAGCACAAAATGTGAAAGTCCCTGGGTGGCATCCTTGGCACTAGCCTCAGGTTTCTTTCGCCTTTACTATCCACTCAAGTCACACAGTTGAAAACTGCCATCTCCCACCTGTTTCTTTGGGGCATAATCAAGTGACAGACCCCCTTCCCCCCGAGGGTAAATTCTCCAGCAGGGAGCAAAATCCCATACTGGCCATTTGCTGAGGAAAAAGAAATGGAGTTGCGGGGTTGGGTATGGAAATCCATCAAACAATACAATTCAGGAGTGGGTGGGCGGGCGGGCATGCACAGCCAATGTTACAGATGTGATTAAGTGAATCACTAAATGACTAATTGCTAAAATGAGAGACATCAGCCTTGAAGTGATGCATTTTATAGCAGGAAATCTTATCATAGTCTCAATTGGTGTGTGGTTTCTCAGGAAGAAAAGGCACTTTGTGCATCACATATTTAGATGTAATGCTGTTCTTTATTGTGAAGTCACCTTATATCAGACCATTTGCATCACTATGTCCAGCAGAGATCCTTTGCAGTTTTGTTGCTTGAGGTTCTTTTAAGATGCCTTGGTTTATTAATTTAATTTCTTTGTTTATCACTATCCTTCCTCCCCAGTGAGGACCCAAAGTGGCTTACATTGTTATCCTCTCTTCCATTTTATGTGCTCCTCTCTTCCATTTTATCCTCACAACTATGTGATGTAGGTTTGCCTGAGAATGTGCGACCAGCCCAAGATCACCCAATAAGCTTTCATAGCAGAGTGTGGATTCAACCCTGGATCTTCCAGATCCTTGGCTGAGACTCTGCTATATGAACTGGAAAAAGTTCTTGTTCCTGATGTCCAGAAAGTAGAGATTACTGCTCCATTTTCCTGGTTAAAGATATAATGTTAGTTTCTATGCATATATTCTATGCATAGCAACAGACTGAGCAAGGGATACAAAATAAAGATGAAGACATACTATTCCCTGTCCCTCAAGCCTGTATTTGCCCTAGCTGGCGTTATTCTAAGGCAGGCTTTGTCAGTTTGGAAGTTATTGTTGTTCAGTTGCACAGTCGAGTCCAACTCTTTGTGACCCCATGGACAAAGTCACGCCAGGCCCTCCTGTCTTCCACCATCTCTGAAGTCTGCTCAAATTCATGTTGGTTATATCAGTAATGCTGTCCAGCGATCTCATCTTTTGCCGTCCCCTTCTTTTTTTTGCCTTCTGTCTTTCCCAGCATCAGGATCTTCTCCAGTGAATGCTCCCTTCTCATTTGGTGGCCAGAGTGTTTGAGCTTCAGCTTCAGCATCTGACCTTCCAGGGAACAGTCAGGGTTGATTTCCCCTAGGACTGGCTGATTTGATCTTCCTTCAGTCCAAGGGAACCTCAAGATTCTTCTCCAGCACCACAGCTCAAAAACATCTATTCTTCTGCGCTCGGCCTTCGTTATGGTCCAGCTCTCACAGCCATACATTACTACTGGGAATACCATCGCTTTGACTATACGGACTTTTGTTGGCAGGGTGATGTCTCTGCTTTTTATTATACTGCCCAGGTTCGCCATAGCTGTCCTGCCAAGGAGCAAATGTCTTTTAATTTCATGGCTAAAGTCACCATCTGCAGTGATCTTGGATCCTAGGAATTTGAAGTCTGTCGCTACTTCCATGTATTCCTCTTCTATTTGCCAAGGAGCAATGGGGCCAGATGCCATGATTTTTGTTTTTTGATGTTGAGTTTCAAGCCTACTTTTGTGCTCTCCTCTTTCATCCTCAACAAAAGGCTCTTTAGGCCCTCTTCACTTTCTGCCATTAAAGTGGTATGGTCTGCATATCTGAGGTTGTTGATGTTTTTCCCGGCAATCTTAATTCCGGTTTCTGCTTCATCCAGGCCAGCATTCTGTATAATGTACTCTGTTCTCAGGAGACATGTGAGATGGTCTGGTACTCCCATCTCTTTAAGAATTTGCCACAGTTTGTTGTGATCCACATAATCAAATGCTTTAGCATAGTCAATGAAGCAGAAATAGACATTTTTCTGGTAGTCCTGTGCTTTCTCCATAATCCAGCAAATGTTGGCAATTTGATCTCTAGTTCCTCTACCTTGCACTTTATTACTTCGCACTTTATCACTTCGCTACTCTGTAAACAGCAGCACTTTACCCTCTGATTTATCTGTTTTAACTACTAATTTGTACGACCAGATAATTAATTTTATTGGTTATTTAATTAGTTTCATTATTAGCTAAGTGGATATTAAATTGATGGCAAATTAATTAGTGATAAGTAGTAGTTGGGAAGATTTAATTTAAGGAGCCAAAGGATGTATTAATTGGTTAGTGTTAGCTAAGGAGTTAGAGGGGGTGGGTGAAGGATTTAAGTTAAATAACCTGTGGGTACTGGTTGTGGCATCGTACTAGTTGGAAAAAGAAAGTATAGAGGGCATAGATAATTGTCATCATCAGTTGACGAACTGGTGTCCACCATCAGAAGATGATTGGTCTGGGGATTCCAGTACTCCTGGGGAGGGGAAGGTATGACGGTGGGAACAGGCAGACTTATAAGCGAAGGAGGCCAAGATATGATAGTGCTCGACCACCTTCCAGCCTGCGTCCCATCCCGACAGTGACAGGTAGTGGGACCAGGCGAATTTACTCGCCTCCGACACTGGTGTTATGTAATGCCAGGTCCATTAACAATAAGACCGCTGTCCTTCGGGAATTCCTGCTGGAGTAGGATGTGGACCTGGCATGCGTGACCGAGACCTGGGTGCGAGATGGAGAGACCATGGCTCTCTCGCAGATGACCCCCCCAGAATACTCGGTCTTTCACCAGTCTCGGACTAGCGGGCGGGGGGGGGAGGAGTGGCACTATTCATACGAGAGGCTTACTCCTTTAGGGTTCTCCCGGCCCCGGAGATCCCGGGCATTGAATGTGCTGGCCTGATGTGGGATGTTGGGGAGGGGTTGACGATCTGGCTGGTGTATCTACCGCCTAACGCACCGGCCGGCGCCTTACCATCCCTGGTGGAGGCCGCGGCGGGCTGGGCGTTGGAGTGCCCAAGGCTATTGGTCTTGGGTGATTTCAGTGTTCACGCCGACGACGCGGCCTCCAGTCAGGCGATGGATCTAGTATCATCCATGGCAACACTAGGACTCTCCCAGGTTGTTACAACGCCCACTCATCAGGTGGGACACATGTTAGACCTGGTCTTCACGGCGGGAGTATCAGTGAACGATATTGCAATGGAAGCAGCGCCATGGTCGGATCACTTTGCCCTCAAGGCTCGTATGGATGTGTCACCCCAAACCTGTTTAGGCGGAGAGCATATTTTAGCTCGCCCGCGGAGCTTGATGGACCCGGAACGGTTCCTAACAGCCCTGCGGGATAACTGGCCCACTGGCGATTCCCTGGATGATCTGGTAGAGTCCTGGAACGATAGGCTCTCCAGAGCCATCGAGGTGATCGCACCTAGGTGCCCTCTGCGCCCCCACCTGAAGCCGTCGCCCTGGTTTAACCAGGAGCTGCGGCAATTAAAGCGGGGATTCAGACGACTGGAGAGGCAATGGCGGTGTACTCGAGACGAAGTGACCCGAATATCTTATAGAGAGAGTTTGAAGGCCTATGAGATGGCAATCAAATCTGCAAAGAAAGCATACTTTACGGCCAAGATTGCGTCTGCAACTTCGCGCCTGGCACAATTGTTCGATATAATTCGAGGACTTACAACGCTGCCACAAGGCAGACCAAATTCTTTTGAATTGGAAATAGGCTGTGAGGCTTTTGCGAAATTTTTTGCGGATAAGATCGCATCACTCCGCCTCGACCTCCCTGCCAGTTTTGAGACAGTTAGCGAAACCGAGGCCCCGAGCCTGTCTTCAGATTACATTCTGGATGGTTTTAGCCCCCTCAGCCTGGAGGAAGTTGACAGGATTCTCTTATCTGCTTGCCCAACAACTTGTAAATTGGACCCATGCCCCTCCTGGCTTATTAAATCTTGCCAGAGGGATCTCAGATATCCTGTACGGGATATCATAAATAGATCCCTGATGGAAGGGCATTTTCCAATGTCGCTTAAAGAGGCAGTGGTCCGCCCCCTCCTTAAAAAAACATCTTTAGACCTGGCCCAATTGGCACACTATCGGTCGGTTTCAAATTTGCCCTTTTGGGGCAAACCTATTGAGAGGGCAGTGGCGATGCAGTTACAGACCTTCCTGGAGGACGCTTCCATCCTTGACCCACTTCAGTCCGGCTTTCGCCCAGGCCATGGGATGGAGACGTTGTTGGTTGCCCTGGTAGATGACCTTCAACGGCATCTGGATCGAGGTGGCTCGGCAGTGCTGATGTTGTTGGACCTATCGGCTGCATTCGATACGGTCGACCATCGGTTACTGACTTGCTGCCTTGCCAACGCCGGGATTCAGGGGTTGGCCTTACAGTGGCTTTCCTCTTTCCTTGAAGGTCGGGGACAAAGGGTCGCGATTGGGGGGGAGCTATCCCGGAGGCGCACACTCGACTGCGGTGTGCCCCAAGGGGCGGTTCTCTCCCCGATGCTATTCAACATCTATATGCGATCCCTTGCCCAGATTGCCCGAAGGTATGGGCTGGGGTGTCACCAGTATGCTGATGACACCCAGCTCTATCTGCTTATGGACAGCCAACCGGTCTGCGCCCCGGAAAATCTGGATCGGGCACTACAGGCCGTGGCTGAGTGGCTCAGACTGAGTGGACTGAGGCTAAATCCTGCGAAGACAGAGGTCCTTTGCTTGGGTCGTCGGGGACTGGGGGGGGAAATCTCCTTGCCAGTTTTTGACGGTGCGCCGCTGATGGCAGCGGACAGGGTCAAGAGCCTGGGGGTACTACTGGAGCCTTCTTTAAAGATGGAGGCTCAGATAGCAGCCACTGCTAAGTCCGCGTTTTTTCATCGTAGGCGGGCAAGGCAGTTGGCTCCCTTCCTGGATTGTGACGACCTAGCAACAGTGATCCATGCTTCGGTCACCTCGAGGTTGGACTACTGCAATGCCCTCTACATGGGGCTGCCCCTATGCCGAACTTGGAAATTGCAGCTGGTGCAGAATGCTGCGGCCCGGCTGTTATTGGGCCTCCCAAGATGGGGGCACATTTGGCTGGGTCTTCAGGCTCTGCACTGGCTTCCAATAATATACTGAGTTCGGTACAAGGTGCTGGTTATCACCTTTAAAGCCCTCTATGGCCTGGGACCTGCCTACCTGAAGGACCGTCTCTCCCCACATGTTCCCCAGAGAGTACTGAGATCGGGAACCCAAAATCTTCTCGCCATCCCTGGGCCAAAAGAAGCCCGCCTTAAATCTACTAGGGACAGGGCCTTCTCTGTTATGGCCCCTACATGGTGGAATCAGCTGCCGGAGGAGGTGAAGGCCCTGTGGGACCTTATTCAGTTCCGCAGGGCCTGTAAGACAACCCTCTTCCGGCTAGCTTACACCTAACTGATATGGGAAACTAATGTAGCTTTACCAGATTCTTGTTATACACACTGTTATAAGGTTTGATGTTTTTAAAGTTTTAAATGTTTTGAATGTTTTAACTTCCTATATATTTAAATTCTAATTTAATTTTATGTCTTATTATTTGTTGTGAGCCGCCCTGAGCCACCTTTGTGGGAAGGGCAGGATATAAATCATAAATAAATAAAAAAATAATAAATACCTCTCCGAAACCCAGTTTGTACTTCCACTTTGCCCCCCACCCCCAAGCACCAAGAATACAGATCATCACTGCCCCATACAGAGAGTTCCAACAATATGCTGTAGCTAACAGTCACTGATGGACCTCTGCTCCATATTTTTATCCAATCGCCCCCTTGAAGCTGGGTATGCTTGTAGCTGCCACCACCTTCTGTGGCAGTGAATTCCACATGTTAATCACCCTTTAGGTGAAGAAGTACTTCCTTTTATCCGTTCTAACCCAACTGCTCAGCAATTTCATTGAATGCCCACGAGTTCTTGTATTGTGAGAAAGGGAGAAAAGTACTTCTTTCTCTACTTTCTCCATCCCATGCATAATCTTGTAAACCTCTATCATGTCACCCCGTGGTCAATGTTTCTCCAAGCTAAAGAGCCCCAAGCATTTTAACCTTTCTTCATAGGGAAAGTGTTCTAGTCCTTTAATCATTCCAGTTGCCCTTTTCTGGACTTTTCCCAATGCTATAATATCCTTTTTGAAGTGCGGTGACCAGAATTGTACATGGTATTCCAAATGAGGCCACACCATCGATTTATACAGGGGCATTATGATACTGGGATTTGTTTTCAATTCCCTTCCTAATAATTCCCAGCATGGCATTGGTCTTTTTTATTGCAATCACACACTGTCTTGACATTTTCAGTGAGTTATCTACTACGACCCCAAGATCTCTCTTGGTCAGTGTCTGCCAGTTCACACCCCATCAACTTGTATTTGTAGCTGGGAATCTAAAAGTTTCCTGTTACCTTGGAGCCTTTGTCTGTACAGCAAGTCCTTTGTTGGGTCCATGTGGCCATGGTGGCCATGGAGCCCAGATGTGAGAGTTTCTTCCACCAAATGGAATCAGCCAAAATGGACCCATGATGCCAAACGCTTTTATTTCTTATTTATTTATCCATTGTTTCTGTGAGTCATTGCTTCTCTTCTTCTCCTTCCCAGGAAGAAATGCCATTACTCATTTGGCACCACAAAGTCTTTGTCTCCCTCTAAGGAGTCACATTCTTGCCAAGTTGTGAAATGGGCATTTGATTGTTCTTTGCTGGCTAGAAGTATTTGCAAAACCAAGCCATAACTACTGGATGCTTGGAGAGCCATCCTGAGAGACTTGAGATCAATCAACTTATCTCAATCAAGCTGAGATCAATCAACTTATATCCTCTTTTCTGTCATGGTGCTAACAGAGAATTCTAAAATGAATATTCGCACTTTGTAGTCCCAATATGGAACAAATTTCTCTCCTCAGATATTCTAGCAGATTGTGGACAGGCTCATGATAGAGGAGGGTATGCAAGAAAGGAATGTATTTTCTTTTCTAGCTACAGATATCTCAGACTTTACAGATATCTGAGAGTTCAAATTATTTCAGTTACTGTTTCACTAGCTTTGGGTGCTCATGTATCTCAGAATGGTGAAAAAATTTAGATTTATGTATGAGTGCTAGCTAGCACAGTCACACAATCCTGACTGAAGTCTCTTATGATTTTTATAAACTTGTAATTCTTTGTAACTTAGATACTGATCCCAGGTTAACTTTAAACTTTTGTAAGATGGTATGCTATTGGAGGAAATCTACAGAGGGAGACTATTGGGGAGACTTTCTAAGGGTTGAGAGGGGCCTCAGGTACTAGGATAGGATTAAAAGAAATCAATGTATAGCTGATTAAAATCTATAATCAAGACAATAAAGTGCTTCAAAAGCAGACCACAAACAGGTTGCTCTTGTTCTCTCCCCAGGAAAAGTGGAAGAGGAGGTTTCTCAGTTCAGACAGATGGCTTACTATATGGGGGGGGGGGGGAATCAAGCCATGCCTCTGTAGATGGGGAGCCAGTGTGATGTAGTAGTTAAGAGTATTAGACTTTGAAGACCTGGATTCAACTCCCAACTCAGCCATTAAGGTTACTGGGATTACCTTAGGCTAATCATGCACTCAGTGTTGGTCTGGGAGGCAAAACTGCCCTGGAAAGGGCCCCTCCTACGAAGTCTTCCTGATAAAGGGAGGCCCAGCCATATGAGTCATCACATGGTACCCAGCTGAGCCACAGCATAATTGCTGGGCTGGCTGTATATGCAGGTGAGTCTGTTACTTTTGCCTGTATAAGTTGTGTGGTGGACTCAATCAGGCAGTTGGTTGGGCCTATGAAGGGGAAGGGCTCAGGAGAGACATAATGGTTATCCACCCCTGTACATGTTTTCAGCCTAACATATCTCACAGGGGTGGGAAGGCTATAATGGTGGAAAGATGAACCATATATACTACTCCAAGTTCTATAGAACAAGGGTGATATAAAAACATGATAAATATAAATGCACAACAGTTGAGTTAACTACTATAGATATCTTGTAGACATTGTGCATATACCTTAGCATGCCTCTCACCTATGCCCCACTTCTTTTTTCACAGTGTTTTCCAACTCCTGCTTCTATCAGCACTGGTATTATCCAAAACATAATAAAAAGCAGGGAACTGGTCACTTTTTTTGTCCAATAACAAAAGTTCCTCAGGGAAACTTTAAGCAACCCAAGCAGATGTATCACTTCTCTTCTGATGCATAGGTTGCTTAATTTCTGTGAACCCTTAGGTATGTCAAGCTCTTAGGGAGCTGATATTTTGCATAAGGATCTCAGCCATTAATATTGGTCTTTGATACCCAAAGGAGATTGTGAGTTGATAACAAATCAATTTCCTTTTTATTTCCTCAAGGAGATTCTAAGGGTTAAAGACTATTTAAAGCTAATTCACCAGGTACTTTATTACTTCACTGCCAGAAAAGTGGACAATGTCTTTACTTGGAGTAATGCTAGCTGAGAAGTTAAATGACACTATGCCTTCAGACTTGTATTTAAGGTTAATCAGATGAGGGAGGAAGTAGATTCTGGAAAGAAAATGTGGCTATTACTATTTGCTGCAGCTTCCTGGAGATAATAACCCTTTTTAGAGGCCTGATGCTCCCCCTGACTTTTGTTTTATCTTCGGACTTGTTCTCTTGACCTCAGACCATGCAGTCTTGCATCAGGGGGTGGGAGCAAGGCTGCAGATTCTCTCGGGTGCTGTCTTTTTAAATTTTGTCCATGGGATTGTGAGGCTGGGTTTTTAACAGACTGCTAGGTAAATCCAATTACCAAGCAAACAAACATAATACACCCATGGCTAGTTTCACAACAACTTCTGGAGCAGAATGTATGCAGGCTGACAAAATGAAAATACTGTCATCCCCCATTCTTAAGAATTAAGATTTCCCTGCCAGAATAGAGCTCACTGATACTTTACTTGCAGTCAGAAAAGTATATTTCTCAGTCTTTGCTGTTTGTTTGTTTTGGATTCCTGTGGATTGATTTAAGTCTGTATGATTTAAGTCATTATTTCAATTTCCAGGAAACAAGGAGAAACATTTTGTCTCATTTAAATTAATGTTTTTCTTGAATAAGCATGCATACTAAATGACTGCTATAACCAGGGCTTTTTTTTTTTTTTTTTGAGCAGCAACGCACAGGAACGCAGTTCCGGCTGGCTTGGTGTCAGGGGGTGTGGTCTAATATTCAGATGAGTTTGTGCAGAGCGTTTCCTACAAAAAAAAGCCTTGTATGAAGCGATGGTGATGTCAGGGTGTGTGGTGTAATATGCAAATGAGTTCCTGCTGGGCTTTTTCTACAAAAATAGCCCTGGCTATAACAAAACATGCTGGTTTGCATTAACTAGAGCAGTAACACAATTTAGAAAGATAACTCAAACCATGTAGTCAATGCAATCCACATAAACTGCAGAATTGTCTCTGTTTGGAGATAAGAGGCAGACTTTTGTCTTTCTCTGTTTATGTACAAGGAGACAAAGTACAATCATTTACTAAAGCTTTAGTTTCCAGTCCTATGTGTAGTTTTTAAGAATTCAGCTATATTTGACAAAGTCGTGCTTACCTTCAAATAACACGTGCAGAATTGAGTGTCTGGGAACTTCTATAAAATTGTTGCTTGGCAAGATAGGTTTTCCCCTACTAGATGGAAATTTTATTTCCATGGTTAGTGAAGTTGTAAGTATTCAAAATTTGTTAAATAAACTTTTGCAGGACTCAAGTAAGGTATAATGTAGGGATACAAGATCATCCATGGAGTGTCATAGATGAGCCAGATGATAATTCCTAGATTTTAGCATCTGTGATGCATCTACTGGTTTTGCTAAGGATATATCCCCATTACTTATAAGCATGTGTTGCTTTATTTGGCAATTAAGAGTTGCTACATATTTACTTTTGCTTTTGTCCAATCTATCTTGGTAAATTCAATTCACCTGACTCCTCAAAGGAGTCTGTTAAGTGTGCTTGGTTGACTGCCAACCCATCATTGCCTAATGGAGTTAAGTGCAATGTGGATATACTCAGAAACCACACTGGATGAATTACATACATAGGTGCCTGTTAATATAATAAGAACAGCACTTATATTGTGTATGTAATTTACTCCATGAAGTTCGCTTATTCGCAGGTGAAGCACCAAATTAGCAAAACAAAAGTGGCTGGTAATGTTGTTAATAATGATTGCAGGAGTCTGCAGGATAAATCTAGGCTTTGCCTGATGTGATGCTATTGAATTCAGAATGTATTGGATTGGGGCTGCTTACACAGTGAGAATTTTAGTGTCTCCTGAAAGTGATTCTGGGCTATTGTGTGCAAATACAAATAGCTTTTAAAACCCTATAACTTTAGAAAGGCTGTGTGTTTATAGAAAAGAACAGGCTAGGACTTTGTTTACTGATGTCTGGAAGTGGGATGATCTCCAAATCAAATAAACAGCCCAGCAACAACAAAACCATGCAGAACTTGGAAGTGGTGTTGGATTAATGTTGGCATCCTTTCTCATAACCTCCAAGACATGGACTTTGTCTTCCATATCAGCCATAAATACTGTGAGAATGCTCAGCTGATAAAGTTCTGAGGTAAATCAAGGTCTAGAAACAAGAATGATTCAGTGGGCAAATGTTGGAACATCACAAATCACTTCGGGGACCATCACTTTTACTTGTATGTAATAGAAGTCAAGGAGGCAGCTCTTTGGCTAGTAGTGAAATTTGTTTTCACAGTTTCAACTTTAACTTCGTGTTTTTCTTCCAGTTGCTTAAAGACAAAGAAAAACATATGCTATGGCCAGCTGAATTGCTTGCTAGTCTATTAACAGTATATCCTTCTAACAGGATGACAAAATGTATTTCTGCTTTGAGACCTTTCTGAGATAAATAAACAAACACTGTGGTCACAGGGCAAATGAAGATAGTATAGATGGGTGCCATTGGTGTATTACAGCTGTGTATATCAGGTCCCTACCACTTTTCAGAAGCCACATAGAATTTCCAGTTCTGACAGTACTGACAGCTTACACCAGAGTTTATAACTGATAACCCAGCCACTTACTACTTCCAGTTTCAGAAGCATGTGTTCTTTTTCTGCCCCAAGAATTTAGAGCAAATTCAACCGCATAGCTTCTAAGTACTGTGCAGACCTTTGGTGGTGTGGCAGGTAGAAATTTAAAGAATGTGTAAGGATAGAATCTTGGGCAATGTAATTATAAGTGTTTCAAACAATATATACCATTTGTTAAGAAAACAACAATGAAGGCACAGGGAAGAAATGCAAACTAGCTAAATTAAATTTTGCCCTAGCATTGATGCTTGTTAAAGATACAAATAGGGCTTCCAATCCTCAGTTGTGGACAGGGGATCCCATGTTTTGAAGGCCTTCCCCCTGCTTCAGGGTTATTAGAAAGCCTAGATGGCATACATCCATGAGTTCTGAAATAGCTCAAATGTGTCCATGAGTTCTGAAAGAACTCAAATGTGAATTTGTGGATTTCCTGACAAAATATGTAATCTTTTATTAAAATCTGCCTCCATTCTTGAGAACTGGAAGATAGCTACTCTCACTCCCATCTTTAAAAAGGGTTCCAGAGGAGAACCGGGAAATTACAGGCCAATCAGTCTGATGTAAATACTGGGTAAGTTGGTGGAAACCGTTATTAAAGATTAACAAAACTATTGAAGAAGACTCATTCTGGGTTCTGTAAGGGAAGATCTTATCTAACTAATCTGTTAGAGTTCTTTGAGGGGGTGAACAAACATGTGGACAAAGGGGACCCAATAGGTGTTGTTTATCTTGACTTCCAGAAAGCTTTTGATAAAGTTCCTCATCAAAGGCTTCTTAGTAAGCTCGAGAGTCATGGAGCAAAAGGACATGGTCCTCTTGTGGATCAAAAACTGGCTAATTAATAGGAAGCAGAGAGTGAGTATAAATGGGCAGTCTTCGCAGTGGAGGACAGTAAGCAGTGGAGTTCCACAGGGCTCGGTACTGGGTTGATTCTCCACTGGAAACTCTGATTAACCCAAGTCAGAATTTAGAAACTTTGGAGGCAAAAGGAATAATGTATGTCTCTCTGTGTGCTGTTGTATTATGACATATTTATGTTTTAAGGACAATGTTGAGAAATATGTTAAGGACAAACCAGAATATCTTGAATCACTAAGAAGTTTATTTGATTAAGAAGGTTAGGAGGCAGCTTCTTCAGGGTAATCTAATAATACGTAGAGATGAGCCCTAGTTTTCCAAGGTTCTGAAAACTCACTGAAAAAGAGAGTGTGCTGGAAAAGTACAGATTGGAAATCTCAGTGCATATATGTTTAAAACAATAAAAGTAATTAGCTTCTCAATAGCTTTAACAAAGGGATGTGATTAAAATCCAGATTGTGGGGCTTTCTAAAAGAGATCCTGCTAATTAAATTGCAAAGGTGCTGCAGGAATTGGGGATACTTTACGTGACCCATATTAAATTGAAAGTCAGAACACAAAGAATGACTAAAAAATGTGTAAATGTTAAAGACCGAGGAAAGGGTTGGTGTTTTGTGAATCCACAAGCATAAAATTATCTTCTTTCTTCCACTGTTCTCTTTGAAATCTTGATAGGAATTATTATACTGGAAGCATAGCTGAAAATCTTATTGCTGGGCAAATTTGAGACATGAGTGGATTAATTTATTTTATGGGTATTAGAGATTTTTTGTAAGTTGCTTGCCGGGTACTAAAATTTCGTATCTTGGTAACCTGTAAATATTACTGTGTTTGTCTGCTGATGCTTTATTCTGAACTCTTTACATGTGAAAGTAGTTTATACAGATAAGCAAAATTAGCTTGTGTAATGGGAATGCCAGTGGGCTCTCATTATCATTAGTTAGGATTCTCTCTTCACTTAGTAGATGAAACCAAGATCCAGTTCACAGAACACAATACACTACCATTGAAATGAAATGCATGCTCACCTACATTTGTAGTATCCAGGATGACTGTTTGTTATTTTACAGGGATGTCGAACTCATTTGTTATGAGGGTCAGAGCTGACATAAATGGAACTTTGGTGGGCCATGTGTTATATAAGGTTGCCAACTCCAGGTTGGGAAATTCCTGGAGATTTTGGAGGTAAACCTGGGAAGGGTGTATTTTGAGGAGAGAACTCAGCAGAGTATATTGCCATAGGGTCCATCCTTCAAATCATCCATTTTCTCCAGGGAAACTAAACTCTGCTCCCCCTCCTCATGTCTACTCAGAGTAGCACTGGCTCTCCAGGGTCTCAGGTTGGAGTCTTTCTCATTATAAGCCACAGCTTTTTATTGGAGGTGCCAGGGGTAGAACCTGTGACTCTCTGCATACCAAGCACTGAAAAGTGGGTTGCCAACAGCCTCTGACAGTAAAGCCGCCTGTTTCCGAATGAATCTTTGTCAAAGAGACATTTCCCACTCGTCACAACATCACGAAACACTTCATGTAGCATTAGCCCTGGAGAAAGTTTTCTAAGAAGTTTCAAAGTGATGAAGCCTTGAATTTGACAATATTTATAATAATAATAATAATAAATTTTATTTGTATCCCGCCCTCCCCGCCTAGGCAGCTCAGGGCGGCTAACAACATTTCATACATTTACATAGATGGGTAAAACTTTAAATTTAACAATTAAAAATTAAACATATAGAAACCAGTCAATAGAATTAAAATACATAATTTAAGTTAAGTTAAATGTATCTGGCAGCAATAAAAATATTCTGGCGCTGGTTCTGCCAGTTTAAATATTTCCATAATAATATTATAGATGGCGGTTCCTTTATTCCTAGCAACTCAGCAGTCGATATCAATGTAAGCTTGTCTGAAAAGGACGGTCTTGCAGGCCCTGCGGAACTGGTCAAGGTTTCTCAGGGCCCGCACTTCCTCCGGAAGGTGGTTCCACAGTGCAGGGGTCGCAGCTGAAAAGGCCCGTGCTCTGGTGTTTTGGAGCTTGACCTCTCTCGGCCTGGGAGTGGTCATTTTATTTTTTCCCATTGACCTCAGTGCCCTCTGGGGTTCATATGGGGAGAGACAGTCCCTTAGGTAGGCTGGTCCTCGGCCATATAGGGCTTTAAAGGTAACGACCAACACTTTGTACTGGACTCGGTAGATAATTGACAGCCAGTGCAGTCCGCACAGCCCCGGTCGTATGTGCTCCTGTTTCGAGAGCCCCAATAGTAGCCTGGCCGACGCGTTCTGCACCAGCTGCAGCTTCCGGGTCCGGCACAGAGGTAGCCCCAAGTAGAGGGCATTACAGTAGTCCAATCTTGAGGTGACCGTTGCATGGATCACTGTTGCGAAGTCGCGACGCTCCAGGAAGGGGGCCAACTGCTTTGCCCGCTTCAGGTGGAAGAATGCTGACTTGGCAGTGGCTGCTATCTGGGCCTCCATTGATAATGAAGGCTCCAGTAAAACACCCAAGCTCTTTACCTGGCGCGCTGATTTCAATGGTGCGCCTTCAAAGGTTGGGAGAGCTATTTTCCCTCCTAGGGCGCCGCGACCCACACAAAGGACCTCTGTCTTCGCTGGGTTCAGCTTCAGCCCACTCAGTCTGAGCCACGTCGCTACAGCCTGCAAGGCCCAATCTAGGTTCCCCGGGGTGGAGCCGGGCTGGCCGTCCATTAGTAGATAGAGCTGGGTGTCATCTGCATATTGATGGCAACCCAGCCCAAACCTCCGGACAATCTGGGCAAGGGGGTGCATATAAATGTTAAACAGCATTGGGGAGAGAACTGCTCCCTGAGGCACTCCACAATCAAGTGTGTGCCTCTGGGATCGCTCACCCCCAATAGCCACCCTTTGTCCCCGACCGGAGAGGAAGGAGGAAAGCCATTGCAAGGCCAACCCCCCAACCCCTATCTCGGCGAGGCGGCGCTTTAGCAACTGATGGTCTAGTAGCATCAGTACCGTGGCGCCGCCCTGATCCAGTTGCCTCTGAAGGTCATCCACCAAGGCGACCAGCACCGTCTCCGTCCCATGGCCCGGCCGGAAACCAGACTGGCACGGGTCAAGAACGGAAGCGTCATCTAGGAACCTCTGTAGCTGCAGCGCCACTGCCCTCTCAATGATTTTACCTAAAAATGGTAAATTAGACACCGGACGGAAAAAGAAAGAAACATCTACAAAAATTGGAACTGAATGCACATGGAATATTCCTGGCACTGGCACCTTAATTTACCTGCGGACGCGTCTGAATGGTTCATAAGCGTATGAAGTCAGTATCTGACACAATGAATGGGAAATAATTTTAAAAGGAAGACTTAATTTTCCGCACATTGGATTTTGAAATTTCTAATGTTTTTCACCTTGCTAAGTGACATATAGTTTGTGAAAAGTGTTCTTGATTAATTAATATTGATAAATTCATCTTTAATATTGTTTATTAATTTTCCATGGCTTTTGTGTGTTATATAAATAAATCTTTCTCCGTCTCAATAGAGGAAATGATTGCAAAAACATCACCATTCATGGAACTTGGGTGGCAGCCTCTTTCTTCCTCTCAGCAGAGGAAGTGATTGCAAAAACATCACCATTCACCAGCAGCCCGAGCCCAGAAATGCAAAGTTAGCCCTGACGTGCTCCTCCCATCAATAATAATAATTAAAAATCTCAGCCTCTTTCCACGTTCAGAGGCAACTAGAAAAAGTGGCTGAATTCCAAAACTGATCCTCCTTTTCCCAGCTGCAAAGAGATCTGTTTTGGAATTAGAAGCAGGTCAAATGTATGCTCCAATCCTCTTTCTCCAAAGTGAGCAGCTCCATCGCAGAGGCTTCCCCAGGCATCCAGTCACTCATCCTTCCATGCAAGCTGACTGGGCAGAAGGAATCACCTCTTCTGGTCATTTTGAAGTGCCCTGGTTTGTAAATTCAAGCTGCTAGTCCCACAACCTTCCACTACCAGAGAATTCCAAGAGCAGGCAGCTGGCAGCTTCTTTTTAAAGAATGCAAGAAGGCCTTGGGCCCCTTCCCCCATTTGGGGTGCCCCACAACTCCTCCCCAGACTCAACCTAGCCTTGCCTAAGGCAGTCCCTTCTGCAACCCAAGCCAGGAAGCTCCCAGGAACACTAAGGACTCCTCACCTTTTTAGGCGCTCCTCTCTTGCTCCCCCCCCCTTTTCCACCTGTGCAGGCTGGAGACTGGCTTCTTCTGACCACACCCCCATTCCCCATTCTGTTTGCCTACCTCCGTCCCTGGAGTGAATTGCTTCAAGAGGTAGGAGGTGGCAGGTGGAGCTGTGAGTCATAGACCAGGGTCCGCAAGACAGCGTGGCATCAGGGGGTGTGGCCTAATATACAAATGAGTTCAAGCTAGGCTTTTTCTACAAAAAAAAAGTCCTGCTAAGAAGTATCTCAGTGAGAATGTTTACAGTGGAGGTTGCTAAGTTTGGGAGGCTAAGTAAAAGTGTACCCTGTATTTATCTGTAAAAGAAGTCTGAGCCTAATTTAAATTCGTAAAATGGATAACATTCAATTGGCAAGGCATTTGAACTTATTGCATCAAGGCCAGATGCTTCCAAAAAGGGATTAAAACATTTTAATCCTTTTGTGCAAAATAATATTTTATTTATTTATTTATTTTATGGTGTTGAATGTGGCAAGCATGCCGACAAAATTAATTTTTAGGTTTCTTTTTTTTAAAGCAAGGACATTAATCTCTGGCACTTTTCAGGCAGGAGGAAATGAGTTGTGTGTCTTTACACACACACACACACACATATCCATACATACATATATACACACACACACACATATATATATGCTTGTAGCCGCCACCATCTCCTGTGGCAGTGAATTCCACATGTTAATCACCCTTTGGGTGAAGAAGTACTTCCTTTAATCCGTTTTAACCTGATTGCTCAGCAATTTCATTGAATGCCCACGAATTCTCGTATTGTGAGAAAGGGAGAAAAGTACTTCTTTCTCTACCTTCTCCATCCCATGCATAATCTTGTAAACCTCTATCATGTCACCCCATGGTCAACGTTTCTCCAAGCTAAAGAGCCCCAAGCGTTTTAACCTTTCTTCACAGGGAAAGTGTTCCAAACCTTTAATCATTCTATTGTGACCAAACTTTTATTTTGCAATATATTGAAGTACATTCAACTATTCATATTCAAATATACTTCTCCAATACATTACGTATTTCCTCCCCCCCCCCCCACTCTTATTCATGACCTCCGCCGGTACTTAAAACAGATTAAAAGCATATTAGAGGTAAATTCACACTTATAGAATCTTGATGAAGAAATAAGAAAGAAGAAAGAAATATATATATACATATATATATATATATATATATATATATATATATATATATATATATATATATATATATATATATATATATATATATATATATATATATATATATATATATATATATATATATATGTCATTCACTAACCTTTTCACTAATAATCACTTAGCACTTATTAAACACATCGCACATAATTATTAATTCAATTCCAGGGCTTCCTCTATCTTAGTCTTATCTTAACTCTCATATATATATATTTACTAAGTAGCTATGTTCTACTAATACTTTTATCACAATAGCACAGTACCTCTTTATCCTTAAAAGTTCGCTTAATGTTGTCATGCACTACTAAATATCTTTTCGCCATTATAAAATTTTTACACAAAGAGTTATCTTTCCCTAACCTTTTCTCTATAATTCCCTTAGTGCTTATTAAACACAAAACCCAAAGTTATACAACCAACTCCGGAATTCCAACTGTCTTGATTTTATCTTAACTCATATATACATAATTACCATGTAGCTATATTCTATTAATTCAATAATCACAATTCTTCTTTATCATTTAAAGTTCAGTTAATGTTATCATAAACCACTAAGTGGCTCTTCACCCTCCATTGTATTTCCACGTAACTTTGGAATTTACTCCAATCTTCTTTAAACTTCTCCAAATTGTTGTCTTTTAAGATTCTAGTAAGTTTGTCCATTTCACTCCAGTTAAGAACCTTTAAGACCCAGTCCCATTTTTCAGGTATTCTGTCTTGCTTCCACATTTGCGCATACAATGTTCTCGCAGCTGAAAGCAAATACCACAACAATGTTCTGTCTTGCTTCGGAAAGCTTTCCATTTGTAATCCCACCAGAAAGACATCTGGTGCTCTCTTAATATTATAACCCAAGATTTTCGAGATCTCCTGTTGAATCATTGACCAAAATTGTTTTGCCTTTTCACAAGTCCACCACATGTGGTAAAAAGAACCTTCATGTTTTTTACATTTCCAACACCTATCTGAGGCTTGATTATTCATTTTTGTTAACTTTTTAGGTGTCATGTACCATCTGTACAGCATTTTGAAACAGTTCTCTTTAATGTTATAACACGTTGATATTTTCATTGAATTCTTCCATAGGTGTTCCCACGTCTCCATTTGTATTTCTTTATTAAAATTAATCGCCCATTTAATCATTTGAGGCTTCACCACCTCTTCTTCTGTAGACCATTTCAATAGCAGTTTGTACATCCTTGAAATCAATTTTTCATTCTCGCCCAGCAGCATTTTCTCCATTTCTGTTTTCTCTCGTCTTATACCTGTAGTTTTAATGTCTTTCTCTATTAAGCTTTTAATCTGTAACAGCTGAAACCAATCAAATTTGTCCTGCAATTCTTCAACCGATTTCATTTCAACTTTGCCCCCCTTGAACTTTAGCAGTTGTTCATATGATGCCCATTTCCCTTCCTTTACACTTTGCGGCATACTTATTACTTCAGTTGGCACAATCCAAAGTGGTTTCCTCTCATCTCCATATTTACTATATTTTTCCCAAGTATTCAGCAAACTCCTCCTTATATAGTGATGCGAAAAAAAACCATCCATCTTCTCTTTCCCGTAGTACATATACGCATGCCAACCAAATACATTTCCATGTCCTTCTAGCGCCAATAATTTTTTGTTGATCAAAGTCATCCATTCCTTAATCCACACCAAACAGACTGCATCATGGTATAGCATTAAGTCAGGTAGTTGGAAGCCGCCTCTTTCTTTCGCATCTGTTAAGATTTTCATTTTAATTCTTGGTTTCTTGCCCGCCCAAATAAACTCTGAAATTTTTCTTTGCCACAGATTAAATTGTTTCTTATTTTTCACTATTGGGATAGTTTGAAATAAAAACATCATCCTTGGTAGAACATTCATTTTAATTGCAGATATCCTCCCCAGCATGGATATGTTTAGTTTATTCCATTTTAACATATCACCTTCTATTTTATGCCAGAGCTTTTCATAATTGTTCTTATATAAGTCAATGTTTTTCATCGTCATCTCCACACCTAAATATTTTATTTTGGAGGCAACTTCACATCCAGTAGCATTTTGTAATTCTTTCTGTTTGTTTAGTGTCAGATTCTTAGTAAGGATTTTCGATTTTTCTTTGTTGATATAAAAGCCAGCTAGCTCACCATATTCTTTAATTTTTTTTAACAACAAAGGCATCACTTGTACTGGGTTCTCATTGACGAACATCACATCGTCTGCAAAGGCTCTGTATTTATAGGAAAAACCTTTCAACTTCAAACCCTCTATTTCACTATCTTCATCAATTTGAGTCAACAAGACCTCTAGGGTCATTATAAACAGCAATGGAGATAGAGGGCAACCTTGTCTAGTGCCTTTGCTAATCTTCAGTTGTTCAGTTAAGTCGGCATTCACACAAAGTTTTGCCTGTTGTTCTGCATATATTGCTTTGATCATCCTTATAAAATCATCTCCTAGATTCATTTTCTCCATAACTGCAAACATAAAGTCCCAATTAAGATTGTCAAAAGCTTTTTCCGCATCCGCAAAGAATAAGGCCACCTCCTTTTCTGGGTGTTTTTCATAAAATTCAACAATGTCTATTACATTTCTGATGTTGTCCCTTATTTGCCTCCTGGGGAGAAAACCTGCTTGTTCTTCCTGAATAGAAATGTTTAAATGCTGCTTGAGTCTTTCCGCTAAAATTCTAGCAAATATTTTGTAGTCATTATTCAGTAGTGAAATCGGTCTATAATTTTTAACATTTGTGGAGTCTCTTTCTTCTTTCGGTATTAATGAAATAACCGCTTCTTTCCAAGAATCTGGTACCTTCCCATCATCTCTAATACAATTCATCAACTTTTGCATTTTGGGTACTAGTACATCCGCCAAGACTTTGTAAAATGTTGCTGAGAAGCCGTCTGGACCTGGAGCCTTGCCTAATTTCATTGAACCAATCGCTGCTTCAATTTCAACCTTCTCAATTGGCTTGTTCAATATTTTTTCGATATTATCATTCAAGGGCTTTACTTTTACTCTTTTCAGATAGGCATCAATTTTTTCTTTTTTTATCTGTTGACCTTTATATAATTTGGCATAAAATTTGAAAAACTCCCTTTTAATTCCAGCTTGATCTACAATTTCTTTCCCTTCCACGCAAATTTTATTCACAAACTTTTTCTCCCTTTTTTTCTTAAGTTGCCAAGCCAGATATTTCCCTGGTTTATTAGCACCTTCAAACGATTTTTGCTGCGACCTTTTTAACATCCATTCGACCTCCTTGTTCAATAAATGTTTCAGCTGATTCTGCAAAATTGTGATTTCTCGCATTATTTTCTTTTTCCCCGGTCGTTTTTTTAGATCTTTTTCTTTTTTGCTTATTTCTGCTTGTAAATCTTTCAGTTGCTTTTCTTTAGCTCTTTTGTCTTTGTTGTTCAGTGTGATTAGTAATCCTCTCATCACTGCTTTATACGCATCCCAAACGGTCTGTGTTCTAACCTCTTGGTCTTCATTTGCTTGGAAGAAATCTTTAGTTTCTTTTTCCAGAGACTTCACTACTTCCACTTTATGCAACAAATCCTCATTTATTCTCCATCTTCTGCTCTTTCTCGTAACCTTCGCTGACCACATTAATGGATTGTGGTCTGCACCTATTTTCGGAAGAATTTCCATCTTATTTGTAATAAGTCCCAGGTCCTTCGTGGACCATAACATATCAATTCTTGAGAAGGAGTTATGCCTTGCTGAAAAAAAGGTATAGTCACATACATTAGGATTAAACTTTCTCCAAATGTCTTCCAGACTTTCTTGCTCTATTAAGTCAAAGAAGGAGTTTGGTAGCTTCCCATCTTTCTTCTTTTTGTTTCCAGATCTATCCAGAGAGTTGTTAATGGTTCCATTGAAATCTCCCATTAACATAATCTGTTCATGAGCCACTTGGTTAAGTTGTTGCAAAATGTCTTTAAAAAAAACATCCTTCGCCCCGTTAGGGGCGTATAAACCCAACAACAATGTTTTTTTTCCATTTATCAACACCTCCACTGCAATGTATCTGCCATCATTGGCTTTAAAGACCAGTTTGGGTTCTAGTTCTTTTTTAATGTAAAAAACCACTCCCCTTTTTTTCTCTTTAGCTAATGAAACAAATTGTTCTCCCAAAGCCTTATTCCATAAAAATTTATAATCCAATTGTTTAATATGCACTTCTTGTAGACAAATTATATTACATTTCTGCTTGTTAATCCAATGAAAAATTGCCCTTCTTTTTTGTGGTGAATTAAGTCCATTTACGTTCCAAGAAATTAATTTGTAATCCATAGTGTTTTCTCAGTTATTCTGTACCCTCAAATTCTTTATTGTCCACCAAAAATTCATTCATGCCTTGGGTGTCAACTATTGTTTTTCGCAGTCTTTTGTATTCAAAGCTAAGACCTTCTGGTAGTATCCATCTGTACCTTATGTTCTTCTCCCTTAGCTTGTCCGTCAATTTCTTAAATTGTTTTCTGTCACTTATAACCTTTCTTGGCAGCTCCTTCATTATTCGTATTCTGCTTTCCTCCCTCACCATTGGGGTTTCAAATTGCTTGCTTAAGATCCTTCCCACCACGTCTCTCCTAGTAAACTTCACTACTACATCCCTGGGTAGTTTACGCTTCCTGGCAAATTCAGAATTAACTCTATATGCATAGTCACATAGACGCTCCATCTCCTCTACATCTTCTTCCAAAAATTCAGCCATAATTGTGACAATATTAGTCTTTACATCCTCCCGTTCATTCTCAGACACTCCCCTTAGCCGAATCATGTTCTCCATCAACTTACAGTCTTGTAGTATTGCTTTGTCTTGCATTTTCTTAATAGTGGCATCTTGGTCTTTAATTTTCACTTCTATCTCATCAGTCTTTTTAGCTGTTGCTTGGGACTCTTTCCTTAAGTCCTCAATTTCCTTCTTAAATTCTTTCTTTATCTCTTCAGCACTGGAATTTATTTCCATAGTTAGTTTTTTCTCACTTCCAGTTATTAAATCTCTCATTACTTTCAAAATTCTTGCTTCCATAGCTTCCAGTTGTTCATGAACTTGTTTAGACATTTTACCTTCTCCCAGTGAGGCAGCTCTTAACCTTGTAACTCTTGGTTCCAACTTCTTTTCAGACATTACTGACTGCCCATTGCAAGTAGTGGATTTTTAATTGGTATCTTCAATCTCCAATCTGTTATTTGCATTTAATAGAACAGAGCATGCCCTTTTCAACAAGCCTAAGAATGCCGTCCTCAGAGCTTCCTAGCATAAGATATTGATTTTTAAAGTTCCAAGCCTCCCTTTTAAAAAAGTTTTCCTTTTGCCCTCTAGGGCTTATTTTCCCTTTTCAAGCACATAGTCCAAATTATTTAGCCCTTAGGGGATTGTTTATATATGTTTTAAATCCTTTTATAGTCCACTTTCAGGTTATTTAATAAAAGTCTTTTGGCCTTTCTGTAATTAGCCTCCAATGTTTCTCTATGATTACTGACTCTTGCAAATGTCCGGATGCTTGGATGCTTGGATGCTCCTATTCATTCCACCCTTACTTCCTTACTCTCTGGGATTAAAGAGACTCAATGGTTACAGAAAACGTCACTTCCTGCTTTAAGGAGAGAGTCAGCAGCTTGTTATGGCTGGAGGTTGTCTTTTAAAGCCACAGGAATCAATAACAAAAGGTATTTTTCTGCATATTTCTGCTTTCTTTTAAGTCCAAAAAAACAACTTCTACCCCCTTCCACTTCTCCTTGATTTTCCACTTTGAAAAATAGTTCTGGGTCCCAGATCTTCCCTTTTAACAAGCTTGAATTACTCCCGGAATAAAAGATAGAGATCTGTACCTCGTTACGATGTCTAATTTCCGAATACCGTCCTCTTTATCTCAGATGTTGTTGTAGTCTATAGGAAGTTGAAGCTTTAGTGAGTTTATGTCAATTTAATGACTCCAAGAATCCTTTGCAGGCGGTGGAATACAATTCTTCATCGGGGAGTCTTCAAAGCCGAAAAAAAACCTCTTCTGAGGTCGTTCGTCGGCCAAAGTGAACTCCTCTCTAAATAAACATGCATGCCATAGACAAATTCCTTTACTGGAAAAAGTAGACAGTAGGCTTTATAGAACCTTTTCTGTCCAAAAACAAAGAACCTGGTCTGTCCCACACAGGGAAACAGGACAGCTCACTAAGCTCCAACTCCGGAAGTCCAAACCTTTAATCATTCTAGTTGTCCTTTTCTGCACTTTTTCCAATGCTATAATATCCTTTTTGAGGTGCGGTGACCAGAATTGTACACAATATTTCAAATGAGACCGCACCATCGATTTATACAAGGGCATTATGATACTGGCTGATTTGTTTTCAGTTCCCTTCCTAATAATTCCCAGCATGGCGTTGGCCTTTTTTATTGCAACCACACACTGTCTTGACATTTTCAGTGAGTTATCTACCACGACCCCAAGATCTTTCTCTTGGTCAGTCTCTGCCAGTTCACAACCCATCAGCTTGTATTTGTAGCTAGGATTCTTGGCCCCAATGTGCATTACTTTGCACTTGGCCGCATTGAACCTCATCTGCCACGTTGACGCCCACTCACCCAGCCTCAACATATCCCTTTGGAGTGCCTCACAATCCTCTCTGGTTCTCACCACCCTGAACAATTTAGTGTCATCTGCAAACTTGGCCACTTCACTGCTCACTCCCAACTCCAAATCATTTATGAACAAGTTAAAGAGCATGGGACCCAGTACTGAGCCCTGCGGCACCCCACTGCTTACCATCCTCCACTGTGAAGACTGCTCACTCTCTGCTTCCTATTAATTAGCCAGTTTTTGATCCACAAGAGGACCATGTCCTTTTACTCCATGACTCTCGAGCTTTCTAAGGAGCCTTTGATGAGGAACTTTATCTAAAGCTTTCTGGAAGTCAAGGTAAACAACATCCATTGGGTCCCCTTTGTCCACATGGTTGTTCACCCCCTCAAAGAATTGTAACAGGTTAGTGAGGCAAGATCTTCCCTTACAGAACCCATACCGAGTCTGAAGTGCATGTTGAAACCCTGCTACAACATTGAAACCCGGGTTAGATATTTTTAGGAAGGCTACTTCAGCAGTTCCATAATAAACTTGCATATAAATGTATAAAAATTGCTAGCCTACCAAAATTGTAGAGGATTGCCTACTGATATAGTATATTAATTTAAACTTTTTCCTGCTAATTTCAGGCATTGGCAAATTCAAATTTCCCCCTTTAATCCCTATACAATACAAAAACAGAAGAAGAAAAACAAACAGAAAGCAATATTGGAGGCTTCAATTTTGGTCGTGCTGTGGATGCAGGCAATGGCAAACCACTTATGAACATCTCTTGGCTTGAAAACCCTATGGAGATGCAATAAACTGGCTATGCCTAGACGGAATTTTCCATCATCAATTTTAAAGGACCATAAAAGAGCATATAGAAAAACTGGCAGTAATTGAACAGGAGCTTTTTGTTGCTTATTCTCCTACAGGGATTATAATTGAGCAAGGACAAAACATCTTTTTTTGCCCATGCTGTCACCTATATAACAGAACGCTGTAGGTTATTTGAATGTGAACATTCCAGATCTTCTCTCTCATTTCTTCTACCCTTCCCATCCTTTAATTTGAACCAGAAATTACCAGAACCCTGGGCTCAACTCATGTATATGTAAAGTCATAAATTGCTTTGGAGCATCAGTAAAGTGCCTTTTGCTGTAAATGTAACCCCCAGTCTCTATACAGAAGATTATAATGCTCTTTCATTTAAAACAGCTGTACATTTCTGCAGCAAAAATAAACAATTAATTAGATTTCACTTCAGCTCTTTCCATATAAAGGAGCCTCAGGAGAAAGAAAAGATATACAGAAGTAGATAAAGGTTCCTTCTAAGATTATATCTACAAGACAGTTCACTGATTATGAGTTGTCATTCTACTTTATGGACTTTTGATTGGTGAAAAAGGGAAGAAACAAAACAAAGCAAGAGGCTTTGCATGTGAAATGCTGGCTCAGTCACTGACAAAAATTTAATCAGTATTAAACAAATTATGGCCTGCAGATTAAAACAAAAAACAAAAACCCTTGAATCAAACTGATGCTGGGCAATATATTGCAGCTGAGGAGCTCTTCATTCACCAATTAGACAACTTATAAATGATAACTTATTTTCAACCTGTATCTGTAGCTTTTGATACAGTAGATCAGCGGTGTCAAATTCATTTGTTATGAGGGCTGGATCTGACATAAATGAGACCTTGTCGGGCCAGGCCATGTGTATCATAAAATGTAATGCCAGGTAGCAGAGATAGAAACTTTATAAAGGATACAGACAAACATGAAGATTTTTTAAAAGGTTAAAATAAAACATGCTTAAAACATTAGCACTCAGTGGTCTTAAAGGTGATTCCTTTTTTTATCTCTCTGTGAGATCTAGGGAACTGGGCAAAGGAAGCTCTGTCTTTTTCCTTCCTTCCCCAGCGAACCAGGTTGGGTACGAGCCTCAGGCAATAGAAGAAGGAGAGGCTTGGCTCAGTAACTCTGCTGTGTGATTGAGAGAGCCTGGCAAAGCAAGTTATTCCTCCCCCCTTCCTCCCCAAGGGAGGAGCCTCAGCCAATGGAGAAAGTAAAGGCTTTCCTCTGTAGCTCTTATGTGATTGAGTAAGGCTGGAAAAGCAAGCCGTGATGCAGAAGGAAGCAAGAGAGAGGGAGAAGGAAGCAGATGACAACCAGCTACTTGGGGGCCCTCTGGGGGCTTGATTCAGCACCTGGGCCACATGTTTGACACCCTTACAAGTAGATCATACCATCCTGTTGAGGCACTTGGAGGTGAAAGCAGATATTAGGGGATGCATGATGACTTGGTATAAATCTTTCTCAATGAAAAGATTCAAAGGGTTGTTATCAGAAACAAGTTACCATCAGTGTGGAACTTAACCTGTAGAGATCCAAAGGGCTCAGCTGTATCCCCAATGCTTTTCAACCTCCTTAGGACATATAATTTGTTACTTGGGGGCTGCATTGTCATCAATATGTGGATGATATCCTGCTCTGTATATCTTATCCAAATAACCTGGTAATACTGTAGAGGTCCTAAATCGCTACCTGTCTGTTGTGGTAGTTTGGCTAAGAGTGAACAAATTGAAACTAAAATCTGAAAAGACAGAGGTAATGCTAGTTGGGAAAGTAGAGAATGTTGTTAGGGTCTTTATGCTCCTCACTTTTGGTGGAGTTCAGCTGACCCTTGCTGACTTAGTTGAGAACCTTGGGGTTATTCTGAAACCAATGCTGTTGGCAGGAGAATCAAGTTAATGCAGCTTTCTCTCAACTCAGACTAGCCTGTAACATGATCCATTACCTTGATATGGCTGATCTGGCCACCTGGATTCATGCTATGGTGACATCTATATGACTACCATAATGCAAAATCACTTTGGAAACTCCAGTTGACACAGAACACTGTAGCTCATCCATTATTGAATGCTGAATGGAGCATGCATATTATTCCCATTTTGCAGTGACTCCAGTGATTGCCCAGCAGTTACCAAGCCCAATTTAATATAGTGGTTACCACATACAAAGCCTTTCATGGCCTTGTACCTCATATCTGTGAGACCATTTTTCCTGTTATGCATCACTGTGACAGCTTTGCTCATCTTAGCAAGGTCTTCTGTAGGTGCCAATCTGCAAATTGGCAAATTAATAGCTGTCTATACTTCTGCCTTCTATGTTGTGGCCCCCACCTATCTAAGGAGGTTAGGAAGGCTCCCACTCTCCTGGCTTTCTGCCAACCATTCAAAACTGAATTATTCAAGAGGGCTTTTGTATGTATGCAGTAGAGTAAATGCTTCACAAAGTTACTTAGATAAATTACTAAGGAGTGTGGCCTATACTACTGTGTTTAGCTTGCTGAAACTAGGGCCCTATTTTGTAATTTTTGCATCATTTAATGTATCATGTTAAGATCTATGCTTTGCTTCAGTTCTGTTTTTAGATTTCTGATTGGTTCTACAACACTAATCCTGTTGCATTGGAACAAATTTTGAGTCCAGTGGCACCTTTAAGACCAACAAAAGTTTATTCAAGGTATGTGCTTTACATGAACTTTCATGTACAGACAAAAGCTCATACCTTGGTATCTGATGAAATGTGCTTGTGCACACAGAGCAACATGGCTGTCCACCTGGAATTGTTGATTAAATATCTCATCCTGTCAAGTGTATCTACTCATTCTGTGTAATCTGCCTTAAGTTCAAGTGAGAAAGGCAGACTATAGATGTGTAAATAAATAAAATAAAAATTCCTATTCCTAATGTACATGAGCCTAAAAGAAGAAAAGTCTGAACACAGAATTATCTTGAAAGCATATGATAGAAAATGTAAGTGGTTATCATAATTAGATACCTGTGGAATGAAGAAGGTGAAAGTCCAAGTGTACATTTGCAGTGCCCTCTTATTTAGAATTCTTCTGGCCTAAACCCATCAATGACTTTGGTGTTACTTTACATAGGATTGCACTGCCAACACCGGCATCTAGATCCCTAGACTAGTGCGTAGAACCTTTCCACTATTATCCTTCATTATATGCAAAAGGGGAAGGATTTCTCCACCATTCACTTTACTATTGACGGACTGTGGTGCAAGAATAGTGTCCTTCAGTTAGTCATTTCACTTTTATGTAATTCTACTTTGCACATACACACATTCTCCCTTAGACTCTTTTCCTGGTATAGTATCCTTATCTAATTGTGAAATTGTAATTCCCATGTATAAGCTAAATATAAATGAAATATCCTTACAGTTGCCACAAGATGATATCCCTTGTCTTAAGATTGGTAAATTAGGTATTCTCGGCCCAGTAATGCTTCCTGGAGTTAAGAGATTGGATTCAGGTTGTGTAATTGCATACTCTTTCCTTTTCTAAGCAAAGTGCCTGAGCAAATTCTGTATACTAACCTGAAGATGCTCTTAAACTCCCTTTAAACATGATTCAGATGAAGAGTTCAGTAGCATTCCTGATTTCAGGATCAACAATCAAAGGGGAAAGGGAGCAATTTGTCTACAAAGGGAAATTCTATGAGGAAGAAGAACAATAATCTCATGGATCGATCCTGAACTTTTTAGCAATGAGTAGTGTTATGCATTAAGATTATGAATTAAGATTGCAGGGGAAAACATCAACAACCTCAGATATGCAGATGACACCACTTTAATGGCAGAAAGTGAGGAGGACCTAAAGCATCTCTTGATGAGGGTGAAAGAGGAGAGCACCAAAAGTAGGCTTGAAACTCAACATAAAAAACCTAAAATCATGGCATCTGGTCCCATCACTCCTTGGCAAATAAAAGGAGAATACATGGAAGTAGTGACAGACTTCACATTCCTGGGATCCAAGATCACTGCAGATGATGACTGTAGCCATGAAATTAAAAGACATTTGCTCCTTGGGAGGACAGCTGTGGCAAACCTAGGCATTATAGTAAAAAGCAGATACATCATCCTGCCAACAAAAATCTGTATAGTCAAATCAATGGTATTCCCAGTAGTAATGTATGGCTGTGAGAGCTGGACCATAAGGAAGGCTGAGCGCAGAAGAATAGATGCTTTTGAGCTGTAGTGCTGGAAAAGACTCTTGAGAGTCTCTTGGACTGCAAGAAGATCAAATCAGTCAGTCCTAAGGGAAATCAACCCAGACTGTTCCCTGGAAGGTCAGATGCTGAAGCTGAAGCTCAAATACTTTGGCCACCAAATGAGAAGGGAGCACTTTTTGGAGAAGATCCTGATGCTGGGAAAGACAGAAGGCAAAAGAAGAAGGGGACAGCAAAAGATGGGATGGCTGGATGGCGTTACTGATGTAACAAACACGAATTTGAGCAGACTTCAGAGATGGTGGAAGACAGGAGGGCCTGGCGTGACTTTGTCCACGGGGTCGCAAAGAGTCAGACTCGACTGTGCGACTGAACAACAACAACAACAAAGTGTTATGCACCTACTGTGTCTGACTGACATAATTCAACTTTGATTGGTTTAATACCAATTCTGTGAGCAATTTGATTTCTTTACCTTAGAGAATTAATCAGAAAGCCTCTCTTGTCAGGAGCTATGATTATGAGGCAGGTGGAGCTGTTTTATGTATTGTATCATTGATCTAGAAGGGGTTTTCTTGAGTGATAGCAATTTGTATTTACTGCTAATAATATACAATGTAGCACACATTATCAGTTAACTATATATTTTTTCCAACAAAAAATCCCCATGAGGTTGTATATTTATCATAAAAGTATGAATTGTTTTAAAAGGTGAAATTGAAATATTTGAAATGTAGACTAACTTTCTTAGGTGGTTCTTGGATAAAAGTGCACTTTTAAAACTTGCATTCAGCTCTGTAATGTTTCTGTCAAAAGGAAAAGTTCTTTTTTCTTCTCAGAGTCTCTCTCTCTCTGGTTAGCTTTCTCCCCTTGCATTATTCTAGCTTATTCTTGTATTCTATCATACTCAAAAGATTCCTCTGTGCTTTCCCATATAATCAGTTGGTCAAATTGTAAACAAAGGCATAAATTAATTAATTCTGGCAGTAATCTTGGTGACTTTAACCAAAGAAACCCAAGGGTATATTATTCAGCCATCCAGAAATTCTTGTTATATTTAATAGTTACAGTACATACATAATTAAGAATCAAATCTTCATTTCAAAATAATGCCTGGGGAGGTTTCAGTATTGTAGAAAGCCTAGCACTTGTGACCATGGCCTTCTGGTGCAGTCAATTAGCTGTATTGGCAGAACTGCTGTAGAGAAAGAAAGGGCAGGATTTAGCAAGAGCATCATTTTGGATGAGTCAGATTGCAGAAAGTTGTTGGCCTTAGGCATTAACCGTACCCTGTAACATTGTATATTCTGTGTAATCAGCATTATTCCACCCGCCATGACAAAGTAGAACCTCTGCCTGTTGTACTACCTTAGTTTAGTATTTTGCCTACTCCAGCACCATCTATTGTGAAAAGGTAAACGTCACTAGATTCGCTGTTTATTTAGTGTCAAATGTTTATTTAAGCATGAACAGAACAAGTTTAAAGTTATAAAATAATAAAGATTTGCCTGAATATGGTTAAAGATTTTGTGCATAAAGAATTCATAAGTTCACTAAATTCCAGCTGCATTGCCTATAAGCTTATAGAAATGTCTGCTCAGAGAACTGAAGGAAACTATACAGGATGAAAGGCGGGGGGAGCTTTTTTTTGGCCAACAGTTGAACATAGATTTAATTACTATAGATGAATGTGCCTTATTCTGAAATACAATGACATTCATATTGGATTGCAGTATCTGAATAGCTTGTACTAGTTGCTGGGTGTGTAGACTTTAAGAGCTTTAAAGGGCAACATCACTATAATTGTAGTGGTATAATAAGATGGTTCAGTGTTGTACATATGCTAAATTTACAAACATAGCAAACTGTACAACATCTGGGAAACATGTGTTCAAGTTACAATAGTAGTGATAAATCTCCAGCCAGGAAAAAAATGTTTTAGATAACGCAATTTTTATAGGAATTCCTTTCTCAGTGCTTAAAAGGGTCTGATTCAAATTTCAGTTCAAATGCTGTTCACTGAAGTGAAGTCTGTTGTGGGTGACTCATCCTCTGGTTGGCTGTCTGATCCTTACTCCCGCCAGAGCCAAACCTTTTTTAAAAGCTATATAACATACAGTTTACTTTTCTTGCAAATTTAACTTATGTGAAACATTGAATACTTTGAGTTATATCAAAACTTTCTGATGATGGAGGAAGTTAACAGATGCAGTTTTTAGCAGCTTCTTCCTAGTAGGTTCCTTCCCCCCCCCTACCCAAATACCCCACAGTTGAGGGCCAGGGGATCCTTCAGAACAATGGGTTGGATCTAGCAATCTGTCATCAGGAGGCACTGATGGTAATTAATGTTTCTTTGGTTCACCTCTTCTATCCTTCTGACCCTAGAAAGGTTGATTCCCAGGTACATAGGACCCATATAAATGAATAGCCATGCGAGTTGGAGGGGCTGCATTTGGAAAAGGGAGGACATGAAATAGCTCTTCTGTTAACAGGACTATAGAATGTAGAAAGGTGAGTCTGACCCCTCCCTCCCTCCAAAACTGCTTAACTGTTAGAGTCCGTAAGTCCAACAATGCTGGAATCAGATTTCCTGGTATCTGAAAGCACTAAAGGGGGAAGAGGAACAAGGGAAATTTAGGCCTATGAATCACTGGATCTGACAAAATATGTTAGTACTGTGGGAGAGGAAAGGAGGGAAGAAGGAACATAAGATCAGCAGTGCTGAAGTAGACCATTTAATCTAGGAGAGCCAGCTTGGTGTAGTGGTTAAGTGTGTGGACTCTTATCTGGGAGAACCGGGTTTGATTCCCCACTCCTCCACTTGCACCTGCTGGAATGGCCTTGGGTTAGCCATAGCCCTGGCAGAGGTTGTCCTTGAAAGGGCAGTTGCTGTAAGAGCTCTCTTAGCCCCACCCACCTCACAGGGTGTCTGTTGTGGGGGAGGAAGGTAAAGGAGATTGTGAGCCGCTCTTAGACTCTTCGGAGTGGAGGGCGGGATATAAATCCAATATCTTCTTCTTCTTCTTCATGCAGTGGCCAACCTGATGCTCCTGGCAGGCCTCTGAGTGGGACCTTCTTTTGATGAGCTCTCCATCACTGGGGTTCAGAGGGATCCTGTCTTTGACAGTTCTGTTTATGACCTAATATCATTGGTGCACCTTTCCCCTATGAATCTGTCTAATTGCATTTTAAAATGAGTTGCATCTTGTGGCAGAATATTTGATGAACTGATTACTTTTTGAGCAAAGTACTTCCTTTTAGGGGTGTGCAATTTTTTTTTCAGAAATTTTTTTGGTTCAGGTCTATCAGAACCAAAAAAATTGGGGAGTCTAAAAAAAACCCAACTCAGATCCCAACACCAGTAAAGTATTAGGATCTGTGATTTTTCAGAAATCCCAAAGGTTTTGGGGTCCAGTACACCCAAGAAGGGAAAAAAATGAGGGGGAAAGACTGGCAAAGCTGCAAAAAAAATTAAAAATTAATAATAAGAATAAGAATCCCAAACCCAAAAAAATAGCTGGGGCTCTCTTGGACAATCTGGTTTAAAGGGACTACCCAAGAGAGTCTACAAAGCAGCTGAGCCCACGGGGAGTTTTTGTTTTCCATTAGGCTGACTGGCCTGTAATTGTCTGGTTCCCATCTGGATCCCTTTTTAAAAACCAATGTAACATTTCCTGTTCTCCAGTCTTCTGGTACAGCAACTGAATTTAGCAATAGGTTGTATATACGTGTTAGCAGATGAAATGTGGAATTCACTGCCACAGGAAGTGGTGGCGGCTACAAGAAGGGAATGGATAAGCATATGGAGCAGAGATCCATCAGTGGCTATTAGCCACGGCTTATCATTGGAACTCTCTGTCTGGGGCAGTGATGCTCTGTATTCTGGTGCTTGGGAGGAGCATAGTGGAAGGGCTTCTAGCCCCACTGGTGAACCTCTAGATGACACTTGGTCTTTTTTTGGCCACTATGTGACACAGAGTGTTGGATGGGCTTACCAATCCCCAGGTCCCAGCGGGGGTTCTTCCGCTTTCCCAGGCTCCTTTCCGCCCCCAGTCAGCTGGGCGGCGGGGGAAGCCCCGCCCTCAAAGCCACCATGTGACTTTCTCCCTCCGGAGGTTCGAGTCTCCGATAGGAAAGGCTTCCTCTTGGGATGGGGTGTCTGTGTTACTTTGGAAAAGTTGGCAGCAACTCGTGAGTAGAGAGGCCAATCCCTTGCTTCAGAGTCACCAGAAAGGGGGTGGGGGAGGAGAACGTCTGCTGAGCACTTCTTTATTCCCTAT
The DNA here is from genome assembly GCF_032191835.1 of Heteronotia binoei. Classification (NCBI taxonomy): domain Eukaryota; kingdom Metazoa; phylum Chordata; class Lepidosauria; order Squamata; family Gekkonidae; genus Heteronotia; species Heteronotia binoei. Next base: position 94,525,978 of record NC_083224.1, read on the forward strand.
GTGGAGATCGATTCTCATAGGGTATAATGGGGAATTGATCTGGAGGTTTCGGGGGCTCTGGGGAGCTGTTTTTTGAGGTAGAGGCACCAAATTTTCCATATAGTATCTAGTGCTTCTCCCCAATGTACCCCCCAAGTTTTGAAACGATTGGACCAGGGGGTCCAATTCAATGCACCCCAAAAGAAGGTGCCCCTATCCTCTTATTATTTCCTATGGAAGGAAGACATTTAAAAAGGTGTGCTGTCCCTTTAATGTGATGGCCAGAACTCCCCTGGAGTTCAGTTATGCTTGTCACACCCTTGTTCCTGGCTCCGCCCCAATGTCTCCTGGCTCCACCCCCAAAGTCTCCTGGCTCCACCTTCAAAATCCCCAGATATTTCTTGAATTGGACTTGGCAACCCTAGTGTTGGACTGGATGGTCCATTGACCTGATCCAACATGGCTTCTCTTATGTTCTTATGTTCTTAATGATCTCACATCTGAGTTCCCTAATAACTCTTGGGTTTATGCCATCATCAGCACCAGAGACTTTTCAGTTTATAATTTCCCCAGTAGGTCTAAAAATTTATCTCAATTTGGTCACCTCAATTTGATTGAGTTCTTCAGACTCCCTTTATGAAAATACAGCCTCGTTACTGGGGGTTCTGCCAAAGGTAGGATTGGGTGGCAAGGAGAAGGATATTAGGTTGTTGTGCTGTTGTATGGTTCTGGAATTTAACTTCAAAAAAATTAATGGCTTGAATGAACCTTTATAGTGACCAGTGAAGCTGATATGAGCTAAAATAGTTTCTGTTGATGTTTTCCTTAATATGGTCTTTGTTCAGCCAGAAAGCCAAGTTTAAAAACATAATTATCCTTTGTAAATCTGATTAAGCTTTATAAATCTTGTTACTTTGCTTTATAAGCAAGGATCATTAGTTTTAAAGGGCAAATAAAAGTTTTAGATATTAGTTATGCATGTCATATAGCATTTGCTTTAATACTTGGGGCTTCTGGATTAGTGCTGATGTGGGAATTGGTGTTTTACCACCATCTCTCAAATTTGATCTAGGTTTCTGTTAGGGTTGCCAGACCCTCCCCACCCCACCCCGGTGCAGACAGAGGTCTCCTGATTTTGGGTGCTCCCCCCATCACCCTTTCTTACTGGCAGGAGCCCAGAAATCATCACAACGTGCTTACAAAAACTGGAAGTGATGTAAGCACATTGAGGGTAATGCTCTGGTTTTGGGGTAAAACTCTGATTTGAAGCAAAATCTGCCATTGAGTTTTGTCTCAAGCCAGAGCTCCTGAAGTCCCTGATATGCCTACGTAACTTCCGGTTTATGTAGGCATGCCACGATGCTCCTCCCCATTCCTTGAATGTCCCTCCCTTTCCCCTGCTGGCACGATGATCAGATCTGGCAACCTTAGCTTCTGTGGATAAATCGTACAGTTCACTCCACCCGTTAGCCATGCATTATGCTTTATATTGAGTTGCAGTTGTCTGTTTAGCTTCATATCTGATACTTTTCTCTTTTCTCACTACTCCTTGCCACCTTGACATATTATTTGTGGCTAATCTGGTAGAAGCAAAATGTTTCTCCCACCTGATTTTCTCTGATTTCCTTTGATTTTCTTGTATGTTCCCTAGTGGAGAGACTGCAATTGAACATTGGGAATCATACTAAGCCAAATCTGTTTACCTACTACTAGGAATGCCAAGCTTCATTGGTGCCAGACTTCTTCCTTTTGTCCTGGCATTTTAACTGGTTACAGAATTGAGTTTTAATTTTAGGTGACATAATTTATAGAAGAAAGGAAAAAAGAAAATCATTTTTATTGCTTCCACCTCTCAGCTCATTTTTACATTCCCCCCCCCCCCCCAATAATGTGTTCCTGGCATTTGATACTTTCAAGTACAAGTATCTCCAGACCACAGTGAGCTAAAATGAATTTGCCTCTGTGAATTTTGGTGTTGAAATTCTTTCTTTATGAATATTCACATATTTATTAAATAGTCCTTAATCATTTATTGTTCATTTGACACCTGATAGTGATGATTTCAATATTTAACAGTCCTTTATAATTAATCTGAACAGGTATTTAACATGATTTGTCACTGTGGCTTTTGAACAGCCTATGATCGTCTTGCTAAATCCTTTATTTCACTTGCTGAACTAACTAGCAGCATATATCACGTTAAAACAGCATTGAAAATACTGAGCTTCTGAAAATACTCAGCATTGAAAATACTGAGCAATAATATACCGAGTCCGGTACAAGGTGCTGGTTATTACCTTTAAAGCCCTATATGGTCTAGGACCTGCCTACCTTAGGGACTGTCTCTTCCCATATGTTCCCCAGAGAGTACTGCGATCTGGCTCCCAAAATCTGCTCGTGATCCCCGGGCCAAAGGAGGCCCGGTTGAAGTCAACCAGGGACAGGGCCTTCTCAATAACAGCCCCTTGCTGGTGGAACCAGTTACCGGAAGAGGTCAGGGCCCTGCGGGATATTGGACAATTCCGCAGGGCCTGTAAGATAGTCCTCTTCCGGTTGGCCTATAACTGACCGGCACCAAAACTACCAAAATACTGAAGGAAGTTTATAGATAGCACATTGTTGGATTGATGTACTGATTTTTTAAATGTTTTTTTAAATGTTTTAACCTCTTAATTATGTAAATTGTTATTGTATTTAAAATTTGAATTTTATTTTTAGAATCTCTGTGTTGTGAGCCGCCCTGAGCCCGCTTCGGTGGGGTAGGGCAGGATATAAATCAAATCAAATAAATAAATAAAAATTCTTAATACTTTATTATCATGATACATATGCATTTAAAAAAAAGGGAGTCCCCTGTGGAAGCACCAGTCGTTTCCGACTCTGGGGTACTGTCACATCATGACATTTTCACAGCAGACTTTTTACCAGGGTGGTTTGCCATTGCCTTCCCCAGTCATCTGCACTCCCCCACCCCAGCAAAGTGGGCACTCATTTTACCGACCTCAGAAGGTTGAGTCAACCTTGGGCCAGCTACCTGAACCCAGCTTCCGCTGAGATTGAACTCAGGTCGTGAGCAGTACTGCAGCTTTACCACTCTGCACCATGGGGCTCTTTTTACATATGCATTATAGCGTATTAATTGTGATCAAAATTAGCTGTTATTTAAGCAATAAATGGTTGCTTGTAAACATGTTGTATATGTTTCCAGTATACTCAGAAATGAAATTTTCTAATGTCTTGCATTTTAAAAAAATGTTTATACAATGCATACTGAATGACTAAAATGTTTTTAAAAGCATTTCACCCACTCAAAAAAGAAAAAACCCCTGCTTTGTTAGAAATTCTGATGTGGTGCAAAAAGTAGTTTTTTTCTGTTAGAAAAACTGAAAATAAGTTTTCACAGCATGTGTTTTCCAAATGTTACTGTTCCCCCCCCCCGCCCCCGTGCCTTAGTATTTCTAGCTTTACTGTCTTCCATTGTGAACAGTGTGCATTAGAACATACACTGCATTTCTCTGTGGGTGCTCATATTTGGAATTGCTTGAGTCTATGTACTTTTGTTAAGGGCTCTACTTTGGTGTGAGCTGAAATAAAATTCATAAGTGCTGCATATACATGGGCAGGAAAAGGTATGTAGGATGATGTATAATTACATTGTGTTCTTAGTGGATAAGAGTTTTGGACATTGCTCTGTGTCACTTAATAAATTTAGACTTGTTTACTGGCATCACAATATAAATATCATAAAATAAAAAGAATAAATCAAATTAAATGCAACACAAATCAACTGAACAAGCTGCATTGCAAAATGATTGATTAGAGTACAATTACCATAGTTGTTTCTGAATCTTAAATCAACATTTTTCTGAAGAAGATGGCAGTTAAAGAAATACAGGTATATGTATCTGTAACTAAGAAGACAATGTGAATCTAGATAAGTAGGGCTTTTTGGTAGAAAAAGCCCAGCAAGAACTTATTTGCATAGTAGGTCATACCCTATGATGTCACCATTGTTTCACACAGCATTTTTTGTATAAGAAGCGCAGCAGGAACTCATTTGCATATTAGGCTACACTCCCTAACATCAAGACATCCAGAACTGTGTTCCTGATCAAAAAAAGCCCTGTAGATAAGTAAATACATGAAATCAGTGTTAGCTCATCAGACATGATAGTTGATTGACTTTAATATCACACTACAATCTGTAATGCTATGTGGATGTCCATATTGAGTGGTCATCTTCCTCCATCTCAAAAATATATTCTCTGAACTTACCCTGTTGTTATCACATTTAGGGTTTTTTTTTTTCATTCAGAAGATATTTAAGGCTTTAAGCATTTTCAGTAAACTAAACATGCCAAACTGGGCATAGAATAGAATGGTCTCTTATTTGAATTAATTAATTGTGCTTGTTTGGCAAGTTATCCTGTTTGCTCCAAGACACTTTGGTGAGCAGAATGATATAAAAAGAGTTGATCTTTTTTTCTCCTTTGGATTATCCCCCCCCCCCCCCCCCAATAAAGGCACTGTCAAAGAATTAGCAATCTGAAGGTCTTAGCTCCTCTGATTGCCCAATGTCCTCAACTCTAATTGGATTTCTAACAAGCTGAGGAGTTGTAAGAGGCAACTATCTGGAGTACTGCTATTCCTCCTTTTCAAGTGATTTTTCAGCTTTTTCCCCTTTATTTTGGGATACCATAAAACTAAAAAACAATTCCAGTTTATTACTAAATATAGTGATAGTTTCCTAGCACATAGTGCAGCCAAGATTTGTCTGTACCATTCCATGGGAATGTGATCACTAAACCCTTGTGGCTTTGCTTTAGTTTGACCAAAACCTAAAAATTGGTTCTGTTCAGATGTCATGAACATGACAAACCTAATTACTAATTACATAACAAACCTAATTAATTTTCATGCTTCTTGGCTCCATCTCTCTTAGTCTACCACAGCCAAGGTAAAAGACAGACGTCTTTAACTCCAGTATGTTGTGGTATCCAAATGCAGGCACAATAACAAATTGGTTTATTTTACCAGTATCCAGGACTCTTATACATGTGACTAGAATGTATGTTTCTGGAAGAGAAAGTATCACTAGTTATTGTGGCAACTGTGTGTAGATGTTACGAAGTACTAAAGCTAGTTTTAGACTTCCATCTTTAATCATAGGTCATATATGATGGAGGCAGGGAGGGAAACAGCAAATATGCAAGCCCAACATTTAACCATGTTCAGTGAATGAAATATGAATGAAAGCTGGGTTGTTCATAATTTTGAATTAAGGCTATAATAGTACTATAACACTGATGCTTTAGTCTGGGATGAATTTAATATCCATTAACTTTACTTAGATCTCCTATACCAGGGGTGTCAAACATATGGCCCGTGGACCTGATTCGTTCCCCCAGAGGGCTCCAATCAGGCCCGCCAGCAACTAGCCATCATCTGCTTTCTTCTCCCATGCCTGCTTTCTTCAGTTGAAATTTGTGTTTCTCCTCTGGTCTAAGCCAGCCAGCAAAGCAGCCTCTCGCTCTTTCCCTCTTCCCTCTCCCTTTTTCCAAAGGGAGGAGGAGCTTCAACTAGTGAAGGAGCTGCTAAGTGATTAGGTTTGCCAAGCTCAATCAATCACACTGCAGAGCTACTGAGCCAAGCCTCTCTTCCTTCTAGTCTGCTGCATGAAGGGCACTTGGTGTAATTAGTAGACTGATCAAAGCCACCAAGTAATACACCGTCTTTCAGTTTGCAAAAATATATTACAAGGATTGTGTACAACAAATAATAAACAATACAATAATGATAAAGGCTGACAGTGCTAGGGCCTTTTAAAGTAACAGAAACCCCAAGGAGACTAATGCTATGCTATGTACATCGGGAAAGAGCCTGAGTTCACACTGAAATGAACTTAATGCTGTAATTAGAGAATGTAGAACGGGCTTCCTAAATAATTGAGCCGTTAAACTGAAGAAGGAATTGAAACGTCATCAAAATCTAAAGAGACGTCTTTTTAAGAAAGCAGCTGCATTGAAGCTATGTTCCTCAGGAGCACCCACCTTGTGAATTTCAGTTGGACTATTTCCAGGTTTGGACTTATATCTATTCATTTGGGGGCGGTGTTTTTTGGCCCCTTGGGGTTTCTGTTACTTTAAAAGGCCCTAGCACAGCCAACCTTTATCATTATTGTATTATTTATTATGTGCTGTACACAATCCTTAGAATATATTTTTGCAAACTAAAAGATGGTGTATTACTTGGTCTTTTCTGTCTTGTGGCTAAGGCTCTTCCCTCTCCTTGTCCCCTGGGAAAGAAAGGAAAGAGCCAGAGCTTCCTTTGCCCAGTCCCCACCATCAGGAGAAACAAAGATTAGCAACATTTTATTAAAGGTATGAGCTTTCTGTAGGGCTGCCAAGCCCCCAGTCTGGGTGGGGGTTCCTCCACCCAGGAAGTTCCCAACCTGCCAGCCCAATGGGAACCTCCCTCTGCATTGTTGGCGCAATGATGTCACCTGGAAGTGATGTCATTGCACTGATGTGCAGTGGCCGCTCTAGGTGTTTCTGGGAAAACTATGGCTTTCCTGAACGCTCCAGCCATTTGGGAGGGAAAACTCTATGGTACAATAGGTACCATAGAGTTTTTCCCCTCCCAAATGGCTAGAGCGTCTGGGAAAACCATAGAGTTTTCCCAGAAACACCTAGAGCAGCTGCGCATGGTGTTGCAGGTGCAATGGCGTCACTTCCAGGCGATGTCATTGCATTGCGCGTGCACAAAATCCACCGCTCCAGGACAAAGAGGACTTGGCAAGCCTAGCTTTTTGCCTTGCTACAGAGAGAGAGAGTTTTGTTGGGCTGGTTATGGTCACAACTGGGTTTCCCTCCTCTTTTTCACTGTATTCATGCTCTTCAGTTTTTCTCAATAGGAAAGCATGTGAACTCTCTCTCTGCTTGACTTCGCGAACGAAGATTTAAGAAGGGTGCAGTAGTCCACGTCTGCTGCAGGCTCGCTGGTGGCTGACAAGACCAATGCGGGACAGGCAGGTCCGGCCACAGTGGCTGCAGGGAAAAGTCTGATTTGGGGTTGGTGCTGTAGCAGTGCAATCCTTCCTCAGTCTCCTTTTGTCCTCAAGACCAGCTATGCGTGCGTTCTCAAAGGAAGAGACAGCCTGGTGGATGGTGTGCCTCCATGCTTTGCGATCTGAAGCTAGGTCAGACCACTGGTGATGGTTGATGCGACAGGTGCCAAGGGATTTCTTCAAGGAGTCCTTGTACCTCTTCTTTGGTGCCCCTCTATTTCGATGGCCGGTGGAAAGTTCGCCATACAGAGCAATCTTGGGAAGGCGGTGGTTTTCCATCCTAGAAATATGCCCTGCAGCGCAGCTGCGTCTTCAACAGCAGTGCCTCGATGCTTGTAACCTCCGCTCTCTTGAGGACTTCAGTGTTGGTCACAAAGTCACTCCAGTGGATGTTGAGGATGGTGCGAAGGCAGCGCTGATGAAAGCGCTCAAGGAGTCGCAGGTGATGACGGTATAAAACGCACGATTCATAGCCGTAGATGAGGGTTGTCATCACAACTGCTTTGTAAACATTGATCTTTGTGCCTTTTTTCAGATGCTTGTTGCTCCACACTCTTTTGTGCAGTCAGCCAAATGCACGGTTTGCCTTTGCCAGCCTGTTGTCAATCTCCTTGTCGATCTTGACATCTGAGGAGATGATGCACCCCAGGTAGCTGAACTGCTGGACTGCCTTCAGAACTGATTCACCCACAGTGATGCAGGGAGAGTGATAATCTTCCTGGGGTGCAGGCTGGTGGAGAACTTCTGTCTTCTTCGGACTAACTTCTAGGCCGAATAGCTTGGCAGCCTCTGCAAAGCAGGACGTCATATGCTGCAGAGCTGATACCGAGTGGGAGATGAGTGCAGCATCATCAGCAAACAGTAGCTCTCGGATAAGTTTTTCCATTGTCTTGGAGTGAGCCTTTAGTCGCCTCAGGTTGAACAGGCTGCCATCGGTGCGATAGCGGACGTAGACACCATCGTCATCATCTAGATCTACTGCGGCTCTTTGAAGCATCATGCTAAAGAAGATCGTAAAGAGAGTTGGCGCGAGAACGCAGCCTTGCTTTACACCTGTGCCTATTGGGAAGGGCTCCGAGAGGTCGTTGCAGTGTCTGACTTGGCCTCGCTGGTCTTCATGTAGCTGGATGATCATGCTGAGGAACCTTGGGGGACATCCTAAACGTTCCAAGATTTGCCTTTCCTGCTAACGGTATTGAAAGCTTTGGTAAGGTCGACAAAAGTCACATATAGACCCTTGTTCTGTTCCCTGCATTTCTCTTGGAGCTGCCTGAGAACAAATACCATGTCGGTGGTGCTCCTGTTAGCTCTGAAGCCGCACTGGCTCTCTGGGAGGAGTTCTTCTGCAATGGTGGGCACCAGTCTGTTCAGGAGTATTCTGGCAAGGATTTTGCCTGCGATGGAGAGCAGGGTTATCCCCCGATAGTTGAAGCAGTCTGACTTTTCCCCTTTGTTCTTGTGTAGAGTGATGATGATTGCATCGCGAAAGTCCTGTGGTAGTTTGCCTTGTTCCCAGCAGGTGACAAGTACTTTGTGAAGTGCGCTATGTAGTATTGTGCCCCCATGCTTCCAGATCTCTGGTGGGATTCCATCAACTCCCGCTGCCTTGCCACTTTTCAGTTGCTTGATGGCTTTAACAGTCTCTTCTAGGGTGGGGATCTCATCCAACTCTGTTTTCACTGGTTGAAGTGGGGTGAGGTGGATTGCTGAATCTTGAACTACGCGGTTGGCACTGAAGAGAACCTGAAAATACTCCGACCACCAGTTCAGTATGGATGCCTTGTCTGTGAGGAGCACTTGGCCGTCTGCGCTACGCAAGGGACTCTGAGCCTGATATGATGGGCCATATACTGCCTTCAGGGCTTCGTAGAACCCTCTTAAATCACCAGTGTCTGCACACAGCTGGGTTCTCTCTGCAAGCTTGGTCCACCACTCGTTCTGAATGTCTCGAAGCTTGCGCTGGAGGTTGCTACATGCAGCGCGAAAGATTGCTTTTTTCCCGGGACAGGAGGGCTGAGCAAGATGTGCTTGGTAGGCAGATCTCTTTTTCGCTAGTAATTCTTGGATCTCTTGATTGTTCTCGTCAAACCAGTCCTTGTTCTTCCTTGTGGAGAACCCGAGGACTTCTTCAGAGGTCAACAGGATGGTAGTTTTTAGGTGTTCCCAGAGTGCTTCTGGAGAAGGGTCTGTGGGGCAACTGGGGTCCTCAATTCTTGACTGGAGTTTTGCCTGGAAGGCAGCTTTAACTTCGGCTGACTGAAGGCTGCCAACCTGAAGCTTCCTCCAAGGGATACCTCCTCTCCTGGGTGTGGGTTTAAAGTGAAGACGGAGATTGCAGTGTACAAGACGATGATCCGTATGACATTCTACACTGGGCATTACTCGAGTATGTAAGACATCTCAAAGGTCTCTCTGGCACACCAGAATGTAGTCGATAAGGTGCCAGTGCCTGGATCGTGGGTGCATCCAGGTTGTCTTCAGGCTGTTCTTCTGCTGAAAGATAGTGTTGGTGATGGTGAGCTGGTGCTCCGTGCAGAATTCTAGCAGGAGGTGCCCGTTATCATTGCAGTTGCCAATGCCGTGTTTGCCAAGTACTCCTTTCCAGGCTTCCGAGTCTTTACCTATTCTGGCATTGAAGTCGCCAAGGATGACCACCTTGTCCTCTGTAGGGGTCTTCCGTACGAGGTTGCGTAGATCAGCATAGAACTTGTTCTTTTCTGCAGAATCTGCTTGAAGGGTTGGGGCATACACACTGAAGAGTGTTGCATGCTGCTTGTTTTAAGTGGGAGGCGCATGGACATGATGTGATCTGAGTGACCTGTTGGCAGGTTTTCGAGTTTGGAGGCAATGGTGTTCCTGACCATGAAGCCAACGCCGGAAAGGCGGCTCTCAGCCTTTGACTTACCCGACCAGTAGAGAGTATAGCCAGTACCATGTTCTTGAAGACTACCTTCTTCAGGGAAACGGACCTCACTGAGAGCTGCTATGTCAATATTCAACCTGAGAAGTTCGTGGGCAACTAGAGCAGAGCGTCATTCAGGGCGACCACTGTCTACTCTGTCAAGCATGGTTCTGATGTTCCAACATGCAAGCTTTAGTCTTTGCACACTTTGTGAGGCAGGTGCATGCCTGTTCTTTATTGTTATTTTTTGACAGCAAGTAAAGATGCCCGTTGACCGCGGCTAACCAACTGGGGTGGGGGAGACGAGCTTTGTTTAGGCCACCTTTTCTAGGCCCCTCTCCATGTGGAGCAAGCAGTGCCATCCCTAGATAAGGCTGCTTGGTCGTTCAGGGTGCTGCTGAAAAATACTTTCGTCTCCGGGTCAGCATCAGGCGACCAATACCCTGAACCGCCTGCATGCAGGATCGGAAGTGCGGCTTCCAGTGGCCCCTTGCCCATCGCTGCAGGACTTGGTGTGTTGTAGATGTGGATATGCCCTTCAGCCATCGCAGAGGAATTTTTAGGTGAAGCACAGTGTGCGCGGTACTGGCTCCACCCTTTCACCTTGGGGTCATCTGCCATGGCCCAGTAAGCCGGGACGCCGGCAGTGAGTCCTCCAGGTGGTAGGTGTTACATTAACTCTATCTGTCCGGGTTTGATGTTAGAGTTTTCCTTCTCTTGGCTGGCGAGGTTGGTGAGCCCAGCCTGCCCATCTGGTTATACCGCTGGACATTCGGTCGCACCATGACGTGGCAAACTTTGTGAGAAACGGGGGGGACCAGCGGGAAGGTGTTGCCACGGATGCAGTAATGCAGGAGAGGCCATTGCAGTGACCATCTGCCAGGCATAGCCGGACAGTGACCACGCGGTGTGCCTGTGAACTATTTAGAAGAGAAATAACAAGTCAGGATTAGATCGAGAGTGCATGTCCAGCCCAGGTATACCCAGCAAATTTCCCTTGATTTTTCTTTCACATTTTCCTTTGATTGGAAATTTGGGCCCTGTGGGATCTGCTCCAATTCCGCAGGGCCTGTAAAACAGAGTTCTTTTGTCATGCTTTCAGCTGGGGCAGTGAACATCACTTGTTACCGGCCTAAGGTGGCCTCCTCCCTTCATTCCATTCCTGTGCTATAAGCTTTGCTGGTCCTGGACAATAGGCCATGTCTGTGAGGCAGAACCTGCCATTTTAGTCTCTATTATCATTGTAATTTTAGATTTTATATATTTTAAATTGGTCTTTTATTGCTTTTCACTGTTGCTTTTATGATGTAACCCACCGTGAGCCTGTCCTACGGGAAGTGCAGGCTAAAAATGGAATAAAATAAATAAATAACAATGTTGAACTTAGACGTCCCAGAGAGTAGGCTGATACTGACCACTGTACATGGCTGTCTCTCTGTTCTTGCAGTGCCACATAGGAGTTGTAGTTATTTTTCTGGGGAAGACTGTAGTTTTGTGGACAAGCACATAGCCCTCAGTCTGTGCCATGGTGCCTCACATGTTCTTGACCAGCACATGAAGCAACTTATATACAAAATCTCACAATGCCCAGCTGCTTCATGTTTTTCTGTGGGTCTTAGGTCAAGGCATTGACCATGAGATCTCTGTAATGAATGTCAATAAATCAAAAGTAGGTTTGCAACTTACAGATGTGCACTCCTGAACAACAGCTGAACAGCATATTCAAGATTGATACAGCATAGACATTGTCTGCAGTTTTTGATGCAATAATTCATAGCAAGAGATGGCATTTATCAGAGACTGTAAAACAAAATATTGCATGCATGTTAATGTTTTAAGCATGTTGTATGTCTGCTGCCTGTACATCTTTACTTATGACACACATGGCCTGGCCCAACCAGGTCTCATTTATGTCAAACCTCACCCTCATAACAAAGGAGTTCAACACCCCTGTCCTATACCTTCTGCATTTTACTAACCACTTTATTTGTTCTTTCCTTTTTTGTACTTTATAGGCAAGCCAAGTTTCATGAAGGCTCCTGAGGATCAGATTGGAATTTCTGGAGGTGTTGCCTCCTTTGTATGTCAAGCAACAGGAGAGCCAAGGCCACGCATCACATGGATGAAGAAAGGGAAAAAAGTTAGTTCCCAGCGATTTGAGGCAAGTACCTAGTTAATGGTACTTTACAAACCTTGTGCCTAGTGGCACTCTAATTTTTTTTTTTATTCTAGCCTAAGCTTCTGTGGACTAAAGTTCACTTTGATAAATGCATATAGTGAGTCCTCACTAGGTAGATTTAGATAACAACATTCACCCCAGCTCATGGACAGTGACTCATCCACAGGATTTGCATCACATGTTTTTGGGAGCACAAACCCCATCCAATGGTGAAGAAATAACGCAACAAAAGCACACGTACTCAAGAATACTCCAGTATGAATCATGTCCCAAAGAGTTGATAGCAGAGTGTTGTCACCTGCAGTTCCCAGCTCAAACCAATCTAATGTATCATCAATGACTCTTAGTCCATTGTGGATAATGCTTTTCCATTACAAACATTGGGTGGCAGGGCTTTCCTTCCTTACAGATACCCCCCTAACCTAAAACAGCTTCTTATCAAAAACAGTGGGCTACCTAACAAGCCTAGGGACCAAGTGCTCAACAACCTGATGTACTAACTTTGTCTCCAATACCTAATAGCATCAGCTATACCATTTTGGGTTTATTCACTTGCTCATTTTCCAGCATAATGTATGTTATTAAGTGTTGTCAATGTCCTTCTGCCCTCTGCATAGAATAAACAGGTCAGTCCCTACATGTAAGAATATATGGACCCAAATCTGAAATTAAAAGTGGCAATATTTAGAAACCAATGGGAGGTCACTGAGGGCACACTATTGCTGTCACAATTCTCCAGCTAATAAGATCTTCAAACGCAGATTGCAGCATGAAATTGCTGAATTAGAATTCATCAAGATGGTTGATTTGAGATTTCTCAGGTGTTACAAGTGTTAACCAGCTTAACAAACTATAATCAATTACCAGTGCTCTGACTGGCATCTGAACTTTTTGTGCTTACATTTGAATTTTGTATAAATGTGTTTCACCCTGCACTTCCTACATTTCATGGCTCTTTTATCCTTCTGTTCACAACTTTGATTCTTCAGAACCTTAATTGGATCTTTGCCCATATTGATTGTTAAAATCGTACCAGGAGGCAGGAAAACTCCTTGGAGAAATTAATGCAAGGGGTGTTTCCTTTTCAACTGAAATAAATCAACTTTGGTTAAGAAGGATATGGGAATTTATTTATTTATTATATTTATATCCCGCCCTCCCCTATTGGGCTCAGGGCAGCTAACAACAGTTAAAATACATAATGTTAACATAGAATACAAAAAAATAATTAAAAATCATTTCAAACACAAAAAATTACATTTGCAGTTGCAATGTGAAGGGTACAATCTTTCTTTTTGGGCAAGGTGACTGAGAAGGTTGTTAGAGCAGGTATATACATTTCTGGATGACACCTCTGCCCTTGACCCATTTCGATCTGGCTTCAGGCCGGAATTCAGGGGTGAAAAAACATTATTGGCCTTAGTTGATGACCTCAGACTTCAGTTGAATTATGACAGTCTATTGCTGGTGATACTGCGGGACCTCAACCAGTTCTGCAGGGCCTGCAAAACTGCCCTCTTCCAAGAAGCCTTTAAGACGTAATCAGAATGAATATTACGCTGCCTGGATAAATAGAGACTGTAGCACCACTGTATTGTTTTTAGCTTTTTAAAATTAATTTATATTTGTATTTATATTGCTGATTGATTTTACCTGTTATTGTTATATCATGATACCATATCATGTTCTGTAAGCCGCCCTGAGCGTGCCTTGGCGGGGAGGGTGGGGTATAAATAAAAACTTATTATTATTATTATTATTATTATTATTATTATTATTATTATTATTATTATTATTATTATTATTAATAATAATAATATACTGTTAAGCATTCAGCAGCATTTGATATGCTAAGCTACAATATTTTGTTATTTGGGTTTTTGGTATGAATGTGACAGCCCTCTGTTGGCTTCATTCGTTCTGTTTTGGCTGGCAACAGTCTATTGAAGAAAGAGAATAATCTGGTTGGGTCTTGGTGTGTGGGTTGCTTCAAGGGTTCATTTCCTCCCCCATGCTCCTTTAACCTTTAGCTTTGACCAAGATCAGAAGCTTCAGAGAGTTGTCACCAATAGACAGCTTTGTATTTCAGTATCTAAACTTCCAAAAGTGGCTGTAAAAGTTCTGGGCCAGTTTCTTGAAGATGAGGTTGAACAGCTGAGTGTGAAAAAGCTTAATCCAGACCAAGACAGAGGTGATGGTTGGGAATGCAGATTGTTTGGCTGGTATTGATCTACCAGCCTTAAGTAAGGTTAAGCTTTCTTTACTATATCAGATTGAGAGTTTGTGGCTTCTCTTGGCCTTGGCCTTGTAGATGATTAAACAGGTTGGGACCGTTGTTAGAAACACCTTATTTCAATTACATAAACTGGCCTTTTAATTTGACTCTACAGACGTAGCCATGCTTTAAACTCTGGAGTGGACTGCTGTAATGGGCTTTTCATGGGCATCTTAGAAGCTTCATTTGGCATAAAATGTGGCAGTGAGATTACTGCCTGGGGTCAGTAGCACTGAAAATATAACTTCCACACAGTTTCACCACATGAGGGCTGCACATAAAACAGCCCTGCCAACTGAAAACCTCCAGGGGAGATTGCATACTGGAGCCAGAAGCTTGTTCTTGCCCAGAGACATGTCCCCATATAGCAGTGCCCTCACCCTCGGTTCCTCTTTCACCAGTGAAAGAGAATAATGTTTTTTGGAGTCTCCAGTTTTTCATGGTGGTGAGGAATTACTACCCCAGTTTGCTGGGTTTGTTCCAGCCTCTGAGTTCATACTATGAAACAGAAGGCCCTTAAAAAAATGCATCCACTGTGGGGCAAAGATGACCCAAATTCCTGTTTTGTTTGGGTGAAGGGCACAATGTCCCCATATGTAAGGCTTGCCAACATTTCACCCCCAGAGCTCAAGGGGTGTAAGGCATCAAAACTTAAAGTAACATTATGGGAGAAAAGCCCTCAAAACCTTGGAGCCTTTGCCCAAAGGCCCAGAAAAATTTCCAACTCCATGTCCTTGGAGTTGACGCATATATCCCCATATATCCCCCAGAGAGCACTGCGATCAGGGACAAAAAATCTGCTGTCTGCCCCTGGCCCAAAAGAAGCCAGGCTATGCGCAACAAGATCTAGGGCCTTCTCGGTGGCAGCACCAGAACTCTGGAACACCCTCCCAGAAGCTATAAGGGCCCTGCGGGATCTGTCGGCGTTCCGCAGGGCCTGTAAGACCGAACTGTTTAGACAGGCTTTTCTGGTTGACTGAAAATGGGCTGCCACCGGACATCCTACAGAAGCTGGTGGTCATAGTCAGAACCCAATACCGCCAGACTGGATTGAGATAGCGTAATAGTTTTAAACTGATAAATGTATTATGGTTTTATATGTTTTTATGGAATTGATTGTTTTTATGATACTGTAAGCCGCCCTGAGTCCACTTGCGGAGAGGGCGGGATATAAATGCAAAGTAATAAATAAATAAATAAATAAATAAATAAATAAATAAATATGCGTCCTCCTCCCAGATCCATGTTGCAATGGGATTGATCCCCTCCAGTCTTGATCTTGGATGCAAGTTCGGTGCATGAGAGTAGGCAAAGTAGGCAATTGCTTAGGGCGCCAGCTCCCAGCAGGGGGGGGGGGGTGAGTGCCCCCTCCCTGCTTGTGCCTTCCCTGAGCCTCCGCTGCTCTTTTGACTCTGGGGGATCTGACTTTACACTTCAAACTTTACACTTCTGTATTTCATCAATTAAATAAGAACGGAAAACAAATCCTGAATAGTCTCTGTTCTGGCTGTTAAAACCCTGAGATCATCTCAGATTGTTCTTCACCAAATGTTTGTGTTAGTGATTTTTTGGGGGCTATAATATTTAATACAATGTTTTCACTGAAACAAATTGAATTATTAAGACAAGCTGATGTGTTTTCTTGCTCTGAAGCCAATTAAATGAGAATTCTATCCCTAACAATGGGCACTCCATGCTCATGCAAATGTTAAAAGGTTAAAATAGTTGTTTCATGTGGATTTGAATGCACATTTCAGGAATTTGCTTTGGGCAAGTGCAGATACTATGCTGCCATTCACCTAATCAATGTTTCTGGGATCATGCAGTCCCTGTTTCCAGTCTCTGCTCCAGTGAGAATGATTTAACTTTGGTTAAAACTTTACATCAACAACCACTTCTTTAACCATGGTTAATGCTAATTAATTGATTGTAAACTAGAATTTGTGCTTTACAAACCAGATTAGCAGTGATCTCTCTTTGTTTGCAGCAACCCATAATTCTGGTGGAGAGGGACTGGATGAGAGAGCATTCAAGCTCATGTCCCTGCCCTACTAATTAAGAAAGTGGGAATATTATATGAGCTACATAACAAAACTTCTTTTCTCTTTGGAAAAGGTGATTGAATTTGATGATGGGTCTGGATCTGTTCTGCGTATTCAGCCACTGCGCATCAATCGGGATGAAGCAATCTATGAGTGTACAGCTACCAACAGTGTCGGGGAGATAAACACCAGTGCCAAACTGACAGTGTTAGAAGGTAGGTGGTTGGCTGTTTAACTGCTACATTTAAAAGTTAATACTTTGACCATTGTGGTTTTCCCCCCACAACAGATTTGATATAATAATTGTAATTATTATGAGTTTGAATTTAGGTACCTGGAAAGGTGAAGCACAGTATTCCTGTGGACCATATTCTCTACATGGATCAGCAGCTGCAGATAAAACGTGTGTTTGGAGGGCATGTTTACAGCAAGAGCTGGAATGTGGCATGTGTTATAGCCAGTCTGGTGTAGTGGTTAGAGTGTCTGACTAGGATCTGGGAAACTCAGGTTTGAATCCCTATTCTACCATGGAGGCTTGTTGGGTGACCTTGGGCAAGTCACACTCATGAAGTGCATAAGTAAAGAAAAACATAACATTTTTAAAATCCCACCTTTCTTTCAAGGAACTTCTCTCTTCCTTCCAGTATCATTTAATCCTCAAAACAGACCTGTGTAGTAGGTTATACTGAGGGAATTGATTGTCCAAAGATCACCCAGGGAGTCTCATAGTTCTGTAGGATTTGAATCTGACCCTCCCCAGTCTGAGACCACCACTCTCATTTCAATAACACATTGGCTTATATGTCAAATGGAAAATATTGCCTAAATGTGTGTGGTATGAAGCAGTCTAAAATGTATGCTTGAAAAGTAGTCAGGCCACCTGTGGGTGCCAGAATGAGGGAAGGACAGAGTAGAGTGTAGTAGAATAGGGGCTTATAGATAAGATATGACAGAAGAACCAGCTTTTTATTTTTGAAGTGCCATTCAGCCCATCCCCATATCTGTTGGAGTCCAAGAAAAGCGCATGCATGCTGCTCTCATGCTGCAAACAAACACTCCCTCCAGCATAAGTCAGCCATCCCTCTTCCCCGTGAATTGAAAGTTAGCTGAAGGAGAAACAGGAAGTTTTCCTGCAAACTAAAGATTTATGGAAATTTGTTGCTGTTCTCCAAATGCCACCCAAGGGGATCCTTTAAACTGCAAATCAGAATGCCCACACAAAGTTCAAACAACTGTGAGATGGATCAAATGTACACCAAACTGTGGACACTGCATACTTTTTGTGCAATGCAGATTCTGATGCATGTCCCTGTCTACCACCTTCCATTGAAAAAAATGTGGTGTTGATAGACAACAGGCACATTGAGATGGGTCTTTGGTTTATTATTCAGCAATGAGGCATGTTCAAAAGGCAGCTCCCATGTGAGATTCACCTCAGCTGGCACTAGGGAGTAAGCATGGGAGATTGAGGATAAAAGGAAGGGGGGGAATTCTCTCTATACCTTTCCCCTCTTCTCCCTCTTCTGACATCTTTTTTGAAGGTTTCATCTCATCCATTGGTTTGATACTACTTGTCTAGTTGCTTTATGTGTGTTCTAGAGATACAAAGATATGCAGCCTTCTCTGTATGCAATCTCTTTTCACACCAATAATCTAAATGGAAATTCTGTTTTCGAGTAAAGATTTAAGTAGATTTCTTGGTTTATATAAATTATCTGCTAGTGGGATATTCCATTAATTCAGTTAAGTGAAACATTTTTTTCTTCTTTCCAAATCATTCTACAGCTGGAACATATATACCAGGTGTCAAACTATGGCCCAAGGTGTCAAACCTATGGCCCAAGGGCTGGAACTGGCTTGTCTAGGAATTTAATTTATCTCACGGCTCTTTTCTCCCCTTCCTCCCCCTTCCTTGCCTGTTCTCACCCTTTGAAGCTAGATGCTGCTGAAGTTCTCAGCTCCCTCTGCCTCGACTACTCTTGGACTGTTTCTAGCAATAGAAACAGCGCTCTGGGACTGGAATGACAGTCCCCAGAGTGGAATGATGGTCCTTCGCAATAGAATCTGTGTTCTGGAACTGAAATGTCAGGGTGCAGAGTGGAATGACAGCCCCTGGGAGTAGCTGCAGCATTCTAGAAATAGAATTCCATTCTGGGGGCCCTCATTCCATTCCCAGAACACTTCTGCTACTCACAGGGACCATCATTCTACTCTGGGGGCTGTCATTCCATCAGAGACCTTAAGGGAAAATCCATTTTGCATTTTTCCTGCAATTTTGTGTTACAGTGTATTTCAGTTTAGTGGAGCTCAAGTAGTTTCAGTTTCCAGTTTTGTATGCTGCTTGAAGCTGTTGCTTGTTGGCAGGGCTTTTTTAAAATCAGGAATGCAGTTCTGGCGGGCTTGGCATCAGGAGGTGTGGCCTAGTATGCAAATGAGTTTCTGCTGGGTTTTTCCCCAGAAATAGTGATGTTGGGTGTAGCCTTATATGCAAATGAGTTCCTGCTGGACTTTTTCATTAAAATGGCCCTGCTTGTTGGAGTTGTCTCCTTGTAAATAAATGGTTGATATTTCAAGCCAGCTTGTCTCTGCTGAATGGACCTGAGAACAGGTGTCTGAGTGAGTATTATAACCTGGAAAGCCACAGCCAGAGGGGGACATTACACTGGAGAGCCACTGCCGCTCTCAGCAGACCTGGGGTGGGTGCAGAAGTTTGCTATGCTCAAGTCATTTTAATGCTTTCCTAGGCTCAGAATGTATTTTTTAGTTTCTGCTGTGATCCTTGTGCTTTTTCTTGATGTTTTATTTTTAAAATTACATTGTCAAAATCCGCTATCAAGGACTGTTAAATAAACAAAAAATTACAAGGGTTTTAAGCATGTTTGTATTTTAAGTTTTAAAAATATCTTTAATTGTGTTTATATCCTTTATAAAGTTTATATCTCTGCTACCTGGAATTACATTTTACAGCATGCGTGGCTCAGTCCAACTAAGTCCCATTTATGTCAAATCTGGCCCTTGTAACAAATAAGTTCAACATCCCTGTTATATACTGAAGATTGGGAAGGAAAAATGAATGTGTTCCTATTCATTTACAGCAGTTTTAATACACGCCTCTCTGTAGCTGAACTCTAATGTAGATGATTCAAAATAATTTGCAATCTCTTCTAAAGTAGATTGGAAGACTTGCTTGTATCCTAAAGGGTTTCTGCTTTAGAACAGGGAGTGTTTATACATGTACATTAAAGAACTGCTGGAAAGTTTCATAGCTAAAGTTTCATTTCTATGCACAACTTTGCAGTTCTTCACCACTTTATACTTCACCAACTTACATAAGCATGGTAGAATGTTATGTGTGCTTTCACTTACATAAGCATGGTAGAATGTTATGTGTGTTTCTTCACAGAAGTGGTTGCCAGGTTTTATAGACATATTAGAGCAAAACTTTAGGTTCTTTAAGACATATTAGAGCAAAACATTTTGTTGAGCTGTTCTGTTAAGGTTGGACTTGGAATATTCCATATTATTTCTTCCCAGACAAGCCTGTCTGGGAGTGCTGCAAGCTTTGAAATGTGAAACAGTTTGGTCTGCAGTATACTCCTAGAGTTTGCTTCATCTTGCAAGTTAAGCATTTTAACAAAGCAGGGTAAAGTTTAAGAAACTGAATGGTCAAGCCATTTTACCAGCTGTGGAGTTAGTTGTAGAAGGTTAGTAAGAGAAAACTAGCCATCCCATAGGTGCAATGTCCTGTCTCTCATTTACACTATCAATTTTATGCCAATAAAGGCTTGCTGTTTGCTGTTTTGCACTATCAAAGATTGAAACTGTAAAAGAATTATGGATTTTTAATTTCATACATTTTTATCATGTCCTTCCTGATGACTCCATGTCAGGGCAACATTAATCTGTCTTACCTCTTCCATTTTATCCTCCCAACCTGTGAGGTAGGCTGAGGGAAAGCCAGCTCCAGTGCATTACAACCTTTAAAGCCTGCCCCCGACAACTGGGTCAGGCCATGCCTCTCTAGTCTTCCCAGCTGTTCTGGCTTAACCCTAAAGGGATGCCTTAGCTACTCAAGGCAGCTGACACAGCCAGCCTTATCCAGTGTTCTAGGCATCTGGCCAGACTTGGCCTAAGGGCTGACCCCCACCAGCCCACGTTCTACCAGCCCCCTCTCTCCTGGTTACCATCTTCAGGGTGGAATCCATGCCTCTTGGGTGGGGCTGCATCACAATCACCCAGAAATTTTGGCATAGTATGGATTTGAACCTGGTTCTCCCAGATCCTAGTCCAGCATAGTCCACTTGCAGAGTGGGTGGCATATAAATCTAAAGTAAATAAATAATTAAAAATAAACACTTTAATGACTACACCAAGTTGGCAACTCTCCACACAACTCAATTTAGAGATTCACAACTAACCAATTTCTGTTTAGTTGGCTTATGACATGCTGTCAGCAGGCTAATCGGAGGGGGGGGGGGTGTTGTTTAGATTTCTGCTATGCACTGTGTTGTCTTTTCTGTTTGCTGACATATTCCGTTTGGGACATCATTAAGAGGCAAGCTGGAGCCAAGAATCCAGGCACCAGCAAATGTTCTATAGCAGTTGCTTCCCTGCACTGTCCTTCATTATTTGCTTCCGTTTCTCTTGCTCCACATCCTGTTGGTGAACAGAGCTTCATATTCTTAGTGTAATTGAAAATTATTTCCTTTGTTGATGGTGGAGAGATAGACATGCAAACACCTTTCCTTCTCTTTTTCTCTTGGGCAGCTGATAAGCTAAATAATATATGAGTCATATTGAGCATTTCTGTCTTTTTCAATTATGACCTGCAGCAGCATAAAAATACTCTTGCATGCCTAGCAGAAGAAGGATTTGAGCAGAATGAGCAGGAAGGGACCAGAATCAATAAACTGACACATGGTTCACTAGAAAATTTTCAGGGACGGTTAGTGGGCATTCTGTGTCACAAATTAATAAATATGTTAATTGTAAAACTGAGGAATACAGCTTGCATGACTGATGCTTTTAAATAGAAAGATTATATGGAACATAAAGTAGGCAGTTGCAGCATTTCTTGCACTGCACCAAATGTTGTGATTCACTATGTCCTCCTTTTTAGCAAAACACAGCAGTTCTGTTGGACATGACAGAGGCCAGATTGGTGCCCACTGATGTTGTCTCTGTCCCCTCCTAGGATAAGGTCCAGTAGCAACCCTGGAAAAAAAAAAAGGTGTAAGGAGCTAGCTGCTTTGTGCCAATGTGTTATATCTGTCTGCTCTCCAGGGTTTTGGAATTATGCATTCACTGTATGCTCTTGATTTCTAGTAAATGTGTTAGCAATGATGGACAAAGGTTTTAGTTCTGGGAATTTTAATCTGTCATGAACAGCGATGCATAACCAGTATAAACTTGTTTTCAGACATCTTACTGTTAGTTAAATATTAATGCTTTTTAAAAATCTGTTAACATTTTTACATAGCCGCCTTGAGCCTGGGGCTGCATTGTTCTGTATCAGTGGAGGACTGGCTCCTTCAGCATTTTGCTAGAATGTGTTTGTGAATGCTGTATCCCCTTTCGTTGATATGTGAAGCAACATGGCCTTGGAGCTGGTCTTGAAGCAGCTTGGATTTCTAATTTGCTGTGCCTAGCTGATTTTGGCAGAGTACTGCAGATAGGGACAATGTTTGGCCTTGGAATACAGCAAGAGTACCAGTTAGGGTTGCCAACCTCTAGGTGGCAGTTGGGGATCTCTTGCTATTACAGCTGATCTCCAGGCAACAAAGATCAGTTCACCTGGAGCAATTGGCCGCTTTGGAAGGTGGACTCTATGGCAGAGGTGTCAAACTCATTTGTTACAAGAGCCGGATCTGACATAAATGTCACTCTGTTGGGCCGGGTCATGTGTACCATAAAATGCAACACCAGGTACTGGAGAGATAAACTTGATAAAGGTGATTTCAGATGCTGAATGGCAATAGCAAGTGAATGACAATAGCAGCTTGATTAGATTAGGTGTCATATGTGGAGAGTAGTAGGCACGAAGATACCAGCATTGGTAATGAGATAGGAGGAAGCAGCAACCCCCTGCACAATACAGGAAATTCACAAATGCCTCCCCCCCATCCCCAATGACCCCTGCTCCATGCTTAGAAGATAGCAATACCCCCTCCCCCCAAACAACACCCAAACCCTGCGGAATCCCTGGCCAAACTGGCCCGGAGAAAAACTGCTTCTTGACCCCATAGTGGCAATCAGCATTTCTCTGGGTATGTAAGAAGGGACCACAAGAACTAAGTATTGATACAGAGAAGGAAACAGGAAAGAATTTCATCTCCCTGCACTCAGCCAAATGCATATCTACCTGATTTCCTTTTATAGAAGCCTAGCACAAGCATGTTTAAAACAGCCTTTCTTGACTGTCACTCATTCAAAACTTAATACATGTCCATTTAAGAACTAATTATTAAATTATTGTTTTAATGTTTATATTGTTAAATTTGAAGGCTTTTATCTACTATTGTATGTTTTTATAAAATGTTGTTAGCCGCCCTGAGCCTGCCGAGGTGGGGAGGGTGGGATATAAATAAAAATTATTATTATTATTATTATTATTATATTAATTTTCAAATTTTCAAATATGAGCATCAGCTGTGGGAGAACAACAGTTTTTCTGATCTAAAGAATAGAAAGAAATTACTCTTTTTGAGAAATGCAGCATTTATTTCCAATTTAAAACAACCCATGATGCTCATTTACAGGCTGTTGCTTACAGAAACTATTCAAATATATAACCTCTCTTCCCTTAATTACCCTGATTTTATAACCAAGACTCCTTTCCTGGCAACAACATATAAAAGAGAATGAGTCAAGCATCATCCATACTGCCTTGGTTTTTGATGATTCTTTTATAACTAACTAAGCATAAATAAGGATTAAGTTCAGCTAACTTTTATTTACTATTGAAATGGTGAAACTGGTGTTAGATGAACGTTTACAAGGCCATATTGTCTCAGGCCTTGGGAGATCCAGCTCTCTGCAGAACTCATTTGTAACTGTCAAATGTTTATCATTTACTGTGTTTCAAACTGGGTAACTCCAGGAAGTGGGATGAAGGCAGCAGATGGTGACAGAAATTAAACTCATGATATGGTTCAGTAATCACTGAGCCATAGAAGGACAGAGGTACTTTCCTTTTTCCCGTCCATAACTGGTACTAGGGTTGCCAGCTCCAGGTCGGCAAATACCTGGAGATTTTGGTGGAGCCTAAGGAGGGTGGGATTTGAGAGGGGTGATACGTCAGTGGGGTATTGTAGCAGAGGAATAAGCGAGGCGCACACTTACTTGATTGAAAACGAGGTATTTTACTATTTGGCACCAATAGCAAGGTTCATTTGAGCATCAGGGCTCCCAAAAATAATGAACTCCGGACACTTCTTAAACCATCAGCTTTAAGCAAAAGTGAACCTTCAGCCTGGCCCCTTTACACGTTATCTGATTCACTTCCCCCCTCCCCTTTTCTCCCTGCTTATTCCAGTATGTCTGCTTATCTTATTCAAATTTACTCTTCATGCATTCCTTCCAGTAACTTCTAGCATTTTCCTCTGCCCTTGCCTTACCAACTTTCGGCAAGGAGCTTCCTTCTAGGAGTGTCTGTCACCAATACACATCTGTGACTCACACCCCCTGAAGGCCTGGCTGGGTTCTTATCACATTGCAACTTCTTCAATAATACATCAGACCCCCTTTTTGCTTTTTAAACACAAGAGTATATTTTCATTTATTATTTTATAGAGTTATTCATTAATTATTCAGGGGTCTCTCCTTCAGTATAATGCCACAGAACAGGGGTTTCAAAGATGTGGCCTGTGGGTCACATCTGGCCCGCCAAGCAACTTAATTCTTCTGCTTCCTTTCCAGGGCTGCTACTGGAGCCGTAACCATAGCTGGCTTTCCCCCAGATCCTATAGTGGCTCCTTCTTGCCTGACGGCTTGCCTCCCTCCCTCCACCCCTCTCTCGCTCTCTCTCTCACACACACACACACACACAGGAACACAGAGAGCTCTGTGGCTGCTTCCTGTTTAGTGTGGGAGAGAAACAAAGACAAGCCCCCCCCCCCATCTCTCACACACAGAGCTTCTGTTTCCTCCTCAGGGGTTGCTCCTGTTTTTTGGCGGGGGGGAGGGGGGAGGGAAGAAAGAGAGAAAACAGCTTCTAGACCAGCAACAATTTAGTCCAAGTATAAATTTTTGTGTGCAAGCACACTCCTTTCTCCTTTCCCTTCTAGGGTCGCCAAGTCCAATTAAAGAAAAATCTGGGGACTTTGGGGGCGGAGCCAGAAGACTTTGGGGGTGGGGCCAGGAGACATTGGGGGTGGAGCCAGGAACAAGGATGTGACAAGCATAATTGAACTCCAAAGGAGTTCTGGCCATCACATTTAAAGGGACGGCACACCTTTTCAATGCTTTCCTTCCATAGGAAATAATGAAGGATAGGGGCACCATCTTTTGGGGCTCATAGAATTGGACCCCCTGGTCCAATCTTCTTGAAACTTGGGGGGTATTTTGGGGAGAGGCACTAGATGTTATACTAAAAATTTGGTGCCTCTACCTCAAAAAATAGCCCCCCCCCGAGCCCCCAATACCCACGGATCAATTCCCTATTATTCCCTATGGGAATCGTTCTCCATAGGGAATAATAGAGTGCCCAGTAGACATTTCCTTCCCCCCCACACGTTTTCTAAAGGGGGGGGCTCCAAACCAGGGAATCCCCTACCCCCTCCCTCTCTCACACACAAATACTTACCAGATTGGAGAACTCTACTTGCTGTGAAAACGAAAGAAAAAAGGGAGGGGCTGTTCTCCGAAGCTCTTCCTGCTTCTTGCCCAGCCTTAAAGGGGCCACACATTTTACAAACGGCTCAGGATCTCAACAATATGAAGCCTGCAGGTATGTTCTCCCCCCCCCACCGCCCCACCCCCGCTTCCCGATTTCTGGGGGGCGGGAGATTAGGCTGCGAACCCAGAAGTCCCCCGCCAGAGCGGGGGGGTTGGGAAGCCTATTCCCTTCTCTCCTCCTGAAGGCTGGGTTTCTTTTTTGAAAAGGGGGGTGGTTGCTAAAGTGATCAAGTTTGATCCTGCTTTTTGAAGGAAGGTTCCATTTTAAACCAAAAAACCTTCCTGATGCATTTTGCAAGAAAAGGGGAAAGAGAGAGCTCCAATCCAATGGCTTTTAGAAGGCTTTCAATGTCTTGGATTGAGGCAAAAAAAGGACAGGTGGAAGTGGAGAGATAGAGTCCTCCATTTCTTGCTCTTTGGCCATGCAATGGCCCTCTTCACTTTGCGCCACTGAATTCTGTGCAACTGGAATAATATTTTGGAGAGGTCATGGTTTTGGAGAGGTTTGGGGGTATGTGGTTTGATTGTGTAGGGGGATAGGAAGCTTTTACCCCTGGTGATTGCATTGTGTACAGCCAGAAAATGCTGATTCTCCCTGCAAAAGTCAAACCTTTGCTGGTGAAGTTGCAAATAGTATATTAAATAGTCTTTAGGTGTGCTGTGTTCTGGCTGTCCAGTTACTCTAGTACACATACTCCCAGAAAGTGACTAAGTTTTGTGTTCCAGGCATTTGATCTTAAGATTTGATAGAACACTTGTGATATTCAGGTTCATGGCCTTGAATTTCTGTATTTTTTTAATGATGAAGTAGTGTAGCATTATTTTGCTGTATTGCTTTATTTAATTACTAGGAATAAGGCTGTTGTGAAAGAAAATACAACAGGCTCTTGAAAGAGGCTCCAGGTGAGTGACCCCACCCTTGCTGTCTTCCCACCCATCCAAACGAAGGCATTCACCTACCCGCATTCCCAGGGGAGCTGATCTCTGCCATCTGTAGAGTAGTTTAATTCTGAGTGATCTCCAGCCATCACCTGGAGATTGGCAACAATGGTTCCCCAGGGGGAAATGGCTGATTTGAAGGATGGAGTCTATGGCATTGTACCTGTCTGAGGTATCATCCTTCCTCAAAACCACCCTTTCCAGGCTCTACTTCTCAAATCTACAGGAATTGGCAACTGCTAAGTCACACTGGCTGTCATGGGGGGGGGGGCTGCTGCTGAACAGGAGCAAGCAGCCAGACCTAGTAAAGTCAGGTCAGTCAGGTGGCATCAAGTCACCCAAAGGGTGCTGCCAGGCCTAGGGAAGCCAACCTCCAGGTGGAGTCTAAAGATCTCCTGGTATCACAACTAAACTTCAGACAACAGATCTTTCTACCCCTGGAGAAAATTATAGTTTTGGAGGGTGGACTCTATGGCATAATATTCAGCTGAGGCCTCTCCATTTAGCAACAGAAGCAACCTTGGTTTGCATCAAAGTGAAAGAGAGCAAGTGTATATATTGCCTGAATATGAAGTGTTTTGGAATGTAATTGTATGAAGCTGGTCAAAGCCTACATGAAACGAGGATATAGGTACAGCCTCATCTCTGGATGTTTCCTCCCAACCCTCTTGGCTGAAGAAATTGCTTTAATAGCATCATGAAGAGACTTTGGGAACCAGGGGGTACAGATGGTCTTGTTTGTATGCAATAATAATGATGTGTCTTGGTTAAAGAAATTTGTGACTGTTTCATAAAAAAATATTTCTGCTATTTTGTTTTTGAGGCTGGTTGACATGGAGGCTTTTTGCTTTTTCCCCCCCTCTTCCCATTTTCCATGTTTCTCTTTTGGCCTACACAACCTCCAGGTGGAGTCTCAAGATCTCCTGGTATCACAACTGAACTTCAGACAACAGATTTCTCTCCCCCCTGGAGAAAATAATGGCTTTGGAGGGTGAACTCTATGGCATAATATTCAGCTGAGGCCTCTCCATTTACCAACAGAAGCAACTTTGGTTGCCTAGCAACAGCATCTGGCTAGCAGCTTCCCCAGTGGCCCAATCCTCATCTGACCTGGGGCTACGCTGAGGGGAGGAGGGAGTGATGGGAAAGAGACAGCTGCCATGACCCCTGAGGAAATCCTTTGTGAAGCTGCAGTAGAGTGGCAGCCCTTTCTGAGACCAGTTAATGGAGGGAACACAGAGAAGCATTGGAGTTGTGTCTGCCTCTGAAGTTTGTTCAGCATTCCCAGGTCTGCAGTAGGCAAGGGACAGGGGAGTCAGCCAGTGGAAACCCAAAGGTGGTAACTTATTTTATTTTATTTTATTTATATCCCGCCCTCCCTGCTGAAGCAGGCTCAGGGTGGCTCACAGTATAAAACCACAACAGACAATTAAAATCTATACATATTATAAAATTACACATTCCATAGTTAAAACAGAGTAGTTTGGTGCTAATCTCTTTGATATTATATCATTTCAGTGGCGACTGTATTTCTTCAATTTCCCTACAATCCTGGCTCGGCATCAGTTGAAAGCCAGCCAGAAGAGAGCAGTCTTACAGGCCTTGCGGAACTGGACAAGGTTCTGCAAGGCCCTCGCTTCCTCTGGTAGTTGATTCCACCAGTAGGGGGCTGCAATCGAGAAGGCGCTCTCTCTCTCTCTCTCTCTCTCTCTCTCTCTCTCTCTCTCTCTCTCTCTCTCTCTCTATATATATATATATATATATATATATATATACACACACACATACATGCACACACAGAAACACACGCACATATATTGGCCACTGTGTGACACAGAGTGTTGGACTGGATGGGCCATTGGCCTGATCCAACATGGCTTCTCTTATGTTCTTATGTTCTTACTGGCCTTTAGTTTGGCCTTCTTTGGCCCAGGGATTACTAATAGATGGGCCAGTGGTTTTTGGAGTGCACACCACACCCAATGGGAGAGCTCCGTTTAGCCAATACCCCAATGCTTTTATAATAGAAAGGATAATAAAGGTGTCTTTAGGTTCACATTAGACACTGTTCTCAGGTAAAGAAAGTTTATGGTTGTCTGTCTCTTGTCCTAAAGGAAGAGTCAGTAAATCTGTAGAAGTTATCAACTCTAAATGCCATCATTTTTATGTCTTATCTCTGTTTAATGTTTGATTAATGGTACATGACCATATAACGTATCCACAATGACCAGTTTCTTCAATAGGACTATCATGCCACTGATGTTGTTAGGTAGGTTCATTCCACAAGCTTTATGAGGCAGGAAATACTACCTTTGAAAAGTTTTAAATTACATCTTAAAAAAATTAATAATTAGTGAAGCCCCTGTTGCAAAAATCTTGAATCAGAAAAAAATTGGCCCCTAAGTCATGACATATTTTTTTCTGTAAGAGCATTTCTTTCTATTATATCAGTTCTTCTAAATTTACAGAAACTTTTAAGCCTGAAATTTATCACATTTGGCTTGACTTCGGGATGGGCTCAGAATTAAAACAATTTATGTTACGGTGTTTTAGATAATGCCTGTTTTAGCTGAGTTCATTTTGAATCAAAATGAAGGAAAGGGTCTGCTCATAATTGCACAGAGTTCAGACTGCTATTGACTGTTCCAGTGTAGTGGTAATTGACTATATATCTAATCTTCCTCCATCACTGTGCATCTTCTCCCCAAGCCCCATTCAGGAAACTCTTGTGGGCTGACAAAGGTAAAGAGAATCTAGCAGAGGGCTCAGACAGAACAGAGATGATCCCTGAGGCATATAGTAGGCTTGGCTGGGCTGGACCAGGTAGATTTTGGCAGCCATCATCAGTTCAAGATCTGATAGCTGGATCTGGGAAGCCTGAAGATGATCATCACCATTATCCTAACCACAGCAGATTGTGTATCAAGGCTTCCTTGACACACAGAGCCCTTACTTATTACACCATCCCAGCTCACTGTTCCCTGGTACTGTGCCTCTACTTATCCCATCTCGAACATGGCTCATCTGGAGGGATATGTGAGCCAGAAGATGGCAGGTCCCGATGAATTTTATACCATATGAATCTCTACAATAGTTGGGGCCACAATACTTTATTTGCACATTACTGCAGTGTGAATGTGTACAATAAAAATAACATTAACTTCAAACTATAAATTTGCTGTTGCTAGAAACTACCATCGGAAGAATCCTAGATTTACAATAGGGGGCTTACTATACTGCCAAGTGAAGTTGGGAAATACCAGTAAAGGACCAGAAAGAATTCCAAGCATATCCAAGGCCAGGTATGTTTCATATTGAGATTGTGAATCAGCTGTACAAATAGTTTGTTTAGGAATATGAATTTCTTACATAGCAGAGGGGGGGTTTGTTTGGTTTTTGTATTCCAAAAGAGTCCAGCTAGCTACTGCTCACACTGATCTCTCTCCAAACCAATAAAAATTATGTTAACTTTGAATGAAACTGATACTAGAGAACTAATGTCAGAATCAACACTGATTCCACATCTTCCCTATGAGGGCTGCAGAATTAATGTGCTTTGGCAGGGTTCATGGACAGCTGTGTCACTGAAAGTTGGTAGCAAAAATATAAATTAACATGTTAACTACAGGGGATTCTTTCTAAATGGCTGTGTATGTGCAGGACAGGTTTTTTTCTAACACCTGCTTCTTTAAACCTATGTACTATGATATTGCTACACAAGATTGGTGATAAGTGGGGTTCTCTTTCCTTTCTAACCTCAAAGTACCACCGGCTCACTTAGAAACAGAAGGCACAACAAAGGAACCACACAGCCCACATAATGCAACATTCTGTAGATAAGTTAGGTTGTCAAAAGGGGCTTGTGGAACTATGCAAAGGAGAAAATACTTTGAGTTCCTTGATGGAAGAAAGAAGGGATGTAATGAGAAAATTGAAATTAGGGACACACTTTCAAATATATTTAGAGCTAACTTTGGTGTTCTGGAATGTTCTGAAGTGCATATTTCTTGCTGTTTAGAAATGGGGGCAACAAAAGTAGTATGGAGCTTAACAGTGAACCAAGAGAGCAGTTGCTTCCCCTACCATTCAAAAGGCAGGCTGGAATCAAAGAAGGGCCCCCTCATTCATAAAGGTCATTTCTGACTCTGGGGTGACATAGCATCACTACGTTTTTACAGCAAACTTTTTATGCGGTGGTTTGCCATTGCCTTCCCCAGTCAACTACACTATTGAGTACTCATTTTACCAACCTCGGAAGGATGGAAGGCTGAGTTAACCTTGAGCTGGCTACCTGAACCCAGCTTCCACCGGGATCAAACTCATGTCATGAGCAGAGAGTTTGGGCTGCAGTACTGCAGCTTTACCACTCTGCACCATTGGGCTCCTGTTCTCTCATTCATTTACATTACATACTAATAGATTAAGGAATTTCATTCAGGTGTTTTCTTTCTTTGCTCCTTCCAGCCAAAATAAAATCACACCACTGTTATTGATTGGTTGCTAGATTCCAGCCTGCAGCACAGGCTGTACAAAACACAATAGGATTGTTACAGAGGTTTGCCCCAAGTAATTACAGTACCCTTCTAGCTGTTGGTTTCAATACAGTGAACTCCACTGCATGACCCTCTTGCTAGTGTTCTGGTTTTTGATAAAAATACAACATTTTGGGGAGATATGATTGTACAGTTGTAGCACAGAACTAGTAGCAATTTGTGAAAAGTCTCTTTCTATCCCCCTACTTGTCAATACTTTGCTGAGAAGAAAATGCCAAGTGATGCTATACAACAGGGGTGGCCAGCGGTAGCTTTCCAGATGTTTTTTTGCCTACAACTCCTATCAGCCCCAGCCATTGGCCATGCTGGCTGGGGCTGATGGGAGTTGTAGGCAAAAAAAAACATCTGGAGAGCTACTGTTGGCCACCCCTGCTATACAAATTCATGCTGTTAAAGAGAGGGGATTTTAAATTTTTATAACTTCCATTTACCAATTCTTTTTTCTGAGGTGAATAAAGCAACAACAACAACAATTTTTATTTATATCCTGCCCTCCCCGCCAGAGCAGGCTCAGGGCGGCCAACAACATGATTCATACATTGGTTATACAAAATTTAATAAAACTACATTAACAGTTTAATTAAAATTCTGATTACATTTATAAAATTAATAAAATATACTAGTGCTATGTTTACTTTTATGATGGCGGGTTTCTTGACAATTTCCTTCTTCGTCAGTGAAGGCCAATCGGAAGAGGATGGTCTTGCAGGCCCTGCGGAACTGTTCACGGTCCCACAGGGCCTGCATTTCCTCTGGAAGTTGGTTCCATAGGCTTGGAGCCATAGAAGAGAAAGCCCGGTTATGGGTGCTTTGCGGCTTCACCTCTTTCAGTCCGGGAATGATCAACAGGTTTTTCCCGGCTGACCTCAGTGCTCTCTGGGGTTCATACGGGGAGAGACGGTCCCTAAGGTAGGCAGGTCCTCGACCATATAGGGCTTTAAAGGTAATAACCAGCACTTTGTAACGAACTCGGAATACAAATGGCAGCCAGTGCAGTTCGCGTAGCCCAGGCTGTATGTGCTCCCACTTAAGGAGCCCCAACAGCAGTCTAGCCGCCGCGTTCTGCACCAGCTGCAGCTTCTGGGTTCGGTACAGAGGCAGCCCCATGTAGAGGGCATTACAGTAATCCAGTCTCGAGGTAACCGTTGCATGAATCACCATTGCCAGATCTTGACGCTCTAAAAAGGAAGCCAGCTGCTTTGCCCGCCTTAGATGGAAGAAGGCTGACTTGGCAGTGGCTGCGATCTGGGCCTCCATTGATAGTGAAGGCTCCAGTAAAACTCCCAGGCTCCTGACCCGGCACGCCGCTTTCAGCGGCGCCCCGTCGAAGACCGGGAGAGGTATTTCCCCTCCCCGAGCGCCCCAACCTAGGCAAAGGACTTCTGTCTTCGCTGGATTCAGTTTCAGCCCACTCCGCCTCAACCAGGTTGCCATATCCTGCAAAGCCCGGTCTAAGTTTTCTGGGACGCAGTCAGGCCGGCTGTCCATTAGCAGGTAGAGCTGGGTGTCATCTACATATTGGTTGCACCCAAGCTCATGTCTCCTAGCAATCTGGGCAAGGGGGCGCATGTAGATATTAAATAACATTGGTGAGAGAACTGCTCCCTGAGGCACTCCACAATCCAGTGTGCGCCTCTGGGACAGCTCGCCCCCGATTGCCACCCCCTTACTGAGTTAATACCAGTTTCGAAATTTACTGCTAGAATAACTTTAGCAGCTAAATGGATTGACCATACCCCCACCTACTATACACCAATGGCACGATAAAATTTAGGAACACTTTATTATGTATAAATTGTCATAGAATTGCAAATTCACCAGCTGATCAATATGAAAATAAAGTTATAGCAATATGGTATCCACTTTTGAAATATATGGCTGAACATGACATTGTTCCGAAGAATCCATATTATAATAGCTTGATCTATTTCTACATATAAGATTGTGGTCAAAATTGTTATGTAAAAGTACCAGAATTCTTTTTCTTTTCTTCTTATGCCTATCATTTATAATTTTATGTTTTTAACATTCTTATTGTATTATTTTGTTGTCTTAATAAAATAATAATCTTAAAATTGGCACTTTGAAGGTTATGTCAAGGCAATGTAAATCAGCATAGTAGGAGTCTGATATTGGCAATACTTCCAAAACTTAGTGAGAGAAGTTCTTGGGCGGTTTTTGTTTAAATAAGATAGGGATCTTGCAGTACCCCCCATCTTGAATATCTTTCTAGCATTCAATGCAAAAGACTGAAAACCTTGGAAATTGAGATACTAACAATTCTGCACAAATTGCTTATTAATGATCTGAGATGAAGATGCAAAGAATAACAGCATAGTCTCATTTACTTGATTATATGATTGCATCTTCAATGGGATAATCAGAAAACCATGTTAATAGAGATAGTATTTATATGAATTGGCATTGAGGGGGCACTAATTTTGTTACCTAGGATTTTGTATAATCAAAGATAAAATAAGAGGGTTCAACTTAACTTGCATTTCTAAGATTGTACACATGCCTCTCTGCAAAGAGCTTTAAAACTAAGAATTTTGCTTTTTGCATTTATTACCTGTAACAACAATAAATAGGAATCTTGTGGTGCCTTAAAGTCTAACAACATTTTATTCAAGCATAAGCTTTCATGGCTGTGGCCAACTTGTGTGGAACATCATTACACTTCATTTATGTAGGATATGCTGACAGATGTATAATTCAAATCTAATTTTAAAAATATAGAGATCATCCACTAGTTATACTTAAGCTACCTGAAACTAGTGGTGATCCCTGGTTTTGCTAGGATAGTTAACACTTAACATGAGATAAAAATATCAAGCCTGTGTTGAACCAAAGGAGGAAGGTAGTGTGAAAACTTTTAATGACTCCCAGTTCATTTCCAGAGTGATTGCAAATTACTGATAGTTCCCTGCTGAAACTCGGAGTCTTATGATATATTTGGGTGAGTGACTGCTTCATGGCTCTTACAGAAGCTTTTTGCCAGCTCAGTTTCTTTTTTTGTGTTGGAGCTCAGAGTAGGTATTTAATCCTCCTTTGTCCCAGGGAATAAGATTTCTGTGTCAAGGAAAACAGCTAGCATGTGACAGTTTATGATCTCCCCCACCACTACCTTGCAACCTTCCAGTTCCTTGATGAGCTGGGTTAGTTATGCCATAGAAAAACTGCACTGTATTCTTCCAACATGCTAATCCTTCCCTCTGCAGCTTCAATCCCTTTATCACATTGGCCCAGCTGGACTGAAATCTCTCCAAGTTCTTGCTTACCAAGCTCAGTGGAGAAGCCCTAGTTTTGATATCAAGTGGTAACCTTGTTCATGCTTACTAGTAGCTGATTTTTGGCTGTGTTGCTTCTCTGTGTATCAGCATATCAGTACAGTTAGCAGTTCAGCACAGCTACGTACAGACTCTGTAAGTACACAATACCACTTAATAAATGGCAGAATGGCTGACATACATGTCAGCTTCCATCCTAGGAACCTGTAGTGATAGAGTTTCCTTATGTTTTGTTTTAAAAGGCTAAAATATCTGTGCAGGCTATACAACCCTCATCTGGTTAAGTCAACTAACCACCCAGAATAAAGACTGCTCAAACCTAGATACTATGAGGTCAGAGCACTGATATAAATTCTCACCATGGTCTGTGATAAGCTGAATGGAAGCTAGTAGTATAGCATTTGCTTCCATACAGCCTGCAATTCAGCAAAGCCATGGAAAGCCCTCAACATTAGGACAGTGGCACTATAGGGCTAGACTGGAGTACAGGAGTATGTGAGCAGGAAGCTTCCATGTGCTCACAGAGCTCTGCAGTCTCAGGACTGTTGGGGAAGGGTTTTCTAGTTGTTTGCCCTCCCGCATTATTCCTTGTGGGATGCCAACTTGTAACTTTTTTTTAAGATAGAGAATGGAGACAGGGTGTGGGTGTGTCAAACTAAATTATGCTAGGGCCTCCTGACATTTGCCTTCCAAATTGCACTACTCTTGTGCCTTTCACCCTCCCCCCCCCCAAAAAAAAGAATATTGGACATATATACTATAAAATTAAAGACAGGAAACATGGACAAGGTTCTGTGCCTTCAGTTGTTTAGATACATTAGCTAATGAAAACCACTTAGGCACTATCTGCCCAAACAGCCAATGTGGTAAAATGGTTTTTGGACTGTACCACTTCTTACTGCAGGTAAGGGATTGCATATTTAAATGCCATCCCCTACATCTCTACACAAGTAGGGTTAGCATGTGAAGATGAGGGTTTTTCTCCCTGACATCTTGTTCTTAGTGTGCGTGAAATTATTCTATATGGAGGGAAAGCTTTCAGCCTAAAGTAATGCAATCCAGGAACCATGGTCTGCTATTTTGGCACTGTTAGCCTCAAAGAACTACTAAAAGCACCCAGAACAATAATGATGCATATAAAGTAAATTGAATTACTAGACAAAACTTTGAGTGGTAACTAAGTTGTACAGTTAGCAGTTGAAGATTCAGTGCCTTGACCAAAGTGGAATGAAAGGAGATATGCTGTGTTAATCAATATTGGAGACTTTGAGTGAAAGGTTCTGAACTGGGGATTCCAGCTTCCTTTAAACTGGACATGCAAACACAGTGCAATTTGTACAAACTGCCTCAAACAGTACAATGCTTCCAGATGGTGCTCCATGCTTTCCAAGCAATGCAGTGAGTCCCTATCTTGCCATGTCAATATTATAGAGTGGTGAGGAAAGACCTTTTAAAAAGTCTCATGCTTAATTATTGGTCTCAAGAATAAAATCCACCAGTTCTCCTTAATGCCTAAAAAGCAAGCTTTAGGTCAAAGACTTTTAGAGCAAGACTTCACTTTCAAAATGTGTTTTTATATCTTCCCCTTCCTGAGGATGTATTTTTATTTACATGGCCAAGTGGGCTGCGTCAGTATTCATGCATTCTTGCCTGCTGAAGATAATATGTCATCTGAAAATAGTAAAAGCACTATTGTTAATGTACAGATAGCGATAATCAGAGGCACTGAACAAAAAGAGGTTATTTGTATCAAGGGCAATATGAGTGTCTGGCCTTTCCATGTACTGATAAGGAATCTTAAATCTTATAGGAATGTAACTGGGGTGATATTTAGGGGTGATAATAAATTGGAATCTGCAAGGACTTCAGGAGGCATCTCATTTCACTCTCATTCACTATTTACTCCTTCTAAGGTTCCCCGCCTCCAGATAGTGCCTGGTGATTCCTTGGAATCACAACGAATCTCCCAATTATAGAGATAATTTCCCCCTTGGTTTTCCCAGCTCCAGGTTGGGAAATTCCTGGAGATTTGGGGGGGGGGGGGGGCTCAGGAGGGCAAGATTTGGGGAAGAAAGCAATGTCAGCAGGGTGAAACCTGGAAATCTCTCAGAATTACAATTAATAAAGATTGGGGGAGGGGGTTAAAAGCCTATGTATGGAAACATGCACGCTTTGAATTTTGCAATGGACAAGGGCAGAATTTTGCAATGGACAAGGGTTGTATATAAATATCCTCTTTGATAGGTGTGTGCTCCTCTATTTGTGTAGGCCTGAATGACATCAATACTTAATTATTTGGAGCTTCACTATTTAGTTGATTCACACAAAACTTGCCTGATCTAAAACAACTATTTTATACTTACATAGTGATGAGATCTTGTCTCACTAACCTGTTAGAGTTCTTTGAGAGGATGAACAAACATGTGGACAAAGAGGACCCATTAGATTTTGTTTACCTTGATTTCCAGAAAGCTTTTGATAAAGTTCCTCATCAAAGGCTCCTGAGTAAGCTCGAGAGTCATGAGGTAAAAGGACAAGTCCTCTTATGGATCAAAAACTGGCTAATTAATAGAAAACAGAGAGTATAAAGAGGCAATTTTCTCAGTGGAGGGTGGTAAGCAGTGGGGTACCGCAGGGCGCAGTACTGGGTCGTTTTTAACTTTTTCATTAATGATTTGGAGTTGGGAGTAAGCAGTGAAGTGGCTAAGTTTTAGGATGACACTAAATTGTACAGGGTGGTGAGAACCAGAGAGGATTGTGAGGCACTCCAAAGGGATCTGTCGAGCCTGGGCAAGTGGGCGTCAATGTGGCAAATGAGGTTCAATGTGACCAAGTGCAAAGTAATGCATATTGGGGCCAAAAATCCTAGCTATAAATACAAGTCGATGGGGATGTGAACTGGCAGAGACTAACCAAGAGAGATATGAACGTATGAACATATGAAGCTGCCTTATACTGAATCAGACCCTCGGTCCATCAAAGTCAGTATTGTCTTCTCAGACTGGCAGCGGCTCTCCAGGGTCTCAAGCTGAGGTTTTTCACACCTATTTGCCTGGACCCTTTTTTGGAGATGCCAGGGATTGAACCTGGGACCTTCTGCTTCCCAAGCAGATGCTCTACCACTGAGCCACCGTCCCTCCCCGTATCTTGGGGTCGTTGTAGATAACTCACTGAAAATGTTGAGACAGTGTGTGGCTGCAATAAAAAAGGCCAACACCATGCTGGAAATTATTAGGAAGGGAATTGAA
This sequence comes from Heteronotia binoei, assembly GCF_032191835.1. Classification (NCBI taxonomy): domain Eukaryota; kingdom Metazoa; phylum Chordata; class Lepidosauria; order Squamata; family Gekkonidae; genus Heteronotia; species Heteronotia binoei. Next base: position 94,563,346 of record NC_083224.1, read on the forward strand.
AACAAATCATTCAGTATCATAATGCCCCTGTATAAATCAACTGTGTGGCCTCATTTGGAATACTGTGTACAATTCTAGTCACTGCACCTCAGAAAAGATATTATAACAATAGAAAAAGTGCAGAAAAGGGCAACTAGAATGGTTAAAGGATTGGAACACTTTCCCTATGAAGACAGGTTTCTTTCTATGGGTTTCTTTCTATGGCTGGCAATATGTTGTAGTCAAGAGTTACAAATGGGATCAACATACATGTGGCAAATATCTCCATGTAGTGTGCACTGAAGCTCTTAATCATGTGAAGTGGCATCATCATATGTTTTATATCTGTTGGTGCCTCCATGTATGGACCAAAAAAATTCTCAAGGGGGGAGCACCCTGGGCAAGGGTGCATCTTTCCGCAAACCCATGGTAATCTCCAAATCTGCAGAAAAATTTAAAAATTGGGGGGGAAATGAAATTTGTAAAATTTCCTCAAAGTAATTAAAGATAGTTTTCCCCAAAAGTAGTTAACATTTGTACAGACATTGCCCCCCAAACCCCTCACTACCACTGTGGGCAACATCATGGTTTGCCTGGCAACCAATGCTCCCTATAAGCTGTGCAGTCTTGTGAGCAAAATTTCTATTTTTTGAGCTACTGCATAAATTAGTTTGCTCTGGGGCAATTTTTCCTGAGCTAAGACAAAAATGTGTGAGCTGGAGGCTAGCTCATGCACAGTGCAGGAATTTCACAAATACCTCCCCCTCCCACACACGCATATACCCAGTGACCCTCGCTTCATGCCCAGAAGATGGCAAAAACCTTCAGGAACCTTGGCCTGGAGAAAAATTGCTGACTGACCTCAGTGTGGCAATCAGCATTCCCCTGGATGTGTAAGAAAGGGTCGCAAGAATTAAGCATTGATGCAGTCCTTCTCACCCTCCTTCTCATGATCTGCCTAATTCACAGAATCAGCATTGCTGTCAGATGGATATCTAGCCTCTGATTAAAAACCTCCAAGGAAGGAAAGTGACTCAGCTGGGTTCCTTCTCCAAGGATTAATTGATTGATTGTAGCAGGGGAGAGGAAAATTGATGAATACAGACTATTGAGCAAGGGAACAGAAGTGACAGAAGTGGAGATACAGTGGGATGTGAACTTTTGGTGACAGAAGTGGGGATATAATGGGATGTGCACCTTTCAACTGGAGTTTCTGAAACCACATAATCTTTACTGTATTAAATATGACACTGAATTGGCTCTGAGCAGCTGTGCTTATAGTGAGAGAGCAGGTAATTTGCCTGAATGGTCTTTAAAGATGTTTAAAGGCATTTTGAAAGGCTCTGCATTGTATTTTTCCCATTAAGACCTTGGGGACTGCCCCCACCATCCCTGAGTTGTCAAATGCCAGTGAATGCCCTTAGAGTGGTGGGGTGAAGATTCCTTTAATATTCTAAGGATTTTGCTATCTGAAATATTTTATTATTCAGCTGTTCTTTGACCTATTCCTTCTGTATTGGGGAGTGCTATTCCAACTATATCTGAAGGTAAAGAATTTTCTCGTAAGATTTGCTGAGCCTTTACTGTGTGCGCTGGATGAGAGGAATGCTTCTGGTTAGCACAGAATCAGCTTCCCATAATGCAGCTTGTATCCATCCTGTGCTTGTCATGCTGCTGCAGACATTGTCACTGATCAAAGGACCTGGTGTCAAGATTCGAATGCAGTAAAACTGAACCCCACCCCCCACCACCCTTTTACCTTCATTCTGTGCCTCTCAGGAGGAAGCAAGAGAAGAAGGCAGCAGGAGGAATTGTGTCTTTGCTAATTAGACGCTAAAAGTGATGGAAGCTTTTTTAAAGCAGCACTCTGGCCCCAGGCATGAATTTACTAACTTTAGTTTGTTGTTAGGTTTGGTTCATTGATCTTGTCACAATTGATGATTCATTAAGTTGTGACTTGTATTAAAATTACAATGTGCAGATGAATCAGAAGGACACATCTGAGCACTCTCAAAGTGTTAATTATTTAGGAAGGGCTCTTGGTAGCAGGCGTGTGCTGCACTCTAAGCTCCAGTTGCCATTTTAGATTCTCAGCTCACGAGCTGTGGGTGGCAAACACACAGCCATTTTAATTCCTGTTGCTCTGACTGGTGAGAGTTCATTTTTTGACAAAAAAACCCTTGTTAATTCATATGGCACAGGGTGTTGTTGTTCTAATGACTTCTGTCCCTGTAGTCTTTTGCCCAAACCCTGAAGAAGTCAAGTATCACTTAAGCAGTACTAATACCTTACTATTCCCCTAGATAAAATAAGGCTTTCCTTTAATTATTTCATTTGTTCATTGAGATTCTGTACTAGTTATCATTCCAGTGCTTAGTGCAAGGAGTTGTAGCGGAAGTATATTGCGAATAATCAGGAAAATTGGTGTTTGCATGAGCTTGTGCTGTTAGAAGATGCACTTGCTACATTCAAAGAGTTTTACCTCAATTTATTTAAGAGGCAAAACATTTCTTCTGTTGTTTCTCTACTCTAGTATTTTTCATACTTGGTAGACCACATTGGAATGCCCAAGGATCCTACTTTGACTATTGCACCACAAGGGCCTTTCTCTTACTCTTTTCTCCCCATCTTTTCCTACCTTCCTTCCTGCCACCTACACATTCATCACCCCCCTCCCAAATATTTTTTTTCTAGGGCCCGTTGTATTTCTTCCTACAACAAGCTATACTGCTAGTCAAAATATAAAATGATTATATACATTTCAAAAGCAAAAGCATAAATAACTGAAAATAATTTGATAAACCTCAGCCAAAATTTAGATTTTTAATATTTAGATTTTTAAATAACAGTCAGTAAACCCAGATATATAAAATAATTTCAGTATAAGAGATGGTAATAAAGCATAGCAATTTAAAACAGGGAAAGGTCAATTTATTTATTTTAGTATATTTCTATTCCCCCCATTTCCCTTAGGGCTCAGGGTGGAGTACAACATATGATAAAACAATAAAATACAATAAAAGCATTTTTTTTTAAAAAAAACCAGACAGCTTAACAGCACTCAGAGAAGTTTACCGTATCACATATTGCCCAGCCTGGCTGTCTCACATCATCATATCTCATAGAGATGGCAGATGATAATCCATTTTGTAACACAGGTGACAGTGCCGATAGGGAAGGCCAACCAGATCAAGAATAGATGCCCACAGCCTCAACTAAAAGCCTGGTAGGGCCCGGATCTCTGTAGGGAGCTGATTCCACCAGGTTGGGACCAGGATTGAAAAAGCCCTGGCTCTAGTTGAGGCAAGGCGGGCGTCTCTTGGGCCGGGGATGGCCAACTGATGTTGGGAGGCTGAACGTAATGACCTCCTGGGCATATATGGAAGGAGATGGATAGAACAACAGATGGGATAAAACTTTGTTAGAAGTATGGGTTAATGTGGACTTCCGGAGTTGGAACATGGCGAGTTGAGACTCTTCTCACAAAGCGGAGCGGACCGGAGCCTCTGTTCTGGGTAGAGAAGGCAACCTCAGCGCCTGCTACCTACTTTTCTCAGTGAGGGAAAAGACCAAGACATGCTCAGGAAAATTTTGAGGGGTTTTACTTTGGCTTATGAGGAGTCCCAGTGGGGTTCCTTATGGGTTTTGAAGGGTCCCTGGCGAAGAATTGCATTCCAGCGTCTACAGAGGACATCCGTGGTCATTAATTTGACTTAAATTCATCATGTTTCAAGCTTTCTTTGGACTATTCTAACATCTAAACATCTATCACTGATAAGATAACAAGGATATATTGGGCTGCAAGGTAAGAAGATCTTTATCTATCATTCCAGGACTAAAATTAATTTTATCTGAGATAAAGATTAAGATTTGGACTTAACTACATTACTTTAAAGTTGTAAAGAAGCGAAGGGGGTAATTTCAGGACTATTGGCATTTAAGAAGCAAAGTTAAAAGTCAAAAAACAACTATTGTTTGGAATAATTGCGGTTTCTGCAAAAAAAAAAACCCATCGTCACTGAGTTGCTGAACTGGAAGACGTTACAAGAAGTGGCGTCATACAAGTATTGCAAGATCTCTCAAACATCGAAACGTGACTTCATGGCAAGAAAAGCAGGAAGGAGCCATTAGAAGAAGTGAACTTTTAAACCTCATGGCCTTCACTAGGAGTTGAAAACCAAAGAGAAATTGCAACAGCCATTAAAGGAAGGTCAAAAATTTAAATATTGACGAAAAGAGAATAAGACTTTGAAAATTAGTGGAGCCGGCAGATAAAAAGATTACAAAGTGAAACATATTGGATTATAATATTGGAACTGATTTGGGTGGCTTTTTGGTGAAAAAGGGAAAAAAAACTTCCAAAAGGACTTCAAAAATCACGGACACCATTTTTTGTATTTTTAAAAATTAAAAAAAATATATCTTTAGTTAGGAAGCCCTGAGAACGGCAATTTTGGGCTTATTGAAAAGGGCATCTCCTAATCTATAAGATCCTATGGTTTAATTTGATTTTGGTGAGATCAATTTAAGAGCCTATTTTGGTAGTGGAGAAATAGTAATGTCTGATCACAAGGCGGCACAAAAACAGACACGCGCAAGGACTGGTTCACTTGAGGAAGGTATAATGCTTAAAATACAAGATCAATTGGATGCTATGGAGGCAAGATTGGTCGAAGTGATGAAAGATCTAATAATGGACAATAAGAAGCAATTAATTAAAGAACTAAAAAAATATATTGAAACAAATGCAGAGGTGGTGAAGACAGAAATTTAAAAAGAAATTGAGGATCTCAGAAAGGATTCACAAGCAACATTAAATAAAGTACATGTGGTTGAAAATAAGGTGAAGGATCAGGATTCCATGATTAATAAATTGCAGTTGAAAGTAGTTCTGCAAGACTATAAGTTAATGGAAAACCAGATACGTCTGAGAGGAGTACCTGAGAATGAAGGAGATGACTTAGACATATATAATAAGTACTATTGCTTAGTTTTTGGAAATAGAACCTGATGAATCTAGTTATCTTTATGATTACATATACAGGGTCAATTCATTGTTTGCCAAAAAAAACAAACTACCAAGAGATGCGGCAGTAAAATTTATTTCAAGAGACATGGTGGGAAAGATTTTAAGAAAACAATTTGAAAAAAACATTGGAAGAATCATGAAAGAGCTGCCAAGAAAGGTTATAAATGACAGAAGACTGTACAAAATATTAACTGACAAGCTGCGGGAGAATGAAGTGCGATACAGATGGATACTGCCTGAAGGTCTAAGTTTTGAATATGGAGGAAAGAGGATTACAATTACAAATGTACAGGAAATGAGGAGATTTTTTGAAGAAAATGAGGGATTTGGGGATACAGAATAAACGAAGAATCGTTATGGATTACAAATTATTATCTTGGAACGTAAATGGACTAAATTCACCGCAAAAAAGAAAGGCTACTTTTCATTGGATCAAGAAACAAAAATGTAATATAATTTGCTTACAAGAAGTACATATTAATTGGATTACAAATTTTTATGGAATAAACAATTGGGTAAGAAATTTTTTTCCTTGGCTACGGAGAAAAAAAGGGGAGTGATTTTTTATGTTAAACAGGAATTGGATCCAAAATTGATGTTTAAGGACAATGAAGGAAGAAATTTATCTGTGGAAGTGACAATGAATGATAAATTGACATTGTTGTTGGGATTATATGCCCCAAATGGGGTGAAAGACTCCTTCTTTAAAGATACTGTGCAACAATTAGACCAAGTGACTTATGAACAAATAATGGTAATGGAAGATTTCAGTGGAACAATCATTAATGATCTGGACAGATCAGGAAAAATAATGAGGGGAAGTTACCAAAGTCATTTTTTGATTTAGTGAAACAAGAAAGTTTGGAAGATATATGGAGGAAATTTAATCCTAAAGTGCGTGATTATACCTTCTTTTCAGCTAGGCATAACTCTTTCTCAAGAATCAATACGTTATGGTTGTCAAAAGATCTTGGACTTATGACGAAAAAATAGAGATTCTTACTAAAGTTGGGACTGATCACAATCCATTGATGTGGTTGGCAAAGTGTGTGAAAAAGATTAGGAGATGGAGAATAAATGAAGATTTGCTACAGAAAACCGAGACAGTGGTGTCTCTAGAAAAAGAAACTGAAGCCTTCTTACAAATAAATGAAAAGGAGAACATTCAATTTCAAACTGTGTGGGACGCGTACAAAACAGTAATGAGAGGTATTTTAATTACAATGAATAATAAAGATAAAAGGGCCAAAGAGAAACAAATGTTGGACATTCAAAAAGAGATTGGGAAAAAAGAAAAGGAACTTTAAAAAAAGACAGGAAAAAGAAAATAATAAGGGAAATTACAATATTGCAGAATCAATTGAGGCATCTGTTAAATAAAGAGGTCGAATGGAACCTTAAGAGACTTCAACAGAAATCTTTTGAAGGAGCAAATAAGCCTGGAAAATACCTGGCTTGGCAAACGGAAAAAAAAGGGAAAATAAATTTGTGAACAAAATTGTATCGGGAGGTAAAGAAATTGTTGATCAAGCAGGAAATAAAAGGGAATTTTATAAATATTATGCTAAGTTATTTCAAGCTCAAAAGGTGGAGAAAAGAAAAATAGATGCATATTTACAGAAAATTCAAGTAAATCCCTTAACAGAAAATATGGAAAAGGTACTAAATGAACCAATTGAAAAAACTGAAGTTGAAGCAGCTATAAATTCAATGAAAATGGGAAAGGCACTGAGTCCAGATGGTTTTACAGCAAAATTTTATAAAGTCCTCGCAGAGATATTAGTACCAAAACTTCAGAAGTTGATGAATATTATAAGGATTGATGGGATAATACCAAATACATGGAAGGAAGCTACAATTTCATTGATACCAAAAGAAGACAGAGATACAACAAATGTAAAAAATTATAGACCAATTACATTACTTAACAATGACTACAAAATATATGCTAAGATACTAGCAGAACGATTCAAACAGCATTTGAATAATTTTATCAAAGAAGAACAAGCAGGATTTCTTCCCAGGAGACAAATTAGAGACAATATCAGAACTGTTATAGATATTGTTGAATCTTATGAGAAGCATCCTGAAAAAGAAGTGGCATTATTTTTTGCAGATGCACAGAAGGCCTTTGACAATCTCAATTGTGATTTTGTGTTTGCAGTGATGGAGAAATTGGGATTAGAAGAAGATTTTATAAGAATGCTTAAGGTGATATATACTGAACAACAAGCAAGACTCTGTATAAATGCAGAGCTGACGGAGAAAATGATTGTTGGTAAAGGAACAAGGCGAGGTTGCCCTCTATCTCCATTGATATTTATAATGACATTAGAGATTTTGCTTAGGCAAATACAAGATGACAAAGAGATAGAGGAGTTGAAACTGAAAGGTTTTTCTTATAAATACAGAGCATTTGCTAATGTAATGTTTATCAATGAAAATCCCTTATCTGTGACACAATTGCTGCTTCGTAAAATACAGGAGTATGGAGAATTGGCAGGCTTTTATATAAATAAAGAAAAATCAAAAATTTTGTGCAAAAATATGACTAAGAGTCAACAGGAGGAACTGCTAAGTGCAACAGAGTGTGAGGTCACTTCAAAAGTAAAATATTTAGGTGTGGAAGTTACCATGAAAAATATAGATTTGTATAAAAATAATTATGAAAAGCTTTGGCGGAAAATTGATGAACAAATTGAACTTGTCTATGCTGGGCAGAATCTCTGCAATTAAAATGAATGTTCTACCAAGAATTATGTTTTTATTTCAAACAATTCAAATTGTGAAGGACAGTAAACAATTTACCAAATGGCAAAAGAAAAGTTTCAGAATTTGTATGGGCTGGAAGAAAACCAAGGATCAAAATGAAAATTTTAACCAACGCAAAAGAAAGGGGAGGTTTTCGGTTAGCGAATCTAAAATTGTATCGTGATGCAGTGTGTGTGGTATGGATTAAAGAGTGGATGACATTATTAAATAAGAAACTGTTGGTTTTAGAAGGCCATGGAAATATTTTTGGTTGGCATGCTTATACGTTGTATGGGAAAAATAAGATGGATGGTTTTTTCTCACACCATTATATAAGAAGAAATTTGCTAAGTACTTGGTCAAAATATAAAAATTATGGTGATGAGAGAAAGCCGCTATGGATTGTGCCAACTGAAGTAATAAAATTATCCTCAGAAACAAGTGAAGGGATGTGGTTAACGTATAATCAGCTATTAAATACACATGGAGGAAAGGTGGAACTAAAATCAGCTGAAGAATTACAATATAAATATAATTGATTTCAACTACAACAAATTAAGAGCGTGGTGGAGCAGGACATTAAAAATGAAGGTATAAGACCGGAGCAAACAGAATTAGAAAAAATGCTGTTGGGCAATAATGAAAAGTTGATTTCAAGGATTTATAAACTACTATTGAAGTGGTCTACAGAAGATGAAGTAGTTAAATTTCAAATGATAAAATGGGCAATCAATTTCAACAAAGAAATACAAATGGAATCTTGGGAGTATTTATGGAAGAACTCTATGAAGATATCAACATGTTATAACATTAAAGAAAACTGTTTTAAAATGCTGTATAGATGGTACATGACACCTAAGAAACTGGCAAAAATGAATAATCAGGTGTCAGACAGATATTAGAAATGTAAAAAACATGAAGGATCTTTCTACCATATGTGGTGGACTTGTGAAAAAGCAAAACAATTCTGGCAAATGATTCAAAAAGAAATGTCAAAAATTTTAAGTTATGACATCAAGAGGTCTCCAGACACTTTTTTGTTGGGATTACAAATGGAAATTTTTCTGAAACAAGATAGAACGATTGTGTGGTATCTGCTTTCAGCTGCAAGGACGTTGTATGCGCAGTTATGGAAGCAAGATAAAATACCAAAAAAATTGGATTGAATTTTAAAAGTAATGTCTCGGAGTGAAATGGACAAATTTACAAGAATCCCAAGAGACTATGATTTGGAGAAATTCAGGAAGGAATGGGAGAAATTTCAAAATTACATTGAAAAACAATGGAAAGTAAGGGGACATTTAGTGATTTTTGATAAAAGCTGAATGGGGTGGAATAATGGACTAAAGTTTATAAAGGGAAATTTTTTCTTTTGAAAAATGAAGATGAACTTATAGAGTTAACTTTTCTTATTTTTTTGTTTTTATTTCTTTCGTATTGGTATAAGGTTCTAAAATGGAGATTCTTGATTTGTTAAGTTACCTTGTTTCTTTTAATTTTAAGTAAACACCTGTGGGGGTCAAGAAAAGGGGAGGTGAAGAGAAGGGGGAAAAGCGATGTATTGGTTTTTTTCTGTATTATTTTTAATTTTTCTTAAAGATTACTATAACAATATATTGCAAATTAATAAAATTGTTTTAAATCAGAAGCATGGGTTAATGTCTATCACCCAAAGGCTGATAATATAGGCACCACCAGACAAGCTTCCAAAGAAAGGATATTATACAGGTGTATAATGCTACTGAGAAGGCCTAATGGCTGGTTGCCATCTTTCTCACCTTAACTGGAAGAAGAGAGTCCTTCATTTACCATGGTACCAAACCATTTAGGGTCTTAAAGGTATCTAGTGAATAGCATGGGGAACAAGATCAAATCTACTTGAACCCCAAAAGCAGTAAGAGCCACAGAGCCAAGCAGGAATCCCCCAATATCTGCAAACAGGCAGCAGGGTGACACTAGAAACACTAGGGACAGTGCCCTGCAACTCAGCCAGCCTCACTAGAAGCTATCAAATGAACGATGTTATCAAAATCTTCCAAGAGAACGAGAACAGGCAGTGATGCTCTCCATCCATCATTTTCCCAGTAAAGATGAAGAAGAGTAGGTTTTTATACCTCACTTTTTTCTGCCCAAAGGAGTCTCGAAGCAGTTTACACTCACATTCCCTTACTCTCCCTACAGCAGGCATCTTGTGGGGTGGGTAGGGCTGAGAGAGTTCTGAGAGAACTGTGACGGATCCAAGATCACCCAGCAGCCTTCATGTGGTGGAGTGAAGAATCAAATCCAGTTCTCCAGATTAGAGTCCACCACTCTTAACCACTGTAGCATGCTGGTGATCAGTCAAGGTTACTGAGGCTGCTACTGTCCCAGACCAAGGCCTCAGTATAAATTGGAATTGGTCTGGATAATCCATCTTCTCCAGATTGTGTAGGCTTTTGGGTTCATGAGTGCTATGACTTACAAAGCAGGCAGTCGTTTAAGGAAAAATGCATCTAAGGTTCCAACTTTCATCATATCTTTAGGGTTTGTAGAATCTTTCGGGATCAAGTGCCGTGTTCTACTGGAGAAAGTTTTCCTTCCAGACGTTTCGTTCTCTACAGACTATAAATTGCAGAAAGTCTCAGAACAACCATTAAATTCCACAGAACAATCAGCACAGTCAACAACCATCTTCCTTATCTTCAAACCCGTTCCAACCCTCCCAGCAATTAACACGGAACAATGGTCACATTCAACAGCCAGTTTCCTTATCACTACCCTTCCAGGAAGCCCCACCAAACAATGGGCACATCCACAGACCAATTGCCCTTTCATCACACACCCTCCAGCCTAGAAATAGCAGCTCTCCAGCAGCCCTGGCCCCACTCAATGCACAGCAGCCAAGAAGGTCTGAGCGCCTGCTCTGGCTGCAACGCCACTGAGGATGTTCTCCACAGCTGAGAACGAAACGTCTGGAAGGAAAACTTTCTCCAGTAGAACATGGCACTTGATCCCGAAAGATTCTACAAACCCTAATGATGTTACCAGCCGTGAAAACCTGAAATCTTTGATTTCATCATATCTGTTTGCCTTGAATTTCTGTTATAATGGTCAATCAAAATGTAGTTCTTTATAGTTGTTTAAAGGTCATTATTGATTTAAATAGACTGGCCCATGATAATATAGCTTTATGTCAAATTCTGATATCTATGAGAGTCACCAAATAATTGTTCTGTCTCATAATACTGAGAACTCACCAGTTTCTAGAGTCCTGAAGTTGATGAGAGAAGGGGTTTTTTAATTATTATTTTTAAAAGAGAAGGTAATCTTAATAACATAGGAGATAGTTTGAATAATAGCTGGAGTTAAGCTTTAATTTCTTTTGCCCATCTCTAATTAACACTCTTTCATTTGTCCATCTTGTTTACACAGTGCAATCAATTTGGCTATTTTACAAAGAGGAAGAAGTACCAGAAACAAGGATAGGAATTAAAATGAGACATGCAGAGTTTAACAGATTTGTCTGGAGTATAAGTTCAGTCACAATACTTGACAGCTCATCTTCTCCATCTTCCTATCGTCTGTGTCACTGATGTTCACTGGAGCATAGAACTGAAATATATCTCTTAACCTTTTATTTTATGGCATATGTTGAAAACAAAACACTTGGAATGAACAGCTTACATAAGGTCTGAAGTGCTATTTTACATCTAGGTCTAGCCAGTTTTAGTTTGTCTGAGCTAAACAATAGTTTTGAATATCTGAATGTCTTCAGTTTGTACATTTTTCAGCAGTTTGTTGTGAAATTTATTCAGATCTGGAATGTCATATTGTAAGCAAATTGGGTTCTACTGGCGAGTGGGTGAAACATAGACCTGTTTAAATACAGAGATAAACATTGTTAGAAAGGAAGTAGTTATCTTTTACAGCTAAGTGTGTGATCAGTCCGCTAAAATTCTACAAACTGGTTTTGACAAAGGGAGCATTGACTCTTGGAAGTTTATAGCCTAAAAAAATTGTTGTTCTTTGAGGTGTTTCTTCTAGAAACATTATCTATTTACTAAAAACAGAAGATCTTCAGAACTGGTGAGAATTGTTATAATTCATTTTGGCAATAGTGTTAAGTCCAGATCGTATGGGATTCTTCTGGTTTGGTTCATCAGTCTGGGTGGTTCCTTTTATTCAGGTTATTCAGAGGGTACACTGCAAATGTGCCACTCCTAGTCTGTGTGCAGTAACTTGTCCTATCTTGGGGGGCGGGGCAGAGAAATTTGCTAGTGCAGGATTATTCATTTAGTTGCACTATATGTATAGCGCTCCTTAGTTCAAGAACTCAAAAATGTTTCACAAGATAAAATAATTCTGTACAATAAAATTCAACTGATATTTAGGAATCAGATATTGGGACATGGTGGTTCTTACGAGTGGGACAGTCCCTCACTGATGGGATTAGGCTCCTCCTCCTACACAGGGTCGGTTTTCCAATCGATCTGGGGTGGGGGAGTGGCCTATCCCTGGACACTTCCCAGTCCCACCAGCTCTGTGATCCAAGCAGGACGTGCATTTTCATTGCAGCAATCTGAAAGTATTTTCAGTTGCCTTTTTTTGGCCACAGAGAGAGGCAGATGGTTACTTTTACTGAACCAATGGTGTCAGGCTTGGTCCTGACAAGGTCTTACAGCTCCTTAGTAAGAAGCTGTAAGAGGCATCGGTGGCTCGCGGGAAGGGAGTAGGGGACAGGCTTCTCCCCTGTCCCCCCCTCCCAATGATAGTTTGGGCAGCTAGGGCTGGAGTAAAATGCAGCTGGGAGGAAAGAGGCTGTGGTGGAGTAGAGGAGCCTCTGCTTGGAATGCAGATGGCCCCAGGTTCAAAACTGTATAGTGAATGCAGGGGAAGGCAAGGGATTAAGGAAGAAATAAATCTGGGGCAGCCTTTTTCTGGCTTAGTCTCACTAATACCAGCATTGCTGCTTTTGCACTAGTTTTTGCAGCCTCCCTCTGTCAAGATGGCTGAAGCGCTAGAACATTCATACAATGACCCAGGCATGCCTAGACTATTGGGGGGCTACTCCAGGACAGAAAGCCAGTGAATCTGAGCCAGACCTGACTGGGGAAGATGCCAAAGCAAATCTCTTGCAGTGGCTAAAAGGAGAACTTATCTGGCCTTATCTGGCCCCTGCCTGGTGGAATGAGCTCTTCCTGGAGATACAAGCCCTATGGAATCTGCTTCAATTCTGCAGAGCCTGTGAAAAAGAGCTCTTTCACCAGGCTTTTAGTTGAGGCAGTGGATGTTACTGGCCTCCCCCCTTCATTCCATCCAAGTGCTATAAGACCTGCTGGACCTGGACAATAGGCCATGTCTGTTAGGCAGAATTTGCCATTTTAGTACCTATTCCTTATACCTATTAGTACCTATTGTTCTCCGTAATTTTAGATTTTGTATATTTTAAATTGTTTTTTTACTGTTGATTGTTTTTATGATGTAAGCCCCCGTGAGCCTGTTCTATGGGGAAGGGCCAGCTAAAAACCAAGTAAATAAATAATCAAGGAATTTAGTTCTTCCAAAGCTTCAGCCTCCCCCCTCCTTCCCCAGCCTAGAAAGAGAATTAAGGCAGATTCAGCTGCAGTGGAACCTAAGAGGAGCAAGCTTGCCTTAGCCATTGAGTTTCCCATAGAAAGTTCCCGAGACAAGGATGATTCCTGTGACTCTAGCCAGTTCTCAGAGAGGGAGGAAGGGGAACTATCAGAGGAGGAGGAGGTGACCACAGTAGTGCAGTCTAGGCCGTTTTTGGCAGAGGTTTATTCTAAGCTCCTGCCCAAGGTGCTCTGGGAGCTGGACTTTGCAATCACGCCCATTGTCGGAGCTTCAGGAAGCAAACACTGAAAAACTGAGCAGCTCAGCTTCGAAGCCACCTCCGTGAGGTCTCCCTCATGCAGCACTCCGAATCGACCAGACAGTCGCCACTTCCCCCCCACAAAGAGGGGGGAGATACGGCAACAGAACAGGTCGCCCATAAAAAGAAGCCCAAAACTGAGAAGAAGGAAAAAATTTCTCTCCCAGACTTCTACCGCCATTGGCAAAACCACGGGCCTGCTTCCGCCAGCCCAACAGCCGACCACGAAACCAACAGCGCCATTGATGGTGACCACATTGAGCATAACCTCGATAGCGATGCTGACTACAACCTCAACATTGATGTCAACCACCACTTTGACATCGATGTTGACCTCCATGATGCTTAGGGCACAACTCTTGACATCAGCAGCACCAACCTCAAGAGCACTGCAATCAGCATACCCATTGATGGCAACAACGCAACCCCTGACGTCGACCCTGACCGACTTTACCACAGATCCAGACACGACAGCAGTTATTGTCATCCCAGACGCAGACCCCTTCGATACCGAAGTGATTGCTACAGCCACAGCCACTCTAGAAAGGGCCCTCGGCTCCCACCAGCACGACTAAGCCAACTGGTTTTGGGACGTGCAGAGCCAATGACATCTGCTCTCTCTCAGGCAGCCACCCTACCACTCCAAGAACAGGCCATAACCACATCACCGAACCGCCGGTTCCCAGCCAATATCCACCTGCCTCTCCCAGACACAACCTGTTGCAACTCCCACCACAAGAACAACTGGCGGGAACCTCACCTCGACATCGAACCCCTCGACCTCAAGACAGTCGCTCAGGATGCAGAAGCAGATCACAATCTAGGTATACACACTCAACAGCTCGAAGCAGATCGCACTTACAACACTGACATGACCTGTCTTGCAGCTGATCACACTCCTGTACATACAGGAGCAGATCACAGTCTCAGGCTAAAAGATGCTGCCGCCATGCTCACCAGTCCAGATTGCCCAATCCCCAATCTTTGTCCTCTGAATACGCACCAGTCTGCCTTGCCACACCAGGGAGCACGTTACACCTTCTCCAGGCCAGACTCCAGGCACTCAGAGCCACTGTCACCCCCCAAGGTTCACCACAGTGAATCCTCCTTCCATGCCAACAGCCATCATCTGCCGCACTGAGAGCACCACTGGTACCCCAGGAGGTTCCCAAGGATGACCCCCCACTTTATATGCCAGACAATCTACTCCCTGGCCAGGCAGAAAAGTCACCTGAAGTGTGGGACAAGCCGGCCTCAACTCTGTCTGTAGGCCCTGTACAAAATCCAAACTGCAGACGCGAAATTCCTCACCACCCACCCGGCACCTAACTCGGTCATAGTCCAAGCTGCCTCAAAGACCAAGACTGCACGACAGCCAGCACCACCTGACAGTGAGGGTAGAAAGTTAGACTCCCTAGGTCGCAAACTATACACTACCATATCCACGTTATTGTATATTCATAACTATCTGGCCCGCATCACTGCTTATACCTTCACCCTAGGAGCAAAATTTGCACCTTTGCTCTCCCAGCTTCCAGAGCAGATGCAACCCCAAGCCGTCAACATAGTAAACGAGATCTCCAGACTATCGAAACAGCAAATCAGTTCCCTGAGGCATGCTGTCTCCTGCTCCTCTAGAGCAATGGAAACCTCCGTTGCCCCACGACGTCATACTTGGCTCCGAGCCATAACGCTCCAACCAGACAGGAAGCAAAAAGTCGAAGACCTACCCTTTGATGGAGAGGGCCTTTTCCACTCCACTACCGATCAGGTACTCTCCTCTGTAGACAATGGCAGAAAGAAGGCCAGACGCCTGGGCATGAATGCCCTCAGACTGGCAAAGCAATACAAACCATGGCAATGGACACCGACACACCGCTCCGAACCATACCCTGCATGCCCCACGGACACATGGAAGCAGAGGCCATCCACCAGCACAAGATCCTCCTTCTCCACCAAGACTAAGCAGCAGCCTGCCAAATGTTCCCCCCAAAACACAATCCCTTTGATCCAATTGTCCACCCAGAACTTCTGTACCCAACTTCAAACCCAAGACCTACACCAACCAACCAGACTCTTGAACTCCCTACCCCAGTGGTAGTCCATAACATCAGACATCTGGGTCCTCAAAGCGAGATGGGGGAAAGCGCCCAATCATGGACCTGCGGGGACTGAACCGTTATATAAAACGCAGGAAGTTCCAGATGGTTACACTCCAGACAATCATGCAACTACTACCCCAAGAATCCCTGAACCTACAGGACGCCTACTTCCACATCTTCATCAGATTACACCACAGAAAATTCCTTCAATTCACAGTTGGGAACAATCATTTTCAACACTGCATCCTACCATTCAGCCTATCAACAGAACCACAAGTTTTCACAAAATGGATGGCAGTAGTGGCAGCTGCACTACACCAACAGTCCATCCAAATATTCCCGTACATAGACGACTGGTTCCTAGTTGCCTCAGTGCCCTCGCAACTGACCAAGACTACACGAGAACTCCTTTTCAGACTGGGCCCATAAGTGAAATTAGAGAAATCTCACCTGCAGCCGACACAGAACCTACGTTTCATTGGAGCAGACCTAGATACGATGAACTATTGCACATACCTCCCATGGGACCGCGCGCACACGCTAAAAACACTAATCCAGTCATTCCTGGAATCACCAGACCAGTCAGCCTACACAATACAGTGCCTACTGGGACGTATGGTGGCCATGACCTTATACCCTATACACGCCTCCAAATGAGATCCCTGCAACTATGGTTCATCCACAGTTTCCAGCCACACAGAAACATCAAGCCACGTGGTTGCAAATCCCAACCACAATAATCTCCTCACTCCACTGGTGGACCAACCTGAACTCAGGTTGGTCCACCAGTGAACTTCCAGCAGGCACCCCCGTCAGCCACCATAACTACTGACTCATCCCTTCGGGGATGGGGAGCACACTATGAAAACCTGAAAGCCCAAGGCATGTGGTCACCTGCCGCAGGCACCTTACATATCAATTGCCTAGAAATGCTAGCAGTTCACCGCACCCTCAAATCCTTCTGACTCCATCTCCCAATGCCATCTACCTCTCAGCAGTACATGTCCGAGGTTCACAGAATGCCTACATGGATGCCCTCAGCAGAATCACACTGAACAACCACAAATGGGAGCTCAACGACTCCTACATACAACCCATCTTCTCACAGTGGGGTCTACCTTTGTGGACACCTTTGCGAGCCCACAGAATACAAAATGCCCCCTCTTTTTCAGTCGGGGAGCCCGGACAAATGATCGCTTGCTCAGGAGAAGGTACCAGAAAGAAAGAAAAACCATGGTCTCTTAGAGAGTTTAGTAGAGTTTAGCTTTCATTAAAGAGAGGAAAGGTCCTCATAACTGAAATAAGATTTAGGTTGCTATACTGTGCACTACATACATTCTTGGGAGTACTTCATTGATTACAGTGGGATTTCTTTTGCTCCTATTTGACTGGCTTTCAAGTATGGATAAGAATGCAGACTAATCTTCACTTAAAAGAGGAACTGGAAAATTTGGGTTTGGAGGTCAGGATCATAGAGGGAGATGATGGGGGATGTAGCATTAGAAGGGAAGTGGATTGTGTATAATTGAGTATCATTGGGTATCAATGGCAAGCAGGGACATAAATTATGAAGTGGCAGAAGGGCTTAAGCCTCCCCCAGTATTTCCCATAGTGGGCAATGCCCCCACAGGCTTCCAGGTGTAGCATCATGAAGTTTGTTAGGCTTAAATTGTGCAGTCTCAACCTCTCCACTTGTAAAGAGACTGCCAACTTTTCTTTCTTTCTCTGGAACATTTATTTGTCACACAGGAGCACCCGTCCACTGCTTTACCTTATTTTTTCTTCAGGGTCTTTGGCAGTTCTGGCTAAACCCCCTACTTTTAACCCGTGGATCATCAAAACAGTGTACTAGAAGTGTAGGTAATTTTTGGTATCCTGGGAGCTGCAGCTTTATAGAAAAAGACATGATGGGAATAGGAGTATTTCTGTCTTTAACTATGTGTGGTGTTTTTGGGGGAGTGGGGTTGGGGAGACAGAGACCTGTGGCTCAAATCTGGAAATTAAGCTTTTGGTATCCTGGGACTTACAGCTTTAGAGAAGAAAAGGAGGAGATGAGAATATTTCTGTCTTTAGCCATCTTTGTTTGGGGTCAGGGGGAGAAGAAGTCTGTGGTTTAAATGCTAGAAGTTATAGTGATTTTGGTATGCTGAGACTTGCGGCTTTAAAGAAAAAGAAATGGAAGATATGATAGCCATTTTTTGTCTATATATGTATGTGGGTGGACATAAACCTGGTTCATCAAATCTAGAAATCCTGCTATTCTGAACCCTATTTTAACCAAACAAATACTTCCATAATTTCAAATCAGGATATCTGAGAATCCAGGATTTGCTGTGGACTTACTGTGGATTGTAAGATGTGTTTGGAGATTCACATTGAATATCCAGTATGTGAGTGGTATAGTTATTAGAACATTGGTCTAAGATAGGGGATACCAGAACTCAAATCTCCATTTAGCCACAAAGCACACTGTGGGACCTTGGGTCAGTCACACACTCATTCTAAATTATGAGAAAAGGGTGGGGGAAGTAATTTCTTTCATACATTAATGAAATACTTACTCAGATTGTCTCAGGGAAGAAGTTCATGACATCTTTCACAGAGTTCTCTTTCTTTGACTGAGATTCAGACTATTACTTGTGTGTGTGTGTGTGTGTGTGTGTGTACATACACACCACATGATTAATTGTTGATGGCTTTTGGAAATATAAATAATTTCATATTTAAATAATTTAATATAGATTATTAGCAGGGGGCCTGGAATAGGTTCAGCCCGATCCCCTGAAACTGAGAAGCTGGTGTCCCTGATAGCAGCAGGGTTGCCAGCCCTGGGTCCATGTGGCGGTTTCTTTTTTGGGGGGGGCTTTGATTCACAGCTGACTGGTGGGGAGAACCCCACGTCCAAATAGGGACATCACTGTGTAATGTCCCCAACCTGGAAGCGATGTCATTGTGCCAGGAACACCGCATGGCATCACTCAGGTTTTTGGGAAAACTATGATTTTGGAGGCAGAAAACCCATAGAGATTTGCCCAAAACCAGAGCATCATGTGTGACATCGCCAGCACTATAATGTCACTTCCAGGTGATGTCATTGCATTGGGGATGTTGTGCACAATGTCCACATACGTAAGAGAAGCCATGTTGGATCAGGTCTATGGCCCATCCAGTCCAACACTCTGTGTCACACAGTGGCAAAAAAAAAAAAAAAAAACCAGGCAAGGGGACCTGGCAACCCTAGATAGCAGGGGAATTGAAATGTGGTTTAAGAGTGATGGGGAAAGTATAAATTGGTATTCTGGTACCAAGCCAGGGCTTTTTTTGTAGCAGGAACTCTTTTCCATATTAGGCCACACACCACTGATGTAACCAATCCTCCTGGAGCTTACAGGACTCTTAGTACGGGGCCTACTGTAAGCTCCAGGAGGATTGGCTACATCAGGGGTGTGTGGCCTAATATGGAAAGGAATTCCTGCTACAAAAAAAAGCCCTGTATAAAGCTATAAAGACTAGAGTAATGTGGAAGCATACAATAGGGCGTTAGACTCTTTTCCTTTAAATTACTTGCTTTTAGAAATCAGTTCAAGTCAAAAGGCAGGAAATTTAAACATTGCTAGTTGTGCCCAACTTGCCTCCCAAAGCATTTGGTCTCTGATTGGTAAGGAGGTGGGTTCAGAGATTGTACCGGATATCACTGATTACCTTGCCTATCAGCCACAGCCTTGTTTTTGTCTTATTGGCTGGAACATTGAAAGGTTTTCGATAAGTAACATAGACAGATAGCGCCTATACATTTTACTTCTTATCTCTAGATCTATAAGAGGTACAAACTTTAAATGAAAACTGGGAATCTGGGCCAGCAAATGAGCCAAATAGGCATGCCTAAAATCCTGATGACACTTGGCCAAACAGGCCACATGGTCACTATAACTGAGTAAATGCCTGATAAATTTTCTTTGAAATGTCTCTGAAGTGTTTGAAACTAAGTAACTTTGTGGTTACTGTGGTCTAAATTAAATATTTAGAAACTCTAATTAACTGTATAACATAAACAGTTTAACAATAATTTTTGCTCCGTTGTAGTTGTACTGTATTTTATTTTGTGGTTTTATGCTTGCGGATTAGAATCATGTTTTATGAAGGACCACACAAAGTTGACTTTGTAATCCTTACTCTGTTGCCTGTATTTTCTCAAAATTTTCTGCCCATAGTTAGGATTCAAAATAAAAGGTTTGATGAAATCCTTGTTCAGAAGTTGAAAGGAGGATTATATTGAATGTATTTCTAATGCTAAAAAACAGGTACCTGCATCACAGGGATCCTCAAAACAGTCTCAGGATCACCTGAAGAACAAATGCAAATACATTTTTCTGATCCTTAGGTTAATCCTGCCAAAAAAAAAAAATATCCCAAGCATAATAATAGTACAGAGAGGAGCACCAGATACCTCTGTTATCGTATTTGCAACTCGTCAGCTTTCAACATTTTAAGTGCTGTTTGAACATTTATACACCTTTTTATCTGAGAGACATGGATGACAGATGGGTATGAAAGGGACAGCTCTCCAGAGAGATGCTGTATAGTGAATTGTGCGCTTCATCTGTGCTTTGGCTAAGCTGAAGACAACAAAGTCAGGGGGCTTGGACCTCTGGGCTTGAGTTTAACCTGCAATACAAAGTGCATCAAGATAGGTGTAGAAATCACTGATCCCAGTCAGCACCTGTTGCCATTACATTTCTGTTAAGCAACTGTACAGATAATTTTGCATTTACTTAAAATCAAGCAAAATGCCCTGCCCCCCAGCTGTTAGGTCTCCTGGTGATAATCTCCTCTCCTCTAGGAGTATAAGTCAAGCATAGACCTCTCATTGCTGGTTGATAAGAGACATGATTTATTCCACCCTTCATGATTTTATGCCATGGTTTGAATGGTCAAAACGACAATTTTGTTACAGTTTCTTAAAAGGGGGTGGTATTTGCTGGCAGTAATGCAGTATACAGAGTTCATTGTTCTCTAGTCAAACTATTTATGCAAAATGATTTTTCTAGGAGCAGCTTCCTGAGTGTCATATTTTTTGCATTAAGAATGGACTGAGTAATTGTCCCTGCAGTCTATTCCAAGGAAGATGATTCTGTCTTACACTGTGTATCCTGACTGTGGGAAATGTTTTGTGTTTTTCTGTAAAGGCAATACAGTGTTCTTTGATAACCATTAGGGTATGTGTGAGTGGCAGCAGGAAACATCCTGAATGTGGTGGTTTCTAACCTTTGGCAATCAGGTTGTCTGCATATTGTTGTGTACTTTCATTGTGTGTTGAGGAGTGCTATTTTTCTAGTCCTTTTCAACACATTGAAAGCCAAATCCTTCATTCAGTGATAAGTGTTATGGGCCAAGGCTACACACATTTTTAAAATACTTCTCCAATGGTCATATTAATAGACCTTCAACATTCTTGTGAAAATTAAGCACTCACATATCATGCAGAGTACAATATCTTCACAAAACTATAACAGTGTTCTAAAGTTTCATCCATTCTGATGGCAGTTTAAAAATGTTTCTAATACTTCATGTCAGTCAGTATTTGAAACACTTCCTTGGAGCTTGTATGTCAATGCTTGCATCCCAGGGCTTTCAAACAGGGCTTCTAATAGAGGAGTTGAGCTAAGGAAGTTCAGCAAGGGAGTTCTGGGAAACAGAAAAGAGCCCCTGAAGTCTGAGTTTCCTTAAAAAGGACATACAAGTGCCATCTCAGCAAGGCACTTGTATGCACAGGTAAGCACCCTATTCAACCCAAAATACCTTCAGGCAACCAAACCAGTT
Source organism: Heteronotia binoei (assembly GCF_032191835.1). NCBI lineage: Eukaryota > Metazoa > Chordata > Lepidosauria > Squamata > Gekkonidae > Heteronotia > Heteronotia binoei. The sequence continues at coordinate 94,584,899 of NC_083224.1, forward strand.
ATAATGGTAGACTCTGTTCAGCTTCAAAAAATCTGTCAAAAGCTTTCTGGAAGTCAAGGTAAACAACATCTTTGATGGGGTGAACAAACATGTGGACAAAGGGGACCCAATAGATGTTGTTTACCTTGACTTCCAGAAAGCTTTTGACAAAGTTGCTCATCAAAGGCTCCTTGGTCAGCAAGAAAGTCATGGGTTAAAAGGACAAGTCTTCTTATGGATCAAAACAGGCTAATTAATAGGAAACAGAGAGTGAGTATAATTGGGCAATTTTCTCAGTGGAGGATGGTAAGCAGTGGGGTGCCACAGGGCTCAGTACTGGGTCCGATGCTTTTTAACTTTTTCATTAATGATTTGGAGTTGGGAGTAAGCAGTGAAATGACTAATTTTGAGGATGACACTAAATTGTTCAGGGTGGTGAGAACTAGAGAGGATTGTGAGGCACTCCAAAGGGATCTGTCGAGGCTGGGCAAGTGGGCGTCAATGTGGCAAATGAGGTTCAACGTGACCAAGTGCAAAGTAATGCACATTGGGGGAGTGTGAACTGGCAGAGACTGACCAAGAGAGATATCTTGGGGTCATGGTAGATAACTCACTGAAAATGTTGAGACAGTGTGTGACTGCAATAAAAAAAGGCCAACACCATGCTGGGAATTATTAGGAAGGGAAGTGAAAACAAATCATCCAGTATCATAATGCCCCTGTATAAATCAATGGTGTGGCCTCATTTGGAATACTGTGTACAATTCTGGTCACCGTACCTCAAAAGGGATATTATAGCACTGGGAAAAGTGCAGAAAAGGGCAACCAGAATGGTTAAAGGATTGGAACACTTTCCCTATGAAGACAGGTTGGAACACTTGGGGCTTTTTAGTGTGGAGAAACATTGACTGAGGGGTGACATGATAGAGGTTTACAAGATTATGCATGGGATGGAGAAAGTAGAGAAATAAGTACTTTTCTTCCTTTCTCACAATACAAGAACTCGTGGACATTCAATGAAATAGCTGAGCAGTCGGGTTAGAATGGATAAAAGGAAGTACTTCTTCACCCAAAGGGCGATTAACACTTGGAATTCACTGTCACAGAAGGTGGTGGGGGCTGCAAGCATAGACAACTTCAAGAGGGGATTGGATAAACATGGAGCAGAGGTCCATCAGTGGCTATTAACCACAGCGTATTGTTGGAACCCTCTGTCTGGGGCAGTGATGCTCTGTATTCTTAGTGTGTGGGGGGGCACAATGGGAGGACTTCCAGTGTCCTGGCCCCACTGGTGGACCTCCTGATGGCACTTGGTTTTTTTGGCCACTGTGTGACACAGAGTGTTGGACTGGATGGCCATTGGCTTGATCCAACATGGCTTCACTTATGTTCTTAAGGAAGCAAGAGAGAAGAAGGAAGCAGATGACAGCCAGTTGTTCAGGGACCTGATAGGAGCCCTCCACGGACCTGATTCAACCCCTGGACTGCGTGTTTAACACCCATGATCTAGGCAGGCAACTCACAAATACCTCCCCCCTAAGTTGATTTGTTGTTGTTCAGTCACCCAGTCGAGTCCGACTCTTTGTGACCCCATGGACCAAGTCACATTGTTCACATAACAACCTACCAACTCACCATATTTAATTTTTTGAAGCAGCAACAGTGTAACTTGAGTCGGGTTTTCGTTTATAAACATTACATCATCTGCAAACACTCTGTATTTGTAAGAAAAACCTTTCAATTTCAGACCTCAATCTCCTTATCTTCTTGGATTTGCATAAGCAATATCTCTAAAGTCTATCAATGAGGATAGAGGGCACCCCTTTCTTGTTCCTTTACTAATTACCATTTTCTCTGTCAAATCTGTGTTAATACAAAGTCTTGCTTGTTGGTCAGTAAATATCGCTTTTACCATTCTCTCAAAGTCTTCACCCAATCTCAATTTTCTCCAATTTTTCCATGATGACCATTCTGTCATTTTTGAGATTGCATCCCATTACTGCCTTCCTCCCTCTCTTTTTAACTATAAAGGCCACACCATTTCTTCTACGAGACTCTTGCCCACAATAATAGATGTAGTGATTCTCTTGAGTTAAATTCACCCATTCCCATCCATTTTAGTTCGCTGATTCCCAAGATGTCGATGTTCAGTCTTGCCATCTCTTGTTTGAATACATCCAGTTTACCTTGATTCATAGATTTTATGTCCCACGTTCCAATGCAGTATTGTTCTTTGCAGCATCGGACTTGCCTTTCACCATCAGACACATCCACTGCTAAGCGTCCTTTCGGCTTTGGCCCAGCTGCTTCACTCTTTCTGTGGTTACTTGGACTTGCCCTCCGCTCTTCCCCAGTAGCTTATTGGGCACCTTCTAACCTGAGGGGCTCATTTTCCAGCACCATATCTTTTAGCCTTTTGTTACTGTCCATTGGGTTTTCTTGGCAAGGGTACTGAAGTGATTTGCCATTTCCTTCTCCAGTGGATTGCCTTTTGTCTGGGTTTTCAGCTGTGGCCTGTCCATCTTGGGTGGTTGTGTATGGCATAGTCCACAGTCTTACTGAACCGCGCAAGCCCTCTCGCCACATCAAGGCAGCAATCCATGAGAGGGATTTGATACCTTCCCTTAAGTTCTGCCTAAGTACACAGAATCAGCATTACTGTCAGATGGCCATAAATCAGCTGCAACTTTATGGCACTTTCCTCCACCACCATAAGGGATTCACAAGTTATTCTGCAACTGCTGTACCTCATGAACTATCTGTTGGAAACCACTAGTGTAAAACATTCACCTTTACCATTTTGTACATAGAGTTGTAAGGTGTTCCCCTGTGTTCCATATTGCTGCCTTTCTCTGTGTTAGTTAATGGCAAACACAGGCCAGCTTTTGAAATCTGGATCAATTTGCAATTGCATTCTCACACTGATTTATAGGAAATGAAGGGTTTGGAGTGTTTTTACAGTGCTTCCCCCAATGTGTCTACCAAATTCTTGTTGCTAAAACTTCTATTTTTTTTTTAAACTTGGTCTTTGTGGATGTTTTACTCAGTCCTTTCCTGTTGCCTAAGTATATCATGCCCACATAACTCAGTGTAACCCAGGAGGGGCAGGCAAACTGTTCAGAATGGGAATAATTTGTCTATGTGCAGTCTCACACTGCCTCAGAGAAAGTATATTATTTTACAGAGGAAGACCTATTATTCCCTTGGCAGTTATGTGTCTCATCGTGGGATGTGACAAAGAGCTGCTTTGATTCGCTGCCTCTTAATACACTCATGGTCCTAAGACATATGAAGTTATACTTCAAGCACTGAAGTGATCCAGTGAGGAGCATGACTTGTGTAAATGAACTGTTTGATCAAAGTAAGTTCAGGCTCAAAATATCTGATTCTTTGTAGATGATGAAAAAACAAAAACTTAACTTGTATAGAGCAGGATCATTATGCTATCATATCTGGAAGAAGAAGAACTGGGTTTTATACTTCACTTTCTATACCTTAAAGGAGTCTCAAAGTGGCTTAAAATCCCCTTCCTCTCCCCACAACAGTCACCTTGTTGTTAGGGTAGGTGGGGCTGAGAGAGCTCTGCAAGAGCCGTGACTGGAACAAGGTCACCCAGCAGCCTTCAAGTGGAGAAGTGAGGGATTAAACCTTGTTCTCCAGATTAGAGTCCACTGCTTTTAACCAGTGTACCGTGCTGGCTCTGAAAAGGATTCAGACTCTTTGTCAGAAAAAGCATATTGGATACTTCTCCAAAATCCAATTGTGGATTGCACTTTTAAACATCCACACCCCAATATAAACTCGCTGAATCCAGAAATGTAGTCCTCCCAAGGGGAAGACTAGAAGCTTTTTAATGTGTATATTAACTTTCCATTGGTAGTGAGTTTTGTTCTAGTAGAGTAGTCAGATATGTAATTTCCCCCTCTAGCAGTAAAAGCCCACAGCGTGACCGAGACCTGGGTTCGCGATGGAGAGACCGTAGCTCTCTCCCAGATGGCGCCCCCAGGATACTCGGTCTTTCACCAGTCGCGGACTAGCGGGCGGGGGGGAGGGGTGGCCCTGTTCATTCGAGAGGCTTACTCCTTCCGGGCCCTCCCGGCTCCGGAGATCAAGGGCATTGAGTGTGCCGGCCTGGCGTGGGATGTTGGGGAGGGGTTGGCGATCTGGCTGGTGTACCGACCGCCTAACGCACCGGCCAGCGCCTTACTATCACTGATGGAGGCCGCAGCAGGATGGGCATTGGAGCACCCGAGGCTTCTGATCCTGGGTGACTTCAATGTTCATGCCGATGACGTGACCTCCAATCAGGCGATGGACCTAGTGTCTTCCATGGCGACACTAGGACTCTCCCAAATAGTTACGACACCCACTCACCAGGCCGGTCACATGTTAGACTTGATCTTCGCGTCAGGAGTTTTAGTGAACGATCTTGCTTCTATAGCAGTGCCATGGTCGGATCACTATGCCCTCAAGGCTCGTGTGGACGTCCCACCCCAACCCCGTTTGGGCGGCGAGCTTATTTTAGCTCGCCCGCGGAGCCTGATGGACCCGGAACGGTTCCTGACGGCCCTGCGGGATCCCTGGCCCCCTGGCGATTCCCTCGATGACCTGGTGGAGTCTTGGAATAATAGGCTCACCGGGGCCATCGATGAGATCGCGCCTAGGCGTCCTCTGCGCCCTCGTTCAAGGCCGACACCCTGGTATAACCAGGGGTTGCGGCAGTTGAAACGAGGACTCAGACGACTAGAGAGGCAATGGCGGCGTACCCGAGATGAAGCGACTCGAACATCTTATAGAGAGGTTATGAAGTCCTATGAGGTGGCAGTCAAGGCCGCAAAGAAAACTTACTTTGCGGCAGAGATTGCGTCCGCAATTTCGCGCCCGGCACAACTGTTCAATACAATTCGGACTCTTACAACGCTGCCACAGGGCAGACCAAATTTTAATGAATTGGAAATTGGCTGTGAGGCTTTTGCGAATTTTTTTTGCGGATAAAATCGCATCGCTCCGTTCCGACTTCCCTGCCACATTAGATACAGTTAGCGAACCTGAGGCTCCGTGCCTGTCTTCGGAGTGTGTCCTGGACGGTTTCGGCGCGCTCAGCCTGGAAGAAGTTGACAGGATCCTCCTATCTGCACGCCCAACAACTTGTAAATTGGACCCATGCCCCTCCTGGCTTATTAAGACCTGCCAGAGGGAGCTAAGATATCCTATACGGGATATCATAAATAGATCCCTATTGGAGGGACATTTTCCATCGGCGCTCAAAGAGGCGGTGGTCCGTCCCCTCCTGAAGAAAACAACGTTAGATCCGACCGAATTGGCACACTACCGGCCGGTATCGAATTTGCCCTTTTTGGGCAAACTTATAGAGAGGGCAGCGGCGTTGCAGCTACAGAGCTTCCTGGATGATGCTTCTGTCCTCGACCCCTACCAGTCTGGTTTTCGCCCGGGCCACGGGACGGAGGCGGTGCTGGTCGCCCTGGTGGATGACCTTCGGCGACATCTGGATCAAGGCGGCTCGGCGGTGCTGATGTTGTTGGACCTATCGGCAGCGTTCGATATGGTCGACCATCGGCTCCTGGCGTGCCGCCTTGCCGACGCAGGGATTCAGGGGTTGGCCTTGCAGTGGCTTTCCTCTTTCCTTGACGGTCGGGGACAAAGGGTGGCGATTGGGGAGGAACTGTCCCGGAGACACACGCTTGAGTGCGGGGTGCCTCAAGGGGCGGTGCTTTCCCCGATGTTATTTAACATCTATATGCGCCCCCTTGCCCAGATGGCCCGAGGGTATGGGCTGGGTTGCCATCAGTATGCTGATGACACCCAGCTCTATCTGCTTATGGACGGCCGGCCCGCCTGCGCCCCAGAAAATCTGGACCGGGCGTTACAGGCAGTGGCTAGGTGGCTTAGGCTGAGTGGGCTGAAACTGAACCCGGCGAAGACAGAGGTCCTTTGCTTAGGTCGCTGCGGCCCGGGAAGGGAACTCCCCCTGCCAGTTTTTGACGGCGCTCCATTAACAGCGTCGGGCAGGGTTAAGAGCCTGGGGGTGCTGTTGGAGCCTTCATTGACGATGGAGGCTCAGATAGCAGCCACTGCCAAGTCCGCTTTTTTTCATCTTAGGCGGGCGAGGCAGTTGGCCCCCTTCCTGGAACGTGACGACCTGGCAACAGTGATTCATGCTACGGTCACCTCGAGGCTGGACTACTGTAATGCCCTCTACATGGGGCTACCCCTGTGCCGAACCCGGAAACTGCAGTTGGTGCAGAACGCTGCTGCCCGGCTGTTATTAGGGCTCCCAAGATGGGAGCACATTCGACCGGGGCTCCAGGGTCTGCACTGGCTGCCAGTAATATTCCGAGTCCGGTACAAGGTGTTGGTTATGACCTTTAAAGCCCTATATGGCCTAGGACCTGCCTACCTTAGGGACCGTCTCCTCCCACACGTTCCCCAGAGAGTACTACGTTCAGGTTCACAAAACCTGTTGGTAGTCCCCGGGCCAAAGGAGGCCCGCCTAAAATCCACCAGGGATCGGGCCTACTCAATAACGGCACCTTATTGGTGGAACCAACTGCCGGAAGAGGTGCGGGCCCTGCGGGATCTAGGGCAATTCCGCAGGGCCTGTAAGACAGTCCTCTTCCGGCAGGCCTATGATATTAACTGACAATGCAAAATATCCTGGATGAAAAAATGTATCTATAGGCCGCCGGTTTTTACTCTATCTTGTTTTTACTAAATTATGGTTTAATGGTATTTTAATTGTTTAAACTGAAATTGTTTTAATCATTGTGTTGTAAGCCGCCCTGAGACACCTAGGTGAGAAGGGCGGGGTATAAATCTTAATATAAATAAATAAATAAATAAATAAATAAAAATAAATCTATCCTGTATGATGTTTCTGACAGTGTAGATCTGTCCTTAGATGGCTGCCAGGTGAAGTGGGAATCTTGTGGTAGTTCTGAATTCCTTTCTTCTGCGGTAACTGAAGCTATTAGCTGAGGTGCTTTCACTAGTTAGCTGTAGCAAAACATACAAAATGTGGAATGAATCACTTATGACTGACTTTACAGTTAGTGCTATGTGACATTTTATTTGCAGTTGTAAATACAGAAAACGGTAGTGAAATGTGAAAAATGTGATGTGTCATAAACGTTACAGCCTCCTCATTAAATTTAGTTCATATTTCTGGAACCCCAGCAAATGGAATTAAACTGGAACTCTGTTGCCTCAAAGCCATAGTTAAGATATTTTCTCAAAGCTTTGCAAATAAGAGGTTGAAATGTAAACCACTTTTTTCTTTTCTGTAGATATGTGGTGGTCAGACATCAGCATAATTATAAAGAACACCAGTTTTGCTTGAGTGCCCATTGCCTGCAATTGACTGTGCATCTGTTAGCTGTGAGCTGTTGGTTACCACGGAAACTGCATGTACTGCTACCTGTGAATAATTGAGAATGACAGCTGTAATGAGGGAATTTGGGGCAAATTGTGTAAATATTCGTAACCAGATTACCCTGATAAAATATTTTCACAGCAGATAAAGACATAACTTCCAGGCTTAAGGAGATCAAACTGGAGAGGAGCAGGAGAGGGTCCATCAATGTGAAATCTGGGAAACGAGTGCTTTAAAACCTGTAACAAATTCCCTATATTTGAGAGTAGTGTTTGTGAAACTCTGATTCCATGCACCGCCATCTCAAGGGCTGAAATCCTTTGTAGTTTCATCTGTTCATTATATTCAGGGCGCACACAACAGTGGGGAAGGGGTTATACCAAATAAAGACCCCAAAATAAACCAGCATTCCATGTCATTTATATATTTCACCTTTTAAAAATAAAGTTGCTTGTGCAGCAATTTAACATTCCATGCACTCCAGTACTCTGCAGTACAATTTGCATAAGGCCAGGCAGCAAACTAACTAGCATTCAGAGAGGGAGAATGGGTTGGTAGGCAGGCATCTGATTTAACAGGGTTTAGTATGGTTGCTGCTTAGCTTTTGTTGGCTCCTGTTTGTGTATGGTTGAAATGACCTCAAGAATTTTCATTGCCTGTCTCTTGAGTGCATTGTATTTGTTCTGTGCATATAGACAGAACAGGTGTAGTCATGTCGTCTGGAGAGAGTTTAGTTTTGAATTAACACAAAAAGACCTGTTTGTGTCTAAAGGTTCTGTTGTGGTCTGCAGCTAATGAAGCAGTTTGTCTTTGGATAATATAACTTACACTGTCCAAAATTAACTTTTCATCTTTTCATCTTCTCAGCAGCTACAGTTCTTTAGCAATCTAAAGTCACTGTGCATGCCTGCCTGTAGATTTTGTCTTGACAGAGCACAGCTGCAAGGGGATGAGGCAGCTTCATACTGTGCGGCTGCCTTCATTGATTGTGCCCAAGTATTTCACTATTCTCTGAACCAGGTGAATGGTCTGAGAGAAGCTCCAAATGACAGCTTGTGTTTTTCACTCTTACAGTGAATTAATTGCAGAAATTCCACAACACTTAAGGCCCTATATGGCCAAGGACCGACCTACCTGAGGGACCGTCTCTCCCCATATGAGCCCCAGAGAGCACTGAGGTCAGTAGGCAAAAATAAACTGAATATCCCTGGGCCGAAAGAAGTAAAACTGCAAAGCACCCGCACTCGGGCCTTTTCCGCCGCAGCCCCACAACTCTGGAACCAGCTCCCAGAGGAGGTGCGGGCCCTGCGGAACTTAGATCAGTTCCGCAGGGCCTGCAAGACCGCCCTCTTCAAACAGGCGTTCATTAATGATGGTACCAATGTTTACTGCTAAATTAATAATGCTTACCGCCACTGTTAGTCTAGGAATGTTTTAATCACTGATTGGTTTTAATGTGTTCTTAATGTTTTATTATTGTATTGTTCATTTTAAATGTTGTAAGCCGCCCTGAGCCTGCTCTGGCGGGGGAGGGCGGGGTATAAATAAAATTTTACATTACATTACATTACATTAATTGAATGGCTACATTTAGGAGTGTCTTATCTCTTCTGTCTCTGTTGTTTAAAGTTCTGTTTTGGCACAAAATGAGAACTTGGGAGGACGGTGACTTTGCAAACCATTCTGATTGAGTTGGAACAGGGTAGAAGCAATATATGCATGGAAGCAGTTGATTTTGGGGGGGGAAGGGGGAGTTTGAAAACCTGTTTAAAAACAAATACACCTGTAATGCCCCCTAGTGAGTGAAAATATGTCTATTTGGGTGAAGGAAGAAGAGTGGTACTCTTAAGTATTCAGAAGCTTTAATTCTTAAGAGGAAAGCATCTCTGATTATTTCTGTTCTGAAACTTAATGGAAGATTCCGTTAAGCTTTGTAGAAGGTTGTGTGTGTGTGTAAAACAAATCGTTCTTTATTGCTGACTGACTGCATGTTGTCAAATCTGATAGTACAGGGGGTTTAACTAGAAATAAATTTGTCTGTTCTAGTTCCAGTCTATTCTGGGTGCCAGAGCCTTGTCAGAATGAAATATTGAATTGAGCCAGAATGGCTGAGTGACTTCCATCTGTTTCAGAATCTCTCTGAGATAATCAAGAATGATAAAAATTATTACTTTGTTTTTGACCTCCAACCCTGGTGCCTATAAAGCAATGAAAGTTTCCTGACCAAACATAATTTCTAATGCCTCTGTGAATCTTACCTCCTCTGTCACTATTTCTCATATGAAGAAATGGTATTCTTTTGTCATAATGAGAAGAAGAAAATATTGGATTTATATCCTGCCCTCCACTCCGAAGAGTCTCAGAGCGGCTCACAATCTCCTTTACCTTCCTCCCCCACAACAGACACCCTGTGAGGTGGGTGGGGCTGGAGAGGGCTCCCACAGCAGCTGCCCTTTCAAGGACAACCTCTGCCAGAGCTCTGGCTGACCCAAGGCCATGCTAGCAGGTGCAAGTGGAGGAGTGGAGAATCAAACCCGGTTCTCCCAGATAAGAGTCCGCACACTTAACCACTACACCAAACTGGCTCACAGGCGTAAGATGCATACTGTAGATTTTCTGTACACCCTTTTACTAAAGATTCTTTGCAGATCTGATTCCTGTTGTAGTGAATGAGGATAACAGCAGGCACAGTGTAGAATCATTAGTTCTTGCTTTTAGTTATTTTTTTTGTAGGACAGAAGAACTTAGGCTCTACCTTGTCACAGGACAAAAGCCCTGTGGTGCAGAGTGGTAAGCTGCAGTACTGCAGTCCAAGCTCTGCTCACGACCTGAGTTCAATCCCAGCAGAAGCTGGGTTCAGGTAGCTGGCTCAAGGTTGACTCAGCCTCCCATCCTTCTGAGGTTGGTAAAATGAGTACCCAGCTTGCTGGGGGTAAAGTGTAGATGACTGGGGAAGGCAATGGCAAACCACCCCGTAAAAAGTCTGCTGTGAAAATGTCATGATGCAGTGTCACCCCCAGAGCCGGAAATGACTGGTGCTTACACAGGGGACCACCTTTACCTTTTTTTTGTCAGCTAGTATAAGAGCTAGTGGATTGGATAGTACTGTGTAGGAGATAGAGCCATGAACCTGGAATCTCTAGCTGAAGTCTCACCTCTGTTATGAACTCACCGACGGAATATTTTCTTTTAAAATTTTGACAGAGGGTATGTGAAAAGCCCGTAGAAATGATTGAGGGGGGGTGGTGGTTATTATGTGAACTGTTTTCAGACACCCTTTATTTCCATGGCTCATTTTTGGTATTCCCAGAATTATTTTTTTACAAATTAACATTCCCAGAATTATTTTACAGTTTAAAGGATTTTACAGTTTTAATGTCAAAGTTATTATTTTATAACCAGTTCTGTAACCTGCCCTGAGCCCATTTGTGGAAAGGGCATGATAGAAATTGAACCAAATGAATAAATTTTAGCTATGTTTTTAACTGTTGTAATAAGGTGGTTGCAGTACAAGGCTTATATTTTTGAAAAGAAAGTTTTGAACTGAGGGCTTTTGTGTTGTAACTCACCCTGAGCCTGCCTCAGCAGGATAGGCAGGATAGAAATCCCAATAATAAATTAAACTGACCCAGCGATTGTGGAGGGGGGGCTTGAGTGGAGGACCTGCAGGAGGCATACTGGCACCAGTCTATGGGGCAGGTTGGCAACCATGGCTCGCACAGCAGCAGCAGATCCCATCCCCATCCCCATGCCCAATAGGAGCCAATATGACACCCAGTACCTTCATAGACTCACAATTCCAGGCAGGGCCAGCCTGGCTGTGGCCCATGCTGGGAGGCCCATGGGCTATTCTGTCATTGTGGGTGCTTGTTTTTGGACACGAAGGCAGGAAGCAGGAGTCATGTTCCAGTAGACCCTCTGGAAAAGCCTGACAGAGGGGTAAATCAGCTTCCTGGATGCCATGAGGCCACAGGAGCAACCCCTCCTTCCACTCCACTGATCCTTTGGTTCTAGATCTCCCCTGCCCCCGGAAGAGACCTGATCAGACAGGAGCACTGGAGGCCTTGGGAGGATGAAGCTGACTTCGAAGGACACGCTTCCAGAAGCAGCAGACAGACGGGAGGCCAGTGGATTTCAGGGACAGCAGACCCCTCCCCTCTGCTTCATCTGGCTCAGAACTGGGAGAGACAGCATCTATCCACTTGCAGCTGCTGGAATGGCCTTGGGTCAGCCATAGCTCTGGCAGAGGTTGTCCTTGAAAGGGCAGCTGCTGTGAGAGCCCTCTCAGCCCCACCCACCTCACAGGGTGTCTGTTGTGGGGGAGGGAGATAAAGAAGATTGTGAGCTGCTCTGAGATTCGGAGTGGAGGGTGGGATATAAATCCAATTTATTATTATTATTATTATTACTACTACTACATCGTTGGGGAGACTTCTAAGAAGGAACATGGTGAATGGTCATGGTGAGGAAACAGAGGTGCAAACTGCTTCATCCAGATTGTTTTAAATAGAACACTTCCAAAGACTACTTAACAAGGTGACAACCATGCTGGATTACCAGGTGGCAGTAACAGAGAAGCCAAGATCCTCAGTCTCAGCTCAGTTGGACACCAGAGGCTTTAAAAAGCCAGTTAACATGCAGATTTTATCACCCTTCCCTGATTTCGTTTTGACATTATGAAGACAGAATGGGCTGTTCCTGGAAGTGGGAACTCCTTGTTGCCAATAAACTTTATGCACTGCCAGAGGAGACCACGGAGGACCTGAAGGTACCCCATGATGGCGCTGCTTGCAGGAGCAGTTCTACCAAAGGACAGAGAGAACACCTTGAAGGATGCCATGGACAGGAAGAATGAGGCAGCACTGAAGAAAGTGAGGTGATGTCACTAGCGCTGTGGTCATCAGCAGTGCTCTCCAATTTTATGAGCCATCACGATCTTGGTGGAAAACCTTCTGCAAAATCCGAATGTCTCCCCACTGGAACTGAAGAGATCCCTCCTGCAAATGAAGAGGGCAGCTGAGTTTGCATCAGATGTATCTCAGGGCACAGGCAGCAAACATCATAATACGATCCAACATTTGGCTCAAGTGTTGGAAGGTGGACACCCTATCCAAGAGTAATCTATGTATGGAAAAGTTCTTGGGCAGACTCTTCTTTGGTGACTCAAACCTAGACAAGGTGGAGACGAAGAAAAAGAAGGTAATGCAGTCATCCTCATATCACAAAGAGAGAGATTCCAAAAGCAGGTCTACACGCCCTTTTCGTAGCTTCAGGGCAACTGAACAGAGATGAGTCAGAAAGGACTGCAAAGGTTGCAGATCCTTATACAACTCACCTCTAGAGCACCTCACAACCTCACACCTCCCCAGTTCCAAAGCCAAAAAGCAGACTACTCCAGCTACAATGCATAATTTTGCACCTATGGGAGATAGGTGCGATAAAAGAGGTTCCTTTTTTCAAGAAAGTTCAGTCCTGTTGATGGTCCCAAAAAAAATCTGGGGACTGGAGAGCAGTGTTGAACCTGAGGTTTCAACAGATGGGTAAGACAGAGGAAATTCCCAGTGGAGTTCCTGCAACATGTCTTGCAGGCGTTGCAGCAGGGGGATTTCCTGAGATCCATGGGTTTGAGGGAGACTTATTTGCCCATCCTGGTACACCCAGATTCCAGACAATTCCTACATTTTTTTCTTCCAGGGATGGCATTTCTGGTACAGGGTGTTACGCTTTGGCATTTTATCAGCCCCCAGAGTCTTCACCAGTGTTCCCTCTAAGCTGAGTTAGTGAGCTATCTCACAGTTTTTTAGCCTCCAGCTACTACATTTTTGTTTTAGCTCAGAAAGTATAGATGCTTTTGAGCTGTGGTGCTGGAGAAGAATCTTGAGAGTCCCTTGAACTGCAGGAAGATCAAATCAAATCGCAAAGTGGAATTTTTGCTCACAAGACTCTGCAGCTTAGAGAGAGCATTGGTCTTCACCAAGGTTGTGGTGGCACTAGTGGTGTCTCTTCACCTATAGGGTATACATATGTATCATTTTTGGACAACATCCTAAGTCAGGCAAAGGACCATGAGATGGCCACATGCCACACTTGGAGGATGGCAGCCTTCCTGTGGGTGCACAGATTCTTCATCAAGAAGAGCCATACGGACCGTACAAGGGACCTTGTACATCTGGGAGCCAAGCTGTGCATTTCCTAGGACACTGTTTTCCTGCCAGAGGAAAAACGGCTAAAAAGACAAGACCTCGTGGCTGGCATCAGGGTCCAAACAAAATCATTTCTGATGCACCTGGCAGCAATACAGAGTCTGATTATTTTGTTTGCAGACATGGTACCATGGGCACAGTTCAACATCAGGGCTCTACAGTGGGCACTTTACTTTTCCAGAAGGACATCTCCCGGCAAAAACACAGGCTGGTCAAAATCATGAATGATCTCAGGAAGGAATTCTTCCTGCAGAACTCTGATGAACCTGAGCAAAGTTTTCTTCAACTACAGCAGATGGTTGTCACAACAGACGAAAGCAAGAGAGGATGGGGAGCTTATTGAGAACATCTGGTGGCACAAGGAAAATAATAATAATAATAATATTTTATTTATATCCAGCCCTCCCTGCTGTAGCAGGCTCAGAAAATGGTCCATGGTGGAGGCGACCCACATCATCAGCTGACTGGAACTGCCAACAGTCAAGCTGGCACTAGCAGCATTCAGCCAGCTGTTAGAAAATTGCCATGTTCTTGTGCACACCGACAATATGACAATGAAGGTGCACATAAATGGAGGAGAGGTCTTTAGCCCAGTGCACTCAAGTGAAAGGTGGTAGCCCTACAAGTATACCTGGGGCAGGGAAGTCTCAGGGGCCTTTCCACAAACCAAACACATGAAGAAATTCATCCTGGGAGCAAGGCAGATTACTCCACCAGTCCAGCCCAGATTCCCCTAATGGAGTCTTCCCAAGGTGTTACACATGCTGACTGAATAACCAGTCAAATCCCTAAAGACAACAGATCTTCAGTGCAGTATTTGTTGTGGAAGGTAGCTTTCGTTGTGGCTGTGACTCAGAGAGTCAGGCTCAGAGAGTCTCCAAATTGGTAGCCACTAAGAAAGAGCTGTGCATATTCCTAAAAGACTCCATGACCCTGAGCCTAGATTTTTTTTTATCTTTTTTTTTTTAAACTTAAGAATGCTTTATTGAGTTAAGAAGTGCGATACAGATATAACAAACGAAAACCATGAGTATGCATCAAATATCAAAACATGACACCATGAAACATTACAGAGTGCAGTTACGAAAGTAATTGACAGGACATCAATATAGTGTGGTATGAGGCATTGGGGATTCTATTATCAGCATAAACTTTATCAATGAAAGGTCGCCATTTTTCTATAAAATTTGTGGAAGCAATTTGTTGGGAACGATGAGGGCCTAAGTCATAAGTGAGCTTATCCAGTGCAAAATAATCCCACAATTTTAACCACCAAGTTTGTCGTGAGGGGGGAGAGTGTTGTTTCCAAACTAGAGCTATTGCAAATTTATTTATTTTTTTAAAATTTTAAAGTTTATTAAAGAAATCAAACAAACCAACAAACACTAAGAAACAAACAAACACCCCATCCACCGTGCCCACCCACCACCCATCACCCCATACAAAAGGAGCCTTAAGAGTATATAACATAGTATAAAAGTACTAATATCTCATCTCGAATCCCAAGCTTTTTGCCCATACATATACAGGTTCCCAAGTTTTAATACATTCTTGCCAGTTCCCGTCTCTCAATCTTATTGTCAAAATATCCATTTCTGCAGATTCTAATAATTTAAACAAAAATTCTTGCTTATTCGGGATCTGGGGGGATTTCCAGTATTTCGCATAGAGAATTCTAGCAGTTGTAATCATATATATCAACAATTTTTTTTCCTTTCGCCCTAGGTTTTCTCTACATACACTTAGTAAATACAGTTCAGGTAAATGTCTAATCGTTATCTTCAAAATCTTTTGGATCCATATATTTATCTGTGCCCAAATTTTTTTGGCAAATTCACATTTCCACCAAATATGGTAAAATGACCCTTCGACTTTCTTACACTTCCAACACTTGTTATTATAAGTTGGGTTCATTTTAGCCGGCCTTGCAGGGGTAAGGTGCCATCTATACATCATTTTGTACAAGTTTTCTTTGAACGCTGTCGATTTAGTCATTTTAATATTATACTTCCAATTTTTTTCCCATTTTTCCAAGTCTATTGCATAGCCAAAGTCCTGTAACCACCTTACCCAACTTTCTTTAACCGTTTCCGTTTGCATCTCATATCTTAGTAGCCAGTTATAGATTTTTGAAATTAGTTTTGGGGGCTCATATATTATAGTATCCAATTCATTTGCATCCGCCTCTCTAGAGAAACCCAGAGCTTTATCAGATTGATACATTGATTTAACCTGGCATCTAACCCACCAGTCCGGGGTTATGTCCGTTTCCAAACTTAAATTGTTATCTGTATCCAGTAGTACAGCGTAATTTCGGGGGGTTTTCCACTCATACAAATTTGGGTGAGTAGCTGCCTCAACCGGTGATACCCATAAAGGAGTATATTTATAAGTTTTTCT
Organism: Heteronotia binoei; assembly: GCF_032191835.1. NCBI lineage: Eukaryota > Metazoa > Chordata > Lepidosauria > Squamata > Gekkonidae > Heteronotia > Heteronotia binoei. The sequence continues at coordinate 94,600,871 of NC_083224.1, forward strand.
TTTAATATCCACCCAAATCTTATAAAGTGCCTTACGAATTTCATGTCGTTGAAAATCATTATTTTTTTGAGAGGTTTGATACCAAATATTTGCATGCCAGCCTTTAGTCAAACCTACCCCCTCTAATATTAGTAATCTTTTATTTTCCAGTAACAGCCAATCTCTAATCCAGGCTAGACACGACGCCTTATAATATAAGTACCAATTCGGTAGAGCCATACCCCCTCTTAGTTTGTTCTCTTGAAGAACTTTTAATTTAATTCTAGGCTTTTTATTTTGCCAGATGAATATCGTGATCATTTTGTTAAGTTTTTGAAAGAAAGATTTGGGTATTTCAACTGGAACCATCTGGAATAAGAATAGAATTCTAGGGAGAACATTCATCTTGACTGTAGCTATCCTCCCTAAAAGGGAGATTTGCAAGTCTCTCCATTTCTCCAAATCTGCTTCAATCTCTTTACAAATCTTTTGATAATTATCTTGGAAGAGAGATCTTACATCGTTCGTTATCTGAACTCCTAGATATCTAATTCTCTTTTCATGTTTAAATCCAGATTTATCTTCCAGCTGTTTAATTTGATCTTTATTCATATTTTTAGTTAAAAATTTAGTTTTTTGTATATTAACTTTAAATCCAGAAGCTTCTCCAAATTGTTGCAGTCTTGTTTTTAATTTATCAATTGATGAAATAGGATCGTCCAGAAAAAACAGAAGATCGTCCGCAAATGCCTGGATTTTGAATTCTTCGTTCTTTATCTTCAAGCCTCTAATTTCAGAATCGTCCCTTACTTTTTGAATCAAAAATTCTATTACTATTACAAAAAGAAGGGGGGACAAGGGACAACCTTGCCTAGTCCCCTGCTCTATTTCCACAAATTCCGAATTCTTTCCATTTATGTTAATTCTCGCTCTTTGTTTGGTATATATGGCTTCTATAAGTTTTCTAAAGTTCTTGCCACAGCCAACAGCTTCCAATGCTTTAATCATAAATTTCCAATTCACCTTATCAAACGCTTTTTCCGCATCTAATGAAATACCTGCAAATTGTTTGCCGGGGTATTCTTTATAATATTCCAATACATTCAGAAAATATCTTAAATTTTGCCGCATCATTCTTCCCGGTATAAATCCCGTTTGATCTTCTTGTATAACGTTTGTAATAACTTTCTTAAGTTTGTTACTCAATATCGTTGTAAAGATTTTATAATCTGCGTTCAACAGAGAAATTGGTCTGTAGTTTTTAATTTCTACCGGGTCCGTTCCTTCTTTATGTATTAATGATATTAATGCTTCTCTCCATGATGTTGGGAGTAGGGCCATTTTCTGGATTCTTTCTAATAACTTCTTATAAGGAAGCAAGAGGAGATCTTCAAAGGATTTATATACTTCCGCTGGTATACCATCTAATCCAGGCACTTTGTTAGATTTCTGTTGTTTAATTGCCTCGGTTACTTCATGGATTGTGATGGAGCCCTCTAGTAAATCCTGCTGTTCCTTCGTTAATTGTTTCATATTGACATTTTTTATGTATTCTTCTTGTCTTTGTTCTGTAATTTCCTGTCTTTTATAGAGTTTCCCATAAAATTTTTTACTAATTTGCTCCATTTGGTCTTCTTGAGTGATCTCTTCCTCTTCTTGATTTTTGAGTACTTTTATGATTTTTTTCTCTTTCTCTTTTTTAAGTTTATACGCTAACCACCTACTTGTTTTGTTTGCATTTTCAAAGTAATTTTGTTTGGTCCATTTCAGTTTTCTTTCTAGTTCTTCTGTTAACCACAAATTGATACTATGTTGCGTTGCTTGAATTTTAAGTTTTATATCTTCAGTGCTTTTAATCTTTTGCTGTTTCTCATTTTCCTTTAATTCTTTCACCAAATCATTGTATCGTTTCATACGTTCTCTATTTCTCTTCGCTGTGTAGCTGATAGCCAAACCTCTAAAAAAGGCTTTAAAGGTGTCCCAAATATTCTGAAAACTTGTGTCTTCTTCTGTGTTTCGTTGGAAAAATTCCTTTATTTCTTTTTTAGTTGTTTCCAAAAATGCTGTTTCTTTCAAAATTTGAAGATTCAGAGTCCATCGATTATTCTTTGGCGGGTGTTTTAGAGTCATCTGCACTGGATTATGGTCCGCAAACGTCTTTGGTAAAATGTTCACTTGATTGATTTGCGGAATTAAGCCTACTGACACCCAACACATGTCAATCCTAGACCAACACTTGTGGACTTGAGAGTAATAAGTAAAATCTTCCGCTTTTAAATTTTTAGCTCTCCATATATCGACTAGGTTGAATTCTTCCACCATTCTATCGAAAGTCTTGGGGAGGACCCCACGTGATGGGTTCTTCTTTGGCTTTTCAGATTTTCTGTCTTTCTTAACATCAAACACTGCGTTATAGTCTCCTATAATACAACAGTACTCTGCTCGCAATTCCGTTAATTTCTCGTGCAAATTTCTATAAAAATTTTCTTGTTTGTCGTTTGGGGCATATATATTTACCACCAAAATCTTCTTTTTATTAACTGTAGCTTCTACTATTAAGATTCTTCCCAGTTCATCTTTAAAAATTAGTTTGGAGTCTATAGATGGGTTGACATATGTAGCTACTCCCCTTCTCTTCCCTTCATCACAGGAATAATATAGCTGTCCCAATTTTTTGTTTTGCAAAAATTTGATATCCTTTTCCTTTATATGCGTTTCCTGGAGACAAGTTATTTGCGCTCTAACTTTTTGGAGTTGTAAAAATGTCTTCCTTTGTCATGGGTGCTGGGGACCCTGCAGAAGAAACCGAGCCTGCAGAGCCTGCAGAAGGACTGTGCCCCTGCCACCTGCACCAGTGCCCCTGCCTCCTGCTGAAGAAGATCCAAGCCCCCCTGCCTCGCCCTCTCGGGTGGCTCGTGTGCGTGACCGCCTTCGTCAGGACCTCAGGGATCGGAGGAGGGTGGCACGCTCACAAGCAAGACGCTCCCTGAGCCCTGAGTGGTGAAAGGATTCTGGCCCTTCTAAGTGTGAGGATGCTTAAGTTTCGGCAGGATCCTGGCTGCTGCTCTGAGACAGCAATTAGCCCAAATGAGCAACAGGCAGCAGAGGGCTATATAGCTGTGGGCTTTGGGAGGAGGCTTTGTGGAAGCAACTAGTCACATACCTGACATCCTAGCATCCACTCCGGCTCTTGACTTTGGCTTTTGGATTCCTGACTTTGGCTTGGACCTCTGGACCCCCTGACTTCGGCTTCTGAACCTCTGACCTGTGATACCTGGATCACGATTCTGTTTTGGCGCCTTGGACCCTCCTTGCTCACGAGTTGCCGACCTTGGACTGCCCCTGGACTTTGCCTGACTCAGCCCCAGCTCGTGACAGATTGCTTCCACCCACAACCAACACCCATTCCACAGGATGGATGCTGAAGCAAGTGGAACCACAGGACTACTGGCTGCGCTCCAAGCCCAGGTACAGCAGCTGACACAGGCAGTAGTACACTTGCAGCAACAACCTGTGGCCAGTGCTCCAGCCAAGTGCCCAGTTCCCCCACCTGACAGATTTGGGGGTGCCGTGGAAGAATTTCCTGCTTTCCTAGCGCAGTGCCGGCTGTACTTCGAACTAAGAGCTCGGGACTTCCCCAACGACAAAACAAAGGTGTGTTTCATCATCAGCCTGTTAAAGGGGCAGGCGGCCAAATGGGCCACACCCTTGCTGGTTGCGTCCTCTCCCCTGCTGACTGATTACCAGGGGTTTGAGGCCCACCTGTCTGCTGCCTTCTCAAACCCAGTCCAAGCAGCCACAGCCAACCGGAAGATCAGGGCGCTGAAACAAGGCAAATCCTCAGTGGCTCAGTATGCCACCGAATTCAAGCTCCTGGCCCAAGACTTGGCGTGGAATGAGGCTGCCCAGATGGACCAGTTTACCGAGGGGCTGGCAGAGGAAGTCCTGGATGAACTGGCCAGGGTGGAGTCGCCACCCACGCTCCAAGGACTTATCACCCTCTGCCTCCGCATTGATGGCCGCCTGGAAAGTCGCCGCCAAGCCAAGACCAGAGGGCGCCAGCTCCCTGCACCGTGCCACTGGGCTCCTCGCCCATCCCCAGTTAGTACCAGAGCCGAGGAGGAGCCTATGCAGCTTGGAGCTGCTCGACCCCGCCTGACTCCAGAAGAAAAGGCCAGACGCCGCACGCAGAATCTGTGCCTTTACTGCGGTACGGCAGGCCACTATGCCTCTGGCTGCCCTGCTAAGCGTCGGATACCCGGACCCTCGTTGCCACCGCCGCCAAAAGAGCAGCCCCAGGCGTAAGTGGGCCCTCCAGCCTGGGGCGACTAGCTGGGTCCTCCGAACAGCAGACTGATACCCCGGGCCCATTCCTGCTACCAGTCAAACTCCGTCTGCCTGATGAACGCTGGCTGTTTGTATATGCCATGCTGGACTCGGGAGCGGCCCACTGTTTTGTAGATGCTGCCTTTGTAAAGCAGCACCAGATACCAGTGCAGACAAAAGAGACTCCAACGCTGGTGCAGGCTATCGACGGGCGCCTCCTCCGTTCTGGCCCCGTCACCCAGGAGACCTGCCCCATCACCTTCCACGTCCAGCAGCACCAAGAACAGCTGCAGTTTAATGTCGCCCGCATGCCTCGCTTCCCGCTGATTCTGGGCCTTTCCTGGCTGAAGCTGCACAACCCCATCGTGGACTGGGCCCAGCAGGAACTACGTTTCCGAGACCCATGCCCCCATCTGACTCCTCCCACCACTCTAGCAGCCGGCATCCCGAGTGGTGGTCCTCAGCTCCCTCAGAAGTATGCGGACTTCGCCGATGTCTTCGAAGAGACAGGAGCGGATCAGCTTCCCCCTCACCGGCCCTATGACTGTGCCATCGACCTAGTACCTGGGGCACCACTCTCGGTGGGGCGTCTGTACCCGATGTCGGAGCCTGAGTTGGCAGCTCTGCGAGACTACCTGGACAAGAACCTGAAACGCGGATTCATCCGACCCTCAACCTCTCCCGTCTGCTCCAGTCCTCTTCGTGAAGAAGAAAAGTGGGGAGCTGCGGCTGTGCAATGACTACCGGGCCCTGAACAAGATCACCATCCGCGACCGGTACCCTCTACCACTGATCCCTGAACTCTTGGATCGCTTAAAGGGGGCCCAGATTTACACCAAGCTGGACCTCCGTGGAGCGTACAATTTGGTGGGCATACGGCCCGGAGACGAGTGGAAGACCGCGTTTGGGACCCGATACGGGCAGTACGAGCACCTGGTGATGCCCTTCGGATTGACCAATGCCCCCGCTGTCTTCCAGAGGTTCATGAACGACATATTCCGGGACCTGCTCGACCGCTTCGCGATCATATACCTGGATGACATCCTAATTTACTCTCGCAATCCTGCCCAGCACGCCGAGCACGTCCGCCAGGTCCTGCAGCGCCTATGAGCCCATGGCCTCTACGCCAAGCTGGAGAAGTGTGACTTCGACCTGCGCTCTGTCGAGTTCCTTGGGCACATTGTGTCACCGCAGGGGATCCTCATGGACCTGAAAAAAGTAGAAGCGGTCCTGACCTGGCAGGCTCCTCAGAATCGCAAAGACCTGCAGCGGTTCCTTGGTTTTGCCAACTACTATCGGCAATTCATCCCGGCCTACGCATCCCTGACCACACCCCTGACTCAACTACTCCGCCCCAAAGAACCCTTCCGCTGGTCCCCAGAGGCCGATAACGCCTTCTCCACCCTGAAGACTCGCTTTGCCACCGGGCCACTCCTGAGATACCCTGACTCCCAGCTTCCCTTTACGGTGGAAGCTGATGCCTCCAACGTGGCCCTGGGAGCAGTGCTGTCCCAGCGCAAGGAGCCGTCTCAGCCACTCCAGCCCTGCGCCTATTACTCGCGCCAGCTCACTGCTGCAGAGAGGAACTATACCATCTGGGAGAGGGAGTTGCTCGCGATCAAGGCGGCATTTGAGGTTTGGCGACATTACCTCGAAGGGGCTCGCCACCCTGTTCAAGTGCTCACCGATCACCGGAACTTGGAACACCTCCAGACCACCCGCCGTCTCAACCAGCGCCAGATCCGGTGGTCCCTATTCTTCTCTCGCTTCGACTTCCGGATCTCCTACATCCCCCATACCCAGAACCGGAAAGCAGACGCGCTCTCCCGGAAACCGGAATACGCCCCTGCCTCAACTGAGACCGTGCCCGCTGCTCCAATCCTGCCGCCCTCAGTATTTGCAGCCACCTCCACTTCACCAGCACTCGTGGAGGACATTCGGGCTAGCCAGGCCAATGATCCCTGGGTCCAGCAACACCTCCAGGCTCTCCAAGATGACCCAACAGGCGAGTTCACAACTCGAGGCGGCCTCTTGCTACACCGCGAACGCCTCTATGTGCCGCCCGGGCCCTTGCGAGCAGAAGTGCTACGCCTGACCCACGACTCGTTACCCGCCGGGCACTTTGGACAGCATAAGACCACCCACTTGCTGACAAGGGAATTCTGGTGGCCACGAGTTCGCGCTGATGTTGCCCGTTATGTCAGCTCCTGTGACGTCTGCCGACGGGCCAAAGACATCCCAGCCAAACCCTCAGGGTTGCTACAGCCCTTGCCCACATCTTCAGGACCCTGGGAGACCATCTCGATGGACTTCATCACGGAACTTCCGCGCTCCAAGGGTCAGACTTGTATCTGGGTGGTCGTCGACCTATTTACCAAGATGGCCCACTTTGTTCCGTGCCCGAAACTTCCCACAGTTCAGGAGACGGCCCAGCTTTACCTGCAACACATCTTTCGTCTGCACGGACTCCCAGCCCATCTGATCTCCGATCGGGGCCCTCAGTTCTCCTCTCGGTTCTGGCAAGCCCTCCATTCCAGCCTGGGTACTCGAGTGCACCTGTCCTCAGCCTACCACCCACAGACAGATGGCCAGACAGAGCGCACCAATGCCACGCTAGAGCAATACCTCCGCTGTTACACCTGTTACCAGCAGGATGACTGGACCACTCTATTGCCCCTAGCGGAGTTTGCATACAACAACGCGGTCCATTCATCCACCCAAATGACCCCGTTTGCTGCAACCTACGGGTACCACCCTCGGTTCTTCCCGGCAATCCTACCACCCACGAATGTCCCCGCCGTCGATGCCTACCTGCAAGAACTCCGCGCCAGCCAAGACTTGCTCCGAGAGCAGCTACAGCAGGCCAAGGAGGCATATAAACGGGCTGCGGACCGAAAGAGGCAAGAAGGCCCTCCAGTGCAGCCGGGGGATCAGGTGTGGCTCTCAACTCGCTACCTGCGCCGGCCTGGTCGGTCTCACAAGCTGGATGCACGGTTCATTGGACCCTACCCCGTCGTAGAACAAATAAACCCCGTCGCCTTCAGGCTCCAGTTGCCACCCCACCTCCGCATTCACCCTGTGTTCCATCGCTCCCTCCTTGTTCCAGCTGCACCCCCTGACCCAGCTCGTCCTCCTTCCCCACCGCCGCCACCACCGGTGTTGGTGGATGATGAGGAAGAATATGAGGTGCGCCAGATTCTGGACTCCCGGTACCATCGTGAAGGCCTCCAGTACCTTGTGGACTGGGAGGGATACGGCCCAGAAGACCGGTCCTAAGAACCTGTGGACAATCTTCATGCCCCGGACTTGGTGCAACGATTCCACAGCGATTAACCCGAACTCCCAGGCCCCTCGACGGAGGGGGGCCCTGGGGGGGGGGGATAGTGTCATGGGTGCTGGGGACCCTGCAGAAGAAACCGAGCCTGCAGAGCCTGCAGAAGGAACTGTGCCCCTGCCACCTGCACCAGTGCCCCTGCCTCCTGCTGAAGAAGATCCAAGCCCCCCTGCCTCGCCCTCTCGGGTGGCTTGTGTGCGTGACCACCTTCGTCAGGACCTCAGGGATCGGAGGAGGGCGGCACGCTCACAAGCAAGACGCTCCCTGAGCCCTGAGTGGTGAAAGGATTCTGGCCCTTCTAAGTGTGAGGATGCTTAAGTTTCGGCAGGATCCTGGCTGCTGCTCTGAGACAGCAATTAGCCCAAATGAGCAACAGGCAGCAGAGGGCTATATAGCTGTGGGCTTTGGGAGGAGACTTTGTGGAAGCAACTAGTCACATACCTGACATCCTAGCATCCACTCCGGCTCTTGACTTTGGCTTTTGGATTCCTGACTTTGGCTTGGACCTCTGGACCCCCTGACTTCGGCTTCTGAACCTCTGACCTGTGATACCTGGATCACGATTCTGTTTTGGCGCCTTGGACCCTCCTTGCTCACGAGTTGCCGACCTTGGACTGCCCCTGGACTTTGCCTGACTCAGCCCCAGCTCGTGACATCCTTCTCTTCTTAGGCTCATTTAGTCCGTTCACATTGACTGAGATAATCTGCAATCCTGTTTTGCTATTCATTCTATTAGCGTTCTATTATCTTCTACGAGTCTTTGATCCCTTTTAACGTGTTGTCTTGTTCTAACTCCTTCTCTTTTAAGTTTTTGGGAAGGTTCTTCGTCTTTTCCAGACCGGTCTGCTTCCTCCTCTCGATCCTCTCCTGTGTCTGAACCCTGACTACTTGGTGCTACAAAGTTATCCCAGAACTCCTCCAATTTTTCTAGCGTTGTAATATTGTATCTTTTAGCCTGGTAGATGAAAAAAATTCCCTCTGGGACCAACCATTTGAATTGTACTGAGTGCCTTAGTAGCCAATTGGTCAATCTCTTATATCCTAGCCGCCTTTGTCGAATTGTCCATGGCACATCTTTCAGGACTTTAAGAGCTTTACCTTCCCAAATCAGACCTTCCTCTCTTGCTTTTTTCTGGACCCTCTCACAAATCGCAACTCTTGCAAATTTTACTAAAATTTCTCTCGGAAGATTATGTTTTCTGGCATAGGAGGAAGATACTCTTTTGACCCAATCAATCTCACTCTTTCCTCCTTCCAATAATTTCTCTCCTTCTATATGTAGTATTTCTAAAACTTTATCCTCTAAAATTTCTCCCCTTGCTTCCGGAACATTTTGAAACCGTAACACATATGCCGCTTTCTCCATCTCCAGCCTTGCTACTTTATCTTCCAAATCCGCCAGACCAGTTCTATTTTCTCGTGTCGTCATCATAGTAATTTTATTCTGGTCTTCCAATCTTTCAACTTTTGCTACTAGACCATGTACTTGCTGCGTGTTTGCTAAGAGTTGCTTTTGGAAATCTGTCATTTTATCATTGGTTTTTTTGATCTCTCCCATTAATTCCAATTTCATCTCTGCCAAGGCTTCCTGATTTTGTTTAAATCCTGTCACCATTATCGCCTGCAATTTCTCTAAAGCATCTTGGTGTTCAGTTGGTGGCATGGGTTTTGGGCCTCCTGGTGAAGTGCCCTGGCCTAATTTTTTAATTTTAGTCTCAGTCTGTCTCTCTTTTTTCTCTTTATCTCCCATACTTTACTATCTCTTATTACCACTTCAATATAAATTAGATCTTCAAAATTCTTCTATTGCTTCTATTTATATCACTGGCCACAATCTGGTCCCTTTAGATCACCATATCAATTCTATTTCGAAATTTGATAACCCCCACTGATATCAGTATCTATACATATATTCTCTGGGATCCTTAAAGTATCAATCAAGCAACCAACCCAGAAAAAGTCACTAAAACAGCAAGCAATCAACCAGCTGCACTTTAGCTTAGCAACATTAATTCAGTAATAATCAATAATCAATACTATTATATCACATTAATAGTTCATCATCTCATCAGTTCAATAATTCATTTAACCTCATCAAACAAATCCTAAATTCATTGCATTTAAGTAATACCATGTATCAATTTTGAGTTCCAAGTCGGTTAAATCAGTTAATTTAAACTTTCCTTTCCTTCCTTCTTCTATTTTCTGTTCCTCTGTTCTTCTGCTTTCTTTCTTCTTCCTTCTTTTTCTACTTCCTTTCTTCTTGCTTCTTCTTCCTCCTCTTTCCCTTTTGGACAACGATTTAAAGTTCTTTTCGATGAGGGCTCTAAGTAAAAGCTCTGTCTCTTATGTCTTTTAAATTCCCCTTTCTTCAAGAGAGAGCCAGCCGCAGAGTCCGCTGCTAAGAACCGTCTCTCTCTCTCTTTCTCTTCAATTAGTTTTACTTAGTTTTACTTTTCACGTCTCAAGTCTCAAAATTTGTAATCCAAAGAAAAAGAAGTAGAGCTTAGTTTAGCTTATCAATCCTACTTACTCACTCTTCCAGTCTTTGCCAGCACCGCCCGTCCGTTCCCTTCACCTCTTCACTTCCGCATTCCAACTTTAACCCCTCTTTTCTCCGTTTTCTCTCTTCTCTTTCCTTCTTCTCTCTCTTTTTCTCACTACTTTCTTTTTCCTTCCACTCCTCCTCTCTTATCTTCAAACCATCAATTCTATTCAGCAATCCTTCAACCACTTCCAACCAGCATTCTTATCTTAAGTCTTTTTTATTCATAGCGCTCACTCACCGCCATTTTTGCCGTTCCTCTCCCCTCTCCGCCGGACGTCAGCCAGGTTTACCCCAGCCACTCTCCGCAAACCGACCACCGTCTCTCTTGCTATCGTCTCTCCGTCTCCGCCACCACCGCCTACACGCCTACGCGGTCCTCTCGGATCGTCTTACCGCTTCTTCACAGCCGTCCCCGCCACTCCTCAGGGCCTCCAACGCCCGGAACTTGATTTTCTTCCACACCGCCACCCCGGGGCCGCACAGCCGCGGCCGCAGCCAATCGACCCCGCTCAGCCATCCGGGCACCACCACGCCGCCGCTGTTTCACGCGCCTTCTCCCACCTATTTTTCACGGTTCTCCATCCTAGACGGGAGCTTCGGTATGTCTGGTCTTTCCTTGCTTTTGCAGTTATTTTCGCTTAAACTTCAGTTTGGGCAAAATTCCTAGAGTTTCTGTTGCCCCGCCAGCTCCTGCTCCGGAGGCCTGGTTAAAGTGCCGAAGCATAAGAGAGCTCCAGGCGAGGGAAAGGTAGAGGTAGAAGGGTCACCTTCGCTTCCCCCCTAAAGCCTCAACCAGCTCCCCCAAGCTTCGTAACGCCTATGTCGGCGTTTCTTAAGAGGTCTCTGCAGGCAGGGACCTCTCTGGAGTTCTCAAATTCACAGTGCGTGCCGGAGCTCGGCAATGCGCTGTGTATCACCACGCCATATTTCCGGAAGTCCGAGCTATTGCAAATTTAGCAGCCACAAACATGAGTGAGATCAATTCCTCTGCAGATTCGGGGATATTTGAGTTATCTAGAAGATTTAAAAGGGCAAATTCGGGCGTAAATGGAGGAGAGTATGATGTGAGTTCTTGTACTTCTTGATAGATTTGTCTCCAAAAGCTATTTATGATTGGGCAGTGCCACCAGGAGTGGAGAAAAGTGCCCCTCTGTCCACAGTTCTTGAAACAGAGGGGTGAGATGGAAGACGAGTGCGCTAGCTGCACTGGGGTATGGTACCATCGTGTGAGGACTTTAAGGGCTTGAAGTTGGACATTCATTGCTTTCGTTTTATATATGGAAGAACCCCAGATGGCTCGCCATTGTTCCTCAGTTAGTTCTATCTGCAAATCTCGAGCCCAGGCACCTTGATAGGAGTGCGGCTTTGCATTAAGGGGGCTGAGTAGCAATTGATATATTTTTGATATCAGTCCTTTGATTGGGATTGAATCACCAAATAGGATCTTTTCAAAGCCAGCAAGGTGGACGCGCAGAGGGGGACTGAAGGAATGTGTATCTAATAAATGTTTAAGTTGAAGGTATTCGAACCAGGGTAGTCGAAGGTCAGAGTCAGCCTCCAGAGTCACTTTATCTTTCAGTACCCCCTTAAGAAGAACATCAGCAAATCGGGTCAGTCCTAGATGTTTCCATTGCATAAACGAGTCTTTACTCAGCGCCGGAGCGAACCAGGGCTGTCTAACAAAAGTGGTTAAGGAGGAGGTTGGGGGAGCTAACTTATTATGGTGTTTACGCCAAACCTGCAGCATGGAGGCCAAAAAAGGGTTCGGAGAAGAAGAAGTTTTGACGCGCTTAGACACACACCAGAGTTTCTCCTGGAAAGAGGGGGCCCTGAGATAAAAATCCTCGATCGACTTCCAGTCCGCCACGTAGGAGGACCTATAATATTTCACCAAATTAGTGAGGATAATAGCATCATGGTAGTTTGAAATATCTGGGACAGCTAATCCACCAAGCGAAATAGGCCGTCTACTTGAGGCAAAGTTGAGCCTTGGCTTCCGATGCTGCCACACAAATTCATTTATTTGGGATTGCCATTTATGCAGCAGAGAGGCTGGAACACACAGAGGGACCGCCCGTAAATAGAACACAATCTTAGGTAGAATTAATGATTTAATTAGATAGATACGCTCCAAAAGGGTGAAAATTTTTTTCCCCGAGTGGGATAGGAGAGAATTGATAGATTTGGAAATTTCTGTCTGGTTAACGGTTGGGAGAGTAGTGAAGTCTAACGGGATGTGAACACCAAGGTGTTTCCAAGATTTTCTAACCCATTTGTATCGGTAGTGCTTGCTGATAAAAGAAATAGAGGTAGAAGATAGGGTAATGGGGTGCAAGAGAGATTTATCAAAGTTTATGGTGAGGCCTGAGACGATAGCGAAGTCTGAAAGATGAGAGTGAGTTGCTGGAAGTGACGAGGAAGGGTTGGTAAGATACAAGGTTATATCATCTGCGAAGAGACTAACTTTAAAAGCTTCGGTCCCCACGAGAATAACATGGATGCGAGCATCGTTCCTGATTTTGATGGCCAACGGCTCAATTGCAAGAGCGAATAGTAGGGGCGAGAGAGGGCAGCCTTGCCGTGTGCCTCTAGACAGACTGAAAATAGCTGAGTTTAAATTGTTAATCCGAAGTAGTGCTGAAGGAGAGAGATAGAGGGAGTCAATAAGATTACGAAATTTGGGACCAAAATTCATTCTTTCTAGTAAGGAGTGCAGGTAGAGAGGTTCAACCGAGTCAAAGGCCTTCTCTATGTCTATAGATAGGATGCAGGCATCCTGAACAGCTTTGGTTTTGCAATGATGAATCAAATTCAGTGTTTTTTGGGTGACATCAGTTAAGTCACGACCAGGGATGAAACCCGACTGATCAGAGGCAATATAATTTGCCATAAAACTATTCAGTCGCCTTGTTAAGATGCTAGTAAAAAGTTTGTAGTCGGTGTTTAAAAGCAATATCGGTCGGTAAGACTTGGGGTCTAATTCATCTCTCTCTTTTTTGTGTAAAACAATAATTTTGGCAAGACTCCAAGACTGAGGGACTGAGCCAGAATCGAGAATATAGTTAAAAAGAGATAGTAAGTAGGAAGATAATGTAGAACTATAAGCTTTATAAAATTCAGAAGTGAAGCCATCCAGACCCGGCGATTTGTTTGTGCGCAATGATTTGATGGCTTCAGCAAGTTCCAGCTCATCAATGGGGCGGTCAAGACACTTTCTGTGGGCTTCTAGCAAAGTGGGGAGTGTAGTAACGGATTGAAAAAACTCAGAGATTGCTTCAGGTGGTGGGTTCTTGGATTGGTATAGAGAAGAGTAGAATTGACTAAAAATATCTAAAATAGACTTTGAAGAAGTGCATACAACGCCTTCGCGATTTCTGAGACCCTTCACATTCAGGTTGGTGGCTTGCTGTTTGGCTTTCCACGCTAGAAGCCTATGAAATTTTGGGCCCCGATAACAAAAGGCTTGTTTGGTAAATAGCAGATTACGTTTGATTTTTTCAGTATCCAGGGCCTCTAACCTTTTCCTTTCCTCTTGCAAGTGCTGAAATGTTTTTTTGCAGCAAGTGCGTTTATGTTGGAGTTCAAGATCTTTGATTTTCTCAGTCAAGAGGTTAATAAGATGTTGTTTTTTTCTTTTTTTGGGTGGCAGCCAATGCAATAATTTTGCCTCTTAGGAAGGCTTTGCACGCATCCCAGACCGTTTGGGAAGGGATGTCATCAGAAAGATTGTGGCTAAAAAATTCCTTAATTTCCTGTTCGATTAGGTTGAAAAGTTCTTTATCTAATAATAAATAATTGTCAAGTCTCCAGGAAAAGCTACGGTCATATTGTACAGTTTTCTTAATAGAGCAGATAACTGGCGCGTGATCAGACCAGAGTTTTGGTTCAATTGAGGCATCTACAAGAGCATTACAAAGAGAATCAGAAATAAAGATATAATCAATGCGCGTGTGAGTTTGATGCTGCGAAGAGAAGTAGGTAAAGTCCCGCTCATTTTGATAGAGAAACCTCCAGGAGTCTGTAAGCCCCATTTCTGACATTATTTTATTCAAGCCTGAGGGGGAAAAGCCTCGTCTGGGGGGGGGGGGAGTGGAGAGGTGAATGTTCCGATTTTCTGTCTAGCTGAGTGTCCATAAGGAAATTAAAGTCAGCTCCGATAATTAAAGGGCCTTCCTGAAAAGCTTTTAATTTGTTCATAATCTCCCGGATAAATTCTAGTTGTCCCGAATTAGGCGCATAAATGGCAGCTAGGGTTGTGATTTCGTCATTGAGTCTACCCTTAACAAAAAGAAATCTACCACGTTCATCTATCTCAGAGGCCAAGCAAGAAAACTGAACTGAACGTGAGAGTAAAATGGCAACCCCCCTGGCATGAGAGGAACCAGAGGCTGTGAAAGACACAGGAAAATGGGCAGAGCGAAATAGGGGATTAATGTCATTTCGTAAGTGTGTCTCTTGTAGAAAAATAATGTCTAGAGCACGTTTCTTCAACCCTGAGAGGATGTGTCTAGATTTGATTTTGCTATTAAGCCCTCGACAGTTCAGTGAAAAGATTTTTAGGTCCAGGGCCATTTAGGTCAAAATATATGGATTATAAATTAGGTCTCCCGTCAGGGACAAAGGACGGAGACGATAGACAATTACAATGTAAGATCCATAGCAGGGAAATGCAGTATGAGACCTCATGACTATGAAAAAGGATGGTTTGTATGTGAGTGAATGTAGGACAGGGTCCCAATCTATGATTACTGCGGGAATATAATGGGATATTGGAAAGGTACTAATTGCTATAACAGGGCTAAATAGAAATAGTAGTTTAAGCCAACTTGGTGGGCCTTTGAGAAAGAAAAATGACGAGCACAGGAGAAAAAGGGCCACTGATCCAAAAAGCAAGCCCATAAAACATGAAAGCATATACATTTTGTTCCTAGGACAAATGAACTGCATCAGTGTCAAGTCAAACAAACAAGAACTAGAAAAAAGGCAAAGAAACCTATACAGAACTAATAGACAATCATGTGATATCCCTAGTTGAACAGCAGATGGCGTACTAGAGTAGCAGCATAAGTGGTAACCAGCATATCTAACACTATAATACAAGTAACAGCAATAAGTGTACCTCATCCCCACCCCCCTCCCCCCTCCCCCTTTCTCTGTCCCCTCTGTATATAAATGATGGTCAAAGATAGATTGGAAAGATGTCTGCAGGGGGACAGAACTCCCATCGGATACATTAAATAACAGAACCAGTAACCAGCACATGGGGAAAACCCGTGGGTCCCAGGAAACCACCCAAGACCGGGGTCCTTGTACCCTTCCACTACACATTCCCCTCATTCTTGAGAGCTGGAGAGCCAAGCCCCACTCTACCCTCACCCCCCCCACCCTCCCTCAGATGTTAATTATCATATAAGACAAAGCTTTAAAGTAAGATAACATAAGATAACAACGCAGGTTTATGATGAGTTTACTGATTGCAGTGACTGTATAGAGTCCGGAGCCTGGGCTGGTTCATGCGAACGGGCTGAGATTTTACGATCCTTAGGCGATGACACGAAGGTCCATTTTCGCTTTTGTGACTTACGATCCAGCTCCATCGGAACATCTATATTGAGTGACTGAAGTAGATACAAACCAGCTTCAGGGTCTTCAATAGTCCAGCTTTTCCCTTGGCGATGTATGACAAGTCTGCCTGAGGGCAACCATCTATAGCGGATGCTTGCTGCGGCCAGCTTTTGAGCAATAGGTTTGAGGAAATGCCTATTCTGCAGGGTTTCTGCTGATAGATCTGGGAAAGCAAGTATTTTCTTATCCTTATAGGGAAGACCATTAAGGTTTCTGGCAGTGTCTAAGATCTTTTTCTTAACTCGTATGTCAGCCAGTTCGATGATGACATCTCGGGAGCTGTGGGAGCTGGAGGAGAAGGTTGAACCCAGTCGATAAGCACGAACAATGTATGGAGCGATGCCATCCTCCAGCTGAAGGGCTGTAGAAAACCACGATGCTAGGAAGCTGGCCAGGTCTGAGGTTCCTTCCTCGTGTTCTTCAAAGCCTCGCAGCTTAACATGTCGTTCCCGCGCTTTGTTATCTAGTGCCAGAATTTTGTCTGTGGCCCAGCGTTCTTGCCTCTGAAGATGTCGGATTTCCTCTTGATTAGTAAGGCCTGTTTCTAACACTGAGTTAGCTGTGGCTGTGGCTTCTTGTAAAGTGATTTGTAAGGAGCTGATCTGATCTGTAATTGGCTTGAGTATAGCCGCCATGTTGTCTAGCATTTCTGACTGAAATGAGCTCAGGGTATTATGGAATTCTTTCGCTGTGAGGAGATCTGGTGAGGGAAGCAGACTAGCAGCGCCATCTGCCATATTTGACGTTTTGTGCGGCCTTGACAGGGAGCGATCAGATTGTGAGCTGGAGTCCAGAAAGGATTTAAGCCGAGCGCTAGCTAAAAATGAGTTATTCTTTTTATGGGACGATTTTCCCATAGTCTGATAAGAAATACGATATAAAAACCTGCGTCGATGAGGGAGGGTGAGGAGATCGGGTCAGGAGCTAAAGCCTCACACGTCTGTCGCCATTCGCGCCAACGCCACGCCCCCCACCCTGAGCCTAGATGAGATGGCCTCATTCAGGAAAGTGGACTCGGTGTCTATCTCCCATTGTATGCAGAATCAGGGGAATACAGAACCTTAATGAGGCACTACATAATAGATCAATTAACTTCTGCTGAGGCAGCTTTTGGCTGAAGAGTGCTATAGCAAGTGTTGGAACTGTAATAGATTAGAAAAAGATCCCATGCTGATGAAGCCCCTTGGGTACAGCTAACCACTTCCTGGATAACTCCCCCCCCCCCCACTGAAGGAGAACAAAACATTGGACCTTACCTGAAGGTTCATTCTCTTCAGTGGCGGTGAAGTTATCTACATCCCTTTCATTTTTTGGAAAAAAGGGAGGACCAAGGTCCAAAGAAAGGGACATAGAGTAGTTTCACCACAACAAGCCACTGGTGGCACACACAAAAAAAGAGTACAGAATATTCAGGGCAGAGCTTGGTCATGACTGAGAGGTCAATCTGGGCTTCTCCAATAGGAGCCACGCCGTTAATGAATTTGCATAGCCCTGTCTCAGCTAGCAAGTCCCATGGCTCAGAGTGGTGAAGCTACAGTACTGCAGTCCAAACTCTCTGTTCATGACTTGAGTTCTATCCCAGCGGAAGCTGGGTTCAGGTAGCCGACTCAAGGTTGATTCAGCCTCCATCCTTCCGAGGTTGATAAAATGAGTACCCAGCTTGCTGGGGGAAAAGTGTAGATGACTGGGGAAGGCAATGGCAAACCACCTCGTAAAAAGTCTGCTGTGAAAACATCATGATGCAACATCACCCCAGAGTCGGAAATGACTGGTGCTTGTTACCTTAGCTTACCTTAGCTAACAGAGGCATGACCTGACCACCTCTTGGATTACTTCACTCTCACTGAAGTGAAAGAACCTTCAGGTAAATTCCTCCCTCCCTCCCTCCCTCTCTCTCGTTTTCCTTTTTCTCTAGCTTCCACCTTGTTCAGGCCTGTTTTTCTCCTTCAGAGACACCACCACATCACCACCAAGTGGCTGGCCAGAACAACTGTTCATTATAATACTTAGCCCTGCCCTTATTTGCTTCTTCTTTCTGTGCTCACTGCACTAGGACTGCAGGCTCTGTGAAAAAGGGATATGTCATTTTTAATCTCTGTGAAGGGCTATGCAAGGTTAAAGTGCTGTGTTGTTTATAAAGGTATACAGTGTAATCTTTCTCCACCTAGAAATATGGACCTTCAATTTAGTAGTTCTCTGCAAAAGCAAGCTATTAAATGGTAAACGACCTCATGGATTTGTAGCAAGGAGAAACAGGATTAAGATTGTAAAGTATATTCAAAATGATCTAGAAGAGACTAGTGTAATTTTGTTTTCATCCATTTATGTACTCCCAGAAGATGGATGTACCTGTTATTTATGCTGTTCACTGATTTTTCTCTGTTCGGGATCACAAAATATACTCTGTTTGGGGTCACAGAATATTTCCACATTTAGTTGCTTGAGGCTTCCCATTCTTATTTTCAGTCATTACTTTCAAAGATTAGGCTTTAGAATCTAATATATAAAGGTAAGAATGATAACAAATACTTTAACTTTTGCCAGAGGTTTGGATGGGGGTGGCAGTGGTGGCCTAGATACATTTCAGTTAGTGCTGAATCACGTGTGGGAGTTGTGTCTTTTTCCTGAACAAAATACTTGTCAGCTGAGTGGATAAGATTTTCTTTCCCTGTCAGAGAGCCTCTCTGCTCTGTTGTTTGATACCTTTTGAATCTGGATGAAGGGGAGAGACCCTTCTTCACCATAGAATAATATATAATGAGTTAGCAAAAACCCTTTATACGCTAGTGGATACCATTGTTTATAATTTATAATTTATTGTTTATAATTTGTTGTTTATTGTTACTAATTTTATTTAGAAAGTGTTGGCAGCTCATAAAATAAAAAAAGAAACCTCTGTGTGTGTGTGTCCATATATAAAGTCCCAGATTCAGGCTCTGGCATCTGTAGGTAAAAGGACCAGATAATAGATTATATGAAAGATCATGGAGAACTTCTGTTAGATGGAGTACACAACACTGTCCTTGACAAATCAATTGTCTGACTCAGTATAAGGCAACTTCATGTTAAAATTTTTGACTGAACAACAACAAAGCAGTGGCTCAATGTTGGTGCTTCTGGTTTGCATGCAGAACTTCCCGGCTTCAGTCCCTGCCATCTCTAGTTTAAAAAGATCAAGTAGTGGGTGATATGAAAGGTGTTAGATCCAAGTAGGCAGCCGTGTTGGTCTGAAGTAGTAGAACAAAATAGGAGTCAAGTGGCACCTTTAAGACCAACCTAGTTTTATTCAGAACGTAAGCTTTCATGTGCTCTCTAAGCACACTTCATCAGACGAGGAATCCGGTACAGTGAGCAAAGCCACACGTAGCTGGTAGTCAGTAGCTCAGGATGCAAACTGGTACAAATTTAAGAACCAATGACAGTATAGTAAAATTATCTGGTAGGGAGTGGTTTAGAATGCAAAATGGTAAAAAAAAAAAAATTAAGATTCAGTGACAGAATAGCAAACCTTTGATCTGAGTAGCATGAGCATGCAAAAGCAATTAAACAGTAATATGTCAAAATGTGAGAGTGTCTGTTAATGACTATATTGTATTAAGCCTGGGTCAAAAGTCAGAGTAGATAATATAGACCTTGGTAACTAATGGTCTGGCTCAGTATGTATTCAATGAATCATAAAACAAGGCCAGTACTAAAACCAGGCATAAAACAATACCAGAGTCAGCAGGGATATAAAAACAGCATAGAACAATGTTCAGCAGTCTGAAGTGGTGTCTATAAAACAGTTCTTGGGGTTAGAATCAAGGCATAAAAACAAGTGCTAAAAATATTGGAGTCTTTTATTTAAAAGCTTGGTTGAAGAGAAACACTTTGACCTGGTACCTAAAATACAGTAAAGTTAGTGCTACATGAGCCAGGGAGAGAGCATTCCAAAGCCAAGGTGGAACCAATGAAAATACCCTGCCTTTGCTTGCTACCTGCCTCACCTCTGTGCAGAGAACAGTGGTGGAAATTATAGCATTCCCACCATTGTTCTGTTTGTTCATTTTTAATTGTGTCCAGAAATAACTGAAGTTCCTACATTGTTTTCAAAGGCAGCTCCCCATAAAGTGTGTTATAGTAGTCTAACCTAGAGCATGGATTACTGGGGCCATATTATGTTTTCTGAAGAATGGCTGTAGCTGATGTAAAAAATGATATGTGAAAATCAGGCACGTCTCTACTTTGCAAAGTGTATGCTTTTTGTAAACTTACAACCAAGTGTCAGCAATGCCTTTCTACTTTCTGCAAATGAAAGAATAAATGACTGTGTTTGTCATTAAAAAAATCACAATACTAAAAAACCAGTGGGAGACCATGTTTATCATGTAGGGCATTCTATTTCTGACCTAGAAGTGGCAGTCCTCAGAGAAGCTTCAAGGGAAGAGATTACAAGGTAAGATTGAGGAACGTGAGTTCATTCACAAATTCAGAACAATGGAATTCCCCCCCTCCCAAACTGAATAGGGACATAGTGTTCTTCTTTCACTGTGGATGCTAATTTTCTACTCCTAAGCATTCTCCCCTGTTCTAATCAAGGTGATTATATTCTTCATTGTATCTTTGCATCCTGACTCCCTTCTTTGGAATACCCCTCCTACCTTCTGACTGGAATATAAAAGCACAAGTATCTCCATTCCTGTTTGTACCTGATAAAAGGAGTTTTGACTGTTGAACTTGAAAGCTTGTACTCTGAAAATTTTGATGGTCTTTAAGGTTCTACTGTACTCGAAGCTAGCTCTTCTGTTGCAGATCAACATGGCTACCTTCTGAAACTTTCTACCAATTTCAGCTACTCAGTTTGTGTATATATGGGAAGATAGGTCCTTGCATGATCTTCCCATATGATCTTTTCATATATAAGGAAAACAATGTGTGAAATGGACTACATATTTTTTATATCTGTCTTGGCTGGTACAACTATCCTGCCTTTTAATAAGTTTACTCAGGCCTCAGATTCAGTGGGAGCTCACAGAAGCGCAGCTCCTGAACCTTTCTGAGAGTTCCACCTCCTTGTCCATTGAATAGTATTGTAGCTGCATAACAATCCCTGGATGAGAGCTCCACCGCTTATTTTTCTACAAAACAACCCCTGAGTTTACTATTTGTAAACATTGCTTGCTTGCTTGACAAATGTAGAAATGTAGTCAAGTAAGCAATGATTACCAGTGTCTCTTCCAAAAAACATGGCATTGTATATGGGGTTATCTTGTTTTATCTTTGCAACAGTGCTGTATGTAAGTTAGGCTGAAAGTGTGTCTAGTCCAAAGTCATGCAATGAGCTTCATGGTTGAGAGGGGCTATCTTCGTGATACAAACTCTCATAACTTGCTACATCTAAATAAAGCATAAGTGTTCACATGAGTTACTCCATAACCTTCCCCCAGATTGAGTTGTAAAGGCAAGATGCAGGTAATATGTTTATCTTTCTCTGACATTCCAAGGAGTTCAGCATCTCTCAAAGTGCAGCTTTTCTATAGGGCAATAAAAAGGGTCACTGAAATTTGAACTTATCTCTCTGCTGGGTAAAAGTTAAATATTTAGGTACCTGCTGGGAACAGGCAATAACTTAGAACATATATAGGAGTCCTTAATAACAAGAAAACCACAGAATATACCTGGCCAGTTAGAGCAAAGCCCTGAACTCTTAATGCATTTACTATAAATAATAACACTTTAAATGAGGCGTCATTGGGGTTTATAATTTCTTTTTAATTTAACTGGTTTTCATTAAGTTAAATAAATAATAAAGAGTCACAACTAGTTCCCCTTCCCCTATCTAGGGAATCATATATTGGAATCATAACCTTCTGCTTCAAATGGTCTATATAAATAAATTCTGTGCTCTGTAATCAGAATACTCACCTAACCTTTCCAAACATCCTTGTATTGAAATTAGAAGACTGGCATGAAATTCTGAATTTCAGCCAGTGTCCACATCAGTTGTGCCCAACAAAGAATCTGATAAAAACTAATACTTACCAGTCTCCTCAGTATAATTCAGTAACACCCAGACCCCAGCAGGGAAACAGGAGTTTGCAATTAGGAGGAGTTCCCTGCCTCTCTGCATAACTGAAAACAGTTGACAACCAAAAGAGTGTGGAGCTGAGCATATATATAGCTTTCTGATCCCATAGAGTAGAATGGGAACGCTGTTATTGCCAACCAGCAATGCTTTCTAAGCTTTGGAGGGCTCCTATTGGTGTTTCCAGTACTGGAGAATTGTGCTCCCTGTTTCGTTGGAGTGTTATAAGCAGTTTAATTGAGTAGAGACAGTCTGTCTGTAAATGTATCTATTTACGAACCACCACGAATAGCACCAAAGTTCATGAAATGTTTGTGCCAGGCACCCTTCCATGAACATCACTTTGTAAACCATGAACTGGTCAAAATTTGTGATGAACTTCAGTTCGTGAGCCAATTTATGCCCATCCCTACTTATAAATAGCCAAGACTGCAGAGCATTTCCCTGCCAAGCACTGTCACAGCTGGTATACTCAGCTTCAGCCCATGAGCTCCTAGGCTTTGATCTACTGCATCACATCTGCTTTAAAGGATTAGCTGAAAACTCCCACCTCAGCAGCTTATGGCTGTCATCTACTGACACCTGTACTTTGGCAGTTGCAAACTAAGCTCTTACACTTAAATAGATAAGTGAGCCATGTTCTACATGGATAAATTGTAGGATGCACCCTATTTTAATTAGAGCTGGTGAAGCTTCTTCATGCTCCTTCTGTTTGGTATCATAAACACATTGCATATGTGTGTAACACAGTGAGAAACCACAGAGGAGCAGGTGCTGCCTTTAAAGTAACAAATCACCCTCAAGATAATTGAAAAAAAAACCCCATAGTTATTTCCAAAACAGCTGGCTAATACAGAAGGGTTGGAAAGGAGCAATGCTGCCAGATTTTTTGGAAAATCCAAAAGAAAAGTGATGTTGATTGTTGAGGATATTTGCAGTCTCTTTGCCCCGTCTGAAGTTCATCACATTCCTGAGAAAACAGCAGACGTCTTTTTTGGGTCAGACTATTGTTTTAACCTGACCTGGATAGCCTAGTCTCTAAGTAGGATTGTTCTTGGGTTTTGGATGGTAGACCAGCAAGGAAGTTCAAGGATACTATGCAGAGGCAGGCAATGGTAAACTACCTCTGATTGTCTCTTAAAAATCCTAGGGGGCTGCCATAATTTGGCTGCAATTTGATGACAAAAAATATTTTATCTGTTTATTTTGTGGAATATGACTTGCATTAGCATTTTCAGATTGTCTGTACTGAAGGGTGTCATGGCAAATGAACTAAGATAACAAGAACCTGTGTACCGAGGGTCAAGGGAATAGAGCTCCACCTCTCTGGACCTATACTTGGCTGTTCAATAAAGCCTTTGTTAAGAGCATAACTGTTTGTTGAGGCCCTCTTATTATCATTACAAGGTGGCAGCAGGAGAACACTAATTGCTACAAAACACAGCCATGGAAGTTAGCATGAAACCCAGGCTAGGGATGCCAGCCTCCAGGTGTGACCTGGGGATCCCCCAGAATTACAGCTTATCTCCAGACTGCAGAGATGAGGTCCCCTGGAGAAAATGGATACTTTGGAGGGTGGACTTTATGGCATTGTACCCTCTTAAGAGTCTTGTACTCCCCAGGCTCCACCCTGGAAATTCCCCAACCTAGAGATGGCAATCCTACCCCCCACCCCCTGTCACTGGCCAGGGAGGACCTGGCAACCCTAGAAAACCCCTGTACCTCTGAATTTCACTGACAGCGATCAAGTGCACAGTTGAGTCACTGGACTTTCAGCTGTATATAGACCTGACTATAAAAGCAAAGGATGATGTCAGGAAAGTAAAGCTTTTATTTTACCTGGTGGGGGAGTAAGCCAGAGAAGTGTGCAGCAGTCTCAGTGTGAGCAAAGATTCTAGCTTCTCAGCAGTGCTAACAGCCATAGATACTAACTGCTCACCTAAGAGAAATGAAACTATCAAGAGGTATAGATTTTTCACCAGAGTGCAAGCTGAAAGGGACTCTTACATTACTGCCTGAACTGCCTGAAGAACACAAGCAGCAACATGTAACTTCGAAGATCTAACTGATTCTTTTATTAGGGATATAATAGACTGTGGAATCTGGGATCATTCCCTACAAGAGACACTATTCAGGAAACTAGAACGATGTATTGATATGGGATTGGGAGGAGAGACCTCTCAAGAATGAGATTGCAATCAACATTGATGCTACAATGCTATGATGTACAAATATTAGTCAGGTCAACAAATGCTACTAGTTGACACCCATATATGCCTAATAGCGGTGAGGTCTGAAGAGAGTGCCCATGACTTCATATCCAACAATATGCTACACTGTCTTCCCATTTCAGCAAAGAAACTCCAAGAAATTCAAGAGGCTACAAAAATTCAAGACATAGTAGGGTTCTAAAAGGATAGTACAGTAGAATACTAAAAGGATGGCCTCAGTGCAAACATCAGGTGCTAGTAGGAGCAGAGCCATACTTTCAACTCAAAGGTGACCTGAGTGTACAGGACATAATCGTTTTTTGAGGGCAGAGAGCAGCTGTACCAGCTTCCTTGCATAAGGAAGGCATGCACAAAATCTGTGCTTCTCGTCAGGGCACAAAAGGTTGCCTTAGAAGGGTAAGGGACTGTGTGTTTTTGTCCAAGCATGAATTCATGGCTACAATCCTTGATAACAGGATATAACACTTGTTGATTTTGTGCCAATCAATTTATTTATTTTATTTATTTGTAATTTATATCCCGCCCTTCCCACCAGGTGGTTCAGGGCGGCTTACAACATATAAAAACTAACATAGAATATAAAATTAAGCATAAAAGGTTAACATTTCATAATTTACATAGTTAAAATCTAGACATTTGTCATGGTTATATACGTAAACATTAAAACCATACAGCGATCTTACAGCTACACTCAGTTCAAGTTCAGTGCCGGTTAGTTGTGGGCCAGCCGGAAGAGGACTGTCTTACAGGCCCTGCAGAATTGAGCAAGGTCCCGCAGGGCCCTTACCTCTTCCGGCAGCTGGTTCCACCAGGAAGGGGCCATTACGGAGAAGGCCCTGTCCCTTGTAGTTTTCAAACGGGCTTCCTTTGGCCCGGGGACAACAAGGAGATTTTGAGTTCCCGATCTCAGTACTCTCTGGGGAACGTGTGGGAAGAGACGGTCCCTCGGGTAGGCAGGTCCTAGGCCATATAGGGCTTTAAAGGTAATGACCAGCACCTTGTACCGAACTCGGTAGAGTATTGGCAGCCAGTGCAGAGCCCGGAGTCCCGGCTGGATGTGCTCCCATCTTGGGAGCCCCAATAACAACCGGGCGGCGGCACCAGCTGCAATTTCCGGGTTCGGCACAGGGGCAGCCCCATGTAGAGGGCATTGCAGTAGTCCAACCTTGAGGTGACTGTTGCATGGATCACCATTGCTAGATTGTCGCGCTCCAGGAAGGGAGCCAGCTGCCTTGCCCGCCTAAGATGGAAAAATGCGGACTTGGCAGTGGCTGCTATCTGGGCCTCCATTGTTAAGGAAGGCTCCAGTAGTACCCCCAGGCTCTTGACCCTATGCATCGCAATCAGCGGCGCACTGTCAAAAACTGGAAGGGGGATTTCCCTTCCCGGACCCCGACGGCCCAAGCAAAGGACCTCTGTCTTTGCCGGATTTAGCCTCAGCCCGCTCAGCCTGAGCCACCCAGCCACAGCCTGTTACGCCCGGTCCAGATTTTGTGGGGCGCAGACCGGCTGGTCGTCTATTAGCAGATAGAGCTGGGTGTCATCAGCATACTGGTGACAACCCAGCCCGTACCTTCGGGCAATCTGGGTGAGGGGACGCATATAGATGTTAAATAACATCGGAGAGAGAACCGCACCCTGCGGCACCCCGCAATCAAGTGTGCCTCCGGGACAGCTCATCCTCAATAGCGACCCTCTGTCCCCGACCTTCAAGGAAAGAGGAAAGCCATTGCAAGGCCAACCCCTGAATCCGAGGCGGCGGGCCAGTAGCCGATGGTCGACCGTATCGAACGCTGCTGATAGGTCCAACAACATCAGCACCGCCGAGCCGCCCCGATCCAGATGCCGTTGCAGGTCATCTACTAGGGCGACCAGCACTGTCTCCGTCCCATGACCCGGGCAAAAGCCAGACTGAAGGGGATCAAGGACGGAAGCATCATCCAGGAAGGTCTGTAGCTGCATCGCCACTGCCCTCTCGATAAGTTTGCCCAAAAAGGGCAAATTTGAGACCGGCCGATAATGTGCCAATTGAGCTGGGTCTAATGATGTTTTTTTTAAGAGGGGACGGACCACCGCCTCTTTAAGCGGTGTTGGAAATTGCCCTTCTGTCAGGGATCTATTTATGATATCCCATACAGGATATCTAAGCTCCCTCTGGCAGGATTTAATAAGCCAGGAGGGACACGGGTCCAATTTACAGGTTGTTGGGCGTGCAGATAAGAGAACCCTGTCAACTTCCTCCAGGCTGAGAGGGCTGAAACCATCCAGAACACAATCCGAAGACAGGCACGGAGCCTCGGTTTCGCTAACTGCCTCCAATGTGGCAGGGAGGTCGAGGCGGAGCGACGCGATCTTGTCCGCAAAGAAATTCGCAAAAGCCTCACAGCCAATCTCCAATTCTTTAAAATTTGGTATGCCCTGAGGCAGCGTTGTTAAACTCCGAATTATATTAAATAGTTGTGCCGGGCGCGATGTTACGGACGCAATCTCAGCCGCAAAGTATGTTCTCTTTGCGGTTTTGATTGCCACCTCATAGGACTTCATAATCTCTCTATAAGATGTTTGAGTCGCTTCTTCTCGAGTACGCCGCCATTGCCTCTCTAGTTGTCTGAGTTCCCGTTTTAGTTGTCGCAGCCCCTGGTTATACCAGGGTGTCGACTTCAAACGGGGGCGCAGAAGACGCCTAGGTGCGATTTCTTCGATGGCTCTGGAGAGTCTATCATTCCAGGACTCCACCAGATCATCCAAGGAATCGCCAGGGGGCCCGGGATCCCGCAGAGCCGTCAGGAACCGTTCCGGGTCCATCAAGCTCCGCGGGCGAGCTAAAATACGCTCTCCGCCTAAACAGGTTTGGGGTGGCACATCCACCCGAGCCTTAAGGGCATAGTGATCCCACCATGGCCCTGCTCTAGCAGTAATATTGTTCACTAAAACTCCCGCCGCGAAGACCAGGTCTAACATGTGCCCCGCCTGATGAGTGGGCATTGTAACAACTTGGGAGAGTCCCAGTGTCGCTATGGATGACACCAGGTCCATCGCCTGACTGGATAACGGAAGAGACTGCCCACCAGGCCATAGGAAAAGGTTGGAATTGATTTATTTACTATCATGGAGCAGCAGTACTTAGCCATTGTAGATTATTATTTCAACTTTTGAGAATGTGATGCCTTGTCAGGCACTAAGAGTAAAACTTATTGCTAAACTGAAGACACATTTTGCAAGGCATGGCATTGTAGATATAGTGTTTTTGAATGATGGACATCAGTTCTCCTCAGAAGACTAAACTATTTGCAACAAAGTAGGAGTTTGGTGACCACACTTCATCTCCAGCTTAGCCACAAAATAATGGTAGGGTGGAATAGGTAGTGAAAACTGCCAAAAAATTGCTATTGAAATAAGTTATTGCATATATGGATCCCTGGCTAGCATTCTTGGCACACAAAAATACTCCCTTAGAGGGTTGATTGACCATTCCAGCACATCCACTAATGAGCCAGAGAACCAAAACTTTGCTGCCTAAGAGCAGAGACCTTCTTCAGCCACCAGGTGGAAAGCATTGTGGGAGTTTCTTAAAAGCGAAATACTGAAAGTGCAATTACAGACGATTCCTATGAGAAGAAAAAATGGAAAAAGCCTAAAGAAGCCAAGTTGGCTCCATAAACAGCTCTCTAAAGACTTGAGAAATAAAAAAGACTTCTTTAGGAATTGGAAGGAGGGCCTTATAACCAAGGATGACTATAAACAAGTTACCCGTGCTTGTAGAGAAAAAGTTAGCAAAGCTAAAGCTCAGTATGAGCTTAGACTGGCCAAAGATGCTAAAAAGAACAAAAAAGGGTTCTTTTCTTATGTTTAGAGTAAGAAAAAGAGCAAAGACATGGTAGGCCCATTGCGAGGGCAGGAAAGTGAAATTGTAATAGATAATGAAGAGATGGCAGGACTGCTCAATTCCTACTTTTCCTCACTCTTCTCTTCTGAGGGAAATGGTGCTCAACATGGCGAAAACAGAACATATAAGGAGGGTATGAAGTTCCAACCTAGGATCGGATGGGGGTAGTACATAAACATCTAGTTTCTTTAAATGAAACTAAGTCCTCAGGGCCAGATGAATTGCATCCAGGGGTTCTAAAAGAGCTTGTGGATGTAATTTCTGAGCCTCTGGCTATTGTTTTGAGAATTCTTGGAGAACAGGAGAGGTTCTGGAAGATTGGAGGCGGGCGAATGTTGTCCCAAAGATTGCTTGTGAATGGTTCCTCACCTTCTTGGAGAGGAGTGACAAGTGGAGTGCCTCAAGGATCTGTCCTGGGACCTGTTTTGTTCAACATCTTTATCAATGATTTGGATGAAGGAATAGAGGGAATACTTATTAAATTTGCCGATGATACTAAATTGGGAGGGGTTGCAAATACAGTAGAAGACAGAAACAGGATACAGGATGACCTTGACAGGCTGGAAAACTGGGGCTAACACCAATAAAATGAATTTTAACAGGGATAAATGTAAAGTTCTGCAATTCGGTAGGAAAAATCCCATGCATAGTTATAGCATGGGAGAGATTTGTCTTAGCAGTAGTATGTGCGAAAAGGATCTAGGGGTCTTAGTGGATCATATGCTGAACATGAGTCAACAGTGTGATGCAGTGGCTAAAAAGGCAAATACAATTTTGGGCTGTATCAACACAAATATAGTGTCCAGATCACGTGATGTGATGGTATCGCTTTACTCTGCTCTCATAAGACCTCACCTGGAGTATTGTGTTTAGTTTTGGGCACCACATTTTAAGAAGGATATAGACAAGCTGAAACAGGTCCAGAGGAGGGTGACGAAGATGGTGAGGGGTCTGGAGACCAAGTCCTATGAGGAAAGGTTGAAGGAGCTAGGGATGTTTAGCCTGAAGAGGAGGCGGCTGGGAGGTGATATGATCACCATCTTCAAGTACTTGAAGGGCTGTCATATAGAGGATGATGTGGAATTGTTTTCTGTGGCCCCGGAAGGTAGGACCAGAATCAATGGGTTGATATTGAATCAAAAGAGTTTCCGGCTAAACATTAGGAAGAACTTCCTTACCCTTAGTGTGATTTCTCAGTGGCACAGGCTTCTTCGGGAGGTGGTGGACTCTCCTTCCTTGGAGGTTTTTAAACAGAGGCTAGATGGCCATCTGACAACGATGAAGATCCTGTGAATTTGGGGTAGGTATTTGTGGGTTTCCTGCATTGTGCAGGGGCTTGGACTAGATGACCCTGGAGGTCCCTTCCAACTCTGTGATTCTGTGATTGCATAGAAGAAATTATCCACAATCAAAGACAATAAGGATTTTTAAAATAGCAGAAAGCAGTTTTATCGTAACAGACACAGTATGCCTGAACAAGTCAGGGAAGTGCTAATTGAAGAAGAGAATCAAGACACTAAAGCTGCTGGAAGAGAAGATCAGGCTTATTGTGGGTCTCATGGTATAGTCACACACAGAGAAGACTTGCATAGTTTAAGGGTTATTGTAACAGAATAACAGCATAAGAGACCCTGCTTTAGTATCAGTTTTCTGAATTCAATTCTGGAGTTAAACAAAATTGACAGTTCATTTGGCATAGTTATTGATTGTTGTTCTGTTAAAAAAATACAGTATTTGTAAAATAGGATATATCATGAACAATGGAACTGTGTTAAGAGGAACTGTGTTCCTAACTGGTGGAACTCTCAGCCAGATCTGTTACTGGAGAGCCAGTTTGGTGTAGTGGTGAAGTGTGCGGACTCTTATCTGGGAGAACCGGGTTTGATTCCCCACTCCTCCGTTTGCACCTGCTGAAATGGCCTTGGGTCAGCCATAGCTCTGGCAGAGGTTGTCCTTGGAAGGGCAGCTGCTGGGAGAGCCCTCTCCAGCCCCACCCACCTCACAGGGTGTCTGTTGTGGGGGAGGAAGGTAAAGGAGATTGTTAGCCGCTCTGAGACTCTTCGGAGTGGAGGGCGGGATATAAATCCAATATCATCTTCTTCTTCTTCTTCTTTCCATAGGGCTTGCAAGGCAGATATTTTTTGCCAGGCATTTGATATGACACTACCTCCCCCTTTTTCCATCATATCCCCTCCACCAGCGGGTTGGTGGACACTGAAATTCTTTTACCATCTTAGATGTAGCATTGTTTTAATAATTTTTAAAGTATTTTAATTTTGTTTTATTATGTATGGTATCTGCCCTTGATTTAAGCTGCCCTGAGCCCTGCTTGCAAGGAAGATCAGCTTTGCAAATTGAAGGGAAAAATAAAATGAATAAAGGTTCTAAGGGAACAGAACTCTAGCTTTTGGGGCTTATAGTTGGCAGTTCAGTAAAGCCTTTATTAAGAGCAAAACCATTTGTTGAGGCCCTCTTGGTATCATAACCATGTGGACCAATTATAAGAAAAGTATTTTTAGAGAAGCAAGGCCTGTAGTTAAAAGTAGTTAAGAACCAGCACTGGGGTCTCTAGTACCCCAGGCAAGGGGGCAGGGCATGTGCCCCCCTTTCCACCCAGCCCTCCGACCTGGAGGGGGCTGAGCAGGGACCATGGCATGTTCATTCGCATCAGAGGCATTCAAAAATGCTGGGCTGGGTGCGGGCAGCGCATGATGTGTTTGCTCACTTTGGAGGTGCTCAGAGCTGTTCCAAGTGCCTCTGATGTGAGTGAATGCATTGCACACCACCCCTCACCCCTGCTAAGCCCCTTCAGAATCTGTGCTGAAGTACAGGTTCAGAAGGGACTGAGCAGGGACAGCAGTGCATTTGCTGGCCTGGGAGGCACGAACGGGGAGGGGCTGCCCACTCCCTGCCTCTGCAGCCAGGTGGCACCCTAAGTGGCTGCCTACCTGGCCTACTCACATGCACTGGCCTGTTCAGAACTGCAGTGGCGTACTTCCTCTCTCTGGCTTGCAAGCTCATGTTGAATAACCCCAGTCATTTGCCTTATTCAGTGTTACTGCTTTGTGTTCACCTTTTCCACGAAGTTGTAAGGCTCAGTTTTTGACCTTGATATGTATTAGCTTAATTGGTCTCTTCTGCATTTCCTTAGTTCTCTAATTATAATTCTTCAAAGGAAACAATGGTCAATTTTGATTTGGTATATTCTTTTGAATCCCCATATTTTTGTTAGAAATTTCCCCTCTTAATAGTGATACAATGATAAGGGCATGAAAGGTCAGAGACAGAAGATGAGAGCTGCTAAACTGTGTTCTCTTCTGTCCCCTTAAGGGCCGGTGCAACCCACTGTATTGTTTCCTCTTCCACTTCCTAATTTCCCTCTGACAATTCATTGCTACTGCAGTTGCGTTCATTGTGGCATTACAAAGCAGAGATATTATGCACATTAATACTTTCCTTATTCATTTATACATTCTTCTTGCTTCTGTATTAATCAACATTTCTGTTCTTCTCAAAAGCTATTTTTAAAGGAAAGACACCCTTACAATCTTACATTTTCAAGTCGTTATTAATTTAATTCTCTCTCTCATTTGTTAACCAGCATATTTTATCCCTTGTTACACTTTCCCTTGACACACATTCCCCTGAACAAAAAAAGTTCATTAACTTACATTTGAGATAATTCAAACATACTTTTAAAAAATGGAATACCTGAACCAATGAGGATTATATATTTAAGCAAAACACTCATAAAACAAATGTATGCCATTCCCATTCTTTACCCCAGTTACTTCCTTTGTTAGTAAAAAGGAGTGTCTTGTCCATGAACATGCATATTTCAAAAAGAGCCAGGGAGAAGACTGTGATGGTGGATACTTGTAGCTGCTGAAGGGGATCCATGCAGGAAAATTTTACTCTTTATTTATTATTCAATTTGATTTTTATATCTCCCATTCCCTGTAAACATTAACATCACAATCAAATTTAAATAAGAAGGTCTAGATTTCTAATTATGCTGCCGCCGTTGTAGGGGTGATGGTGGTAGGAGTGCTAGTCAGTTGAATGCCATCACAGTCCTCAACTGAAAGCCTGGTGCAACATCTCTGTCTTGCATGCCCTGAGGATCTGCATCAAGTCCCGCATGGCAAGGATGTTACTTGACAGAGAGTTCCATCAGGTTAGGGCCAGGGCACTAAAAGCCCTGACTCTGGTCAAGAACAGCTAGATAACTCTGAGGCTGGGGGACCACAAGCAACTTCTTATCGGCAGAGCATAATGCCCTTTGGGGGTATATCAGGAAAGGCGATCCTGAATATACATGGGTCCCAGACCATTAAGGGCCTTAAAGTTAAGCACCAAAACCTTGAACCTGATACCAGTGCTCAGCTGGTAATCAGTGCAGTTCACATAGAACAAATCAAATGTATGCCGTTTGTGGGGTCCCCATAAGGGTGGTGCTGCATTCTGGACCAACTGGAGTTTCAGAGTCATTCTCAAGGGTAGGCCCACATAGAGTTAGTTACAGTACTCCAGTCTGGAGGTAACCATTGCATGGATTACTGTGGCTAGGTCAGAGCAGGACAAGTAGGGGACCAGTTGCACCTGGCATAGCTGGAGGAACGCCAGTCTGGCAACATTTGTGATCTGGGCTTCTGTTGATAAGGAGGCATCCAGAATCATACCCAAGCTCTTGACAGTTGGTGCCAGTGTTAAGGGTATGTCGTCAAGGGCTGGGAGTCAGCACCCTGAATCCTTCCTTCCCAGCCACAGAACCTCCATCTTAATAGAATTCAGTCTCAGACATCTCTGTTTTAATCATCCCACCATGGCCTCCAACCTCTCAGCCAAAATTGATGAGGCAGTGTTTGGCCGGCTGCCCATCAACAGATATAGCTGAGTGTCATCAGCATACTGATGATACCCCAGCCCTAAACTCTGCCCTAGTTGGACAAGATGGTGCATATAGATGTTAAACAACATTGGGGAGAGGATTGCCCCCTGAGGAACCCCACATACTAAGTGCATACCTCTGTCCCTGACCTTGGAGAAATAAAGTAAGCTGCTTCAAGACTACCTCATGGACTCCTGCATTGTAAGGTGCTATAAGGTCAATCTGTCAGGGCAACCAGTGCTGTGTCCATCCCATGACCAGGGCAGAAGTCCCCCACATCTCCCCCACAAACCCCTATGTTAAACTCCAGGGCCTGAGGCCTGTGTGCACACAGAACTGTCTTCATTGTGTCATAAAACCTGACAGCAGATAATAGTGTGCAGATGAGTCCCCAGATACCTGTGGGTGGTAGGCAGAAAGGGAAGCAACTGGTCTGTTCTGTTCTTTGCTTTCCTTCAGTTTTGTGATTAAACTGTGTAGAACAGGCAAACCAAAGAAAGTTACACAGCCTGAGGCATGCATATGCAAAGCCAGTTCCCTTTCTTTTTCTCTATATTGCTCTTATGTCTGCATACCACTCCTCCCTGTGGTCCCATGAAGATGACTCTTCCCTTACAATTTAAGGTATGGTAGGGGTGAGGAAAAGAGGTATCAGGAGATGCATATTGTATAGCATGCATCTCTTGTGCCATATGTGTTACCCAAATAGTCAGTCTCCTAATTAGTTGGGACAATTAGCTTTAAGGAGACAGAGTGAGAGGGGTTAACTGGAATTCTCCATCTATGTATACCAGGATTTTTCCCTTAAGAGAACTCTCAAAACAGGCAGATGTTCAACAGGAAAGGCTTTTTAATAAAAGGAAAGAATAAAGCAAAAATTCACATAATAAACACACACACACACACAAGACCTAACTGAGAACAGCAGGACAGAAGTGGGGAAGCTTTTTAGGGAAGGGTA
Source organism: Heteronotia binoei (assembly GCF_032191835.1). Lineage (NCBI taxonomy): Eukaryota > Metazoa > Chordata > Lepidosauria > Squamata > Gekkonidae > Heteronotia > Heteronotia binoei. Next base: position 94,634,716 of record NC_083224.1, read on the forward strand.
AGATTTACCAGTCTTGAAGAGGCCCATTGAAACAGCAAGTTGAAGTGCAAAATGGCCAGTTTTTTGTTCTGTGCAGGAGAGAAAAAGCAACTCACAAAGTGGGGGGTATATGGTCATATAACGTGCAAACGCTGCTTGGAAGGCAGGTTGACGTATTTGCTATAAAACAATACTTGATGGGATTTTCTGAGGTGGACAATGGTGTTGGGGAGGCGTGATGACTCTGCAAGTACTGGACAGGAAGGCTAATGGTATAGGTAAGTAGAATTAAGCATTGATTAACCCTCACCCAATCAGGGTAAAAAGTCTGCCATGAAAACGTCATGATGCGACATCACCTCGGAGTCGGAAGTGACTGGTGCTTGCATAGGGGACTACCTTTACCTTATAATCAGGGTAAGGGAAAATGGATATAGGTGTTGGATAGGATCAGGGTGGTTCACTGGTGCTGTTGCTATTAGATCTGTCAGCCGCATTTGATACAGTTGACCACCAGCTACTGTCTAGCCACCTTGCTGATGTGGGGGTCCAGGGGTCTGCCTTGCAATGGCTGGCCTCTTTTCTCAAAGGTCAGGGACAAAGGGTGGTGATAGGGAAAGAATTGTCCCAGAGGCACCCACTTGTATGTGGAGTGACACAAGGGGCTGTTCTGTCCCTGATGTTATTTAACATCTACATGTGCCCCCTTGCTATACCCAGGAGGTATGGGTAGGGATTCCATCACTATTCAGATGACACCCAGCTCTATCTGTTGATGAGTGGTCTATCCAACTGTGTCCCGGACAGCCTGGATTTGTGCAACAAGCTGTGGCATCTTGACTCAGGCTGAGTCGACTGAAGTTGAATCCAACGACAACAGAAGTTCTCTATGTCACGGTGGTCTGGAAAGGGAGATCCCTTTGCTGGCTTTTGATAGGGTGCCATTGATACCAGCTTCGAAGGTCAAGAGCTTGGGAGTGCTCCTGGAGCCCTCTCTGACTATGGAGGCCCAGGTGGCAGCCACTACCAAATCAGCCTTTTTCAATCTGCAGCCCCTTTTTTGGAGCATGGCGACTTTGCAATGATGATCCATGCAACGGTAACCTCGAGAATAGACTACTGTAATGTCTTCGACATGGGGCTGCCCTTGACTCTGATTTGGAAATGACAACTAGTACAAAATGCTGCAGCACAGTTGTTAATGGGGCTCCCTCGGTGGGAGCACATTCAACTGATACTGAAAGAGCTGCACTGGCTGCCTATTGCGTTCCAAATCCATTTCATGGTGCTGGTACTGACCTTTAAAGCCCTATATGGTTGAGGTCCTGTCTATCTGCGGGACCACCTTTCTCCATATGTCCCCCAGAGAGCACTGTATTTGGGAGCTCAAAATCTGCTCTCTATCCCTGGACCGAGGGAGGCCAGACTGAGTTCTACCAGGGCCAGGGCCTTCTTGGTGGCAGTGCTAATGATGTGGAACGCCCTCCCAGAGGCCATAAGGGCCCTGCAGAATCTTTCCCAATTCCGCAGGGCCTGCAAAACAGAACTATTTTGACTGGCCTATAATACCTAAATGGGAGAAGACTGCCACTTTAATATAGGCTGAGAAACATCAATTACGAGGAACTGGAGATCATCCTAAGGACCACTGTTAGGGGGGGAAAAGAGAAAAAGGAAAAAAAGAAACTACATAAATGCTAATTACAGTATTTTTTGCACCATAAGACTCACTTTCCCCCCCCCAAAAAAAGTGGAGGGAAAAGTGTGTGCGTCTTAAGGAGCAAATACTGCAAAAAAATCACACAAATGCCTCTAAATTCACACAAACGGCTCTAAAAACTAGGTGCGTCTTATGGAGCGAAAAATACGGTAGATTGCCTGCTGAAGAAAGTTGTGATCCCACCTATTTAATTCTTTCTGAGTAGCACCATAATGTAGTTTAATTGATTTTAATTGTTTAAGTTTTATTGTTTTTAATACTACAATTCAATATTGTTATTTCTAAATTATTGTTAGCCGCCCTGAGTCCACTGTGGAGAGGGTGGGATATAAATCCAAAATAAACGTTAAAAAATAAAAATAGTCCTGGGTGAATCAGTTGGTTTTGGGAGACCTATTATGCATCTATTTAGGGTAAGGAGAGGGATGTAGCCAGCCAGCCACTCTGATTCATGTTTTGAAAACTATTTTCCTGAGCTACTGCCTGACTGGCATTAATTTTTGGTCTGGATAGTATACTGTATATACAATATTGGGGTGTTATTAAAAGAGGTGTTTCTGACTCTCTAAACTGTAAAGTGCCCCCTTTGCAGGAGGAGGGGTTTTACCGCTAACAGTTTTATCCTCTTTGTTGTTCAGTCGCACAGTCAAGTTCGACTCTTTGCAACCCCATGGACAAAGTCATGCCATACCCTCCTGTCTTCCACCATCCTCCAAAATCTGCTCAAATTTGTGTTAGTTACATCAGTAATGCTGTCCAGCCATCTCATCTTTTGCTGTCCCCTTCTTCTTTTGCCTACTATCTTTCCCAGCATCAGGATCTTCTCCAGTGAGTGCTCCCTTCTCATTTGGTGGCCAAAGTATTTTGGAACAGTCTGGGTTGATTTCCCTTAGGACTGACTGATTTGATCTTCTTGCAGTCCAAGGGACTCTCAAGATTCTTCTCCAGCACCACAGCTCAAAAGCATCTATTCTTCTGCGCTCAGCTTTCGTTATGGTCCAGCTCTCACAGCCATACATTACTACTGGGAATACCATCGCTTTGACTATGCGGACTTTTGTTGGTAGGGTGATGTCTCTACTTTTTATTATACTGCCCAGGTTTGCCATAGCTGTCCTCCCAAGGAGCAAACATCTTTTAATTTCATGGCCACAGTCACCATCTGCAGTGATCTTGGATCCCAGAAATGTGAAGTCTGTCACTACTTCCATGTCTTCCCCTTCTATTTGCCAAGGTGTGATGGGGCTGGATGCCATGATATTAGTTTTTTTGATGTTGAGTTTCAAGCCTACTTTTGTGCTCTGCTATTTCACCCTCAACAAGAGGTTCTTTACGTCCTCTACACTTTCTGCCATTAGAGTGGTATCATCTGCATATCTGAGGTTGTTGATGATTTTTCTGGCAATCTTAATTCCGGCTTGATATTCATCCAGGCCAGCATTCCGCATGATGTACTCTGCATATAAATGAAATAAGCAGGGTGACAATATACATCCTTGTCAAACTCCTTTTCCTATTCTTAACTAATCAGTTGTTCCATATCCATTCTGACTGTTGCTTCTTGACCCTTATACAGATTTCTCAGGAGACATGTGAGGTAGTCTGGTACTCCCATCTCTTTAGGGACTTGCCAGTTTGTTGTGATCCACACAATCAAAGGCTTTAGCATAGTCAATGAAACAGAAATAGATGTTTTTCTGATACTCCCGTGCTTTCTCCATAATCCATCAAATATTAGCAATTTGATCTCTACTTTCTCTACCTCTCCGAAACCCATCTTGAACTTCTGGTAGTTCCCAATCTACATACTGCTGAAGCCTAGCTTGTAGGATCTTTAACATGACCTTGCTGGCATGTGAAATGAGTGCAATTGTGCGATAGTTTGAACATTCCTTGGCATTAGCCTTCTTTGGGATTGGAATATAAACTTGACCTTTTCCAGTCCTGTGGCCACTGTACCATTTTCCAAATTAGTTGACATTATGTGTGCATCACTTTAACAGCATCATCTTTTAGGACTTTGAATAGGTCAGCTGGGATACCTTCATCTCTGCTTGCTTTGTTGGTGGTAATGCTTTCTAAGGCCCATTTGACTTCACTCTCCAGAATGTCTGGCTTGAGGTCAGCGATTTCACTGTCATGGTTGTCAAGAACTTGGAGATCCTTCTTGTATAATTCTTCTGTGTATTCTTGCCACCACTTCCTGATCTCTTCTGCTTCGGTTAGGTCCCTACCATTATCATGGCCATCTTTGCACAAAATGTTCCCTTGAGTTCTCCAATTTTCTTGAAGAGATCTCTTGTCCTTCCCATTCTGTTATTTTCCTCTATTGCTTTGCATTGTTCCTTCAGGAAGGCCTCCTTATCTCTCCTTGCTGTTCTCTGGAAATCTGCATTCAATTGGGTGAATTTTTCCTTTTCACCTTTGCCTTTGGCTTTCCTTCTTTCCTCAGCTATTTGTAAGGCATCATCAGAAAGCCACTTTGCTTTCTTGCATTTCTTTTTCTTTGGGATGGTGCTAACTGCTGCCTTCTGTACAGTGTCATGAACCTCCATCCATAGTTCTTCAGGCACTCTGTCTATCAACTCTAGTTCCTTAAACCTATTCTTCACCTCCACTGTATATTCATAAGGGATGTGATCAAGTCAAACCTGAATGGCCTAATGGCTTCCCCAGTTTTCTTCAGTTTAAGCCTGAATTTTGCAATTAGTAGCTCATGATCTGAGCCGCAGTCAGCTCCAGGTCTTTGCTGACTTGTAAGGAGCTTTTCCATCTTTGGCTTCAGAGTATGTAATCAATCTGATTTCTGTGTTGCCCATCAGGTGATGTCCATGTGTATAGTTGCCTTTTAGGTTGTTGGAAGAGGGTGTTCGCTATGACCAGTTTGTTCTCCTGAGAAAACTCTATTAGCCTTTGCCTGGCTTCATTTTGTTCTCCAAGGCCAAACTTGTCAGTTGTTCCGGTTACCTTTTGACTTCATACTTTGGCATTCCAGTCCCCTATAATAAGGAGGACATATTTTTGGTGTTAATTCTAGAAGGTGTTGTAGATCTTCATAGAACTGGTCCTATGAACCACTTCAGCCTCTTTTGCATCAGTGTTTGGGGCATAGACTTGGATTACTGGGATATTGAATGGTTTGCCTTGGATACGGACCAAGATCATTCTGTCATTTTTGAGATTGCATCCCATTACTGCCTTCCTCACTCTCTTGTTAACTATAAAGGCCACACCATTTCTTCTATGAGACTCTTGCCCACAATAATAGATGTAATAATCCTCTTGAGTTAAATTCACCCATTCCTGTCCATTTTAGTTCACTGATTCCCAAGATGTCGATGTTCAGTCTTGCCATCTCTTGTTTGAATACATCCAGCTTACCATGATTCATAGATCTTACGTTCCATGTTCCAATGCAGTATTGTTCTTTGCAGCATCGGACTTTCCTTTCACAATCAGACACATCCACAGCTGAGCGTCCTTTCGGCTTTGGCCCAGTCGCTTCACTCTTTCTGTGGTTACTTGGACTTGCCCTCCGCTCTTCCCCAGTAACATATTGGGCACCTTCTGACCTGAGGGGCTTATCTTCCAGTGCCATATCTTTTAGCCTTTTGTTGCTGTCCATTGGGTTTTCCTGGCAAGGATACTGGAGTGGTTTGCCATTTCCTTCTCCAGTGTATCACTTTTTGTCTGGGTTCTCAGCTGTGGCCTGTCCATCTTGGGTGGTCCTGTATGGCATAGCCCACAGCTTCAATGAACCGCGCAAGCCCTCTCGCCACATCAAGGCAGCTATCCGTGAGAGTTCTCTTAAAATTAGAGGGGAATTGTTTGCAACCACCCACTCAGGCAAGTAAGTGCTAGTGGCTTAGTAAGAGGCAGCTGTAATCTCTTACTCCCTTATACTTTTCTGCTCAGGATAGTGATCAGATTGGGCCTGTTAGCTCTGATTTCCATTAGTACCCAGAGTGAGAGAAGGGCAAAGAGCAGTAACTCAGGGATAAAGGTGCCATCAGTAGGTTGGGGCCACATCTGGGCATCCTGCCAAGCCCCCTCTTCAAAAAGACAACAGCTAAACATAGATCTGCTGGCGCTATTTCATCAAGATGTGTGTTCCAGGACACAAGGCACCTGAGATCCATTGCATTATCTACAAAGACACTGCTAGGTCTTAAAGCAGTGAATATAGCACAAACTAACTTCATATTAATTTACATTATTAACTTTATGCCTTTGAAGTGGTACCTTGTTTTACTACAAATGGTGATGTACAGTCTCCAATAGTCTCTCACCCCAAAGGAATTATGCCTGCTATTGTGCCATTAGAACTTCTTGAAGAAATGGAGGTGTGGTGGAAAGTGCTGTCAAGTCGCAACTTACTTATGGCGACCACATTGGGTTTTCAAGGCAAGAGACTAACAGAGGTGGTTTGACATTGCCTGCATCTGCATAGTGACCCTGGACTTCCTTGGTGGTCTCCCATGTAGATACTGACCAGGGCTGATAGTGCTTAGCTTCTGAGATCTAGCAAGGTCTAGGGGCTATCCAGGTCTGAGCATCTCTTAACTAGATAGTTTGGCATTCAAATGGGTATGATGTCACTAAATTGAAACAATTGGACTTAATTATGATAGGTTAATCTGGTATTCTGAAAGAAATTTTTGGAAGGGTTTTGTGGGTATATTATCATTTTGTAGGCATGTAGTCATTCTGTAGGCATGATTTGTAATTTTAAAAATTTATTGTAATACTTTTATTTTGCATTAAGTGCTATGTAATTAATAATAGATTATGAAATGATTATGTATCTAATGGCCAAGAGCCATAGGTAGTTTCAGATTTTACCTTTCATACACATCTTCAAATAAAATACTGAACTATGCAGCCTCAATGGTCAGCATTTCAGTTCTTTCCTGCAATGACCCCTTTGTTTGTGAGAATGGGAATAAGTACTTCACATTTACAATGTTACCGGAATTGGCTTTGTCACTGGTAAGCACTGTATTTTGAAGTGAAAGCATCCATTCTGTAATGGAGGTATGCAGTTCAGATGGAATATTAGTACTGGAAGCCAGGGTAGGTTTTTATTTGTTGTGTGGTGTTTGGGGGGGGGGTTGTGGTGTTGCAAGTTCCTGCTTCACTTTCCTTGTGGCAAAAATGTTTGTTTGCAATAATTTTGATCTTTCAAGTCTTCATGTTTAAAAAACACACCATATATTTTATCCTCACTCTGATGGTGGCTACTTCAGATGACCATTTCTGATTTTTGTCTTACATTTACCTTGTTGTTACCTTAGCAACTAAAGAGATAAGAAGCTTAGCATCTTCACTGCGCATTGAGGTTACATGGAGGATAAAAGTACCATTTTTAATTTTTTTTATTCTCCTTTTTTGTATTTTGGTGTTTTTTATATTTTAAGTCATTTGAATTCACGTAATACTAAAAAGCACTGATGCTCTTAAATATTCTGAGCCAGTTTCAGGAAAGTGAATATCATATCCATATATATATATATTAGCTATCATTACCTTACATTTGTACTTGCAAAGTAGAGCACATCCCAGGGTTTTGCAAATCACTGCTGAAATGATTTCTGTTAGAAAGGCATGCTTTTAAAGGCCTCTGAATCCTCCCCCCCCCCCCCAACTCCCTCCCCAGCATTTGTGATGTGTCCATCTACATCCAGGCACAGGCCTCTGGAGAATGAGCCAGCTGCTCATGGACCAACCTCATAGAGAGGCTGGTAAACTTCTTAAAATAGAATTTCCTGAAATGGTGGCATTTGGTATACAGCTTTATTCTTTTGTCTCATTTATAGAGCTGAAAATGCCCATGCAAGATATTCAAGCTTTTGAAGATTCAGTTCATATATAACATTCACAATCCTCCACAATTGATTGGAGGATCAGGAACATAGTGAACTTGTCCCTGCCCCTTGTAGCCTAAGATTCCTCCCTTCCCATTTCTGACCCAGTCTTCTTTTACATGTAAGCCAGGCAAATTGGAGTTTGTGCAAAGCATACATTGCCAGGAAATAGGATGGGAAAACATGATGGAATCATGGTTGGCATTTCTGATTTCCTGGCAAACGATGATTTGCCTGGTTCATGTGTAATGGTCAAGAAAGAGATAGTAAAGGAGAAAGGAGGCAAAGTGTGCATGTGTAAGGCTCATACATGAACAGCTGAACTATGGTTCGACTCTGTCTAAGTGTACGACTTCATAGAGTTAGCAAGCTAGATACACAACTGTCTCTAACATCATCTTTTGGTCTAATAGTAAATTGACCCTGTGCAGGTGATGAAAGCTATGAGATCAGGCCACTTACAGACAATATAATGGAGCATGCATGCTGAGGGGTTCTTCGGGTATGCAGAAAAATGTGACTTTATAAATTAATGAAAAGGGGAGAAAGGCAGGATGAGGACTGAAAAGGCACCAGAAGGGATGTGATCTTGGGAGCAGCTGAGTGTCAGCTAAGGGGCGTGTGTGTGTGTGTGTGTGTGTGTGTGTGTGTGTGTGTGGAAACTGATGGGGAAAATCAGCATTCTTCAGCCCTTGGCCTTTATAGAATCCCAGAAGGGAGGTGGGGAAGATTTGAAAAATTTCCCTTCTTGGCTGCATGCTGATCGGCAACTTGTTGTCCTGTAATAAACATACCAGGGTAACTTTTTTGCCCTTTCCATTAGTAAGAATCATACATTGTAACTGTGGAATGCTGTTAAGAATGGTGATTCTTGGAGGCTGGCAATATGCTGTTGGTGTAGTAAAAAATTCTGCTCTTTCCAAAAGCTGCTTGAAAGTTTACAGTGGATTGATGGTTCAGTAGATGGAATTTACCAACAAGAATGTCAGCTGTATCTGGAAAACTGGACTTTGACTGGATTCTGTTGACATGGTCAGAGTAATAGCTGAACTGGATTCTTGGCTTTTTAAAAAGTCTCTAGCCAATATAATTGCCACAAAAATGTACAGGCTAGTCTGTCCAATTGTTGTGTAAGAAGCAGCCCTGACCCTGCTTTGTGTTATTTGTTTATCTAAAAGATGAACTATTTTCCAACAACTTTCCAAGACATCTACAATATAAAATAATTAAAAATCTAACAACAATTAAGAATTTGATAAAATTAATAATAGTCCACAATAAACAAAGATCACAGCAACGGAACTACTAAGACAACTGCCAGACTGTCAAAATCTCGAAGCTTCAATCCTCAGAAGCCTGGCAGAACCAAAAGGAGACAAGAGACAAAAGCTAAATTAAAATCTGGAAGTATTCCTGTAACATTTCTGCTGACACTGAAAAGATATGGCTCCTTGTGGATACCTAATTAGTAGCCACAAAAGGTGATGTTACCAGTGTCACATTGGTTGATCTTGAAATTCATGGAGGATGATACAGGAGAAAATGCAGATGGTGCTTGACCATTAGGGCCTTACAAGTCCAAAACCAGCTTCTGTGGTATCTGGAAATAGTGTCTTGAAATGGAGAGTTAACCAATCATTATATGGACCACTGTCAGTAGAAAAAGAAACTATGACATCATTATTAATTGGACTGCCAATTGAAGAAAGCCAGAATTCCTCCTATATTAAAACTCTAAAGTAACACCAAAAATGGAATTTTAATTGCTAAATTTTATTGTTTTAATTCTGTAACTTAAAAGTGTTGTTTTAATAATTGTTAGCTGCCCTGAGCCTGCTTGCAGAGAGGGCAGGATAGAAATTTGAAATAAATAAATAAATATTGTTTCAAAGTAAGAGTAATATGATCTAACAGACTTGCCATGCTTGTCAAGAGCTGGGCAGCTACATTCTGGACAAGTTCCACTTTCCAAAGTAGACCCACATACAGTGCATTACAGTAGTTTAATCTGGAAGACACCAAAGGCACATATGACAGTGGCCAAGGTTCTGTGTTACAACTGTGGGTATAGCTGATGGACCAGCTCATGGTGGAAAAGGAGTTCTGATCCACAGACACTCTCTGAGAAATGTGATCCTTAGCCCAAGAATACCCCCAATCTATGAACCTGTTCCTTCAAGGAGAACATTACCACATCCAAAGTAGGCATATTCCCAGTCAACCAGTCTGCTGAGTTGCTTTCATATTCATCAGCTCTGTCTCATTTGGGTTGATCTTAAATTATTTGTGATCATCCAGTCCTTTAGAGAGCCAGTTTGGTGTAGTGGTTAAGTGTAGTGGTCTCTTATCTGGGAGAACCGAGTTTGATTTCCCACTCCTCTACTTGCACCTGCTTGGAATAGCCTTGGGTCAGCCATAGCTCTGGCAGAGGTTTCCTTGAAGGGGCAGCTGCTGTGAGAGTCCTCTCAGCCCCGCTCACCTCACAGGGTGTCTGTTATGGGGGAGGGAGATAAAGGAAATTGTGAGCTGCTCTGAGACTCTGAGATTCGGAGTGAAGGGCGGGATATAAATCCAATATCATCTTCTTCTTAGTGATCTCAGATAGATATTCAGAGCTGTCACTACCTCACCTGGTTTGATGAGAGAGAGAAATCAGAATGGCATATTATCAGAATACTTACACATATCACAGTCAGTTCCTCTGGAAACTTTACTGAACAGTTTCAAATAAATGTTTAAAAAAGAGATAGAGAGACATAATTGAATGCTAAGGTAGATGTCACTGTGGTGGTAGATGATATATATATAAGGAAAGCAGGGATGCCTTGTCCCATATTTCCCTCGATTACGCATCCTGTTCATTGAAGAAGGCACAAGTAAAAATGGTATTGGTCTCCTTGTCAAGTGTAGCAAAAATTTTGCTCTTGTAATATTGAATTGGCCACGATTTTAGTTGAATTCAACACAGAGCAGCATGGGGTATTAACAACTTTTCAAAATGTAAAATTTTCAAAAGTGTTGTTAACATGTTTGGTGATGAAAATGCATTAAACATGTACTCAGAGGATTCATTTCCTTTATTGTTACTTCACATTTTCTAGGTCTGAGACTCATTTTTAGAAGGAATGGGGAGTAGGAGTTTCACTCATTTAAAAATGTATATGGAAATTATTGGTTTATAATTCTTTTCATTTTACACAGCCCAGTCTCAAACATGTATTTTGCCATCATTTCAAAACATATGCTGTATGCTGACAAACATATTAAAGCTTTAGATAAACTCAAATTTCTCAAATGAAAATATTAGACACTACTAGGGCATAGTCACAAATACAGTGGGCCACAACAGCAAGGGCAGAGTAGAACATACCCCATATTGGTATCAGTTCAGTTCAGTTTCGTATCATTACAGTCATTGACCAGAACATTTTTGTCATTTACAACAACCTTAATAGTACCTTATAAAAAGTCCCACAAATAATCTGCATGTTAAGATCTGAAAACTTAAGGGTTATGGCAGTAAAAAAGAATTTAAAAGACTGATTTAATCCTAGGAGAGCCAGTTTGGTGTAGTGGTTAAGTGTGCAGACTCTTATCTGGGAGAACCGGGTTTGATTCCCCACTCCTCCACCTGCACCTGCTAGCATGGCCTTGGGTCAGCCATAGCTCTGGCAGAGGTTGTCCTTGAAAGGGCAGCTGCTGTGAGAGTCCTCTCAGCCCCACCCACCTCACAGAGTGTCTGTTGTGGGGGAGGAAGGTAAAGGAGATTGTGAGCCACTCTGAGACTCTTCGGAGTGGAGGGCAGGATATAAATCCAATATCTTCTTCTTCTAAACCATTTTAAAAGTCACTTTAAAATTTGTTTAAAAAATTACAGTTTGGCCTATTTGTCTCGCTTTTTGCATATTGGTATCAAATATTTCTATTTACCTGGCTGTTACCCAGAAAGCTAAGGGGATAGGAGTGTATGTTGTTTTCACGTGCTAACTAATTTCATGTGCCTAACCAAGTGGTAGAGGGGACAGGTGAAGTGATCCTTAAAAGCCAGTTATTTTATATGCAGAATGTACATGCTTTTTGGCCAGTTGCAGTGGTAATGTTTTGTTGCTGCTTAAGGAAGATGCCAATGGGACAGGGAATGAAGTTACCTTGCTGACTGGGGGCTTGATTAGGGGGTTTGAGATGTTCTTTTAATCACAAATCAGGTAAACGTTTTCCACAAGCAGATTTTAGTCAGTTTGGTGTGAGTTAATCCCATGAAGTCATAAGTCAAGTTCATGATGAAGCATGTCACAGTTTCTGATGTGGCCCAGTTTTTTCTCATCAAAAATCTCCCTATGCCTCTATGGCTGCATAGGCTCAGTGAGTGCTGGGGGGATAACATAGATCTCACTCCCTTCAGCAGGACTTTTTTACTTTTTTTATGAATAAACAATTTTATTAGTAACATATGGTAGTAGAACTATAACTACAACTTATAAAAAGCTTAATATATATTAAGAAAAAGACCATCATTCTACCCCACATCTTACTTTCTCCCACCCCTCCCCCAATTACTTGACCCCCGCCAGTGTTATTTTCTTTAAAAAAACAGATATTAAAGGTACCCTTAACTATCAAGAAAAAAAACGAAACAAAAAAGAAACATAGGGAAGAAGAACCCCCTTCAAGAGTTATATTGTTATCTTAAAAATCTTAATCCTCAAAAATTGTCCAATGTCCTTTTATTTTCCACTCTTTCTCTACATATCTTCTGAATTTCTTCCACTCTTGGTTAAAAAGTTCTAAATCACAGTCTCTTAATTTTCTTGTTAATTTGTCCATTTCACTCCATGACATAACTTTCATAATCCAGTCCCATTTTTCTGGTATTTTTTCTTGCTTCCACAACTGCGCATACAATGTCCTAGCAGCTGAGAGCAAGTACCATATTAATGTTCTATCTTCTTTTGGAAATTTTTCCATTTGTAATCCCAGCAGAAAAGTCTCTGCCTCTTTATTGAATTCATATCCCAGGATCTTAGATATCTCTTGTTGAATCATTTGCCAAAACATTTTAGCTCTTTCACAAGTCCACCACATATGGTAGAAAGAACCTTCATGCTTTTTACATTTCCAGCACCTATCTGGCATCTTATTGTTCATCTTTGCTAATTTTTTTGGAGTCATATACCATCTATACATCATCTTAAAACAACAACTACTGGATATTCAAAATGAAATAAAGAAAAAAGAAAGAGAGCTGAGGAAAAGACCAGGGAAAAAGAAAATTCTAAGGGAAATTTCAATATTGCAAACTCAACTCCTCCGGCGGGGAGGGCGGGATATAAATAAAATTATCTAATCTAATCTAATTATCTAATTTATTAAACAAAGAAGTAGAATGGAATTTGAAAAGGCTCCAGCAAAAATCGTTTGAAGGAGCAAATAAGACGGGGAAATACTTGGCGTGGCAGCTGAAAAAAAAGAGGGAAAATAAAATAATTAATAGAATTGTGATAGATGAAAGAGACGTAGTTACTCAAGAGGGAATAAAAAGAGAATTTTTTAAGTATTATGCCAAGCTGTTTAAAGGTGCTGAAGTAAAGAGAAAAAAGATAGATGAATATCTACAGAAAATAAAAATTGAGCCATTAACTGAGAATATGAGAAAAATTTTGAATGACCCAATTGAAAAAATAGAAATTGAGGCAGCAATCAACGTGATGAAAAATGATAAAGCTCCCGGGCCAGACAGTTATACAGCCAAGTATTTTAAAATGTTTAAAGATGAATTAATACCAAAATTACAGAAGCTGATGAATGCAATAAGAGTCAAAGGGAAGGTACCAAATAAATGGAAAGAAGCTGTTATTTCTTTGATACCTAAAGAAGAAAGAGATGTTACAAATGTGAAAAATTACAGACCAATTTCACTTTTGAACAATGATTATAAAATATTTACAAGAATTCTGGCAGAACGTCTTAAGCAATATTTGATAAATTTTATAAAAGAGGACCAAGCCGGTTTTCTTCCCAAAAGACAAATAAGAGACAATATTAGAACTGTTGTAAATATTGTAGAATATTATGAAAGACATCCAGAAAAGGAAGTAGCGCTATTCTTTGCGGATGCAGAAAAAGCATTTGACAATTTAAATTGGGACTTTATGTTTGCAGTGATGGAAAAAATGGAGCTTGGAGAAAGTTTTATAAGAATGATAAAGGCAATATATTCTGAACAAAGTGCAAGGCTGTGCATCAACGCAGATCTTACAGATGAAATGAAAATTAGTAAAGGTACCAGACAAGGCTGCCCGCTTTCGCCATTGCTGTTTATAATGACTCTTGAAATTTTACTAATGCAGATTCAAGAAGAAAAAGATTTAGAAGGACTACAAATAAAAGGATTTACCTATAAATACAGAGCATTTGCAGATGATATAATGTTTATAAATGAAAATCCTTTACAAGTTACACCTTTGTTGTTAATGAGAATACAAGAGTTTGGGGAGTTGGCGGGACTTTATATAAACAAAGAAAAATCAAAAATCTTATGTAAGAATATGCAGAAAAATAGACAACAAGAACTACAAAGACTAACGGGTTGTGAAGTTACCTCTAAGGTAAAATACCTAGGGGTAGAGATAACAATGAAAAATATTGATTTGTTTAAGAACAATTATGAAAAGCTATGGCGTAAAATAGAAGAAGATATGCTAAAGTGGAACAAGCTCAATTTGTCACTGTTGGGTAGAATAGCTGCAGTAAAAATGAATATTTTACCAAGGATTATGTATCTGTTTCAAACCATCCCCATTGTGAAAGATGCTAAGCAATTTGATAAATGGCGAAGAAAAATTTCGGAATTCGTGTGGGCCGGGAGGAAACCTAGAATTAAAATGAAAGTCCTGATAGATGCGAAAGAGAGAGGTGGATTCCAATTACCAGATTTGAAACTGTATCATGAAGCAATTTGTTTAGTATGGTTAAAAGAATGGATAACGTTATTAAATAAAAAACTTCTAATGTTAGAAGGCCATGGAAAAAAATTCGGCTGGCATGCATATTTGTACTATGAAAAAAAGAAGATGGACGGTCTTTTCTCTCACCATTATATAAGGAGTAGCTTATTAAATGTGTGGATAAAGTACAAGAAATATGGTGATGAGAGGAGACCTTTATGGATAGTGCCGGCTGAAGTGATAAAGTTAACGGCCAAAACAGTCAAGGAAAAACAACTATCATACAACCAGTTACTAAAAATACAAAGCGGGAAAATAGAATTGAAAACTGCAGAAGAACTAAACTATAAATATGATTGGTTTCAAATGCAACAAATAAAAAGTTTGATGGAGAATGATATCAAAGCTGAAGGAATAAGGAAAGAACAAACAGAAATGGAAAGAGTTCTGCTTGGAGATAATGAGAAATTAATTTCAAAAGTGTACAAATTACTTTTACAATGGGCTACAGAAGATGAAGTAGTGAAATCTCAAATGATAAAATGGGCAATTAATGTAAATAAAGAAATAAAGATGGAATCTTGGGAATATCTGTGGAAAAATTCCATGAAACCTTCAGCAGGACTTTTTTGTAGCAAGAAGTCCTTCACATATTAGGCTACCCCTCCCCCCCCCCCGATGTAGCCAATCCTCCCAAGAGCTTACAGGGCTCTTCTTACAGAGCCTACTGTAAGGTCTTGGAGGATTGGCTACATCAGGGGGGTATAGCCTAATATGCAAAGGAGTTCCTGCTACAAAAAAAAGCCCTGCCCTTCAGTATCTTTGCCCTGGTTTTTTTATCATTTGAGTCTCCTTCTTGTCCTCTTTTTCCTGCTAGTTTGTGTCAGTTCTCTCCTTGTAATTTTGCCAGCTTCTGCAAAATTTTTGTTTATTATGAATATTTATATCCTGTCACTTTTTGCCCCCAAAAATGTTAAACAAACTTAATAAAACATACAGAAATATGTTACACACACTGTTGTTGTTCCAAGGCAATTGGATTGGGCACAGTGCATGTTTAAAACGAGAAGCTGTGGGACTCAAGACTCTCTAGAGCAGGGGTCCTCAGCCGGGCCACCAAGCCTTACCACCGCCACTCCGTGGCACCACGCAGCCTCATACCCCCATGGCGCCTCCTCCTCCTCCCTCCGTTTTCACAGTGTTAAGGGGGAAGGGGCCATGAAGCGCCTTCCGGGCTCTGTAAAGGCTGACAACCCCTCTGCCGCCAATCAGCTGATCGGCAGGGAAATCACGGTGAAACTGCAGCAGCCCCCTGAAAAAGCTGTGCTACTCTTGCCTCCTTCCCACTTCCTTCCCCAGGCCAGGAAGGAAGTGGGAAGGAGGCAAGGGCAGCACGGCTTTTTCTACAGGCCGCTGCTGCTGTGGTTTCACTGCGGTGATTGGCGGTGGGGGGGGGGTCAGCCTTTACAGAGCCCGGAAGGCGCTTCACAGCCCTTGTTCACCCTTAACATTGTAAAAACAGAGGGAGGAGGGGAAGGTGCCATGGGGGGGGGGAGGCGCAGGGTGGCAAGGCCAAATTCAGTGCCCTCACCCTGTTGGCCCTGAGGCCACGGTGGGCGGGTTGGCCTTAGGGCTAGTCCCTGGTGCCAAAAAGGTTGGGGACCACTGCTCTAGAGATCCCATGATCTCAAAAAGCCCTTCCATTTGGATGATGGCTAGAAAAGATTACTCATTGGTGAATGGAAGCATTCTACCCTTACTAAACAAGACTATCTGAGAACCAGGTTCTTTCAACAAGTTTGAAGCACTTGCTTTTTGTTGGGAAAGAACTGTGTTCGAATTAGTGTTTCCAAATATAGAAAATTGTTTGTTGTGAAAACAGCCTCTGAAGAAACTAAAGTGAAACACCTAGAATATCCAGGATCAGCGTTAGACAGTTTTCATTGTTAGCCATTGAGACCTTCTGTTGTTTATGGACCTATGCAGTGTCCTGTTGGAGACAAGGTACCCACTTCACTGATTTCTGTATCAGTTCAGGATAGATAGATAGATAGATAGATAGATAGATAGATAGATAGATAGATAGATAGATAGATAGATAGATAGATAGATAGATAGATAGATAGATAGATAGATATACTGTGAAGATTCTCCATGGACTTTGTTTGGAACTGCTTTGTATATCTGCAGGCAGATGTTCAACAGGTGTATCATTTTGTATTTTGTGATATATGGTTGAATTTGTATAAACACAAAGTAAATGTACTTTGTTGAATGACTACTTTTGCACATTTTTATTTATGGTTTTGATTCTTTAAACTTAGGCACATAATGAGGAGGGCGGGAAGGGCTGCCTCAGTGCTTATACTCATGGCCCCTTCTTACAAATCTGGGGAAATGCTGTTTGCCACTTCGGGGTCAGAGAGCAATTTTTCTGTGCCAGTTTTGCCAGTGATCCTGGAGAGGTTTTTCTCCTTTTTTGGCCATCTTCTGGGTTTGGAGCAGAGGCCACTTGGGGTGTGTGGTGGGGAGGTACTTGTGAATTTCCTGCAATGTGCAGGTGGTTAGACTAGATGACCCTGGAGGTCCCTTCCAAATCTATGATTCTCTAGGTTGATCTGCTCTGTGTTTTCTGACCATATTTTGATTCATCTGAAAGTCTAAGAAACATCTCCACATGGTTAGGTTGGTTAGATTTGCTTGTTGTACCAACCAGAACTTGATTTGTTTGGAGTGATTAGCTTTTACACATTTTGCTGTTTTCTGCTTGCAGTATGCAATGGTATGGGTTGTAGAGATAGATCTGGTGCTTGTGTGAGTATAAGTGCACAGGTGTGGGGGGTAAGTATAGGTGGCTAGATGGTCCTGCCTTTGGGGGGAAGGTCAGAATGGATTGACTTGTGGTTCCTTTGAACTCTGGCTCTCAATTTCTGTCACATAAAATGTATTTGAATGGGAAAAACAAAACATTTTGTCTCAGAGTTTCAATCTGTATTAGTACTTCTTGATTTCTGTTAAGGATACTTGTTACTCTTTCTTACTTTTATTTTAATTTTAGTTGCACATTGGATGCAGTTTGCCTTGATTCTGAGGATTAAATTTTTACGGAATATTTTAAAATAAACCATCATTCACTCCAGTAATGGAAATGCTACTTTGCCTATAAAGTAATCTTAATCTCTTGCGTTTTTACTAGGTATTATGGTTACTGTATGCAGCTAGTGCCAGTGCATATTGGCTAATGGAAGAGTGATTTTTTTTTTTTATTTCTGTGCTGTGGCTCTACAGATTTTGAAAGAATGCACCATTCCATAGCTTCACGATGGGTTGTGGGTTTTTTTGCATCTTTCGCATATGTATATATGGTTACAAGAATGTGTGGTTGAATAGTTGTGAGAAATACATACTTTCTATGTGCATGGTTTTCACCTAGATTTATAACATAGGCTTAACTATTTTGTTTTTAAAGGCAAAATCTGACAGTTTGTGGAAAGTAGAGGAAAAGGCAGTGAGCTAGCATGATAAAAAGAACTGAAAGTTTCCCCTGTTGTAGAGACAAATTGTTGTTGAGTTGTCTGTTTATAAAATGTTTTTATTGTATTTTATTGTTTTATCATATGTTGTACTCCGCCCTAAGCCCTACGGGGAATGGGCAGAATAGAAATATACTAAAATAAATAAATATTGGTTGAAACTCTGTTTTTAAATGCTGTTAAACTTTATATTGCAAAACCAACAGTTATACAGAAAATGGAGAAGAGAATGAGGCTTTTACTTTTGTTAGCAGTCCTTTTAAGGGTAAGCAGTCCTTTTCTTTTGTGTCACAAGTACCCAAAACCCCTTGCTGTGAGGTGGCTGTCTGTGTGGCAGAAAATAGAAGTTCAGGGGATATTAAGAGATGTAAGTAAGAAGCTTGGCTTATATTTATCAAGAGGAAATTATCTGAATTATTTAAAAAGTATGGAGAGGACTCCAGCTTTTTCACTGAAATTGTTTTTGGTAAAAGCTTACAGCAGTGTATGTTGAGAAATCTCTTCTTAAGAAGAAGCAATATTAATTCCTAGTAAGGTACAGTGAGCAGCTGATGAAAGAGAATGCAACTGTGCCTAAATACGCACACAGGCATTTTGAAGGTTTTTCGAGGGGAGGGCTTTTTATTGGGTCCCATGGACTTGGAGTCCTGCATATCAGGTTTGGTATGAAAGTTTCCAGCCTTTTGCTGGCTTGTATATCTGTGAAAGAAGTTAAGATGAAGTTTACCTCCTAAATCTCTATGAGAAAAGTGGACAGTTTGCCTAACAAAATGTGAAACTTTAAATTCAATTCATCTGTCCCACATGAAATAAATCTCTGATGAAAGTCCTTTACAGTGTCCAGATGCCAGGAACATGGTTGATTGCCTATGTGGCCTTTTGCCAACTAGTGTCTGTCAACATCTACAAATTCACAAGGGGAAAGTTTCTCTAAAACCAGCTTTCTTTCAGGATAATGCAGACTCAGTGAGTAGAGCACATCGGCTTCATGCATTCCTGTTTGAGACTCATTTAGACGGGAAAGTTTCTCTAAAACCAGCTTTCTTTCAGGATGATGCAGACTCAGTGAGTAGAGCACATTGGTTTCATGCATTCCTGTTTGAGACTCATTTACATGGGAAAGTTTCTCTAAAACCAGCTTTCTTTCAGGATGATGACAATTCAGTGAGTAGAGCACATTGGCTCCATGCATTCCTGTTTGCATTTCTTTCTGTATGATAACACAGAAGCCCATTTGCAGCTTCACTTAGTAAGTTCATTAGGCTGATGGATATTTGGCAGAGATGCCTAATTTCTTGATGTCATGTTTTTTCTCACTGCTCATTATGCTTTTTAGAGGGACATTGTAACAGAACCATTATGCCCACTTGATACTGTTCCCCCGGCCTCCCATACATTATGGCCAACCTAAACTCTAATCTGTATTCAAATGCAAAGTTATTCCCAGTCCATCCAGCATGATCCAAGGTAACATGTTATTTTCTCTTACTGCTTTCTCTTACATTGAATCTAGGAGCATTCAAAACAAGCCTTGCACAAATTATTCTTACACAGCAAATTGAAGATACAAAATGTCCAAAGACAGACATAAAGTTTCCTGAGAGTATCTTCCAAAGCTTGAGCAAAATCTAGAGATTCTGCTGCAGCCTTCCTTTTGGGAGTATGGTACATATTTATTTATTTATTTGATTTTTTGCCTGCCCTTCCCTGCACAGCAGGCTGAGGGTGGATTATAGCATGGTTGAAACATATGTTATAATTGAAATATAATGGAACCTTAAAATCTTCAAAATTAATCTGTTACAAAGCTTCTGTTCTGTTTGTGGGTAGCCATAGATGGAGTGGTACAAAGCAAATGAGTGGGTGAGAAGATCAGCCATGATGGAATATAGCAGAGGAGAGCGGGGGAGGCCAATATAAATGAATTGCAGCCACTGGAACCATAGACCTGATAGAACATTTTCTGTTGGTATAGCCTTAATATTTGTGTCTTGACTACTACATGATGAAGTTTATTTATTTATTTATTATTTATAAATTAAATTTATGAATTGCCCAGTCCCTGAGTTTACAGTGCTCTGGGTAATGTACAACAGTAAATAAAATACAATATAAACATCATTGTCACAATAATAAATAATTCAGTACAATCTTAAAAACAGTTCCCAGATGGCATTCATAAATCAAATTTTAAGCCAGTTCTGGACTGGGTTGCCACTTCGCAGGCAGGATAGGGAGGAGGCCAAGAGAAAGGAAAAGATGTAAGAAAGGAGAGGGATGCCCATCGCTGACCTCAACCAAAAATCTGGTGGAACATCTCTGCCTTGCAGGCCCTGTGGAATTGCATTAAATCCCACATGGCCCAGGTGTTCTTTGGCAGAGGGTTCCACCAGGTTGGAGCCAGGACCAAAAAAGCCCTGGCTCTGGTCAAGGACAGCCAGATGTCTTTGAGGCTAGGCATCACCAGTAGACTGTTCTCAGCAGAGCATAATGCTCTTCAGGGGACATATCAGTCCCAAAGATATGTGGGTCCTGACCACTCATGACCTTAAAGGTCAGTACCAAACCTTGAACTTGACTCAGTACTTACTGGAAGACAGCGTAGCTGGGGCATCACAGGTTGTGTGTGTGCTGTCCATGACTCTCATCAGGACCTGTGCTGCCACATCCCAGCAGGCTCACGCCACCACATTCTGAATCAGTTGGAGTTTCTGGGTCAGTCTCAAAGCAGGCCAGTGTAGATCAATCTATAGTAGTTTAGACTGGATGTAACCATTGCATGGATTACTAGGTCAGAGCATGACAGGAAAGGGGCTAGTTGCTGCACAGGTGGAAGAATGCCAGCTTGGCAGCATTTGTAACCTGGGCCTCCAAGATAAAGAGGCATCCAGGATCACACCATAACTCCTGATGGAGTTGTCTTCTAATCAAGATAATTCATTTCACAACTTTTGCATCTGGGAAGCTGTACATTTCAGCTCTTTGTCACACTGAAACTACGGTATGTTAACCTATAAGAGCAGTTTGCCTGAACAGAATTAGCAAGCAAACCAGATTGTATTGTATTTCTCTCAGCAGTTCAAGATGTTTACCACAATTGGGTCCAGCGCTATGCCTGGTGAGTGGACAGAAGCCTGCAGGCACCCTACAGAAAACTAAGACAAACTGTTCCTGTCAACTGGGCTTGATTTGTGAATAGATGATTCCAGTGACACTCTGTTGTATGCATGTGAATACTTCACCTGTATGTACATTTGGAAATACTATTTGTGGGTGTTAAGATACTTTTGTTTACTTCAAACAGAATTCTGTTTGCATTTTAACAGTGGCATTCCGAAACAATCTCAGTCAATTGAGGAGCTTCCAGCTTAGAAAACCATCCTCCATTCTATGCAGCTCTGAATATTTTTGCCCTGCTGTGAAGACAAATTGTTTTATTTATTTATTAATTTTATTTATTATTTAATTTGTCAAAGTCACTAAAATTTCTCTTGGGAGCAGAGCTGGTAGCTAGTGACCACCTAGCCATCAAAATCCTGGTGTCTCTGGTTTTAACTTGACTTAAAACAAAGAAGTAACAAAAACAGGCAAGATTTTTGAGATAGGAAAGAGATGGCAATGTCAAATGACTAAAGATACAAGTACCAGAATATGGATGAACGTGGGAAAGCAGAATATTGTGGTCTCTAGTAGGAAGTCTATAGCTCTCTTGGGAGAAGTCTATGGATGATAATAAATAAAGAGGAACATGACTTCTGGCTGTTCCTGAGGATTATTTTGCTCAGACATTAAGAAAGGAAAGTTAAAACATGCAGAGAGGCAGACTGGCTGTTTTCATTTTGTGTTTTTTACATCCAGGAAAATGCTGACATGATTACTAACTATGTAGGAAGGAGGTGGCTATGAGAAACTTTACAACCTGACACCATAGGTTAGGTAGAATGCATGAAAATGGGATAAGGGAGCAGAGCTCATTCCTGATGGATGTTATTTTGAAACTTAGTATTTAATTCCTCCTGTTTGGCTGCACAAGTAGTGCCTCAACATCTTTTAGCTCTGGCAAATAAATGAGCATATCCCTGATTTGTTAGCTATATAAACGATGTACATAGTTAACTGTGCATTATTACAAAATTTCTGCACTTTAATAGTTATGAAACATGTATTTTGGTGTGTGTATATGGTAACATTGCCAGATCCAGGTTGAGTAACTCCTGTAGATTTGGGGGTTGAGCCTAGGGAAGACAGGGATCTCAGTGAAGCACAAAGTCATAAAATCCACTGTCAAAAGCATCCATTTTCTCCATGAGAACTGATTGTGGTAGTCTGGAGATGAGCTGTAATTCTGGGGAATCCTCAGGTTCCACCTGGAGGTTGGCATCCTGTGTGTGTGTGTTGGCCTGGTCTCAGTTAATGTGTGTGTCTATGTGTAAAACATATGCTTACAACTTCCAGTGTCTCTGAAGGTGTTCAATGGGCTTTCTTGTCTCTGCGTGTGTAAAAGAAAGAGCTAATACTTTCAGAATCACTGTGCTGAAGAGATAAATGGAATTGCCAGAGGGTTACTAATATTCTTTTAAAAGAGAAATATTCGCTCTTCCTAAAGGAGATGGGAAAAAATTACAGTAATTACATATGTATTGTGAACTTCTATACCAAAGAGAGCAAAGAAGGAACAGGACGGAAGGCTTTTTCATTCAGTGTTCTAACTGTATAATTGGTCATAAAATGCTTGGAGGGAGTGGGCGGTGAGGGGTGACAGTGCTTGTCCTCAGGAGTTTCTTATCAAAGGATAATTTCTTTGTGTCTGAGTGTCAGTGGGCAGAGGCTGGTACCCAGAACAGGCTTTGTGGCCTTTACCACAGGTGAGAGCCTAATGCGTCTACAAAGCTGTGTCCTAGTTGCGTATGTCTTTTGTGAATGGGGAGAGTTTGATCTTTTAATAGAACAGGCTGCTGATTTGTGTCTAGTGAATGAGGCTCTTTACCTTGAGCTCATCTACTTTCCATCTGTAAGCAAGGCCTATAGTGCTTAATTCAGTTTGTTTCTGCTTCAATTGCAGAATAAGTCACTGGAAATGAAATAAATATTTGCAGATGTTGCTGAACTGAGCAAAGGACTGGAAGAAATAAGTGTATTTTTTAAATAAACTCATACAACAAGTTCTACTAGGTCAAAGACTGAGCTACATATAATATTAAAAGCTTACCAGCGCTTGTCAGATGACCTTCCAGTAATCGTGAGAAGTATTGATAGTGTGCATAAATATTCTTGAAATAGAATATCCTCTCTGGATTCCCACTTCTGGGCCCTGGACCCTCCCTTAGCAGCCTCAGAAAATAATAGGCTTATCTAGTAATATGTTAGAACCAGCTCAGATAAGCATTTGCCTGAGGGCCTCACGCGCCATTCTCAGATATTTCTCTGCTTCCCATGCCCCTGGTTGTTAGCAAATTTTGCTTTTCTCATTTTGCACCTTTCATCCAGCTTATCTTGGGCTTCTGTTTTTCTGTTCATTACATGTATGTTTGGCTTCATCTAGCCAACAGCTTCTTGCATTATTGATTGTACTGATCAGTACTAAGTGGATGTGCAGGAAACAACACCAGAAAGAATAAAATAGGCATAAAGTTGCTCAGGACTTCAAATGAACCTTGTTTGTATTGTACCAACAGTGTTGGTCTCAACAGTCTAGTGTTTTCATTAACAAGAATTAAAATGGGCATTCTGAATCAACTTGCCTGCTACCTAGAATATCTATACTTTCATTCAAACTATATTTTTGAAATCGCTATCACCATGGCTTCCATTTTGGCAAAGCAAATCAGGGCAATGAACTCAGGGGAGCAGCCTTGAGAACACAGATCCATCTGCCCCCTTTACTTCTTCCACTCCTTCACAAGTACGTGGGTAGTCATATGGACGAAGGTTTAGTGCAGTGCCTTCAGAGTTTCATTGTTATATGAATACTTAAAGGTGAATAGGCTGGCCAGAGAACTACATTTCCCAGGGTTCCTCATGAGAGGGACTTAGTGAATATATGTCAGTGGGAATTCAAACTTTATTCAGGCTGTTGCTTTACTTACTAACCTTCTGCATATATAAATGAAAGATTTCAGTCATGAGGCAAACTGAACCAACAAGGATGATACTGTGCTGTAGAGCAGTGTTTCCCATTTGCAGGGTCGTGACCTGGTACTGGGCCACGGAAGCCTCACTACCGGGTCACAAGAAAAGCCAAAGCTAGCCCCAGCCCCAGCAAAGCTAGCCCCACCGCGTCTCTGTGTTGTGCAGAGAGGAGCTGGGCTGCCTCTCCTTTCTTCTCCCCCGCTCCCAGTGTTTAAGAGAAAAGCTGGCATCCATTGGCATTTTAGACCCATGAAGTGTTCTTCAAGGTATGAGCTTTCATGTGCCTTGCAGTATGTTCTTTTGGGGAGATTTCCCCAGGAGGCCTGGGCGGCAAAGAAGGGTGTGTGTGTGTTTTTCAGCCGGGAGGGGCGGAGAGTGGGCATTCCAGTAGCTGGGTTTTTTACCAAATGACCCCTGGGCAAAATTTTTGCTGGCTGGGGTCATCTGATGGTGAGGAAGGCTTTTTTTTCCTTTGCCCCCCCCCTTTCTTTCTTTCTTTCCCTGCAAGTGATGCTCTGTCTGTATTCTTGGTGCTGGGAGGTGAAGCAACAGTGGGAGGGCTTCTAGTGCCCTGGCCCCACTGGTGGACATTCTGGTGCTTTTTGGGCATTGTATGAGGGAATTTTGGACTGGATAGTCCACTGGCCTGATCCAACATGGCTCCTCTTATTTTATGTTCTTTCTTTCCATTTCTTTCTTTTCCTTTCCTTCCTTTTCATTCTTTCCCTTTCTCTTTCTTTCCTTCCATTTTTGCTGGATGAAACTTTTCTGTTCATCATACTGTTGTTGCAGACATAGGAGCTCTGCCAATGAAAAGTTGGAACCCCCAGATGTAGCCAAGTGGCCTTCTATGAAATTTCTGTGTGAGTGAGTGAGAGTAAGAGGTGTGGGGCAGAAAGAAATTATTGGAGATTACTGCAGAATATCTCAACAGCACTGGAAGAGATGGTACTATAAACTTGGCACCATTTTACTGGTCCTGCTTTTAACAGCTATCTGACACCAAAATTAAACTCCTCCAGTAGATATTAAAAAGGATGAAAGTAGTTCACTGGCTAAGCATCTGCACAACAGGTTGCTTTTAAAGGCATGGGAAACAGCCAGTAAAAAGCTGCAAGCCCCTCATAAATATCCTTTTTGGAATAACTGCAGAAAAGCTTGTATGAACATATAACTTGAAATTAATTCATTAATTGCAATACAATTCTCTGCTACCTTTCACAGCAATTTCCCAGTGTTTCAACCAAAGAAAAGTATGAAAAATAGCTGTCAAAAGATTTTCTTGAAACCAAGCCAGCTTGGTTGTAGCTTGAAGCAGGGTTCCAGTAGTAGCAGCTGAAGGAAGGGCCTACTAAATGTGTCAGCATATATTAAGGTAGAGCAACTTCCAGGGCCCAATGTGAGTGGTACACAGTGCTGGCATTCCTGATGGCAATGGCAACAGCACTCCCAACTGCATACACTGGCCAGTGCTGTTGAGGAAGGGATGTGTAGGTGGTGCAGGCAATTGAACATGGGCATTAGGAGTGCTTGCAAGCTGGAGAAGAATACACAGATAGGTGCATGCAGGTGTGAGGGTGGAAAGAGAGGACTGCCCACTTTCCACCCCCATTTTGGCTCAACATGAGTTTCAGAGAGATTTTTCTGAAAATGAATTTACTTCCGAAGAAAAGGCAGGTTTGGGGGAGTGCCGTGGAAGTGACATCACAGGAAAAGGTGGAGTTTTGGTTCAGTGTGCCCCAGAAGTGACATCACTTGGTCCTTGACACCACAGGAAATGACATAATTCCTGTCTCCCGACTGCACCCCCAAAGTCTCCTGGCTCCACCCCCAAATTTTAGTGGAGCATGAAGGAGAAGTGTAAAAATAACCGGGCCACGGGATAGAAAAGTTTGGGAAACCCTGTTGTAGAGGACCAGAAATGGCAGATGGCAAGTTCATTAAGATATCATTGAAGTGCGTGGGTGACCTCAGCCAGGGGATTTGGAGCCATCCGAAGCTGGCCATGAGGAGTGAGGCTCACAGTGCCATGACATGCTTCATCGTTATCTGGCTCTCTTGGTTGGTACAAGCTTAAGATGGCCTTTTGTGCAGGCTGGGACTGTATGTTTGATTGGCCAAGGTACTGAGCAACTATTTATCCTCCTCCTATCCAAGTATGCTGCCATAGTTGCCACTGAATACACCTATGAACCCAACCTCATCAAGCCAAAAAAATAAATATTACAAGTAGGACTATAGCACAAATGGTAATAAGGCTTTCAGGTAGACCTGTCTTATTACTGCACTACTGAAGGGGGAGAGTAAGAAGACAGTGACTTGTTATATGTAATAGTGATGAATTGTTAAGTTTGAACACAGGTTTGCTCCTATTACATGTAAGGCATGGTCAGTTCAGAAAACTGGTATTCTACATCCCAGTCTTTTGGATGTAAAAATTAGTATACCCAGTAAAGAAGCCTTTAGTGGATTTACTTGGGAGAAGGATAATCAGGAGGCCCATATAGGCTGATCTATATGGGATTTTGTACCATCCTAAGAATGCCTTTGTATGTTCTATTCTTTATATGCCCTAAATAGCCTGCCAGAGTACTTCTGCATAGTGGCACAAACATCATGTTTCTCGCTCAGAGGGAAGCTCAAAAGAGAGGAGCTTTGGTAGTAACAATAATCTGGAAAAACAACAAGGTCCTTCCCCTTTTGTTCAACCAAGTGTTTTAGTCTGTTCTGAGCAACGAGGAATGAACAGTTTACTTTTTAGATTGACACAAACTCTTTATGATCAGAAATAAATGGGCTGTTCTCAGTCTCTTGGACTGGCATCAGTGAAATGACTCATTTTGTGACAACCGAATGAATCATTAATTCCTTCACAGATCTCTGGTATAGTGTGCTCATTAGACAAAAATTAAGAAAGTTAATTAAGTTTTAGTGGCCAAATCCTGGATTCCTCATCACATGCTCGCTTTTCAGCGCAGGGACGACCTTCCTGGGAGGAGGAGGAGTTAGGAACATGGATAATTTTTAAAACTCTCACGCAGAAAGCAATTCCTCATTGTTTAAACAAGCATTGTGTGATTATTGCATCCTCATTGTACAAACCCAGGAATTATTACAATTATTATGGAGGTTATTATTGTTTCTCCATTGTCTCTCATGTTGTACAAAGTACATTAATAAGCAAAGGAGACAGTTTTCTACTTCAGATAACAAACATTTTATGCAGGTACCACAATACTCTTAGCTGGAGCTATGGTTGCACAGTTCCATTGTGGACAAAGTTCCAGTGCCTCTTAAGTTACATAGAAGGGAGAATTTCAGCAGAGTATGTAGAAAGGAGAGTTTAGGATAGATCTACTGCAGAGGTAAGAGAAATTCTGTTACAATGTACTATTAAATGCAGATATAAACAACTCCTCATTCTGTGTCAGAATAAGACACTGCTGACCAGAATAGAGTACAGGGTACAGCTGCAAAGCATCTGTTAATTTATTCATACAGGATATGGAGTCAAGGTCAAGCAGAGAAATGACCCATTTTGCAAGACACCAAATTATTCAGGATGGGGAAAGCCAAAGCAGGACATGAAAAAGCACCAGAGAGATCTCTCCAAAGGGGGTTAATACGGAGCAAAATTAAGTTGTAAATAAGGAAGTATAAAAAGTGATGACCATTGGGAAAAAATATACACTGGCAGGCCTCAGATTCAGTGGGAGCTCACAGGAGCACAGCTCCTGAATCTTTCTGAGAGTTCCACCTCCTCTTTCTGAGAGTTCCACCTCCATGTCCATTGAATAGTATGTGCAGCTGCATAACAATCCCTGGATAAACTCCACCACTTCTTTTTCTATAAAATGACCACTGTACACTGGAATCTAACCTGACAACAAGTAACCAGGAAATACATGCTGAATAACTTAATTAAATTCTTAGCTCAGTATGCAACAGTAGTGAAAAGGACAAATTCTATGTTTGGGGTTATTAGGAATTGAAAGTATAGTGCTCTTATGTTAATATAAATAAATCAATGCCTCTGCAGAATTTTCAATACTTATTTATTACATTTTATCCTGTCTTTCCAGGATTCATGGGGCAACATACATTGTTCCCTCCTCCACCTTATGCACACATCAACTCTGAGGGAGTTTAGAATGATTGCTTCAAGTTCTCCCAATAAGTTTCATGGCAATCAAAGTTTTGAATACAGCTGTCCCTGGTCTTTGTCTAATATTCTAACTCCTACACTGTACTAGCTACTGTTGTGACATTCAAAGTGACATGGCTGATGCTCCCATTCATACCCTGGTTGATTTATGGATTATGGAGAGGACCCAGGCAGCTGACTCTCTTGCTCCTAAAAGCCCTCTGCCATCTTGTTAAACCAATGTTGCACCCTAGTTAATGTCGAGTGAGGAAAAATGTAGTACTTTGGAAGACAGTGACTATGACTAAACAATAGTCTAAAGCACATATCCATGCTTATTCTGTGGTGAAGATAGAGTGAATGGAAGGAAGAACAGGGTGTGGCAAAAGTAGTGCCAGTTAATAATTATTATGCATGGACACAGGCTGGAAAAGTCCAGTTTGGTTCAGGTCTCATGAACTGGGCAGCCTCAAGTAAAAAAGCCACCTGAACCAGTTCAGGTTACCCAGCATCATCTGGAAGTGATGCAAGCATTCATGTCACTTCCAGGTGGCACTGGGAGCAGTGCTCAACACCATCAGGAAGTGACGTGCATGGGGGGGGGGGCAGAAATTCAGTGAGTGTTCAGGGAAGGTGCCTTCCTTGGTTTGGGGTTTGCAAACGGAGCAAAGTCTGACCCAGGCTTTGGCTCAGGTTTGGATCTGTGTCCATTCTTAATAATTGCATAAGCAAAAAGATAATTTGAGGAGCATGCTGAATAAAGGTGAGATGGCAGAGAAACTAAATAAATTATTTGCATCAGTTGGTTACTGTGGAAAGTGTGGGCCTTGTATCCAGGTCAAAGCAACTATTTTCAGTAAGGGAGGCTGGAAAATTTGAGTCAGACTGAGATGATGAGAGATGAAGTTCTAGAACTGTTGGGGATATTAAAAACAAAAAGTGCCTAGGTCGTGTTGAATTAAACTAGGTGGAAAGGGGGTTCTTCTCTGCTCTAGCAAGTTGCAAAGCAAGGAGACATCTCCTGATGTCTTTCTCTCCTCGCCTCTGTCAAAGACCAAGCAAACTTTCCTGGTTTGCTGCTGTTGCCACCTCTGTTCCTCTTGCAAATTCTGCACAAGCAGTAATTGATGACACTTGGGCACGTAACTGCTTATGTGTAGATTGCTAACTTGTACCAAAAAAAAAAAAGTGGCAAAACTGAAAGTTTGCGTTGAGAGCTTATAGGGCGCTTAGTACATGGCCTACTATAAGCTCCAGGAAGATTGGCTATATCAGAGGTGTGTGGCCTAATATGCAAAGGAGTTCCTGCTACAAAAAAAAGCCCTGGCAATTTCCCAAATGGCTTGACTGCACAGGAGAGTGTTCAGACATCCAAGTATATGTGGTAAGCCAGTGTCAGGAAAGTCAGGGGTGAGCACAGGGGGCTGACAACAGGATACAGATGTTGCTGTCTGATTGAGCAATTCAAATTTATCAGGGAGAAGCAATGACAGAGGTCAAACAGCTTGTCTGACTGGACCCAGAGAAACAAAGCCTACTAAGGGAAATCCCCATGGCTTCTGCATAGAGAAGTCTTGCTGATCAGCCTTTTGGAGGTCTTTGAGAAAGTGAACAGATAGTAACCCAATAGACATTATATACCTGGATTTTCAGACAAGGTACCTCACTAAGAACTCCTGAGAAGCTTAGCAGGCATGGGATAAGAGGGCAGGTTCTCCTATTGGAGATAAGAGGGCAGCCCCCTGTGCTCACCCCTGACTTTCCTGACACTGGCTTACCACATATACTTGGATGTCTGAACATATTGGATAAAAGTGGAGAGGAAAGAGGAGAAATAAATTGACAATTTCCACAATTGAGGGAAGTAAGTAGTAAGGTCCCACAAGGATTGTTATTTGGGCTGATATTATTTAATTATTTAATTTGTTCAAAAATGATCCCGCCCCAGAACCACTAATTTTGGAAGGGGTGTTGAAAGACCTGAGTCAGATTGAGGTGACAAATGAGGAGGTCCTACAACTGATAGACAAATTAAAAACTAATAAGTCACCGGGTCCGGATGGCATACATCCGAGAGTTCTGAAGGAACTCAAAGTTGAACTTGTGGATCTTCTAACAAAAATCTGTAATCTTTCATTGAAATCTGCCTCCATTCCTGAGGACTGGAAGGTAGCAAATGTCACCCCCATCTTTAAAAAAGGTTCCAGAGGAGATCCAGGAAACTACAGGCCAGTCAGTCTGACTTCAATACCGGGAAAGTTGGTAGAAACCATTATCAAGGACAGAATGAGTAGGCACATTGATGAACACGGGTTATTGAGGAAGACTCAGCATGGGTTCTGCAAGGGAAGATCTTGCCTCACTAACCTGTTGCATTTCTTTGAGGGGGTGAACAAACATGTGGACAAAGGAGACCCGATAGATGTTGTTTACCTTGACTTCCAGAAAGCTTTTGATAAAGTTCCTCATCAAAGGCTCCTTAGAAAGCTTGAGAATCATGGAGTAAAAGGACAGGTCCTCTTGTGGATCAAAAACTGGCTGAGTAATAGGAAGCAGAGAGTGAGTATAAATGGGCAGTCTTCGCAGTGGAGGACGGTAAGCAGTGGGGTGCCGCAGGGCTCGGTACTGGGTCCCATGCTTTTTAACTTGTTCATAAATGATTTAGAGTTCGGAGTGAGCAGTGAAGTGGCCAAGTTTGCGGATGACACTAAATTGTTCAGGGTGGTGAGAACCAGAGAGGATTGTGAGGAACTCCAAAGGGATCTGTTGAGGCTGGGTGAGTGGGCGTCAACGTGGCAGATGCGGTTCAATGTGGCCAAGTGCAAAGTAATGCACATTGGGGCTAAGAATCCCAGCTACAAATACAAGTTGATGGGGTGTGAACTGGCAGAGACTGATCAAGAGAGAGATCTTGGGGTCATGATAGATAACTCACTGAAAGTGTCAAGACAGTGTGCGTTTGCAATAAAAAAGGCCAATGCCATGCTGGGAATTATTAGGAAGGGAATTGAAAACAAATCAGCCAGTATCATAATGCCCCTGTATAAATCGATGGTGCGGTCTCATTTGGAGTACTGTGTGCAGTTCTGGTCGCCGCACCTCAAAAAGGATATTATAGCTTTAGAGAAGGTGCAGAGAAGGGCAACTAGAATGATTAAAGGGCTGGAGCACTTTCCCTATGAAGAAAGGTTGAAACGCTTGGGACTCTTTAGCTTGGAGAAACGTCGACTGCGGGGTGACATGATAGAGGTTTACAAGATAATGCATGGAATGGAGAAAGTAGAGAAAGAAGTACTTTTCTCCCTTTCTCACAATACAAGAACTCGTGGGCATTCGATGAAATTGCTGAGCAGACAGGTTAAGACGGATAAAAGGAAGTACTTCTTCACCCAAAGGGTGATTAACATGTGGAATTCACTGCCACAGGAGGTGGTGGCGGCCACAAGTATAGCCACCTTCAAGAGGGGTTTAGATAAAAATATGGAGCACAGGTCCATCAGTGGCTATTAGCCACAGTGTATGGAGCACAGGTCCATCAGTGGCTATTAGCCACAGTGTATGTGTGTATATAACATTTTTTGCCACTGTGTGACACAGAGTGTTGGACTTGATGGGCCGTTGGCCTGATCCAACATGGCTTCTCTTATGTTCTTATGTTCTTAACTGGGGGTGAGCAGAGTTGTAGCCAAATTTGCAGATGACACAAAATTATGCAGGATGGTAAAAACCAACACTAACTGTGAAGAGCTCCAGGAGGATCTCGAGGAACAAATGGGCAACAATGTGGCAAATGAAGTTCGGTGTTGGTGATGGACAGCCAGTTTGATATAGTGGTTAAGTGTGCAGACTCTTATCTGGGAGAACCGGGTTTGATTCCCCACTCCTCCACATGCAGCTGCTGGAATGGCCTTGGGTCAGCCACAGCTCTCATAGGAGTTGTCTCAAGGACAGCTTCTGTGAGAGCTCTCGCAGCCCCACCCACCTGACAGGGTGTCTGTTGTGGGGGAAGAAGATAAAGGAGATTGTAAGCCGCTCTGAGACTGTTGATTCAGAGAGAAGGGCAGGGTATAAATCTTCAGTCTTCTTCATATTGGAACAAAAAATCCCTACTTCAAGTATAGGCTAATGCTGAGATTAAGAGAGAAAGAGACTTGCGTTGAACCATTTAAGATCTAAATAACCATCAACTTTTACAAATATCCTTTCTTGGACAAGGTGGTAAAGCAAATAGTGTTAGTACCACTCCATGCTTCCTTGGATGAAACAGACTAGGTGGATCCATTCCAGTCGAATTTCAGACATGGTTTTGTACCAAGACTGTTTTGGTCACCTTGATGGGTTACCTAGAAAGGCCATCAACCATAGTATTTGCACTTGGTAAAAAAACCCCAAACCCCATGGTATTCATTTGCACCATCTAGCTGTAGTGAGTATCCAGGGCATTTTACCCTGTGGTTTGTTCTCATCTGGTTGACTTACTCCAAAACATGGTGCTGAATTATAATTGTTTGGACCAATGGCATTTAAAATACAGGTTCCAGTCACAATTAAAGACCTACATGACCTTACAGCAGGCTACCTGAAGGATTGTGTCCTGCCAGTCATATATTGGCTGCCATTTTAGTTCCAGTACAGTAACCGTGCTGTGAGTGCATCCCCAAAAAAGAGCAAGAAACGTGTGCACCAGAGCAAAAGGCCTTTTCTGTTGTGATGTATCCATCTTCTCATGCCAAACTGTAACTTGCTATAGTATTGTTTTATTCTCTAGAATCTAGATCCTTTTGTTACTGTCATAGCATTTTAGTGAGGTTTTCTT
Source organism: Heteronotia binoei (assembly GCF_032191835.1). Classification (NCBI taxonomy): domain Eukaryota; kingdom Metazoa; phylum Chordata; class Lepidosauria; order Squamata; family Gekkonidae; genus Heteronotia; species Heteronotia binoei. The sequence goes on from NC_083224.1 coordinate 94,667,845, forward strand.
AAGCACTTGTGCTTATTTATAACTGACTGCTGATGGTTTTACTGGTCTTCTACTGATCTTTTTTGATGGTTTGGCTTTGTGAGTTTTATCTTCAGGGTTCATGGGCATTTTGCAACTGAATAGTAGGTATTTGGGAAGCAACAATAGGGAGAAGGCTCTTGCTTTCCTGCCCTACTTATTAGCTTCCAGGATATGACTGACAGGATGGTGAATCACTGGTCTGTTTCAAAAAGGCTCTTGGATCTCATGAGATAAGCTGTATGAACCTCTCTTGACCATACACACACTGTATTTCTTTTTTCTAAGTGAAAGGCAGGGGAGTTCCTCATTACAAATCAGCTGTATACACCCATAGGCAGGGCTGATGATGAGTGCCAGGTGATGATACCTGAAATTTATTTATTTATTTATCTATTTATTTCAATTTCTATCCCGCCCTTCTCACCAAAGCAGACTCATATTCAAGCATTAACTAAGTAAATGTTTTTTTCTCTACTGCACTACAGCCAGCAGGAGTAGGGAAGAGTCTATTTCAGTGTGGTTAAGATATAATTGATGTAATATGAGTGAATTTATATGAGCTTGGCTATTTGGGGCCCTCTGGGCATAGCACCCATGCTTATAACTTTTGCCATTGAATTATATCTGTGTTGGCAGTATCATTTCTCATTTTGCTGTCATCACCTGAGTGGCTCCCACAAAACCTCTGAAATTCACACTGCTTTGCTCAGCTCTGCATTTATCTTCAGACTGCCAATTTCAATCAATTACATCTTTAAAAGGCAGATCATAGCAGCACCTCCTTGTACATAACATGTGGAGAGGGCCTGTATTTATTACATATTTAACAGAGCTGGCTGAACAAAAATATCATCACTGTTAAATACACTTTTTACACTCTTTCTCACTATTTATTCTCTGCATCTTCTGGCTTTATGATAGGCTACGCCTTATGTGTTCCAGTGCTTGAGTAGTTGTTTTCTTCTCAGAATACAGCTTATAGCTATGATTAGGTTAAGGAAAGGAAGTGCAGGGAAGTACTTAAGGTATCTTTGGGTTTTGTTGTATTCTTTTATGTTTAGAAATAAAAACCTCATGGGTTTTTTTCTTTGAAGTTGAAAATTATATTTTTAATATATTATGACAACAGAGAAGCTGGCACTAGTTTCCTGACTGAGGAAGGTAAGTGGTTAGGTAAGAAGACTTTTCAGAATCTGGAGGATAATGCTTTGCAGGGCTTTTTTTTGTAGCAGGAACTCCTTTGCATATTAGGCCACACACCTCTGATGTAGTCAGTCCTCCTGGAGCTTACAGTAGTCCCTGTACTAAGAACCCTGTAAGCTCTTGGAGGATTGGCTACATCAGGGGTGTGTGGCTTAATATGCAAAGGAGTTCCTGCTAAAAAAAACAAAGTCCTGCATACTAGTGCTGAACATTTGAGGTTTTTCCCAGTGCTTGGGGGAAAGGGACATTTCAGCCTTAAGTGCAAAATATAGGATATGGGTCATAGGTTGACTGTTCAGAGCAGGAAAACTATTTGCAAGTTTAATATCTTTTTCTGTACCTGAAACAGTCAAAAGCTTGTTTCATGGAAGGAAATACTGCGTTAAAGACCAGGGCAACACACCCATATCCTTACAGGACCCTTCTCAATATTTTCTTAAAGTCTTTATATAGTTCCTTCAAATTCTTCTTGCTGCAGCTTCCAAGTGTTTTGGAGGAGGAGCATTTGTATGAAATCTGTTTATAATGAGGCACATTTCTTTAACTCCTGCTAGAAAACTTGGCACCCACATATAGACTTTTTGTAAGTAGCTAAGGAAAGCAATGTTTCCTGTAGTCTGCATTTGGTCTGTATGCTCCTTAGGACAGGGGCCTGTCTTTTCTCTTTTCTGTTAAGTGCCATGTATATAGTGATGGTACACAAACAATAATAAATACTTTCAGCTAAGTTGAATAAAATATTGCAGTTTTTCCTGGGCAGTCCCACAATTTGAAATCTGCTTTAAGAAATCATCGTGGTAATCAGAGTGGCCCTATTGCTTTTTCAGATTGTGTGAACTGCATGTAGGATATTGAACTCAGACCCCAACCCCTGTAAATAGAAACCAAGTAGTCTTGGGGTTACCACCAGTCTTCTGTTTCAGATTCTCAGATAGCAAGCCTTCCTGATACTCTTGGAATCTGTTGGAAGACTTTAGGATCCACAAACTCAATGAGGGCTAGACTCTTAGAAAGAGCTAGTTCAGTATTTCTTAAACCACACAGCATTTGAAGCCTAGCTCATGGCAAAATGCATCTGAAGTTTACACTTTGTTCTTTAGTGACAGGAAGGTAGAAGGAGCTATACACCTGTAGGTATTTCTGTCCCTAAGCATGTTGCTACCTTACCATCAACCATAATCTTCTAGAAGTTTCAAAGCGCAGTCTTTCTGGCTGTTATTAGTTAATTAACACCAAATGCTTCTAATATACTATATCACCTAATAAAACACACCACTGATTAAACCACAAAGACCCATTTACTGCAGACAAAAAAATCTGCCAGGATCACTATGATAAGCACAAATGTGATCTTTGTGCTGAGATTTTTGTTGTGTTTAACAGGAATTCTTCCTTGAAACCTTGCTTGAGGTAAATAGATGGAAACCATGGGGCGGGGGGGGGGGGGCGGGGAGGCAAGTAGAAGATTATAGCAGAGTGTGCCTAATGCATTTCTGATTTACATATTAAAGAAGTGGTACATTTCTGTTTTTAGGGGTTATTCCAGATTATTATAGTTCATAAGAAGAAGACTAGCTCATGGCATTGCGTTGTAACTTGACATTCAAGTGGTTCTGGGACTGGTCATAAAACACTGCAAGAGATGCAGTGCTTTCTTATTTGGAATGTGCAGTATAATGTGGGAAGAACACCAAGCAAGCATGCAAAAATGCAGAGGATACTGTAAGCCCATAGTGCCATGCAGTAGTTCTGTCTAGGCCCTGCTTATCATTCTTACCAGTAGGTGGCAATAGTTCCAGTGGACAACTTGGGTTGGTAGTATCCCTTTCCTCGGAGGAGGTAGCAAACTTAGTTCTTGGTTATTTGCTCCCCAAAGACGGAATAAAGAGTCAGACACCGAGTATTGATATAAAATCGGGCCACTTTATTCAATATTCTAATAAACAGCAAGCTGAGCCTCCCGGACAGTCTGCATTCTCCAAACCCGGGTCTTCAAAACCGAAGGCTGATCATGCCAGACCCCAAATTCTCCAAAAGGGGGATGCTTCACAGTCTTCCCCTAGCCGCACAGTGCCCTAAACCCTAAAAACCTGCCACTACTAAGGCCAAGTCTCTACTTAGGGTTTAGCGCCTACCGGGAGGCCCAAAGCCACCCGCAACCCTTGCTGCAAATCTCTCAGGAAAAGCATATTACCCTTTTCCGAGAGATGGACCCCATCCCCTCTGTAGAGGTCAAGAAATTTCAACAAAATGTCCAGATGGGGCAAATAGTGGCCCAACCCCTTTTCCAGCACCTTCCTGATCTCCTTATTAGCCTTATACCGGGCCCTTTCTATAGCTGCAGGGTCCCAAGCGCAGTGCCACACCAGGCGGAGCAGCATGGCTGACCAAATTATGGTGGTCCCAGGCCATCATTCCCAAATGTGCTGGAAATCATCCCGGGCCTGCCAAACTAAGGCCTTGCCCTTTAAGAGTCCCAGATCATTACCTCCCAGGTGAACAATTAAACCTGAGGAGGAGGACCCACACAATCTTTAAACAACAAAGGCAGCAGGCCCGGCCACTGAAGACCCCAGCGCCCCCGCCATTTGATACACACATGCTGGCTGAGTCCCAACTGAGAGCCAACTGCAGCACTCCGAGCCTGATGAGCGGCCCAAAACACGTTGCTATAGCCGCATACGAGTACTCGGTTCCTCTGGCCAGGAGCAACAGCATCTAAAGAGAAAAAACAGTTAAACAAGAACAGAACCAACAATAAACAGACACCAAGTCACTCATGGCCTAATAAAAAGTCGCATGTAAGCCTTATAGGCCGAGGAACGCCACCTGCCCAATCTCTGAATGGAAGTGGAAGGATACCTCATGACAGCCACTGTTGAGGCTGCCCCAATTCTAAAGGAGTGGGTCCCAAACCGCACCCTGGACAACCCCAACTCACCCAGAGCTCATGACGTTACTGCCCAAAACTGATTCTTCGTCAACGGGCTACCATTCGAATGTATAAACAAAAACCCCTCCATGGGCCCCCTAACTGCCAAATAAGCAGCCAACGCAGTAACTGGACACAGCTCAAGCTCTGAACAACTACCCAACTCGAGCACTGTACCCTTCTGCAACTGATCCGTCTTAGAGCGATGGACAGTGATGACTGCCTTACCCACAAATAGCTGCAGATCCCTTAACAACAGAGCCTTACCAGAAACATCGTTTCTAGACTGTGCCACCAGCTCACTTACTCTAAGAGCCCCCCCCAAAAGCTAACAAAGACGCAGCGTGAAACAAACATGCTTCAAATGATGAAGTACACACCATGTCCCAAACCCTCTTCAAACCCTGCAGAATCAAAGGAGACACAGGATTCCGCGTATCAACCCTAGGACCGGCCTTTCTGGCCCACCCCTCCAGCATCTTTCAAATACAAAAGCCAGCTGTTTCTTCCCTATAACCCAGCACCTTACTGACAAAAGCCAATGCAGACAGGTGCCCCCTAATGGATCGCATGGCCAACCCGTTACCTCGCAGCGAAACACAGTAATGGAGCAAATGCTCCACCGGGAGGGGCCAAACCCTGCAATACCCTACCTCAGCCCTAAAGTCTTCAAACTGCCACACAGTCCGTTCGTAAGACTTCCTGGTGCTGGGCGCAATGGCTAGACCTATCGCTCTGCAGGCTTCGGCTCTCCAATCAGCCATAGCTCCTGGGGCATTGACACCGGCTCTCTGTCGGCATCTGGGGCCAGCTGACGAAACCTCTCCATCTGTTTATGAGATAGAGTGTCAGCCACCCCGTTACTCACCCCAGGAACATGCTTGGCTAAAAACAAAATGTTAAGCTGCAAACAGCGCAGAGTGAAGGCCCTCACCAATCTCATAACCCGGCCAGATTTGGATGAAAGGGAATTAATTATGTGGACCACCGCCATATTATCACACCAAATATGGACAGTGTGATTGGCCATATCCTTCCCCCACAGCCAAACCGCGACTAAAATAGGAAAGAACTCGAGAAACGTAAGATCCCGGTTCACACCAACCTTTACCCAGGAGTCAGGCCAACTATCTGCACACAAATGTCCCCAGAAATAGACTCCAAAAACCAAGGAACCAGAAGCATCAGACATGACCTGAAGCTCAGCTTCGAGCCTCATGTCATCCCTCCAAAAAGAGACTCCATAAAAGGACTCCAAAAATTCCTGCCAAACCCTCAAATCATCCCTCATGCTGCAGGTTACCCTAGTTCTATGCTAAGGCAAGTGTAACCCTGCCATAGCATCGCACAGCTTTCTAAGAAAAGCCTTCCCAGGAGCAACCACTTTGCAAGTAAAGTTGAGGTGCCCAACTAGCTGCTTCAACTCCAACAAAGTAACCTTCCTTTTAAGAAGAAAGGTAGAAATCCTAGCCCTCAGCTCCACTATTTTCTGAAGAGGCACCCTAGACAACTGCGCAATAGTGTCAATCTCAAGCCCCAAAAAGGTCAACCTCTGGGTCAGACCTTCAGTTTTCTCAGGCGATAAAGGAACCCCAAGCTCTGCCACCAGCTCAACAAAGCCAGACAGCAACTGCCCACAATGCCCAGTCCCCTCAGGACCCACAAAAAGGTAGTCATCCAAATAATGAACGACATCCTGCAAACCCACTTTCTCCCGCACAGCCCATTCCAAAAATGTGCTGAAACGCTCGAAAGCCGAACATGACACAGAGCAGCCCATTGGCAATGCTCTATCCATGTAAAATTGACCCTCAAAAGAAAACCCTAGAAGTTCAAAATCATCAGGATGGACAGGTAAAAGGCGAAACGCAGACTTAATGTCGCATTTTGCCAATTCTGCCCCCACCCCGCAACGCCTCACCACGGCAATAGCCTGGTCAAAGCTGGTGTACCTAACAGAGCATAAGTGCTCCGGGATCCCATCATTTACGGACTTTCCCTTAGGAAAAGACAAATGGTGAATCAAACAAAATTCACCAGGCCCCTTTTTAGGCACCACACCCAAAGGTGAGACTCTAAGAGTACTCACTGGAGTATGTGAAAAAGGACCCAGTATCCTTCCCTCAGCCAGCTCTTTTGCAATCTTGTCCCTAACGACCTGCTCCAAGCCCTGAACTGACTTAAGGTTTCCTGACATAAACGGAACTCGAGGACCCTGAAAAGGGATCCTAAACCCAACTTTCAAACCTTCTAACAAATACAAACTATCAACCCTTCGAGGGTACCTCGACAGCCACTGCTCAAGAGGTCCCACCCTTATCGGGCTGGGCCCCTTTCTTAGCTGGAAAGGCACCTCCGCTCCCGCCAGGCTTCTTTGTATTTTTACGCCCACGGGCTCTAGGGCAGTTGTCAAATGAGTGGGAACCACCACACATGGGGCACTCGTGCTTGAACTGGCAAGCCTTCCTATTACATACCCTAAGGGATCCAAATTCCCAGCAGAGCATGCAGGGTTGAACCGCCTGCCCCGCTGCACCGCAGGGAGAGTCTGATGAACCAGCAGTGGATGTGGATGACCTACTAACCAAGTGACCACTATGAGAGCGATCACCCAGATTAGGCCTAGCCGGGGACATAACTTGCAGCCAAAGCTGCTGATGGATCCGATCCCACTGAAGGGACAGATACAGGGCAGCCCTCATCCTAAATTCCTGGTCATATTGTAACCAGGCTGGTCCACTAAAGGCTGTATAGCCTTTATAAGTTATGTCCAAAAACTGGAACAGGGGTGCTGCCCGCCACAACTGCGCCCTCACAATCACCCCGGCATAAATACAGAACCCAGGAAGCCAATTAGTCCAGGTCCTGTCCACCTTCCATTTTTTTAATTTTTCCTTCTCTTTCTCATCCAATTCTTCCTTGTCTTTTTTCTCAACCTCCTGAAAGAGAAGAGAAAAAAATATCCACATACTCCCCTTTTAATATTTTTTTCCCTAGTAGCGGGAAGCAAGTGGTCCCCCACCAGCAAGGCAACCTCCCCAAATGGCAAAGCAGCAAAAGGCACCATCCCATACGTTGAGGGTGCCCCCATAAAGGAACCAGCCATGCCAGGATGCCCTGCGCCCGGGTACACACTAGGAACGCCTTGCCCACATAGCCAAGCCCAATTCTGAAACGCGCCCAAGGCAGAGGAGGCAGGCGCCCCACGCTTGACATGGAAGCGCCCTGCCCGGCCGCCAAAGCAGGCCCCCATGCTCCCCATGGCCAAAACTGCCCAGGCCCCGCCTGTAAATTATCACCTGACCTACCTCCAAATCCAGCAGGAACCAATGGCAAACCGACCCCCGATGCTCCAGCCGCCATCAAACCCACATCCGGACCGCAAAGGCCAGCATCCCTGCCAGGCACAACTCCACCAGACCTGCCCTCAAGAATAGACAGCCTGGTGAGAATACTCACCTGCTTACCTTTCTTAGATTGCCTCACACCATCCTCCCCACCTGGAGAAAGGATGCCTGCTGCCTGTTCCAATGCTCTTAATCTACAAGCAATATTGGAATTAGCCACCATATCACCCTCCTCATCAGAAGAGGATAATGGCGGTGGTGGCCTTTTCGCAGGAGCCTTGGGCGCCTTAGGCACTGGCTTTTTTCCTTTGGGCTTGCCCGACCCTTTTCCACCAGCCATCTAAATAGCAAGCACAAGACCACAAAATGGCCTCCTGCAGCTCCACTCTAAAATGGCTTCCCCCTGGAAGAAGAAAGGGAACTCAAAATGGCCACAAAAGCCTCTGCTGCACACCAATGTCTCCAGTAGGAGAAAAATGGGGGGGAGGCTCTCCAAAATGGTCACCTGACAATCTCAAGGGCTATAATAAAAAATCCAGGTTGCCCCACAGGCCCACACCCTCAAAACATTAAAAGGGGAAAGACCAACCCCTGGACTCCACAACCCCTGCCCCAACAGACCCCAAACCCTAGGCAGACTCAGCCAACAAGAAGGACAATGCCACGTCCGCCGCCGCCAACCCGCAGCACTGCAGCCGACGCTCCAGCCGACACCGACGCTCCAGCCAGTGCTTCACCCGCCGCTGCCCAATCGACTGCCCCAACAAACCCCGATGTCCAACCAAAAAGAAAAGAAAAGCCTCAGCCTCAGCCAATCGTCTGCCAAGACAAAGGAGCTGACGAGGAGCGCCTTTTTCTCTCCGCGCCGAAACAGGCACCCCCTGACTCTTCCCATCCAGGGAAGCAAACTCTGCTCATGCAGCCTAGAAGCTACGCTGCAGTCTGCAAGCATAAGATTCCCTGAAGTAACTTTGGTTGTTTTATTTCATAATAGAGAGCAGCACAGCTGTGATCAGTCTCAGTTAAATTATTAATATATTTCCAAAGGTCTAACAATTATTAAGTAAGACTTAGTGTGCAATACTAAGCAGAGTTACACCTTTCTGAGTTTGCTGAAGTCAGTGGGTTTAAGACTGCACTGTCAAAAACCCACTGACACAAGAATTATTAGCTAAATGCTTGCGATGTCCCTATTAAGAGGAACATAACCTTAGCTTAGCTGCTCAGTTCAAGATTTTGTTTACATATTTTCTAAGGCATCTATTTCTGTTCATGTGAAGAATCTGATGAAGATTTGCATATTTTCATCAAATGAAATGTTTGGAGATACCTTTCATTAGTTCTTAATAAGGAAAGAGCAACAAAAAAAGTAATTCTTTATAATTACCATTCTCTGTGGCCTACTAAGAGTCTTCTGTTTTCTCTCTTGGATAAGGTAGCTAATGTCAACTTTCTGTTGTCACACCATGTTCTGTAATAATGGAGCAGTGACACAGTGAGCTCTTTGTTTGGGAACTTATTAATCTGTGGAGAGGAAACACTCAATAAGAAGAAAGAGATGGGAGGGAGCAGCAACTTAAATGCAGCCATTAAACCATATTATGGAGACCCTGGGTTTGTTCTTAATAGAGTAAAATTAGCAATGCAAATATTTCTACTCACCAATTATCCTAGATATAAATAGAAGGTCGGAGATCTGCACAGTTAATACCAGTCATGTTGAAAACCTTTTCTCAGCAGTTCACCAGCAAAGTGGCTTTGTGTTTTCAATTCTGTATTCATGGAGTTCAAAAAACGTGATGAGGGGGATGGAAAGGTAGAAACAGGTGTATGGCCTGTGAGAAGTATTTTTTCTTGTTATAAACAGAACAATCCAAAGATGCTTAGTTTTTCAAAAGATAAATATCCATTACATTTCTAGCCCATCAGCTCCTCCCTCAGCTCTATTAATGTAGAATTAGCCATTATAAGGTTCTTTATGTGTTATTTTTGAACAGAGGTCTAATTGTGAAAAAATTTTCATACACTATTAATAATCTCCTAGGAAACACCAATGGGAAAGGTTAAAGCTTAGTGCATGAAGTCCTGAACAGTCAAGAAGCTTCTTCATTTATGCCTTCACATCTGATTCTAATCCTCAGTTTTCTTTCCTTTGGGATAATAAGTGACTGCAGTTTTTCATGACAACTTCAGATGTTCTGATAAAATTTAGCAGCTTTTCTTACTGAAAACTTTCTGATCCCCACTGTGGGGTTTTGAAAAATGAAGTTTGGGGTTTAAATCATGCCCAGATAACTCTGATTTCAGAGTCTGGATGCATTATTTTATTCTAATCCCTGTACTTGTATACATACATGAGGCTGCTTTATACCAACTCAAAGCATTGGTCCATCTACCTCAGCATTGCCTACTCTGAGTAATAGATAGGGGATCCCCCAGTTTGGAGTTCCTCCTCCCCCTTACTTCAGGGTTATCAGAAAGCGGGGGGGGGGGGGGGGATGTCAGTTGGGCACTCCATTATTCCCTATTAAGACCAGTCTCCATAGGGTATAAGGGAAATTGATCTGTGGGTATCTGGGGCTCAGGGGGAGGGGGCTGAGTTTTTTAGATAGAGGCACAAAATTTTCAGCGTAGTATTTGGTGCCTCTCCTTAACCCTCCCCCCCCCCCAAGTTTCAAAAAGATTGGACCAGGAGGTACAATTCAATGAGCCCTAAAATAAGGTGCCCTTATCCTCCATTATTTCAATGCAATGAAGGAATTTAAAAAGAACATGGTTTTTTAAAATGTGATGGCCAGAACTCTCTTTGGAGTTCAATTATGCTCGTCACCCCCAAAGTCCTCAGATATTTCCTGAGCTAGACCTAGCAACCCTAATTAAACCCCTTCCTTAAGTGCAGGGTATGGAAATAGATGCTGACACTGTTATCATCCTTGATTAATGTTCTAAACAACAGTTGCTTGAAAATCGAGGGATAAATATAACAATAAATAAAAATTAGATACCTTGGGAATCATGTATTGCTGGTTTCTGTCACAGCAAAACAATAACTCAAATTTTGGTTTGCCTTGACAAAGCAGGCTCATTGCCTTCTCTCTGAAAGCTGGAAAGGTGTTGCTGGGAACAAGCCAGGATTAAACAAGGCATTTGTGTGTCATATAAAATGTAGTTAAGACTATTACTAAATCAACTTCAGATTTTGGATTCATGAACCCTAGCTAAGCTAAGTATAGTTAGTATAGTGGCCTGCATTCAGTTACACTTACCATCAGTAGTTTAGTTTTGTGTCATGTCTAAAGTAAGCCAGAGATGCTTTATTCTAGGCAGTATGTATCAGCATTAATATAAACCACTTGTGCACTCCCTTTATGCTATGTAAAGTCATACTTTCGTGCATCCTACACATTACACTGTTAATGTCAAGCAAATAATATTAGGCATATATCTTCCAAAAGTTCCTTGTAATCTAATATATTGTTTCCCCAAACCTGTTATGTTTTCTCAGCAGCACAGCCCAGACCCCCAGACAGTGCATTTGCAAAATACAGAATGTTTGCAAGTTCTAAAGCAGGAGGGTCAAACATGCAGGTTGCATCCAGCTCACACAGGGCTCAAATCCACCCCCTGAGCAACTTCCTTCTCCTGTTTCCTTTTGTTGCACACACCATCAGTGCCAAAAGTTGAGTCCCCAGTCCAGTTTAAGAGACTCAACAGCCAGAGGCCCAAGTTAGTTGATTCAGAGATTCTTTATTGCCACCAGTGACAGGAGTAAAAGCAACTTTCTCTCGCTCTCTCAACATCCTCCATTTTTCCTCAGACCCATTTTCACAAAGCCATAACATTTATACATTTCTGATAACAAAGCGGGTCTAGTTGATTGGTCACAAAGTTCTTGCTTCTGGCCCTTTGTGGTATCTCATTGGTCAAATAAATCCCATCTCCCATTTATTTATTTACATTAAATTTCTATCCTGCCCTCTCCACAAGCAGACTCAGGACGACTAACAGTCAATTCAGATATCTACATTTACAGTTTAAAAACCAATAAAATACCATTACAATTAAAACATTCTAAAAACATTCTATGGTGCTATCTTCAGTAGAGGCAGATTCTTTCCTGACGGTGATGGTGATCATACAGTAATCATAGAGATGTGGGGTGGCAGTCTCCCGGGTCAGATGTTAAATGCCTGTCAGAACAGTTCTGTCTTGCAGGCCCTGCGGAAGGTAGAAAGATCCCGCAGGGCCCTTATATCTTCTGGGAGGGCATTCCACATTCCTGGTGCTGCCACCAAGAAGGCCCTAGCCCTTGTGGAGCATAACCTGGCCTCCTTTGGTCCAGGGATGGACAGTAGATTTTTTATCTTCATCGTGGTCTCTGTGCAGTTCCACAATTGGGTTTTCCACCTGAAACAAACCCGACCTCAGAGAATTTAAAGCTAGCCTAGGCGTTTATTTTGGCGCGCATTCCCTCTCGTCCTGGGGAGCAGGCATCCACTGTGCATGCCTGGAGCGAGGGGGAGGCGCTCCACCCACCCAGTTTCTTTCTAACTGCCACTCGGAATAGTCTCTCCTCATTGTGTCTCCTCAACTTCATCTAGCCTTGCTACCTTCTCACCAAATAACTGCTTCTTCGACATCTTCTTCTTCAGCTTCTACTGGTATCGTAAAAAAAAAAAAAAAGAACTTTATCTTCTTCGACTATCGCTCTGTCTCCTTCCCCCCCCCCTCCCCGGGGATATGGAATGGAAGGATCCTAAAACGACTTTCAAAAAGTGTACTTGGTGTGGGACCAAAATCCCCTCAACAGACGGACACACTCTGTGCTTATTTTGTTTGGGGGAGGCCCACAGGACTGACACTTGTACCCATTGTAACCAATTCGGGAAGCAGGCCAGAAAAAATCACGTTGCTAGACTGAAGAGCTATCTCTTAGAGTCTTCATCGCGGCCTGTGATGTCCTATGCTTCTGGGTCCCAAAATTCACTACCTTCCCTGAATCTACAAAGGGATGTGGTCAAACCGGCAGCTTCCGTGGCATCGCCTCCCAGTAAACCTAAGTCCGGGAAACACACTAAGAAGTCGGACGACTCCAAGAAAAAACACCGCTTGGAATCTTTGTCGAAACGACACTTGGAGTCGAAATCTACATCCAAGACAGCTTCGAAGAGTCACTCAGACCTGAGACCATTGGATACCATGACCTCGCATCCGACGACCTCCACTTCAGTATCGATATCCATGGCACCGACTGTTCCATCCGAACTCTCGATCCCTACAGATGTTATTACTGATGAAGTCATCCGCATCCGATCCCAGTCACCGTCTATTCATGAGTCTTTGCCTGAAGACATCATGGCCACGGAGTCTCTGGAACGTCACCTCAACTCCGAGTTCAACGAGCCAAACTACTTGGGATGCATTCATTCCGTGAGGTATCGGCACTGCGTACATTCAAAGATCCTGCTGTCACCCCAATCCATCGGGAGTCCCCAGCTCGTTGGTAACTTGAACGGTCTCCAAGTCAGCATAGGGATCTCTACTACTATTATAGCCCATCCAGATCCAGATCTCCGTCTCCATATCGATGCCATTGATATTACAGACCCTCTAGATCACCATCTGTGGAACATCGACCTCGGTACTGTGAGGAATTCCACCAACCTCAGTACCATGAGGAAACTCATCAATATAGGCACATGGAACCTCAGTACCATGAAGATGCACACCGTCATCGGTACCATGAAGAATCTGACTATCGACCCTGACATTTCAGCCAGGAACCAAAGCAAATATCGCCGCCTCCTTCAACATCTGCTCCATCAAAGCAGCAAACACTACAACCTGACCAACCTACGCTCACAAGTAAGACCTTACCATTGTCTACGCCTACACAGGACCGAGCTACGACACCCATGGATGCTCCAGAGGATTCCGAAGCCGAGCACTCGGAGTCTTCACAATCGATCTCATCACCAACATCACCTACGTCGGACATTACAAAGCCAGCTGACCTCTCTCCATCTGAGGAATCCAAAGCATACCTGGGCCTGCTTACAAATATGGCAAATGCTCTCAATATAAAACTTACCACAGATTTACCGAGAGTATCAGATGTGGTCCATGACCTGGTCCATGCAGACCTACCTGCAGGATCCTTTTTACCTATGCTACCCATTCACCTGGAAGGACTAAAAGAGGCTTGGGACAAGCCTGCATCGGTACCACCTACGTCTAAAAGAATTGAATCCTTATATAAAATACATGCACCAGATTCAAAATTTTTATTTAATCACCCTGATGATTGTCCATTCCTCCTCAAAGTCAAAACAAACACGTTATCCTGTCCCACCTGAGAAAGAGAGAAAGAAGTTGGACACCTTGGGAAGAAAACTTTACTCCCTCTCGACTGCCACTTCCAAGATCCATAATTATTTGGCTTACTTTTCGGCATATACCTTTAATTTAACATCTCAACTCAATACACTGGTTCCATCTTTACCTGACCCTGCACAGAAGCAAGCATCACAGATATTGCAAGAGCTCTCCCGAGTAAGCAAACAACAGATTAACTCGGTCCGCCACGCTGTTGCTTGTTCTTCTAGAACCATGGCCACCTCCATCGCCTTACTTCGGCACGCCTGGCTCTGCTCTTCGTCACTACAGCCTGACATTAAATTCAGAATTGAAGACCTTCCTTTTGACGGTCAAGGTCTTTTCAATGCGACTATGGACGACATTCTAACTACAGTGGACGACAGCAGGAAGAGAGCCAAGAGATTAGGGGTCAGTCAGCAACAGCCTCAAGCCAACAGACAAAGAGGCTGGAAACCATCCTTCTACAAACGTCCCCATTCACCCAAACAGGTCAACTACTGGAAATGCAAAGCTCCACCAGCTAAGCAACCATTCCATCAGCGATCTCGACCACAGCCTACTAAGAAGACGACTCCTGCTCCAAAACAGTCTATTTGACTTTCTGGTACCACCTCCATCTTTACCACGCCATACAACAAGACTGCTTCCTTTTTACCCCATGTGGGAATCCATAACATCGGATTCATGGGTCCTGGCGATCATCCACAGGGGTTACACCATAGAGTTCGATTTGCCCCCAAGGCATCATTGCTTTATACATACCCCTCCTTCTCTACCTTTCCAGGAAGGGATCGCTGCCTTGCTGGCCAAGGCAGCCACAGAACCAGTCCCACCACAATTCTATTGCACAGGGTTCTATTCTCAATACTTCCTGGTTCCAATGAAAGATGGAGGACAACGTCCAATAATGGGCCTCCGCAAACTCAACTGCCATATCCGGTACAAAAAATTCCGCATGATCACCCTGCAGTCTGTTCTCCCATTAATCCCCAAAGATGCTTGGATGGCACTCATAGACCTTCAAGATGCCTATTTCCACCTTACCATCAACCATTGTCACAGAAGATTCCTGAGATTCGCTGTCAGGAACCAACATTATCAGTTCCGCACCCTCCCCTTCGGCTTATCAACAGCACCAAGAGTCTTCACAAAGTGCATGGCGGTGGTGGTGGTGTCGCTTTGCCAACAAAAAATCTCCATATATCCCTACATAGATGACTGGCTCATTGTGGCTCAGTCCCAAGAGCAACTTCAACAGGACATTTCCACTACTCTAGCACTTCTATCCTCACTGGGCCTTCAAGTCAACCTTCAAAAGTCCAACCTTGTCCCAACACAAGACATCCAATTCATAGGCGCACGCCTATCAACGGTATCCCACAAGGCCTACCTTCCTGCAGACAGGGTTCACAATATTCAGTCTCTGGCCACTTCCATCATATCTCATCCTACCCAGACAGCTCTCATCTTTCAGCGCATGCTGGGTCTTATGTTGGCCACGACTTCTTTCCTCTGCCATGCAAGACTCTGCATGAGACGTCTGCAATTATGGTTCATACGGATGTTCCATCCGCATCGTCAATGCCAACAAACTTTATTAACCGTTCCACATCACATCCTTCCAGCACTGCAATGGTGGACAATAGGATATCACCTTCTGGCAGGGATGCCATTCATAAGATCACCTCCATCAGCCATTGTCATGACAGATGCCTCGAGGTGGGGTTGGGGAGCCCAATTCAGGACACTAATGGTACAAGAGCAGTGGACAGCCTACGAAAAATCCCTCCATATCAATTGCCTGGAGCTGTTGGCGGTCCAAAGAGCACTCAAGAAATTCCTACCATCTCTTCACGGTCTACACATCCAGTTCACTTCAGACAACGTAGCAACCGTGTTTTATATCAACCGGCAGGGGGGCACTGCATCTGTCCATCTATGCAAACAAGCTTTAGCTATCTGGCATTGGAGCATTGCTCACAACATATATCTAACAGCTGTTCATTTGCCAGGAATCCAAAATACCCAGGCAGATATGCTAAGTCGCCACGAACGGACTCTCAAATGATGCTACCTCCAACCAGTTTTCAAAATGTTTGGAATTCCAGTCATAGATGTGTTTGCCTCCCTGGGCAATACCCAATGCCCACACTTCTATACCCGGGGCCCTCCATCAACTCAGTCCACGGGAGATTCCTTCCTCCATCAGTGGGAGGGACCGCTACACTTATCTCTTTCCACCCATTCCACTGATAATGAGAACACTTCAGAAAATCAGATCAGATCGGACCAATTGCATCCTAGTCACACCCTGGTGGCCCTGCCAACCATGGTTCACCACACTCCTCCTTCTCTCCAGTGTATTTCATCACGATCCGGGACTTCTGTGACTGACTGCCTGGAGAATCAGTTTCTAGAATTTCCTGCAAAAGTCCGACATGTTCTATTAAATGCCAGAAAACCATCCACTAGAAAGTCTTACTCTCAAAAGTGGAAGCGGTTTGCAGAGTATGCTGCTCAACACAATTTCCTGCCTACATCGTTCTCTATAGCTCAGATCCTGTCATACACCCTGGCCCTCTCTAACTCAGGCCTGGCTTATTCCTTCTTAAAGGTTTACCTGGCCGCTATTTCAACCCTTCACCCGCATATTGGAGGATTCACTGTCTTTTCTCATCCTGCTGCAAAAGCTTTCCTAAAGGGCATTCTGCATCTATAACCACCAGTTCATCAACTACAACCTACGTGGAGTTTATCTCTTGTTCTGAGCCAATTAATGAAACCTCCCTTTGAACCAATGGCATCCATTCCACTGCACCTCTTATCATGGAAGACAGCACTACTAGTAGCACTTACATCTGGCAGAAGAGTTAGCGATGTTTGTGCTTTTCGGACAGGCCCACCTTACACTGTCTTCCACCATGACAGCGTGGTTCTATGTCCTGACCCTACCTTCCTGCCGAAGGTCATTTCACCTTACCATCTGGGAAAGTCGACCACTCTACCCTCCTTTTTTCAGAAACCTAGTGACGCCGGCCAACAAACTTTACACAATTTTTTCGTACATCGGGCCCTCGCTTAGTATATTGAGAGGACATGCCCTTTCCGTAAGGATTCTAGACTTTTTGTAGCCTATGGAACCCTAAACAAGGACACAAAATCTCTACCCAGAGACTCTTGAAGTGGGTTGTGGCTGCTATTGCTTTATGCTACCAACTAGCTAAATAGCCTGTACCTGAACATTTGCGAGCTCACTCCACTTGAGCTCTTTCCACGTCCTCGGCCTTCTGTAAGGGCGTACCAATGGAAGACATCTGTGCCGCTGCGGTCTGGTCTTCTACATCGACATTCGCCACGCACTACGGCTTAGACGTTTGTGCCCGGCGAGACGTGTCCTTCAGACAAGCTGTACTTCGTTCTATCTTTGATTGAAGCCTACAGTCTCTTCTCCTGTAAGTACAATACCTTTGTACCTATATGCATGCTTAACTCATGTCGTTCCTTTTCAGAACTAGCACCCACCTCCATGCACTTCAGCTTACCAGTCACCTATGTGTGGGACTGCACAGACACCATGATGAAGATAAACAGGTTGCTTACCTGTAACTGATGATCTTCGAGTGGTCATCTGTGCAGTCACACACGCCCACCCAGCCTTCCCCGCTGCTGGTTTATACCTACTTTTTTGATAACTTTCTCTATACAGCGGCTAGAAGAAACTGGGTGCGTAAAGCGCCTCCCCAGGACGAGAGGAAATGCACCCCCAAATAAATGCCTAGGCTAGCTTTAAATTCTTCAAGGTTGGGTTCGTTCTAGGCTGAAAACTCATGTGTGTGACTGCACAGGTGACCACTCGAAGATCATCAGTTACAGATAAGCAACCTGTTTTGTCCCTGAACACAGTGCTCGCTGGGGAACATGTGGAGAAAAGCGGTCCCATAGATAGGCAGGCTCCCGACCATATAGGACTTTAAAGGTCAATACCAACACCTTAAAACGGACTCGGAACACCATAGGTAGCCAGTGCAGCTCTTTCAGCACTGGCTGAATGTGCTCCCAACAAGGGAGCCCCATTAACAGCCATGCCGCAGCGTTCTGCACTAGCTGTAGTTTTCGAGTCAGGGGTAGCCCCATGTCGAGAGCAATACAGTGATCTATTATCGAGGTGACCGTAGAAACATTTTAGAAACAAAGATGAAGTGATACATCATAAGGTCTTTTAATCAGGACCCCCCAATCCTTTGCTTCCTGGTATGTTGCATTTGTGGTTTTCTGGGAATGTGCAGATGGCCAAGGGGTGTTTGTTCAGGTCCTTTGTCTTCTTTGTGTGGACATTTGGCCTAATTCTAATGTGTAAGAGGCAACATGTCTGCCTTTGTAGGGCAATATGACCTTTGGAGGGTGATATGTTTCCAGAGGTAAGGAGATTGTTTACTTTTTCTAAAAAGATGCTTTCAGAACATACTCTGATAAAATATTCTTGCTAGAGAAAAAGGTTTTCTTCTGATAGCTAATGTGCTTAGCAAAGATTCTAATATAGGCTTCCCAATCCCCAGGTCCCAGCAGGGGACCCCCCAGTTTTACAGGCTTCCCCCCGCCCCTAGCCAGATGGCCAGTAGGGGAAGCCCCGCCCACAGAGCCACCAGTACCTCTAGATCTCCTGCAGGTTAAGAAACCTGCAAACAGGTCCCATTTTAAAATGCCTCTTTGTGTGTATGTGCCCCTTTAAAGTTGAGCAGGAAGTACTTCATGGGAAAGGGTCAGAAGCAGAACCTCCATTTGTTTTGCTTTTGTTTCACAGCGAGAGAGAGAGCAGCGTAGCCCCTGTAATTGTCAGATGTCGTTGTGGAGGAATCAGACCCAGTGAGAGAGAGAGAGAGAGAGAGAAAGTGTACTTATCAGAAGTCTTTGTAGGGGAGGCAGTAATAGTGTATGCGTGTCTCTGTGCTTGTTTTGCATTGTTTTCAGAGTCTTTGTATAGGAGCCTGTTTATGGGATAGAGGAAAACTCCACCTCTCTCTCTTTTGTTTGCTGTGTTAGGCTGAAGAACAGCAGCTCCTGTGAGTAAAGCCCCAGTGAGATCACAAAAATGTGAGCTTGCAAACTCTGTGCATTTTGACTGCTTTTTGTGTGTTTACACTTTTATTTACTAGAATTGCAGCTATTGGGGGATGAGGAAATAATGACTATTTAGGTGAACTGCACTACTGTATTTTTATGCATTTATTTTGGAAATGGGAAAGTCTCGCTCCACCCCAAAGTCTCCTGGCTCCACCCCCAAGGTCCCCAGATATTTTCTGAATTAGACTTGGCAACCCTATTCTAATAAGAAACTATGTTTTTCTTTGTTCCCCAAATCACTATGTCTATAGCCCATAGAAAAGTGCTATTTTGTGTATTTTAAGGCAGGTTTTGCGATCAGAGTTAGTGCAAATATGTTCCATGATTAGAGTTAATGCAAATCTATGTGGCACTCTGTGCATGTTCTAGTGCAAATCTGAATCTACATTCTACACTTTCCATGGGTGCTGCTGTTGCTGCACAGTAGGTTGCTTTTTCCCCAGCTCCCTCAGTGGCTCTCTGTTTCCTGTTTCTGCCTCTTGCCACTCCCCCCCAGAGCTCCATGGCTGCTTCCTGCTTTGTGCGGGAGAGATACAAAGACAAGTCTCTCTGTCTCTCTCCCTCCCTCTCTTTCACACATACACAGAGCTTCCTGCTTTCAGGCTGCTGCTCCTCTTTTGGGGAGGGAGGGAGGGGGAGGAAAGAGAGAGAGAAAAACAACATTGGAGTCCCAGCTTTAAAACCAACAACATTTTATTCCAGGTATAAGCTTTTGTGTGTAAGCACACATCATCTTCAGAGGATGGATGGATGGATGGATGGATGGATGGATGGATGGATGGATGGATGGATGGATGGATGATGGATGGATTCTTCTGACAAGCACAATGTCACTGAGAAAATTATTTTAACTTATTTTGATTTTTTTTTAAATTGATTTCTCTGTTCCTATTTTGATTCATTTTCTTTCAAAAAGACCCTATTAGGAATCAGAACACTTGGACTGGTCCTTATATCTTGGAGAGTGAAGTGATTTCAGATGCCAAATGATAATTGCACACATTGGTAATGAGACAGGAAAACTAGCTGTCAGTTCAGTCCAGGAGGATGCATTGTCCTGAGGTTCATTATCAATTGCAATTCAGCAGTTTCTTTCTAATCTCCTTCTGAAATTCATATGTAAGAACATTGCTACTCTTAGGTCAGCAACTGAATGTTGTGATTTCTAATGTCAGACTTATGTCCATTTATTCTTTGCATCCTCTTGGACAGAATTGTCCTGGATGGAAATGAGACCTAGGTTTCCTGTCTCATTACCAATACTGGAATCTCCACAACTACTACTACTCTGCATATCACATCTGTTACTGTTAGGTGGACCTGTAACTGGTTGACAGATCGCACCCGAAGAGTGCTTGTGAATGGTTCCTCATCCTCTTGGAGAGGAGTGACAAGTGGAGTGTTTCAAGGATCTGTCCTGGGACCTGTTTTGTTCAACATCTTTATAAACGATTTGGATGGAATAGAGAGAATGCTTATTAAATTTGCAGATGATACTAAATTGGGAGGGGTTGCAAATGCAGTAGAAGACAGAAACAGGATACAGGATGACCTTAACAGTCTGGAAAACTGGGCTAAAACCAATAAAATGAATTTTAACATGGATAAGTGTAAAGTTCTGCGTTTAGGTAGGAAAAATCCAATGCATGGTTATAGGATGGGGGAGACTTGTCTTATCAGTAGTATGTGCAAAAAGGATCTAGGGGGTCTTAGTGGATCATACGCTGAACATGAGTCAACAGTGTGATGCGGTGGCTAAAAAGGCAAATGCAGTTTTGGGCTGTATCAACAGAAGTGTAGTGTCCAGATCACATGATGTGATGGTATCGCTTTACTCTGCTCTGATAAGACCTCACCTGGAGTATTGTGTTCAGTTTTGGGCACCACATTTTAAGAAGGATATACACAAGCTGGAATGGGTCCAGAAGAGGGCGACGAAGATGGTGAGGGTTCTGGAGACCAAGTCCTATGAAGAAAGGTTGAAGGAGCTGGGGATGTTTAGCCCGGGGAGGAGGCAGCTGAGAGGTGATATGATCACCAAGTACTTGAAGGGCTGTCATATAGAGGATGGTGCAGAATCATTTTCTGTGGCCGCAGAAGGTAGGACTAGCACCAACGGGTTAAAATTAAATCAAATGAATTTCCGGCTCAACATTAGGAAGAACTTCCTGACCGTTAGAGCGGAACAGGCTTCCTCGGGAGGTGGTGGGCTCTCCTTCCTTGGTGGTTTTTAAACAGAGGCTAGATGGCCATCTGACAGCAATGAAGATCCTGTGAATTTAGGGAGAGGTATTTGTGAGTTTCCTGCATTGTGCAGGGCGTTGGACTAGATGACCCTGGAGGTACCTTCCAACTCTGTGATTCTAAATCAAGCCTGCTATTGTCATTCACCTGCTATTGCCATTGGACATATGAGATGACCTTTATAAAGTTTATATCTCCGGTACCTTGTGTTACATTTTATGACATGCCTGGTCCAGCCCATCGAAGTGACACATCAGATCCAGCCCTCATAACAAATGAGTTCAACACCTTTGCTCTAAGGGAACCTCAACCAAAGAACAGCATCATATGTGAAATGATGAGCCAATATAGTGTACTGGTTAGAATGCCAGAATAGGATCTTTGAGACCCAGGTTCAAATCTCTACTCTGTCATGGAAGCTTGCTGGGTAACATTGGGCTAGTCACACTCTTAGCATAATCTACCTCACAGGATAAAATGGTGGAGAGAATAATGGTGTAAGCCTCTTTGTATGTCCACTTGGGAGAAAGGCAGGAGATAAATGAAGTATATAAACATTAGGGAATACCTTGATACCATTTGAGCTATGTTTTTGTTTGGGTTCTGCATGTGAAAACTCTGGCTTGATGTCTAGGGATACCTGAACTCCTGCATATTTGAACTGCTTCAATAATGATCAGTTGCAAATATGCCTCCCCCTTGCAACTAGTTAGCAGCATCATTCTTCTCATACACCCTGCATAAATTCCTCTGGCAGAGCCTTGACAATAATTTATTGTGTATGTACAGGACTTCATGTCTGGGATACATTTCCCTCCTCCCTTTTAGGTACAGCACCTCTCCCTCCAGTACTACTGTAGTACGTTCCCTGGTTTCAAAAATTATTCATGCTGATTTTATACCAACATGGCAGGAGAACATGGTGCAGGGTTTACTACTTTTTGTCTGGCACCCCAAGGCTTGCATACACAGCTGGAAAAATGCTGTGCTAAGTCAGAAATGCCACCAGGTTGGATAGGAGTTCATCATGGTACTCAAGCAAAATGGAATAAGGGTGGTAACTTATGAATCACAAGTGGTCTGCATTTTGAATTGTAACTTCAGGGTGACCATGACACTTTCATCACTTTGAGCAATGACTGGGAGGAAGTAGCACACAAATAGCTGCCTTGCTGTAGCACTGGATAGAGATGAAAACTTTACTTGCTTCTGGCTCAATGTGCTCTCTGATTTGCATTCCCAAGGTGCTCCAGGGCTCTACTCCATATACTCTCCCTTTCTAATTCAGAATGACTTGGTTCAAGAGGACACTGGGTCCATCTGTTAATAAGAATCAGAGATCAGCCAGCTACTATAGCTAATAGCAAAAGAGCTACTGTAGAATTCACAATCATTTGTAAGGAGTTTTGAGACTTCTGCTAAACTAATGAAATAATCCTGAGATTGGCTTACCAGAATCACTGCCATAGAATGCAGTAGGTTTGTCCAGTGAACTCATTTGCAGCAAAGATCACAAAATCCTTTCTGATATAGCCTTCCAACTAAAAAGGGTTGCTGAATAAAGGCACTTTACAAGCCAAGAAATTAGAAAAGAAGAAAAAAAGGAGAACATTTTTTTTGGGGGGGAGGCCTCTCTGTGAAGCAGTGATTTCTTTACCCTTTCTCCTATGTTCCTTGGGTTTAACCAGCATCTTCAGATTCTCTAGGGTGCATTACTGCCTGGCCTCAAGGAGAACAGATTTATCACTGTTACTTCCTTACCTGAAATGTCTCTGGTTTGGGATGACTTTAGTTGTTACTTTTCTACCAGACAGTGGATTAGAGTTGTCCACTGAGATGGTGACAAACAGTATGGACTGCCTGGCAAAGTCTTGAGGCAGCAGAAAAAAGGTTGCAGGCCTAATTTGCCTGGGAAATTATAGATGTTTATATACAAATGCTAGAAGTGTCCGAGGTAAAATTGGGGAGTTGGAATGCTTAGTGTTGGGGAGAAATATAATCATTGTCAGTATTTCAGAAACTTGGTGAAATGAGGAAAATCAGTGGGACACGGTGATTCTTGGATATAAATTATATCAGAAGGATAGAGAGGGAAGAGTTGGAGGTGGGGTGGCTCTGTATGTCAGAGAGGGTATACAATCCAGTAAGATTGAGAAGGTCAGAAAATTAGATTCGCTTCTAGAAATGCTTTGGGTCGAAATGCTTTGGGCCTAAAAGGAAGCTTAACTTTGGGAGTTTGTTATTGACCACCGGATCAAAAGATAGAGGATGATTATAAAATGATGAAATAATTAAAGATAGCGGCTAGATGTAAAAACTGTGTCATAATAGGTGATTTTAACTATCTGCACATTGATTGGGTCAATATGTGTTCAGATCAGGAGAAAGAGATTCAGTTTCTAGACACTCTCAATGACTGTGCTATGGAGCAGATGGTCACGGAACCTACCAAGGGAGAAGCAATTCTGGACTTGGTCCTAAGTAATGTCCAAGACCTGGTGAGAGATGTAAAAGTGATTGCACTGCTTGGAAGCAGTTCACCATTTGTATAACTAGAGAGTTGCCCAAAAAGACCAACACAGCCACTTTTAACTTTAAAAGGAGTAACTTCTCTGAGATGAGGAGGCATGTGAGGAGGAAACTGAAAAGAAAGGTAAATAGAGTCAAAACCCTTGGGGAAACTTGGAGGCTGTTTAAAACTAGAATCCCAGAAGGTCGGTTAAAATATATACTGCAAATCAGGAAAGACACTAATAGGCATAGAAAAAGACCTGCATGGTTAACAAACAAAGTAATGGAAGCTGTAAAAGGTAAGAAGGATTCCTTTAAGCAGTGGAAAGCTAGTCCAAGTGAGGTTAATAAAAGGGAACACAGGTTGTGGCAAATAAAATGCAAGTCTGTGATTAAGCAGGCAAAACTGGACTATGAGGAGTATATTGCAAAAAAAGACCAACAATAAAAATTTCTTCAAATACATTAGAAGCAGGAAACCAGCCAGAGAGGCTGTGAGGCCCTTGGGTGACCAAGGGGTAAAAGGACTACTGAAGGATGATAGGGAAATGACTGAGAAGCTGAATGCATTTTTTGCCTTCGTCTTCACTGTGGAAGATGAGAAGGGTTTGCTCACTCCAGAGCTGCTGATTTTGAGAGGGGTGTTGAAAGACCTGATTCAGATTGAGGTGACAAGAGAGCAGGTCCTATAACTGATAGACAATTTAAAAACTGATAAGTCACCAGGCCCAGATGGCATATATCCAAGAGTTCTGAAAGAATTAAAAGATGAAATTATGGACCTCCTGAAAAAATATGTAATCTTTCATTAAAATCTGCCTTCATTTCTGAGGACTGGAAGCTAGCTAATGTCACCCCCATCTTTAAAAAGGATTCCAGAGGAGATCCGGGAAATTTCAGGCCAGTCATTCTGACTTCAATACCAGGAAAGTTAGTGGAGACAGTTATTAAAGAGAGAATTAACAGGCACATCAATGGACAAAAATTATTGAGGAAGACTCAGCATGGGTTCTGTAAAGGAAGATCTTGTCTCACTAACCTGTTAGAGTTCTTTGAGGGGGTGAACAAACATGTGGACAAAGAGGACCCAATAGATGTTGTCTACCTTGACTTCCAGAAAGCTTTTGACAAAGTTCCTCATCAAAGGCTCCTAAGTAAGCTCAAGAGTCATAGGTTAAAAGGACGTCCTCTTGTGGATCAAAAACTGGCTAATTAATAGGAAACAGAGAGTGAGTATAAATGGGCAATTTTTTGCAGTGGAGGGTGGTAAGCAGTGGGGTAGCGCAGGACTCAGTACTAGGTCCTATGCTTTTTAACTTGTTCATTAATGATTTGGAGTTGGGAGTAAACAGTGAAGTGGCTAAGTTTGCGGATGACACTAAATTGTTTAGGGTGGTGAGAACCAGAGAGGATTGTGAGGTACTCCAAAGGGATCTGTTGAGGTTGGGTGAGTGGGCATCAACATGGCAAATGAGGTTCAACGTGGCCAAGTGCAAGGTAATGCACATTGGGGCCAAAAATCCTAACTACATAGTTGATGGGGTGTGAACTGGCAGAGACTGACCAAGAGAGAGATCTTGGGGTCATGGTAGATAACTCACTGAAAATGTCGAGGCAGTGTGCAACTGCAATAAAAAAAGGCCAATGCTATGTTGGAAATTATTAGGAAGGGAATTTAAAACAAATCAGCCAGTATCATAATGCCCTGTATAAATTGATGGTGCAGCCACATTTGGTGTACTGTGTACAATTCTGGTCATCACACTTCAAAAAAGATGTTATAACATTGGAAAAAGTGCAGAAAAGGGCAACTAGAATGAGTAAAGGATTGGAACATTTTCCCTATGATGAAAGGTTAAAACGCTTGGGGCTCATTAGCTTGGAGAAACATTGACTGAGGGGTGACATGATAGAGGTTTACAAGATTGTGCCCAGGATAGAGAAGTTAAGGAAAGAAGTACTTTTCTCCCTTTCTCACAATACAAGAACTCGTGGACATTCAATGAAATTGCTAAGCAGTCAGGTTAGAATGGATAAAAGGAAGTACTTCTTTACCCAAAGAGTGATTAACACATGGAATTCACTGCCGCAGGCGGCTACAGGCATGGCCAGCCTCAAGAGGGGATTGGATAAATTTATGGAGTAGAGGTCCATCAGTGGCTATTAGCCACACTGTATTGTTGGAATTCTCTGTCTGGGCAAGTGATGCTCTATATTCTTAGTGCTTGAGAGGGGCAACCGTGGGAGGACTTCTGGTGTCCTGGCCCCAGTGATTGACCTCCTGATGGCACCTGGTTTTTTTGGCCACTGTGTGACAGAGCGTTGGACTGGATGGGCCATTAGCCTGATCCAGCATGGCTTCTCTAATGTTCTTACCTTACCTGCATGGTAGGTTGGGTCCTGGAGGCTTTCTGATCACACTTGATGACGACTTGGAGCTCTTGGAGTTGGATAGAGTGCCTTACTTGCAGAAATGGCCCTAGCAACTCCATTTGAACAGGGCCTCATCAAATTGGAAGATAGAATGGGCTGGGACTACTTTGAAACAAGATCTATTTGGGTATTGCCTATTAGAAGCAAGTGCCCTGACTTGGATAGCCCAAGCTAGCCCAATCTCATCAGATCTCAGAAGATAAGCAAGGTCAGCTCTGGCTGGTATTTGGATGGGAGACCTCCAAGGAATACTAGGTCATGATGCAGAGCCAGGCAGTGACAAATACTCTGAATATCTCTTGCCTTGAAACCCTATGGGGCCACCATAAGTCAGATGTAACTTGGCAGCACTTTCCACCACCAACTGAAGCAAAGTATCCCTTTTCTAATCTTCTTCTAGCTTACTATCAGGGATAAAGACCTCATAGTCTTATGATACAGAAATCCCAGATTGTCCCACAGCATGTTATGAAATGATGCTCCAAAAAGCCCTTCACATAAAATATATTTGCCTCTCACTGTGACTGCTTGCAGGAACCAGTCTTTGGCAACAGATTTCTTTCTTATGTTTTACCTATGCAAAAAGTTTCCTCTGCCTCTAATCTGGTCTGTAACAAACCCAGCCTGAAATGCAGAGAACAGTTCCTGGAAATAGATAGATATAAAATATAAAGATAGTGAACAGGTGCTTTGTATTCTTAATCCTAAACACCTGAGCTGCAGAATAATCCAAAGTACTCCTCCTTTGACAGCTTTTTAATAAATTGTGCAAAATGAGATCGTAGATTTTTTGTACTGTAACAGTTCAGTCTGCAAAGTCCTCTATCAAGTGTCCCCATTTTTGCCTTTTTTCTAAGCTAAACAGCCCTAAGCATGTTCTAGCCCCTTAATCTATAGATTGTTCTAGCCCCTTAATCATTTTGGTTACTCTTTTCTGCACCTTCTCAAGCTCTACATTATCCTTTTCCATGTGCAGTGACCAGAAATGTACACAATATTCCAAGTGTGGTCTCTCCATAGATTTGTATAAGGACAATACGATAGTAGCAGTTTTATTCTCTATTTCTGTTGTACTTATGACCAGTGTGGAATTTGCCTTTTTTGCAGCAGCCACATACTGGGTTGAGATTTTAATTGAACTATCCACTACCACCCCAAGATCCCATTCTTGATCTTTCATTGCCAGCTCAGATCCCATCAATGTGTATGTGAAACCATATGCATCACTTTATGCTTGCTGACATTAAAACTCATTTGCTATTTTAATGCCCACTCCCCCAATGTAGAGCTCTTCACTATCCATTTTTGTTGTAACCACCCTAAATTTTGTGTCATCTGCAAACCTGACCACCTCTCAACTCACACCTGATTTCATTCCATGTCAATAGTTACAACTGAAACGAAGTCCTCGGGGCCAGATGAGCTGCACTCAAGGGTACTAAAAGAACTTGCAGCCATAATTAGTGAGCCTCTGTCCATTATTTTTGAGAATTCTTGGAGAACAGATGAGGTGCTGGATGATTGGAAGAGGACAAATGTTGTCCCCATCTTCAAGAAGGGAAAAAAGGAGGATCCAAGTAATTACTGACCCGTCAGCTTGATGTCTATTCCTGGAAAAATTTTAGAACAAATCAACAGTCACTCCTTGAACATTTAGAAAAGATGGCTGTATTACTAGCAGCCCGCATGCGTTTCTCAAGAACAAGTCATGTCAGACTAACATTATCTCCTTTTTTTTGAAAGGACAAGTCCCAAGCAGCTGTGAAACCAACCATATGCCCCTTTGACCCTTCCCATAGTGGCTGGTTAAAATCAGGAGCAACGAGGTCAGGAATCCCCTTGCAGGAGACTATCAACTCATTCCTATTATTAGGGACCTTCCCGGGGGCTTTGAAAGAGGCAGTGGATTGTCCTCTCCTAAAGAAACCATCTTTGGACCCTACGGTCCTTACAAACTATCACCCAGTGTCAAACTTACTGTTCCTGGCCAAGGTAGTGGAGAGGATGGTGCCGATGCAGCTCCAGGTTTTCTTGGAGGAAACGGACATCCTACACCCCTTCCAGTCTGACTTCCATCCTGCCCATGGGACGGAGACAGTGCTGGCCACCTTAGTGGATGACCTCCAGAGGCATATTGATGGAGGTGGTTTGGTGCTGCTGATACTTTTGGATCTGTTGGCAGTGTTTTTTTTTTCTTTTTAACATTTAAACATTTTATTGAGGCATAAAAGTAGCTTACAATCCATAACGCAAGAAGTTTACCGTGAAGATTAACAGAGATAACATCGTAAGCTTAATAGACAGAATACAGAGCAAAAACAACATTTAAAAACAAAATAGACAAAATACAAACTGAAGGTAATAATAATTATAGTTATTATAACACAGTATTTAAAAATAAAATAAGATCAAGGAAAGGAAAAAGGAAGATATAATACACTTTAAATAACTTGAAATTAACTTGTTAAAAAAATTTTATAGCAAAAGGAAATCCTTATACATTTTATTTTTAGAATAAGAGTTAGCATAAAATGGATCGGTGTCAAGCTTTTCTAGAATGGGAAGCCAAGTTGCCAGATATTTAGCGTAGGCTTGGTATGGGTCTTTGTGGTCTATGGCTGCCTGAATTTTATCCATTACAATGTGTTCCCAGACTTTAAGTAGCCAGTTGTCAAGTGTCAAAGTCAATGAGTTTTTCCAGGACCGCGCGATCGTGGTTTTAGCAGCTGTCAGGAGTTTAACTATCAAGGATTTTTTTGAAGATGAGAGACGGGTATCAGACCAATGATTGAGAAGTATCCTTGTTGGGTCATCTGGGATCAAGACCCCAGTTAGGGAGGAGAGATGGGCACAAATTGAGGTCCAGAATGGTCTGATTTTGGGGCAGTCCCACCAGCAGTGAAAATAAGAGGCTTTGAGCCCACAGTTTCTCCAGCAGTCTGAAGAGCCTAACTGGGTCATATGGAAGAACTGGTTAGGAGTAAGGTACCAACGTGCAATCAATTTAAAGTTTTGTTGAGATATATTTATAATAGTAGATTGTAGGGCATCACTAGCCCATATAGAGTCCCATTGGTCGGGGGAAAGGATGATGCCACAGTCTTTATGCCATTGAGTGGTGTAAGAGGGTAAGGTTGCTTCGAGTTTAGACAATAGGATTCGATACAGCCGTGAAATGAGACTTTTAGGCGTTCTCTCTTCGTGAAAATGAAGAACCAGATGTTCGTAGTCAGATGAAGGGCGAGAAAATGAAGAGATCACTTTAGGGTCCTGAAGAAAGTGCCTGATTTGAAAGTATTCAAACCAAGGTGCTGGCTTAGTCAAAACTTGGTCTAGGTCATTTTTAGGTAGAAGTTGTTTAGAAGATGAAAGAAGATTAAAGAAAAAAACTTTTGAGGAGTCTCTCCAGACCTTGAAAGAAAAGGGTAGTTGGGCAGGGAGGAAATATTTTTGTCCTATAAAAGATGAGATAGTAGAGAGTCCTGGAGCCAGAAAATGACGCTCCGAATCCCATACTGACAAGAGCGCCCTGAGGAATGGGTTCATGAATTGCCACGGTGGGCGTTCATTTTTCTTGAGCCATAGTAGTTCGTAGTATTTCAGTGGGGTAAAGTGAGCTTCCTCTATGGGCGTCCACGGCGGCGGGGGATGTTGGTACAGTATTTTGGTCATCTGGGATAAAATAGTAGCTTTATAATACTTTGCAATGTCGGGAACTGCTAGGCCACCTTTTTGTCTTGATCAACATAAAGTTGAAACTTTGATTCTAGGCAGTGTTCGGTACAGTTGACCATGATGTGTTGGCCTACTGCCTTGCTGACATGGGGATTCAGGGTCGGGGACAGAGGGTGCCTCTCGGCGGGGGGAGGGGGGGGTCCCAGCAGCACCCACTAGAATATGGAGTGCTGCAAGGGGTGATCTTTTCTTCAGTGCTATTTAACATCTATATGCACCCCCTTGCCCAGATGGTCCAGAGGTATGGGTTGGGTTGTCACCGATATGCTGATGACATCCAGCTCTATCTGCTTATGGGCAGCTGCCAGGGCTCTGCTCCTGAAAAACTGGGTGAGGCATTGCAGGCCGTGGCTGATTGGCTGCGTCAGAGTTGGCTGAAGTTGAATCCATCAAAGATGGAAGTCCTGGGCCTGGGTTGTGGGGGAGTGGGAGCTAGGATCAGGCTCCCACTCTTTAATGGTACCCAACTGGTGCTGTTGACAGAGGCGAAGAGTTTGGGGGTATTCCTGGATGCCTCTCTATCTCTGGAGGCCCAGGTTGCCACCACTGCAAAGACTGCCTTTTTCCATCTGAGGCGGGCTCGGCAGTTGGTCCCTTATCTTGCCGTCCATGATCTAGCCACAGTGATTCATACAATAGACACTTCCAGATTAGACTATTGGGCACCAGAATTTAAGAAGGATATAGCCAAGCTGGAATATGTCCAGATGGGGGCAACGAAGATGGTGAGTGATCTGGAGATCGTCCTATGAGGAAAGACTGAAGGAGCTGGGGATGTTTAGCCTGGAGAGGAGGCAGCTGAGAGGTGATATGATCACCATCTTCAAGTACTTGAAGGGCTGTCAGAGGATGGTGCAGAATTGTTTTCTCTTGCTCCAAAATGTTGAACCAGAACCAATGGGCTGAAATTAAATCAGAAGAGTTTCTGGTTCAACATTAGGAAGAACTTCCTGACAGAGCGGTTCCTCAGTGGAACAGGCTTCCTCAGGAGGTGGTGGGCTCTCCTTCCTTGGAGGTTTTTAAGCAGAGGCTAGATGGCCATCTGACAGCAATGCTGATTGTGTATATTAAACAGATCATGAAGAGAAGGGTGGGAAGGGTTGCATCAGTGCTTAGTTCCTGTGGCCCTTCCTTACATGCCCAGGGAAATGCTGATTGCCATGTTGGAGTCAGTCAGCAATTTTTCTCTAGGCCAGTTTGGCAAGGGCTCCTGGAGGTTTTTGCCATCTTCTGGGCATGAAGCAGGGGTCACTGGGGAAGTATGTGTGTGGGGGAAGTATTCTGAAATCCATGCATTGTGCAGGGGGTTGGACTAGATGATCCTGGAGGTCCCTTTCAGCTCTATGATTCTAATAGGTTGATTAATGGAAAATATTGCTTGTCTGAATGGTAGCAATGGGTTTGGGATAAAGGAAAAACTGGGCAGTAAAACCTTGCTGAGTACATGGTCACTAAGGATTAGGATTAGTGGAGGGAAAAAATCTTATGTTTTAAAAGTTTCATTGCATTAATTATTTTGAAGAATATTTGAGTTTTTATAAATTTGCATCTTAGTGTTGGTCCCTCTTATGGTTACCAGGCATGGCTTTAGAATATATTTCTGTTCCTCGCTGAATTCCATGTATTCTGTAATCTGATGTTCTGTACTGCTTCCAGAGTTTGAGAGATGTGCTTATTCCCTTGTAACTGACTGTGCCTATCTTTTTAATTGTATTAATTTCCTTTGTATTATGCTTTTCCTTGGAGAGATTTTTTGTTGTCCTTGTGCATCTTGCACTCTGCTAGGGAGGCATATAGCACCTAGACTTAATCTGAATGTTTTATTACACTACAGAGGCACCATCTGGATCTTGATGATTAAAACAACCCTTCAGAGCTGCATGGAGCTTTCAAATTGCGTCATCAGAAACGCAGAACAAAATAATCCACACATGTATAAAAACAAGGATGGCCAGACCAAAGACAAGGTGATTCGGAATCCTAGGGCAAACTGAGTTCCAAAAGGATTTCTCATTCAAGCCACAGATAATTCAGACATTGCTTGTGTATAGTTAATTGGCTTGTCAGCATCACAGCCTCTAAGGAAAGCAGAAATAAACGAAGGGGAGCGTAAGCCAGCTCTTAACAGGAAGGAGTATAAAAGAAATAGACTGAGGAAGAATGCTTGTAAAATCATGCAATGGTGGGTGGGGGGGAGCGATTCTCTCCCTGCCACCAGCATATACTTCTGCAAGATTAAGATTTTGCCCATTGAGCAATAATGTCTACTAATTGTATCCTCAGGGACTTACATAAAAAGAGGCATCTACAAAAAAAAATCTGCAACCAAGTAAACTGTATGAAACAGGATATACTTTTTATAGCACTCTTTTTTACAATCCATACCTTGCGTTGTTTGTTGCTGAAGCTTGAACTGAGGTCTAATTCTAGCTTGGAAGTCTTCTGCTTTGTAGGTCCAACAAGATATTTTGATTTGTAGGCCCATATCAAGTTGTACAGAGCCTATAAGTTCTCCTGTGAGATCTCTTTCAGATTTCTTTCAGCACTTGTCTAGTCTTTCCTCAGAAGCTGGAATCTTAGGAGCATGTAGGGTTGCCAGGTCTTACCTGGCTACTGGCGGGGAGTCCAGTCCCCTTCCCTTTTCTTCACATGCGTGTAGCACACATTGAGCAATGACATCACCCAGAAGTGATGTCATTGTGCCAGGCATGTCACATAGGGGATACTCTAGCATTTCTGGGAAAACCCTATGGTCACCATAGAGTTTCCCTCTGAATACTAGATTGTCCCCTGTGCAACGTGCCTGGTGTGATGATGTCATCTCCAGATGATGCCATTGCACTGAGCATGTCAGGCAAGCCGAAGTTCTTCAGGGACAGGGCTCCCCTCCAGCCAACTCCATGGTGGCAGGTTGGAGGCCACAGAGTGTTGACTGCAGTGTGGAATACAGGAACCATATCACTCCAGTCTTGTTCCATCTACACTGGCTTCCCATTTACTTCTGGACTTAATTCAAGGTGCAGGTATTGACCTTCAAAGCCCATTGTGACCTATGACAAACATAACCTTAAAGACCGCCTTCTCTCATATGAACCTACCTGTTTGCTACAGTCATCTACTGAAGACCTGCTTTAGTTTCCCCTGCCATCTGAGGCTAGATAGATGGCAACCAGAGAGGCCTTTCTTGGTCGTGGCAGCAAAAGTTTGGAACTGGGAGTTTCCTACCCTTTTGGTGCCATGACCAAGAAAGGCCTCTCTGGTTGCCACCTACCTAGCCTCAGATGGCAGGGAAAACTAAAGCAGGTCTTCAGTAGATGACTACAGTAAACATGTAGGTTCCTCTGTCTCCCTCTTTCAGATGAAGACTCTTTTTGTTTCATTTTATGTACCTCCAGTAACAGTTATTGTTACTTGAGTTCATTTATTGTAATTAGCCATTGGCTGTTACAAATCTACAAAAATCTCAAGAAAAAGGAAAGTAAACTAGAAGTTAAAACATACAAAGTATTGTGTATAAAACACACATACAACAAACACCAGAACCAACCAAGAGGTCCAGTAGCAGTTATTGGACCTCCTGGTTGGTTTTGGTGTTGGTTGTATGTGTGTTTTTATTGAGTTATTTTAAATGTTTGGTGTTTTAGTGTTTCTATTTTTGCCACCTTGGGGACCCTGATCAGGTGGAAAGGAGGCATCAAAATGTTTTGCGTAATTAAACAAATGCTACCACCTACTTGATGTACAGCTACTTATATTTTCTCCTATTCCATTGCTTCTTCTTTGATGCTTCTGTAATACTGCCACCAGAACTGGTTTCCCTATTCCTACACATTCAGTTTTGTTTCTACTATGACCTCGTGACCAAGGTTCACGCCTTATAATCAAGTGCTGCTCCAGATTGCAATACTGACAATCCAACACAGTGATTCCCAAGAGAGTCAGCATGGTGTAATTTGGGAAAGGGCAAAATATAATTTGGGAAAGGGCGGAATATAAATCCACAGAAATAACTAAATAAAAATAGTGGTTAAGAGCAGCGGACTCTGATCTGGAGAACCAGCTTGAATTCTGCACTCCTCCACATGAAGTCAGCTGTGTGACCCTGAGTCAGTTATAGCTCTCAGAACTCTCTCAGCCCCCCCAAATAAATAAGTCTAGCTATCCAGAAAGAGTTAGAACTTACGACTGCCAGACAGTCTTTGGCTCTCCTGGCTATACCTCACACAATGCCGTGCAATAATGAATTAATGCTTATGTATTGAGATTTTATGAGGTTTCTAAGGAAGTGAATAGTCGATCATACCAACTGCATATGTCCAAAAGCTGGTAAAAGCCCACTGGCTCAACTTCCCATCACCATTCAATACAGTTGAGTCCCTCAGTGGATGTTTGTATGTCAGGATCCTGCACACAATGCATTTGCCACCACTGAAAAGAGCTATATGTGTTCTGTTCACTAGTTGATATAACTGCATGCAGATTGAACCACAGTTTGGTTATCCTCTAGTTCATCCTGATCATTGACCTGAATTACATGTGGTAACCTATTGCCCCATTTGTAAAATCGACAAATATTCCTTTTAGAAGAATCTATCCCATTCTTTCTCAACAGCCTGAAATTTCAATTCAGGCTGATGCACTATGAACTTATATGTTCCT
The DNA here is from genome assembly GCF_032191835.1 of Heteronotia binoei. NCBI lineage: Eukaryota > Metazoa > Chordata > Lepidosauria > Squamata > Gekkonidae > Heteronotia > Heteronotia binoei. Next base: position 94,702,429 of record NC_083224.1, read on the forward strand.
GCTATCCAAGGAGCCCATCTGGACCTTTTAAGATGTTAGCGCCACTGTTCTGTAGCACAGCTCTGCCTTTGATCAGAAACTGGTAGGTCTATTCATTACACCCTGTATAATGCAATTGACTGCAGGCTCTTAAAGTGGGTGACAGTGTTATAAATCAACAAAAGCTGATCAGAATTGAGGCTGAAATAGTACCGTAAATATGGGCTATGTAATCCATTATCGGAAATAGTTTTAACAGCCATCTTTAGCCACTTTCCTCTAAAACAAGGCACATAATAATCTGTTGATAATAATGATAAGCAGCCCCAGGGATAATATGGATCAAACCTGGCAATAGCTTTCAGAAAGTATTTATAACAGGGCTTTATAGTCTGTGCCACATCCCTTGTGCACTATTATCTTGGAGTGCTGCTTTATATCAGAGTTATGCTTTGGAGTTTTCTAGGGAGTAGCCTTGTACACATTTTCAATCACAGTATTTGAGAAAAAGTATAAGCCTTGAGAACTCCATGCAAGTCTGGGCTAGCACCTGAAAACCCTTCAAATCATGATAATTTGAAATTGTTTATTGTAAACATATACCCAACAAATCATTTAAAATGGGCTTAGTAAATATAAGGGGGGCATCTCATTTATGTGCCAGAAATCAATCAGTACCACGTTACACATCCAGGTCAGGGCAACTCCACCCTCTCTAGATCAAAATCTTCAACTCCCTGTTGAAGCAACCATCTGTTGGACCATTGTCTGCAGTCTTTCCTGATGTTAGAAATGCACTGCAAAGATATGTTGACTGTTGCCAACAGAAGATTTTCTAGTGGTGATCGATTCCAAAGTCTTTGCAACAGTGCTCTGTTGTGGCCTCTATTAAAATTGGAGGAGCAGATGACTGTTGACTTGTCTGCAAGCATGGAGATTCCCTACATAAGCACTTCAATTCCAGTTAACTTTGAAACTAAGCACTGCTTAAATATAGGCAGTGACAACTGGGACAGCCAGAAGGAAACTTGTTGAGAATGCTGGATTTTGAGGGCATTTGATTCCATAGATTGTGATTTAGGTGTCAGTTCACACATTACCACTTGATGGAAGAGGTTAATGCTTCCCATGACAAATATTGGCCTCTGTAAGAATGGGGCAGCCCCCCTTCTTCCTAATGGCTAATCCAGATGTCATGTTTGTAGAGTTATTTTGGCTGACCCCACACATTTGAGCCAGAGAAAACGGCATTCCAGTGTCACCTGCCATGTACAAGTCCAGTCCAACCTGTCCTATTTGGGAAATAGTTTCTAAGAGCTGCTACTCACTTTTGAGATTGGCAGCTAAGTTGCAGGTGCGTGTGCAATGGACTGTGGTAGCAGCAGAACCACCTGGGTCATGAAGAACTGAAGGGCTTTAATAGTTACCCTCATGGAGACAGTAATGTGTAAAGTAACTGAAATACTGTTTTGACATTGGTGGGATATTTATTAGATGCTAATTTGATTGCTTTGTTAAGTGGACTGGGCTCAGAAAATGAAATAGGGGAAAATTTCTGAACCTAGCAGTGGTATAATACAAAAAAGCTATCTTGAATTGTGCTGAATATTTACACACACAATATTTACACACACAACCCTAATTTTTCATTAATTATGGAACCAACCACTTCCAAATTATCACCTGAAATGTGCTAACTGAAGTATGCTTCATTGTCCAGAAACTTGTAGGAGATGGACAGTTGAGCTGTACTGTAGTTAGGTTAGGTGGAGTAGTGGTAGATGTAGCTGAGAGCTCAGCTACATGTTCCTCTCCCCTCATCCTTCGCAGTTATTTTATTTTGAAAGCAGCCTTGATGATTGTTTGATCAAGGAGGAAAATTAGATGGGGAGAATGAAGGAAACGAAGTCTTCCCTCTCCTCCTTATACTGATACTCATTAATTCCCCCCCACCCCGCAGTAGACAGACAGCAATATTTATTTATATTTATTTATTTATACATACATACATACATACTTTTGATTTCTATCTGGCCTTTTCCTGCACAGCAGGGCTCCAGGAAGGTTACATCATAATAAATAGTTAAAATGTAACTTTACAATATTAAAATAGTTAATCAATATGGGCACACAATAAAACCAATAGATCTGAAGATGTAGCCACTGTTATGAGGGTGGTTGCAGGACATGGAAGTAACTTTGAGATAGAATGCCAAGGATAGCGGGTCAGGTGCTGGAGCTGGTCCTAGTTGGTATTTCAAAGTGTTTGGTATGTCACCAGTACATCACCAACAGTAGGTGATGTGTTCTTGTAATCAGGTTACTGCTTTAGATTACAGAATTCATAATTTTTACTTATCATTTGTCTTGAGATCACTTCTCCAATAATAAGATCAGTGATCACTTTCTTTGCTTGACCTTGCTATAGACACGTATCTCCATGACCAATTGCAAGCTTAAACTTTGTGTTGGTATTTCTAATAACTGCTGAAACAAAAAAATGCTACATCATTAATCACAGTCACTTGCATTTATATATAACATTTTAAATTATACCCTATACATGTGAAAATCTTTCCATTGAATCCATTGGACCTTACTAGGTCCTGTTCACACATGTATTGATCTAGAAGATAAGTGTAGAAGTACAAATAGTAACATAAAGTAATCCTTAAGGTTCAATGAAAAACAAGATCACTGTTTTTTTCAGTGTTACTTTACATCACAATGAATGAGTTGTGGCTTTATGCGAGTGATTCACTCTGGAATGGCTGTCCTCGTTTTGCTCTTAAAAGCTGTAAGCAAATTAAATTAAGAACATGAAAAGCTATCTTTCCTATCTATCCTTTATCAGGGGTGTTAAATCCGCGGTCCGAGGGCCAGATCAGGCCCCCTAACCCTTATCAGGCCTGTGAGCAATTCACTGTCATCTGCTTCCTTCTTTCTTTCTCTTGCTTCCTTCTGTATCACAGCTTGCTTTGCCAAGCTTGCTCAATCGCACAGGAGCTACAAAGCAAAACATCTGTTTTCTCCATTCCCTGACCAGCACATGAAGCAACTTATGTACAAATGCTCACAATGCTCAGCCATTTTATGTTTTCCCCTGTGTCTTAGGCTCAAAGCATTGACCATGAGATTTCTGTAATGAATGTCAGTAAATCAAAAGTAGGTTTGCAACTTACAGATACACACCTGAACAGCATACTCAAGATTGTTACAGCACAGACATTGTCTCCAGCTTTTGATGCAATAATTCAGAGCAAGAAGTGTCAGTTATCAGAAACAGTTAAATAAACAAAATATTGCAACAGTGCTAATGTTTTACGCATATTTTATTTTAAGGTTTTTTTAAAAAAAATCTTTAATTGTGTTTGAGTCCTTCATAAAGTTTACATCTCTGTTACCTGGCATTACATTTTATGACCCACATGGCTTGGCCCGACAAGGTCTCTTTTATGTCTGATCTGGATGCTTCAGGTTTTTGTTGTTAAGATTTAACATTTGCTGAAAAGGACAGGGTTAGAAAGTGTGCGTTTTACTGGGGGGGGAGTTTTTAGAGTGCTCAAAGAAAGCAAGGAATGGGTATTCCAGCAATGCTACTTGTACACAGCCAGAGCTCAAAAACAATATTAATTTTTAGAATAAATTTATGCCATGGCCTGTGGAATTCCTGCCCACATAATAGTCTGGTTTCTGTAAATAAAATATTTTGACACAGCTGTGAGATGAATTGCTGAAAGCTGTCTGCTTTTGTGTGTAGGCTGTGTAATTATTATCCATCTTAAATGCAATTACATGATCCACTGTAATGTGGAAATTAAGCAATGAAAATCAGAAAGTAGGAAATGTAAATATTTGAAACAGGCCTTTATGGTCAGTGGCTCCAGTTCTATAATGAGTATATTTATCATATAGCCTACTAGCAGATCTCCTGAATTAGCTGGGTAGCTGAGGGCATGCATCCAAGGTTTAGTTTTTAGCTAGATTTAGAAAGCAGCCCTAAGCAGGTCTATTCAGAATCCTACTCAGGTCTATTTAGTGAGGCTTACTCCCAGAGAGTAGTGTTCTTAGAACTGCACTAAGTCACCATGGCAGTGGGCCTTTGTAGAACCTCCGGGCTACATCCTGGGCTCCCTTTCTGTCACCTCAAGACACAAATTGACCAGAAGTTCATTCCAGATCTCTGATAAATTTGCCTTTCATGTATTGTATTTACTTCTATTCTGGTTGGACAGAGAGTAAAATCATTGTTCTCCAGACTGGGAAGGTTTGACAGCAGCATTTTCAAAAGCATGTAACTAAGTAGTAAAAAAGAGACTGTATGGCTAACATCAGCTTGGGTAGAGGGCTTTATGAATTTTGCAGATAAAATTAAATATGTTTACGGCCAGTCACCCATGGCTTGATTACTCATATCAAAAAATGAGGAATTGTCAGAATTTCTCTATGCTCTAACCAAGACGAATGTGTGTTAAGGAATCAGGAGGACAGACAACAGAAAATCATAAAGCAAAGCAACATCCATACTAGTTAAACATTGACTAGGCTATAGAAGGTAGAATTCAGGAGCAGGTAGAAAAAAACATTATCAGGTTCTGGGGGTCTCACATTCATTACTCTCCATACAACAAAGTCACCTTTCTTCACTTCAGGATGATGTAATGCACAAAGACCTAAAATATGGTTGTAGTATCCAGAAGACCAGCTATATGTAATTTGCATACACCCACTATGGTAAGCCATTTTAGGATCTTTAATTCATATTTTTAAAAATATATTAAAGTGCTTTGCAGAAAAGCAAAATATGAATATTAAAATATTTGAGCATCAAATTTATTAAATTGAAGAAACTCCTGATATTACTGGTACAAACTGAAGTCTAATTTATAATGCATAGGGTATTAAAAGAAGACCATGGTGATAAATGAAGGAACTGCACATTTTTCTTCTGTATCTTATATGTTAAGGATTAATTACTACTGGTTAAGTTTAGATGAGATAGCTAGAACATAAACAAGGACAAACAGTTACCTGTATGAACTGAACTTGACATATTTACCCTGCTAGTAGCAAACATATTTAACCTGCTAGTAACTAGGATTGCCAGGTCTGTGTTGGAAAGTACTTGGGGACTTCGGGGGTAGAGCGGGGAGAGGGTGGGATTTGGGGAAGGGAAGGGCCTCAGCATAGTACAATGTCATAGAGACCACCCTTTAAAGCAGTCATTTCTCCAGGGGAGCTGATCTCTGCCAACTGGAGATAGGTTGTAAAAGCAGGAGATCTCCAGGTCCCACCTGGAGGCTGTGCAAACCAAGAGGGATGAACACAGTGAGGTTAGGAACCATAGAGAACCATGTTTTACTAAAGAATAAATTAGTTATGTGAAGTTGTTTCTGAACAATGTAGAACCGCTAATGCCCTTTGGAGAAACTGACTAACTGCATTTATACTTCTGTGAGCAGTGGTTCCAGATAATATGAAGTGAATGATCAGATGAAGGCTGACAACGAAAAACAGCTTTGTAAACCTAGGGAACGTGTTATCAGCTGCTTGTATAAAGACATTGCCTTAATTTTCTGCAAAGTAACCTTGACCACGTTGGCAACATCATTACTGATTTGGAGAGGCTTTTTCGCATCTATCAGGACTTTGCACCTTTTGGAGTCTTCGTTCTGAGTGGACTCTTTCATTAAATTGTAAATTGGCAATTGCCTTTATGTAAATATATATTGTAAACTGCAAGAATGTTTGTTGTACATTATAAACTATGTAGTGCTAAGCACTGAAGATAATGAGACATCCTGCATTTATTGCATCTAGTTTTCAGAAGTATATTCTGCAAAGGGTTTCAGCATTGTTCAGAAACAACTTCACATAACTAATTTATTCTTTAGTAGAACACGGTTCTCTCCTGTCCCACCTGGAGGCTGGCAACCCTAATATACTTTTAAAAAGTATATAGAGCCATTAGTCACTTTTTCATAATACCAGAACATGACTATATCCTTAAACTGAAGTTACAAGTGAGGACTAGAAACTAAATTTATATTTTGTTTTGCTGTGCAGCTTTGTTCCATTTATCCATGTATTGTATCCAACTGTTCCTCCCTGTTTTTAATAACCCACTACTTCGATTTACGTAAAATATTATGTAGTGGTGTAGTTTTTGTGGTAGGGGAGTGCTGCAGTTAATTGGTAGCTTTGTGGTACTTTATGTATGGAGGCAGCTATCCCCCACCCCCTGATTTCATCTTGTGCACCTCAAGGGGCTTTGCATTTGTTTTCATTTGCACTGATTTGAAAACATAGCAGCTAGCTTGCACTCTAGCAGACCTACCATGGTGAAGCTTGGGAACATGGAATTTTGGATGGAAATCGAGATTTTATCCTGTTGGTAAACATTCAGCTGCACATATAGGCAGGCATGCAAAGCAAGAGGAAAGCCACTACTCCTGCCAATATAGACTGATATAAATAGAGTCATAACTACTAGGCAGGGCTGGCTCAACCACTACGGGGCGCCAAACTCAGCCTCCCTCCCATCTCGCCCCCTAGACAAATACCTATTTGCCTCCCCAGCCTCCTCCTCCCTCCCTTCCTCTGAATTTTAATGTTGGGAACCAGTGCAAAAGCACAGCACCACGTTCCCGGGGCTCTTGAAAGGCCTCCCCTCTGGCAATCAGCTGATCGGTGGGTAAAACCATGCAGGGGACTGGCGGCTCCTATGCAGCCCTGCTGGCCGCTCACGATCAGCTCGAGGGCAGTAGCAGCAAGAAGACCAAGCGGGCGAGCTTGTCCTTCCCGCTGCTACTGTCCCTGCACTGATCATGAGCGGCCGGCAAGGGCTGCATAGGAGCTGCCAGCCCCCTGCATGGTTATACCCGGCAATCAGCTGATCGCTGGGGGGGAGGCCTTTTGAGAGCCCCAGGAACATGGCGCTTTACTGCCAGTTCCCAGCATTAAAATCCAGAGGGAGGGAGGAGGATGCAGTGCTGAGGAGGGGGATGGCAGATGCAGCGGGATGCCATAGGGGGCACCGCAGGGGGGCAGCAAGGCTGCCTGGGGTGCTATGCGCCATAGAGCTGGCCCTGCTTCTAAGTCACAAACCTGCACTTGCTGCTGCTGTCAACTGGCTACAGAAGTTACCATTTGCAGAGTAGCCTTTGCTTTTGGCTCTTTTAGAAAAGCTGCTTAAGATGGGTCAGAGATTCAGGGCTTTTTAAAAACATTAGAGCTGATTGTTAAAGCCCTCAGTGAGTTTTGTACTTCTGTGGCAGCTTTGCTGTTAGGTGCTGTGATTTATTCTTTTGCTTTTTTTCCTCAGTTGCATAGCAGGATAGAGAATAAATTACCGGAGGTTTCACCCTTCTGGTGAAGCCATATTCCTTTGCTCAGGAAAAAGAATAATCAGCTTGCAACTTTACCAGCCCATCATGCACCTGTTTTACTATGAACTAAAGGGAAATGCTGTGAGAATTCAAAAATGCAAAATGTTTTGTGCTTCAGGGAGGTAGCATTGGAACAAGTGATGGCAGAAAGAAAAAGAAATTATAGCATTTTAAGTGAAAAGGTCTCCAAAGATCAGAATTCCTAGAGTTAAAAGGCTTCTATGAAGAGTTTTGAGAATGAAACCAAACCATAACTGCTTTTCTAGGAGATGTACATGCCAAGTAGAGGTTAATATCACGGAGAACAAGTCAATTAAACTATGGGAGAATCTACATGAATCCTAGTGGTGCTTCATCAGCTCAGCAGAATTTCTTTCCTTTTTCTCCCTTCAAGCCAGTCCCACATCAGTCAGTCCTGTTAATAAAAAAAAGTTTTTTGGTGCTTAGTGCATAGTGAAAAAATGATTGTGTGCTGAACTACACATTATTTGGGGGGATCTGTGATTCAACCTCTTGATGTGGAATGCAGCCTTTAAAAGAAACCACAGGAGACCTTCATATGGATCAGGACTGAGAGTGAAAGACTGATAGAAATGCAAACAACTTTACTGTGTACAAAATAAAAAAAAATAAAAAATGTAAACAACTTACACTGGACAGCTGAGAACTAATCCCCTAAGTAACCACCCACAAATGCACACACACAGCTCAAAAAAGAGGGCACACATATAAAAGGTAGGAAGGAGGAAATAATGGAGGTTTAGGGAAGGAGCATAAGACCTGAAATCCTGGGCTTGAGGTCTGGAGAGGTCCAGGGGCAGACACAGCAGAGGTCCAAGGAGCAGAGCGAGGAGCCTACTATGCACGGACAAAAAGCCTGCAAAGTACAACAGGGGTTCTCAGCAGGAAACCAGAGTTCTGACCTTCAGAGATCTGGACCAGGGATATGAGTAACCATTTGCTATGGCATGGGGTCTTTCTTTTATGGAAAGAAGATCCACAGTGTAGGTGGAATTTGGGCCATCCTGGCTTTGGATTGGGCCAAGATACAAATTTGAAGCTCACTAGCTGATTTAACATTAACTGCTGTCAGATTTTGAGCAGGCTATTGTTATCCAAATCTGCATGGGCACAAAGAGCCTGGGTGAGACAATATGATCATGATATTTTAATTATGTTATAGTGGGCCAGATCTGCATCGACACATTGGGTGAGTCAAGATTGTTTCTGGAATAGGATGGAGCATAAATGAATTACTTGAGTGTCTTTCTTGGTTGAGTAACTGGGTGTTGGTTAATATAATAGCAACTTCCTTGGGCTGGGCATACCTCTGTAGTATGCCAGGATATTTCATTGCTGTACATTGCCTAAAGCAGGGATGTTCAAACATGAGGAGCAGATTTGGTCCCCACAGGGCTCCGATCTGGCTCTTGAGCAACTGGCTGTCATCTGCTTCCTTCTTCCTCTTTCTTGCTTCCTTCTGTGTCACAGTGTGCTTTGTCAGGCTCTCTGAATTGCACAGGAGCTATGGAGCAAAGCCTCTCTTCCCTCTATTGATTGAGGCTTCTCCCTTGGGGAGAAAGAGAGGGGGAGTGAAGGAAAGAGTGAGAGATTGCTTTGTCAAGCCTCTCTGCCCTCCATTGGCTGAAGCTCCTCCTTCTCCCCTAAGGAGGAAGAGGGGAGAGGGAAAGAGCGAGAGCTTACTTTGCTCAGTTCACTCAATTGCATGGAAAAGATACAAAGCACCTTTAAGACCAGCAAAGGTATGAGCTTTTTGCCTTGCTATACAGATAATGTGTGTGTTTTGTTGGGCTCCTTAAGTCAGGGCTCTCCTGGGTGCAACTGGGTTCCCCTCCTCTTTTTCACTGAATTCATGTCCTCATGACCTAGCCTTTCTCAGTAGGAAAGAAATGTGAACTATTTAGATGAGGAATAACAACAAGCCAGTGAGGTGGATTAGGTTGAGAGTGTGTGTCCAGACCAAGTTCACCCAGCATGTTACCTTTGCAGACTGAGGATTTTGAATTTAGACTTCCCAGATTGTAGACTGATACTGCCCACTATACATTGTTGTCTCTCTATTCTTGCACTGCCTCATAGGAGTTGTAGTTATGTGTGTTGAGAAATCTTCAGGAAAACAGCTTGTAATAATAAGAGTTGTTGCAAATGACATAAAATGAGCAACTGCCCAATAGGGAGAAATATTTAATTGAGGTTAGATTTGTAGATGAAACCAAATAGCTAACTTCGGGGGGGGGGGGGATAAAAAAAATTAACCAAATGAAGAATCTGGCAGGAATGGTCCAGGAAGCCTTTTGCTATACATTCGTAAATAATTTCTACCCCACATTTTCCAAATGTTTGCAATTTTATTTGCGATGATACTGCTTAAGGCACCCTCTGAATTTTACTGCATGCCATGTTATTAGCCTATGACTGCACTATTACAGTACTGTTCATTGCATTTCAGTATGGAATATTTCAGAAACCCTCTGTGTAAGCTTTAGATGATAAGCATGCTTCGTAATGTCACTTTGTCATTCTAGTATAGCTTATTGATTAAGGTGGAGAGAACGACCCATGTGCAGAGTGACTGCCAGAGCCCATTCAGTTAGAAGCTCTGCCTAGTGACAGTGTCAGACGCCTTGGAGTATGCTCAGGACTGTATTTAGCCAGAGGGTAGCCAAGACTGAGAGTCAGTTTGGTGAAGTTGGAGCATCAGACTACAACTGTGGGAACTCTGGTTCAAGTTCTTATTATCAAGCCTTGAATATTTCTGGGTGGCCTTGGGCCAACCAATACCCTCTTAGCTTCACTTCCCTTGCATGGTTTTTGTAAGCCTAAACCAGGGGAGAAGTGATCTATATATGCCACACTAAGCTCCTTGGAGGAAAAAGTGGACAAAAATGTGATTGATGGCATTTTCAGTAAGTTTGAAAATTCACAGTCTTTTCCTGATTTCTGCAAGATGAAATCCTATTGTGATGTAATTTTTTTTATTATTTTGCTTGTGCTCTGTTGTATTTTCTTTCTCCCCTAATTTACACTGTGCATCTGTTCAAAATCTCATTCTCCCTTTTTTGTGTTGTCACTCAGCCCTCTTGATGGCTATACATAAAGCCTCAGATGGGGTTTAACAAAAATATTTATGAATCTCTGATAAAAGAATGTCAAGGTATACCTATAACTTGCAGTTACAACAGCTGGCTGTTGGCATTGTATGACCCTGATGAATCTTTATCCTGGTCCTCCCTGTGTTGCTGCCACCAGGCTCAAATTACTCTCATTTCTGAAAAACATCACTGCTGAAATCAATACAACATGAATAAATATCTCAAATTATTAGAGCACTATTTTCCCCTTTCCAGTAACAGTGCTGAAAAGAATTGATTGAGTTTTTGAGGTGCATTTTAAACAGCCATTTTTCAGGTAGTTCATATTATTTCCTTGTGACCTCCTGTTTCTCATACAGAAACTGAATACCCACTTATGATGAACAAATAAAAATGACAATATTGAGTTCTGTTTGTGGTGGTTCATAATGTAAGCCCTGACATATTAGCAATTATTTTTGTATATATTAACAGTAATAACCATACCAGGAATTAAGTGTAGCAATAATGCACCACTTGGATAGTTAACTCCATTTCTATGCATGTCCTTCCCTTTGCTGAAGACAACACAGAACTGAAGACAGTGGCATTTTTGCTGCCTTCATCAGTACAATAGTACATCCTCCCCATGTCTACAATATACTTAAGAGATTAGATGTAGGTATTGCACTGGAGCTTCGCAGCCAGTCAGTAAGAGGATAAAAGAGAATTTGAAATAGGATTTCCCCATAAACAGATTTTCATGCTTTTTATGTTATGTGAAAACATCAGTAAACTGAACAAGTTGATAGAAGGAACATCATAGATTGGATTCTGCATGCTGTGGGCACAAGGATCCCAAGTTCTTCCTTGCCCTACTCCAGGAGCCCTTTCTAACTCCAGAAAAGTTTATTTGGGGGGGGGGGGGGGGGTAGAGGGATTATTGCTAACAGCCATGTGAGTCAGGCTGCTGCAGTATGGAAGGGCAAAGTTGCTCTTTTCTTTCCCCTTCATGAGCAGAGCTCCACTCATACAAGAGGCAAAAAGAACAGGATCCAAGCCCAAATCTGTGCCTGATCACCCTGTCTTCCCAATGTTCTAGATAATCATATAGTATATGCATGTCCAAATATCAGTAACCATATAGGCAATAAAGTGATATTCCATGAGTGTTGTTTGTGTATGAGTGTTAAACATGGCGAGATCATTAGCATGGATCATAAAGAAGTGCAATTGAGTCTGTAGGAGATAATTTCATAGTGGTTGCTCAGAAGCTGTACGTGCATCTTTCAATTTTCACTGGGTAGTCAAAGAGTAAAACTGCAAGATTTGCAGTCACTTTTTTCTGTGTTTTACTTTCCTCATGTTGCATCTACCACCTGCTTTGAGCTGTGATGTTGCATTGCAGTTAGAATCTCTTGATGGGTCAGTGCCTCTGTCTAATTCTGCTATGGGTAATATGTGTAATTCTGTGTGCTCATTTTGTTTTTGCCAGAATTATTAGTTCTGGATCTTGGGTAACCATTGTTCAAAGCAGAAAATGAGAGCTTCCACTCACTTTTCTGAAAAGCTAATGACACACGATTACTTGGGTGCCCATGATTCTCTAGCCTGAGTTATTTGTCAGACAGTATGACCTGGAATACATCAGGGGATAGACTGGCCTCCTGTTTCTTTGTGCTGTCTGCAGAAAGATAATCCATTTGCTGCCTCAGTGCCATTTTCAACTAACTCTTTGATTTGGTTGCTGATTATGGTCAGATTACTTGAAAAATGTTCTGGAATTTGTTGAAATGAGATTCTAGCACAAGTAATAGGTTACCTGTGATTTTCTTTGGTATTTGTGACCCCCATCTCAGAGTGAACTGATTGGGTACTCCCTTTTCTCATTTTGTGGCTTTGGTTCTTTCTGCTGTCCCAGCTTCCATTACCTTTGGAAACCATCATTAGTGGGAAGGCTAACCAATTGATCAGGGTCAGTCCATGATCAGCAGATAGATATAGTGATTTTAAAGGGGAAGGAGAGACCTGCCTGAGCACTGGGTTCTAGGAGAAAGTATGTTTAGTGAACTGTGCTCTTATGGTTGATCAGACGATGTCTCCTGGTTATTTGAGTGAGAATGAAAAATATATAATTTTCAGTGCCAATGGCTGCTCCTTGCTGTTTTTGGACATAAGGATGTGGGGAGAATAAAAGGGTCTACAATTAATTGTGATGCAAAGATTTAGTGCACAATTTGTGTATTCTGTATCATTTCTCGTATCATCTTTAATAAGTGGCTTGAGGTTTATTGTGGATAGAATTGAGAAATGCAGGCCATTATATTATGCCTCAGATGTCAAATACTCATTTGTTTGCTTTTTGATTGGTAACTGTTTGTCATAGACTAATTACAAGCATCTTGACTCTTTTGCTGGAAATTTCTGTCTTGTTTAAACAAGAGCCTTGGATAACAGAGGTATGAAAGGAGGTGGGGAAATTGCAATGAATTATTTGCATCCATCTTTCCTTCAGAAGGTATTGGAGAGATACCCAGGCCTGAACTAATTTTTTTAATATTTGAAAATATCTGAAGAATTACTTTAGAGAGAGGATTCTAGGGGTAATGTTTTAGGGTTAACTGACAAGTTAAAAATCACCATATCTGCATGGCATATACTCAGGTGTTTGTAACAGGTTCAAATATGAAATTACAGATCTTCTGACAAAAAATACAACTTGTCATAAAAGTAGAACTTCTTACTAAAACATTTAAAGGTAGCCAACCTAATGCCAATTTTAACATTTTTGTAAGGTGGAACACAAATTACAAAGTCATTACCTGCCATCTGTTCTGAGTGAATTGGTGGAAATGCTATTGAAGGTTTCTCCTTCTGAGGAGAGGGGAGGACATCTTGCATGGGTGATTCCCACCATTCATTCAAGGAGGCAGGGACCAATTTTTTTCTTCCTCTTCCTGTGATGTGGGAGTCACCCACTCTTCAGTTTCATTCCTGCCTTGACAGGGAGTGCAGCTCTAGAGCAGTCTGAACACCTTATATGTTGCTTTGTGTCTCCTTCATTCTGTTCCTAACCTTTTCCCTATCTTTTTGTGTTTCCCTTTATCTTTTTTACCCTACTCCTAACTTAACACTGCTGATTTTCCCTACACTTCTTTTACTGTTGTCCATGTCTCTTCCCCCCTCTTCTTGGCAGGAAAGAGCTTTTTGGCACAGCAGCCATTTTAACTCAGCCAGCCTCACATGTAGCCTGTCCCTTCCATCATGGCTCAGGGGATGCAGCCTGACAACTTCCTATCAGATAAAGAGAACAAGCAGACAATTGCAGTGGATGCTGCAGAGAAGGTGGCTAGTGGAGCCAGCATGCTCAAAACCTAGGCTTGCTCAGCCCTCCCCAATGACATTGCCCCAACAGCAGAGGGAAAATGCTTGAAGAAATGTTGCTTATCCCAATCATCCACAGATAGAGACCCAGCATTGGTAAAGACCCCTGCCTCCACCAATCAAGCAGAGGGCAAAAGGGTGTATCTTCTGGACACCCAGTGAGTTTCTCAACTCAAATGAGCCTGTTGATGCCACCTCACCCTCCCTCCTGATGATGAATGGTCTCCCTAGTCTTCCACACAGCTGCCTTCAGATCATCACAGTGGTAAAGTATCTGGAAGTAGGACCCTGTCTCTCCCTACTGGGTATATGGAGGCATTAAAACAAACCGTGTGGGTGGTCACAAGGGAGGAGATCACCAACTTATGCAGTTCTGAACAGATGCATTCTGAATCCTCTTCCCCCCTCCCTCTCCCAAATGTCCCCAGTGGCTGACCAAAGCAGCACAGAAGGCTCCCTATAATACTAGAAGAGATAGAGACAGACACTGCGGGGGCAATTAACCATCAGACAGTGGTGGGGAAGGGAGAAAGAGAGGGGAAGGGGAATTTTTGTCTGATGTGGAGGTAGAGGAAATCAATATTCCAGAGCTGTCCAAAAGATTCTTCAAAATAGATGACTATCAGTTCCTGCTAGCCTGTCTGCATTAGACTTAAAGGAGGCCCCAGCTGATGACAAGCCTGATATTTCTGGCCAGGTTGTTCAAAGGAGACCCAAGGGAAATGAGGAATTTTCCACTAGTACCTCTGAAAAGATTTTCCCTTTCCCCAAATACTTTGAAAAATAACTCAAAGTGGAATGGGGCAAACCAGCAGCCAATAAGAAGTTTCCACATTTTGTTTAAAAGCTATACCTTGCCTATCTATGCCACTGAGGAGTTGCATGTTCCCCTAGTGGACGGTCTTGTAACAGAGCTACAATTGTTTGGACAACTGTCTGTGGGCTGCCAAGGACCTATCTGAGACTCGCTGGATAAGGAGGCAGATACAGCCCTCAGGAAGGCTCACGAGGTCACGGCGATGGCAATTCATGCAATGCCTACTGCCTCCATTGTTTCTAGACCTGCAATTTGTATGAGCTGGAAAGATTGTTCAGCTAATCCCAGAGAACAACCAGGCTGCTTAAGGCAAATGCCATCACAGCAGATGCCACCTTAGGCCTCCACCGTTTGGTGAGCCACTCATCTTCTCTTCCAGGTACATGGCATCCAACTCTTGCCAGGAGATTACTATGGCTGTAAGCATGGCAAGCTGACACATTCAAAATCTACTGTGGTGGCCTGTCCCTTATAATGGGATTGACTTTGGGGTGAGTCGCTAGACAAAATCTTAGTAGAGTCTAAAGACAAAAAGAAGGCTATGCCCAAGATTCTGCAACTGTCTCAAAAGGAGGTCCTTCAGCCACCAACCATTTTGATCATAACACTTGCTGCACAGGTTCCGAAAAGGAATCCAAGAAAACAAGTTGGAGCTCCACAAGACAGACAGACAGACATTTATTTATTTATTTATTTATTTAAAGGAATCCAAGAAAACAAGTTGGAGCTCCACAAGACAGACATTTATTTATTTATTTATTTATTTATTTATTTATTTATTTATTTATTTATTTATTTATTTATTTATTTATTTATTATTTGTATCCCACCCTTCCCACAAGTGGCTCAGGGCGGCTCCCAACAATTAGTCAAACAAAAAGTTAAACAAGTATTTGAATATATAAACAATATATTCATAGAAGTTCCTTCTGAAACCATTACAGTCAACAGCCCAACAGCCGCTCCAACCTACCAGAGCAGGAAAACAAGCCCAAAGCATGACTATGTTTCATTTCGGGAGGGAGGGCGGATCTAGTTCATTTGCGACACAAGTGGATCTCTTCTCAAGCAGAAGCCTGGACTCCATAGTGTCCAAGGGCTATGCTACTGAATTCCTCAGGCCCCCACCAGAGATATTTTTAAATGTATTTTTGCATTTATATGTGCATGTGTGTGTGTATGTGTGAGGGTGTGTGTACAAGTACCTGGAAATCATGGTGACCTCTGGTGACTGACCCCTACTGGGGGCCTGGAGGGTATTCAGGGAGGTAGCTGAATAAAGTCTGCTCCCAATTCCTGGTATTCCAAGGAGGTCCCCCATCCAAGTATTTGCCAGAGTTGACCCTGCTTAGCTTTTGAGATCTGATGAGATCAGGCTTGCCTGGGCTATCCAGTTCAGGACCACCAGAGAGATTTCTTTAAAAAACAAAACAAAACACAGTTTTATTAATTTGCAATATATTGTTATAGAAATCTATAAGAAATTTTAAAAATAATACAAAATAAAAACAATACATTGCTTTTTCCCCCTTCTCCTCCCTCCCTTTTTCTTGAATAACGAAGTTCATCTTCATTATTCAAAGGAAAAATTTTCCCTTTGTAAACTTTAGTCCATTGTTCCACTCAATTCATCTATTATCAAAAATAACTAAATGTCCCTTTACTTTCCATTGTTTTTCAACATATTTTTGAAATTTCTCCCATTCCTTCCTAAACTTCTCCAAATCAGTCTTTTAAGATTCTTGTAAGTTTGTCCATTTCTCTCCATGACATAACTTTAAAATCCAGTCCCATTTTTCTGGTATTTTATCTTGCTTCCATAGCTGCGCATATAATGTCCTTACAGCTGAAAGCAGATACCACACCATTGTTCTATCTTGTTTTGGAAAATTTTCCATTTGGAATCCCAACGAAAAAGAGTCTAGAGACCGCTTGATGTCATAACCTAAAATTTTTGACATTTCGTTCTGAATCATTTGCCAAAATTGTTTTGCTTTTTCACAAGTCCACCACATATAGTAGAAAGATCCTACATGTTTTTTACATTTCCAACATCTGTCTGACACCTGATTATTCATTTTTGCCAGTTTCTTAGGTGTCATGTACCATCTATACAGCATTTTAAAAGTTTTCTTTAATGTTATAACATGTCGATATCTTCATAGAGTTCTTCATAAATATTCCCAAGATTCCACTTGTATTTCTTTGTTAAAATTAATTGCCCATTTTATCATTTGAGATTTAACTACTTCATCTTCTGTTGACCACTTCAATAGTAATTTATAAATCCTTGAAATCAACTTTTCATTATCACCCAACAGCATTTTTTCCAATTCTGTTTGCTCCTGTCTTATACCTTCATTTTTAATGTCCTGTTCCACCAAGCTCTTAATTTGTTGTAGTTGAAACCAATTATATTTATATTGTAACTCTTCAGCTGATTTTAGTTCCACCTTTCCTCCATGTGTTTTTAATAGTTGATTGTATGTTAACCACATCCCTGCATCAGTTTCTGAAGATAATTTTAATACTTCCATTGGCACAATCCATAGCAGCTTTCTCTCATCACCATATTTTTTTATATTTTACCCAAGTACTTAGCAAGTTTCTTCTTATATAATGATGCGAGAAAAAGCCATCCATCTTATTTTTCCCATAAAACAAATATGCATGCCAGCCAAAAATATTTCCATGACCTTCTAACGCCAGCAGCTTCTTATTTAGTAACGTCATCCATTCTTTAATCCATACCAAACATACTACATCATGATACAATTTTAAATCCGGTGGTTGGAAACCTCCTCTTTCTTTTGCATCAGTTAAAATTTTCATTTTAATTCTTGGTTTCTTGCCCGCCCATACAAATTCTGAGACTTTTCGTTGCCATTTACTAAATAGTTTATTGTCCATCACAATTGGAATTGTTTGAAATAAAAACATAATTCTTGGTAGAACATTCATTTTGATTGCAGCAATTCTGCCCAGCATAGACAAGTTCAGTTTATTCCATTTTATCAAATCTTCGTCAATTTTCCGCCAGTGTTTCATAATTATTTTTATACAAATCTACATTTTTCATAGTAATTTCCACTCCTAAATATCTTACTTTTGAGGCAACTTCACACTCTGTTACTCTTTGCAGTTCTTCCTGTTGACTCTTTGTCAAATTTTTACACAAAATTTTCGATTTTTCTTTGTTTATATAGAAGCCTGCCAATTCTCCATAGTCTTGAATTTTATGAAGCAGCAATGGTGTCACAGATAGGGGATTTTCATTAATAAACATTACATCATCAGCAAACGCTCTGTATTTATAAGAAAAACCCTTCAGTTTAATAATAATAATAATAATAATAAATTTTTATTTATACCCCGCCCTCCCCGCCTAGGCAGGCTCAGGGCGGCTTAGAGGACATGGCATAAGCCATGTTATAACATAAAAACAGGAAAATATAGTTAAATACAATTCACAATTAAACATTAAATAATCTAAAAACAGTCTAAAACAGTATAATTTAGTGGTGCTACTATCTCAATTGTGCTAAAGATGGCATGATGTTTATGCCAGGTTCCATCTTAGAAGGCTAGTTGTAAGAGGGCGGTTTTGCACGCCCTATGGAATTGATTAAAATCCCGTAAGGCCCGCACCTCTTCCAGCAGCTGGTTCCACCATTACGGTGCCTTTATAGAGAAGGCTTGTTCTCTAGTAGTTTTTAATTTGGCCTCCTTTGGCCCAGGTACTTCCAGAAGATTTTGTGAACTAGATCGTAGTGCTCTCTGGGGAACATATGGAGAGAGGCGGTCCCTAAGGTAGGCAGGTCCTTGGCCATACAGGGCTTTAAAGGTAATAACCAGCACCTTGTAACGAACTCGGTATACAATTGGCAGCCAGTGCAGTTCCCGCAGCCTAGGCCGCACATGTTCCTACCGAGGTAGGCCCATTAACAGTCTGGCCGCTGCATTCTGCACTAGCTGCAGTTTCCGAGTTCGGCACAGGGGCAGCCCCATGTAGCGGGCATTACAGTAGTCTAACCTCGAGGTGACTGTTGCATGGATCACTGTTGTCAGGTCACCGCGTTCCAGGAAGGGAGCCAGCTGCCTCGCCCGCCTAAGATGAAAAAAGGCAGATTTGGCAGTGGCTGCTATCTGGGCCTCCATCATCAAGGAAGACTCCAGTAGCACTCCCAAGCTCCTGACCCTGTGCACTGGTACCAGTGGCACACCGTCAAAAGCTGGAAGGGAGATCCCTCCCTCCGGGCCGCTGCAACCTAGGCAAAGGACCTCTGTCTTCACTGGATTCAATTTCAGCCCACTCGACTTAATCCAATCTGCAACAGGTTGCAACGCCTGGTCCAAATTTGCAGGGACATCGCCAGTTCAGCTGCCCATCAATAGATAGAGCTGGGTGTCATCCACAGACTGGTGACAACCCAGCCCACATCTCCGGGCAATCTGGGCAAGGGGGCGCATGTAGATGTTAAATAACATCGGGGAGAGAACTGCCCCCTGAGGCACCCCACAATTAAGTAGGTATCTCCGGGACAGCTCTCCCCCAATCGCCACCCTTTGTCCCTGACCCTCAAGGAAAGAGGATAGCCACTGCAAGGCTAACCCCTGAATCCCTGTGTCGGCGAGGCGGCGGGTCAGCAGCCGATGATCAACCATATCGAACGCAGCCGATAGGTCTAACAACAGCAATACTGCCACACTGCCTCGATCCAGATGTCGCCGGAGATCATCCATGAGGGCGACCAACACTGTCTCTGTCCCATGGCCCGGGCGAAAGCCGGACTGGAGTGGATCTAAGGTAGAAGCATCATCCAGAAAACTCTGTAGCTGCAACGCCACAGCCCTCTCTATAACTTTGTCCAAAAAGGGCAAGTTTGAGACCGGCCGGTAATGAGCCAATTCAGCTGGGTCTGATGTAGCCTTTTTCAGGAGGGGGCAGACCACTGCCTCTTTCAGAGGGGTTGGAAAAAGACCCTCCGAAAGAGATCTATTTATGATGTCCCATATAGGACATCTCAGCTCCACCTGGCAAGCTTTAATTAGCCAGGAGGGGCATGGGTCCAGATCACAAGTTGTTGGGCGTGCAGTAGAGTGAATTCTGTCAACTTCCTCTAGGCCGAGCGGGTCGAAACGATCCAGGATCAAACCAGAAGACAGGCACAGAGCCTCGAGTTCACATACTGTATCCAATATGGCAGGGCAGTCACAGCGGAGCGACTGGACTTTGTCTGCAAAAAAATTTCGCAAAAGCCTCACAGCCTATTTCTAATTCCTTAACATTTGGTTTGCCTTGTGGCAATGTAGTGAGATTCCGAATTGTCCTAAACAATTGTGCCGGGCGCGAATTTGCAGACGCAATCTTAGCCACGAATTTGCAGACGCAATCTTAGCCACATTTTCTTTGTAGCCTTGACTGCCATTTCATAGGACCTCATAAACTCCCTATAAGATGCTCTAGTCACTTCGTCACGAGTACGCCGCCATTGCCTCTCTAGCCATCTGAGACCATGTTTCAGCTGGCGTGAATCCGGGGTATACCACGGCGCCAGCCTAATCCAAGGTCACAGAGGGCGTCAAGGTGCGATCTCATCAATGGCCCTGGAGAGCCGGCTATGCCAGGTCTCAACCAGGTCGTCGAGAGAATCGCCAGAGGGCCAGGGATCCTGCAGAGCCATTTGGAACCATTCCGGATCCATCTGGCTCCGCGGGTGAGCCATAATACGCTCATCGCCTAGACAGGTTTGGCGTGGAGCGTCCACATGAGCCCTGAGGGCGAGGTGGCCCAACCATGGCACCCCTTCCGTGATTATATCATCCACCGTAACCCCTCTATTCCTTTATCTTCTTGTATTTGCATAAGCAATATTTCTAGCGTCATTATAAATATCAATGGAGATAGAGGGCAACCTTGCCTTGTACCTTTACTGATTATCATTTTCTCTGTCAAATCTGCATTTATACAGAGTCTTGTTGCTCAGTATATATCGCCTTAACCATTCTTATAAAAGCTTCTCCAATTCCTAATTTCTCCATCATTGCAAACATAAAATCCCAATTCACATTGTCAAAGGCCTTCTCTGCATCTGCAAAGAATAATGCTGCCACTTCTTTTTCAGGATGCTTCTCATAATATTCAACAACGTCTATAACAGTTCTGATGTTATCTCTAATTTGTCTCCTGGGGAGAAATCCTGCTTGTTCCTCTTTAACAAAATTGTTCAAATGCTGTTTGAGTCGTTCTGCTAGTATCCTAGCATATATTTTGTAATCGTTGTTAAGTAATGAAATTGGTCTATAGTTTTTTACATTTGTGGTGTCTCTATCTTCTTTTGGTATCAACGAAATTATTGCTTCCTTCCATGTATTTGGTATTTTCCCATCAATCCTTATACTATTCATCAATTTTTGAAGTTTTGGTACTAAGACTTCTGCGAGGACTTTATACAATTTTGCTGTAAAACCATCTGGACCTGGTGCCTTTCCCAATTTAATCAAATTTATTGCTGCTTCAACTTCAGTTTTTTCAATTGGTTCATTTAAGACCTTTTCCATATTTTCTGTTAAGGGGCTTACTTGAATTTTCTATAAATATGCATCTATTTTATTTTTATCCACCTTTTGACCTTGAAATAACTTAGCATAGTATTTAAAAAATTCTCTTTTAATTCATGCTTGGTCAACTATTTCTTTACCTTCCAATACAATTTTGGTAACAAATTTACTTTCCCTTTTTTGTTTTCATTTGCCAAGCCAGGTATTTTCTAGGTTTATTTGCTCCTTCAAAGGATTTCTCTTGTAACTTCTTAAGGTTCCATTCTGCCTCTTTGTTTAACAAATGTCTCAGTTGATTCTGCAATATTGTAATTTATTATTTTCTTTTTTCCCTGACTTTTTGTTAGTTCCTTTTCTTTTTCTCCAATCTCTTTTTGAATATCCAACAATTACTTCTCTTAATCTCTTTTATCTTTATTATTCATTGTAATTAAAAACCCCTCTAATTACAGCTTTATACACATCCCACACAGTTTGGAAATGAATGTCCTCATTTTCATTTATTTGAAAGAAAGCTTTAGTTTCTTTTTCTAGAGACACCACTGTCTCTGTTTTATGTAGCAAATCTTCATTTATTCTCCATCTCCTAGTCTTTTTCACATTTTTTGCCAACCACATCAGTGGGTTGTGATCAGCCCCAATTTTAGGAAGAATATCTATATTTTTTGTCATAAGTCCAAAATCTTTTGTAGTCCATAACATATCAATTCTTGAGAAAGAGTTATGCCTTGCTGAAAAAAAAGTATAGTCACACACCTTGGAATTCAATTTCCTCCATGTATCTTCTAGATTTTCTTGCTTCACTAAATCAAAAAATGACTTTGGTAATTTCCCCTCCTTACTTTTTTTTCCTGATCTGTCCAAGTCATTTATAATTGGTCCATTGAAGTCTCCCATTATCATTATTTCTTCATAGATCACTTGGTTTAATTTTTGAGTGATATCTTTAAAAAAAGAATCTTCTGCCCCATTTGGGGCATACAATCCTAACAACAACGTCTTTTTATCATTCATCGTCACTTCCACAGCCAGATATCTGCCATCACTGTCCTTAAAAATCAATTTTGGTTATAATTCTTGTTTAACATAAAAAATCACACTCCTTTTTTTTCTCCATAGCCAAGGAAAAAATTCTTTTCCCAATTGTTTATTCTATAAAAATTTGTAATCCAATTGTTTAATATGTACTTTTTGTAGACAAATTATATTACATTTTTTTTGATCCATTGAAACGTAGCCCTTCTTTTTTGCGGTGAATTTAGTCCATTTATGTTCCCAGATATTAATTTGTAATCCATAGTGATTCTTCTTTTTATTCTGTATCCCTAAATCCCCTATTTTCTTAAAAAAAAACTTCTGCAGTTCCAGTACGTTTGTAATTGTATTCCTTTTTCCTCCATGTTCAAAACTTAGACCTTCTGGCAGTATCCATCTGTATCTCACGTCCATATCCCGCAACTTATCTGTTAACTTTTTGTATAATCTTCTGTTATTTATAACTTTTCTTGGCAACTCTTTCATGATTCTTACTCTGCTTCCCTCAATTTCCAGTGTTTTTTCAAATTGCTTTTTTAAGATCTTTCCCCCCTATCTCTCTTGTAATGAATTTGACTACCATATCTCTTGGTAATTTATTTTTCTTGGCATACAGGGAATTAACCCTATATATATAGTCATAGAAACAACTGGATTCATCAGAGTCTATTTCTAGAAACTCAGCAATGATTCTTATTATATATGTCCTTAAATCAGATCCTTCCTCTTCATGCACGCCTCTCAAACGAATCTGGTTTTCCATTAACTTGCAATCTTGTAGTGCTGCTTTCTGCTGCAATTTATTAATCATGGAATCGTGATCTTTCATCTTATTTTCAACCACATGTACTTTGTTTAACGTTGTTTGTGAGTCCTTTCTAAGATTTTCAATTTCTTTCTTTACTTCTGACTTCACCACCTCTAGTTCTTTGACTACTTGCTTTTTATTTTCTGTTATTATCTCCGTCTTCACTTTAATCAATCTTGCCTCCATGGCATCTAGTTGTTCTTGTATTTTTGGCATTTTTCCCTCCTCAAGTGAAGCAGTCCTTGCGCATGTCTGTTTTGGCAGCCTCTGCTCCGACATTCCACTCCCCTCACTGCCAAAATAAACTTTCAGGTTGGTCTCTCCAAATTAAAAATAAACCACTGGATCTTAAAGATTGGGAGATGCCCTTTTTCAATGCACCAAAATCACCATTCTCAGGGCTTCCTAGCCCAAGATATTAATTTTTAAAGTTTTTAAAATAGACAAAATGGCGCCCGCGATTTTTCTAGCCCTTTAAAAATTTTCTTTTTCTCCAAAAGGCCACCAAAATTAATACTTCTCATATATTCCAATATGTTTCACTCTGTAGTGATGAAATCTGCTGGCTCCAATAAAGTCCCATTTTTTTTCTTTAAAATTTTAAATTATTTTGACCTTCTTTTAATGGCCGTCGCAATTTTTCTATGATCTTCAAGTCCTAGAGAAGGCCAGGAGGTCTTTAAATTCCCTTCTTTCAATGGCCTCTTCCTGCTTTTCTTGCCACGAAGTCCCATTCTCAATGGTTGAAAGATCTCGCGATACAATTTATGCGTCACCTCCTGTGCAGTCTTCCAGCTCAGCAATTCAGTGACGATGGGGTTTTTTGCAGAAACCGCAAGTATCCCAAACATAAGGGTTTTTTTTGCCTTTAACTTTGATTTTAAGTCTCCAAAAAGACTCAAAATTGCCCACTTCTCTTGTTTATAACTTTAGAATATTGTAGCTAAACCCAAATTTCAATCTTTATCTCAAATAAAGTTGATTTTAGTCCCGGAATGAAAGATAAAGATCTCCTTACCTTACAACCAAATTTAATCTTCTTAACACCGTCCTCTTCAAAGATTAATATTTAGAAATTTAGATAGTCCACAGAAAGCTTGAATCTTGATGAATTTAAGTCAATTTAATGACCACAGAGACCCTCTGTAGACGCTGGAATGCAATTCCTCGATGGGGACTCTTCAAAGCCTAAAAGGAACTCCGCCGGGACTCCTCGTCAGCCAAAGTAAATCCTCCAGAATATTCCATGCATGTCTTGGCCTTTTCCCTCACTGAGAAAAGTAGGCAGCAGGCATTGGATTCGCCTTCTCTGCCCAGACCAAAGGCTCCGGTCCGCTCTCCTTTTGAGAAGTGGCTCGATTCTCCATGATCCAACCCCGGAAGTCCAGGACCACCAGAGAGATTTCTGACACTCTTGACAGAGACTTATTTACATACCCCAATTCTTCCAGCACACAGACGTTTTCTTCATTTTTTCTTAGGATACTTCCAGTAGAACACCCTCCCCCTTGGCTTGTCCATGGCCCGAGGGTACTTTCCAAGATATTGGTAAATCCAGTTTCCCTTCTATACAGAAAGGAAATACATGCCATCCATATCTCAATGGATCTGCTGATCAGATCAGAATCCAAACTCAAGGCCAACCAGGATACAGCAACTTATATCAAGTGTCTACAAGAGCATGGGTTTGAAATTGTCATACAGAAAAACTCGCAGGTACCAGCTTGCCAGTTAGAACACCTGGGATTCATGATCAACATCAAATCCAATTCCCTGTACCTCACACAGGACAAAACAGAAAAAAATCAGAGAACTGGCAAAAACAATAATCCTCAGCAGCTCCTCCTCCCTGATGAACCTGACCAGATTAATGGGGCTACTCATATCCAGTACTGATATGGTCCAGTGGGACCATTTGCATTCCACGGCATTATAGTCACTGCTCAAACCCTTCCAGTTTCAAATAATACACAAACAAGACCTATCTCTAAGGGTCCTGCCAGCCATGAAGACCAGTCCTAGAATGGTGGACCAAGATATCCAATCTTCTACACGGCAGATGATACTACATCATAGAGACAAAGCAGCTTTTCTGAGATGTCAGGACGACTTTAAAAACATGTTATGATAAAATAAATTCTCAAAAACACAACAGTAGCCTTTCCCCTACTGGGTGCTTTCCATCACCAGGCTTGCCAGTTCTCAGATAAAAATTGCCAGCTCTTAGAAGTGGTGGTGGAGAATCCTGAATAATGTTAATTAATATATGCTTATTCATTCAAATGTGTGAATGTTTCTAAAGTTTCTCATGGCCTAACATTGAAGTTCAACAAAAATACAATCCTTGATCTGACAATCAACATAAAAGTACAAAAGATCAGAAAGGAGGTAAAAACCATCTCTGTAACCCCAGTCATTGTAAGAAATGGTAGTCTTTCTACTCCGCTCAAAGATGAGATATTGGTAGGATGACATCAGCTACTGGTCTAGCTCTCTTTCTCTGTGTAGGACTTAAATATGTGCAAAACTTTCCCTTTGAGGAGCTCATGCAGTCTGAAACCAGCAGTCTTCTTCACTTTCCTTAATAACTGACCTTCTGTTCCCTAATAGAGCTGTAGAATCTCTCCTCTAGTCTTGCTTGGCAGTGTTAATTCAACTTTGCTTTGTACCTACCTTTATCTCTTCCCTGCAGCTGTGTCATTCTTTCAGTTCTCTTTATGCATTTTGCCTTCTCCATTTCCAGGCCAGCTATTTTTGTTCTTCCCTCAGCATCTTAAAGAGCTAGTCTGGCATGTCCCTGTGTGCTGTGCTGCTGCTTTGGAGCACAGTAGGCTTATTGTACCTTCACCCTGACCACTAAGAGATGTGCACAATGTAGTTACTGCACAACTAATCTTGCCAGCAATCCTGTCTCTCCCAGGTCCCTAGAATAAGTCTCTTCAACTGGATTCCTAAGTAATTTATTCCAGCATAGAGTGACATATTTGTTCCTGGTAAGATATTTTACAAGCATGCTATTTCGAATATTTCAACATATGTTCAAATTGCAAACTAATCTGTATTTGGAAGTGTTGACTATTTTTAGGCGCTCGGATCACAGATGGGTTGTAATAAGAGTATATCAGTAGCAGTTTATAAAATCTGAATTTGCATTTGTATCTGCCATGTAGTAAATGAAAGAATTACCTGATGGGCAGTAGATTCAGGAGGGGAAAAAGGAAATACTGCTTTAAACACTGAGTTATTAAAATGTGGAATTTGCTTCCCAAAGATGTGATGATGGCCACAAGGATAAACGGCTTCAAAAAGGTATTAAGACTGATTTGTGGAGGCTAGGTCTGTCGGTGGCTACTAGCCATGATGACTAAAGGAAACTTCCATGTTATAAGGCATTAAACCTCTGAATCCCAGTGACAAGAGTCAACATCAGAGTCTTGGCCTCTGTGACCTGTTGTTTGACCTCCAAAGGAACTAGTTGGCCTCTATGTAAGACAGGATGCTGGACTAGATGAAATACTGGCCTGATCCAGCAGAGCTGTTCATATATACCTTGCAGTGGAAACTGTGTGTTAGACATGACTGACTGTGTGGACATCTTTTATCAAACTGTCTTGAACTCTGCTGTGTTCAATAGAAAATTGCATCACCCACGGACCTCCCCCATTCCACACAATTGTTTTTATTGTGATCTCAACCTTACATAGAATAGATCCTGTAAATGTGTATGCTGATCTATACACTACAAGCTGCATTCTGTTGTTAAAAGGAAACCATGTTTTCTGTTTAAAAATAAAATTTCCACCTTTCCCTTCAAGTGCTGAATATGTGTGAGAACAAGTCTTGTAGAGAGTGAAAAGACTTTGCTGTCAGCAGAGGCAACTATGGGAAGAAATTAGTTTTTTCTGTTCATTATAGCTAGGGATGAAGGGGTTCTCCCCTCCTCCTTGCCACGCACAGCAGTGGCAGTTCTGTTCTCAAATTAAAGGAAGATAAGTGGTAATAAAACAAGGAGGATTCAGAAAGGGATTGAGCCAGCCTCTGACAGGCATCAGGTGAGGATTAGTGCTGGAATCTGCACAATAATATGACCCTCTCTAATTTCTCTTTTCTGCACGGTAATGCCAGTGGCATTTGCTCTTTTATTTAGGCATCATAATGGGTAATAATAGATCGCTTTTAAAATCATTTCCCCTCATCATTCCACATTACAGCAGCAAATACAGGCTTCGAAGGGCCTTTTTATGTGCTTCCATTTCTTGTTCAATGACACTAATGTAATGGGGTCCTCTTCACACAGTACTGTTGAAGTAGCCTAGAGAATATTGGAGTCTGAAGTAAATTCAGAAATAATTTGTAAAAATCTTTCAGCATATTTCTTCAGAAATCTAAACAAGCATTTGGGCTGTTCTTAAGGCAACATCAAAGGGTGCTGGGCACATGTACCTCATTCCTCTTCTGATTCCAGAAAGTCAGCCAGGATAGCCAGGGTTTTTTTTGGGGGGGGGGGCACTGGAGGGGCACTACTTTAATTAAACTTAAATTAAATTATTAAATTATCAGAAGCAGGCAGGACAGAATCTCTTGGCCTGCAGAATCTTCTGCCACAGCTCTTTGCAACTATTGAAGGACACTGAGATGCATGATTACACAGTTCCTGCCATGCTCCAAAATGAATGGGAGAGAAGGGTCTACTCACGAGCAAGAAAAGCTGGGAATCTGGAGAAGCGGTACTTGGAAGCACTTCAATAAGAGAAAGAGCTTCCTCCTCCCTCAAGTGAGGAATGAGCAGCTCATTGTGGCTACTGGTTACAGGACAGTTTCTTCAGAATTAAGGAGCTTGCTCTGGCAAGGCTGTGCAACTACAGGCTAGTCCAAAAGGAAGGAAGCAGTCAACCAAGTTAGTTGGTCATGCACACTTTGGACTGGCGCAGCAATGGTGTAGCACAGCTGAAAATATAGTGAGAAAATTAAGCAACTCAAAAATTTAAAGGGGGAGATTGGGGTAGGGGTGCCTCAGAATTGACAGAGAGTGCTGCCCCATATGCCCCACTGCTAGCTATGGCCCTGCAGATCAGTCTGTTACTGCAAAAAGATACCATATTGTCTTTAAAAAACTTAGCTCAGTTGTGACTGTGGCATAAGCTTGCATAGACAATTTTTAAAAAAAAACAAAATGAAGCATGGATTTAATAGACAACCATCTTCATCAGATATTGTGATTATGAAAACTTAATAATTTTTAGGGTGACACAAAATCCAACCACCACCCCCAACAATCTCATCTGGGCATTCTGAAAAACAAAAGTTTGCAATAGAATTAGCTATTGGGGTGAAGTTGATGTAACTAATGCCAGACTATTGAGATTTGAATCAAGGCATGAACACTTGACAATAGGAACAAAAGAAGCTCTGTTACCACGTTAACAGTAGTTATCAAAAATGCTTCCCAACAGTGGTGTGTGAAGCGGCAGAGCAGCTGCCAGAAGCTAGGTGGAGTGCTAGCGACATTCTGATCTGTGCAATTAGGAATTTAAAAAGCAGCTCTCTAAAATGCAGAACTATAAAAATGCAGTCACTTTGCTCAAATCATTTTATAATGGCCTAATAAGTGCTGTATGTAGTGAAAATGCAGCAACAGCACCAGAATGCAGGCTTCGAAATCCTTGATGGGAGTAAAAGAAGCATTCATCTTAAAACAAATTCAAAACAGCGCTGAGATTAAAAAACAAAACAAGCTTTTAAAATGCCAAGTTTGATGTAGCCTAGGTAGAAAATAAGTGGTGGTGTTTTTCAGCTGAAAAAAATAAAGGATAATAGCTCCATTGTAAAAATAACCTTCTATCTCTCTCATATCCAGAAATGCATGTTGGAAGTGTTCAGTAATAATACCCTTTCTTGGTTCAAGTGCTTTCTCCTACTTTCCTTAAATTAATTAAGAAAACCCTCCAATAAAATGAATCTTCATATTTGACCTGGGTGAAAAGTTAGCATCTGTTTAAAGTATATTAAGCTGTAATTCTGACCTTCGGTGGTTTCCCTCAAGTTATTGTATCACTTAATGGAAATTGGCTGTAACATACAGCAGAAACAGTAGCATCTTGGTCAAAGACATCTTCAGCCTTTCAAAAATAAAACCCCCACAAAGTAAAAAGAGACACCTGGACCTTCTAGACCAAGGGTGTCAAACATGCCACCTGGGGGGCTGAATCAGGCCCCCAGAAGACTCCTATCAGGCCCCCAAGTGACTGACTGTCATCCGCTTCCTGTTCCCTCTCGCTTGCTTCCTTCTGCATAACAGCTTGCTTTGCAAGGCTTGTACAATCACACAGGAGCTACAGAGCAAAACCTCTGTTTTCTCCATGGGCTGAGGCTCCTCCCTTGGGAAAGAAGGGGGGTGAGAGCTTGCTTTGCCAGGCTCTCTCAATCGCAGAGCTTCTGAGCCAAGCCTCTCTTTCTTCTATTGGCTGAGGCTCTTCCCCATCTTGGCTCCCCAGAGAAGGGAGGAAAGGGCCAGAGCTTCCTTTGCCCAGTTCTCTGGATCCCATGGGAGAGAGACAAAGAAAGCACCTTTAAGACCAATGAGTGCTAATGTTTTAAGCATGTTTTTTTTTAAAAAAAAAATCTTTAATTGTCTTTGTCTGTTTATCACATTTATATCTCTGCTACCTAATCTTCAATAGGTACACACAACGCCCGGCCCAACATGGCCTGGCCTGACAAGGTCTCATTTATATCAGATCCGGCCCTCGTAACAAAATGAGTTCAGCATCCCTGTTCTAGACATTCTGGGCAGTTTCTCTGCATAGATTTGAGGTAAAGCTTGTACAAGCTGAATAATCCTTCCTATTTCTTACCTGGAAATGTGGGATTTAAGCCTATTTCAACATTGGGTGCAAGTATCTGACTTTGTTGGGAAATAAAGGAGTGACAAACAGAGGACTTGAACTTCAGGGAATTGATCATAATGTGTAAAATGTCAAATTATAAATCATCCAGCACTGAAAAGAAGATCCAGAACTACATACATCATCAAGCAATTCAAGTAGGAGAGTTAAATGGACTAGGAAAATGGGCAAATTTTGAAATATAATTTGTCATTAGTTTTGCCCTGTTCATGGTTTGTGAACCAAAGTTCATGACAAGTCTACAATCATGAACTTCTATGAACTTTTAAAGCAGTTCATGGCAGTTTGTGGATAGAGCAGAAAGCAGGGGCTTAAAGGGATAAAAACAGCTGACTGGCAAGGAGCAGCCTGCTCCCAACCACTCAGCTGTTTCAGGCTGTCTTGTTGCGTAATCTTTTTAAAGTCTGAAGCCTGAAACAGCTGACCAGTGGGGAAGTGTCTTCCCACTGATCAGCTGTTTTTCAGGCATTTTGCAAACCTCATTTAAAAGGACTCTGGCCCCTTTCAACAAGATTTGTGAGGCCACAAACCATTTTAGTTTGTGGTTTGGTTCATGGTTCAACCATGAACCAACATAAACTTCATTTTTCCAGTTTCCACAGGGCAGACATACCAGCCATTTTGGATGGCCCTTCAGAAGCTGGTAATTGCATGAGCATGAGAGAATATTTTGGTCTACTAGGACATTGCTGGTGGCGGTCTGAAAGTTCCAACAAGATATTTCTGTGTGAAACTGCTGAATCAGTATTTCCCTGAAATGTTGACACTATCTCATTAGGCCTCAGTAAACATAACAGATTCCTGTGATACTATGGGTGTTAAATTGGCTTTGTGTGTCTAGAAATATTTCATTATGCTGTTATGAATGGGCTGTTTTTTATAAAACTGAGCAGCACTCACAGACCAGGCTCTTGCATTTCATAACCTTTAACCCCTCTAGCCAATGCATAGTGGAACCTACTTCAGGAAAGCTTGTCTTTAAGATTCTAGTAAGTATTTTTCCCCCAAGAGAGCAAACTCTTAAAGAGCATTCAGTTTCAGGTACCGTTAGCTTTGTTTGAACATTCCCTCATCAAACACTAAAACAGAAAGATCTAGTTGGAATAGCCTCAAATTGCTATTTCTGCCAGTCTTGAGTTGTTGATGCACTATAGGCTACACAGAGGAATGAAGTTGCACTAAATAAATCAAAACCATCTGTGAAAAATATATTTACAAAATGTGATTCATACAAGAAAAAAAGTGCTATTCAGCAACTCATCATTTTACATACTGCATGTGTATATTTATGCATATATATATATATATATCAGTCCAAATCATAAATAAATCCAAGACATGAATCCAAAAAGAGCTCCAATGGACAGCTAGCAGTGTAAAGCCCGTTTCAGACCACCAGGTCCTTCCTCCAGGGAGCATCTTGCAGAACTTGTGGTATATGTGTAGAGAATTTTACAATGTTCAGATCTTTCACAAATTTATGCACAAAATTGGAACGTTGCTGCCTCTGTCTGGTCAGCAAGTTAGGAATGCAATTTAACTTGCTGACCAGATGGAGGCAGTTTATAGGCTTAATTGAAAATTTTACAGTGTGTTCAGCTAGACTCGACCAAGTCAGACCAGAGAAGCTCTCCTATAGGCATGGGCATGAACCAAACAACAAATCACGATTTGTGTACAAATTGGCTTATTTGTGGTTCAGTCCAAACTGATTCAGAACGTGTTGCTTTATCTGGTTCATTTTTCCCAACAGCTTAGTGCTGATTCAATCAGTTCATAGGCAATGCTGGGGGTGGGCTTTTGGGAGCCCTAGAAATACCCATAGCAGTTGTCCATAGCTTCATTGGCAGCTCTGGGAGCCAATCATGGAGTTTGTAGTCTGCAGCATGAAGGGAAAATATTTAGTTGTGAAACCTTTCTTTGGGGTTCCTGCTTTGAGGGGCTATACTTCAGTCATTCCAAATCTAATCATCTCCAAATTTTGAAGGCAGGTGGAGGAGAACTGCTGATAAAGACTCCTGGTGAGTTTTACTCCAAACAAACCCTGAACCCTGAACTGGATCAGAAATCCAATGAATCATGAAATGAAATGAACTACTATTTTTCCCAGTTCATGCCCATTCTATTCCCATCCTTTAATGTAGTATGTATTCTGCAGGGCTAAAGTGAGAGAAGATGTGAGCTGTAATTGTTTTAATAGTGCATAGAGGTGGCTGAACGCACACAGGGAATAGAGCTGGTGAATAAAAATATACAGTTTTTATGTAGTCGCTCTTCGTTCCTTCCCTGCTCTTTAAAAAAGACAAAGGATTATTTATAGATCACTGAGAAATGTTAAATGAGTTCATTGAATATTCTGTTAATATGCAGAAATGTGAAAACAAAGGATGCCACTGTAAGGGTTCTATTGTATCTTCCTTTTCTCATCAGAGAATCAAAGATAAATAACACACTTGAAAGACTGCTTGCAGGTTTGGATAAGAAGAGAACTGAGCTCTTGTTCAGTGGGGAGCAAAGACAGCTTAATGGAGACAGGAGAACAGTCTGTTCATACGGAAAGGGACATGGATCAACTATTCTCTTGAGGCAGTGAAGACAAAAGCAGCAGGATTGGCTAGAATGGCAACTGAGTAAAAGCCAGTTTAAAAATAAAACTAAGAAATCTTTTGTATACACGATGGGTTGGGGGACATCAGCAAAAGAGGAAGAGATTGTGGGATAGAGATGAGGATGCTGATCATCCCAGCAAGAATGCCAATCACCACAGCAAGAGCAAGGAAAATCTGCAATAGAGCAAGTCGTTCTAGCAATGCTGCCTCATCTCCACCAGAGCAAGTTCTGAGAGGAGCCATTCCTTGGAAATCAAGCCTTCTCAATAGCCCCAAAATTTTCACAGTTTTAGTGTCTGGGATTTATTGCAGAATCCTTCTCATTCTTGACACACAAATCTGAATTTATTTTCTTCCTGATCAACCTTAAAAGTGTGCAATCATGCAAAATGTAGTCTTTGACAGCACAATTTTAATTCTTGCCAGCCATTCGACAGGCATTCCATACAGCAGGAACAGAGTGCAGGTTCCCACTGTCTCCTTTGTTTAATAGATTCATTGCTATCACCGTTCCATTAATTGCCTCATTTCTAAACACTGTATTAAAATGTTATCGGGTTCTTCTTGGCTGATTTTCACTCTTACCACAATAGGATGGGTGGGCTTGAAGTTATATCATCCAGTCACATATACATTCTCTGAGCTTTGCAGTCTATTTTGGGGCCCTAATACTAAAGCATTCCACATTTAATGCATTCTGTGTAACAATGCAGTAGTATATGCAGGTTTCTTTTATCTCTTCATTCATTTATATCCGACCTTTTCCAACATTCTGGACAGCCAACACTGTATGAATTTTAAATATAGTTGATGTCAGTTGTATGACAGCTGTTTAGAAAGTATGAGAAACTATATATACAGAAATTCATACCATCACCATTCAGGCCTGGGAAGATGATAAAATTACCCACAGAAAACATGAGGTGAGTGAATATGTGTTACCAAGTTGCAAATGCAAAACTATACAAGTCTGCAAAGTTAGCGTTTGGATTTGGCATACTTGCTTGAAATACAGCTAGCAGTTCCTTTATTGGCCTCATTGTGCACATTTTAAATTTAATATTCAGTGTCATTTTTATTAATAAGCATTTGTGAAATTGTGTTTCGTCCTGATTGCCCTCAAAGTGGAGAAACAGGCCATTTTCACAAGTGATACTTTTAAAAAACTATTCCTGTTTTGGACATTCAAATGTATATTCAGTTTTAAAATGGCTTGTTTGTTGCTTGTTAATATTTACAGTTAACTCATTCTGAATGAAAAGTCACTTGTATAACAATACCCTTAAACTATAATTTGTTCAACCTTGCTGAAACAGACCAAAGACCCCCCCTTGTCCAACTTATTGTTAACATTAACAGTCACCCAGTTCCCGGACTTCTGGTATGCAGTGGTATAATGCTTCTGAAGGTTCTATATCATTATCATAATATGACTAAGATACCTGCAAGAAGTTTAGAATTGTGAAAGTGGTTAGTCACTCATTTCAGAAATATATGTTTGTTCCATCTGACATGAGGAAAGTGTGATATTTTCCCCCAAGAAAGATAATAATGAACAAAAATTTCTAAGAGACTGAGGCATTCTGCTGACTGCTGTAAAGACTCCCATGCTAGGCAGGAAATGGGATAGGATTGCAATAGCTCATTAGAGCAAAACAAATTGATTAACTATTCTGTTTTAAGAGTATATGTTTAAAGCCCCAATGTGCTGATAACACTGCTGATAGCTGTTTTCAATAAATATTCTCTGTGTTCGAAGAAAAATGATCTCAGAGGTTTGTCTGTTCAGCTGTGTAGAATTTTTTCTCTAAAAACAAAATTCTGCTAGTAGTGATTCAAGCACTGCTGGTAATTGTAATTAAATTATTCTCCAGTGTTTAGAAGTACTGGTCGAAGAGTTTAACCATAAACATTGTCTAAAAGTTGTTAAACTGAGAAGTAGCACTGAGAAGTGCAGGTTCTGAAGACTGGGTGTTCTTGGTTGTTTGGCTTTGTTGATCCTAGAAGATAGCTAAAGGTGAAGTATACAATGCTTTGGCAGGTGGTCCTTGTTTCCATAAGTCATCTTTGAAATATGTTTATTGTCAGTATTTAAAAGGACTTAATTAGAAGTTCAAATATATTAAGGTGCCCGACTAATAAAGGGCCTGATATGCAATGCAGTAGCACACTGGTGACATTGTGCCATCCCCACTGCTAATGACCAAAATATTAAAAAGACTTATTGAAGTTCAGTCATCAGTCAAGGTAAATAGATTCTTGTGGCAACGAATGTAAATGTGCTTCTTTGATGTGGTGTGAATATTAACTACCCCAGCCTGCCTCTTTGTACTTGTATCTACCATTATCAATATATGAACAGCTGGTCTAAGATGGGGGGTGGGGAGAGGGGTGATAATTAACATTTCATTTCCTAATTGCTGGATAGAGCTATCATGACAATCCTGATTACTGAATTAGTCTTCTAATTGCACCTTCTTTTTCTTTTCAAGTTGCAGCCCAAAGTGGTAGTTCTTGCACATTCATGCAGTCAGAAAGGAAAATTAAGTAATAGATGTTATTATAGGGCATATTGTTCTGCAGATGTAAACTGGTTTAACTGTCAGGACTTCTGCTCAAGCACCCTTAGAGGCTCAATCTCCGCACACAAATGCAGTTCTCATGATACCTTAAGGGAAACTGTGACAGTTAAGGTGGCAGCTTAAATAGTGGAGCTTAAATAAAAGCAGCTTAAATAGTGGAGTGAACAATCTAATAAAGAATGGCTGTGTTGTTGAATACTGGGTTTTTTAAGTAACTGGTTAAATAAATGTGCATATTATCAAAGCCCTGGTGTAGGTTTCTTCCAGAAATACTGAACAAACCATAACAGAACAGAAGTCTAAGAAACAATGGCATGAAACATGTTGTTGAAAGGCCATGCCTATTATTTCTTTTTTGTTTCCTATTATTACAGTATCAGAACCAAGATAACTGTAAAAATAAAAAAGTGTCCTTAATTTGAATCCCAATTAAATTACAGGGCTTTTTCAGTAGTATATCATGTTTCTCAATAGTATATAATGTTTTTTTAACCCAGAAAATGCCCTTCCTCTTGAGGCTCACCTGCTGTCTATGTTACTTTCCTTAGGCACCAAGCAAAAATGTTTTCATTTAGCCAGGCTTTTAATTTAAGGCATTGGGCTTTTTTACATCACTTTATTGTCTGTTTTTAGTCTTCTTTGTACCATTTAACCAATGTCTAAGACCTATTTTAGGCTGTTCTGTTATTTTGTGCTCTGGCTGTGTTGTTGAATACTGGGTTTTAATAACATTTATGACTTTAATATTTTTATTATCTTTCACTTTGTGAGCCACCGTGGGCTTTCAGCAGTTAAAACTGGCACCAAATGATCAACTAAGATTTTAAACATCTATACAGTGATTAAAATCAGGAGTTCTATTAAATGTGCAGTGTGATTTTACTTATTTAATGGGGGGAGGGAAACTTGCACTTTTTTCTCAGGAGTAAGAGGAAAAGATTGACCAGTAGGGTTGCCAATCTCCAGTTGGGAGCAGGGGATCCCCTGGTTTGGAGGTCTCCCCCCATTTCAGGGTTATCTGAAAGTGGAAGGGGGGGAATATCCACTGGGCAGTCTATTATATCCTATGGAATCCAGTTCCCATAGGGTATAATGGAGAATCAATCCATGGGTATCTGGGGTTCAGGGGGGGCTGTTTTTTTGAGGTCCGGTTCTATGATCCCCAAAGGAAGATGCTCCCATCCTCCATTATTTCCAATGGAGGGAAGGCATTTGAAAGGAATGTGGTCCCTTTAGATGTGATGGTCAGAACTCCCTTCAGAGTTTAATTGTGCTTGTCTCAACCTTTCTCCTGGCTCCACTCCCAGATATTTCCTGAGTCAGATCTGGCAACCCTAATGGCCAGCAATGTTGGTTCCAAGTATTACTGATCCAAATTCTCTGTAAGCTTATATGTTGCTTAGAGAGTCATGCTCATTATAAAGCACTAGCTTGTGTGGCTTTTGGGGCTTAATCCCTCCAAGCAGGGGTTTCTCTTAAATTGTATAATAGGTTGAATACTTGTGCTGGTTTATCTATGAATACATAAAGTATGCATGCTGTGGCCCTCTTTTCAACACAGTGTGGACTTGTTAAATGTGACTTCTCTGAGCAGCACACAGCTGCAGTAAGAAGGTGAATATTAGGAACAAGCTGTGGCTGAATCCCAGCTTCACTGAAGTCAGCAGCATAATTGCCTTGAACTTTAATTGCCTTGAACCTTAGAGTAGCTGGAGTCTCTCTTACACCACCCAACATATAGGCCCCAACTTTTGATATTGTAGTTCTTCTTGCTAGTAGGGCTTTTCTTGAACAGGAATGCACAGGAATGTAGTTCCAGCTGGCTTGGCACCAGGAGGTGTGGCCTAATATGCAAAGGAATTCCTGCTGGGCTTTTTCTACAAAAAAAAGCCCTGCTTGCTAGCATACAGTAGTAAGAACAAGAACCTGTTGGACACATCATCCTTCATTGTGCTGCTTCATCAGCGTTATCAGTGGTTTGCTCCAGTACTTTACTGTACTAAAGTAGATTCTGTGTGAGGAGTCTTGAAACATCCTCTGGATGCATTGTTAAGTGAGGCTGATCACATTGCAGGGGTAACACTGTGACATACTATAGTGCCCTATGCAGGGTTAATGCAAAGATGAGCATATTTCCATGAAATATTAAATAATCAGAGCGGCAATTTGGTGACTTGAATGAGTAATGTGTATGTTTTTATACCATATATTGGTCACATGCTTCCCTCCCCAATATTATGTTTGCATTGCATCTGACATTGAAAACATCTTAATTCATATGTTGAAAATCCTGCTATAGATTAAACTCAGATTTGTACTATATAATTTTCTATGTGAGTGCATAGAAACCATTTAGAAAATACCGAATACTAGTGGGGAATTTCTATAGATGTAATCATGATCCTGCCTCCTGGACTCCTATGATGTGTAACTGTTCAGTTATCTCACATTTCTGGGCGGAGTGCAAGCCATGATCAGCATTTCTAGAAATTAGTCTGGGGTTCTTTGATTTTGATGTAATTATCAGCCATGTGGGAAATAGCTCTAGGTTATCAGAAATGTGGAATTCCTGACGTTAAAGTTGGGGGTCAATTTGTATTGACCCTATGAGTTCAAATGGAGGACAAGGCTCACCAGGTAACTTATAGTGGATACAGCCAATTCGGAGGTACAGTTTAAAAGCATATATTGAGGTCAAGCATACCCTAGCTAGGCTTTGCTGCTGACCTACTCATATTCTCTTTTTAAACATCACAGGATTAGCTGGTCACTATCAGGATCCCCCCCCCCCCTTTGATTGGCTAGATGGAGAGTCTTTTTTACCTGCTTTATGTGATGTCTTGGCAAAGGTTGAGGTAGTTTCGGTCTTTGACTGTTCAGGCCATAACTTGTATGACAGACAGGATAGTTCTGCTTCTTCCTAAGAGCAACAAGTGAGAGCTGAGCTGACAGAATGTTGGTGAGGGGGACAATTGAAAACAGCCATTAATTGAGTTGGAGGTGAGTCTGGCTAAATGAAGCTGTGGGAGAAAGGTGGTTTAAAGCTGACTGGGAAAGATCAATTTGTAACAAAGAAACCCAAATACTTGAATAGGGGACAAGTTCAACTGAAAAGAAACTTTGTAACTTCTTCTTGATAAAGTTATGTTTGAAGCCATAAAAATATCTCCTTGTTTGTTTAATCCAGTGGGGCTGGATATTTAATGGGCTCAGGAAAAAAAACACACGCACAAGCTAAGATCTTGACCGTTATAGATAGATTGATAAATATATAGTTGTAGCTATCAATAAGTAGTGGCAGTGTGTAAGTGAACAGTCAGAACTCCACTAGCTCTGTGCAACATCTGACTGAGGGGTGATTATTAAAGGGGACTTGGCTACCCAGTTCAGTGATGTCTCTGTGAGTAAGAGAGAGGACCTGGTATATGAAATGGTCATGACTTTCTTTGTATTTTAAAAGACGCTGTGGTGAGCTGTGATGACTGCTTGACCTACCTGTAGCCCTGAATCTGTGTGCCAAAGGTGTGGAGAGTGGCCCTGACCTGGATAGCCCAGGCAAGCCTGATCTTGTCAGATCTCAGAAGCCAAGCAGGGTTGACTGTGATTAGTACTTGATTGGGAGACTTCCTTGAAATACCCAGTTGGGAGGACAAGCAGGGTTCTAGTCAGCCACCTCTTTGAATATTCTCCAAGCCCCTAGTAGGGGTCAGTCACCAGAAGTCAACATGACTTCCAGAAGAAGAGATTAGATTTATGCCCCACCCTTCATTCAGAGTCTCAGAGCTCAGAGTCCAATCTCCTTTCCCTTCCTCTCCTCACAACAGACACCCTGTGAGATAGGTGGGGCTGAGAGAGCAAACAGAAACTGCTCTTCAGAGAACAGCCCTGACAGAGTTATAACTGACTCAAGGTCATACCAGCAGTTGCATGTGGAGGAGTGGAGAATCAAATCCAGGTCTCCCCGATTAAAGAGTTCACACTTAACCACTACACCAAACTGGCATTCCAGGTGCAGACACACAAATATACAAAAAAAGTGTGGAGAGTGGTAGGGACTCTGTGTGAGTGAAAAAGATCACCACACTAGCTTGGAAGAGAGAGAAAGGATTGTCTCAATATGTAGGGGTGATCAGCAAAGCACTCTAAGACATCAAGAGTGATGGCTGTGTGTCCAGAAAAGCAATTAACTGGCTGTTTGACAGGGTGTCATTGGGAAAGAGCACCCTTGGTGCTGGGCAACATCTTTCTGAACCTGGCAGTGGCTGTGCAATGCATCAGGAGAAGGATGGGTGCCTCTCAGATTATAAATGAGGCCAGACACTAGCCAAGTGTGGAGTCAGGGTGGATCAGCCCAATGAAGGTAACCATGGTTAGGCCCACCCAATAAAGTGTGTTAGAATATTTAACAACACAGTATATATCATTTGCCTTCATTTGAGACATGCCAGGGGCAAAACATATGCACTACATGAGTTGGAGATAGATAGAAAGAACTTTTCAAGTTATTTCAGGCCTCTAATTCCTTCCCCTCCCCCATTTCTATATCTTTGTTTTGCTTAAAACACATATTTTAAAACAGGACTTTTAGTATGAGAGACTTTCTTTGCCATTCAGTTGATGCTACGGAGTGGGGGGTGTCTTAGAATTATAGAGCTGGAAGGGACCTCCAGGATCATCTAGTCCAACTCCCTGCACAATGCAGGAAATTCACAAATGCCATCCCCTAAATTCATAAGATCAGCATTGCTGTCAGATGGCCATCTAGCCTTTGTTTAAAAATCTCCAAGGAAGGAGAGCCCACCACCTCCCGAGGAACCATTCTGTCAGGAAGTTCTTCCTAATGTTGAGCCAGATTTAATTTCAACCCATTGGTTCTGGTCCTACCTTCCGGGGCAACAGAAAACAATTCTGCACCTTCCTATATGACAATCCTTCAAGTACTTGAAGATGGTGATCATAACATCTCTCAACTTGGAGCTGGCAACTCTACCCATCCCCCACCAGTGGTCAAGGGGACCTAGCAACCCTATATCGGGACCACATGTTTGGAGACATCTTAAAAATCAGAAATTACCAGCTGGCTTTGGTCTCCTGGCTCCTGCTGTGTACAGCTGACTAATGCTATTGCTACTTTTAAAAAGGGCTTCACTCTTGCTGCCCCCATCTGATATCTATGCACTGTAAAGTTTGTGTTTACCCATCCCTTCCAGCAGCTGTCAGCAATGTAAAACAGAATTAGGAAATCTCACTATGTAATGGTCTGAATTAATGTGATGAGGTCTGTTGTGTGTTGGCTGAAGGGTGTGTGTGTGTGTGAAATTCCACATGAAGATGAGGAGCCCTGTGGTGACTCCAGCTTGTAGCTCAGCTCTGTTGCAGACTTTATGTTCTTTCCTTCAGTCTACACATCACATTTTTTCTTGACTTTGCCCCGCCTCTGATTTGTAGCTTTGCTTATTGGGAGTTGGCCTTACCAGTCCCTCCCTGTTGCTGTCATTCTCTTTATTTTCTGGCATGCAGCTCTATCCCAGATCCCCAGACATGCGGCTGCTCTTTGCACAAAACTCCCTTTATGAGGCCCACAAGTGTGTCAATAAAAGCCAAGCTAAGTTAGCAGCATCCTCTTGGGCTCCCAGAGCATTGTGTTGCCTGCCTGTTTAATTGGTAAGCTGCTAAGAGCTGGGCCTTCTCTTTTATTTGTGCTGTGTATGGCAATGTGAACAGTTTCAGCATTTAATAATCTCACTCTCTTTGGAGACTACAAGCAGTTTCTAATCCTATCGAATGGTCTGAGTGGAGAGAGGCTTTCAATAGCAAATACAGTGTTTTGCATGAAGCTCTCCCTATGCAACAGAAACTACTGTACTACATCTCTCTGCTCACTCCTTCTGGCAATGCAAACAGGCTGGCTCCTGGCTCAAAACCACAGCTTGTGTGTTTTATCCTCTCCTGAGGTGACCTTTGGAGAAGTATACCTCTCTTCTCAGGGTTCCACTCAAGATTCTGGTCTTGTGTGCTTCCTTCTTTCTAAACAGCATTACTGTACATGGATGCAAGCCAACTGCTCTCTCCTAAATCCCTCTGATCTGTGCCCCAGGAGCAGCTCTGCCTACATGTGGGAGCTGTAGAGATCTAATGGCCGCTAATGATAACTGCCAATTGCCTCTTACACTGCCTGTACAAATGTCACATTAGGCTTTAATAATGAAAAGGGAGAACAAATCATTCTCTGCCTGAAGAGGTAAGAGCTAGAGCTGGGGATTCTTTGGGTAGTGACTGCTTTCTCTTTTTCAGATACAGAACTTGTGCTGATAAGCATGGTGATAGTAAAGAATATTTAATAGAAACTGTCTCGATCACTATTTGCTTTAAAAGAAAAAATGCTTAAAAGGAGCTGTCACATTCAAGTATTGTGTGTCATTGTGTGTCATTAAGTTAGTTTAAGCTAACTGCAAAAGGTGCATGACAAAGAAAGTAATGATGAGTGTGGTGAGCCCGATATCACCATGTAAGGACAGATTTACACAAGAAAGCATGGGGCTCCTCACTTCAGAGGTTCTTGAGCTAGAGTACAAGAACAACAAAGAGTGTTGTCACCTTACCGCATTCCTGCCATTCTCAGGCTGTGGTGATATCAGCAGTGTGTTTGAAGCTGAAAATGTGAGCAGGTGAATATGTGTTTTCTTAAATCAGAAGCATACTGCAGGGAAAATTGGGAGAGGGGCAGGGCAGTCAAGCTCAGGAAGGCAATTTAGGTTAAAGCTTGTTACATTTGTATTTTTTCAGTTCCCATCAATAACCCTCCAAAGGGTTATGGCTCTAGTGTATGACCATACATGAACAACAATATCTGCGTCAATTGACAGCCTTCTGCAACATCATGTTGCCAAAACTGGAACATTTTTAAGGTAGTCAGAAATTGGCAGGGCAGATAACAGAAGTGACTGGTAGGTTTCACCTGCTCACAGAAAGTGTTGTCACTTTTTCTATAGTTGTCAAATGGAGAAGAAAATATAGTACCAAACTGCCAATGCATCTGGCACAAACTAAAGGTAAGCATCTGTCCTCAAAAACTGTCTGGCTAAAGCTTAGCCAAGAACAAACTTCAAAGAAGAGCTGACAGGTAGCAGATGGTGTGAATAAGCCTGTAACTTAGTTACATTTGGTGTCACTGTCAGTCAAATCCTTGTAGTTCAGAGCTGTATCCTTAAATGTGGGGTGCTGGTTGAGTGCTGTATTCCACATAATATTTTTTTTATGTCTATAATCACATCCTGTGGTGTTGGTGCAGCTGCCTCACCAAAGCTCAGCATTCAGTAAAAGATTGAGTAAAGTAAGGTACCCCTGGGGGTAAATGCAAAACTGATCTTAGACTGATTCATCTTATCTAAAATTATTTCTCTGTCCTCATCATGTATTCATAAGCTACTCAGTCCACTCAGGAGAAGCACATTTGAAAAACGCAGAGCAGCTGTCCATTACAAGCTGTCTATAGATTGTATTCTTTCCCATCCTTCATGTTTTGCGTCATCGCTCAGAAGCATCAGACCTTCTTTAAATGTATTTATATTTGTAAATATTTTAGGAAAGAATAAGGGAGCTTTTTATTTGTGCATACACTTCAGACAAATCTGTTCATACAAATTATTATATGTTAAATATCACCAAGTCCATAGATAAGTGAAGTTGACAGCTGTGGAGTGTGAATGCCTTGCAATGGGAGATGGCATCAATAGATAAGAAGGAGCACCAGGAGTAGCTTTGTTGGCAAATCTGTGATCTGTTCCATTTTAGATGCTTTGCTTGGCAGAAACTCTTTTTTATTACTTTTATCTGCAGAGCTGAATAGGTTGTATGGACTTTCTGGACTTGGCAATTCTTTGTGTTCCTGCAGCAAGTTCTCAAGAGTTCTAGCATAGGTAGAGAGCTTTTGTAGCAGGGGCATAGCCAGGATTTTAAAAGCCAGGGGGCTTTTTTTTAAGTCGAGGGGTACCCTTTCCCATCCACTATGGGGCTTTATGCTTCTCAGAAGCTTTCTGGGGTAGGGGCAAAAGCTCTGAAAGTGGCCAAGTCTAGGCAGCCACCCCTAAAACATTGAAGTCAAGAATGGACTGCCCCTTGCATGCAAGCGGGGGGGGGGCGGTCCTTCCACCTTCCTCTCCCCCGCCCTGGCACTTTGCAGCCAGCAGCTCCATCTGTCGCCCCTCCCTGGTCCATTCCATCTGACTTCCTCTGCCTCCCATTCCTCCACCTGTTGCTTTTGCTGCTGCAGTATGCTGTGCCATGCTCAGCTCTCCCAGTTCCAGCTGCCACTGATGATGCTTCACTGGCTCAGCCATGGCAAAAAAAGGAGGGGGGGAACAGGCTGTGCCTTGGAGGGCCAGCCTGGAAGTCGGGGGCAGTGCCCTCATATGCCCTCCAGTGGCTAGGGGCCTGTTTTGAGGCCTCCAAAGCATTCTAGATATGGGATTTGGTATGTGCAAGTGTTCTGGAAGAGGTGCATTTGTTCTATGCACTTCTGAGAGCAGTCTTTCCAAAGACTGAAGTAGAATGGTTTGGAACAATCCAAACTTCTCCCAAACAGCATCAGACTAGCAAGCAACCTAATTTTTTTTTTCTCCTTGAGTATTTTGGTCATTCCTGCTCTTTACTTTTCCACCAGAATGTAGCTTGACTCGTTAAACCATTAATGCAGTTATAATCATGGTTTCTCACTGCAGATGTATAAGAACATTTATCTTCTTTTGTTGCCTTTTTCATTTCTAGAAGCGGCAATAAACATTTTCTCTCACAGGATCATTACATAAGTATTTGTATTAAAGTTTATGGCCTCTTGACAATTAAGACTGTCAAATACTTTATTTTATATAAATATATGTATAAGAAATTAAATATGCACTAGCAGGAAATCAGTCTTTCAGATTAGAAAAGATTTATTATTCAAAGAGCTAGCAGTCCCTTCTTTTTGATGTTCAGAGCATAACGCTGCATAGAATTGCCACAATGCAGTGTAATGTGTACAATGGAGCAACTGTTAACAATGGCTTTTTAAAGACCCTTCTGATGATTACCAAGCAAATTGTGCACTAGCTAGCAAGAGAAGTGCCTCAACAGTGCAATAAATGGAACTGTAAAGCCTTAAGATTATGGTTTCATAT
Organism: Heteronotia binoei; assembly: GCF_032191835.1. Classification (NCBI taxonomy): domain Eukaryota; kingdom Metazoa; phylum Chordata; class Lepidosauria; order Squamata; family Gekkonidae; genus Heteronotia; species Heteronotia binoei. The sequence goes on from NC_083224.1 coordinate 94,746,747, forward strand.
AAAGAGACATGGTATGCCTTCCTCTTCATTATGCATTTTCCCCCTCCTGTGTGCATCTTTCTTGCTGGGTTTTAGGTACAGAAAAGATGGGCAATTATGCTAGCAGAAATCATTGCTTGCAATCAGACGTCATTCCAAAGAAGCAAAGTCTACATAATTAAATGAAAGAGCAAAATACTTAGAGTTTTCTGTAGTGAATGTCCAGGATTCAAAGCATATTTTAGAATGACTTTCTTTGGAACATTCACAGCAAAGCTTCTATCATGCTGGGCTGTCAGTTCTCTTCTCTTCCTCCTTTTCACTAGACTCCAGTTTACACATCTGGCTATATAACTCTGTGAGCTTGTGTTACAAACAGCAAATGCCACCTTGAACTAGTGCCTGAAGGTAGTTTAGAGATAGATTTGCGAAGGGGGGGGGGGGGATGAACCAATCCCAACAAGACATAGATGCTACTAGTGAGCGGAAGAACTAATCCAGGAATTGAGGTCTCTCCTGTTCTGGATGAGTTGTATTCCTCCTAAAGGAGCAGGTTCATAGCTTGATGTTGTTGCTGGACCTAGGCTTCCTGTTAGATAATCAGGTAACAGTGGTATCCACTATCCAATAAATTAGCTGCAGCCCTTTTGGGGTGAAAAAGATCTTGCCACTGTGCAGAACTCTGCCTAAAAGTCTGTACTGTATATCATACTTTGACAGGCTGAAGATGTCAGCTGTTCTCTAGGCCCCCTCGCCAGAAATTTCTGCATTGCCTCTTAGAGATTTGTGGTAGAAATGTTTCCAAGAGTTTGTGGGGCAACAATGAGGGGGTTTCTGAAGTTCTAGCCTTACTGGTGAACCTCCCCTGGATTTTGGCCACTATGTGACACAGTATTGGATTGGATGGGCCATTGGTCTGATCCAACATGGCTTCTCTTACACTCTGATGGCTAGAATGCCATCGTACAGGCACCTCACTATCTCCCATCCTTATGGAAGGGGCAGTGCAGCATGGCTCTGCTGGACTAAATGTGGCCATGAGCTGTATGTTGTCCACCCATGCCCTTAGCTGAATAACAGAACTGGTGCAGCTGTGACTATATCTACAAGCCTGGCATCATTTCTCATGAAATAAGATCTGTGATCATTCAGTACTAAGTATGCTTTCATTTGGAAAAAAACAACAACGGGGAAACAGGGAACCACTGGTGGTCACATGTAGCTCACAACTCAAGCCAGTCCAACATATTATTAACAACCTATGCTGAATAGTGGCATTTCCCTCACACAGGCACTGGGGGGGCAACCTAAAACAACTTCTTTCCCACAATGATAACTACTTAACAATAACATGGACTCTGGTACCAAGGCCTGAAGCAAATCAAGATGCCAACTTTGCTGTCATATAGATCCTTACAACAAAACGTACAGAAAATTTGGTGTTAGATTCACAAGACAAAACAACACTAAATGAAAAGACCAACAAGTAAAATTAATTATATGTAATTGATTCCCCACTCTTCTACATACACTGGCTGATGTGACCCTGAGTCAGTCACAAGTTCTTGCAGAGCTATTCCTCTCAAGAGCAGTTTCTGTTAAAGCTCTCTCAGCTCCACCTTCCTTACAGGAGGGTGTCTGTTGTGGGGAGGGGAAGGGAAAGGAGATTGTAAAATGCTCTGCTATTCAGAATGAGGGACGGGTATAAATCCAGTGTCGTCGTCTTCTAAATATCATATCTCATGCTGTGATGTATATAAATCTTTAAAATTTATTCCGAACATTCATAACTGTCTATTTCCAAGACATAACATCGAAATGGAAACTTTTCACAGAATTAACAAGGCATAATATGATTATTCTCAATATTAAAGGGGTATGCTATAAGGAAAATATGGCAGCACTAAAGAATCACGTGCTACAATCAAAGCAATCTCAATGAATCTTTAAGAGGACTAAACCTCAATAATCATGCTGAAGACTGATATGTCCATGTTCAGGCAAACAGAATAACATAGTGATGTTTCCAAATTCCAACCGTTTCAAAACATGGAGCAGAGACCAACAGAACAGATGCTTCTAGGAAATGTAGCAAGGAACATTAAGCTTCCAAATTACAAATGCTGCTTCCAAAAAACAGAGCACAAAACAGCAGAATAAATGCTTCCAAGAAGCGGAGCAAGGAGCAACAGGACATGCCCTTCCGGAATTGCAGGTGTTTTCATGTAGACGTTTTCAACTTGCTTCCATTTACAAGTTAACTCTCAGGAATTCTTAGTCAGAACCCAATAGAAACAAATATAAATTCAACCATGCAGATCCAGCCTGCACACTAAACACACCAAACAATCCATTGTATGCCGCTAGGCTCTATGTTACAACTGCATTTCCTACAGAAATTTTCACCTGAGGAATCTACAACAAACCTTTTTGGAACTAAAGTATTCACCTGATGAAGTCAGGAAGCAGATTAACAAATCCAGAACAGTACCCAGACAAAACCTGTTACAAGACAGGCCCCAAAAAGACAATAATAGAACACCGCTAGTGGTTACATACAACTCTCAAAACAATTCAACACAATATCAATGACTTACAACCTCTAATAGACAATGGCAGCTCTCTTTCACAAGTACTGGGGGGCAAACCTTTTTCTGCACACAGACAACCCCCTAATCTCAAACAACTGCTCACCCACAATAATGCAACAACTATTTTGAACACAGCCACTGGTATCAGAGCTTGCAATAAACCCAAATGCCAACTTTGCTTCTACATACACCCAGACAACACAATCACTGGACTTGACAACATCAACTACAACATCTTAGACTCATTCACTTGCTCATATTCTAACACTGTATATTCCATTAAGTGCCAACAATGCCCTTTGGTTCTCTACATAGAACAAACAGGTCAAATCCTACCCCAAAGGATAAATGGACATAAATCTCACATCAGGAATCATAAAACTGAGAAACCTGTAGGAGAACACTTCAGCCTTCCAGAACATTCAATGGGTAGCCTCAAAGTAGCTGTTTTATTGCAAAGGAACTTTAAGAACAGAATGGACGGGGAAATTGCTAAATTACAAATTATTACAACACTTGGAACAAACATCTCTCCAGGACTCAACAGGGATATTGGGGTTTTTTATCTCATTAAATGTGCTAAATTCATTCAGTCCTTACACCTGTATTCTCAGCAAGAAGGGCTACACATTCTCTTTATTTTAGCACATTTCTTATTTGAAATAGTAGAATAGTGATTGTAATGTAATGCAGTTAATCAAAATGGAATATTAGAATTCATTCCTCTGGTCTGGTAATAGAGGAGACATAACACAGCATAACAAATCACCCCATCTCAGGGGAAAAGATACCATCACTTACCTCCACACTTGAGAGAAGATGGATGGAGCATGATGGATGGAGTGTGACATCAGGGTCAGATGATTACTCTTTACACTCCATAATTAACACATCTGATACATTTATTTGCCTGTTTCTCCTGGAATTGAATCTAAACAATGATAACCGTATAAACTTAGCTTGTTATTCTTGTTTGCATTGTTAAAATATTTTATTATATTGTATGTTTGCATACCAATTTGCTATTCAACCTCTGCTTTATATATATGAACTGGTAAGTCTCATTCCATTCTGCCTGATGAAGTGTGCATGCACATAAAAGCTCATGCCCTGAATAAAACTTTGTTGATCTTTAAGATGCCACTGGACTTTAACTTTTATATGAAGGGAATTGGGGAAGAGAACTTAAACAGTTGAGCTGTAAATGACTGGCTACAGCTCCTTCATTGTTGGGTGTTAGTTATTCAACAAAAATAATTAACCATTTAATGGGCATATAATAATTGTTTCCAGATGTCCGTTGCCCATTATTTTTGACCTCTCTAATGTTTCTGTTCCTTCCATTTTGTTTAGATTCAAGTTTGCTTACTTAGCAGTTTATGATTTTTAATTATTATTATTATTATTATTAAGGAGTAGGAGTATTTAGGATCTTTTAAAAACAAGAGAAAGAGCCAAAACATGAAGATTGATTTATCTGGAAAGTGTTGCACTTGAAACTAATTTTAAACAAGTTTGTAAACTACTTCTTATGTGTGATACTTAAGTCTTAAATTTGCTTTAATGGTTAGGCTCATGCAAGCTCAGTGAAGGGTGCAGCCAAGTTTGAATCAGATGTTCACTTGGCATTGAATGCCTAAAGCAGAGAGGAAGCAGTGTGAATTCTCTCTAACAAAATTGTTTGTCTTCAGGCTGCTTAGAGATGCAACTCCTACAATAGAGGGAGGAAATACTTTCTACAACTAGTAGCATTCCTTGTAGAATTGCCTAAAATACATTGCTGTACTATTTTCCGGTTAATTATTCAAGCCACATTCTGTTCCAGCACCCACTGGTATAGCTAGGGCACCAGAGCAATTTTGTCCACATTCCTCTATACTTTTTTTTTTTTAATTCAATATTCTGTCGAGTTTTGCCTTCCTTTCGCTGTTACACTTGAAGCGCCAACAATCATTTTTCTATTATTGTGGCATCCTGTTCCTGCCTGTAACACAAACTCTCTAATACTGATTTATAACCTTCTTTATTTCATGTGGTCTGGGAAGGTTGCATCAGTTTTATCAGGAAAGGTGCCTTCCTCAGAGAGTTCCCCAAATAAGTAGTTAAACTTTGGGAACACAGAAGGGCAAAAATATGAGAATTTTGATTCTCCTTATTTATAAAACAGTTGGTTCATAAAATGGTTGCTGGCAAAACATTGCTAGGAGACTAACAGCACAATCCAGAGCGGGGTGGCAGAAAGTCTTTTGGGAGCAGATGAGCTGCTACGTGGGCGCAGGAAGGGTTTGCACCGACGTATGACTGGCGCAGCCACAGTGGAGGGGCGTTACATGGGCAGGGGGGCGCCTGAGGGCAGTGGTGCCTGAGGGCTGTGCCCGAGCATGGGCAGGTGGAGCGCGGCGTTCAGGCGGAGGAGGGGGTGGAGTTGGGGGCGCGACCAGGCTTAGGCAGCTTCCTGAGCAGTTTGACCCATGACACGCCCCCCCCCCCCCCCCCGAGAGGCGCAATGTTACGCTGGCAAAAATAGCAGCATGTTCCATAGGCACTCATTGAAACCAAAAACAAAGATCGCCTCCGCCGCTGCGGAAACTCGCAAACCCCTTAGGGAGTGGCGTGATTGCCTCTCTAATCCCCTTGTGCCTCGGGCTGACAAGCCCCCTCCCCAGCACGCAATTGCGGTCTCCTCCCTCCTAGAAATACTTCCGCTCTGGCCTCGCACAACTCAGTTGTTAGGGAGAGGACCACGTGGTGGGAAGTTCTGCCAGTGAACTCCCGGCCATACAGACTTACAGTGAGGGACAGGTAGGCACATTGGTGATGGGTTTTGCACTGCGTGGTTGCTTTGACAGTATCTTTGACTTGCGAGGGGGAGAGAGAGGTCTCTCCACTGGGGCTAATTGCTCTTGTTTCCAGATCTCCACATGTTCCGGGCTCCCAGAGGCTCTGCATGCAAGGACTGTCTCCCATGGCTGGATAAGTTCCACTGCCCAGCCTCCCCTCTCTCTCGACCACTTGGTGTGCGAGCGTCTCTGGCACTTGAACCAGACAGTGGGCTCTGGCAGGGGGCATTTGCTGACCCCGGTCCCCTGTGCTGCTGCCTGCTCCCCTCCCTTGGTCTGCCCTCTGCCACATTCCCAACCTCTGGCAGGGCACGGTGTGTGTGTGTGTGTAGCAGCTGTCCTGTTGCGGGGAGGTGGGTCAGAGACTGTCCCTTTAAGAGAGCGCCCGGCTGAAACGCAGCCTGCTCTTCCAGCTGCCGCCCCTGCCGGTGCTCTTGATCTCTATCTCTGTTTTGCGGGTGGGACTCCAACGGAGAGGCTTCCACGTGTATTGCTCCACCGCCTCCCCACTCCCTCAGCTGTTTCTGCCCACCGCTCTGGATGGAGCCCCGGCCCATGGCGAGACTGCCCAGCGTGTGCCAGGGAGAATGTTGCACTCTGTTCCGGAAGAATAAAGTCTGAGCTGTGCCCTCTGTTGTCTCTCCTGCTTGACATTTGCTGCACATTCCCTGGGCAACCCCCCCCCCCCTTGTTAGTGGCCTCTCCGAGGGAATGCCTGGGAGGGTGGGCAGACTTGGGGGTTTTGGGGGGGGGAATGGTCTATGAGCCATCACGCGGGGGGACAGGGGAGGGGAGTGCCACCCCTCAGCCTGCCCGGGTTGACAGCCTACACAACTCCACAGGGCTGTTGTGCACAGGGCACTAAGGGGGGGCTGATGAAGTGGACACAAAGTTCTGCAGCTGATGCACTCGCACTCTGAGTTCTGCAGCCTCTGGGGGAGGAGTTCTGTGCACATGGCAGGGGGCGTCAAGGCAACACAGCGGGTCTGTGGATGGGGGGGTGTCTGCTGCTGGGCTGCTCACTCCCAGACACACATTCCAGCCGCTGTCTATGACAGCGAACTCCTGTACTTGGTACTTCCTGCTTGTCTGCCCGCCATTGGCAGAGTCATTGACAGCGGGAGGGTGTGAGGGGATTGACAGCTTCTCCATGGTCCCATGCGGGCCTGTCTCGCCCCCACCCCCGCCTCGCCACCAAGCTTTTAGTGCGCGCATACCAGCCTCACTCCTATTCCCTCCCTGTGTTGGTGGAACGTCTCTCCTTTGCCTTTGATGGTCTGCCCATTTTTGGCACTGTTTGGGGGCGGGTTGGGAATGGCTATCAGTCTCTCTGGGGCCGCCTTTCCCCATCCCTGACTGTCATGAGCCGCAGCACAGGCACCAGGGCTGGCCAATGGGGGGGGGGCTGGCCCTCCCCTCCGGCTGCCTCCACCTCCCTTGTGTGCCTACACCAGTGGCATTGCCATGGCAACCATCTCCCTCACGGCAAGCTACACCTCTCCCCTCTCCATGCTCCAGTGTGCTGAAGTCCTCAGGATGTCTATTAGTGCCGTTGCAGCTACGCCACGGCCGGCTGCCACTTATGTCTGGATTGGGCTGTAATTTTGCTTTCGTTTGTTTCATCCTTAACTTAACATCACATCGATGCATCTTTAGCATTGGAGATGACTTGGGGGTTTTTCAGAGGGACTGCTGAAATACAACCCTATTATAAAAAACAAAGTAGATAGAATAGGATGTGTGTGAGAGAGACAGAGAACGAATGCATACTTACACTAGTCTAAAAGTTGTTGCTCCTTTACATGTTTAGGCACTGCTAGGAATGGGATGGGATTCCATTCATGTTTTATTCACAGACAAGTGGGGAAAGTGTTGTTGAATTATGCATGATGTTGGGCAACAAGAGAGACTGCTCTTTCCCAAGCTGATGGTGGCCCAAATTTCAGCATTATTAGCCTGTATTGGGTTTTCTGGGGCAATGGCAGAGCTGGATTTATGCACAAGTTTAAGCAAACTACAGTTTAGAGCCTCAGATTATGAGGGACCACTAAAAAAAAAAAGCACTATCAATAACTAAATTGCCATTTGCTAATGCCCTGGGGCCTTTTAAACTTGACATGGTTTAGGGCCTCGGAAAGTCTTAATTCAGCCCTGAGCAACAGAATGAGTGTGAGTACAAATTTTCACAGTACTTGAAGGGCTGTGTTCAGAGAACTTTCAACTTGTCTTTTCTTTTGCTTCAATATCACCCAGTAATTATTCTGGATGGAATTAATGAACTTTTGTGTTGGTTGCTCTGTTCCCATGCTTTGTGCTGAATGGCTATTCCAAATGGCTAACAGTGAGCAAAGACAATAAAGCACACAAAACTTAATATTTCAGGACTGCCTTTTAATGCTAGTTGCCTGTAGGTGCCCAAAACTGCTGCTTATTCTTCTCACAGTAGCTAATAAATGCATATGCACCTTGAGTTACATGCATGATGAATAGTTCGATGCATCTTTATCATTGGAGATGACTTGGGGTTTGTTCAGAGGGACTGCTGAAATACAACCCTATTATAAAAAACAAAGTAGATAGAATAGGATGTGTGTGAGAGAGACAGAGAACGAATGCATGCATATATGGTTTAGCCCTCCAAAGGCTAGCTCCTATTCACTTGATCCATTGGAAGAGCTGGCAAGGGTGAATTTTTCTTACAGCTACCTCCCTTTCCCTCTTTGTGTTATGAGTTGTGCTTTGCTGACTTTCACCGCTTCATAGCAGGAAAGGTCAGGAACCTCATAAACAAGGTGAGGAAAGAGCTGGGGGAATGCAGAGCAGCAGTCCGGGCCACTGATTCTTTCTGACATTAGAGCACTAATGAATGTTCTGTCATGGTCCCGTGAATATTTCAGGAAACATTCTCCTCCCATCTTCACTGGGCCTCCTGGTTGCCAAGGTTACCTGACATGACTTTTCTGAGAGAAAGAGGTAGCTCCTTGTGAGTGATTTGCCTGGGTGAACAGCTCAGGAAAAGGTTTCACCTGCATTTCTTCTCAGCCAAGGTGATGCCTTTGCACTCTTCCTCCCCACAGTGTGTGTGCATATGTTTAAATTATTCTTTGTTGTACTACTGGAGTAAGGATCATATTAATTTTGTTTTGCTTGCATAACCCGGACTGTTATCGTGTGACTAATTACTCACACATTTTCCTTCAGACAGCAAATGGGAAAGATAAAACTGCAGAAGGTTTATGTGATTTTTTTGCTTATCAAATTACAGTAATTATTTGACAAATGGTTTAAAATTGTAAGGAGTAATGAATTTAATTATTAGCTTGCAGCAAAGCCTATTGTTGCACAGGGATGACAAACAGGCTCCTCATAAACTGACAGCAGGCACGTAACATAGCAAGATGAGGAGGCCATGGTAATGCTCTACACAAACAGAAAAAGAGGGGAGGGTATATTTTACAAGACTATTTGATGGGCATTCTCACAGGTCAGGTTGTTCTGTATTCTTGTATGAAACACCACAAGGACAGTACTGGAGACTTAGCTTTCCCTGTATATTCATTTTGCATACATATGGGTGTAAAAATAACATACATCCATCTCTGGGGGAAGAACTCATCTCCCATCAACCCCCACTTAAAACTGAGGAAAGGAATTTATGTCAGAATAACACACTGCCATGACATATCAGAGAACTATTTGCACTCATAAAGCATCACCAGCTTGCCAAGGTTTTTCTGCCATGCTAAGTTTTTATGCTGTGGGATCAGTAGGCATGATTTAAGATCATATGCTGTTAGACCATTAGTCTTACATAGACCTTTACTGCCTAATCTGACTGGTAACAGTCTCCAGACATGTGGAAAGCATACTGGCAATCTTTTGTATATTCCATGAGGTTAGGTGGACAGAATATAGCCTTTTTATTCCCTCCATTGCCTGTGTCTTTGCATTCTTACAGACTCTCTTCTTCCCCAAATACCACTGTCACCCCAGCAGGGTTTCCCATTCTTCCTGGTTTCTTCAAAACCCTTTAAAAGAATAGCACTATAAATATGAACTGCAAAACTGTAAACGTGAAAATTGATTATTTTTTGTAATCAGTTTGGTGTAGTGGTTAAGTGTGTGGACACTTATCTGGGAGAACCGGGTTTGAACATATGAACATATGAAGCTGCCTTATACTGAATCAGACCTTTGGTCCATCAAAGTCAGTATTGTCTTCTCAGACTGGCAGCAGCTCTCCAGGGTCTCAAGCTAAGGTTTTTCACACCTATTTGCCTGGACCCTTTTTTGGAGATGCCAGGGATTGAACCTGGGACCTTCTGCTTCCCAAGCCGATGCTCTACCACTGAGCCACCGTCCCTTTCCTAAATTTGATTCCCCACTCTTCCACTTGCACCTGCTAGCATGGCCTTGGGTCAGCCATAGCTCTGGCAGAGGTTGTCCTTGAAAGGGCAGCTGCTGTGAGAGCCCTCTCCAGCGCCACCCACCTCACAGGGTGTCTGTTGTGGGGGAGGAAGGCAAAGGAGATTGTGAGCCTCTCTGAGACTCTTCGGAGTGGAGGGTGGGATATAAATCCAATATCTTCTTCATCTTCTTCTTTTATTTCCCCACCCTGCCTCTAACTTGATTGCAGTTAAAGCACCCCATTCAAAGGGCAAACACAATGGCCATGTTCAGCACCTATAGATGAAGGAGGTCTGCATTTGGATGCTATGGGGAGAGAAGTGCACTCTTCATCAGTGTGCTGTCTGCTTGTTACTAAAAGTGAGGGGATTATCACCTCTTTTAGATAATTTTATCACAGAACAAAAAAGAGGATTGCTTCAGTGTTCCAGGCTAGAGCTTTTTACATAATCAAGCAATAAGTTCACACATCCAGGCTTGTGAAGATTGTAATTCCAAGGCCATGATTCCATTGTCATTCAATGGCATGATTGGTTACAGTCTGCTGGTCTGACTATGAAAGCTGAAATTCAGGACCTTCGTTTTAACTGGCATGGCCTGTTCAGCTGTTAGAAAGACAACAACACTGAAGGTCTCCCCCCCCCCAAAAAAACCCAAACAAACTTAATTTTACTCCTAGATCTAGGGCTTTAGTGACAATTTCCAACCATCCACAGAAACAAAAACAGTGGTATAAATCAAGGCCAATCAGATACCACAAAAATTGAGCAGAAACAATATAAAAATGAATTAAACAAAATAATTTATTATATCTAAAACTGCAGATCAGGGCCACACTGTAAATAGATAGTTCTACAAACTTGGGGACATCTCCTCTCCCTCACAGGTTTGCAGAAAAATCTAAAAATGTTAAAAATTAAATCTGCATACACACACATGCACACAGCAGTAAGGATGCCACAATTAATCTCTGGCTATGGACCATGCTGGACTTGATTGCCCTTGAAACCCCCCCCCCCCACCCCACCTGAAGTACTGCCACAAAAGTAGCAAATGTGAGCCTAGTTGCCTGCAACAGTTATGTGGCAGAAAGCCAGGGTGGTGTGGTGGTTAGAGTGTCAGACTAGGATTTGGGAGATCCAGGTTCAAATCCTCACTCTGCCATGGAAGCTCGCTTGATAACCCTGGACCAATCACATGCTCTCCGCCTAACTTACATCAAAGGGTTGTTGTGAGGAAAGAACAGTGGAGAGGAGAATGATGTAAGTTGTTTTGGGTCCCCATTAGGGAGAAAGGTGGGATATAAATAAAGTGAAGTAAATAAAATAAATCCTGTAGTATACAAAATAATCTTTAACGGTATGCACCCAGAGCAGGAATAAAACCTGGAAATCAATTGAAAAGGTCAGAGGGAAGATTTTGCTTGTGCTGGGGCACACTTTGTCCTACATCCCACTGTCCTTTAGACTTGTAATTTACTTTCTGCCACAGACTTATTGCAGCCAGGCTCACACTACCTCTGCAGCAAGACTTCCCAGAGGGTGGGGGGTAGAACTGCTGTAGTCAGCACACAGCAGGCAGGGGAGCAAGAGAGAAAGAATAAAGAATGATGGCAGGTGGATGGAGAAAGAGACAAAGTATGTCTGAGAGACTGTGACAATAGGAATTGGGGAGAAAAAGAATGCTAAAGAGAGAATCAGTGGCAGCAGTTGAGGAAAGAGTGAGAAGAAGAGAAATAAATAAGAGAAATCAGCCACCCCATCTACCTTGTGGGACAGACATATGATTTCATGTAATTTAACTATTTTATATAGGCATTTTATTAACATGTAGTTATTATGGTGATTTTATGTATATTATATGTTGTATGCTACCCAGAGTCCTGCTTTCAGGAAGTGGAATGGGGTAGAAATAAAAAAATTAAATAAATATTGACAGGTCTTGGGAGGGAGAAAGAGAGAGATGAAGAATTAGGTGAAAGGAGAACAAAAGAGAGAGGGAATGTGATAAGAAGAAATTGAGAGGGGGTGGTGGGGGAGAGGGAGAAAGCAAAAGTGGTGAACGGAATTGCTGCTTCTGCAATTCCTTGCAGGTCCCCATCAATGCTCCCTCTAAGCTGCAGAGTTTTGTGAGCAAAAATTCTGCTTTGTGAGCTACTGACATTCAAGTTGTGAGCTGGTGACATTCAAGTTGTGAGCTACTGCATAAATTATTGTGCTCTGGGACCATTTTTCCTCAGCTAAGACAAAAATGTGTAAGCTGGAGGCTAAAAATCTGTGAGCTAGCTCACACTAACTCAGCTTAGAGGGAACACTGGTCCCCACTTGTTCTTTTTAAAACAGACTCATGGGGATCTGGTCTCTTTGCCCGTTCCAAAGTCATGCATTAACCAATAAATCACAAGGCTGTACTGAGATTGCTACTCTCTTCAATGCCTAGTCTTTATACGTTACAGCAATCTGATGGAAGTCAGAAGCTTATGTATTCCAGGTGTCAGGTCACAAGCTTGTTTATTCTAGGTGTCAAATGAAAACCTTGTAACTCAGCCAAAGATCACTTATGTTTTATCTTTTAAGGATTTTATTTAAAATCAATGTAATTATTTTTGAAATGAGAAAATATGAAAGGATCACAGTGATCCTACAAATATACTTGCATATGTAAATGAAATCAGAAATATACATATTTCATCCCTTATCCTATCTAGTCTAAGATTAAAAAATAAAATTAGATAGTCTCAAGCAACTCACATCTGAGAGATTCAGTAGTGTTTTGGCTGTTACTGTTATATAGGTCCAGTTACATGAAACTGACATGACCATACCTAAGTCTTCCAATTTGTCACTTCTGATGGTCTGAGGTGAGTGCTGCTCTGAGCTTAGAAAATATTCTCCATAGAAAGATACATATAAAAATTATCAACTATTAGATCAATTTATTCAGACAGTTCTCTGGGCATCTATTCAAAGTTATTTCTTCCCCAATGTAGACTCGCTGTCTCAGGATGGAGGAACCATTCTTCATCCTATTGTTCATACACTTCACGTGAAAGCATGGTACATCCAACCACAATCATTACCACCCCCCATTTTCAACACATCTTATAGAGTACCAGAAGAATCTCTACAAGATGCTCCTGTGACACAAAATGGCACTGTTTCACCATTTTTGCCACTTTCAGGAACTGGGATTCTTTAAAGCACCTAGTTGTATGTATCATGGACTATCTTCAGCATTTCTGTTCACAGTATTCAGTGTTCTTTTTTCCTGAATTTACTTGTTTGCACTTACAAATAGGTCAGCTTGCTATCCTGCCATGGGTGTGATGCACAGAGACCACAATAAAGAACAGGTTCTTATTTGTAAAGTCACAGATCCCACCTTCCTTCCCTACAAATAAGTGCCTTTTTCTCTTGTTCATTCTGTTTTGGGGGAGAACTGATGAGGAAAGATTGTCTCCAGCTGTTTCAGCTGTTTCTACCTCTGGCTTCAGGGTGGATGGAGTCAAAGCCAGAAAAAGCATTTAGACTTCACTCTAGAAGTTTCCAGTCAGGCCCAAGTATTCTAGCATGTGTGTGATTGTACAGAAGACCACTCAAAGAATACCAGTTACCAGCTACGTCAATAGGTGCCAAGGGTTTGAGAAAAGTTAAGAGCCCAACAAAGTTTTATTCATGGTGTGAGCTTTCATGTGCAAAACACACTTCATCACACATTGGAATGGAATGAAATTAACAGTCCTAATATGAGAACAAGATAGATGCAATGGATGTTGCAGGGCTAATACAGACCAGGCCCCAGTCCTCTTCAATTATATTGACCAAACTTCTAAGATCCCGAGTAACTGGGGCATGACAGTTGTTATTTCAGTATATAAAAGGGGGTAAGATCTGACCCTTCAAATTATTGTCTGATGTGTCTGTTAAGTGTGGTAAGTTATACGCCAGACATTTATACTGGAAGCTATGGGACTGGATTGACAGGGAGTTCTGGTGGATGAGTGTATGGTCCTAGAGAGCCCTACTCCTGCTCCCAGATGCTGAAACCACAGCCACCTGGGCCAACCAGGAGCCTCAAGGGATCCACACTGTTTACCACTTCTGTTCCCAGGCACTGAAACAACAGCCAGCCAGGAGCCTCAAGGGTTCTAAATCTATTATCAGAGGCTTTTCAGCTTCCCAGCTTCTCCTCTGGAGCTATCTGCAAGTTCTCAGTAAGTAACTCTGGACACTAGAAGATAGGAAATGTCCCAAATTTAGTAAACTGCTCAAGTTATAAAGAGCGTATGCTGGACTGGAAGCATTCTTAAAGCATACACAATGGCAATTATAAAAGAAAGAGTCTCGCTCATCAAATGCAGGTCCACTGTATGGTTCTTACACACAGACTTGCAGAAGAAAGTCTATCCTGTACCAGGCAGTTCACATTGTGGGAGGATCAACAACATAGCTCCTTCTCAGCTGTTGATGGAACAGTCAACCTCCCACTCCCTGAGTGAGGCATGTTTTCAGACATCCTTGCCTCAGCCTATGAACCCATTAGCCAATCAGGACATGCTTAGCTAATTGGCACCAGTAAGTTGAAACAGGGGGGGAGGGGGGTGGGCTCCCTCTTGGGTATCCTGCCCCCCCCAGGGAAAGTGTATGCGCAATACATAGCCTCTCCTTTCCCGGTGTAGTGAACGCCGCGTGGTCACTGTCCGGTTATGCCTGGCAGATGGTCACTGCAATGGCCTCTCCTGCATTACTGCATCCGTGGCAACACCTTCCCGCTGGTCCCCTCCCGTTTCTCACAGAGTTTGCCATGTCATGGTGCGACCGAATGTCCAGCGGTATAACTGGATGGGCAGGCTGGGCTCACCAACCTCGCCAGCCAAGGGAAGGAAAACTCTAACATCAAACCCGGGCAGATAGAGCTCGTTAATGTAACACCTACCACCTGGAGGATTCTCTGCTGGCGTCCCGGCTTACTGGGCCATGGCAGATGACCCCAAGGTGAAAGGGTGGAGCCAGTACCGCGCACACTGTGCTTCACCTAAAAATTCCTCTGCGCAGGCCTGAAGGGCATATCCGCATCCACAACACATCAAGTCCTGCAGCGATGGGCAAGGGGCGAAACGGCAGGTGGAAGATGCCACTGGAAGCCGCAGTTCCGATCCTGCATGTAGGCGGTTCAGGGTATTGGTCGCCTGATGCTGACCCGGAGACTAAAGCATTTTTCGGCAGCACCCTGAACGACCAAGCAACCTTATCTAGGGACAGCACTGCTTGCTCCGCATGGAGAGGGGCCTAGAAAAGGTGGCCTAAACAAAGCTCGTCTCCCCCCCCCCCCAGTTGGCTAGCCGCGGTCAACGGGCATCCTTACTTGCGGTCAAAAAATAACAACAAAGAAAAGGCATGCACCTGCCTCACAAAGTGTGCAAAGACTAAAGCTTGCGTGTTGGAACATTAGAACCATGCTTGACACAGTAGACAGTGGTCGCTTTGAATGACGCTCTGCTCTAGTTGCCCACGAACTTCTCAGGTTGAATATTGACATAGCAGCTCTTAGTGAGGTCCGTTTCCCTGAGGAAGGTAGTCTTCAAGAACACGGTGCTGGCTATACCCTCTACTGGTCGCGTAAGTCAAAGACTGAGGGCCGCCTTTCTGGCGTTGGCTTCATGGTCAGGAACTCCATTGCCTCCAAACTCGAAAACCTGCCAACAGGTCACTCAGATCGCATCATGTCCATGCGCCTCCCACTTAAAACAAGCAGCATGCAACACTCTTCAGTGTGTATGCCCCAACCCTTCAAGCAGATCCTGCAGAAAAGAACAAGTTCTATGCTGATCTACGCAACCTCGTATGGAAGACCCCTACAGAGGACAAGGTGATCATCCTTGGCGACTTCAATGCCAGAGTAGGTAAAGACTCGGAAGCCTGGAAAGGAGTACTTGGAAAACACGGCATTGGCAACTGCAATGATAACGGGCACCTCCTGCTAGAATTCTGCACGGAGTACCAGCTCACCATCACCAACACTATTTTTCAGCAGAAGAACAGCCTGAAGACAACCTGGATGCACCCACAGTCCAAGCACTGGCACCTTATCGACTACATTCTGGTGCGCCAGAGAGACCTTCGAGATGTCTTACACACTCGAATAATGCCCAGTGCGGAATGTCATACGGATCATCGTCTTGTACGCTGCAATCTCCGTCTTCACTTTAAACCCACACCCAGGAGAGGAGGTATCCCTCGGAGGAAGCTTCAGGTTGGCAGCCTTCAGTCAGCCGAAGTTAAAGCTGCCTTCCAGGCAAAACTCCAGACAAGAATTGAGGACCCCAGTTGCCCCACAGACCCTTCTCCAGAAGCACTCTGGGAACATCTAAAAACTACCATCCTGTTGACCTCTGAAGAAGTCCTCGGGTTCTCCACAAGGAAGAACAAGGACTGGTTTGACGAGAACAATCAAGAGATCCAAGAATTACTAGCGAAAAAGAGATCTGCCTACCAAGCACATCTTGCTCAGCCCTCCTGTCCTGGTAAAAAAGCAATCTTTCGCGCTGCATGTAGCAACCTCCAGCGCAAGCTTCGAGACATTCAGAATGAGTGGTGGACCAAGCTTGCAGAGAGAACCCAGCTGTGTGCAGACACTGGTGATTTAAGAGGGTTCTACGAAGCCCTGAAGGCAGTATATGGCCCATCATATCAGGCTCAGAGTCCCTTGCGTAGTGCAGACAGCCAAGTGCTCCTCACAGACAAGGTATCCATACTGAACCGGTGGTTGGAGTATTTTCAGGTTCTCTTCAGTGCCAACCGCGTAGTTCAAGATTCAGCAATCCACCTCACCCCACTTCAACCAGTGAAAACAGAGTTGGATGAGATCCTCACCCTAGAAGAGACTGTTAAAGCCATCAAGCAACTGAAAAGTGGCAAGGCAGTGGGAGTTGATGGAATCCCACCAGAGATCTGGAAGCATGGGGGCACAGTACTACATAGCACACTTCACAAAGTACTTGTCACCTGCTGGGAACAAGGCAAACTACCACAGGACTTTCGCGATGCAATCATCATCACTCTACACAAGAACAAAGGGGAAAAGTCAGACTGCTCCAACTACTGGGGGATAACCCTGCTCTCCATCGCAGGCAAAATCCTTGCCAGAATACTCCTGAACAGACTGGTGCCCACCATTGCAGAAGAACTCCTCCCAGAGAGCCAGTGCGGCTTCAGAGCTAACAGGAGCACCACCGACATGGTATTTGTTCTCAGGCAGCTCCAAGAGAAATGCAGGGAACAGAACAAGGGTCTATATGTGACTTTTGTCGACCTTACCAAAGCTTTCGATACCGTTAGCAGGAAAGGCCTGTGGCAAATTTTGGAACGTTTAGGATGTCCCCCAAGGTTCCTCAGCATGATCATCCAGCTACATGAAGACCAGCGAGGCCAAGTCAGACACTGCAACAACCTCTCGGAGCCCTTCCCAATAGGCACAGGTGTAAAGCAAGGCTGCGTTCTCGCGCCAACTCTCTTTACGATCTTCTTTAGCATGATGCTTCAAAGAGCCACAGTAGATCTAGATGATGACGATGGTGTCTACATCCACTATCGCACCGATGGCAGCCTGTTCAACCTGAGGCGACTAAAGGCTCACTCCAAGACAATGGAAAAACTTATCCGAGAGCTACTATTTGCTGATGATGCTGCCCTCGTCTCCCACTCAGTATCAGCTCTGCAGCATATGACGTCCTGCTTTGCAGAGGCTGCCAAGCTATTCGGCCTAGAAGTTAGTCTGAAGAAGACAGAAGTTCTCCACCAGCCTGCACCCCAGGAAGATTATCACCCTCCCTGCATCACTGTGGGTGAATCAGTTCTGAAGACAGTCCAGCAGTTCAGCTACCTGGGGTGCATCATCTCCTCAGATGCCAAAATCGACAAGGAGATTGACAACAGGCTGGCAAAGGCAAACCGTGCATTTGGCCGACTGCAAAAAAGAGTGTGGAGCAACAAGCATCTGAAAAAAGGCACAAAGATCAATGTTTACAAAGTGGTTGTGATGACAACCCTCATCTACGGCTCCAAATCGTGGGTTTTATACTGTCATCACCTGCGACTCCTTGAGCGCTTTCATCAGCGCTGCCTTCGCACCATCCTCAACATCCACTGGAGTGACTTTGTGACCAACACTGAAGTCCTCAAGAGGGCGGAGGTTACAAGCATCGAGGCACTGCTGTTGAAGACGCAGCTGCGCTGGGCAGGGCATATTTCTAGGATGGAAAACCACCGCCTTCCCAAGATTGCTCTGTATGGCGAACTTTCCACCGGCCATCGAAATAGAGGGGCACCAAAGAAGAGGTACAAGGACTCCTTGAAGAAATCCCTTGACACCTGTCGCATCAACCATCACCAGTGGTCTGACCTAGCTTCAGATCGCAAAGCATGGAGGCACACCATCCACCAGGCTGTCTCTTCCTTTGAGAACGCACGCATAGCTGGTCTTGAGGACAAAAGGAGATTGAGGAAGAATCGCACTGCTACAGCACCAACCCCAAATCAGACTTTTCCCTGCAGCCACTGTGGCCGGATCTGCCTGTCCCGCATTGGTCTTGTCAGCCACCAGCGAGCCTGCAGCAGACGTGGACTACTGCACCCTTCTTAAATCTTCGTTCGCGAAGTCAAGCCGAGAGAGAGAGGTTGAAACAAATTAGAGAAACTCCCGAGGATAGTACTCTTAACAGTCAAAAGGCACAAGTGAATGTAGTTAAAAGAAACACATTGCTTTTAGCAGGCCAGGCCAGGGGCCCAAAAAAAACTTACAGGCTATGGAAACTGATAAACCCAAACAACATATAAAGGCTTAATGACAGCTGTTCCTTACAATGAGCAAGCAAAGATTCAGAAGTTTTGGACCAATTGGTCCACATTGGACCAATGCTTGATTCTATGTCAGCTAATGGGAAAATACACTGCTAGACCACAAGGGCTGTATATGTAGCCTTTGTGGACCAGGCCTCTTATAACAGATGCTGCATGGCTTAACTATATGTTAAATGAAGATGCATGTAACTGAATTCTAATAGTCTTTCTTCCTTCCAAGAAAGTAATTTTCCTTCCCCAATCACTGCCTCCCAAAGTTGAGTTTTTATGTAACATGTAGTTGAGCCCTGAGGATTCTCATTTCCTTTCTAAACACATCGTTTTCCAGTCTTCAGCCTCAGGATTAGTTTACTGCCATGGCTTCCCTCTGCTCTTCTCTTGTAGAATCCTAATGTGTGAAATTATAACCATGGGTCATTTGCCACCAAGCTCCAGGGAGCTGTCCGCATCTAGGCTATTCAGCATTTTAAAATGATGGCTGTCATAAAAGTTTATTGGGCAGCCAGCTTCTGGAAGCTGTAGTCCTCTCGCCTTTGGACCTGAAAATAGCAGGATTACATTGGGAGAGACAGTGGGCAGTGGGAAGTCCTTATGTGTTATGTGAGGGGCCAGATTGCTTAAAAAGAGTTACACACAGTGCAAGTTCTGTTTGAATGAGAGCCTGGAGAAGATTATAACGTAAACTGGAGTCCAGCATGGACCTTCTGGTATTATAGTTGACACAGAGTTGAAGACAGCTTGAAGCTTTGTGGATAAGCAAAGGAGTCATTAGACATGGAAACTGTAATATGGCTATAGGACAGAAAGAAGAAATACCTTAAGCCCTTTGGTTGCAGTGTAAGAGGAGGTGCCTGAGAAATGTGAGAATTTTCTTTACATGAGAGAAAAGGAGTACTACGTGCAATTAGCCTAGCACCCCCTCCCCCCCCTTTTTTTGCCTATTAGGAATAAACTCCCCTCTCCTTAGCTGTCATTGGCTAACCACATTTTTCTGTGTGTGGTATGGGAATAGGAGACTTGCTTATGCCCTGCAGCATATGATTTCATTACCCTTATTGTTCTTAGCTTTATAGCTACAAATGTTATTAAATGTCATAAAATTGTCCAGTTCTTTTAAGTCTAGCCTCAGTATTTGTCTCAATTTGCCATTGCATAAACAGGGAAGCAAAGTCTGTCTCAGAAAAAAAATAAGACAATAACAATCGACCTAAATTTTCAAACTCAACCTGAAAATAGTGAATAAATACACTATATATTTTGAATGTATAGGAGGCTTTAATAGAGAACAATACTGGCCAAGCCTTTCCCTATGTAGACACTGCAAAATCATCTTATTCAGAATTTGCTTATTTATTTTATTTTTAATATTGTGTTGTCTGTTTGATAAATAGCCTTTTGTATTCTTTTCCTCTTGAGATGGGGTTTTGTTCAGTTTGTTAGGAAGCATTTTCCCCTTGCATCTCCCAGAAAAAAAAAAACCATTCCCCATGTCTTTTTCCTCTCATAATTGCATGTTAGGCTGATTGTAGAAGTGTAGCAGTAGAGAGGAGAGTCCATGCTTCTGTGCTGCCCTATAGACAAGAGCATGGCTGATATTGAAGGCATGCCTAAAGATGTTTAGGCAGCGAGCATATTTTTGCTTGCCCACGGAGCTAAATGGATGCTGAATGGCTTCAGGATGCTCTGTGGAATCTGATGCCTCCTGGTGGCTCACTAGATGAGCTAGTGGAGGACTGGTATTCCTGGTTCTCTGAAGCCATCAACAAGTTTGCCCCCTGGCACCCTCTCCAACCTCCTGCCAAAGCAGCCTCATGGTATACTTTAGAGTTCCTTGGATGAAACCAGTGCTGAGATGGCTAGAGTGAATGTGGCAATGTATTCATAACAGAGTATGAAGAACATCTTATAGAATGTTTATGAAGGTCTATGAGATGGCTGTGAAAGCCACCAAGAGACAATTATATGCGGCCTCCAGTGCATCTGCAAAGTCACACCCGGCCCAATTGTTTAGAATCATTTGATTGCTTATTTCACTGCCATAAGGCAATCAGAATGGTAGGGAATTGGATATTGGCTGAGAGGCATTTGCGACTTATTTTCTGAATAAAATCTTATAATTCTGCCAGAATATGGTTGATACAGTAAGGGAACTGGAAGCCCCTTGTCCACCTTCAGGTCCAACCTTGGACCATTTTCAGCTGACTCTCTCAGGAGGATATCTACAACTGTGAAGCCAACCACTTGCCTTCTTGACCCATACCCTTCCTGGCTGATTAAAGCCTGCAAGGAAGTCATTCAGGAAATTATCTTGTCCTTTTCTCCTGGGATCTTCCTAGCGGGGCTGAAGGAGGCAGAGTTCATCCACTCTTGAAGAAACTAGCATTGGACCTACGGTCCTGGCCAACTACCACCCAGTTTCAAATTTACAGTTTCTGGATAAGGTAGTTGAGAGAGCAGTGGCTGAACAGCTCCAGGCTTTCCTGGAGGACAAATCCATCTTTGATCCATTGATCTCAATATAAGAGGCTCATTATACAGTTTCTGCCTGGGCCACAGGCCAGAGACGGTGCTCGTCATCCAAACAGATGACCTCCAGAGACACCTGGATCAGGATGGGTCAGCACTGCTGTTAGTTCTAGATTCTACAACAGCATTCAACATGGTCAGTCATCTTCTGGCCCACTGCCTCACTGAGATAGGAGTTTGGGGATCTGCCTTGCAGTGGTTTTCCTCCTTTTTCCATAATCAGGGACAGAGGGTGGTGCTTGGTGAGGGAGTATCCCTGCATTATCCACATGAATGTGGAGTGCTTCAGGGGGCAATTCTCTCACCAATGTTATTTTATATGTGTATGAGCCCCCTTGCCCAGCTGGTCCAGGGGTTTGGGCTGGGTTGTCACCAGTATGCGAATGACACCCAGCTCTATCTGTTGATGGACAACTGCCTGGACTCTGCCTCAGAAAATCTGACCAGGGCATTGGGGGCCATGGCTAGATGGCTACAGCAGAGCCAGTTAAAACTTAACCCACTGAAGATGGAGGTTGGGGAGGGGAGAGTTTAGTTGGGAATCAGGCTGTCCACCTTGGATGGTGCATTGCTTGTGCCAATCCAGCAAGTGAGAAGTCTGGGAGTGCTCCTGAATGCCTCATTTTCCATGGAGGCTCAGGTCACCAGAGTTGCCATATCTGCCTTTTATCGTCCCCAGCAGTTTAGTTAACTGGCCCTATACATCTCCTCGCAGGACTTGGCTACAGTGACCCATGCAATGGTCACTTCCGGGCTTGATTACTGTAACTCACTCTTAATGGGTTTTCCTTGTGGTTCATGCAGAAACTCCAGCTGGTGCAAAATGCAGCGGCACAGCTGCTGACTGCGCTGCCTGTGTGGGCGCACAATCAGCTAGTGCTACGTGTTCCACTGGCTACTGATTGAGTACCAGATCCTCTTTGAGGTACTGGTATTGATCTTCAGAGCCTTGCACAACCTGGGACCAATGTACCTGAGGGACTGCCTCTCTCTCTCTATGTCCCCCATAGAGCCTTGCACTCTGCCAAGTGAGATCTGCTGGCTATCCCTCGCCTGGGGACATCCACTTAACCTTGGCCAGGACCAGGGCTTTTCTGTTCTGCTAGGTCTTCGGCTGATATGGCAAGCGTCCAATAAAAAAGTCTGCCTCCCCTGCTGAAGACACTACTTCTATACAGCCCAGATTAAACAAACATCAGAATCTAGCAGCACCAGTTTCTGAGACTGTACCTGCAACAAATGGTACATTTTTAATTTTTTATGTAATGTATTTTAATTATTAATTGCTTATGTTCACCAAATGACCTAATTACTGTCTGTGATCTATGTTCCCTCTAAGCTGTGGAGTCTTGTGAGCAAAAATTCCACTTTGTGAGTTATTGGCATTAAAGCCATAAGCTATTGCATAAATTAGTTTGCTCTGGGGTCAGTTTTCCTGAGCTAAGACAAAAAATGTGTGAGCTGGAGGCTAAAAAACTGTGAGCTAGCTCACACTAACTCAGCTTAGAGGGAACATTGTCTATGATCCACCCTGAGCCCGCTCACGGAGACGGCAGAATATAAATCTGTAAAAAAAACATACAGGTTATTATGGAGGAGGACAAGGGCAATGGGCAAATTTTCTAGCTCTCATGTTAGTGTTTTTCTGGTGCCAATAGTAACTTTTTTTATCAGTGAGATAACAAAATGTTTTACTTTTTTTTTCATTTATCCTTGGAATTTTTTTACAGTAGTTTGGTGAGTGTCCTGTGGTAACCCAGTGAGCTTTGGTGTAGTGGTTAAGCATGTGGACTCTTATCTGGGAGAGCCGAGTTTGATTCCCCACTCCTCCACTTTCACCTGCTGGAATGGCCTTGGGTTAGCCATAGCTATCACGGGGGTTGTCCTTGAAAGGGCAGCTGTTGTGAGAGCCCTTTCAGCCCCACCCACCTCAAATGGTGTCTGTTGTGGGGGGAGAAGATAAAGGAGATTGTAAGCCGCTCTGAGTCTCTGATTTAGAGAGAAGGGCGAGGTGCAAATCTGCAATTCTTCTCTTCTTCTTCTTTATTGTAGTATCCTTCACCCTAAGTTTCAGACAATGCCCATCCCTTCAGAGATGCTCAGCAAGCCTGCTTGTGGGGTGAAGTTGACAGATTGTTCATCACAAACTTTTCAGTTGATCACTGAGCCATGTGCTGCACTTGAGCTGTTGGACTGCGCCTCCATTTTCTGGGTGGACACCTTTCTAATGAACATCTCATGCTTTTCTCCTGTACTTCTGTGTAAGGCAACTGTGGTCAGTCTCAAAGTATAAGAAGCTCATTATTCAAACTCATTCTCTCTGGCATCTATCTCAATCAGGATTGCTTCAATAAGTTAAAAGGTAAGAATTTCAAAGCCAGATCGGAGATATAGTTATCCAGAGATTCCAGTTAGGGCCAAGTCATTACCAGTGAACTAGTATGGGACTGCCTTGAACTATGCAATTATCAGGCAATGTGAATCCTGTGGATTCACTAAGCCCAGTATAAATACTGGAAGTTTGACTTTCTACCATAATCTGGTTAATACAGCAATATCAGAAAATTACATGTTTTTATGGTCCACGTTTCTCAGGCTGTCAGCCACTCTTCCTCATGATAAATGTTATGAGCTTTTGAACCAGTTTGGTTCAGAGATCATAAGTAAGGCAACATGGTACATTACGTACATAACATTGCAAGAAACTATACACTCTGACTGATTTTTGACTAACCAAATTGAGCAAAAAATGTATGCATCCTATGTCAACCACAACATTTATAAATTAAAACACAATTCAAAAGTTGAGAATCATCTTTCCTAACAGTCCTGACTCTTAAGAACGTAAGAGAAGCCATGTTGGATCAGGCCAATGGCCATCCAGCCCAACACTCTATGTCACACAGTGGCCAAAGAAAAAGCATTCTGGTGCCATCAAGCAGTCCATCAGTGGGGCCAAGATGCTAGAAGCCCTCCCACTGTTGCCCCCCCAGGCACCAAGACTACAGAGCATTACTTCCCCACACAGAGAGTTCTATCAACACCCTGTGGCTAATAGCCACTGATAGACCTCTGATCCATATGTTTATCCAATCCCCTCTTGAAGTTGTCTGTGCTTGTAGCTGCCACCGCCTCCTGTGGCACTGAATTCCATGTGTTAATCAGCCTTTGGGTGAAGAAGTACTTCCTTTTATCCATTCTAACCCGACTGCTCAGCAATTTCATTGAGTGTCCATTCGTTCTTGTATTGTGAGAAAGGGAGAAAAGTACTTCTTTTTCTACCTTCTCTATCCCATGTATAATCTTGTAAACCTCTATCATGTCACCCCTCAGTCGACGTTTCTGCAAGCTAAAAAGCCCCAAGAGGTTTAACATTTCTTCATTGGGAAAGTTTTGCAACCCTTTAATCATTCTAGTTGCCCTTTTCTGCACTTTTTCCAATGCTATAATATCTTTTTTGAGGTTCAGTGTCCAGAACTGCACACAGTACTCCAAATGAGGCCACACCATCAATTTATAAAGGGACTTAATATATAACTAGGAATTTCTATAGTTGGTGTTTTCCCAAGAAATATTCTGCTTTTTTAAACAGTAGTTTTATCATCACTAGATAATGTGATAGCTTTTGCAAAAATAATTTCCCTTCAGCACATAGTAAGTTCTTGTCTACTTTATACAGCCTCTATCCTAAATATGGTAGATACAGCTTACATTTCAGCAAACAAAGTTAAAAACTTATGGCTTTCAGTGATACCCCAGGGACAGACAATCTCAGCATCCATGCCAAATGGTTGCATGCCAGACTATTTTGCTCAGCACACTACTCTGGGTTCTTCAAGCCCTCACAGTGAGACTTGGTGAGCCTATGACCTAGCAGGACTGGGCTATCAGGAAGGAGGATGAATGAAGAAGTGCTAATGGTACCCTTCTAAGCCCTGAGTGCCCTTCTAAGATTTCCTGCCCCATGGAAGGGAAATCAAAAGGCATTTAAATGCCCTCTGAGCTGTCTCATGGGAGATTCATGGGTGGATTATGTTTCCCCAAGGCTGGATTGTGTTCGAACCAGGGTTCATACTCATCCCTAGACATCACCACAAGGCCCCCCCCCCAAAGATCCACAGCACCCCAAAGCCACATTTTCTGGCTATGGGAGTGCCCAAATGTATGAGGGAGCATCATTAATTCATAATTCACAGCCAGTGATGTTTTGTGGTGGATGGCCCTAACTAGAGATGGTGGTGCAGGTCACAAGTATGATTTTCACAGTGATTTAACTGAGACTCCTTGCTTCTGGAAATGGCTGTGTCTATTTTCACAAAAGTCTCCTTCAGATGAGACCACAGTCTAGCCTATGCTGGCTCTGGCAAAACAAGACTAGCATTGTGCATTTCAGATTCTACATTCTGACCTTAGCAGAGAAGAAATAATTTGTTGGTTTCAGAGGGCAAACAACCCAGCCATCTTAAGGAGGAAAAGAAAGTGTGTTGTTTTACAACAGTCATTTATCAGCTCTCATTTGTAGGTAAATGATAACGGGTAGTAGTTTATGGGTTTATGCAGCCCCGTGGCACAGAGTGGTAAAGCTGCAGTATGGCAGTCTGACTCTCTGCTTACGACCTGAGTTCGATCCCGATGGAAGCTGGGTTCAGGTAGCCGGCTCAAGGTTGACTCAGCCTTTCATCTTTCTGAGGTCGGTAAAATGAGTACCCAGCTTGCTGGGGGGGAAGTGTAGATGACTGGGGAAGGCAATGGCAAACCGCCCTGTAAAAAGTCTGCTGTGAAAACATCATGACGTAACATCACCCCAGAGTCAGAAACAACTGGTGCTTGCACAGGGGACTATCTTTTATCTTTTTAGTTTATGGATAGTGTACTGTTGGTTAGTTAGCAAGCAGTCAGATATGAATAAGAGAGGCAGGAGAAATGTGATCCTTTATTGGAAGCCAGCAACATAATCTCAAGCAATAATGTACTGCGAAGAAGAGGAGCTTTGGAGTTCCCCCAGTGTTGTTTGAAATCCCCCAGATTTCTAGATTTGCTTTCTCTATAAGTTCAGCAGCTATTGTTGTTGGAGGAGAAAAGCCCTAAGACTAAACTTATATCACTACTATATTAACATGATGTGCTCTCTTCAGGTTCCAACCACTGCCCATTTAGAACAGCTACTAGTCCCGGGCAGATGACTGCTTTGACTGTAGTACTTCAGGCTTTTATGGAATGGTTTTGTTTCATCAAAAAGTTGTGACAGAAAAGTTAGCATGTCATATGAGGCAAGGTTGCCCTCTATCTTCATTGATATTTATAATGACATTAGAAATTTTGCTTAGACAAATACAAGATGATAAAGAGATAGAGGGGCTAAAATTGGGAGGGTTTTCCTATAAATATAGAGCGTTTGCCGATGATGTAATGTTTATTAATGAAAATCCGCTAACTGTGACACCATTGCTGCTTCGTAAAATACAGGAGTATGGAGAATTGGCTGGCTTTTATATAAATAAAGAAAAATCGAAAATTTTGTGCAAAAATATGTTAAAGAGTCGACAGGAGGAACTGCAAAGTGTAACAGAGTGTGAGGTCACTTCAAAAGTAAAATATCTAGGCGTGGAAGTTACCATGAAAAATTCAGATTTGTATAAAAATAATTATGAAAAGCTTTGGCGAAAAATTGAAGAAGATTTGACTAAATGGAATAAACTGAATTTGTCTTTGCTGGGCAAAATCGCTGCAATTAAAATGAATGTTCTACCAAGAATTATGTTTTTATTTCAAACAATTCCAGAAGTGAAGGACAACAAACAATTTACCAAATGGCAAAGAAAAGTTTCAGAATTTGTAGGGGCGGGAAGAAAACCAAGGATTAAAATGAAAATTCTAACCGATGCTAAAGAAAGGGGAGGTTTTCAACTACCGGATCTAAAATTGTACCATGATACAGTGAGTTTGGTTTGGTTTAAAGAGTGGATGACACTATTAAATAAGAAACTGTTGGGTTTAGAAGGTCATGGTAATATCTTTGGTTGGCATGCATATATGTTGTATGGGAAAAATAAGGTGGATGTTTTTTTCTCACACCATTATATAAGAAGAAACTTGCTAAGTACTTGGTTAAAATATAAAAAATATGGTGATGAGAGAAAGCCATTATGGACTATACCAACAGAAGTAATTAAATTATCCTCAGAGACAAGTGAAGGGATGTGGTTAACATATAATCAACTATTAAAAATACATGTCGGAAAGGTGGAACTAAAATCAGCCAAAGAATTACAATATAAATATAATTGGTTTCAATTGCAACAAATTAAGAGTTTGGTGGAACAGGACATTAAAATGAAGGTATAAGACAGGAACAAACAACAACAACAACAAAATTTTATTTATATCCTGCCCTCCCCACCGAAACAGGCTCAGGAGGCCGCTAACAGCATCAAATACAGTAAATTATACAATAAATATTTAAAAACAGTAATTAATTTAAACATTTTAATTTAAAATTTCTAAAATTAACATTCTGGTGCTATTTCAGCATGATGGTGAAAGTCATTTAGGCGAGTCCCTCTGTCATTTTAATCAGTGAAGACCATCCCAAAAAGGATGGTCTTGCAGGCCCTGCGAAACTGTTCAAAGTCCCTCAGGGCCCACACTTCTTCCGGGAGCTGGTTCCATAGGTGTGGGGCTACAATAGAGAAGGCCCGCATGCGAGTGCTCTGCAGTTTTGCCTCCTTCGGCCCGGGGATGGTCAGTTGGTTCTTCCCTGCTGACCTCAGTGCTCTCTGGGGTTCATATGGGGAAAGACGGTCCCTCAGGTAGGCAGGTCCTCGGCCATATAGAATTAGAAAAAATGCTGTTGGGAGAGAATGAAAAATTGATCTCAAGGACTTATAAATTATTATTGAAGTGGTCTACAGAAGATGAAGTAGTTAAATCTCAAATGATAAAATGGGCAATTAATTTTAATAAAGAAATACAAATGGAATCTTGGGAGTATCTATGGAAGAACTCTATGAAGATATCGACATGTTACAACATTAAAGAAAACATTTAAAATGCTGTATAGATGGTACATGACACCTAAGAAATTGGCAAAAATGAACAATCAGATGTCAGATAGATGTTGGAAATGTAAAAAACATGAAGGATCTTTCTACCATATATGGTGGACCTGTGAAAAAGCAAAACAATTTTGGCAAATGATTCAGAAAGAAATGTCAGAAATTTTGGGCTATGATATTAAGAGGTCTACAGACTCTTTTTTGTTGGGATTACAAATGGAAAGTTTTCCGAAACAAGATAGAACAATGGTGTGGTACCTGCTTTCAGCTGCAAGAACATTGTATGCGCAGTCATGGAAGCAAGCTAAAATACCAGAACAATGGGACTGGATCGTAAAAGTTTTGTCATGGAGTGAAATGGACAAACTTGCAAGAATCTTAAAAGACTATGATCTGGAGAAGTTTAGAAAGGAATGGGAGAAATTTCAAAACTATGTTGAAAAACAATGGAAAGTAAGGGGACATTTAGTGATTTTTGGAGAAAAGTTGAACGGAATAATGGACTATAGTATAAAAAGTCTATAAAAGGAAATTTTTTGGAAAAATGAAGATGAATTCATAAAGTGAATGTTTTTTATTTTTTGCTTTAATCTCTTCTGTTTTGTTAATAAGGTTTTAATATGGAGATTCTTGATTTATTAAGTTACCTTGCTTTCTTTTTCTCTTAATTTTTAGTAGACACCAGCGGGGGTCAAAAAAGGGGGGGGAGGAGTGGAGAGGGGAAAAGTGATTTATTATTTATATTTGGTATTTTTGTTAATTTTTTTTAAAGATTATTATAACAATATATTGCAATTAATAAATTGTTTAAAACCCAGAAAAGTTAGCATGTCAGAAAGTGCATGTAAATTAAGAAATAATACCTATGCTTGTCTGCCTGAGAAATCGTTGGATAACATATATAATCTCTTGTACAGTAGAGTTTTATTTCTGTGCCCTCCAAATACATAGTACCAGTTCATTCACGAATAAACTCTCATCTAGTGAGACTGCAAATAGTCAACAGGAGATGGAAACTTTGATATACGCAGTAGTCCTGAGAAGCTGTGTTGATAATGGGTCAAGATCAAGTTCTAGTCTGTTTCCTTTGATGTTGCATGTTGCATTCTTGGGTTGTGGGAAATACTTGCTTGCCCATATTGCTTATCTTTTGGTGTATTTTACCACAGGATAGAATACAAAGCAGACATACAATCTCTAGAACTTAAATTTGTTCTGGGATTTCTCTTTTCTTTACAGGCACAGATTGTCTTTAGAATCTGGAAATGAAGCAATTCTGTTCTCTAAGAAAAATGAATCCCCTTAAATACTTGGTTTAGCAGAAAGCTGCACATGAATGTCTCTGAGACCTTTTCAGTGTGTTGGGATATATACAGAATAAATTTGGGGGCCATTTTATAATTGAACAGTAACATTAAAGCCACAATGTCAAAACAGCAGATGTGACTTAAGAAGAACAATGCTTTACCTGTGCCCTAAAATGAGAAATGCCTTTCTGTCAGAGGAGTTGAAGCTTCACTGGAATTGGTATCCTTCCTATGAAATTTGAGGGGAACCAGTTTTCCCTTCATTTCTCTAAAGACCATGACCACACAGCATCAGCAAAAATGTAAGATACACCATTTCTGTAGTGACATGTAGGAATTTCAGTTGATCTACTGTATTAGGTTTGTATTAATGCAGCAAGTAAGGTGGGGGAAATGCCCTGATCCCAAGGCCTTAGTGTGATTCTCCTGTCACCGGCTGTTTGTCTGCAGTGCTCTCTTTAATTCCCAGGAGATTTGTTTTAAAGCCCTAGCTGGAATTACCAACCACAGTTTTTACAGTATGTACTACTGAAAAGGTGGGTGGTGTTTCACTGCAGTGACCAGAGGACTGAGCTCCTGTAGCACTTGCTGTGTCTAAAAAAAATTTATGTCTTCCCATAAAACTCTGATCAATTACATCAACCCAACATTATAAAACATTACTTGTCAAGACTCTTATTTTATTTATACTTGTATCCAGATCATTGGCTTTCCATTGTCTTCCCTGTGTCTGGACTGGAGGGGCTTTGTGAGGAGATTAATGTATCCAAGTTCCTGGGCCTAAATTTCATGAGTTGCAAGATTTTAAGGTTTTAAGCTGCATTGTTTTTATGAATTGAAATGTATTGGTTTTAATGTTTAAATGTCAAGTATTTAATTGTTTTATACTTAAATTGTTAAATTGTTAATTGTTGGAAGCCGCCCTGAGCCACTTGTGGGAAGGGCGGGATACAAATCCCGAATAAATAAATAAATAAATAAATAAATAAATAAATAAATAAATAAATAAATAAATAAATACTAATGATGGTTGTCCCTCTTACATTATAGCAGTTGAGGAAGCAAGCTTATTTATATCCTTATTTTAAAGGAGTTCATTTCACAGCGGTTTTTTTCAGCCAGTAGAATAATGATATTCTCTGGCTCATGCCATAATAAAATCATTGAAATTTGTTGCAGAACCAATTTAATAAACTTATTTCTGCCTAGTAAATTTGCTGTGGTGTGGCCACTTCTATTATTTCCTTACCCTGTGATGCAATAGGCGAAGCATATAAGGCTAGCCAATGACTTCATGACTGAGTTGAAATTCGAACCAGAGACTTCAAATTTATAGCTTTTGTCTTAGCTGCACTTATGCCATATTGGACTGCATTAAAGAGCAGAGGGACACTGTTGCCTGCACCTTCTCTAAAATAGTTGAGGTGGCATAACAGATGTCATTGCATGCTGTGCACACTTATCACACTGCAGTCTTCATTCATTGGTCTTGCAGGCTTTGCTACACATTCTATTAATTATGGTGCTGTTAAAATAACATGTATGTTACAGATATAAGAAACGGTTGTTCTCTTACAAATGTTACTATGAATGGATATGTCACAAAATATTAGCATTCTAAGGGTGAACACTATCATTTCCTACAACCTAAATACCATTTCAAGAATTATTATCTCCATAGATTTATTATATAATCTGTCTTGTATACATAATTCTGCATTTATCATTAACTGACAATTAATGTCTGAAAATAAACCAGCACTGAGAATGTCCCAACCCTTTAAGAGGCAGCAGGTGACCTAATTTCCTCCCCTTCCTCCTTGTAGCACAAAGTAGGAATAGTTAGCTCTGAAATCCATTGACTGACAGCAGGAATGCACACAATTAATATGGGCAAAACACTTGGAAATCTAGATGATTATCAGATTAAAATATTTTCTATGCAATTTTTCATGCAATGTGTTAGGCATAAATAGATCAAAATCAATGCTCCATCAGTTTCAACAGCAGGTTACATTTAATTATATATCAAAAATACCTTATTTATTATTTTTGTATCAGTATTGCATCATTGTAGGTAGAAAAATCTGGATATTCATCATGAGTTGCTAAAAGGCTATAGAATTTAGATTTAGTCAGAATAATTATTTTCTCCCAAAATATGGCCTATTTTATTTACATAGGTGTATTTTTAATGTTGCCATCCTAAGCAGAGCTACTCACTTCTCTGGCTGTTGAAATCAATGTGCTTGGAAGGTTGTAGCTCTGCTTAGGATGGCAATGCCAGTATTTCAAATACACAAGTAACGCTGAAATACATAGAAAAGAAAAAAATTTCACCAAGTAGAGTGGGATGCATCACCATATGCTGGTAAAACAGTTATAAGGCAACAATTAGTGCCTTCAACACCTACAAGCCATATTGAACATGAAATTTGAAATTCTACCCCAGGGGTGTCGAACTCATTTGTTATGAAGGTTGGATCTGACATAAATGAGACCTTATTGGGCCGGGTCATGTCGGGCCAGGCCAAGCCACTTATATAAGATTAGACAGCAGAGATATAAATTTTAAAAAGAATATAGACAAACACAAATCTATTTTTTCAAAAACTTAAAACATGCTTAAAATGTTAACACTCATTGGTCTTAAAGATGCTTTCTTTGTATTTCTTCCATGGGATTCAGGGGACTTGGCAAAGGAAACTCTAGCTCTTTCCTTCCTTTCCCAGGAGACTGGGAGGGGGAGGAGCATCAGCCAATAGAAGGAAAAGAGGCTTGACTCAGTAGCTCTGTTCTGCAATTGAGAGAGACTGGCAAAGCAAGCTCTTCCTCCCCAAGGGAGGAGCCTCAGCCAATGGAGAAAATAGAGGTTTTGCTCGGTAGATCCTGTGGAATCAAGCAAGCCTGGCAAAGCAAACTGTCATGCATAAGGAAGCAAGATATAAGGTGAAGGAATCAGATGACAGTCAGTTGCTCAGGGGCCTGATAGGAGCCCTCCAGGGACCTGATTCAGCCCCCGAACTGCATGTTTTACATCCCTGTTCTATCCTTTGAAAGAAGGGGCAGATGAGTCCATTTCCTTCCCCTGCAGTGGGAAGTCCTTGCTGGCATTGCTAGAGGTCTCTGTTTTCATGTTACCCAGAAGGGCTGTCCCTTTGTACTCACAAAGTACTTACAGATCTCAAGATACTCCCAGGCTGCAGTTTGAGAAACATTGTTACAAATTGTGCCACTAGAGAGGCAATAGTTGCATTTGAGAAATGTGACTGAAAGTACAAAATACTTATCGATGTTCACAATGTTTACAAGACATCCTCAGTGTTCACAAGACTTTCTCAACAACCATGAGATTTTTTTTGGGGGGGGGGGAGTTTTAAGTGACAACTTCTGTTTTGCTGTCTGTGAGTACAGATATCTAGTTTTTGAGAAAACCTGAATAAAAGAGATATCCAAGAAAATGGTTGAACCATTTGGAGAATAAAATAGAAGCACTGGAGGGAGCTATTGAAAAATGGCAGTAGAGTTTCAGCTCAGAAGTGATGGGGAAATGGAATTCAGAAGTGGGGGGGGGGGGACAGAGGCAGATTAAGCAGACCTTTAATTGAATGAAAAGGTAAAATTGGTGGAACTAGAGAGGCAGTGGCTCATTTCTGGAGTTGTGAGGAATTACCATGTTTACACTAGTTCTTAATATGTTTCCTCAGAGTTTCTCTCTTTCATTTAAGAATATTATGACTTCCATTGTTGGTCAACTAGTGCTCCATCTTTCCGCATATATTCTTGTCCACAACAGAGCCAGAACTTAAGGCTGCAAAGGAAGCACAAGGTTGCTGTGGCGTGAGAGATCAGCTATCATTCATTCATTTCTAGCATTCAACAGATGATTGCAGGAATTCCCAAAGACTAGGGGTGCATTTCTGATTTCACGGGCCATTCCTTCATGGATTTATAAACTAGTTCTTGGGTGTTTAAAATGCAAGTTGTCTTCAGAAGTTTAGGTTGACTCGGATGCTTTTTTTTCACAAACACTTTTGCTTGAGGTATTTTAAAAGTTCCAAATATTTGTTTATGTTCTGCTCTTGCCTGTTATTTCATGTGGTTAAATTCCCTAGAGAACATCCTCTTAAAAGCTTCTTATTTTAGTTGGAATAGAGCATTTTAAAAATGCGCCTTCAAGTCACATCCCTTTGGAGTGCCGTATCAGAGGCTGTTGGCAGAGCTGTCACTAGAAGCTGTTACATATTTGTGTTCCTGTTGCTATGAGTAACCCAAATTATTCGCCTTGCTCTTGATTAATGCCAAGTTGCTTTTGAAGGCCTTGTTTTATGAACTTGTCCTTTGATGGCTGGTTGCTGTTGGGTTGTACTTGTGTTTGGTAGGAACAACCCCTCACTTGTTCCACACAAGGCAGTGCACGAAAATAGTTCTTTGCTTTATCACAATTCCCAGGCAATGTCCATGAGTGGGGGGAAGTTCTTCAGGGTTATGGGCATTTCTGAACAATGCTGCCTCTCTTCCCACATAAACTGCAGTCATTCCTCTGACCCTAGAATTGCTCTGTGCTCTCAATTGTCTGGCCTTAATTGAGCAACAGTACCATGTCATCTGTGCCAAAGCCACAAAAGCTATTTATTGAACAAGCAATAGAGCATTCTATGTACTAGAGTTTTAGAAGCTTATGGCTCCCATTAGTAAATGTTTCTTCTCAAGAGTTTATAAATTATCTCATTTATTCAAAGGAATTAATAATCACTACTTCTATTAAAATACTGTAATTGGAGCACAAATTGTAAAAAAAAGAAAATACAAAAACTAGCCACAAGCATAACAATTAAAATAGCAAAAAGTACCAACAGGATCATGTGTTCCTATTAAATTTAAATGCTTCATAACAAAATCTTTAAAAGCTTGTGAGAGAACAAGACAGTTTTGGTCTCTAATCAAAAAGCTTACATCCTTAACAGAGTCTACATTAGGGAGAAAGTATTCGTTAAACTATGCTAGGACCTATAGTTTGGACTGAAGTCAGAGCTTAAATGGCAGTCAATACAACTGAGAGAAAATAGAGTGAATATACTCCTTTCGTTCTGCTCTCAGCAAAACTTAAGACACCACAACTTTGTTTTGGTTGCTGCCAGACACTTCCAAAAAGTCTTCAAGGAGAATTCTTCGTGAAGCATGTTAAAGCAAACCAACTTTCTGTAGTTGCCACTTTAAATAGGAACAGAAATAATGTAGCATGGCATCCCCAGTTCAACCCCTCCAAATGTCTGATGACTGGCCACTGTGTTAAATGCTACTGAGATGTCCAGAATGCCCAGTAATATCAGCCCGCTTTCTCCTTCACACCCAGATGCTGCTTTCAACCAGGGCAACAACAGCAATTTCTGTTCTGAACTCAGACCTAAACCTGGACTTCCAGTGTAGCCCTAAGCAGTTACACCCTTCTAAGTCCATTGACATCAGTGGTCTCAGAAGGGTGTATCTCTAATTAGACAGCACTGTATATATGGGCCTGGAAAATCGGCATGCTGAAAAAATGTCTGGAACTGAGCAGCCAGCACTTGCTTAACTAACTTGTCCAGAAAAGACAGATTTAGAGATCACTTCAGTGATATTTTTTAAAAAGCAGTGGCTGAATCACAGCTTCCATCAATACTGGAGAGGCAGCTTTCTCAAGGGGGATATTGATGCAGCTGTCACTAGCAGCACTAATAACTCCCAGCTTGTGTTAGACAGGTAAGGCAGAGGGATAGCACACAGCTGGTCAGCTGTACTTCTCCAGATTTCTAGTCCATATCTTCATGCACTACAAGCTCAAGCTGAACTTATTAACATTGTTCTGGAACTAATTCTCTAATTTCTTGGTGGAGGAGGTTAAAGTTTGTTAAGTAACCTTCTCTGATTGTTAATCTGGAATCATTTGAAATGCCAACAGACTGTGTAAAGCAACCTTATGCTTCTCTTTGTCCCTGACTTAGAGAAATCAGTTTAATAAGTAGACTCTTGACATACTCCCAGGCAGGACTCTTTTTTGTAGAAAAAGCCCAGCAGGAACTCATTTGCATGCGAGGCCACACCACTATTGGCATACTAGCCACACATAAGAACATAAGAGAAGCCATGTTGGATCAGGCCAACGGCCTATCCAGTCCAACACTCTGTGTCACACAGTGGCAAAAAAAATTATGTATACACACACACTGTGGCTAATAGCCACTGATGGACCTGTGCTCCATATTTTTTATCTAAACCCCTCTTGAAGGTGGCTATACTTGTGGCTGCCACCACCTCCTGTGGCAGTGAATTCCACATGTTAATCACCCTTTGGGTGAAGAAGTACTTCCTTTTATCCGTTTTAACCTGTCTGCTCAGCAATTTCATTGAATGCCCACAAGTTCTTGTATTGTGAGAAAGGGAGAAAAGTATACTTCTTTCTCTACTTTCTCCATCCCATGCATTATCTTGTAAACCTCTATCATGTCACCCCGCAATCGACGTTTCTCCAAGCTAAAGAGTCCCAAGCATTTCAACCTTTCTTCATAGGGAATGTGCTCCAGCCCTTTAATCATTCTAGTTGCCCTTTTCTGGACTTTCTCCAATGCTATAATATCCTTTTTGAGGTGCGGCGACCAGAACTGCACACAGTACTCCAAATGAGACCGCACCATCGATTTATACAGGGGCATTATGATACTGGCTGATTTGTTTTCAATTCCCTTCCTAATAATTCCCAGCATGGTGTTGGCCTTTTTTATTGCAAATGCACACTGTCTTGACATTTTCAGTGAGTTATCTACCACGACCCCAAGATCTCTCTCTTGGTCAGTCTCTGCCAGTTCACACCCCATCAACTTGTATTTGTAGCTGGGATTCTTGGCCCCAATGTGCATTACTTTGCACTTGGCCACATTGAACCGCATCTGCCATGTTGACGCCCACTCACCCAGCCTCAACAAATCCCTTTGGAGTTCCTCACAATCCTCTTTGGTTCTCACCACCCTGAACAATTTAGTGTCATCCGCAAACTTGGCCACTTCACTGCTCACTTCCAACTCTAAATCATTTATGAACAAGTTAAAGAGCATGGGACCCAGTACCGAGCCCTGCGGCACCCCACTGCTTACCGTCCTCCACTGCGAAGACTGCCCATTTATATTCACTCTCTGCTTCCTATTACTCAGCCAGTTTTTGATCCACAAGAGGACCTGTCCTTTTACTCCATGACTCTCAAGCTTTCTAAGGAGCCTTTGATGAGGAACTTTATCAAAAGCTTTCTGGAAGTCAAGGTAAACAACATCTATCGGGTCTCCTTTGTCCACATGTTTGTTCACCCCCTCAAAGAAATGTAACAGGTTAGTGAGGCAAGATCTTCCCTTGCAGAACCCATGCTGAGTCTTCCTCAATAACCCATGTTCATCAATGTGCCTACTCATTCTGTCCTTGATAATGAGTTCACACCTCTAACATCACCATCATTTGCATACTAGGCCACACTTCTGACATCACCAAAAGTGCTATATCTTTTTTGAGGTGTGGTCACCACACCTCAAAAAAGATATTCTAGCACTGGAAAAAGTCCAGAAATATAAAGCCATAAATATGTAGCCATTCCCCCCCCCAAAAAAAATCAAATTCCAACACACTACTTGATCACAAGAGCCAGCATGGTGTAGTGCTTAAAGAAAGAAAGAGAAATAAAGCAAATAGACAGGGGCAAAAACTGACTGACAGAGAGAGGGGGGGAGTGGGAAATAAGGCAAACAGGGAAAAAAGAAATATGGACAGAAAGACTGACAGAAAGAAAGAACGAGTGGGGGAGTGGAAAAATAGACAGGGAAAAAGAAAGACTGAAAGAAATAATGAATGGGAAGGAGGGAGGAGGTGGAGAGAGTTAGGAAGAAAGGAGGGGGGGAGGATGGGAGTGAGCAAGGGGCTTCAAGAAACTTACCTAAACTGCAATGTTGACTCAGGGAACCCCAGACAGCAACAATCCCGCCACCACAACACGACCCATAAACCCCCTCAGCCAGCCAGGCCCCAGGAAGCCACGGCACAGCACAGCTTTGCCCTGTAAGTCCAGGCATCCAGCCCAGTCCTGGGAGGCTGCCACACAGTGTGGCTCCATCCCCGGCCGGCCGGCTGGTGGGAAGCGCCCTGGAAGCATAACAATTAAAATAGTAAAAAGTACCAACTGGATCATGTTTCTATTAAATTTAAATGCTTCTTAACAAAATCTTTAAAAGCTTGTGAGAGAACAGGACAGTATTGGTCTCTAATCCTTAACAGAGTCTACATTGGGGAGAATGTATTCCTTAAGATATGCTAGGACCTATAGTTTGGACTGAAGCCAGAGCTTAAATGGCAGCCAATACAATTGAGAGAAAATAGAGTGAATATACTCCTTTCGTTCTGCTCTCAGCAAAAGATAAGACACCACAACTTTGTTTTGGTTGCTGCCAGACACTTCCAAAAAGGAGAATTCTTTGTGAAGCATGTTAAAGCAAACCAGCTTTCTGTAGCTGCCACTTTAAATAGGAACAGAAATAATGTAGAATGGCATCCATAGTTCAATGCCACCACCTCCTGTGGCAGTGAATTCTGTGTGTTAATCACCCTTTGGGTGAAGAAGTACTTCCTTTTATCCATTCTAACCTGACTGCTCAGCAATTTCATTGAGTGTCCACAAGTTCTTGTATTGTGAGAAAGGGAGAAAAGTACTTCTTCTCTATCCCAGGCATAATCTTGTAAACCTCTATCATTTCACCCCTCAGTCAACGTTTCTCCAAGCTAAAGAGCCCCAAACATTTTAACCTTTCTTCATTGGGAAAGTGTTACAATCCTTTAATCATTCTAATTGCCCTTTTCTACACTTTTTCCAATGCTATAATATCTTTTTTGAGGTGCATGAACGAAATTGTACACAGTACTCCAAATGAGGCTGCACCATCGATTTATACAGTGTATTTTGATACTGGCTGACTTGTTTTCAATTCCCTTCCTAATTATTCCCAGCATGGCATTGGCCTTTTTTATTGCAGTTGCACACCATCTCGACATTTTCAGTGAGTTATCTACCACGACCCCAATATTTCTCTCTTGGTCAGTCTCCGCCAGTTCACACCCATCAGCTTGTATTTATAGCTAGGATTTTTGGCCCCAATGTACATTACTTTGCACTTGGTCACGTTGAACCTCATTTGCCACATTGATGCCCACTTGCCCAGCCTCAACAGATCCCTTTGGAGTGCCTCACAATGCTCTCTGGTTCTCACCACCCTAAACAATTTAATGTCATCTGCAAACTTAGCCACTTCACTGCTTACTCCCAGCTCCAAATCATTAATGAACAAGTTAAAAAGCATCGGACCTAATACTGAGTCCTGCGCTACCCCACTGCTTACCACCCCCCACTGCAAAAATTGCCCATTTATACTCACCTTCTGTTTCCTATTAATTAGCCAGTTTTTGATCCACAAGAAGACTTGTCCTTTTACCCCATGAGCTTACTTAAGAGCCTTTGATGAGGAACTTTGTCAAAAGCTTTCTGGGAGTCAAGGTAGACAACATCAATTGGGTCCTCTTTGTCCACATGTTTGTTCACCCCCTCAAAGAACTCTAACAGGTTAGTGAGACAAAATCTTCCCTTACAGAACTCATGCTGAGTCTTCCTCAGTAATTTTTGTCCATTGATGTGCCTACTAATTCTCTCTTTAATAACAGTCTCCACTAACTTTCCCGGTATTAAAGTCAAACTGACTGGCCTGAAATTTCCCGGATTTCCTCTGGAATCCTTTTTAAAGATGGGGGTGACATTAGCTACCTTCCAGTCCTCAGGATTGGAGGCAGATTTTAATGAAAGATTACATATTTTTTCAGGAGATCCATAATTTCACCTTTGAGTTCTTTCAGAACTCTTGGATGTATGCCATCTGGGCCTGGTGACTTATCAGTTTTTAAATTGTCTATCAGTAATAGGAGCTCCTCTCTTGTCACCTCAATCTGACTCAGGTCTTTCAACACTCCTCTTGAAATCAGCAGTTCTGGAGTGAGCAAACACTTCTCATCTTCCACAGTGAAGACGAAGGCAAAAAATGCATTCAGCTTCTCAATCATTTCCCTATCATCCTTCAGTAGTCCTTTTACCCCTTGGTTCTCCAAGGGCCCCACTGCCTCCCTGGCTGGTTTCCTGCTTCTAATATATTTGAAGAAATTTTTATTGTTGGTCTTTATGTTTTTTCCAATATGCTCCTCATAGTTCCTTTTTGCCTGCCTGATCACAGTCTTGCATTTTATTTGCCACAGCCTGTGTTCCCTTTTATTGACCTCACTTGGACTAGCTTTTCACCACTTAAAGGAATCCTTCTTACCTTTTACAGCTTCCATTACTTTGTTTGTTAACCATGCAGGTCTTTTTCTATACCTATTTGTGCCTTTCCTGACTTGCAGTATATATTTTATCTGACCTTCTAGGATCGTAGTTTCAAATAGCCTCCAAGCTTCCCCAAAGGTTTTTGACCCTATTTACCTTTCCTTTCAGTTTCCTCCTCTCATGCCTCCTCATCTCAGAGAAGTTACCCCTTTTAAAGTTAAAAGTGGTTGTGCTGGTTTTTTGGGACAACTCTCTATTCATACAAATGTTGAACTCAATAACATTATGGTCACTGCTCCCAAGTGGTACAATCACTTTTACATCTCTCACCAGATCTTGGGCATTACTTAGGACCAAGTCGTGAATCGCCTTTCGCCTGGTAGGTTCTGTGACCATCTGCTCCATAGCACTGTCACTGAAAGTGTCTAGAAAGTCAGTCTCTTTCTCCTGACCTGAACACATATTGACCCAATCAATGTGCGATCAATCACCTATTATGACATAGTTTTTGCATCTAGCCGCTATCTTTAATTCTTTCATCATTTTATCCTCTATCTTTTGATCCAGTGGGCGATAACGAATTCCCAAAGTTAAGCTTCCTTTTGGGCCCACTATTTCCAACCAAAGCATTTCTAGAAGTGAATCTAATTCTCTGGCCTTCTGAGTCTTACTGGACTGTATACCCTCTCTGACATACAGAGCCACCCTGCCTCCAACTCTTTCCTCACTATCCTGCCAATATAATTTATATCTAGGAATCACCATGTCCCACTGATTTTCTTCATTCCACCAACTTTCTGAAATACCCACAATGTCTATTTCCCCCCAACACTAAGCATTGCAACTCCCTGATTTTACCTCTGACACTTCTAGCATTTGTATATAAACATCTTTAATTTTCAAGCAAATTAAGCCTGCAGCCTTCTTTCTGCTGCCTCAAGACTTTGCCAGGCAGTCCATACTGTTTGTCACCATCTCAGTGGACAACTCTAATCCATTGCCCAGTAGAAAAGTAACAGCTAACCCTTCAACTCTTTGAGGTGAGACATCCCAAACCAGAGACATTTCATCTCCTGTCAGCTTTCCCCCAAGATTCAGTTTAAAAACTGCTCTGCCACCTTTTTGATTTTATGCACCAGCAGCTGGTTCCCTCTTGGAACAAGTAAAGCGTCTCCTTTGTAAAGCTCCCACTTGTTCCAAAAAGCATCTCAGTGCCTAACAAACTTGAATCCTTCCTTCGTACACTATCATCTCATCCACTCATTGAGTCTCCTTATTTGTGCCTGTCTCTCCTGCCCTGCGTGTGGAACACGTAGTACTTCTGAGAAGGCAACCTTGGAGGTCCTGGCCTTGAATCTCCTGTCTAGTAGCCTAAATTTTTCCTTCAGGACCTCATGACTGTATTTCCCAAAATTGTTGGTGCCGACATGTACCACAACCTCCCCAGCGCCGTCCATCAGCCTATCTACAACATGCGTAATGTCCGCTACCTTTACACCAGGCAGGCAAGTCACTATACGGTCAGTACACGGTTTTGCCACCCATCTGTCTCCTTGCCTAAAGATCGAATCACCACGGAGCTGACAGCAGGGGAGGCCAGAGAAGGAGATTAACACAACCATTGCCTCAGCTGAAAGCCCCCACCCCCTATCCAGTTTATTGCACTGAGTGTCATACATGTATGACTAACTGCCCACTGGACAGAAGTCTTGGCTGTGTCCTCGATGCGAGGAGCTCCGGGTCCTCAGGGAACGAATTTGTACCCTTGAGGCCGAGGTGGCTGACCTGGAGAAGCAGAGACAGTCAGATAGGGTCTCAGAGAAGACTCTCGGGGACATGTTAGATGTGTCCCACTCTAAAAATGGTAGCTCCACTGCTGCCAGGGAGTATGAGGGTCTAGAGAGAACAGGGCACCATGCTGAAGATAAAGGGAATGTGCCCTCAGAAGGGACCTCTTCTTCAGTAGGTGAACAGGTATCCTTTTGCGCCAAGGAACCATCCCTGGGCAGGGAGGGAGGGGGGCTCTTGGTGGTTGGTGATTCGATCCTTAGGCAAATAGACTGCTGGGTGGCAAAACCTCATACTGACCGTGTGGTGACTTGCTTGCCTGGTGCAAAGGTAGCAGACATTGCACATATTGTAGCTAGGTCAAAACAGTTTGACACTTGTCTTCTACTATGAATAGGCTTACATCCTACTGATATCTATCAAAATGGAGAAATATGCATCCAACCAATCACTGAAATCATATTACCAGGTTATTGTAATTCCAAATAGCTGCATCTTGCATTATATGTTATAATAATCTTTCATTGTTTCAAAGGCAACCAAACCTTATTAGGGTGATAATGTTTTTCACTTGTCACTGTAAAATTTCAATGTTTCCCCATCCCTTTCCTTATTTCCCTGTTCACAACTAAAGTATATTTGTAACAGCAAATAAATTTGAAGCAAAGGTATTTACATACCTTTGTAAGGTTGTTGGGAGCCTATGCCCAGTCCACACTTGACCCCACCCAGGCTACCAGAGCTGAGAACTCCCCGGGGCCTGACTTACCCATGGGAGGAAGGTCAGGAGAAGATGCTGGCTGAAATCCAGATAGCAGTAGGGAAGGGAATGGTCAGAAGGCAAAGCCAAGCCTGACTTGGGGAAGGCCGGGGTGCAAGAGGCTAAAAGGCAGCCCTGAGCAGCAAGGGGAAGGAGCAAGGAAGGTTTCCCTTTCCTTTTATAGCCTCTCAGGTGGAAGGGACTTTGATTCTGGCCAGGGAGGAAGTGACAGACTGAGCTTAGATGACAGTCAGAAAGAGCATGTCAGTCTGGGGACTTGGGTGCCAGACCCCCCCCCCCCCTTTTGAGAATGGTGGGCTAGATGCGCTCTTTAGTTGTGGGATGGCTGAAGGTCAGGAACCCAACTTGGAGCTAAGAAAGCTTCGCTGGTATTTCCGATCTCTTGATTTCTGCTGTTTTATGTTTAGTATCGCATTGTAACATTTTGATGTAGCAATCAGGCTTTGCACTTCTCTTGTAGAAGTTGTGGTAATGGCTCCCTATTTGCTAACTAAAGTCATGTTTTGAAGGTTTTGCAAAAAGTGGCCCAAGAAATGTCAGTGTTCATAGGGACAGTAACAGTACCAAAGTAGTCAATGAGTATGTCCTTTTTTAAGTTTTTCTTAAATCAACCCTTATCTGTATTCTAGGCAGATCATGAGGTTTGTGCATTTGACAGGCTAATTTTATACCATTTCCCCTCCTCCCCATGTATCTATCCATCCATTTTTAACCTACCCTTCCTCCAGCAAGCTCTGTGCAGTGTACATGGTTCTCCCTTTCTCTGTTTTATCTTTGCGGCAACCTCATAAGGCAAGTTATACTAAGCTTCTGAATTTGTCCAAGTTGCCTATGGTCAAGAATTAATTTGAACCTTGGTCTCCCCACGCTTAGTGTACCAGGACTG
This sequence comes from Heteronotia binoei, assembly GCF_032191835.1. Taxonomy (NCBI): domain Eukaryota; kingdom Metazoa; phylum Chordata; class Lepidosauria; order Squamata; family Gekkonidae; genus Heteronotia; species Heteronotia binoei. Next base: position 94,790,140 of record NC_083224.1, read on the forward strand.
ATTCTTTATTTGGCATATTCCTGCACATACTGGTGGGGGCATATTCCTGCACATACTAGGAAAGATTGCAGATAGTTTAAGGATTAAATTTGATCATTTTGGAGGGTTTGGCCTTTTTGCTTAAACAATTTTATTGATAACGTATGGTAATAATTTCCATTAATAACTTCTTTTCATCTATCCCATATGCTTCTTTCTAATCACCCTTCCCCCCGTTACTTGACCCCCACCAGTGTTATTTACTCAAAATACTAACATTAAAAGGTACCCTTAATTCCTAAGAACTAAAATTAATATTCTTCTTTCTTCTAAAGTTTAATCATTATCAAAAATTGTCCAATGTCCTTTTACTTTCCACTCATCTTCTACATAACTTCTAATTTTTTTCCACTCCCTTTTAAAATCTTCTAAATCATAGTCTCTTAAAGTTCTTGTTAATTTGTCCATCTCACTCCATGTCATAACTTTTACAATCCAATTCCATTTTTCTGGTATTTTTTCTTGCTTCCATAACTGTGCATATAGTGTCCTAGCAGCTGAAAGGAAGTACCAAATTATAGTTCTATCTTCTTTTGGAAATATTTCAATTTGTAATCCCAACAGAAAAGTCCCTGCAGCTTTCTTGAATTCATATTCCATGATCCTAGAAATTTCTTGTTGGATCATCTGCCAATATTTTTTCGCTCTTTAACAAGTCCACCACATATGGCTTTTTACATTTCCAACATCTGTCTGGCATCTTGTTATTCATCTTTGCCAATTTTTTAGGAGTCATATACCATCTATACATCATTTTAAAACAGTTCTCTTTAATACTCTGACATGTTGAAAGTTTCATAGAGTTCTTCCATAAATATTCCCATGTATCCATCTGTATTTCTTTATTTACATTTATTGCCCATTTAATCATTTGAGATTTCACTACTTCATCTTCTGTAGACCATTTTAAAAGTAACTTATAAGTTTTTGAAATTAATTCTTCATTATCTCCAAGCAGAACTTTTTCCATTTCTGTTTGCTCTCGTCCTATTGCTTCAATTTTAATATTGTTTTCCACCAAACTCTTTATTTGTTGCATTGTATTTGTTATTCAACTCCACAGCAGTTTTCAATTCTATTTTGCCACTTTGTATGTATGTTTCCTCACCTGTCTCAGCTGTTATTTTTATCACTTCTGCTGGCACTATCCATAATGGTTTTCTTTCATCACCATATTTCTTATACTTCATCCAGGTATTCAACAAACTATTTCTTATATAATGGTGAGAGAAAAAACTATCCATCTTTTTCTTCCCATAATACATATAAGCGTGCCAGCCGAATTTATTTCCATGACCTTCCAGCGCTAAAAGTTTTTTATTCAACAGCGTCACCCAATCTTTTATCCACACTAAACAAGCTGCTTCATGATATAATCTTAAATCTGGTAAATGGAATCCTCCTCTTTCTTTAGCATCTATTAAAATTTTCATTTTAATCCTTAGTTTCTTCCCAGCCCATACAAATTCTGAAATCTTCCTTTGCCATTTGTTAAATTGTTTGCTGTCTTTCACAATCGGAATAGTTTGAAACAAATACATTATTCTCGGCAAAATATTCCTCTTAATTGCAGCTATTCTTCCAAGCAATGACAAGTTAAGCTTATTCCATTTTATCATATCTTCATCCATTTTACGCCATAGCTTTTCATAGTTATTTTTGAACAGGTCAATATTCTTCATTGTTATTTCCACACCCAAATATTTTACTTTAGAGGTAACTTCACATCCTGTTAAACTCTGCAACTCCTTTTGTTTATTTACTTGCATATTTTTACATAAAATTTTTGATTTTTCTTTATTAACATCAAATCCCGCCAGTTCTCCATATTCTTGTATTTTAGCTAACAACAAAGGTGTTACTTGTGTAGGATTTTCATTTATAAAGAGGATAGAATTGTAATTTGGTACTTGCTTTCAGCAGCTGGGACACTATATGTGCAGTTGTGGAAGCAAGAAAAAATACCAGAGAAATGGGATTGGATTATAAAAGTTATGTCTTAGAGTGAAATGGATAAATTAACAAAAACATTAAGAGACTATAATTTAGAAGTTTTTAAGATGGAATGGAAAAAGTTTAGAAGATATGTAGAAAAAGAGTGGAAAGTAAAAGGACATTGGACAATTTTTGATAATGATTAAGTTTTAGAAGAAGAATATAAGTTTTTGTTATAATAGTTAAGAGTACCTTTAAATATTAGCATAAGTAAATAATACTGGCGGGGGTCAAGTAATGGGGGGAGGGGTGGGTAAAAAGTAATATATGGGGTAGATAAAAGAAGTTATTAAGATTTAAGAAATAATTATGTTACCAATAAATTGTTTTAACCAATTTTTTTTTTCATATATTCAGTTAAGGGTGCTATTTTAATCTTTTGCAAATACGCTTGCATCCTTTCCTTCTTTACTTTAACACCTTAAAATAATTTAGCATAGTACTTGAAAAATTCTCTCTTTATTCCTTCTTGATCTACCATCTCTCTTCCATCAACCACAATTTTATTAATAATTTTACTTCCTTTCTTTTTCTTCAGTTGCCAGGCCAAATACTTTCCAGGTTTATTCGCTCCCTCAAAGGACTTCTGTTGTAATTTTTTCAAATTCCATTCCAATTCCTTATTTAACAAATGTCTCATTTGTGCTTGTAGTATTGTAATCACCCTTATGAGGGTTTGGCCTTTTTGGATTAGCTGCTTATTTTCATATTGTAGGCAGCAAGGAGCAGCTGTAATTCAGGCGCACTTGGCTAGTTCAAAGAGAGTGTTTTTGTTTGGTGTTTTTGTCTCTGCTGCTGCAAGCTAAGCTATGTCTTGTGATGTTCTTATATATCCATGCTTTTGTTTAATTTTGAACTGTAATGGAGTGTGTGTTGCAGTTGTGTCAGTGCTGCTGTTGCTTGTTATTGAATGCTAGCTCTGGTGTCTCTCCAGTTAAGCTCTGTGTACCCTTTGTCTTTGAAAATCAATAGAGAGCAAATAAAAAAAGAACTAGTTTTCAGAAGGACCTTTTGCACAAAAAGCCTTTTTATGTTTGCTGGGGAAGAGGCTTCTAGGGAGGCCAGAATGGGAGGCACAGAATGGCTTGAGCTCTTACTAAGCTTCAGTTGCCTTCTTGTCTCTTTAGAATACTGTAGATCCCCACCATTGCCCCTCACCCCCTCAACACAGGAGCTGGGTTCCAGCTCATTGTGTTGGCTCATGCTGCAGAATTGTAAAATGAAAAAGAAACTGCCATTGGGGGTTCTTGCCAGATAAGGAGAGGTATAGTAGTATCAGTGTCCAAATAGTTTAGCTTTGTCCTGTAAATATGTTGATCATTCAAAGATATGCAAATAGAGGACATGTCCAATAGCAGAATGGTAGTACTGAAAAGGTTATATACAACGTATGAATTTGTTAACTGTTAAAGTAACATGAATCATGCATGCTATGTGGAACATTATCTTTATCTCTGTAATTTGACCTTGTGTGTATAAACAGTTTGCTAACACCCTAGTTCTAATTATTTAGAAAAAGGGATATAAAAGAAAATGTGGGTTGAAAATTAAGTGAGGAAAAGATATTTAGATGGTGAATTAAGATATAGTGTTGATATGAGTCCAAGATATCTGAGGCCTTCCTCTGGGGTCTGGTATGGCTTACTGTCCCAGATCCCCACTGCACTAGTTTTCTTTATATGTTTCTAAGTTCCAGGATCTGGACTTTTCTGGAGGCCCTATATTCTGATCTGGAAGCACACCCCCGAGTCCTAGATGTTAGGGGGGAAACTGAGGCTACACAATAACAGAGCCAAGGAATTCTTCATATGTTTAGAGGCACTGTTATTTCTTTAGAGTGTTAACTGACCTCTTGGATCTGGTTCTCAGTCCATTTTTTAGCAAATAGACATGCTGTTTCTATGAATAATCTTGCTTTCTCCTTGTGTCTCTTAAGATCTGATCTACATGTTACTTGTATTATGTGGAGGAAACTGACAATGGCTTTCCAAATTTCTACTATAAAGCATAGCACTAGTAATTGTGGTTCTTCTGCCAGGCACGAAGAAGCTTCATTATCACGTGGAAGGATTACATGATGACTAGCACTTCACACTGCATTGGCTCTGTTGGAAGACTTCCAAAGGTCCCCTTCTATTTATGTTAAAATGATAAACACAACATGTAGTTGGCCTAAGATGCTGACTAATGATAGCAAAAACAGTGTTCCAATTTGACAAACAAGGGGAAGCAGTGAAGTACATGGGTTGTAAGGGCTCCTCTCTTTCTCCTGCTTGTGAGTCAGACCAGAGGCAGAATTTACTGACTTTAGGAGATCAAGGGTGCATGAGAAGACAGGACTACTTTGTACTGGGATATAAAACACGATTTGTGGGTATCCAATAAAATTATAAGGAATGGAAATTTTTAAATTTTAAGTATAGAATCTGAATACTGAAAATTTCAGTAGAACACCTTAATCTGCATGATATGAGCAGTCTCCTCATCTTTGGACCCTGTATGGTGCCTGTTTTTTCTTGGGCAGTGGTTCCTTTTCCTCAGGCCCATTGAGTTGCAAACATGACTTCCTGTTGAGTTATGTGGCAGGAATAATGGGACACAATTATGACCTCACCTGTGTGAAATCCAGGACCAAGGACAACAGACATAAAGAGCCTGGGATAGGTGACTTAAAGCAAGCACCAAGAGGAACAAGTCAAAGGTTAGAGATCTGGAGGAATCCTTTCCTCCCCTAGTGACCTCACCTCAGTGTCCTGCGGATCCTCTCAGTATGTGTGCAAAAACAAGCAGGAGAGATGATGCCCTTGCTGTCCATTTGCACACTAGCAGCAGGTCCTTCCAAAAGTCAGCAAAAATGGCAGTTGTTCGAGACTAGCAACCTAGCAGGTGGGGCTCTGCAATTTACCTGAGGGTCCCAACCCATGGGCTGAAGATCACTGCTCTAGAGTAGGAGTCCCCAGTGTTTTTGACCTTGCAGGCACCTTTGCAGTTCTGATGCAGGGTAGTGGGTGCAAATACAAAATGACTGCTTCAGGAGGCAGAGCTGACTACAAAATGGCTGTTGCAGGAGGCAGAGCCAAATACAAAATGCCAGGGAGTGAGGATATGAATAACTTTTAATAGCAACTCTTCAATATTTCAGGCAGCAGCTCTGTTTAACAGGTTTTGTCATGTATTGAGATTCAATGTCTGGTGGGAAGCTTTCATGCATCCAGCAACAGTGGGGCGCTAGAGACTCTTTGCTACGTTAGAGACCTGGACTCTTAACAGGACCAATGAGCAGATTTGGCACAAAGCTTAACTGTCATGACTTGGTATGGGGATCCAGGGGGGCGGGAGGGCTTTTTGTGCATCCTTTCAAAATAAACATTCAATACATACAAAATGCACTGAAGATCTTTGTGCTCTAATGGCAACTGTTGTGAAGCAACTCTTTAAAAATCTGCACATCCAATCAGGTCTCCAGTGGCCAACCAATCCTGGAAGACAAAACCTCCACCTGGCCTCACCTGCTTTCCACAAACACTGGGTGAGCACCAGGAAAAGTGTCTATGGGCATCACATTGGGGACCCTGCTCTGGAGGATGCTGAACACAAAGAATGAAAAAGACCATCCCCTATAGAGCACCAGATCCAGTTCAAGGTTCTGGTGTTAACTTTTAAAGCCCTAGGTGACCAGGGACCTGCATATCTCAGGAACCCTCTCTTCTTATATGTGCCCCACAGAGCCTTGCAATCAAGCAACCAACACCTGGTTATCCCTGGCCTGAAGGACATCCAACTGGCCTCAACTTGGGCTTGTTCAACCCCAGCCCCAACCTAGTGGAACAAGCTCCCATTTTTGCTCAGGGCCCTACAGAATCTACTGCAATTCCACATGGCCTGCTAAACAGAGCTGTTCCACCAGGCTTTCAACTTAGGCAATGGATGTGCTAATCTCCTTCTCTGGCCTCCCCTGCTGTCAGCTCAGCCTAGTGCTCAGCAGCTCAATATCCCACAATACTGCCCAGAGGGCTTCTACTGGTGCGTTACTATAATAGTAACTTCCATTCTGTTTTCTGTCTGAGCCTGATTTTAAATTATATAAATTTTAAACCTTACCCATTACTTGTTCTCATCACAATACTACATAATCTGTAAACTGCCCTGAACCCGCCCCATGGGGAGGGTGGGATATAAATAAAAGAAAATAAATAAATAAAAATGGTTGATGGTAGATAGCAGCCATACCTGTGAACACCCAATTTTTAAAAAAGGAAAGTACCATCTTCAGTTCTAGGTTGTGTTCTCCATCACATACAGTAGAATGTAATATCTAGTTGCAGTTTCTGAAAGCAGAGAAGAATGCTTTCTGTGGTCAACATATCCAGAATGGAATGTTCGCTGAAGTTGGATTGGCTGGTAACAAAAGATCCAACAGTCTTAGGATGTGGTGAGAGTAACTGAGGTTATAATGTTTTAAGAAACTTTTATATGGTGTTCTGGCCACACCTTTGCCAGCTGATTGCTCTTGTCTCAGATACAGGAAATGAATTCATCTTGGCTGTTATTTTGGACACAGATCTCATAATGGACTCAACCACACTTACCTACATGTGCTGTAGCTATTGCAGACAGGATTACCTCTTCCTGTGTCTACTGTAGAATATATTTAAACTGTTCATCATAGTGATACTTTCATCTTACAATAGAGCAGTAAGCCACAGCAGGGAGTGCACTGCTCAGTTTCTGCATGCCTCGGGTATCTTCAGCTGCTGGGGAGAGTTGCTGGTTTCCTAATGTGCACTCTGGCATGGATTGGTACAATTACTTTGGCTTGTTAATTTTATATTCATTTGTTCCTCATAGTCTTTTAATAATCATATCTGCTGCTGGAAGAGCAAAACAACATGGGAAAATTTGCAGTGTATCCCTCCACTGTGAAAAATAATTGCCAAAAATTTGAACTGCCTTTTAACTGCATTCATTGCAAAACAACGTAGACAGAAATATAGTATTTGCATAGCTGAGCCTCTTTGCAAGAGCTTTTATTGCATTCTGTATAGGAGTATATTCCTCATCCAAGACTGAGATCAGGCTAAACTGGTTCTATGTGTTAACCATAAGAGTAAGTTGTGCTTACTGCTGCATACCACTGCACTCTCTCACAGAGAGAGAGAAAGAAAATTCACAGAGCATTTTTGGATTTTTCTTTTTAATAAATAGTGGCAAATGTTTAAAGAAAATAATATTTCTATTGCACTTTTGAAAGCCTGCTTGCCTGCAGTTTAGAGATGGAGCATGACAGATAGCTAACATGGCTTATGTATGAATATTTGTTGAATGTATCATGGAGGTTAGCAAACCCAAACTTACTCTGTAGAAGAAAAATTCACAACAATCCTATATAAAGATGCATGTGTGCACACCTTAATTAAGCACTACATAGCCATTGAGGCTTGACTGTAAATCTGCCTTATCAGTCCCACTGTATGATGGTGTAGGGTGAGCCTCTATGGCAGTAAAAAGCATGGACATTCCTCAATTGTGCTGAAATGGAGTTAAATTTAACAGCTATTTCTACTTGCATACCAAGTAATAGCTCCGAAGATCTATAAAGAGTAGAAATTCCCCCAGACTCTGTAAAGTATGTGATTTGAGGCAGCACATAGGTTTTCCAGAGGCCAGTGCAGATGCACACATGAAGCTTCTTCTGGCTCTGATAAAAACTTCACCAGTCTTATCATTCTGGAAGCACATATGCTATAGATATTTAAGGAAGATTTTGCTGTTATGTTCCTTATTCTGCATGTGAAGAAATTGTCTCATTAATTGCTAACATTATTTTTGTATTTTCTCTTGCAGAGAACCAGCTCCCATCTGGCTTTCCAACCATAGATATGGGCCCACAGCTCAAGGTAGTAGAGAAGGCGCGCACAGCCACAATGCTCTGTGCTGCTAGTGGCAACCCTGATCCTGAAATCTCCTGGTTCAAAGACTTCCTTCCTGTGGACACAGCCACTAGCAACGGAAGAATCAAACAGCTTCGTTCAGGTAAAACAGCAAATATTTCTCATTTTCTCCTAATCTTTCTGTACAGAAATCAACTCTGATGTTTTGTACTAGATTATGGGCTCAGTTTTCTCTCCCCAACTCCACTTCATTAAGACATTCTCCCTGATATGAAGATTAACTAGGACTGAGGATGGAAGAGCAGGTTTCAGGTGACAGGACATCTCTTCTGCTTAATAAGAGAAGCAGTCTCAAGGGCATGCTTTTCCTTGCCCCATCAGCAGGGGCAGTGTTTCTCTGTATTTCAGTCACATACCAGGTCAGAGTTACTCCACCTCTGCTAAGGAGCTCCAAACAGAGTTCTGCTTTCAGGGTAAAGAAGCAGAGGTTCTAGCTGTACCACTTGTAACAAGAGGTTGAAGAGAATAAAGGTTTGCTTCATGAATAAATCACTGCACTGATATCACTGCACTGATATAGTTAATACAACTTCACAGTGACCTTTACCTTAGTCTCAAGATATTTGTGCTGAAAGAACATGTCACTCTTATGATTTTATTGTGGAAGATACTGTGCATGCAGGACTACACAAGTGCATCCATAGATATATCCTTACTAAATCAGCATCTGCATTTTGGAGCGCAGATGAGCATGGCAGACTTTAGGCTTGTGCCGGCATCTGAGCAGTATTCCTGTCATGTGCACTTGTCTGCTGCTGAGCAAGCTTGGAGGGGGGAGTGCCTGAATTAAAAAACACAACATGTTCAGCACTGCTATCACATCCAAAGTTTGTTTTGCTTCTTTCCTCTGCTCGAGTGATGTCTCAAATGAATTTCACTTGGGATTCAAAACTCTGTCATAGAGCTCCCTGGTTGTAGAAGACACTTGGCTTTCCAAGGAGCTGGTTAGAAATCAATGGATAGCACATCTGTAGGCCTGAGAGAAAATTGATCATGGCATATGCTGGTAAATGAGGTTTGCAGGCTCCCCAAAAGCATGCTCGGAAGAAAGGTTACTAGATCTTTACTTGGAGAGATGGGAAAGAAATCACAAACTGTAGTTAATGTGTACCCCAACGATAACTACTCATTAGTAAGCCTCATTAATTTCAGTGAAGCTTATTTCAAAACAGATGTGGTTAGTACAGTTTATATTTACCTTCATAACTGAAAGAAGTGGACTCTGAGTCCAAATCTGACTGCACAGAACAAGCTCTGTTATTACCAGGGCTTTTTTTGTAGCAGGAGCTTCTTTGCATATTAGGCTACACCCCCCCCCCGATGTAGCCAATCCTGCAAGAGCTTACAGTAGGCCCTGTACGAAGAGCCCAGAAAGCTCTTGGAGGAGTGGCTATATTGGGAGGGGTGCAGCCTAATATGCAAAGGAGCTCCTGCTACAAAAAAACCCCTGGGTATTACTAATCAGCTGCTGCACACATGTGCCTTTCCAGACAATGGTTTTGTGGTTTGTTTATTTTTATATATTTGATTTTTCAAAGTAATGATTTAATCATGCAATAAAAATGCAGACATTTCTCGCTTGTTGCACTGGATCCAGATGTCTTCCTTCAAGAAAAAAAATTCTTTCCAGGATATACTGTTCTTTCGGTACTCAGATTGGAAAGAGAGAGAATGGTAAATTCCTTCTATCCCTAGACACCAGTCTGAATCATGGCCCTGTGTGACTATTTCCTTTTGAACAACACTTGAAAGACCTGATCACAGATTTCCCAGGTTCTCAGGACCTCATCTGGCTTGGTCCAGAGAGTTATATGAAGAACACAGTTGTGTAAGTGTTGTAATCAGCTGAATATAATCCATGGTACTGCTGATTAATGGTATAGCTGTCTGGAGAGCCAGTTTGGTGTAGTGGTTAAGTGTGCGGACTCTTATCTGGGAGAACTGGGTTTGATTCCTGACTCCTCCACTTGCACCTGCTAGCATGGCCTTGGGTCAGCCATAGCTCTGGCAGAGGTTGTCCTTGAAAGGGCAGCTGCTGTGAGAGCCCTCTCCAGCCCCACCCATTTCACAGGGTGTCTGTTGTGGGGGAGGAAAGTAAAGGAGATTGTGAGCCGCTCTGAGACTCTTCGGAGTGGAGGGCGGGATATAAATCCAATATCTTCAATATCTTCTTCCTTTCCCACCCAACAGGGCCTTTTTCTGAATGTTCTAAGCTTTCTTTTAAAACATCTTTAGAGGGTAAACACTCTTACCCTGAACTGCTCAGTTATGTGGGGAAAGGGGGATCTATGTCAACATCAGCAAAACTGTCCCCTCATCTATAGCAATGCCCAGCCATTTTGCAAATGTTCTTCATTGCTGTGAAACATTATGTCCTCTGTTTCTCTGCAACTACACTACATTTATACTGTGGAATCTTTGGGTTGTGAAAAAAGAAGGGGGACTGGAGAGCAATAGTTTATTTCTGAATAACAAGACTGCCCCTCCTATAACAAAACTATCAGTTTATATCTGCCCAACCACTATACCATATGTGGTGTGAATATTGTACTAATACCACTGAACTGGGACTAGCAGAGATGCTGTGCTTAGGGAGAAGTCCAAATTTTAAATATCTGAATAAGCTGTTAGTCACCTTCTCTAAATTTGCTTTTGATGAAAGCTAAAGGCAGATCTGAATTGTGACTCCTGAATTCTCTCATGACATCCTGAATGATATTTTATACACAGCTAGATAGATAATTTCTGAACACTTTCTTCAGCTGTGAATAAAATTTACTTCCCAGAATAAAATAAATAGTAACACATGATTGATCATAAAATTCTTGTAGACAAGACAGTCTAATAGAAGCAGGTTGCCTTATCTGTATTATATTCTGCTCATGCATGTTAAATTTAGTGGACGAAGAATAAAACCATGGAAGAGGGGATTGTGTTAAATAGTTGGAACCTAAAAAGCTAATGTGTATGGCAAAAAAGACTTCAAAAAGTCACACATCTGTGTATTATGTTAGGTTCATGGTTTGAAGGGCTGTCATATAGAGGATTATGTAGAGCTGTTTTCTGCTGCCATTGAAGGCTGGACTAGAACCAAAGGGTTGAAATTAGATCAGGAGTGTTTTCAGCTAAGCATTGGTAAGAACTTCCTGACAGAACTGTTCCATAGTGGAACAGGCTTCCTTGGGAGATGGTGGGCTCTCCTTCTTTGGAAATTTTCAAACAGAGGCTAGATGGCTATCTGACAGCAATGCTTATAGATCCAAGCGAGCAGCCGTGTTGGTCTGAAGCAATAGAACAAAGTAATAGACAAGTGCACCTTTAAGACCAACTAAGGGTGCGGTCAGACGTCCAAAAAACCCCGCTACGGGCATGAGTTGAGCCCGCAAGCATGTCGGATTTTACCCTGACGTTCACACATCCACATCTGTGAAGCGTGCTTAGCCCGTGCCCGTTCCACGCTGATGCGCCTTGCTCGCAGATTAATTTGCTACTGCATTTAATCCGGAACAAGACGCTTCCTGAGCGCTCTGGAGCATCTGAACGGGCAATCGTTGCTGAGTCGCAGCAGCGCTTCCCGCTTCCAGCTTCCCACCACAAACAAAATGCATATCACTGCGCCATCGAGGGAAGGAACTCGAAAAAATTGCTTATTAGCGGCTGTATTCCTAAACTTAATAAGGGGGGGGGCCTTCCGAAACGTGCGTGCCCTGCCCTTTTTTTTTTAATATTTTAGTTTATTGCGTAATAGCGATATATCGAAATCTCGATATGTGAGCATCGAGATTTCCAGTATGTGAGGCGATCTTTTCTGAAAAGTAGTGCAAACGGAGAAACACATCTCTAGTCTCCGCTGCTGCATTTGTAAGGCGACAGAATTGGGCTTTAAGGAGCTCGGATGGGAAGGAGAGGAACGGATCCATCGCAGCAGCGCAGCAGCTAACAGCAGCTAACCCCCCCCCCCCGCCGCCACGAGAAAGGACGGGGCGCATGCAGAACTCTCTCCCTCCCCGCTTTCTTGAGGATTCGCCATCTCCAATGCGCCACCTAAAAAAAACCCCCAGACAAGCGGAATCCCCGACGGCAAAAAAACCCCTCAAGTTGACATCCTATGGACCGGATCGGGATGGAGCGGGGGGGGGGGTAAAGACAAACAAAGCCTCTTCTCTCCCCCCCCCCTCAAATCACACACACAAACACCTCAAGCACCAAATCGAAACCACGCTAATGTGACAAGGCTATCAGATTCCATTTCGACACAACGATATATCGATATATCGATAGAGCAGCGGGGGAAACAAAAAAAAAAAGGTTTAAATAGCCGGAAACCCCTCTACTGCAAACGCGCATGCGCTCAGCAGAAACACACCCTCTGCAGCACGCAAACCCTCCTGTTAGCACCCAGCACTGCGCCTGCGCTAATGCAGATTGCCGCCATCTGAAAGAAGTTCCAGCAGGCACTGTGTGATCGAGCAGGGGACGGGATCAACACGGCATGCCATAGGAACAGCATCTGTCTGATCGGGAAACAGGATGCGGCGGATTATCTGACATACGAAATAACGGCGCTTTAAAGATGGGTTGCTGATGGATTTAATGTAAGTGTGACCGCACCCTAAGATTTATTCAGAATGTAAGTTTTCGCATGCTCTAAGCAGACTTCATCAGACAAAAATGGAATGGCAAGCAGCAGTTCTTAATATAAGTGAGCAGTGGGTTGGTATGTAGACACAGACCCCAATTTGTGATCCATTCCCATGATTCTACATACCAACCCACTGCCCACTTATATTAAGAACTGCTGCTTGCCATTCCAGTTTTGTCTGATGAAGTCTGCTTAGAGCATACAAAAGTTTACAATCTGAATAAAACTTAGTTGGTCTTAAAGGTGACACTTGTCTACTACTTGGTTCGACAGCAATGCTAATTCTGTGAACTTAGGCAGATCACGAGAAGGAAGGGTTGTATCAGTGCATAGTTCTCATGGCCCACTGTTACATGCCCAGGAAAATGCTGATTGACACTTTGGGGTCAGTCAGCAATTTTCTCCAGGCCAGTTTTGCAAGGGATCCTGGAGCATTTCTTTGGTTGTTGTTGTTTTTTTTTTTTTTGTCATCTTCTGGGTATGGAGCAGGAGTTACTGGTGGTGGAGGGGGAAGTACCCTACCCTACCCTGGATGGTGCTCCCCTTGTGCCAGCTCAGAAAGTGAGGAGCCTCGGAGTGATATTGAATACCTCCCTTTCTATGGAGGCCCAGGTCACAGCTGTTGCATGATCTGCCTTTTAGTATCTTCGGCAGGTCAGACAGCTAGTGCCCTATCTGATCCCCCAGGACTTAGCTATAGTGATCCATGCAATAGTTACTTCCAGATTGGATTACTGTAACTCGCTCTACACAGGCTTGCCCTTGGGGTTGATCTGGAAACTCCAGCTGGTGCAAAATGCGGTAGCACGACTGTTAACAGAATTGCCTCTACGGGCAAGCATTCAGCCAATATTGTGCAAATTGCACTGGCTACCAGGAGTACTGCATCCACTTAAAAGGTTTTGGTACTGACATTTAAAGCCTCACATGGCCTAAGACTGACATACCTGTGGGACCAGCTCTCCCCATATGAGCCCCAGAGATCATTGTGATCAGCTAACCAACATCTTTTTACCATTCCTGACCCAAAGGATGTCCTGTTTGCTTCAACCAGGGCCAGGGCTTTCTCACATATATATATATATATATATATATATATATATATATAGGCCTGAGATATATGTTTTAATCTGTAACGTGTATATGTTATATATATGCTTTAATCTGTAACGTGTCCTCACCGCCTATGTTATAATATATTTTATTCCATTGCTTCTGTTTTTGATACTGTTTTATTATTATTTTATTGTTGGGTTTTAATTGTTACTTATTAGGCCTGTAATCCGCCCTGAGCCCACCTTTGGGAAAAGGCAGAATATAAATCTACTAAAATAAATACATAAATAATACTTGTGAGCTTCCTGCATTGTGCAGAGGGTTGGACTAGATGACCCTGGAGGTCCCTTCAACTGATTCTGTGCTTCCTAAGCCAGGGGCAAGCAGCTAGGAGACGAGAGCTGTAGCGAAGAAGTTTGGCCATATTATCCTTTGGATGCTCATAACTAATTAGCTTTGCAAATTTTGGTGTTACTGACTGTATATATTTATATAGCACCCCTCGCTGTGGTGCTGTAGGGTCAGGTTTGAATTTCAGGGATCATAAAATAATGCTGAAAAATAAAATAAAAGTATACTACTTTTTAACTGATAAGACTAGAGAAGAAGAAGACATGGCAGTGTCTGTGATAGGCAGGGTAAAAGTATGGGGTTAAGGGATGGAGGAGGTAGTTGCCTTATGCTAGAAGTCAAAATAAGCACAGGTGCCAAAGCTGAAAGAAGCAATGTGAAACAATTCAGGAGCTCAAGATTATGTTCTTGGCTACATTTTTATTTTACAGTACCAGAAACAGAAGGAGATTAGCAAGGTATTGCTGTTGCTGCTTGGAAAAGCATGAGTAGAAAATATAATGCAGGAAAATTTACTAGGAATTAGTGGTAAACAGTAACTAATCAGTTGCTACATAGACTGCATAGTGGCTAAAGGCTGACTTTTCCAGGGGAATCAGATGCTACTTCCCAGGAATTATATTCTGTTCACAGGTGATTTTTACAGGTAAGGCAACTGTCCAGATATCAGCAAAATTTAGATGCTGAAGGAGATAGATGCTACAACAAATCTCAGAAAAGGCAAGACCCAGTGGGCAGTTATCTGAGAGCAGCAACATAAAAGCCCTTTGAGAAAGGCTGATTACAATGCTGATAGTCTTTATAATAATAATTCCTCTATGATGATGGCCCAATGGAGCTCTCCCATTGGCTCTCCCATTGGCTTACGGGTGTGTTCCATGTACTTGACAAATAATTGGCCCATCATAGCTCATTCAGCATCTCTGCCCCCCCATTGGCTGACTCATCTCCCCCCCCCCCCACAATGCAGACCAGGAATGTTGAACAAACCACCAAAACAGTTTGCCTCAGAGACAGACACATCTCCAACTCTTCTCTGTGTCCTCTCTTAACTGACCTCACAAAAAGCGTCACTAGCAACAGACCTCTGCTGCCTCATAAGCGGCCCAAACAGATGACCTCCCAGCACATGCAGCTTCCAAAGGCCGCACAAACAGCCAGGGAGCCACTGCCACCACAACATGACTAGGCAGCAAGGCCTGGTGTCACGACTCAGGGGGGTCTTACCAATTGCTGCAACCACTCTGAGTTAAGGGTCTCCCTTGAGAAGGCCCAGAGTACCAGGCATCCCTTAGCTTAGGCCAAGTAATAGGCATGGGGACCAGGCAGAGTGAACAACAACAACAAAAAAGTTTATTTAAAAGGTCAGTGCAATACAACAAACAAGGTGCATAAAACGGAAAAGAGGTGAAGGGAAAAATAAACAAATGCCCTAATGCATCTTCCCAGTACTCCCCATGGCTCTTCCCAGTACTCCTAAGCAGACTTCCCTGGGGCCTGTAGGCCTCACTAGGCCCAGGATCATGACACCTGGCCCTGCTGGGAATGTTTCTTCAGAAGTCACGGCTCTTTCCTGTCTCCCGCTTCCCCTCAGCCTCACCCCTAGCCAGAGGCTGTTGCTAGGCAACCAACTTCTGTCAGTAAAGGGAGAGGCCTCAGGTAAATAGAATGGCATACAGTCAACCCTCCAAAGTAGTTATTTTCTCCAGGATGGGGAGAGAGATCTGTTGTCTGGAGTTCAGTTGTGATCCCAGGCAATCTTCAGGCTCCACCTGGAAGTTGGCTACCCTGGGGCTAGCAGCACCCTCTGGGTAACTTGATGCCACAAGGCTGGCATGACTTAACTAGACCTGGCTGCTTGCTCCTGTTCAGCAGCAGCCCCCCTATGACAGCCAGTGTGACTTAGCAGTTGCCAACTCCAGGTTTGGGAATTCCTAGAGATTTGAGGGGTGGAACCTGGAGAGGGTGGGCTTGAGGAGGGGTGACACCTCAAACAGATACAGTGCCATAGACTCCACCCTCCAAACCAGCCATTTCCTTCTCAGGAACCACTGTTGCAAATCTCCAGGTGAGGGCTGGCAATCACTCAGAATTACAACTGCTCTCCAGATGGCAGAGATCAGCTCCCCTGGAGGTGGTAGGGGAGTGAATGTTTTCATTTGGGTGAGTGGGAGTGGTGGGGGAGTGAATGTCTTCATTTGGGTGAGTGGGAAGATAGCAAGGGTGGGGGGGCACTCGGCCAGAGCCCATTGTGTTTTCCTTCACAACGGGCCTTATTCCTAGTGTATTAATATTTTAGCCTTTGAGAACATTGAATGTACTGACAAGAAGTTGATTCAAGTCTCCTGGTCAATAGACAGCCAGTTGTTCACTGTGTAGACCACCGTATATATTTAATTATAAACATGGAGCAAAACAAACACATCTGTTAGGATACACTGGCAACTTCTGAACTCTATTCCATGCTGAAATTGTATTCCATTGAGTTTGTGACCTGGAAAGCTTGCCTAACCTTTTCTTTTATGGTATATTCTCACATGTTCAACAAGCAAACATGCTGAACAAACAACACTGGGGGCAGGGAGTGATCCTGGCCACATTCTGGGGAGTTCTATAAGAGCTCCTTCTGGTTTTCTTCAGCAGTCTGTAGAGACCAATCTTCCAAATAGAGTGATGCCTCATTGCACTCAGATATACTATTTAGCTCTAGGAAGAGTTGTCTTGTTCACAGAGACTTGAAGCCTGGGCTTTAATGCAAAAGAAAGATAATTGCACTAAAGTTAGGGAACTCATTTTGAATGTGTGCTAGATTCTTTAGGTTTGCATAGACAATTTCATACAGAGTTTTCAATGACTAGGGTGAGTATATTTAAAGATTAGTTTGAAATCTGCTTGGCAGCATCTAGAAACAGGTGCTGTTTCAGCCAGCCAAGAAACCAGCAGGGATTCCTGGTCTTTTTGAGGTATTTGATGTCTGTTAACTGCATGGGTGGAGGTGGGAATGTCAGTTGGGACTGAGAATCTTTAGCAGTACATGCCTTTGCACTCCACTCTACTCCAATATAAGCCCTGGAATCAATGCATTTAGGAGTATATTAGGAGTATATCTGCATAGGACTAAAATGCAAGTATTGCAGTAATTGGAGGACTAGGAGAAAAAGTGAGTGGTCAGCACATTTTCTTAGTAAGCATAAAGCAATAGTACATCTTGTGAATCATGCATCACTCCAATATAAGCCCTGGAATAAATGCATTTAGGAGTATATCAGGAGTATATCTGCATAGGACTAAAATGCAAGTGTTGCAGTAATTGGAGGACTAGGAGAAAAAGTGAGTGGTCAGCACATTTTCTTAGTAAGCATAAAGCAATAGTACATCTTGTGAATCATGCATGTCTCTATGATAAAAACAGTTCTATCAAAAAGGATGGAATAGTAGCTAGGAAAACAGATAAATAGTAGTAGATTTATTATGGCAGAGATTACCCTGAACTTCAGCAATGTTGAGAGCCTTCCTGATGCTTCACTCATCTGTGCAACAGAAAATATAAGCCAGCCATAAAGTGAAAATGAAGTAATGTCATCTCAGCTGTGGAGAACGTTAAACGAAGCAGTTGAAATGGCTTCGTCTGATTAAAAGCTAGGGCTACTGCCTGAAGGAACAAGCTCTAGGAGAGAATGAGGAAAAGAGATAATAAGTGTAAATATTTTAATTACTCTTCAAAAGGCAAGTTAAACATGCTTAAAATCTGCCTTCTTTGTATTTACAGAAACTCTTTGAGTGTCTTTCTTTGTTTCCCATTGGGTGATCAGTGCTGTGGATAATGGAATGTGGGGAGCAGTTAATCTCAGATACACAGCACTCGTATGCTTACTGGTATTTATTGATCAATACACCGAACATGATTTGACGCTCTGTGTCCTGTTTAACCCTCTCTTTCTGTCTGTTTAAACTCCCCAGTTAACGTTGGTAAGTGCTTGGTGCTCAGATGTGCAAAATCTCGCATCAAACCAACACATACCATGAACTGCCTACAAATTAGATCTGCATGTATTTCCCTCCCCTTACTAACAGCCTTCATTTGCACAAAATGAGACCAAGGGGACAAAACTGGGGATCAGAGGGTTTTTATGTTGATTTACATACACAGGTCTCTCTGCACATCTGGACCTTGCTAATAATAAGGCCCATGATTGAGCAAATCCTTGTATGTAGCTGTGCTTCTGCTTGCTTCTTTGGAGCATCTTAGCTTCATTATTAAGCCCTCCTTATAAGATGCATTCATAGCATGTAGAATTAATTTCAGCTCCCTTATAAAGAGGGTAGGAATTATCTACTACACAAATTACGCAGAGCGTGCCTGTTACTCCATTGGTCTAAATGAAAGCTAGAAACAAGTTTCTTTATATTTTTATTTGCAAATTCAGAAGGCTGTGACAGCAGTTTCTCACCAGGGGAAATCTAGTGTTACCCCTGAATTAATTACTCCACTTTTAACTTTCAGTTATGAAATCAGCAGATTTTGTCCCCAACGGTCTATATAATCTTAAACCAGGAATGTATCTCACACCAACCGCCACATGCTTAACTTTTCTCCCTATACACACTCACACTCCATTCACTCTGGTACACCAACAGTCCCATCTTCTGGCAGAATGAAAGGGCACGGCACCCCAGTGGCTCCTCCATTTCAGCTGTGGCAGTGAATGCTAGTGGTTTTGCCTAGTAGCCAACACTCTTCTCTGTGCAGAGCAGCAAGACCATAATTGGAAAAAATGGGGCTAGACTCTGTGTTCTTGGTAGCAGAGAGCTTTACTAACCTGAGGGCATCACTCTGACTTGTTACTGCACATCTTTTTGTTGTTGTTTACTCCTATTATTCTAATAACAATTTCTAGCTTTGAAAAACTTTTTAGTTATAATTTTCTTCCTTTCCACTTTGTACTAACGCTTCTCTCTAATCTTATTTGCATTCAAATTACCTCACCAGGTGGTACACCAATCAGAGGTAAGAATGCTGAACTATGCCTCCAGTTGTCATGTCACTTCATTTCCTTTCTGCCCTGCCACTTCTCCAGCAGTACCTCATCTCCAGCTGTCTTTTCACTCCAGACTCTGTTAGCACACTTGCTCATTCACAGTTCCCTCACTTGTTTGCTTGTTTTTGTTTATTTTTAATGTGGCCGCCTTGTAGAATCATCCATCACAGGTATGCACAGGTCAAAGGGGGTTATTCAACGGGAGGTTTTCAGAGTAGAAAATGCTGTTCTCCCCTCACCCCACCCCTTGTGCCACAAAGGGCTATGAAGTCTTGCATCTTTCAAATTTGGTATCCCTCTGGGACTCTTGAGTCCAGGCAGGTTAGAACTAGCCACTATGGTGCTTTTTGAAAGCTGTAAACATTTTCACGAGAGATCAGTGAAGCCCTTTCTTCTGTGCCATTGCTGACAGGGGCAACACTAATTAAAAGGAAATAAATTCTTGAAATGTCAGGCAAATCTGGTGGGGAGACAAGTAGACTCTTTCTTTGAGACCTGTGGATGCCCCTTTCCAGTATGTTCACCCATCTAATATGAAGATAGAGGGAGGAGTTGTAAAAATCCAGGTCTGCCTCTTCTGAAACCTGACAAGAACCTATGGCACTGGAGTACTGAATATTTGCTGTGGATTAATTAATCAGACCATTAGCTGCCTGCCTGAAGTTTTCAGTTGTTCAATCTATCTCCACTTGGACAGCTCTGCATTCCTCAGCCCTGCTTGTTTCACAACCTGTATGTGCTAGAATTAGTACTTTCTTTGAAAGAGGGCTGTTTCCTAGCCTGAACACTCAAAATGGTCCCCGAAATTTAATTTTAAAATTTTAATCAGTGCTATGTAGTGCAATATTCTGAGTTTTCTTGATTTCTGCTATGGCTGTTGACTGACCCCTGAATTTCCTGATAAACTTATTACCTTCACTAAATTACTCTCACTCATTTGTCCAATACTTCCCTCCTTCCCTTCCTTCTCCACTGAATCACTGCTGGAAGATAATAACCAAATTCTTTTGGAACTGGTTCTGTTGCTGGGGGTTGATGTTTTCCAGTTCTAGTCAAGCAATTTTAGAGCAAATATGAGTTGCTATTTCACAAACACTTGCAACTACTTATCTCCATGGAAAATCTAGGTCAGCAAAATAAATCCTACAAACCTCCTTTTGATATTATTCTGTTTCTTTAAATGTCATCCTCTTTTTAGAATGATCCAAGATTGGCAGCTGTGATGTTACAAGTTCATTAAACTATTTTCCCATTTTTATCACAAATCTTTTTTTAAATGACAGACAGAATGCTAAGTAGTCAAGCAGGACATCTTCCCAGCTCAATCTGTGCCCACAGTAACTGGGTCTTTCTGTGCATATAACTGCATTAAATTCTCCTCATCAACCAGTTGAGGACATTAATGACTCAGCAGCAGAACCGCCTAGATGTTCTGTATATCCTGCTTGGGGAAATGGGCATATCTTTATAATGAGAATCATCCATCTCATAAAACATAAACTTCCCCATCTGACTTTTAATGAGATATTTTAAGAATGTGCCTGACATAATTTGAAAAGTTTGTCCCCTGTTTGAATGTCAAAGGCAACATTTCTGTAAGTGCCAACAACCAGCATCCTGGCATCTCATACAGGATTTCCAACAGACTGGTATATTTTGTTAAGCAACACACAGGTTATTAAGTCTCTCAAGATACTAATGGGGTAGGTGAAGGCAATTCTGTGAAAGGCAGTTATGTTCATGTAATGATCTTTACTGTGGTCTCCACCAAGGTAAGTTTGTTGAATGTCTGGAATTTAAACCAGAAATGCATCAAAACTAATGCCCTTGTTTGAACAATAAATTGGATGTTTGTTTTTAACAGTTCCTGTTGATAGGTATGTTCTGTGTGACAGGCCATGAAGCCCAAGCACAATCCCTATGTATCGATTGAATGTGTTGTAGTGAGAAGTTAAGCCAAGCAACTACAGGACAAGTTTTGTTTCTGAGACTAACCTTTCTTTTGGGCCTTGAAGCTGTAAGCCCTGTTCTGGCTGTCCAGAGGTGCTGTCATTTTTCTAACTGAGAGCTCTATGTTCGTGAGACATGTTGTCACTTTTAACATTCCCCCTTTGCCTTTCAGGTGAGACCCAGGCTGAAAGGTCAGGGTGAGTTTTGATAGACTGTTCAGAGATGCATGGGTCCAGCTGGTGACTGGCAGGTTAGACAAGAAGAAAATGGATGAATGGATGTATGTTTTGAAGGATGGCCCATAGGCAGCAACAAAAGCTTCTGTGAAGGAAATGACACATATTCTTTTTATAAAAGTTCAATTCAGTTTTTCTGTGTTGTCATAGAATGGAATTAAGTACATGTAATGGGAAATGCCCCAAGCTGCTGCTTTTGTAGAAGCAGAAAATGTTGGAATGTCATGGAAATTCTGACACTTCTGAGATGCCATTCTGGGTGCATGAGCAGTGGTGGAACATTGAAATGACATTTTAGCCTCTTCTTGGAAATGAGCTTCTCTATGCTTAAGAAATTTATAAGAAAACAGTAAAAACATAGATACAGATTGGCTAGATTTCCCTCTAGTGTGTGTTTCATACCTTCAAAGCAGAAAGGAAGGGAAAAATGTCAAAGGTCTCAGAAAGGCTGAAGAGATCTTTTATCATGTACCTTTAATAAATTTCCAGATTTTTTTTCTTAGTGTCCTTCTAAAAGATTTGTACACTTTGGCAGCCTTGATGTACTACTTATTTTTAGATTTACAGCTTTGTTTATTGTTATTGTTGTTGTTGTTGTTTCTATCTATAATGAGAGGATAGAGTAGATGAAGACTAGACGCATGATAGAGCAAATGAAGCCAAATCTCAAGTTGAATAGTATCCTTGCATTTGCCCTTGTGTGTTGTTCATTTTCACAGGCTTGACAGTGACTGCCTCTCTTGTAAATATCACAGCAGCTCAGCATTCTTTTCAGGTCCCAGTTATGCCAATCATCAGGCTCAGAGAAGAGATGAACATAATGAGCATGAATAGAAAAACTGCTGTGGTGGTTTCCTTTTTTGCATATTTGGCAGTAAAGCTGGTTAAAATGGGCTTAGGGGTATTTGGCTGCCATTCTGCCTAGGACCTGAGAATCTTTGAAAGCTTCACTGAAAAGATATAGCAGAGGATTTGACCAGAAATAAAAGGCAACGGTATGCTTGTACAGTGACAAGTACAGTTTAGGCAATGAAAAATGCAGACTTGCACCTCTCTGTGTAATAACTGCAGTTAAATGTACACAGATTATCTAGATTACAGATCCTGCACTTTTGCTGTTTTGCTGCTCAGCCTCAAACTACATGTTATGGTTTCTCCCATGATAATTATTTTTAAAACTTTTCCTGTTTCCAAATGCAGCCACCTGGGCTGAGAGAGAACAGTTCAGAGGTGAGGAATTTCCTACCTCTTTTCTCATGTTCTGACTGAGTTTTCCTACTTGGGAAAATTTACAAGAACACTGTTATCTCCAGGAGGGTTAGAAACAAACCTTGGGGTCCCATTTTTCATTGAGAGAAAAGCAGGGGAGGGAAGAGCCTTCTCCCCGGCTCCTGTCTTGTCAAAAAAAGAAGTTCCAGTAGCTGCATTTAGAAAGAGGGAGGAGTCTTTTAAAGTGATGGAAAGTGCCATGGAGTCTGAACCTCAAATTGGTCAATTTTCAATAACTTTCCTGACATGGCAGGTATTAAAACAACCTAGATGCTATGTTGTACTTTCCTGTAGAAGTTCAGCATGGTAGCATCTGCAGAACCTTCCAGCCATCTGTTTCAGCCTACCTACTCCAATGTGTTCTTAATTAAAATCCATATCCAAAATGTCTGTGCACAGAAAGGGAAGTTCCCGTCCTGTACAGCCCATAAAGCCCCCAGAAATCTTGCTCCTGGGCATGGTGGATCACATCCACCAGCCCTGGGCACAGAGACCCCTCACTGCATCTTTACCAGGGTCTTTATTAAATTGTTCTCCAAAAAAAGCCAAGCCTTGTTTGAGAAAAATATCAAATGGACATGGGGACAAGAAGAATAGAATACTTCTACTGCCTTAAAACAGAGCATATTACATGCACCAGCTTTGGCACATTTTGCTATGACTTTGCCCTTTTACATGCAGCTTGTTGACTTGCATTATAGCAGTACTCTAGTTACCATGCTCACTGAAAGTAGAAATCATTCAAGTAAACTTAGAATCCCACCTTTTACAACTATCTGTGAAATTAGTATACTGTCCCATCCAGGAACAGGAATCAAGGTATTGTGGAGGTGAAAAGTGACAGATTCTATGTGGGAGAAGTAAAATTCTGCTAGAATGACATGTCTTTATGGTGTATCTCCATGGGCTGGGAAAATGGGATTCCAAGAGTATCCAGGATATTTGCATTCCTCCTGCTAAGTAATGCTCCACCATGGCTTCAAAAAGGTACTACTCTGGTTAGTCCATCCGTTAACGTGGGCTTAACTTCAGAAATTGATGTGAAGGGCAAACATGCACAAGACAGCTATAAATGGATGATAGATAGAGAACCAGACCTGACAACATCGTCACTTACAACCCAGAAGACATTGCCACCCCTATGATTTTTTTCCCATCCTCCTTCCTTCACAGTATAAGCAATGTTACTTAAAGAAATCCAGTTACAGTATTATCAGTTCATTTTATTTTGTTTACACTCTTTCCGACAAGTTTTTCTTTTAGAGCAATACTTCCACTGAACACTGATATTGGGTCTCTCCCCCCTCTCCACAGGATTTATTTTTTAAAATACCTCTGTTACCTTTTTATTCCTTCCATGGTTAACAGATGTGAATAGGTAACTTATCAGTATTAACTTCATTCATAAAATTGTTAGTTATTTTAATGCTATAACAGTTAACACCATTACAAATATGAATAAATATATCCTGAAGAGTTAGCCAACTTCAAAGGCACTGACAACAGTACAACCACAACACCCTTTTTGTTAGCAACTGCTTACTAATTAAGCATACTTATAAAATCCCATTCCCCAGTCAATATTATTATAATAAGATAATCCCATTCAGTTTATAATTGAGCAACAGGCCAGTGGCCCTACTTGAAGATGGAAGGCTACTCAGATCTACCTCTTAATGTTGTCTGGGGTCCAAGAAAACTGAGGTGAAACAACATAACTGAACAGACTCCAGCATGACACACCAAAAAAACTTTGTATTAAAAGTTTAGTATAAGTAAGGGAGTTTAGCAATATATACAGAAAAAAGAGTTGTAATACTCTCTGCCAGAAGCCTTGTCATGGCTCATTGACAGCACACCAAAAGAAACAGCTGGGATGACAGTCGACCATCAAAAACCATTCTCAAATGTTCAAGAAACTTCCAGAATCATGGGCTAGAGCAATCAAACCACCTTCTGCAATGGAAGAACAAAAGTTCTGTCATCAATAAGCTCTGCCCCAGAGTTAACTTCAGTATTGCAATCCCTATGTCTCCTCCTCAAAGCACCTGATCAAAGAATCTCACAAAAAGTTGAACAAATGAGAAATGTCCAACCCCCTCCATTAGATCAGTCTCCCCAAACTGCCATTTCCCACCTGCTGAAGCTGAGCTACAAGATGTTTGTGCTCCAAGCACAAGTGTGACACTTTTAAAAATCTTCCCATTTTTCCTTCCTTCTGCTTTCTACCAATGTTCTGCTATCCCCAAAACATTGCTCACTAGGGTTGCCAATCCCCAGGTGGGGGCAGGGGATCCCCCGGTTTGGAGACCATCCCACCGCTTCAGGGTCGTCAGAAAGCGGGGGGAGGGGAGGGAAATGTCTGCTGGGAACTCTATTATTCCCTATGGAGATTTATTCCCATAGAAAATCATGGAGAATTGATCCGCGGGTATCTGGGGCTCTGGGGGTGCAGTTTTTTGGGGTAGAGACACCAAATTTTCAGTATAGCATCTAGTGCCTCTCCCCAAAATACCCCCCAAGTTTCAAAAAGATTGGACCAGGGGGTCCAATTATATGAGCCCCAAAAGAAGGTGCCCCTATCCTTTATTATTTCCTATGGAAGGAAGGAATTGAAAAGGTCCCTTTAAATGTGATGGCCAGAACTCCCTTTGGAGTTCAATTATGCTTGTCACAGCCTTGGTCTTGGCTCCACCCCCAAAGTCTCCTGGCTCCACCCCCCAAAGTCCCCAGATATTTCTTGAATTGGACTTGGGAACCCTATTGCTCACTAAAGGTCACAGTTTTAGTAGGCTCCTTCCTAGTCATTCCTCCATTTTTTACCAACTCATTCTGCCTTTCCCTGAGCTTTTTGCACTAACAGCACCAGCTCTTGCTGTCTTTCTTCTATCATGCCCTCCATCTTTTTTCTGAACTGCACCTCAGTTCTCTCCCTCAACCAACTTGCCCTTTCCCTCTCCCACTCCTTAGAGCTCTGGGGGGTTTTTTATCTCTCATCCAATCTGTTCCTCTGACTTCCTCCATCAGCACTCACTCCCCCATTTCTTCTCAAATAAGCATAGCTGGAGATTCCAGATATCTAAAGCCAAAGATGGCTGCTCTGGGTCTATTCCTCCCTCCCTCCAGCTATCCCCACGCTTCTCCACCCACAGGTTTAGCACTGGCAGTTTTTTTTTCGCCCACCATTATTATACCCCTTCCACTGGGTATGCTTCCGATACAACCACACACAGAGAGCGCATTTGCAAAAACCCTTCTCTGCACTGCAAGCATCTGTAAGTCTGGTTCCAGCTGGGTCCGTTCCTGCTTAGGCAGTGAACTGTTTTATTGTGTGAATTGCTAGTAAAATTGCCTATTTCTGACATTTTATATATCCCTTACAGCCAATAAAATTGAATTTTTGAATCAGGACCATGCTTCTTCTTTTCCAAAGTATTTTTTCCAAATATGCTTGTGTATTAGGGTTCCCAAATCCCCCGCCTGGGCGGGGGACCCCCGATTTGGAGCCTCCTCTCCCCGCTCGCCAAAAATCTGGAAAGCGGGGGGGAAATGGCGGCCCTTCCCACCTGCCCGAGACAAGACAAGCCGAGCACGAGCAGGCCTCTGGCTGGGTTCTGGCTGCCGACCGAGGTCTCGCGCCGCACCGGCGGGGTGGGCTGGAGCTGAGTACTCCTTCTCGGAGCCCTTTTCTCTCGGGTGGCGGCCACACAGCTTCCCTTCCCACCTCAGTCCGGCTGGCTGGGGGCTCTTCCACACCCTGGTGGTGGAGCGCCGGCTGTCCCCGGAGGGAGGGAAGCTGGAGCGACTGCAGTGGCGTCTTGCTCGCGAGGAGGGCGATGGGGCGCGGGCAGCGGCCGCCTCGCTTGCAGCCTTCCTTGCTCCGAAGGAGCCCCGATGCCAGGCGAGGAGCTGCGGGCGCCGCCATGGCCGAGATCAGCATCGACCAGTCCAAGCTGCTCGGCGTCAAGGAGGGTAAGGCGGCGGGGCTCCCACCAGGCGGGCCCTGCACTGCTGCCCTTGCCCCGCGGCCCTCTCCGCCCTGCCCTGCCTGCGCATGGCCCCGAGGAGAAGGAGGTGGGCAGCCCCAGCGCCACCGACCGCAGCCCGGCCAGCCCTCCAGCAAGCGCCTGCCTTTCCGGGGATCCCGCAGGCAAAGCGCCCCAGCCTCCCTCCTTTCCTCCCGGGCCTGGGAGACACCCTCCCCGCAGCCAGGGGCCCGCTCGGGAGGGCTACCTTTCTCCAAGTGGGGCCTGGAGAGCTCCCGGAATGGCCACGGAGCTCCTGGCTGTAGGGAGCCCCACCCCCACCGGTCAAAGACGGCAGCTTTGGAGGAGGGTGGGCGCCCTCGAGGACATGGCTTGCATCCCCCCCGAGGTTCGTGTCCTTAACAGGCTCCGCCTCCAAAGCTTCAGGGGTTTCCCGACCTGGAGCTGGCAACCCAGCGCCTCCCCAATACAGGTTGGAGATTCTCTGTTTTGGCATTGGGAAGCGGCTTGAGCCAGCTGGCATGCTGTCACACCGAGGGGGCTCTTTTGTCAAAACCTGCCATGTGCCCCGTTCACACAAGAGACCTGTGGAGTGCCCAAGGCCCAAGTAGGACTCCCAGCTGCTGGTCTGGTCTATATGGAGGGTGGGCCTTGCTGTCTTTCGCTCTCGAATGATTGCCAACGCCTGGGAAGGGGCACACTGAGGGCAGTTAAATGTGTGATAAAAGGAAGTCCTTCTTCACCCAGAGGGTGAGTAACAGGAGGTGGTGACAGCTGCAGGCATGGCCAGCTTCGGGGGGTGGGGTTGGATAGGCGTGTGGAGCCGGGGTCCATCGGTGGCTATTAGCCACAGCATATTTGTCTGAGGCAGTGATGCTCTGTATTCTTGGTGCTTTGGGAGGGCAGAGTGGGAGGGCTTCTGGTATCCTGGCCCCGCTGGTGGACCTAGGGTTGCCAATCCCCAGGGTCGTCAGAAAGTGGCGGGGAGGGGAGGGAAATGTCTGCTGGGAACTCTATTGTTCCCTAGGGAGAATTGATCGGCGGGTATCTGGGACTCTGGGGGGGGGGCGTTTTTTCAGGTAGAGGCACCAAATTTTCAGTGCAGCATCTAGTGCCTCTCCCCAAAATACCCCCCAAGTTTCAAAACGATTGGACCAGGGGGTTGAATTCTGTGAGCCCCAAAAGAAGGTGCACCTATCCTTCATTATTTCCTGTTGAAGGAAGGCATTGAAAAGGTATGCTGTCCCTCTAAATGTGATGGCCAGAACTCTCTTTGGAGTTCAATTATGCTTGTCACAGCCTTGATCCTGGCTCCACCCCTAATGTCTCCTGGCTCCACCCCCCAAAGTCCCCAGATATTTCTTAAATTGGACTTGGCAACCCTATTGTGTGTATATAGCCTGATCATTTAAAGTGTTAATTCTTACATGTAAGGTGTAGGTGCAGGTATTTAAACATGGTATTCTATAATATCCAGCCCTCCAGTTGAGGCCCTCTTCGTAAGGTGCCTGCAGGTGTAAGGTAGACTGTGATCAAAGACAGAGTTTTTTCAGTGGTGGCACCTCATCTTTTTAATGCCCTGTTCTTGAGGCTCAGCTGGCAGCTATTGTATTCTCCTTTAGATGTCAGACCAGAATGTTTCTCTTTACCCTGGCTTTTAACTAAAGGGTCCTGTCTTTTTAAAAAAATGTATGGTGTCGCACTGATGACTGTTTTATCACTATCATTTTAGACAGCTCTATTTTATGTTCTGTTATGCCCTGGACTGTTTCTGTTGGCTATTTATATTAGCATGGATTTCATTGACTTTGTTTTATTTATGTTTTATTGGAACAACTAGTTTTGTTGTTTATACTGTTTGGCTTTGTCTTATTTTGTGAGCTGCAAGCAAGTCTGAAGAGGCAACATATACATTTTCTAAATAAATAGTCTCAAATATCCCATACCTGAGTTAGATGTGTATTTGTACACATATGTCCTTTCCTTATTTCATTGTAACAGTGCATTTTGGAAATATAATGGATCAAGGTACAGAAGGGCAAAAGTTTGCATCCTTTTCAGTCACAGCTCAGGTGACCATCACTTCCTCTTATTACTTATAATATTTTACAAATCACATTGAGGATTGCCTTATCTGGATCATAAAAATCTCAAAACAGGCTAGTGGTGGTGCTCTTATAACGACCAAGCAGCTTAGTAACAAGATACAAAAGTGTACGGTGCTTGCCAATATAGCATGTGAAAGTAGCATTCCAGGAGGTTGCAAGAAGCAGGGGTTTGTGGCTGACCTCCCACTCTCAGCCCTAATGCAACAACAAGGAAGACTCTCGGCATAATTTTTATTGCAGGGCAGAACTCAATGAAGTTCATTTTTTCACTCTGACGTATAGACTTCGGTTACAGTCTCAATTTATCCTTCTAAATAATGTAGGTGGCAGCAGTTGATTCACATTAGTTTTCCTTCTGTTCCGATGATATGAAAACTGAATTTGACCTCCATGCCTTGAAGTGGGAAGAGCGGAGACAGCAATTTCTGCTTCTGTTCACAGTGCTGTTTTTTTCTGTCAAATGGAAATGAGTTCAGACTCTGACAAGCAGATAGGTTAATGCTTTCTTTCTTGGTTCAGGTGTGCCTGTGTGTGGGTTGTGTGCAGTTGTGGCCCTTTTCTGTCACCTCTGGAATCTCAGCTTCTGGAAGCACCAGGAAATAGTTTCTTAGCTGCTTTTACTCTTAGTCATATTAATTTTCTGTCTTCATCATTGTCATGCGTTCTTTCTGTGCAGCTGGTTGCAGCCCACATGAAGGGAATTCAGTTGAAAATGCTTAGGTCTCATTGAGGTTGGTCAGGATAATGAATAAAAATCTAGTAAATGCTATTCTAGCCATAGTCATTTTTAATGTTGTCAGAATTGGGTTCAGGCCAAAATATAGTTGCTTGGATAGATTTAAATTCAGTTTTTACTATATTGGTGTGCAGCTACCTTTTTATGTATATGGAAATAGTTTCACTAGCATGAGTAAGACAACCACTCTTCAGGGGTAGGGAAGCAAAGGAACCTCTCAGGATGCAATTTCATGGTCCTTTTTGGTTTCTGGTTATTCATACTTTTGTCTGGGACTGGGAAAGGTATAATTTTTAGAATAGAATTTAATAGTAAAAGGACAGTGATAATAGTGTACAGAAGTGAGAGTTGTCTGAGTGCTATCTTCGTTTCTTTAAAAGACATATGGTAGAAATAGATTTAAGTTTTTTCTCTGCTATTTCAACCAGAGAACTCCAAATACATTTGAAAGTTACTTTGCTTGGTAGGAATTCTTTCCAAAAGCATAGATGTTTACATAAAAAATAAAACAGAATGGTGTCAGTAACCTTTTGTGTATGCAACAGTAGAGACTGGACTCAAGAGATGCCTTTTCACACATGCATGGATGCCTTGCTGCTGTTGTAAGTGGTTCCAGGAGAAATGTCATGCCATGTGCTTACTAGAGACACCCCCTCCCCCATCCTTGTGGCCCTGTTGGAATAAGGGGACATAGCCCAGTTGTATGTATTTGTAAGGATTTTGCTATAAGCCATGTTGTCTGTGTCTTGTTTACATATAGGGGCCCTGCAGATTGAGAATAGTGAGGAGTCGGACCAAGGCAAATACGAATGTGTTGCCACAAACAGTGCGGGAACCCGTTATTCTGCTCCAGCCAACCTTTATGTGAGAGGTAAGGCAAGCTTCTTTTTCTTTTCTTTATTTAATGAGCATTCCCAGTCACATGATCATGGGATAGCATAGGTAGAGGGTACCTCGATGATGCTTATGAGTGGTGTGACTTAAATGCCCACTTAATCTGTATATACAAATGAGCGAGCTTTGGAAATGCATCCTTGCCCCTCTCGCCAGTGCTTCTTTGATAAAACAGAAGTAATCAGTCCCAGAATCTGTCATGGGAGGGTATGGTGAATGGGGCGAAGTCATTACTGTTTGTTTGGTAGTTTAATTTATCTGTTAGCAGAGCTTTGTGGGGGGCTGTAGGAATTTAGTGGAGCTCTTATCCTAGATGTCACCTGTTCTTTTTGCAGGTGAGCAGATATATCAAGGTTGTTTTTGGAATAGCATGCTAGTTCTCTCAAGTCGTCTTGGTCAGCTTCTCCTTAGCAACAGGGATAATTACTGCAGCTATTACAATCACTTCCATTCCTGCTGAGACTCAGCTGCAGTTTGTTGCACAAAGCCACTTTGCCAGCCTGTTTTCTTATCTGTTATTCCCAGGGCTCAAAATAGGAGGGGCCTTTTTTCTTACATTAAATCTGATATTGAATTTTGTGTTTGAAGGGTGGAGAGTCATGTTACTACATAAAGAAATGATGAAATTTACTCTTTAGTATGTCAAGGAAATGATGTGTGTTCCCCTTTGTAAGTAAGCCAAGACAGTAGTGATAGACAGCACTAGGAGGCAGCTTGGGACTTGTATAAGAATAGGGAGAAGAACAAGAGTGAAATGGCTCATTGACAGTTTAAACTCATTTTTTTTTAATTTTAGCATAGGGCCTGGATCCTACTAACTGATGGTTTGAAAATAACATTTTCATCTGCATTGCTTTCTCTTTCTCTCCTTTCTTCTTCCCCTCACCCCCTTCCTAGTACACGCGTACATGCACATACCATTTCTGAAAAAGAGCAGTCTTAACCAAGCTGAGGAGCAATTATTCTCTGGAGAGGCCAAGATGACCTGCTGTCTGATTGCTTCTAGGTGTCTCCGTTGTTCTCATTGTGTTCAGTGCTCTTTTTCTGCAGGTGCTTTTTCATTTTGCAGAATAATTTCAACACACCAATCTTTCAACAGCTGAAGTTATGAAAGGAAGATCACTCTTTATCTGTGCAACAGAATCACCCATTCCTCACTCCTAATGTGATTAGAATTGACCTTACGCTCTCTGAATTCTTGTAAGCCATTCTTCAAGCCATTGCTAGTGAAACTAGTGCTTAGGTTGTCCCTTTGCACCCAGGAATAGAGGCAGGATGTTTATTTGCATTTATGACATGCTTACATTGTTGTGTAAATTATTATATATTCTTGACCATGGTTGCATGCAATAGTAATATCTAGCCTTTGCAAACAGGATTGGGAAGGGTAATGTTTCACCTGAATGCACAGCTTGCCAAGGCGAAGAAACCTCACCTTTAAAACTGCCTGATTGCTGAATCTTTCTTTATTTAGCAAGAGACTCCCCTTGGAGTCTAAGGAGAGCAATAAACTGTGACCTCAGGCTTGATGAGAAGAGCAGGTTGTTCAGGTAGCTGGCTGGTTGGCTGGCTTTTGAGATAAGGTGACATGAGCCAGGCTTCTGGTAGAGAGATGTTTCTAGCTTCATGTGTATGGTTCATTTTCTATTAACCATCGTATTTCTCAGGCATAAATTTTGGAACAAGCCTCCTTTTTATTGCACATAATCTTTACAAGGTTGGACTCCAAGCTGCAGGATTGAGATAAAGTCCACAGTATATAAAAGGCAGGTTACTACATAAATTGTTCCCTGTGGAGGTTTGCCATATGTACTGTTTCCCAGACAATATTTATGCAGGTGGCTTTGTTTTACAAAACAAAATAGGTAGCATAACCAGCACAGGGAAAGACTTTTCACAATTCATCTGGCCCTAAAACCATCATTTATGCTGTTGTCAATTGAATGAGGCTAGTTTCTTTGCCTCTCAGATCCGAGAAAGCAAAATAATGCATGTGAATGATTATTTGCTCTTGAGTTAAATTTGTGTGGCCATGTAAGCTACATAACTGAATAGCACTTAATTGTTGATTATTTTATTTATATGATTCATATCCTGCCTTTCTACTTAACAAGCAGACACAGTAACTTACAAAACAGAAGGTAAAACTGCAATGTAAAATAAATATTTGACACTGTTGAGTAATGTCGGGTCCATTAATAATAAGACTTTAACACCGCAAGATTATCTTGTAGAGCATGATATAGATCCAGCATGTGTGACCCAAGACCTGGATTCGGGAGGGCGAGTTGATCACCTTGAAAGAGCTGACCCTACCAGGCTTCTCAGTCCTCCATCAGTCTCAAACTGAAGGTGGGGAGGTGGCCATACTCATTCGAGAGGGTTTCTCCTTCAGGGCACTCCCTGCCTCAAAGATCACCAGTATTGATTGTGTTGGCCTGGTGTGGGATGCTGAAGAGAGTTTAGCTGTCTTTCTAGTATATCAACTGCCTAGTGCCCCAGAGTATAGCCTACTGGGCCTGCTGGAGGTGGTAGAAAGCTGCTCTTTGGAATTCACAAGACTAATAGTACTGGGGGATTTCAACATCCATGCTGATGCTGCCATCTTTTGATAAAGTTCCATGTACTATCCTTGTTGACAAGTTGGTAAAATGTGGTTTGGATCCTGTTACCATTAGGTGGATCTATAACTGGTTGACAGATCGCACCCAACGAGTACTTGTGAATGGTTCCTCATCCTCTTGGAGAAGAGTGACAAGCAGAGTGCCTCAAGGATCTGTCCTGGGACCTGTTTTGTTCAACATCTTTATCAATGATTTGGATGAAGGTATAGAGGGAATGCTTATTAAAGTTGCAGATGATACTAAATTGGGAGGGGTTGCAAACATAGAAGAAGACAGAAACAGGATACAGGATGACCTTGACAGGCTGGAAAACTGGACTAAAATCAATAAAATGAATTTTAACAGGAATAAATGAAAATTTCTGCATTTAGGTAGGAAAAATCCAATGCATAGTTATAGGATGGGGGAGACTTGTCTGAGCAGTAGTATGTGCAAAAAGGATCTAGGGGTCTTAGTGATCATACGCTGAACATGAGTCAACAGTGTGATGTGGTGGCTAAAAAGGCAAATGCAATTTTGGACTGTATCAACAGAAGTGTAATGTCCAGATCACGTGATGTGATGGTATGGCTTTACTCTGCTCTGGTAAGACCTCACCTGGAGTATCGTGTTCAGTTTGGGGCACATTTTAAGAAGGATATAGACAAGCTGGAATGGGTCCAGAGGAGGGCGACAAAGATGGTAAGGGGTCTGGAGACCAAGTCCTATGAGGAAAGGTTGAAGGAGCTAGGGATGTTTAGCCTGGAGAGGAGGCGGCTGAGAGGTGATATAATCACTAAGTACTTGAAGGGCTGTCATATAGAGGATGGTGTGGAATTGTTTTCTGTGGCCCCAGAAGGTAGGACCAGAACCAGTGGGTTGAAATTAAATCAAAAGAGTTTCCAGCTCAACATTAGGAAGAACTTCCTGACAGAGCGATTCCTCAGTGGAACAGGCTTTCTCGGGAGGTAGTGGGTTCTCCTTCCTTGGAGGTTTTTAAACAGAGGCTAGATAGCCATCTGACAGCAATGAAGATCCTGTGAATTTAGGGGGAAGTGTTTGTGAGTTTCCTGCATTATGCAGGGGGTTGGACTAGAGGACTCTAAAGATCCCTTCCAACTCTATGATTCTATGATTTCCTCACAGGCTTTGGACCTAGTGTCCTCTATGGCAGCAGTAGAATTCTCCCAGATTGTTTCAGGTCCCACACATCAGGCTGGCCACATTGGATCTGATGTTTGGCGTTGGGATAGGTATTAATCTGATAGGGAAGGGAGAAGTGCCATGGTCAAATCATTTTGCTCTGAAGGTTTGGCTGAGTGTCCCAGTCCCCCATTTCAGCAGTGAGTGGATTTATGCTCACCTGCAGAGACTAATGGACCCAGTTGGTTTCAGAATGTTCTGCAGGATCTGATTCCCCCCTCCCCCAAAGTAATTGTTTAGATTAGCTGATAGAATACTGGAACTCCTGTCTCTCTGAAGCCATCGAAATTGCCCCCCAATATCCTCTATGCGCCCGGCCTAGATTGTCCCCCTGGTATACTCCAGAACTCAGGGGGATAAAATGGGAGCTTAGATGACTAGCCCAAGTTAGTGGCAGCAAGCTCACAGTGAAACTACAAGAGCATCTTATAGGATATTTATTAAATCCTATGAGGTGATGGTGAAGGCTGTTAAGAAGGCATTCTGTATAGCCTCCATCACATTAGCTAGCTCTCACCCAGCACAATTATTTATGGTAATTAGGTCCTTGGCATCTCTCACTGAGAGATCCCAAAATACTAGGAATTTGGCCATCAGCTGTGAGGCTTCTGTGAGCTTTTTTGCAGAGAAAATCTTGTTGCTCCACCATGATCTCCCTGCTGATATTAATACAGTAAATGAATTGGAAGTGGCCATCTTTGGGTTCAGTCTAACAGCTTTATTTGACTCTCCTGGACCAATGCAGACAGGATCCTGGGTGCTGTTAGGCTGACCACGTGCCTCTTGGACTCATGTCTCTCCTAGCTGGTGAAAGCAGTGAGAGGATATAAGGTCCCCTGGTGGACATTATCAATCTGTCCCTAGATTTAGGGGTCTACCTGGAGGGTTTGAAAGAGGCTGTTCCACTCTTTGAAAAGCCAATTTTGGATTCCTTGGATCCTGCCGATTACCACCCAGTCTCGAATCTCCCATATCTGGGCAAGGTGATTGAGAGAGTAGTTGCAGAGCAACTCTAGAGCTTCCTGGATGACACATTGTTCCTGGATCCATTCCAATCCGGCTTCCACAGATGAGCTCCACAGTCAGCTGGATGGAGGCAGGTCAGTGCTGGTGATGTTGTTAGATCTCACTGCAGTGTTTGACACAGTCAACTATGATCTTCAGACCCACTGCCTCGCCAACATAGTCTGTGGGGTAGTCTTGAAACAACTTACCTCATTTCTCCAAGGTTGGGGACACACAGTGGCACTGGGAGAGCGGATATTGCCCAGGGACCCCTTACTATTTGAGGTCCCTCAAGGGGCAATCCTATTCCCCAATGTTATTTAACATTTGTATGTTACCCAGCTGGTGCAGAAGTATGGGCTGGGTGTCACCAAGTACACTAATGACACCCAGCTTTAGCAGTTGATGGGCAGCCGACCCAGCAGCTCCCCAGAAATCTGGCAGAGGAGTTGTAGGCTGTGGTGGATTGGTTAAAGAAGAGTCAGCTGAGACTGAATTATTCTAAGAATTATTCTATGGCTGGGCCAGGGAGACTCTGATGCAGGGCATCAGCTCCTCTCTTGATAGTGTGCCCCTACCATTAAGAGCCTGGGTGTGATCCTGGGTGCCACTCTGACAAAGAAGGCCCAGGTCACAAATGTTGTCAGTCTGGCATTTTTTTTAATTGTGCCGTCCTGACCTAGCCACTCTAATCTATGCAATGGTCACCTCTAGTATGGATTACTATAACTCACTCTACATAGGCCTACCCTTGAGCTAAACCGTAAACTCCAACTGGTACAGAACACAGCGGTGCAGGTCCTTACATGGCTACTGCACACAGCACATATTCATCCTGTGCTGTGTAAGCTACGCTGGCTTCTGGTGGAGTACTGGATCAGGTTCAAGATCCTGGTATTGACCTTTAAGGCCCTAAACAGTCAGGGACCTACATACCTTCACAACCCCCTCTTCTGGTATATCCCCAAAAGATTGTTGCACTCTGCAAATCAAATCTACTGGTGGTCCCCAGCCTGAGTGACATCCAACTGTCCTTGACCAAAGCCAGGGCCCTCCCTGTTCTGGCTCCAACCTGGTGGAGTTCTTTGCCTTATAACATCCATGCCCTTTGGGACTTGCTACAATTCCACAGGGCCTGCAAGGCAGAGATGTTCTGCCAGACCTTCGGTTGAGGACAGCAACAGTTCCATCCTGTTGCTTCTAATTCTGTTCAGAGGTTTCTAAAGGCTTAGACCTCTTCCTGCACACACCCTTTCCTGTAAGACAGTAGTGCTACTAGTTTTTGTGCCATCTTCTGCTATACTTGTTTGCTATTGGTTTTTAATCTGTTTTTAAATGATGTTTTATGCCTGTGTGGTACAGAACTCTGAGCCTGGCTTGCCAGGGGAAGGTGGTTGAAAAATCTAATTAAATAAATAAATAAAAATACCAAATTAAACTACAAAATCAACAAATTAATAACAACACAAGCCAGTTAGACAGCAGCAGTTAAACTATATCCAGATTTAAATAAAAAACTTTAAAGTAGCCATAAAATGGACAGCACCAATAACCTGAAAACCAAAAAATCTTAGAAACATTATTTGGCAGAAAAGCAATCAGGTTGGGGAAGATGATTTATTTAGTCTACCTCAGTGGCTCTTTAGTAGCCTGAATAGCACAGAGTAGCGTGAGCTTGTCAAACCTTACTGTTTTACACAGAGAGTGATTAAAATGTGGGAAATGCTACCAGAGGATATAGTGATGACCGTGGGAATAAACAGCTTTAAATGAAGATTAAATAGATTCATGGTGAATAAGTCTATCAATGGCTACTAGCCATGGTTCAGGGTG
This sequence comes from Heteronotia binoei, assembly GCF_032191835.1. Taxonomy (NCBI): domain Eukaryota; kingdom Metazoa; phylum Chordata; class Lepidosauria; order Squamata; family Gekkonidae; genus Heteronotia; species Heteronotia binoei. The sequence goes on from NC_083224.1 coordinate 94,827,036, forward strand.
GTGAGAACCAGAGAGGATTGTGAGGAACTCCAAAGGGATCTGTTGAGGCTGGGTGAGTGGGCGTCAACGTGGCAGATGCGGTTCAGTGTGGCCAAGTGCAAAGTAATGCACATTGGGGCCAAGAATCCCAGCTACAAATACAAGTTGATGGGGTGTGAACTGGCAGAGACTGACCAAGAGAGAGATCTTGGGGTCGTGGTAGATAACTCACTGAAAATGTCAAGACAGTGTGCGTTTGCAATAAAAAAGGCCAACGCCATGCTGGGAATTATTAGGAAGGGAATTGAAAACAAATCAGCCAGTATCATAATGCCTCTGTATAAATCGATGGTGCGGTCTCATTTGGAGTACTGTGTGCAGTTCTGGTCGCCGCACCTCAAAAAGGATATTATAGCATTGGAGAAAGTCCAGAGAAGGGCAACTAGAATGATTAAAGGGCTGGAGCACTTTCCCTATGAAGAAAGGTTGAAACGCTTGGGACTCTTTAGCTTGGAGAAACGTCGACTGCAGGGTGACATGATAGAGGTTTACAAGATAATGCATGGGATGGAGAAAGTAGAGAAAGAAGTACTTTTCTCCCTTTCTCACAATACAAGAACTCATGGGCATTCGATGAAATTGCTGAGCAGACAGGTTAAAACGGATAAAAGGAAGTACTTCTTCACCCAAAGGGTGATTAACATGTGGAATTCACTGCCACAGGAGGTGGTGGCGGCCACAAGTATAGCCACCTTCAAGAAGGGTTTAGATAAAAATATGGAGCACAGGTCCATCAGTGGCTATTAGCCACAGTGTATGTGTGTATATAAAATTTTTTGCCACTGTGTGACACAGAGTGTTGGACTTGATGGGCCGTTGGCCTGATCCAACATGGCTTCTCTTATGTTCTTATGGTAAAATCAGAGGATCTTTCACACTTAGAGGAACTAAATAGCTGAATTCCAGAGCCAGGAGACAACATCAGGGGAAGGCCTCAGCCTCTATGTCCTGTTTTTGGCCATCCAGAGGAACTGGTTGGCCACTTTGTGAGATACAATGCTGGACTAGGTGGACCATCGGTCTGATTCAGCAGAACTCTTCTTATGTTCTTATGACCTCAGAAGCTAAACAGGGTTGGCCAAGGTTAGTGCCAGGATGGGAGACCACCAAGGAAGGCTCAGGTTGCTATGCAGAGAAAGGCAATGTCAAACCAACCCTGCTCATCTCTTGCATTGCAAATTCCATGAGGGGTTACCATGAGCATATTGTTACTTGATAACTCTTAATTAATAATTAATGGCCCTTTAGAAGAGGTCCAAACAGACACACAAAGTTGAAGAAATGTGTAAGAAAGCTCTAAGACAAGAAGCCACATGTGGCTCTTTCACACATATTGTGTGGCTCTTGAAGCCCCCACCACCCCATTGTCTGGGTTGGAGAAGGCATTTGTCTTTTTAAATCACTGGCAGCTTGGAGAATGCATTTAAAGTTAAACCTCTCCCTCCCCCCATCTGGTTCCCTTTTTTCCTCCCTCCCTCCCATCTTGCAGCTCTCAAACATCTGACGTTGATGTCTTACAGCTCTCAAACATCTGACATTTATTCTATGTGGCTCTTACATTAAGCAAGTTTGGCCACCCCTGCTCTAAAAGCTTCTTCTCATTTGTACAGCTTTGCATGGGAGCGGGGTGAAATATTTTAAGAATGCTTAATCCTTCTCCTGACAACTGCTTACTACCTGAAACTCTGCCCTGTGACAGCTACGCATATCAGTGTTCTGGCCCAGTGTTTGCCTAGTAAATGCAAGTCAGGAATTCCAATTTCAGAGTGAAAACTGAATCGCAGAAAAGTTAAACCCTCCCTTCGCTTCTCTGGTTGAAAGAGCTTCCTCTTGAGAGGTTGCTTTCTACAGAAGGGATCTTCAATGGTTTGGTACAGCTGCAGTGTTAAATGTTGTTTGCCCCTTAATCTTATTTTATTTATTTACTAGGCAATTTATATTTTTCTCCTCAATAAAGGTCCAAAGCAGCTTACAAAAACATCTAAATATAATTTAAATAAACAGCAGTTTAAATATACAATTTAAAGAAAGAGAAAAAGAAAACACCATCACAGAGCTACTTTCTGAGCAATGAATCCCATGGAATGCAGTGGTCATAGACTTTGAGCCTCAGCCCAGGAGTCCTTTGGCTCACACCTCTGACTATAAGTACTTGCAGACAGGAAGAAGATAGACGTTCCACTAGCAGGCCAGATGTTCTGAAAAACTCCCTCTCTTGGCTCAAAGAGACTCTGGCTACACTCAGGAATTAGGTATCTGTGATCCCTTTCCAGGGCTTTTTTTTGTAACAGGAACGCCTTTGCATATTAGGCCACACACCCCTGATGTAGCCAATCCTCCTGGAAGTTACAGAAGGCCCTGCACTAAGAGCTCTGTGAGCTCTTGGTGGATTGGCTACATCAGGGGTGTGTGGCCTGATATGCAAAGGAGTTCCTGCTATAAAAAATTATGTTGGATACTATTTTGTTAATTCTATAATTTTACAGATTTTGTAATTGTCTAGTCTGGATGTGGTTTGTTTAATGTTTCTGTAAGGTTTTTAATGTTGTAAGCCACCAGAGCCCACTTGCAGAATAGAGTAGGGTAGAAATTATTCTTTAAAAAAAAAAAAGTCCTGCCCCTTCCTAAATACATTTATTGAAAGTACAGTTCACTGGAGACAGGAAGAACAGGGGAAAGCACAGCCTAGATGGTACTGGGGTGTTTCTTTCACTCTGCATTCTATTGCAGAAGCAGCTGTAATTTAATGATTTCTCCCTCCTCACACAAAACTGATGCCTCCTGGGACCATAGAAATCAGTTCCTGCTTTAGTAAGGTAGAAGAGAGCCTGGGCTGGTCACTTGCTTGTGAATACAGATGCTTTTGGGAAGAAGCATGTAAATAGCTACAGTTTTGATTATACTACTCTTTTTACCCCAAAAGGAAGATAACCCTGAGTCTGCCACTCTTCACCACTGGCTCAATAATCAGCAAACCCAGGAAAATTGTGTATAACTTATCTCTGAAATCAGATTACCAGATTATTTTGGTGGTGGAAGGTGCTGTCAAATTGCAGTTGATTTATGGCAATCCCATAGGGTTTTTTCAAGGCAAGAGACTAGCAGAGGTGGTTTGACATTACCTGCCTGTGTAGCAGCCCTGGACTTTCTTGGTGGTCTCCCATCTAACTAATATCCAGGGCTAGGGTTGCCAAGACCAATTCAAGAAATATCTGGGGACTTTGTGGGTGGAGCCAGGAGACTTTGGGGGTGGAGCCAGGAGACGTTGGGGCAGAGCCAGGAACAAGGGTGTGACAAGCATAATTGAACTCCAAGGGAGTTCTGGTAATCACATTTAAAAGGGACAGCACACCTTTTTAAATGTCTTTCTTCCATAGGAAATAATGAAGGATAGGGGCACCTTCTTTTGGGGCTCATAGAACTGGACCCCCTGGTCCAATCGTTTTGAAACTTGGAGGGTATTTTGGGGAGAGGCACTAGATAGTATACTGAAAATTTGGTGCCTCTACCTCAAAGAATAGCTCTCCCAGAGCCCCCAAAACCTCCAGATCAATTCCCCATTATACCCTATGAGAAATATTCCACATAGGGAATGCTGAAGACGTTTCCCTCTCCTCCACACACACACCCCTTCTTGCAAATCTGATGTAGGGGATTGGCCTCTCTACTCACCAGCCAGCTTCTTCACAGCAACAAAGACACAGACACAGAAAGTTGAAGCCTTTCACCACCTCTGGAGGTGCAAAGGCACATGGCCCTTTGGGGCGGGGCAGGAAGCAGCCTGGGAAAGCTCCGGCTGCTGCGATAGAGCTGGGTGGGAAGGGGAGGGGCAAGGAGAAGCTGCTGCGATCCGAGGTAAGAAGGGAAGGGAAGGGAGGAGGAGAAGCATCAGGGATCGGTAGGAAGGGGAGAGGAGAAGCTGCTGGGATCTAGGCTGCGTGGGAAGGGCCGCCATTCCCCCCGCTTTCTGGATTTTTGACGAGTGGGGGGAGGAGGCTCCAAATTGGGGGTCCCCCGCCCAGGCGGGGGATTTGGGAAGCCTATTCAGGGCTGACCCTGCTAAACTTCCAAGATCTGATGAGATTGGGCTATTCAGGTGTCATGATCCTGGGCCTAGCGAGGCCTGCAAGCCCCAGGGAAGTCTGCTTAGGAGCTACTGGGAAGAGAATATAAAGGCCCAGTCCAGGAAGTGGCCATTCTTTCCTTGGAAAGCTGAGCTGGAGGTAGGCTGTGCCTGAAGAGCTTGAGCAGGGGAAAGCTCCCTCACCTAAAGAAAGGAGTGAGTGCTGGTTAGTAGTTTTGGGACTATAAGTTCAGACGTGTTAGGACTTTTGTTTATTTCCCTTCACCCTTTTACTGTTTCATGCACCTTGTTAATTTATATTGCATTAAAATAAACCGTTTTTGTTGTTGTTCATTCTGCCTGGTCCTCACGCCCATTATTTGGCCTAGCTAAGGGAGACCTGAAGGGCTTGGGAGGGTACTCTGGGGAACTCTAACCCAGAGTGGTGGCAGCAATTTGATAAGACCCCCCTGAGTCGTGACACCAGGGCAGGGCTCAGGTGATTCTACAGGTAGGTAGTAACAGTTAATATAGTATTTTTCCTTAGTATTTTTAATATTTCACACGCCTTACATATGTGATCCTTACACTTTCTAAAACAGACAAGTGGTGCTACAGATGAAGATCTCAAACTGAGAGATAATAGTTTGCTGATTACCATATAATGTGTTCATGGCTGAGCTATGTGAACTGAAGACTTCCCCACTCACTGCCCAAACATTTACACTACAATAGCTCTCACAACAGCCTTGCATGTTCCTGGTTCATATTTCAGCGCACAAGGTAAAAAACAGTTGCAGGGAAAAGAAAGTAATGGAGTGGAAGTGTTCCTCATACCAGCATCACTTCTTCCCATGAGTATACTGTAGCAGACATATACAGCTTACAACTCCTTGTGCATTCTCTGGAGGCTGCAAAGGGAATCTTGGTATGTTGAGTCTGCATCATTTATAACTCTCAGATGGCCTGAACAAACATATGCAGTATCCTGCCAAAAAGCTTTTGTGCCCCCAAAGCCTTACAATTCAGTGGGTTATCAATTGATATGTTTTGTGACTTCAGTCAGCTTGCCTCCAACGCAGTCTGATCTTTGGTGATCTGCAGCCCACTGTATAATAGCATGGTTCAGTTGTATTTCTCTAGTGCCTTGAATATATTGCTAGCTGAACCACACAGCCTGTACTGCTGCATAGCAAGAAGAAATCAAATGCTGGTCAGGAGTCAGCCATTGCTACCCTGATGGGTCAGCCCTGGTAGCAGTGCTGTTTCAGCAGAATTGCTCATTACCAGTGTTTAACCATTAAAGTTGCTGGCAAAGAGCAAATCTTTTAAAAATACAGTGCCATATCCTTCAGTATGGGGGAGGTGGCTGTGTTTGGCTGGTGGCTTTGGCATCATAGTAAGGCTTCCTAAAAGACCTTTCTTCCCCTTCCTTCAGTCATTTAAAATAACCTTTTTGATAGTTTGATCTTTTTAAATGAATGTGTCAGCCTCTTTGGATACTGGATATTGTAGAAGAATGAATGATAAACATTTAATTTGATTCCAGAGGAAAGTCCATGCTGGAAGTGAGTGATCCATGTTTGGATCTCTTAAGTCATCTTTATTGGTAAATAGCAGCTGGAACATCATTCAGTCAGCGGACAGATTAGCCTCTCCCCAGAGCTGATGTTTGCCCTGCTGGGGGAGAAATGCAGCAATTTACAGGCAGCCATGGCAACCATGCATGTTTTCCTTCAACAAGGAAAATAACTGATTGAGGGAACCATCTGAAGAAAACTGTGTGAGTAGAGGCCTGAAACTCACCATGCCTCCCCCCACTCCTAACAGTTGTTATTTATCACTAATAAATGCTTCCAAGATCTAATCATGGATCTTCCTGTCTCATGTAGTTTGGCCCTAACTCTGTCCTCAGGCTAGTGCCTTTTCGCTTCCATTGTGTAAGGATCAAGCAGCTGCAGTAAAGCACTAGAAAAAAGCTGTACTGCCATAATGTCAAAGCACCCATTTTCTCACAGTGTAAAAGACTCCCTAGGTAAAAACATTAGTGCAAACTACGCATTTGATGACTAACAACCTAAATAGCCTGTGCTGAGTGGAGTCAGTGTGAGGTTAATGCTTCTTGTAAGGGTTATACACACAAGAAAAGATCCTGTGGCTGCCACCCCAGAATTATGTATATTTGAAGTGGTTCTAAAACTAACACAGATAGCAGTGTTAAAAATGCATTTTGTCCAGTTAAAAGTTCCTCTGGGCAGAAATTTTACAAAGCAGACTTACCCCAGAGAATCTAATGCAAACAGTGGACTGAGAGTTGTTTTGGTCTGCACCAGTAGTGAAAGCTGCATTTGAGAAAGAGGGTTTTCAGCAGAATTTTTTTGTACTGCCCCAGAAGGCTGGTCCAGAACCAACGGGTTGAAATTACATCAAAAGACTTTCTAGCTAAACATTAGGAAGAACTTCCTCAGTGGAACAGTCTTTCTCAGGAAATGGTGGGCTCTCCTTTCTTGGAGGTTTTTAAACAGGCTATTTGGCCATATGACAGCAATGCTGATTCTGTGAAGTTAGGCAGATCATGAGAAGGAGGGGAGGAAGGGTTGTATCAGTGCTTAGCTCTTGTGACCCTTTCTTACATGCCCAGGAAAATTCTGATTGCCACTTTGGAGTCAGTCAGCAATTTTTCTCCAGGCCAGCTAGCCATGAATCCTGGAGGTTTTTGTCATCTTCTGGGCATGGAGCATGGGTCACTGGGAATATATGTGTGGGGGGGAAGTATTTATGAAGTTTCTGCATTGTGCAGGGGGTTGGACTAGATGATCCTGGAGGTCCCTTCCAATTCTATGATTCTGTACCCAAAGTGGACAGATGGGTAGTGAGACCGTATCCACAATTAATTGGTATGAGAAATGCTTCTTTTCATATCAGAAGAACAATTCATGCCTACAGCCATGAGAATCCCAGCCACCTAAAAGATTGCCTATGTAAAGATTTTTAAGATAGCATAATTAGTAAGAACTTGAGGGTGATCCACCAGAGGTTATAGTTGAAACTGCTTAGAAAGTGACAGCTCAAAGGTAAATCATTTCTGTGGAAACATGGAGCGTGTGCAGGAACAGGTCCCTCTTCTGAGATAACTGATCTCCAGAAGCAGCACTGAACATATTTCAGCATCCATCAGAACTTTCCTAATTATTATGTTATTAAAGTTATGCCTAATGAGCTAAGAAAGGAACATTTAGTAATACCACAAGCACAGGACTGGATCATAGATCAGTCTCAGTCAGTACCAGACTTCTGTCCAACAGCACCTCTGCAGGAAATAGCAGGTGATACCTCTGGTTTCTTTTTATCTTCTCTGTAAAATCTCTGTACAGTAGGAAATCATATAGTTTATTTTGCAGGCCCTTGCACAATAACTATATTTGTACTCCTGTTCTTGACACACAGTAAGAGCCTCTCTGTCTTACTTTATAATTGTTGAACTGCATTGTTACGATAGATTCAGGTGGGTAGCTGGATTGGTCTAAAGCAGCAGAACAAAGTTTAAGTCTGGTGGCTCAAACTTTTCATTGTTATGAGTACATAAACCTGAATTGATGGTCTCTGTAACATTTCTGTCCTTGTTCATTTTATATTGGTTATTGTTTTGTTATATTTTATCTGCTATTGTTACCTTCACTTTCTGCTTACACAATTTGTAAAATTGCTAATCAAGCTCACGTTTAAAATCATATAATGTGTGATCTATTACTGCATAAAGCTGCTTATGTTGAGGGCATGTGTCAGTCCTTTCCATGACTGTCCTTAATTGTTGCTGTAGTAGTTTGGGCTTGTCTTTTTCTACACATTTATCAGCCACCTTTTCTTGGTATCAGGCAGCAAAGTGATTAAATAACAATTTCACCTCATTTTCATTACATGTTGTTGAATATCCCTAGAAACAGTATAACTAGGGGTTCTGTTTTTCCTTCACTGTACAATTGATTCTTGTAATTTTTAGTGAACAAAAAATGGGAAATGTACTAGAGGAGAACAAAAGAAAATGTCAAGGACATGAAATGTTGTTAAGAAAAAGCCAAAACGTTGTGGTACTTAAGCTTAGAAATTAGAATGCTGAAGGGATTTGCATGACTGTGGAAAATAATATAAAATTTTAGTTTGTATTATGCTAATTTAACATAGAGATTTACCGGAAACAAAGAAGGGTGTCTACAAAGAGCATATATAAGATCTCTGAAATTTACCAATGTAGGATATGTGTGATTTAGAGTTGCCAACTTCCAACTGGTAGCTGGATATCTTCCAGAATTACAGATGATCTCCAGGCTGCAGAGATCAATTTCCCTGGAGCAAATGGCTGCTTTGGAAGGTACACTCAGTGGCATCAAACCCCACAGCAGTCCCTCCCCTTCACAAACCCCAGTAACCCCAAGGTCTGCTCTCAAAATCTCAAGGAATTTTCCAACCCGGAGCTGGCAACTCTAGCTGTGATTGCATGTTTTAAAAATGAGATTTAAATAGGGTATCATTGCAGGATCAGTACTGTATGTCTTAGAAAAACTAGTAAGATTGTATTCTGACCCCTGCCTTGGGTTGACACTGGTTTATGGCCCACATTTGTATTTGCACCTATCCAAGCATTAAAAGGTAAAGGTAGTCCCCTGTGCAAGCACCAGTCGTTTCCGACTCTGGGGTGACGTTGCTTTCACAACATTTTCATGGTAAACTTTTTACAGGGTGGTTTGTCATTGCCTTTCCCAGTCATCTACACTTCCCCCCAGCAAGTTGGGTACTCATTTTACTGACCTTGGAAGGATGGAAGGCTGAATCGACCTGAGCCAGCTACCTGAAACCAGCTTCCGCCGAGATCGAACTCAGGTTGTGAGCAGAGTTCAGACTGCAGTACTGCAGCTTTACCACTCTGCGCCACGGGGCCAATTATCCAAAGATTATATTAGTTTATATATGATGATAACTGTTGATTATGTATTTGCTATAATACTTCATGTTATTTACAGTAAAGTCATCACTTGGAGTGCACATGAAAAAGGGGGTCTCATTTAATACATTTCAGATGAGGTCACAAAGAATGCCACCATGTAAATCTCCTGTTAAGATTAACTACTGTGGAAGAGCCCTGCATTTTAGCCATTTCTCTAATGTTCATTAGAAAACTGCCTTTGTTGTGGCATAAGTCTATCCTTTGGAATGAAGCCAGATTCATAGGGCTGGAAGAGGGTATATTCAGTGCAACAGAGAGCTGATTTTTGCCATGTGTCCCTCCCTTAAGATTTGGAGAGAAGCCAAAATATTGTGCTCTGTACTTAGATGATGTACACATTAAGATCAGTGAAGGCTCTGGATGAGGCTATTATGTCATGGTGCCACAATTTTGGAGCCCCTTCATGAAAGTAGGCTCCAGATACCTTGGAAGAACATATGGACATATGAAGCTGCCTTATACTGAATCAGACCCTTGGGCCGAGGTCAGACGCACATAAACTGACGAGATGGGCATGGATGAAAGCCAGATGCATGTCGGATTTTATGCGGTTGTCCAAACATCATCATCTGGCAATGGTCATTGGCTCGTTCGTGTTCCAAACTGCCATGACTGAGACGCAGACTTTTTTGATAGTACATTAAATCCGGAATAAGAATGCTTCCGACGACTCCCGCGCGTACTCTCTATGTTTGAACGCTCCATTGTAGCTGACTTGTCGCAAGCGCACATCCGCTTCCCTGCGAGAGCCCACTCCAAATGATATCATTGTGCCAGCAATCGTTGACTCAGCCTTCCAACCTTCTGAGGTCGGTAAAATATGCCATGAAAACTTTGTGAAAGCAGCGTCACCCCAGAGTCGAAAAAGACTGGTGCTTGCACAGGGGACCTTTCCTAAATAGGGGGGGGGGGGAGGCAGATCGCCCACCTTTGCTGTCTCCCTGCCAGGGGAGGAAGATGACCCACCTTTGCCATCTCCCCGCCAGGTGGAGAGAGAGCAAAGACAGTTGCTGTGCTTCCCCCCCCCCCCCATTTAAACACCACGTTGGGGTGTTTAAATGGAGGGGGGAGGAAGATCACCCACCTTTGCTGTCTCCCCGCCAGGCGGAGAGACAGCAAGAGTTGCCGTGTCCCCCCCCCCATTTAAACACCACGTCAGGGTGTTTAAATGGGGGGGAGGAAGATCCCACCTTTGCTGTCTCCCCACTAGGCGGAGAGACAGCAAAGAGAGTTGCCGTGCTCCCCCCCATTTAAACACCACGTTGGGGTGTTTAAATTGGGGGGGGGAGGAAGATCACCCACCTTTGCTGTCTCCCCGCCAGGCAGAGAGACAGCAAAGAGAGTTGTCGTGCTCCCCCCCCCCATTTAAACACCACGTCGGGGTGTTTAAATGGGGGGAAGGAAGATCACCCACCTTTGCTGTCTCCCCGCCAGGTGGAGAGACAGCAAAGAGAACTCCTGGGCTTCCTCTTCCTTTCTGGGTGTTTAAATGGGGGGGGGGGGCAGATCGCCCACCTTTTCTGGCACCTTTTTTTTAAAAAAAAAAAGACAAGCACAATATCCCACGTACTGCGCTTGCGTGAATGTGGAATGCCATCTCAAAAAATGAGGTCCGGTTGAGACCTCTGATCAACCAGTGATGGGACCAACACTGCTTAGAACTGAAGGATGGAGGGATGTCTGATCAAGAAATTCATTGTAAAAAAGCTGCGGTGTATAATAGCGACGGGTTAGGGATGGATTTAATGGTGAGTGTGACCGCGGCCTTGGTCCATCAAAGTCAGTATTGTCTACTCAGACTGGCAGTGGCTCTCCAGGGTCTCAGGCTGAGGTTTTTCACACCTATTTGCCTGGACCCTTTTTTGGAGATGCCAGGGATTGAACCTGGGACCTTCTGCTTACCAAGCAGATGCTCTACCACTGAGCCACTGTCCCTCCCCTAAGAAGGTTAAGGCACTGAAATTTGACAAGTTTTCAAAGCTTAATTGTATCATGGATGGCTCTCATTATTGAATTAATATGATTTTTGTTCTGTTCTTAGGGCCAGCCTCACCATTAGACAAAGTGATATAGTTGCCTTGATCACCAGATGTAGGACAGTGTTAAAATGGCAGCAATTTTTTGGTTGGTCGTTTTTAGTCTTGCAAAGAGGGGTTACCATTTGAATTATCTTCAAGAGCCAGTTCTATCTAGTCTTTATCTTTTATTGTTTTATGTATTTCCTGTTAGCTGCTTTTGCTGTACTGTAGAGGGCAGGTATCATGGAATAAGATGCTGAGAACAGTTATGCCTTGTGATTGCTTCTTTAGAGTCATCTTTGCCCCTATGAATCTTTTAACCATACTCAGGAGAGGTAGACCTAACAGTTGCGGCAGAGTCCATAAAACATGATACACCCAATGCCTGACCTTGCTACACAGACTATAGTAGGACTTTGAGATGTGAGGTCTGGATATTGTTTGCAATTTTTAATTATGCTTCCCATGACATACATACGTTAGTGTTGTTCTTATTTTCATGCTTAAAGTCCTAGTTTTCTGAAAACAGAAAGGCTTGCTTCCTGCAGTGCCAGAGATAAAGAGAAGGGCTCGGGGGGGGGGGGGGAGGAATTGAGCTTTCCAATTCAGTAGATGTCGGCATATTTTCCAGTAAAGTAGGAACAATTTCAACACTAGATGAAAGGAGGCACAGCTACTCCCATTTGGGGTCTCCTGTTTCCTGTGCAGCATCAGCTACAAATGTTTATTTCTTATAAACCATTAGTGTAAAAAGAGATTAAGAGATAATCCAACAATTAGCTGCAAATTACAGGCTCCAATCTCATCATTGACTGACAGGCAAGAAAGTGATCTGTTTGTATTAGTGTGAGTTTTATAACTGCACCTTGTTTCCTGTAATCTAAAGTACAAACGCACATGGACAAACCATTATAGTTTGCCTGATCTGTGGCCTGAACCAGCTGCTGCTCTGCCAGTGTACCACATGTTAGGAGAGGAAGCAGTGGCCAGGCTTTACAGAATAGGTATTGTTGTTCTGTTCTATCAGCTGCTAACCCTCTTAGACCCACCTCATATATTACTCGCCAGTTCTATCCATGCCATCAGAACCCCTCATCATGGGGTGGCTTCCCTGATGTCATCAAAATCAGCCCATGCCATGTAGGTTGCTACAATGCCAACTATAAAAGTGCCTGAGTAGTAACAATCATAACAGTCAAATTACAAATAAAGTGGGTTTGGATAGAATGTCATATTGTGTCCTACAAAGTTTGGTAAAATACCTTTTTGGCCAGGATCTGGAATGTATTTGAGACATTACTGCAGTAGTTAATATATTTCCTAAGGTCCATCCAGATCTACTGTAACCTCAAGGCTAGACTACTGTAAATTAGTCTATATGGGGCTGCCAAAAAGTACAAATGATTTAAAAAAACACACACAGGTCAAGTATTGTCTAGAACTAGCTTCCTCATGTAGCATCCTCTTGTCTTGAAATTGTTACACTGGTGGCCTATTTGTTTTCAGGTTCAGTTCAAGATGCTAGCTCTTGTCTTTAAAACCTTTCATGACCTGAGGTCCACATACTAAAAGGATTATTTCAATTTATATAGATACATGCAATCTTCCCATCAGTTCCTTCTCTCTGTCTCCTGCCACAGACATATGAAAATTGCCACAGCCCAGTCTTGGGCTTTTGCAGCGGTGGCACCCATGCCATGGAATGGTCTCTTTGAGAATAGAAGGAAAGCATCTACTGAGGGACTGTATGCAATAAAAATACAAGAGTGATGGCTACAGAGACAGTGGAGGAAGACTTAAGACACATCTGATAAAACATGGGCAAAAGCTCATTTTAGAGTATGACCGTTTTCGCACACAGCTCACCTCGCAGTCACATCCTGTTCCCTCCGCAGCGTCTGGTCGGATTTCCCACCATCTGCGCCGAAGTTACAGGAAGTGCCGCAGCTTTTGTGTAGCAAACATAAACCGCTAAAACCCAGTTTACGTTTGCTACGCAAAAGCTGCAGCACTTCCTGTAACTCCAGCGCAGATGGTAGGAAATCCAACAGACGCTGCGGAGGGAACAGGATTGTGACTGCGAGGTAAGCTGTGTGCAAAAAAGGTTTATACCTCATAGCAGCGATGGTAGCAAAGAAACAGCACTTTCCCACAACCATTGTGTATGCACAGTGTGAGCCAGTGGAGTTTTTCCAGATAAGTGGAGACAGGCCTCAGATTCAGTGGGAGCTCATAGGAGCACAGCTCCTGAACCTTTCTGAGAGTTCCACCTCCTTCTGAGAGTTCCACCTCCTTGTCCATTGAATAGTGTTGCAGCTGCATAACAATCCCTGGATGAGCTCCACCACCTATTTTTCTACAAAATGACCACTGAGTGGAGACCTGCTGGGATCTGGCCTGCAGGAGCAGGTGGACTGCTTGGTGGCCCACTGTGACTGTTTTGCTCAACATTTTGCAGATAAAATCCCTCATGTGTTCCAACTAGAACTTAGCATTAACAATGATAGGGGTCAGATGGTGTCAAGATGCCAACTTGTCCAGCTGTTTTGGATGCCAACTTGTCCAGCTTTTCAGTTTATTCAGTCTGCGGATGTGGACAGGATCCTTGGAAGCCTGAGGCCTACCTTCTGCTTATATGACCCTTGCTCTTCCTGGTGGCTTAAATCTGCAGGGGTCAGGGGGGCTGGCTTACTGTGTCCAAGAGGTAGTTAATACCTCTTTCAGAAAGAAGGTGGTTGTCCCAGCCATGAAACAGGCTATCCATTTCTAAAGACATCTTCCCTTGACCCAGAAGATCTCAATAACTATTGGCAAGTTCCAGATGGATACATGCTAATAACATGAAGCTTGAATGTGACAAGATGGAAGTGCTATGGGTGAGCATAAGGTCTGACCCACAATTTGAGGTGTCACACATTCTGGATGGGGTTGTGTTCCACTTTAAAGAACAGATTCATAGGTTGGTGTGCTGGGGGCCCAGGCCTGTTGCTGAATAAGCAGGTGGCAGCTGTGGCCAGGAGTACCTTTTACCAGCTTCAGCTGGTTAGCCAACTGTGGTATTTCCTGAGCAGAAAAGTTCTGGCCACTGTGGTGCATGCCCTACCTTAAATTACTGCGATGCCCTCAAAAAGTGTTCAAAAACTTCAGTTGGTGCGGAATGCTGTAGCCAGGATGTTGGCTGGAATGGGTCATAGGGACCATATCACTACAGAAACGGCCCATCTACACAAGTTGCAGATCTGTTTCCCAGCACAATTCAAGGAACTGGTGTTTATATTTAAAACTCTTTAGGGTTTGGAACCAATATACCTGAAAGGACCAACTTGCCTGCTCCTTTATTTACCTACCCAACCACTGCCAGCCACTTCAGAGGCCCTGCTTTGGGTACCTTTGCCTTTTGGGATTAGCTGCATGTCAAACTAGGGGTGAGCCTTCTCAGTTGCAACACCAAAACTCTGGAACTCTCTCTCCAGGAAGACTTGCCTGCCCCCTTCTGTTGCCATTTTACATTAGTGGCTGAAGACTTCTTTGTCTCATTTGGTGTTCCCTCAGTGATCCCTCCTTTCTGACCAATGTTTTAATTATTGTTCATATGTTTTTTTTATATGTGTATTTTAGCTCTGGTTTAATTGTTTTAATGATGTGTTTTTATTGGTTTTAATGGTTCTCAAAATGCAATTTTATTATCTATATTTTTAATTTGTTGTCTTCGTGGTCCTTATGAGGGCCAAAAGACAGGATATGAATTTTGTAAAATAAAAATAAATAAATCATATCTTTCAGGATATGCAACACCAAATTATTTAGAAGGGCATATGACAGTGGTTTATTAATACTAGAAACAGTTGCTTTTCTTGTTTTTCTTGTCTGGATTAATTGCTTTTTATGAATGTTGTGTTTAAATGTTGCTGTGAGTCTCTTTGGGAGAGAAGCAGGCTATAAATCTTTTAAAATAAATAATGGACTCTTACTCTCATTCCTTTGGTTACATATTCAGAGGTTGAATTTGTAGCTCCCACCCTGGGCCATACAGGAAAATAAG
Source organism: Heteronotia binoei (assembly GCF_032191835.1). NCBI lineage: Eukaryota > Metazoa > Chordata > Lepidosauria > Squamata > Gekkonidae > Heteronotia > Heteronotia binoei. Next base: position 94,842,200 of record NC_083224.1, read on the forward strand.
TAAAGAACTGCACAAGAGGTACTGTCCTCCTGTAAAAATATAAAACTCCCTTATCCACTTCCAAGTTGAAATAAAGAGCCAGTGCAACCAAAACCATATTCCCATTGTCTTTAAGGGCTGCTGTAATGGTATTGATTGAAAAAGTGAGCACAGCCCTTCCCACCCTGGTTACTTGCAATTAGAACACTGAAAAGCTGCCCTGTACAGTGTGCCTACTCTGAGAGCAAATACTGTGGATTATTGTTTAGATTCCATGGTGCCTCTTGGTGCAGTCTGTTTAAGGAGCAAGTTTGTGAATGAACATCAGCAAAACTAGTTGAAATCCCATATTCTGTCATCCTTACAAATGAGTTACTGACAGTGCAGTCCACAATAAATTGTCCCATTGAGACTTTTTAACTCATGGTGTGTTCTGCTGATAGGCAACTTTTTCTCCTCTTTCTCTCCACCCTTTAAATCTGACTCATAAGCAGTTCCTAAACCACCAGAACAGCCTCCAGTTTCTCTTACCAAGGGTTCAGTTTCAGATGATGTGCCACAGATATCTAGCTGCAGTGAGGTCAGCCTTGGCAAGGAAACAAGATCTTCCATGCCCCTCAGGGAAACACAGCACAACTAACCTACTACTATCTCTCCTGCAGGAACAAAAAGGGGGCATGTTCCAGATTATCCTGCTCCTTTGGGGTGTCTGTTGCTTTGACATCTTGCCCACTTCCTTCCCAGTTCAATGCATCAAGGGGCCTGGTGCAGCAATCAATTCATACTTTAATAATGTTTCTCCGCTGGCTTTAGGTCTGTGTGGAAAGAGGGAACAAGAGGCTCTTCGTGCTAGACAAATTTCCATTGTTCACCAGGACTGCTTTCTCTATGCAGAAGTGATGGGGGAGGGGTGTGCATGTTGACTTGTATGTGTGAAAGGTGGGGCTGAGGTTGTCACCTTTAGAGTCAGAATGAAACTTGGCACTTGAATTGAAGGCCTGTGATGTCAGAGATGTGGTGGGTAAATGTGTTGAGTGTGCACACATTGTCTTTTGTCTATGATTGGCCAAGAGTGAGGCTGCCTACAAAAACTTCTTCAGCCCTTGGTATACCTGCTTTTGTGTTTTAGAGCTGGGGTTACGTGCATCTGGATAAGGAAGAGAAGCTGGACCCACTGCTCTGTGGCAGGAGCGGCACGTTTGTGTATGTGCCGTGTGTGTGTGTGTGTGTACACACATGTATGCTTGCACAGTTGGATAGTTCTGGCCAGTCTCAGCCATCTTGTCTTGTTGTTTCAGTGCTGTGCAGACACATGGCCTGTTTTTACTCTCTGTGTTTTTCCTTGTCTTTTTTTATTCCCTTCTCATCTTCATCGCACTCTGTCATCAAACAAAACAAACTTTCATCTCTCAGCTCAGCGAGAAGGTTGGTCGTTTTCACTTCTTATCCATCTACAGTATGCCACCTCCAATGGGACTTTTCCAGTAAGGGATGGAGAGCCAGCCCTGCAAGGGGAGGGTCTGATGGCCCCTTGCTCCCTGCCAGGCACTGCCACAGCAGGCCTGATGGAATCTGCTTCCTATTTGCTATGACCTTGCTGACAGCATTGATCACATTGCTTGCATGCCTTTGTCGTTTGGTGTTTCAAATGCACAGACTCTTACCTGCATGCAGCCCACCCCACAGGTTTCCTTGTTTGAGGCAGGAATGAATGCATGTGCCTAAAGAGTAGACAACAGGGAAGGGGTTCTGCCTTAATATGTTAATTTCTGTTAGATTCTTCTGTGGTTCTGTTTCTGTCCAGAGATCCATACTGCTAATGTGATGCTTAGATCAAGACGATCCCTTCTCTCACACAGTGTGAGCTGCTTGTAGTAGAGTAGGGAAGTGTAGGAGAAACTGATGCAGACAGCACAGCTGCTTTTAGAACTCTTGTTCTTTTCTCAGGGAAACAAGTGGGCTTGCACTTGTACATCTTGCATTGTGATGCAGGGCTTATCTTACACACAAAACATCATTGGAATAACTGAAGGAGTTCTTGCTGGCCCATTTTCTTTGCAAGAGTATAATTTGCAGTCCTGAAAGCTGATAATGTCTTCTCCAAGTAATGGCTCAGCAGCAGCATCAACCATACAACAGGAAAGAAGGTGTGGCACAGATTATTCTGTGTTGTACTGAGGCACTAGGTAAAAGTTGTTCTCTGAACATCAGAATCAGTAGAGGGCATGAAAAATTGGTAGAAGGCAAGTAAAACCTGTAACTTGATATGTCTTCAAAGAGGTAAATTACCCAAAGGCCATTACCATTGTATTAAAATGTATCCATAAAGCAGTTTTGAAGGGGGACTAATGTACATCCAGTCCCTGTGGTTCACACTCTATAATTTCATCCCGTATCAGCCTCCCATCTGTATGAATTGGAAGTTGAAGCCCACAAAGGGAGCTGATGCAGAGTACCAGCACTTTTCCTTTTTTTCACTGTTTTGGTTTAGTGCAACAACACTGAACTACACAAGCAGAGAAAACCACTGTTTTGGGCATGCCATTAAATTGAGACACCCCCCTCCCCTCAAGCCCCTAAAAACCATATGAAGAAAATTTCATTATGATTGTAATTAGAGCATGTATAATGAGATACTTCTGCAGTTGTCCCAGAGCAGTAGTTTTTGTTCTGATTATCCTTCTCTGAATATGCTCCCTTTAGACAAAAATAGGGTGAGAGAGTTTCTTATTATCAAACTAGAGCTTGTTGAGGACATCATGCCCTGACATCCTGACAGAGATGAAAGCTGAGAAATAGTGAAAAGGTCTCAAAACTGCATGATTTTCCTTTATTGGAGAGCATTGCTGTGCAAGGTCAGACAACATAGTGAAATTAAACACTTTCCCCAGTGAAGCATTAAAGAATGTATCGCCAGCAACCTAGAACTGCTTCCAATTTTATTTATCGTTACTTACATTAGTGTTCTACCTTTGTTCCATCACTGAATTAAAGGAGAGGTTGATAGGAAAACTCAGACCTGCTCAGCCTCAGCATAGTTTCTGTGCAGTCATACTTTCTAGTCATGCCCTGAAAATATGACACAGTATTTTCATGTGAAAAATTCCTGGATCTATACTTCTGTGTCTTCATGGTGTCTTTGCAATCCCACATATGGGAACTCTGATTAGTTCTAGAGTGCTAGCCAAAGAATTGGCATTCAGATCACTTGTCAAGGAATAGTTCTGCTCCTGTGCCTGCCTCAAGAGTAGAAGTGAGTGCCTTCTACCAGTTTAAAAAGTGCCAGAGCTGTCAAGGAAAGATACCAGTGTACAACAATGTGTTCAAGAGAAAGCCATAAGATTTCCTGATTTTTTTTCAAGGAATAGTTCTTCTCCTGTGCCTGCCTCAGGAGTAGAAGTGAGTGCCTTCTGGCTTGGTTTTCTTTAGACTGGTGTATAGTAAGTAGCTCTACAACAATTGTCCTAAGAAATTTTCTTCTATCTTTTGTCTCTGCTTTGACCTGTAGAAAAGTTTCCTTCTTTCTTATCTCTACTATTGTCTGTTCTCTTTCTTCTTCCACCAGATTCTTAGAGTTAGTTGATTCCCCCTAGCTATGTTGAGGTTAGGTAGCTCCAGTTTAAAAAGTGTCAGAGCTGTCAAGAAAAGATACAGCAATGTATTCAAGAGAAAGCCATACTGTTTCCTGATATTTTTGTGCTAATTCACACACAGTCTTTGAGAAATTGTGTTTCCAAATTTAGGATCCTGTAATCCTTGCTGCCCATAAAAATGTCTCAACCTTCCCTGTGCTGATTGATCCTCTGCCTGCTGCTGGGACTTGACAAGTGGGTTCCATACTTCCAATCCAGACTGCAACAGTCATGACCACATGACACTTGACTGAAAGGAGCAAGCTCCACAGGGATTCAAGTGAATTCACTGCTAGTGGACAAGAAAAATAGGACAACAAAGATTATTTAATTGGAAGCATCACCTGGCTTTGTGGAATTAGTTTCTATCTGTTATTCTAACTCTAATTGTACCAACCATCACGGTGGTGCATTGTCCATGTCAGTAGCCACATTGAATTGGCAGTGCCTGTACATTCCATGAGGCTTTCCCAAGAATCCTCTGTCAAGGGAGTGGTGTATCTTGTGTGGAGAGAATGGGAGACAGAGAACACCACTCCAGTCTCCCACCCATCACGGCAGTCCACAGAGAAATGTATCAAATCACCATGAAGAAGAGGAGGAGATTGGATTTATACCCTGCCCTTCACTTAACCTGAAGGAGCCTCAGCGGCTTACAATCTCCTTTCCCTTCCCCTCCCCACAACAGACACCCTGCCCTGTGAAGTAGGTGGAGCTGAGAGAGCTCTAACAGAAACTGCTCTTAAGGGGAATAGCTCTGCAAGAACTTGTGACTGACTCAAGGTCACATCAGCAGCTGCATGTGAAAGAGTGGGGAATCAAACCTGGTTCTCCCAGATTAAGAGTCTGCTCGCTTAACCAGTACAACAAACTGGCTCTCCTTATCCTCACACAAAGTAGTTAGTCCACATACTGCTAAAAAGACCAGCTCCCATGTATCAACCAAATAACTTTAGAAAATCTTTCCACAGTTAAGATGAGAGGGAACACTACAAATCCTTTGACTCTAACAAATGCCATCCATTTAGATGCTATGATGCATCTTTTTATTCATGTCACAATGGTGACAATGCAGGCTTGATGATTGGAAGCTCTGTCTTGATGCCTCAGTCTGAAGTCTAGATCCATTTGTCACCGATACTATCATGCAAAGCCATTTAGTACCTCCTCTTCACACATTCATATTACAGCCATCAACACCTTCTTCAGCCTACATAATCTTAGAACTGACACAGCTTTATCCAGCCACTGCCTCTAGTGGTCCTTTCCCCTTTGTGAACCTCAACTACTAACAATGGCATCTGTGTTGCTGTCTCCTTGCTTTGCTGTACTCTACCCCTTGTGACCTTAGATCCCAGTGTAAAGTTTCTTCTCTGTAACCTCCCCCTGCAACTCCCTCAGAGAGGTTTGATCTCAATTTACACGAGGTACTGCACAGTTACAAACTTTTCACAGTATTTACTACATTGTCCTGAAAAAAAGATGGGAGTATCTGACCAATTGAGGATCCTAGAAAACTGAATAGATAAAATATATGCAGAAAAATTCAGAATCATCATACTATGTGGCATCCTGCTCAGCAAAAGAGTGTCGTTGCAGGGATGCCTACTTCCACATTATAATCACTCTTCAGTTCAGAAAATGTCTTCATTTTGCTGTAGGAAACCTCCATTACCAATACTTCCCCAGCTTTTGAACAAGCCACGGCTATGTTGGTATTCACTAAATGCTTGGCGGCAGTTAGTAGCATTTCTGAGATAACAAAAATACCTCTTTATTTCTCTACATAGACAGCTGCTTCCAGTTGCCAATTCACAACAAACTCCACCATGATATACGTATGATCCTGCACTTGCTTTCTTTATATTTGTGCCAAACTAGAAAAGTAGTTCTTGACACCACTGCCAGATAAACCTTTCTTTTCAGAATGAGACTTCCATCATTATTATTCTAATTAAAATTTTCATCAGCCAATCACATCAGACAGCACTCAGCTTTCAACATCTCCACAGCCTTACAGCAGTTACCACCTTGGTCATTATATTTGCTGTCCTTCAAAAACACCCTCTTTAGCTATGCTTCTTATATCGCTCCCATGTGGGGCCATTGACATGCCCTTTTTCTGTTACTGGCCATCTACTGTCTCTTCATTGGTGGACAGACTCAGTCTGCGAGGAAAGTACCCATGTCATTCTCTGGTTCTGAAGATTACATTTATAACTGACGGTATGCAACCTCTGGAGCCTGAGAGGGGTCAGTATGTAGAACTGCACAGAGATCATGAAGAAGAAAAAGAGTTGGCCCATAATTAGTGTTCTTCAAGTTGCCATTTGTACAGTCATACAACTCATCATCTTCCCCCACTGCTGCTATCTCTTATTCTTTCTCTCTGATGAGAGCTTTTAGTGGTGGCATGAAGGAACTGAGCAGTGAGATGCTTATCCCTTCTTTTGGGATATGTGCTGAAAGGTAGACCCCCTCTCTCAGGTGGGGGATTTGAGCACTAATTATTTAGCTTAAGTCCTATTAAGTTTCCAGAGTTGCCTCTTATGCCAGTGCAGAACCCATATGTGTGACTGCATAGGTGACCATGCAAAGAACACCAGCTACAGGTAACCAACCTATTTTTTCAAGCCCACCCACCACCACCTCCTTGTATGAAAAATGATGTATGTGAATCAGACTGACCAGCCCACAATGGGTCTGTCAAATTTTGCTTCACTATAAATGACCCAGACCACAAGTGTTTAATGGAAAGATACTAGCTATTAAACATTCTGGGGGATTTTAAGGTTTATAATTTATTTAGCATCGATAATTATATTTTAGGAATTTTTTTCAGCTTTATTTACAACTAAGCACTGTTCACCCATGCATTTAATTACTGTTCTGCAATTGCTACCAGGTTATTTATTAAAGAGTTATTTTATCTTGATACAGCAGCTCCCCCCCATGTTATGCTATTTTCAGAAGCGAATGAATGCAAATTTCAGAGCAGCATATTCTGCCTCTCCCTTGCTTTGCTATTAGCATGTCACCAGGCCGAACCATGATATGTCTTTGGCATTGCACTGCTGTAATGATAGATCTTCTTTTATATGGGGTTGTCAGCTCAAATAATTAGCCCTAAAAGTTATAGCTGAAATGTAATCCAAAAATGGCAAGGCCCTGTTTTGGAAATTGTCTATAAAATGTCAGCACTCAGAGAAGCATTGGGAACATAAATACTGCAGCATTGTTTGAGTGAAAGATTAGACTCTAAATGCATTTTCCCTTCTTCCAATTTTTTTCCCTCCTGCTGGTGATTCTGTCAATAGATTGTGAGGCCCCAGGAGCCACCTCTTCATCAGGATATTTTATTTAAAAAGATTGTAACAAAGAGGGGAGGGAGCTGGTCAGATCTGGCTGATAATGTTTTTTTGTCTCTGCCTTCTCTACCTTCCAGAAGAAGCAAGTGAGATGATCAGAAGAAGCTAGAGTAGGGGACATTAGAGTATATAAGGCAAAAGAAGCAATTGATTTCACAGCACAGTGCTTTAGCCCATCCTCCTTGAAAACCAGTACTAAAATGCTGAAGCTGACTGAGGTAGCCAAGTTATACAGGTGATAGGAAGGTGGTACAGCCACGTTCATTCATTTTGGGGGAAAATTGATGCAGGATGTATGTAGTTACCACTATCATGGGAAGACTCGATAAGCCAAAGTGGGGGGAGAATTAATTTTGGTCTCTTGCCTCTCAGTGGCAATGTAATGCAGTCATAACTCAGTAATTTTTTTATGAAAATCAAGATTTGTGTAAAATACATGACATTTCCAATTTGATACCATTACCTTGCCTTTTATTTGAGCAGTTGTGGGAAATCGTGAGGGTTTTTACAGCAGCGAAGAATGCTGCAAACTAAGTAAAGTCTTATATCTTTCAGCTCTGATCACTTGAATCTGGAAATGATTTATGACAAAGCTTGGGAGCTCTAAGCATAAGGCAGGGAGAGAATACCTTTAGGAGAAGAATACCTGTAGGAAGTGAGGCAAAGTGACTTTGTGAGAACTGAAGGCATGAAGAGAGCAGGATCTCCGAAACCAGTTGTGTAGCCAAGATGTGTAGTGGTAATTGTGCAAATTACTGCTATCCTTTTAAATAACACAACATAGATCCTGCAGTGGAGTGACTGACAAAAGAAATGATGAAGCAGTTGGGAAACTAGTCCTAATGCATCCCTTCCTTTGGATGAACGGTGACTGGCAAGGGGCCTTCACTTTTTGTTTGGATCTGTCACTTGCACTACTCCATCTTTTCTAGTGGCTTATCTTCTCTTAGCTTTGCTGCAGACATTTGTAATCATGTTTTTTTATAACTACCCAGCTCTGAGCAATTGTCTAGTGCCTGGAGTTTCCCAGGCTGGAAGCAGAAAAGTAGAGGGGATGGCTGTGATAATTTACCTCATTGTTTGATGAAACCTGAGAAGCAGCTGCTCCAGTATGAGAGAAGCAGGGTGATTGATCCATGTTCATTTGCTGTGGATGCAGGAAAGGTGCACCCTAATGCATGCTAAATTATTAACACCTCCCTACCTCCCTCCTGTATCTCCTCTTCCCATCTCCAAGAATGTAGAGCTGGTTTCTGCTGGTGAGTTCTTTCCACCTCCTCTTCTGTTCGAAGGCTTAGGACGTGCTGTGTCACTTACTTTTCAAGTGCCAACTTGTTGAGCAGCCTGCATGTTGAGTTCAGTGGAGAACTTGTTGGATTGTTCATCTTTTGCAAGCCCAGCCCTGGGATGAATGACAGTGAATCTGCTGGATGAAATAAACATTGTTACTCATTGCCGTGTACAATAGCTTTCTTCATGTATTGCTTGCACAATCTCCAAATTGCTCACTTCTGTTCTATCCAAAAGAATGTATTAAAAAAACCCCAAATCTGGCAAAGTCTGTTTGGGAAAAAGAAGTGTTGTGAAAGAAAAGCCTTATTAATGTGAATAATATTGAGAATGTTTAGGAAGCATCTGGGCCAACTCGACCTCTGCAATTTGTTTTGAAAATTGAAAGAGGTTTTTCTGTAAATTTTCTACAGTTGGTGAGAGTAGAGCTGCCTTAAATTATTAATGGACACTTATGGCAGGGAGAAGAGTGAGACCAGAGCCTGGTGGAAGCATGCGTGGATGGTGTGTAAGCAACTCTCACCATCTCTGCCGGAGCATTCTAAAACTGATTGACAGCCTTGCTCTACATCCCACTGGACTCAACAAACAAAAAAGCTGCCAATTATCCTAGAATGATACACTGATTTTGGGGTGGAATCTGCCTCATTTATAACCTTTCCAGGCATCTTTACTAGATTATAATCCAGGCTGGATTGACAGCAGCATCTCTGAGCCCATCCTTTCTTCTGTTATTGACATTTTAAAACCTAGATGTCTGGTTTAATGGCAGAGGAAAGAAAGGAAAGAAGACTGCCCCCACCCTCAGTGAGGTGCACATTTGAGCCTCCATCGATTGCCCTGCCCCTATTCCTCCCTTTTACGTAATGAGAACTACAGTTTGATTTTCAGCAGTTCCTTGGCATATTTGCAACCAGACAAGCAGTCTGTCAGAAATAAACCACCTTGAGAGAATCCAGGGAGAGGAGGCAAAGCCTGGGGTCAACACTATTGAATCTTGCAGCTACTAATTTCTGCTCTACCACCTTTTATGGGGGAAATCCTTATTTCTCCCTCTAGCCAACATATTATCTGTGCAAGCAGAATTGCACTGTATCTCTCCTCCCCACCTGAGGGAATGAAAGAGCTGGTGGTCTCTGCTGACCTGTTGTTTGTGCTTTTCTGCTGCTGCATGATGAGTTAGGAAATGTTGTTCCACTTCTCTCTGTCCAATCATGCACCCTTAATTCAGGAAGCTCTTATTATTTCCACTTGTGGTTAATTTACAGTCTATGGGTGGAATCCCGTGGATTTCTATGGACAGAACAGATTGCAATTTTTCCCTCTCCTTCTCCCTCAGCAGCTCAAAAGGTTCCCCCAAAATATGGCCCTAGGGAGATGCCCCTCTAAACTCTATGAGGGGGGAGTCAGAGGTCTGCCACTGGAAGGGAAAAATGGATGAAAAGCACAGACATTCTATGCACAGAAGTTCTCTACTGGATCTAAACTTATTTATGCAAGAACTGCTACCAGGTTTGGAGGTGCATGACCTCCCTGTGACGCATCCCCTCATAAGACAATACAATAAGTCTGTGTTTTATATGCAATGCAATTTTTGGCCTACTTAGAGTGTCTGGAGAGCAATCAGTTGGGTCGAAGCCTAGGGTATAAGAAAGGCAACCACATGGCAGGAAGAAGGCTGCCGTGCCAAGTATTAATTGAAATTGAAAAGCTGAACAAAATGGCAGCTAAAAGAAGAATTGAAGCAAGTTCATTTCTCCACTCTTATGCCCTGCTGCTTCATGATCCAGGTGCCATGAGAGAAGAAAAGGGTTTGCCAGATCAGTACCTATGCTGGCTTTAAAGAGATGAATATATGGCATTTGGCTAAGTCTTCTTGTAGAATCAGTAGTGCTCCTTTGGTGCCCCTGGGTCCTATCTTTGTAAAACTGCCCTTTGGCAAAGGGACTTGCCTGAAGCCTGCCTTGTTACTGTGCAGAATTGGAGGGGGAGGAGAGATTTTCATTACCATTCATCCTGTGACTGGGGTAGAAAAGACCCATCACAGATACATCGTCAAGTAACCTTTTCTTTTCCCCGCCACCAGAATAGTAAACAGCAGCTTTCAAAAAGGGCAAGAGGTTTTCTCGATAGCACTTTGCTGAATGAACTAAACCGCTTATCGGCAGATACACAAGCTGTGTTCTTTCTTCCCAAGCATGGTCCTGACAGGTTCTTTTATGGCCACAATGGAGACAGCTGGGGGCTGATGTCTGAAGGACGTGTCAGGGAATGCAGTTCTGGTAGAGACTTGCTCTAACTCTGACCATTATTTAGGCATGCATTTGGGGAGGGGGGGGGGGGACTTAAGTAAACCAGGGGTTGCTGTAAGAACTATCTTGCCTGTTTTCATTGGGGTGGGTAGCAAGAGTGATTTTTGCATGCTAATGGCTTCTCTAAGCCCTTCTGCATGAATGTCTCTCACTCCTGTGTCCAGTGCTGCATTTCTGCACATCCCCCCACTTTCTACCCTGTTTTGGTTTTGTTATTTTTAGTCTGGATTGCATAGCAGCTTCTTTCCCATGCTTGACCTCCTGCCTGCCTGGCGCATGTCAAGTCAGTGAACAATTGCCATGCACGGGCCTGTAGCAATACTCCTCAAGCTTGCTTTTCTTTTATACTAGTTTGGTTGGTGAGTGGGTGGGAAGTTGCTTAGTCCCTGGATTAAGATTCATCATATGAACAACCTCTTCTTGTACTGGCTCAATACCATGTTCATTGCAGGGATTGGGGTGGGGGAGAAGTCCTGCTTCTTGCCGACCAGAGCCAGGCTGTGTTGGACAACCACCCATCATGTTGACCCATTGCCATATCCATTAAGTACCTGGGTATCCTCATGACTGTGTAGAGCACTGGTTTGCTTTAATTTCTGTCTTGTTTGGGGAGTGTTCCGCTGTCAGTCAGGTAACAAACCTCTTGCTGGCAATCATGCATGTAGCTATTGATTTGAGGTTAAATAATTGATTAAAGAAACCGCCCGCAAGACTATAGATTTAGACATTTGAAAATATGCACATTATCGTTCCCCCCACTCAACCCCCCAGCTGGCAAGAGCTAATGAGCTCTGTTTTGTCACTGAGCTGGTGTGTAGTATGCACACACTGTTGGCAGTATTGTCTAATTTATCCCCAAACCCTCACTTGGTTGTACATGATCTTGTGGGGGCTTCTGTGTTCAGTCTATTTCTGTGAGTCTGCTGGTTTGGGAATGAATCATCAAAGGGAGCTCAAGCAAAATTTGATTAGGGGAAGTGTCAGCCTGTCAGGCAGAGCTGAGTCTCATCAGCCTGTCTGTCAGCAGCTGCCCCCCTTTTAACGAGATCTTGTAGAGCTGGAGATGGCACAGGAGGAAAACACAGCACGAGGCGCTCCCAGTAGGCTCCAGCCCGGAGCTAGTCTCTCCCATCTTGCTCACAAAGATTCTGCCTTGCTGCTCCAAGTCAGACTCTTTGCGCTGAAGCTCTTCACTACTCTGCCGGCCTTGATGTCATGAACTGGAGATGCTAAGGAGCAGAGGGCTCCCTGCAAGCAAATCATCTCTGCACACACGTGTACAAACACATCACAAATGTGCACTGACATCTCCATTCCAGAGAAGCAGGCTTTCCTGAAGAGGAGAGACATTGCAGCTTTTCCCTCTTTTTAAATACAAGCTGAAATGAGGTTGCCTAGAGGAGACAAAGATTTACTGTGCTCAGTTGTGTTTCTCTATTCCTACTTAAATTGGCCCATAACAATGTCCTTACAGAAGGGGCCTCATTTCTCAGTGTCATTTTCCTGACTGAAGTGTGTGCAACCAACAGCCAGGGAGCTGCAGTGAATCTGAGGGACTGACTACAAATAAGCCCAGCAAGGATATGATATGAAGATATGTAGCACAGTGAAATAAGGAGTGATCTGTCTCCTAGAGCACATTCCCAGAGGCGAGGAGGATCTCATCACCCAAGCCCTGTGCTGTCAACTTGGATTGGATCTCCTGTCCATTCGAGGTGAACTCTTTTCTCCCTAGCAAATGGATCTTATTGAGCTCCGAGGTCACCCAGGCTCAGTAATCTATCTTCCAGAAGGATGCTGTTTTACCTATCAGTATTGCTCCCCTGCAAGGTAGGGTTTGCCGTAAAACCGGACAGTTGAACAGGTCATTTAATCTTGTACAGGCCCAGTTAACCCCATGAATGTATCTGAACATATTTTCCAATTAGCGGGATGCAGATGAAACAGGCATACATTTAATGGCATTAATGTGGTTTAAGTATTTATATTTGAGACAAGAATAATGGTGCAAAGAGGCCAGTGGCTAAAAAGAGGAGAGTCACAGGCAAGCAGTTTGGCAGAGCAGTGAACAGCTCTTGCACAGAATTCTCTTTTTCTGAATTGATGTGTTATCTCTCATGGCAAATTTTGATCCTCCCCCCCACCCCATCCAGGAGAGTACCAATGTCCTAGGCTGTGACTCTACTAGCTCTCTGTTCCTTGTTTCAGTGCGGCGAGTGTCTCCTCGATTTTCAATCCCTCCAAGCAACCATGAGGTGATGCCTGGAGGTAGTGTGAACCTCACATGTGTAGCAGTGGGGTCCCCAATGCCCTATGTGAAGTGGATAGTTGGAACACAGGAACTAACGAAAGAAGATGATATGCCAATGGGCAGGAATGTTCTGGAGTTGGTCAATATTACTCAGTCAGCCAACTACACCTGTGAAGCCATGTCCTCACTGGGCATAATCCAAGCAACAGCACAAATTACTGTCAAAGGTAAGAAACTCTCAATGGTTCCTTGAGCCCTCTTACAGTGCCAGGTAGCAGTATGGAGCATAACTGATTAGCATGGTGGTAAAGAACAGATTTTTATTAGGGAGCCTTCTTGTCTTTGAAATTATGCATGAATGAAGTAAGGATTTGGGGGATCATTTGCTGTTTGGCTCTCTGCCTGGTTTGGCCAGAAATATTCAGGTGGAGAGAAATGAACATATAAAGCTGCTTCAAACCAAGTCAGACCATCCAGGTCTTAGATGTGTACTCTGACTGGCATTGGTTCCCTAGTTTCTCTTTAGCCCCTGCTACTTTAAATCATTTACATTAAGATGTTAGGAATAGAAACTTTTGTAAGCAAAGCATGTTCTGTACCACTGAACCTTGGTCCTTCCCTGTGGATGCTGACAGAAACTCACCTTTATGATTCAGAAATCTCACTACATTAGTGGACTTGTGTAGGATGTATAAAGTCCCAACTGAAATGGGAGCAAACTCAATGCCATATCTTGACAGGGGATTGGTGACCTTTGGAAATTTTGAAGGAAATATGTAAGGACCTCTAACCATCCCTTATTACCCAGTGTCAAATTTATCACTCCTGGGAAAGGTGATTGAGACAGTGGTCACTGAACAGCTTCAAGTCTTTTTGGTGAGACTTCCACACTCAATTCATTCCAACCCAACTTTAGACCTATGGCTGCATTTGGATCAAGGCCTGATCTTATTGGATCCTGATCTTATTGGTCCTGATCTTATTGGATCTTTCGGCAGCATTTGATATGGTGGACCACTCAAATCTGGTTCCCCTTGGGATTTGTGGCACTGTCTTATCTTGGTTTGGGAGCATAGGGTCTTCCGTACAGTCCTTGGTCTGTGAGGTACCTGAGATTGGTCCCATCCCCAGTGTTTAACATCTAAATCAAGGGTCCCCAACCTCTGGTACCAGTCCATGGCCTATTAACAACTGGTCCGTGAGGCAAAGGTGTCACACAACCCCTTTTGCCCACCCGAGACCCAGTGGCAAGGCTGCCCTGCCACCCGGGACCTGGGCAGATGAAAGACACAAGCCTTGCTCCAAGCAAAACAGAGCAACCCTGCTGCCCCTTCCACTCACCCAGGACTCAGGTGGACAAAAGAGGCAGCGCAGCCTCTCTCTGAAGCTGCCTCCCCTTGCAGAGGAGGCAGCCTTGGGGCAAGGCCATGCCACTCTTCTGTCCGCCCAGAAGGGCCCTGTGTGACCTCCCTAGGTTCTGCAAGTCCAGTAAGGCTGCGCTTTTCCACCAGGCCTTTCCCAGTTGAGCTTATTTTTGGGCCTTAATGTTGGATCCACCATTATCAGTTGTGTGAGTTATTTCCTTTATAGTTTTCATATTTTTATACTATTCTAATTATATTTGTTGATTGTTTTATATTGTTGTGAACTACTCCAAGCCCCACTATGTGGGAGAGGGGCAGTATATGCATTGAAATAATAAATAAATAACCCTTAATCCTCCTAATGGTTGCAGATATGGATTGCAGTTGCTAAGGGTGGCTATGAAAAGCTTAGGCTTTTTCCTTCACACTTCAGAATGCTTATAAGTGCTTTGTACAATGAATGTGGCAGATAGGAAACAAAGGAAGAGCACTATTGCTAATATTCCTAAGTATAGCATTCTTTATCTGAGTATAGAATTCAGATCTCTCTTCCTTCTCAGTGGGGAAGGGCTGCAACGCGGTAGCAGAGCATCTGCTTGCCCAGCAAAAAGTCCCAGGTTTAGTCCCCAGCATCTCCAGTGAAAGTGTTCATTCTGTAGGGATGCAGAAGACTTCTGTCTGAGAGTATGTAAAAATCATTGCCAGTCTCAGTAGACAGTACTGACCATGGAAGACCAGTAGTCTGATTCAGTCTAAGGCAGCTTCATGCATCCCATAGGCATGGCCATGAAAGTTTTTCTCAGTGCTGTCATGGCCCTGTTAACGTAGGCTATGTCCATGTTGAGGGGACTTCTGATTCCCCCCCTTCAGATTGGCTTTCTACAGTTGATTAGGCCTTACTTCAGCATTTCTTTCTGTGCATTCAAGGTATTCTTTAACAATGCCATCTCTAGGCTTGTCTGTCCTCCTCAAGGCACAGTCCTTACTGGAAGAGTACCCTGCAGTGTCCCAGTATGCAACCAGTCCTTTGCATGCTGGAGTTTTCTGTCTGCCAGCTCTCACAAGGTGATTTCTAGGCACCATTCATATCTTTGGTCAGAGGGGATGGTCAAATAATACTGTTGGACTGATAAGCATTTTCCTGACCCCTAGAAATCAAAAGCAAATTATGCCCCAAAATTCAACATAGACTCACTCTATGAAGTTTTCTTTTTCTGGATGTTACTCAGCAGTAATCTCCTGGAGAGTCTTATTAAATATTATTATGTGAATAAGCAGAATGACCAAAAAAACCCCAGACTTTTAGTACAAATCACAAGGAGAAAAGCTGGGGAGGATTTTCTATTTTAACATTACTACTGTAATTTCTCACTTGTGTTTTGTGAATGTCCCTTTTTCTGGATGGTCTAAAATGGTACTGTGGACAATACATCTGTGTCTGTCTAGTCCAGTTGAAAAAGGACCTGCCTTTGTGTTTTGCTGCTTTGCTGAGCATTGTCAGACCTAGTATGTTTCAATTATCTAGCCCCAGAGGGTGATCAGTAAGGAGGTAAAAGAGTCTTGATACAGAGAAAATAATTTGCTTCATAGTTTGCTTTTGGGTAATTTGGCACACCCCAGCTAAACAGTTATAGATGAAAATCCCAGTATACTAAAATGCAGTACTGGCCACAGTGGATGCATATGTGAGCAGTTGTGCTGAGGTACTTAAGCATTCTAAATGATTTTTTTTCATTAATATAGTAGGAGTGTCATCTGAGTCACCCAAAGCAATAGTGACTATCCTGATGATACCCCTAGGCTACACAATGGGTGTTTTCGCACTCACGTTTTATTGGCGCCACGACCCTCCTGACGCCGGCGAATCTGCATGGATTTCGCAACAGAAGCGCCGGCGCTCCCAGAAGCGCCGGCGCTTTCCGTCGCTAAGCCAGCGCAAACGTTTTCCTGCATCTTTGCGATTTCCGTTTGCGCTGGCTTAGCGACGGAAGTAGCCGGCGCTTCTGGGAGCGCCGGAGCTTCTGGTGCGAAAGCCATGCAGATTCGCCGGCGTCAGGATGGTCGTGGCGCCAGTAAAACGTGAGTGCGAAAACGGCCAATGTCTCCATATGCTGGCAAGATCCAGCACCTAAATGTGCTTGCCATAAATATTGCAGTTTACAGTCTTCATGTTCCTAGAGTTACAGTGTCACTGGAGCTACTTTTAACCTTTAGTATTCCTTTTGAATTGGCCCTGATCCAGGCTTTTAAGAGCATACCCCAGTTTAAGAACTCCTTTCTCCCTTGGAAAATGTGCCTTGAATCTTGTTTAAATTACCTTTATTTAGCTTGCTGCCAGCAAGTGCTTTGAGCACATCTAATAACATGATTGCTGTGTTTACCCTTCCATTAAGAAGCACTTCAAGCAATATATGATAATATGTAGTATAAAAACGTACACTCTAAGTACGAAATGATTTCTGCCTTTAAAGGAGAATGCTAGCAAGAGTCTGAACCTTTTCTGTATCTCTGCACACTGCAGTACTTGCACTAATCACATTATTGACAACATGTTTTTTGCTTTCAGCTCTGCCAAAACCACCAGCAACTCTAGTAGTGACTGAGACAACAGCCACAAGTGTGACTCTCACCTGGGACTCGGGGAATGCTGACCCTATCTCCTACTATGTCATCCAATATAAGCCTAAGACTTGGGAAGGCACTTTCCAGGAAGTGGATGGCGTGGCAACCACCCGCTACAGTATTGGTGGCCTGAGCCCTTTCTCAGAATATGAGTTCCGTGTTATTGCTGTCAACAACATTGGCAGGGGTCCCCCTAGTGAGCTGGTTGAGGCCCGGACAGGAGAGCAAGCCCCATCAAGTCCACCCCTCAAAGTGCAGGCACGGATGCTGAGTGCTAGTACTATGCTGGTACAATGGGAACAACCTGAAGAGCCCAATGGGCAGATCCGGGGCTACCGGGTATATTTTACCACCAATCCCCACTTACCACTCAACATGTGGCAGAAACACAACACTGATGACAGTCATCTCACCACTGTGGGAAGCTTGATAACTGGGACAACCTATAGTATCCGCGTCTTGGCTTTTACTTCAGTAGGAGATGGCCCCCCTTCTGATGTTATCCAGCTCAAAACCCAACAGGGTGGTACGTATGATAGGTCGGGGTTGAGTACTGTCTGTTACTTGTTTTGCAAAGAGCTGATATTTGTGGAGAGCTGATAATCAAAGCCCAAGGCCATGTTTGAGGGCTGATCTTTTTATTACAGAATGGGAAAAATTTAGACCTTGTGCTTTTGAGTAGGATTGGCAAGCAATTTGCCATTCCCCTATACTGAAGGCAGCATTGCATCAATACTGTAAGTTAATGTGAGTGGGCGAGGGATGCCTGCATAGTTAACAGTAGCTTAGATAGGGATAATTAAGTTAATCACCACCATGTGAAAGAGCATAACTTCTTTTGCTTGAGCAAAAGAGTCAGGCTAATGACTCTTGTTTTATTGGCCCTCAGTTCCAGCCCAGCCAGTGGACTTTCAGGCTGAAGCAGAGTCTGACACACGGATTATGCTGACATGGCTTCCCGCCTCCCAGGAACGCATCACTAAGTATGAGCTGGTGTACTGGGAAGGGGATGACAAGATTCAGGTGAGGAGCACCATGGCACACTGCTACTAAATACTTGTACCAAGGCCACCAATAGTTCTAGGAACAATCTTTTGATGCTACCTGGCTATTAGGCCAAGTTAAAATGTTCATGATAATCACTTCTGTCTGACCAACTGTGGGAACATTAGAATCCACATCCCATGTGCATCCATTGACTTGTTTAACAGTACCAAAGCAGCATCTCCCTAGGGGCCAGAAACAAGATTCCGAAGGCCTAAGTCAGCCCTAGGGCCCCTGAAGCCAGCACCATGCAGTAGTCAGAATATGTCTCAATCTTTTTTTCCTTCAGAAGCAGTTCTGCTCTGCAACTGCTTGAGATGCAGTGAAGACAGAGCTTTCTGCTCCCAGTGCTTTTCTGTGAAGTTTACTAGGAGGCCCCTCAGATCTTTTTAAAGCCATCAACCAAGCCAGCATTCAAGAAAGGCAAAACCAACCAGCACAGCTCATGGCTGCTACACAGCTCATGGCTCCCCTTCTTCATTTTGCACTCTTCCTTTCATTATATGCCTTCATTTCTCTTTCCCCATTTATCATCCTTGTTGGCAGCTTAGAACATATTTAACAGTAGTATAGCGGCAAACCCTTATTAATGTTATGAACAGAAGCAGGGGGGGGGAGTTAATATTTCCTCATGATCTATAACCTAATAAAAGGATGCTCTCCCCCTCCCTTCACCTTTACATGCATGGTAATGGAATCTTAATCCATTTTAGCAGTTAGACATGTGGAACAAAAGTTAGAACTCCTGTCCCACCTTTAATTAGATGTATTTACACTTTAAACACGGTTCAGACAGTGGGGTTTTGTTGTTGTTTTGTCAATGAGGTATCTAATATTCCTTTGTAAATGCTGTTTTGCTACTTGTAGATATTAAACTTCATGTTATATGACAAATGACATAATCTTTTTTAGAAAATATGTCAGCAAAATCAATCCTTATGATTCCAGTACTTTTCATCCAGCACCACCATGTAAACATTTTGCCCATGCTTTTGTACTAGGTAAAGATGCAAGAGTAAACTTTAAAAGATTTCTTACTGATTTACTTGCTAAATATTTATTGCAATACAGAGTTTTAGTGAACTGCAGCCCACTTCATCAGATGTGTGCCCTATATTGGTACACATCAGAATGTGTGTGCAAATGTGTGAGAGCCAGTTTGGTGTAGTGGTTAAGAGTGTGGGCTCTATCTGGGAGAACAAGGTTTGATTCCCTACTCCTCCACTTGCACCTGCTGGAATGGCCTTGGGTCAGCCATAGCACTTGCAAGAGTTGTCCTTGAAAGGGCACCTTCTGTGAAAGCTCTCTCAGCCCCACCCACCTCACAGGGTGTCTGTTGTGGGGGAGGAAGATAAAGTAGATTGTGAGCCACTCTGAGACTCTGAGATTCAGAGTGGAGGGAGGGATATAAATCCAGTTTCATCGTCTTCTTCAAATATGAAATTACAGGGTTAGACATATTATTTAGATCAGGGTCATACAGAAAGGGGAGGAGGATCTTTATCCAGGGGCCCATGGTGACACAGCAGTCCTGACTGGAACTATGTTTTTTCTGTGTTCAACAAAATAATCAAAATTTTACATAAAGGTGACCCAGATTTTGTGCCAAGACACTGTGAGCCCCATGACAAGTATGATTTATACAAATAAAACAAATAAGTGTATGCATGTGTGTGTGTGATAGTTTGCAAAAAGTATTCTGATTTTCATGGTACTGAAGACCCACCCTCCTAATAACTGAAAATCCCACTCTCTCTGGCTTTAGAGATTCCATTGGGCATTTTATTCTTGGAGAAGAATGTTGCCAAGATGTAAGGGTGGTTGGACTGGACTCTTGAATTAAAGAATACTGGACTGGACTGAATCTCAACGGACTGTACAGCCTTCCAAGGCTTGTAAAGGAAAATCTTCAGTTAGAAATGCAGTTCTAACACCTAGGAGCTTGGTGGCTACTAGGTGGCTGGTGCTAGTACTGTCATATGAGCAGTATGTTAAAATCTATAGTCAGGAACCATGGATTCTTGTAGGAGTGGGATGATTTAGTGCCAAAGCCATATCTGTCCTCAGTTTTCATTCAGGTTTAAAAAACAACAACTCATCTTTTACCTTTTCCAGCATAAGAAGACATTTGACCCAGCTTCTTCATATGCAGTTGAAGGACTCAAACCAGACACAGTCTACAAGTTCCAGCTGGGAGCCCGTTCTGAGCTGGGGCTGGGGGTGTACACCCCAGTTTTGGAAGCCCGGACAGCACAGTCTAGTAAGTCTCTCTGCTTGGCTGCAAGAATGTGAGCGAGATGCAAAGGGGCACATATAGGCATTTTCATGAGAGGTAATAGGGATGATGAAATTTATGCCTGGAGTGCAGGCGAACTGTAACTCTGAAGCTTTTGGGGCACGGTAAGTCTTGTGCCTTCTGTCCGTCAGACCATGTTTTCCCCCCATTTCAGTAGGTGGACTCACAGATATGCTTGGGGAAGGGAATAGGTGGGAGAAGCTGGCCGGCATTTAGTCCATGTGTCTCTGTGAGTTTACTAGTACATTTTCTCCCCACTCCCCTTGCCACTGCCATCCATTTGTAAGCAGGTTTAGACGGAGTGCCTGATTTCTGCCTCTGCTGCATGCACCTCCCTGCTCTGCATGTGCTCATATCCCAACCAGAGATGCCATTGCTCTTTTCCCACGCTCTCAAGGCATATACAGCCATCTCTGTATAATATGTATGCAACACACATTGTATTGCTCCTACAATGCAAACATTTGTAAGGGAGCAAGTTTTAACACTGGGTGGGGACCCTGATCTTTGCAAATAGATGGGATAGGTAATAGCCTCTTCAGGGAAGGTATGCTGAGTGAGATGTTGTGTAGTGTATGGGGATGCTTGACTTGGAGTTCAAAGAGGGAGAAGACTGCTCCCATAAGAAGGCTCAAGTCAAGGCTATGGTGGGATTTAGCAAGAGGGCCAGATAAAGAGGTGACCCAAGCTGGATTGCTTTTGTTCTCTTCTCAGTCCATGCACTGATGGAGTAGGAGTGTGAGCAAACTTACTATGCTCCAGTCACTAAAGTAGGAGACCAGTGCCCCTTATTGGCAGCTCAAAATTTTGCACGTATGTATGTTAAAGCTATCAAAATAAGCTAGGCTTGTTTTCACCAACTATTTTTGGGCCTGCTTTTATGCAGAGAACTTTAAAGGGAGAGGAGAGACATTTTTGTTTTTACCATCTGTCAAGGATTTTAGTGACTGTGTGGGGCAAGAGTGGAAGAGGCAACAGCAGTTCTCTCTGCATGGAGCAGAGGGTGCCTGGAATGAATGAAGATGGGGAAGAACTGCTCGTCTCATGACTGGAACGACCTTTCTTCCTTTCATTAGCATATCATTCACAAGGATATGAACAGCCTCGTTCAACCTGCACTTCAGCTAATGGGATCTTAGTGCCAGGACGATGGATTGGACAGAATATAGGAAATGATATTCAAATGGAAGCATTATAAATATTTGACATTGGGGGACACACTCTGAATGCGAAAGCCGGTTGTTGTTCCGTTAGCAACTATTGACAAAACATGTGTATTGAAAACACATGTTTTCCCACTGGGCACTTTCCCAGCCATGATACTAATAAAACAAAGTTGATAAATCTCTGCTAAAGCAAAGTGCAGTGCAGAGATCTCCAAATGGTGGTTCATGTCAGAGTAGAGCCATGTTAAGAGCCTGTGCAAAGGGTCCAGCAGCTATAGATGAAGTTTAATCTGATTTTATGTAGTTTTAAGTATTCCAGTCCACAAATAAGGATGGATGCATTCCTCTGAGGACTGGAAAGGGAGAGGGTTGTATGGCATTAATAATTTGTTTTCCCTTGGTTTCAAGACCATTCTAATACACGAAGTATTTGGAACACAAATGCTGCTGAATTAGCCATAGTCATTAGGATGACCTCTTAATAGAGTCTGTTGGCATGAGCTGAGTACTCAGGTTTGCCATTTTGACCCTCAGAATTATTCAAGTCTACTTCTTAGCAAGAAACCTGAGAGCTCAAGAAATCCCAGTCTGTGAAAGGTAGATAGTGTGAATGTTTGTCCTGTTCAGATGGGAGAAGGGAGAGGGGATTTACCCCTTCAGCCCTCACTTGATTTCACTAATAAAAACTGAGCTTCCTGAACTTTTATTAGCATTTTAAAAGGGAAAAGACAGGATCTTCTTTGTGGTCTCTGTGCTTCACTCTCATGGGATATAGCGCCTGCTCCAATCCCCCATGAATGTGAATGCACAGATGACCACTTGAAGATCTACAGTTACAGGTAAGCAACCTGTCTATCTTCTTCGTGGTCTCTGTGCTTCACACTAATGGGGGATCAGCGCAGGTGCTATATCCCATGAGTGTGAATGCACAGATGACCACTCGAAGATCTACAGTTACAGGTAAGCAACCTGTCTTTTCCTTTAAAATGGTTGAATCAATGAAACCAGGCAGAGATTGAAGAGTTAAATCACATTTCTCATGCTTAACCTGAATGTGGACCGCTCATGTAAACAATCTAGCCGAGAACTCCATAATTTTGGTTTTGTCCCTGAGCAACTCAGATTTCTGCTAGTAAACTGCAAAGCGAATGTCCAGTCACTAGAGCATGGATTTGAGCTCTTTGCAAATTTAGGGAGAGAATACTTTGAGCATAGTGAGTCATATTGCCTCTGAGAATGTGTGTGTATTGTGCTGCACATCTTTCCAAATGTATATTTAAAGTGTATGCGCACTTGCATGTTTGTGTGCCATGAAGAACATTCCTGTATCTTGTAGTTTTTCTGTTGATTGTAATTGTATTGTTGAGTTTTATTTTGACCTCTTCTGATGTTAAACTGCTGTTTGTGTATTGGCACTTTACAGGGGTGACTCCTACCCAGCCATCAGCAGGCAGGCAAAATGCCACACTCTTCTTTTTTGTTCCAATTGTTATGTTTGCCAAAGCTGCTTCTCTTCCCAATTACCAGGAGCTTTGGCAAACAGGGGCAAAATGACATCTACTGTTCAAAATTTCTGATTATTTGGGGAAGGAATTGCTTGCAGTTGAGCCCTCATCTAGCAAAGTCATCATCTGTTTCTGCCATCCCTTCAAGTTTAGCCTCTACTCACTTTGCTTGACTTTTTCCTTTCTCCTTTATGTCTGGCCCATTTCAGCTGTGTTTCTTGCAAGTTATGTTCTGTAGAAACTTGATACATGGCCAAGAGCCAGTTTGGTGCAGTGGTTAAGTGCGCAGACTCTTACCTGGGAGAACCGGGTTTGATTCCCCGCACCTCCACTTGCAGCTGCTGGAATGGCCTTGGGTCAGCCATAGCTCTTGCAGAGCTGTCCTTGAAAGGGCAACAGCTGTGAGAGCTCTCTCAGCCCCACCCACCTCACAGGGTGTCTGTTGTGGGGGGAGAAGATATAGGAGATTGTAAGCTGCTCTGAGTTTCTGATTCAGAGAGAAGGGTGGAATATAAATCTGTAGTCTTCTTCTATTCTGTATCTCACCATGGAGCTTTGTATCATGTGCAATAGTCATTTTTCATTGTAGACTACTGCCCATATTGTGCACTACTACCTTCCTCACAAAATGTGTCCCAACAGTCTTTTTCACATAGGGCATAACCAAGAAACAAATGGACATGCAACATAGTTCTTGCTCTCGTCTTGCTTTTTGTCTTTTCTGAATTTATTCATCTCCTCTTTCCCATTCTGCTTATCCTATTGATACTTGATCTCTCTTTTGTGTTGTCTCATACCTTTCTAGCACTTTCCAATAACATGAATAGTGCCACTGTTTTAAACCTCATGATGACACAACCTAGTCCTGTGGATCAAACTGCTCTTCATGTGTTTCCCTCTCCCCACCAAAAATGAGGATTTTGCTTTCTTCTAGGAAAGGCTGAATTGGCTGGGTAAGACCTCCCTGTAGACTTAGTTTTGTTTGTTGTCCAACCATTTCCCCTCATCTCCCCGCTTCATTTATTTATCCCTAGCCCCTTCTGCCCCACCCCAAGAGGTTGAGTGTGTAAGCACCAGCTCCACAACCATCCGGGTAAGTTGGGTGCCACCACCGGCTCAGAGCCGCAATGGAGTCATCACTCAGTATTCCATTGCATACCAGGCGATGGAAGGAGAGGACAGCACCAAGCATGTGGTTGAGGGCATCGGACATGAGCGCTCCAGCTGGGATATCAGCAACCTGGAGAAATGGACAGAATACAAAGTGTGGGTAAGGGCTCACACAGACGTGGGTCCTGGGCCAGAGAGCAACCCTGTTTTGGTTCGCACTGATGAAGACGGTAGGTTCATGACCTATGATTTGGTTCTCGTAGTGAAGTAGTGCTTGCAGTGATGTTGGGAAAACTTCTTTTCTGCTCTTGGAACAGTTCACGTTTTACCTCCTTTTGAGAGCCACACACAGCTTAAAATTAACCAGGGCCACCAGCTTTTTTAGGCATTTTAGAAAGTGGGGCTTACGTGCAGTCAATAAGAAAGACTTTCCTTTGTGAAGGATTCATATGTACAAAATTATAATTCCCACCTCCTAGCAGGTATAATACATACATTATCTGTTCCCTCTCTATGGAACCTGGTGATCACATGGGCTGAGCAGCTCTCTGTCAGGGACACTCTCAGCAAAAACTGTGTTGCATAAACCAGTCTGTCAGTTATGTCATGGCAACTTAAACTTCTCTCTTCGAATGTGCCAGTGCTCATAGCGACAGGAGGAACTTCCCAGGCTGCCCTCAGAGGCCAGAGAGGGCACAGGCAGATAAATGGGGAAAGGGAAGCCACTCAGCAAACTGAGAGCAGGCATTCTTTATGTTTTTCTTTATTTTTTTTTTCTGATCATGCTATATTGCCCCTTGCACTGCCACAGTGCTGGGAAGTGATGCATGGGAATGTTCATTGACTACTTCCAAAGGTCGCTAGTGCATCTGTGTGTCCTGCTGCTTGAATTGTTTGCTTCAGTTCTCATTTAGCAAAGCCCTTGCCGGGGGGAAATATATACCCTAGAAATGTCGCAGTAAGCTCTCTGCGTTAGTTTGAGGGCTGCACAGTTGGCCTACCCAGCTAAGTTCTCTGTCAGGAATGGTTTGGGAGCTTTCTGGTGTACTGATTTTTTCATAGGTAGAAACACAAGAAGGGGGTGAAAAGCCCTTTTGCATCTTGAAATATTATCTTTAACAAGTACCTATAATTGGAGTGATCTCCACTGACCTAACAGCACCCCGCCCCAAGACAACTGCTGTTATCGTAAGGCTTTCCTTTTGAATATGATGTTCATAGCCATGTCTGTCCAAAAGTAAAAGCCAAGAACACAGTTCATGTGATACCTTTTACAGGGAACAGCCTCATGACACATAACTATGCACAGTGGTAAACTGTGTCCTAGTGAACCTAAAAGCTTGCACACTGTTATGTGTCATTGAGTTTGCCCTAATAAGAGGTATTTATTATATGGACTCTGTTCTTGGCTTTCTGGATTTCCCATTTTAATGCTAGTTAGAAGTAAACCTCATGTTAGCTGTACCTTGATAGAACTCTTGCCAATGCAATCCCAGCCACATCTAGCTCTAGTGATATTTGATATTAACTAAGCATCCTGCTGTTGTCAGATTTGCTTTCCATTCACTTTCTGGAAAAGTACACAGCAAATTGTGTTAAGGTCCCTTTGTGATCCCCATCTCTCATCCTCTGCTGTGGTATCTTTTTTATTGCTGGGCTCCTCTTCACGTAATTATCTGCAATTAAAGAGTGAGATCTGTAGAAAATAACCAGTTACTTCAGGCTAAAGATCCTCCTTCCTGCTTGCAATGTATTGTGTAAAACAGCTCCCACAACATCCATACACCTCTTTATCTCCAATTAACCTCTTGCTGCCCTAGCAACCAGGGCAGTGCACTTTTTGTCCTGCAGTAGTAGAACAGCGTTCTGTGTTTTCAAGGTAATGCTGAGTAGGGTCATGGTGAGTGTACTCTTCAAAGGGAGCACATTGCTCTGCCCTTCACATGTACAAGCAAAAGGTACTTCTGGAGAACCTAATTTTTTTCAGAGAAGGGGGTTGTCACACAGTGCAAAAACCTCTCCCCTGGAGTACTAAGTATGCAGAGTACTAAGTATGCAATTTTTCCAAATTGTAAATATGGTGTATATTGACTTATAAACATGTTTCCTCTTGCAAGGAAATTAAAAGTTTTCAAGTCAGTGTTATTTTTCATTTTATTACCTAAAAGCACTATATAAACTGAATGCACAGCCAAATATTTCAGTCTCCAGAGTTGCCTTTCTCATATGTTGCCTTCTACAGAAGTGGAGCAACTGCTCTTAAAGCAGTCATGTTATAAATGCTTGTTCCCTCATGAGCAGTCTCTTTCTTTCATCCCCACCCCCATTTCCTTATAGATATGCACTGTAGGGGAAGGAATATAATTATCAAGGCATTTCTACTCATGTTACTATTCAACTAACAAGACAAGCTAAATCAGCAATGCAGTCAAAATTATGTGCCATTTACTCCCTTGCTAATGTGGGGGATTTGTGTTTAGTATACATAGATGATGTTTATAGCAAAATGTGGTGGGGTCCTCTTGTATAGAAAGGGACAATATCTTTTCTGAGCAAAGGGATTTGAGGGTAAGCTTGGGAGAATAATCACCTGGAGGCAGAAGATGTTGCTGTTTGACTACATAATGGTGGTTTCTGACTTAGTTACCCCATGTAAATTCCAGTGCCCAGTGCTCCACCAAGGAAAGTAGAGGTGGAGCCAGTGAACTCAACGGCCATTCGTG
Organism: Heteronotia binoei; assembly: GCF_032191835.1. NCBI lineage: Eukaryota > Metazoa > Chordata > Lepidosauria > Squamata > Gekkonidae > Heteronotia > Heteronotia binoei. The sequence continues at coordinate 94,868,862 of NC_083224.1, forward strand.
TCTCCTGGAAATCACCTCTTTCCAACAAGCAGCATGGCCAAATCCGGGGCTACCAAGTCACTTATGTGAAGCTGGAGAACAATGACTCGCGTGGACAGCCTGTCATCAAAGATGTCATGTTTGCAGAGTCTCAGGTATAGTATTGGTGGATATATGTATGCAGAAGAACCTATATTAACTTTGTTAGGTCTTGAATCTGTAAGCTGGAAATTATTTTACATTTGTTTAAAATATTGTTTTTAATATTGTTATTGGATTGAGACATTCAAATTCTAAAGAAGCAGTAAAAGAGTTGGTGAACAAGTACTCAGCTTTGGATGTACCCCCATAACCCATACCATACCATACCAAACCTTTAATGGCATAATAGATTCAGATAAAAATACACAGAATATAAAAATTTAAACATTGGAGATAAAATCAAAATGAAACCGAGCTTACAGATGCATTCAAACATGGTCAGAATTAAATTTAAGAATGTCAGCCAGAAATTTTGCCACAGCCTCACTAACCACCCCCTCAGTATCACTCAATAAATAATAACAGGGTGGTAGAATAGACAAATCTGGGGGAAAAGAAAGCTTGCCAAATAAATCTTTGCGGAGGTTATGGTAAAAAGAACAATCAAGCAATATATGCTGGATTGAGTCAGGAGTATTCGCTCCAGAGGAGCAAAGTCTGTCAGCTAAAGGGACTCGCTGATATCTCCCTTGTAAAACTTTGGAGGGAAATGCATTTAGTCTAGCCAACATAAATGCCCTGCAATGACTTGGAGTGGTTAAGTCTGATAGATAATTGGGCATTTTGCCACAAAAAGCATAGAGACCTAAGGAAGCTGGAGAGCAAGTATAAGGGTCAGTTGACCCCCAAAATCAGAGGCGGACCAAGAGACACTCAAAGAACAAGTAATGAATAAGAAAATGATTGAGGAGTTAATTGAGTAAATAATTTGAAAAATACAGCTAATTGGACCTTGTATGAAATATAGTATCACCAGAGACCGATTCTTTGCAACAGATGTTTTTAGGAAGGATTGTTGCGATTTATATGTTGTTGTTCCTGATTTAAAAAACAGAGCAGGAATAGCAAAATGAGTTTTTTGGATTCTGATTTTTTTTAGGACTATTTTGGAAACTAACAAAGACCTTTTTTTGTGTGTTCCCTTTCCCAATATTGACTTTTTGCCATACATGATTGGGATGTTGTACCAAACCTAAAGGCTTGTGAAGTGTCTCCTTCAATGGGAAATGAGCAGGGTGGAAAAAGAATGGAATAAGTTGGAACTTGTGTGGCCTGGTCCCTCCCTAGCGTTATCCAACAAATTCAGGGAACAGAATTGGGCAGGCACACCACAACATCCATCTGGAGCCAAGTAATACTCCTGGCTTCTCCAAATTTGTGGAATGCCAGGTTATACCTACAGGAGTACTCCTGCAACCCTCACTTAAGTGTAGATCAAAAAAAGGGCAGGAGTTGCTTTTCAGGTATACACTAAAATTTGAATATTGCATATGATGGAATACTGGATGGTAGGAGAGGTAGTTTCTTGCTTAAAAGTTATCCTTGGTTCCTGAGTGTCTACAACTATAAGTGTATGAGTGATATTGTGAGCTAGACTGCTTGAATAGCATCCAGTAAGATTAGTGCAGCAACTAATTGATCTGTCTCTGTCCTGAATGCAGCACTTGAATCATTTATATCATTATCAGTAGGAAGCAAAATACAGCCAAAAAAAAAATCCCCTTTCAAACTGTGAAAGATGAAAGCCCAGCCCCAAGGAGCAAGGGAAAGCACTAAAGCGAGAGATGGGCTACATTGTGAGCATACAGAATTTTCTTCATTACAGGCAACTTGGATTGCTACCATGCTTGTGCACTTTCTCCCGCCTTCTCTTTCATGGGAAAGCATTTCAATCAAGCTTTCAATATATTGTGATGCCCAAATGTGAGACACCTAGACAAACTGGAGTTTGTTTCTTCCCATCAAGCCAGGAGATATGGGTTGAGTGAATTTTTGATGATCCTCAGTAATTGTGGCTTACCTTGTATCAGTTCTCCTCATCTGTTCTTCATAGTGGCCACATGTTCTAACTGTCTGGGTCCATACCTTAAAGACATCCTACTTCACAGAGGGTAATGCTGCTGGTAGTTTTACAGTAATAGGCTCTATACAGATGCTTCCCAAAGCTTTTCCAGACTTTTGGAGCATTCATATACGTTTAGTGAATTCTATACAAAGTTTGATGCTTCCCATTGTCTTTTGCAGAAATATTTCAAGATTAAACTGGGAAAGCATTGAAGTAGAGCCATGTTCCTAGTAGAAGAACAAGTCTGCTTAATTTTAGTGGCATAATTCTCACTCTTGGCCAGAGAATCAGTTGGAATGGACATATGAGTCCTTGGAGGTATCTCAGAACATCTTCATAGAATCATAAATTTGGAAGGGAACTCCAGGATCATCTAGTCCAATCCCCTGCACAATGCAGGATTCACAAATATCTCCCCCACATACATACATCCCCTGTGACCCTTGCTCCATGCCCAGAAGATAGCAAAAACCTCCAGGATCCCTGGCCAAACTGTCCTGGAGAAAAATTGGTGCGTGACCCCAAAATGGCAATCAGCATTTCCCTGGGCATGTAAGAAAGGGCCACAAGAACTAAGCACTGGTGCAAACCTTTTTGCCCTCCTTCTCATGATCTTCCTAATTCACAGAATCAGCATTGCTGTCAGATGGCCAGCCTTTTTTAAAAACCTCCAAGGAAGGAGAGCCCACTACCTTCTGAGGAAGCCTGTTCCACTGAGGAACCACTCTGTCCTTCCTAATGTTTAGCCAGAAACTCTTTTGATGTAATTTCAACCTGTTGGTTCTGGTCTGACCTTCTAGGGCAACAGAAAACAACTCCACACTGTCCTCTATATGACAGTCCTTCAAGTACTTGAAGATGGTGATCAGATCACCTCTCAGTTGTCTCCTCTCCAGGCTAAACATACCAGCTCATTCAGTCTTTCCTCATAGGACGATCTCCAGATTCCTCGCCGTCTTTGTTGCCATCATCTGGACATATTCCAGCTTGTCTATATCCTTCTTAAATTGTGGTATCCAAAATTGAACACGATATTCTAGGTGAGGTCTTCCCAGAGCACAGTAAGATACGAATAGAAGTTCTTGGCTATTAACTGGAGTTACAGGAGAGCTGCAGTGTCTCTTGTTCTGAAAGCCAAGGTGCAAAAACACATAATAAATTTAAGCATATACCAACAGCACATTTATCTGGAAGTGTATGGAACCAGAATAGGATTCTGCTAGTGCTCTCTTCCTTCTGGGAGGCTGGGCAGACTGAGAAAACTTTATCTCTGCAGATAGATAGGAATTAAATGTCCAGATTAAAAACCATTCTGATACTTCACTGTCTGATGGTGACCATGTAGTGGTTGAATTGTGTGTGCCAAGAGAATGGAATTACTTCACATACTCAGACATTGCACAGTTAGCCAAGTCTGTCTTATTGAAACTGGAAACCTGATGCTTTAATGGGAGGAATCATTCCTTTGTTTCATTTAAACCTCCTCTGTTCTCTTTCTATAGCTTTACAGCTAAGTGTTTTTAATGTGCAGGCTTGGTTAAGTCAGAAATTCCTTATTTTATGGATGGGAGAGGTGGCCTGTAACTTGCAGGCACCCGGTGAAGTTGATCGACAATAGATTCAGGATTACAAAATTTATTTATTTATATTTCAATTTATATCCCGCCCTTCCCACCGAAGCGGCTCAGGGCAGCTTACAACATATAAAATCGAACATAGGTTTAGCTTTAAAACATCAATTTTCAACAATTTAAAACAGTAAGATAATAAAACATATAGAACAGCGGTCTGTCGGAATGTTACTCTACAGCCTTCCAAAGTTTCCAGTGTCAGTTAGTTAAAAGCCAGCCAGAAGAGGACTGTCTTGCAGGACCTGCGGAACTGCCCAAGGTCCTGCAGGGCCCTCACCTCTTCCGGCAGCTGGTTCCACCAGCAAGGCGCCGTTACCGAGAAGGCCCGGTCCCTGGTAGATTTCAGACGGGCCTCCTTTGGCCCGGGGATTACAAGCAGGTTTTGAGAACCCGATCTCAATACTCTCTGGGGAACATGTGGGGAGAGACGGTCCCTAGGCCATATAGGGCTTTAAAGGTAATAACCAGCACCTTGTACCGGACTCGGTATATTATTGGCAGCCAGTGCAGATCTCGAAGCCCTGGCCGAATGTACTCCCATCTTAGGAGCCCTAATAACAGCCGGGCAGCGGCATTCTGCACTAACTGCAACTTCCGGGTTCGGCACATGGACTCTGGCATTATACTGATTGAAGCCCCTCTCATCCCCATGTAGAGGGCATTACAGTAGTCCAAAAGGAAGAACTTCTTCATGGAACAAGTGGTGGAAATTATGGAATTGACTGCTAGTGAATGTAGAGATGATCACTAGTGCAGATGGCTTTAAAAAGGGAGTAGGCAGATTTATGTAGGATAAGTTTATCAGTACTAGCCACGATGACTAAAGGTAGTCTCCATACCAAAAGCAGTAAATCTTTAAATACCAGTGCTAGAAGGCAACATGAGGAGAGGGCCTTGGCCTCTACGTGGCATATTGATGCCAACCTCCAGGTGATGGCTTGAGATCGCCTGCTCTTACAACTGATCACCAGGTGACAAAGATCAGTTCACCTAGAGAAAATGGCCACTTTGAGAAATGGACTCTGGCATTATACTGATTGAAGCCCCTCTCATCCCCAAACCCTGTCCTTTTCAGGGTCCGCCACCAAAATCTCCAGGTATTTCCCAACCTGGAGCTGGCAACCTTATCTTTTGGTGGCCCTCCAGGGCAGATGGTTGACCACAGTATGAAACAGGATGCTAGGATAGATGGACTATTGGCTTGATCCAGCAGTGTAACTCTGATATTTCTTATCTAGCTGGGTGGGCTGCCATCTTTAGAAGAAGGCTTCTGACTGTGCTAATCATCACTCCATAATTTCCATTCTAGTGTGCCTTGTTAGACCAGTATTGAAGGGTAGAGCCCTCTTGAAACCATCTCATGGCACCTTTATCCACTTATTTGATTCTGGTTTTCTTGTCAACAACTCTGAAACCTACGTTCATTCATTTGAGATAGAATAGAATCATAGAGTTGGAAGGTACCTCCAGGGTCATCTAGTCCAACCCCCTACACAATGCAGGAAACTCACAAACACCTCCCCCTAAATTCACAGGATCTTCATTGCTGTCAGATGGCCATCTAGCCTCTGTTTAAAAACCTCCAAGGAAGGAGAGCCCACCACTTCCCGAGGAAGCCTGTTCCACTGAGGAATCGCTCTGTCAGGAAGTTCTTCCTAATGTTGAGCTGGAAATTCTTTTGATTTAATTTCAACCCACTGGTTCTGGTTCTACCTTCCAGGGCCACAGAAAACAATTCCACACCATCCTCTATATGACAGCCCTTCAAGTACTTAAAGATAGTGATCATATCACCTCTCAGCTGCCTCCTCTCCAGGCTAAACATCCCCAGCTCCTTCAACCTTTCCTTATAGGACTTGGTCTTTAGACCCCTCACCATCTTTGTCACCCCATTCCAGCTTGTCTATATCCTTCTTAAAATGTGGTGCCCAAAACTGAACACAGTACTCCAGATGAGATCTTACCAGAGCAGAGTAAAGCGATACCATCACATCATGTGATCTGGACACTACACTTCTGTTGATACAGCCCAAAATTGCATTTGCCTTTTTAGCCACCGCATCACACTGTTGACTTATGTTCAGCGTATGATCCACTAAGACCTCTAGATCCTTTTTGCACATACTACTGCTAAGACAAGTCTCCCCCATTCTATAACCATGCCTTGGATTTTTCCTACCTCAATGCAGAACTTTACATTTATCCCTGTTAAAATTAATTTTATTCGTTTTAGCCCAGTTTTCCAGCCTGTCAGGGTCATCCTGTATCCTGTTTCTGTCTTCTTCTGTGTTTGCAACCCCTCCCAATTTATTATCATCTGCAAATTTAATAAGCATTCCCTCTATTCCAAATCATTGATAAAGATGTTGAACACTACAGGTCCCAGGATAAATCCCTGAGGCACTCCACTTGTCACTACTCTCCAAAAGGATGTGGAAGGACTCTTTGGGTGTGATCTGTCAACCAGTTACTGATCCACCTAATGGTAACAGTATCCAAACCAAATTTTACCAACTTGTCAACAAGGATAGTATGTGGAACCTTATCAAAATCCTTACTGAAATCAAGATAAACGATGTCTATAGCATTCCCCCAATCCAGCAAGGTAGTCACTTTCTCAAAAAAAGAGATCAGGTTAGTCTGACATGACTTGTTCTTGAGAAAACCATGCTGGATCTTAGTAATCACATCCATTCTTTCTAAATTTTCTAGGACTGACTGTTTGATGATTTGTTCTAAAACTTTTCCAGGTATAGACGTCAAGCTGACAGGTCGGTAGTTATCCGGATCCTCTTTTTTCTCCTTCTTGAAGACAGGGACAACATTCGCCCACCTCCAATCTTCCAGCACCTCTCCTGTTCTCCAAGAATTCTCAAAAATAATAGCCAGAGGCTCAGAAATTACATCCACAAGCTCATTTAGAACCCTTGGATGCAATTCATCTGACCCTGAGGACTTAGTTTCATTTAAAGAAACTAGGTGTTTATGTACTACCCCTACGCTGATCCTAAGTTGGAACTTCATACCCTCTTTATATGTTCTGTTTTTGCCATGTTGAGCACCGTTCCCCTCAGAAGAGAAGACTGAGGAAAAGTAGGAATTGAGCAGTTCTGTCCTCTCTTCATTACCTGTTACAATTTCACTTCCTTGCCCTCGCAATGGGCCTACCATGTCCTTGCTCTTTTTCTTACTCTGAACATAAGAAAAGAACCCTTTGTTTGTTGTTTTTAGCATCTTTGGCCAACCTAAGCTCATACTGAGCTTTAGCTTTCCTAACTCTTTCTCTACAAGCACTGGTGATTTGTTTATATTCATCCTTAGTTATAAGGCCCTCCTTCCATTTCTTAAAGGAGTCTTTTTTATTTCTCAAGTCTTCAGAGAGCAGTTTATGGAGCCACTTCGGTTTCTTTAGACTTTTTCCATTTTTTCTTCTCATAGGAATCGTCTGTGATTGCGCTTTCAGTATTTCACTTTTAAGAAACTTCCACCCCTCCTGAACCCCCTTCCTCCTAAGTATTTCTGACTATGGGATTTTACCCAGCATAGTTAGAACATAAGAACATAAGAGAAGCCATGTTAGATCAGGCCAATGGCCCATCCAGTCCAACATTCTGTGTCACACAGCGGCCAAATATATATATATATATACACACACACACACACACACACACACTGTGGCTAATAGCCACTGATGGACCTCTGCTCCATATTTTTATCTAACCCCCTCTTGAAGGTGGCCATGCTTGTGGCCGCCACCACCTCCTGTGGCAGTGAATTCCACATGTTAATCACCCTTTGGGTGAAGAAGTACTTCCTTTTATCCGTTTTAACCTGTCTGCTCAGCAATTTCATCGAATGCCCACGAGTTCTCATATTGTGAGAAAGGGAGAAAAGTACTTCTTTCTCTACTTTCTCCATCCCATGCATTATCTTGTAAACCTCTATCATGTCACCCCTCAGTCGACGTTTCTCCAAGCTAAAGAGTTCTAAGCTTATTGAAGTTTGCCTTTCTGATGTCCAATCTATGTCTGACTACATATAGCTTTTCCCTTCCCTAAGACTGTAAATTCCAAAATCACATGGTCACTACTGCCCAGGGTGCCCACTATTTCCACTTCTTCAATCAATTCTTCCTTGTTGGTGAGAATCAAATCCAAGATAGCAGATTCCCTTGTTTCCTTTTTCACTTTCTGGGAAAGGAAGTTGTCAGCAAAACAAGTAAGGAATCTCTTTGACTTTTCATTTTTAGCAGAGTTAGACTTTCAACAGATGTCTGGGTAATTGAAATCTCCAATGGAGAGCTTTGCATTCTGCTGTAGAAGTATCTCATCCAAGTCCTCTGCCTGACCTGGTGGTCTATAGCAGACCCCCAAAATAATATCACTGTCGTTTCTTACTCCTTTTATTTTTACCCAGAGACTCTCAACTGAGCTGCCATGCTTCAATTCACATATTTCCTCACAAGTATATACCTCCTTCACATATACTGCTATGCCTGCACCCTTTGTCATTTGCCTGTCCCTTTTAAATAAGTTGTACCCCTGAATCCTAATATTCCAGTTGTGAGTGTCATCCCACCACGTTTCAGTAAGGCCTATTATGTCATAGTCTCCTTCCTTTATTAGGACTTCCAGTTCCTTCTGTTTGTTTCCCATACTCTGTACATTAGTGTAGAGATATTCTCAGTTTTGCTGAATTGAATTGTATTGTATTTGTGCACATTGCAGCAGCATCTCTTTCCATCCCTCCACCCCAGTTTAGTTGCACTATACACACCTTCCTGTCTCCTTATGCCTAAATGAGTGCAAGGAATACTTAATAACAGTTCCTCTCGGTCTCTCACTGTGTGTACCTGACTGATATTCCTACCAGAGCACTTCAGACTTCACTAAGTTTCTGCCTGTGTTGTTGCCTGACATATGAACAGCAAACCAATATACTCCAATGTGCACATCTTTCTCTCAGGACTTGTATGAGCCAGAACCAAGCACTAGAACCTCGTGCTGGTAAGATTCTCTCTTCTGTCTGTGAACATCTTATCTTTGCTGCTTCTTTTTAAAAAATGTTTACTGAGAGTGGGTATGGATTGGAGCAGCAAATGGATTCCCTCTGTTTTTCGAACACTCTGTGATCTGGGCAGTGATTTTAGGATTCCATGATGCTAGGGAAATCAAGTGCCTTGTTTATAAGTGGAGCACAGCTACCACTGGTATGAAGTTCATATTAATTAAATTGCAGGCCCTTCCTCATGTTACTGACTTCCTTCCTCACCCCAGCATATACCACTAGCAATATCCCAGGTAGACAGTTTATCTTGAGCTACCACAGATACTGTGAGCTGGACCATTGCAGCCAAGATTATCAAAGCAGGGAGGGAAAGGGATATACTTCACTGGGACCTACTGTAGTCCTGCTACAATGATATAGTCTGTTTATGACATTTTAGAAATAAAAATTTCTTTCTTTATTCTGGGGCTCCTATGAAAGGGATAGTCATATGTGTACATATTGAAAGGTTATACTGGGCGACAAATAAATTATGTTTGCAGCTGATTTGTGATTTCAAAGGAGAACCATTGTAAAGGGGATAGTCTTTGTAATGAAAATAATAATTTCCATTGCTGAATGACCTTGCCGTGCCATCCCACTGGCTCTCTCAGAGTATGTGCAAGTGGAGGCAGGAACCATGGCACACTTGCTTCTCTACACATGCCTAGTGGGGAGGGAACAGTAACTCCTTGGGAGGTTAAGACCCAGCAGGCGCAGTTCCATGATCCACCTAAGGGCTCTAACCCATGAGGAGAAGACCACTTGACATACAAGGTAAAATATCAAGGTAGAGATGGTCCAGCTAATGCATATTGCTGCACTCTCATCTGGACCATGGGCCTGGTCAGAGAAACTGCGACTATGGAAAGTCACAGTGAAACCTAAAATGAAGTGTCATAAACACACTGCAGCCAACATAAATACCAGCTGCCAGCCTTAGCTCTGCCTGCATTATCTTATTGCTCCCAAGCAGTGACAGCCTCTGAATCTTTTTTAGAAAGGCCATTGGCTTCCTTAGATCCATTTGTCTTACCCAGCAACACTAAATGCATAAGAAGCAATTGGGCTGGTTTAACAAGCAAATGTGCAGGTGACTGTTTCATAAATGCAGACATTTCGCTGGGGCAGATTTCAAAGTGATGTGCCTACAGCAGAGGTTCCTCTGATCAGAGAAAAGATTAAGATATACTGAAGATGCCTGTATAAAAATTATAAACATTTTAAAGACAGGATGTATGCCTCTACATTGCTTGTCACTATCATGTATTGTCACTATCATGTATTTCTGCTCTGATCCTTCAGAAATCATTATATTGTTGCTGAGATTTCTTGCAAGTTTTAAACAATTTGCTTATTTGAATAGTGGTCTTATTTGCATAGTTTTCTTATTTATACTTATTTGTTTTTGATATTTATATACATATTGAATACAGATCAACATTTATTTTACTTCATCTATCAAGGTTATTTGGGGAAAAACACCCCTCCTTTTTGTGTCTGCTCTTTTAGACTGCTATTTGCTGCTGTTATACTTGGCCCTGATTGGCACAGCATAAGTCAGCAGTTGGGATTTCTGGGAGGTGTGGGACACTATGGGTGACCATTAAGGAAGTCCAGGGGCACTATGCAGAGACAACAATAATAAATTACTCCTGTTCATCTCTCTCCTTGAAAAGCCAATAAGATCACCATAAGTCAGATGTGACTTGAAGGCACTTCACCACCCTCCCCCCAAAGTGTGGCTAAAGAATGCAGAAGACTGAACCTTTTTTTTGTTTGTTTTAAAGAACAAGATTCTCCTTCCTAGCTAGGATTCCATATAGAGTCTTTGGTCATCTGGGGACAAACAGAGTCCATAGTATAATATATGTTTCTCCCACACCTCCCTTCTGATGGATTCATTAAATACTTCCAATGATAAAATAAAAAGTAATGGGGAGAGGGGACAGCCTTGCCTAGTTCCTTTACTGACTTTAACTTCTTCAGTTGTTTCGCCATTAATAATTATTTTAATTTTTTGTTCATAGTAAATTGCCTGTACGTTTCTGATAAAATCGTCACCAAACCCCATAATCTTAAGCTGTTGCAACATAAAATTCCAGTCTAAATTATCAAAAGCCTTTTCCGCGTCAAGCAACAATAATGCTAATTGCTTGTCTCTATTTAACTCGTAGTACTCCAAGGTATCCAAAATAATTCTAATATTAGTACTTAAGTGCCTTTTTGGCAAGAAACCTGTTTGATCCGGATGTATTCATATATTTAAGACTTTTTTCATTCTATTTGCAAGTATCAGTGCGTAGATTTTATAGAAGAAGACTGCAGATTTATACCCCGCCCTTCTCTCTGAATCAGAGACTCAGAGCGGCTTACAATCTCCTATATCTTCTCCCCCCACAACAGACACCCTGTGAGGTGGGTGGAGCTAAGAGGGCTCTCACAGCAGCTGCCCTTTCAAGGACAACCTCTGCCAGAGCTATGGCTAACTCAAGGCCATTCCAGCAGGTGCAGGTGGAGGAGTGGGGAATCAAACCCGGTTCTCCCAGATAAGAGTCCACGTACTTAACCACTACACCAAACTGGCTCTCTTATAGTCCACGTTGAGTAATGCTATTGGCCTAAAGTCCCTGATTTCTTCACATTCACAGTCCATTTTCGGTATAAGAGTTATGTTCGCGTATCTCCACGTATTTGGCACTTCTGCGGTTGCCCATACTTCCTCTATAATTTTTTTAAACTGATAAATTAAACTCTCCTTAAACACAATATAATACTCGGCGGGGAGGCCATCCGGACCCGCCGCTTTATTTCTCTTTTGTTTGCCCCAAGCTTCTTCAATCTCAAACATTGTAATTGGGCTATTCATTATCCTCTTCTGTTCTTCTGTTAACCTAGGTAGAGGTCTACCCAAAAGATAATTTTCCTGCTTCTTCTCATCAATTTCTACTGAATCATATAATTGTGTATAAAACTCCATGACTATCTTTTTCAGATCCTCCAAGAGATGCTTATGATTCCCTTCTTTATCCTTCAATGTCTTGATTGTTCTTTTCTCCCGTTCCTTCTTGATTTTATACACCAACCATCTCCCTGATTTGTTAGCGTTCTCAAAAAACTGCTGTCTTGCGAAGAGAACTTGCCTTTCCATTTTCTCTAAAAACATTACATGGATCTTGTGTTGTAACAATTTTATCCTATCCTTAACCTCCTGAATATTTGGTGTCTTTTTAAGCTGCTCTTCTTGTTGTTTTAGATGTTCGGTTATTTCTTCTAGTTTCTTATTTTCTTCTCATCTCTTATGTACAATATAATTCTTAATTAACCCTCTGACATAAGCTTTACTCGTTTCCCACACAATTTTGGATGAAATCTCCTTCTGATCATTTAGCTTAAAAAACCATCCCATCTCTTCTTTTATGTATTCAATAAATTTCTTATCTTTCACTAAACCTGGATTCATCCTCCATCCTCCTGTTCTTCTTCCACTTTCCAAAGACAGTAAAATTGGGTTATGATCTGCCATAGTATTTGGGAGGATTTCAATATCTCTCACAAACTTCATTAAACTTACTGAAAGCCAGCACATGTCTATACGGGACCACGAACTGTATCTATGAGAAAAAAAAGTAAAATCCTTCCTGCCTGGATTCAAAGAGCGCCATAAATCAATCATTACAAATTCCTCAGCCATTTAAAAAAAAACATCCGGTAAAACGTTACTCTTACATTTTTTCCGTTTATCAGTATTTTTCCCCAGTTTCTTATCTACTTCTGGACAGTTAACTGCGTTAAAGTCACCAATTAGACATATGTTTTCATAGTCATATTCAGCAACAATCAAGTAAATATTTTTATAAAAGGCGCCCAATTTCTCATTTGGTGCATAGATATTAACTAACAGAAATTTCTGTTGGTCCCTGATTATCTCAGTTCCTTGAAATCTTGCATCATGTGATGAAAAAATCAATTTGGCTTGTATATCACCCTTAATGTAAGTAACCAATCCTCTCTTCTTCTTCTCTTTTTCTGATGTTATTATCGCTTTACCCAATCTCTTCAATTTCATCTTTTTGTTTCATGTGTGTCTCCTGAATACATATGATGTCTACATTAAGTTTCTTAAGTTGCATTAATACCCTTCTTCGTTTATTAGGCGAATTTAAACCATTGACATTTACAGATAATATCTTCAATTGCTTTGCCATAATTAATTTAATAGTCCTCTATATTCTGGTTGTATGTTTTTCTTTTTTTTCTGGAGTCTTGTTTCTATTTGGATTGAATCCTCACTATGAGTAACCTCACCCTCCTCTTGTTCGTTTGTCTGCGGGGGATCTACCTGCTTTCGTATCTCATCCAAGTCCTTCCAACTTTCAAATTCTTTTGAATGACCCTTACTTGGATTTTTTGACCAATTCTTTGCCTGGTTATTTAAAAACTCTTCCAATTTAGGCCTGGAATCAATTTTATATCTCGTGTTCAGAAAAGTAAACAATAGCCCCTCTGGCACAAGCCACTTATACATTATCCCGTTATCCTGTAACATGATCGCCAATTTCATATATTCTTTTCTTTTCTGCCTAATTGACCATGGGATTTCTATCATTATTTTAATCCTTTTCCCTTTAACTACTATTGGTTGTTCTCTTACTAATCTCCACACTTTTTCCTTTATCTCCTTTCTGACTAATTTAAGATGTATCTCTCTAGGTAGTTCATGTTTTTTTACATATAAAGAATTAACTCTATACACATAATCAAATTCCTTTTCTATCTCAGATTTCTCCATTTCCAAAATTGGTGTCAGCGCAGTCCCTAGTAAGCTTATCAGATCTTCATTCTTTTCCTCCGGGACGTTCAGAAATCTTAAAACATATTCTGCACTCCCCATTTCTATCTTAGTCACCTTTTCAGTTAGTTCTGATTGCTTAAGTTCTATTGTGCTGACCTGCTGTTCCGTTATCATTAACTTATCCTCTATAGATTTAGTTATTTTAACTAACTCTGTTATCTCTTTTTTCGTATCTTTTGAACAACACTCTAAGCTCTCTAATTTATCAGCCAATCCTTTCATCTGTCCACTTAGTTGACCCTGCATTTGATTTAGAGCATCCAAAAACGTATTTTGTAATTCTTTATACGTCTCCTGAGTTATTACAGTTCCAACCGATTTAGGTTGCCCCGGGGAGAATTTTGTTTTGGGCTGTTGAGACATCTTCCGTTCGGTGGGGTTACAAAAGTTAAATTTGGTTAAAATATTAACCTTCAAATAATTTAAGTATGTTTTAAGTTGTACCCCCCTATTGGTTTATTCTCTATATTCGGTTTCTATTTTTATAAAATCGCTTTCTGTTACAGGGCAGACCTTCTGTTAGGGACTTCTGTCACTATCTATCACTTTCCTGTCACCACTTCTCCAACTTTTACTACTCCACTAATCCAATATCCAGAGACTACCCTCCAATAATGTCTTCTCACATAATACAGCGTCCTCCAGAAAAAAGAAAAAAAAAAAAAACAGAAACAACAAAGGAAAAAGAGTTCTTATTTTAGTGTCTCTTAAGTCTTTCAATAGTTCAGTCTTTACGTCTTCTCTCTTCCTTCAAGCCGTCTTCTTCCGTTTACTCCCACACTTAAATAATAATCACCTTCTCTTTCTCCTCTCACAACTTTTGTCTTCGTCTCCAGTGCTGTTGTCAGTTATCAATTTACAGTCTCAAAACTAATCCGCCAAACACCGTCACCTCCGTGCCTTCTTTTTTCACTTCCGCCTGCAGCTGAGTTGAGTCCAAAGTTAATTTGCTCCACTCTCAGAAAGCATTCAAATCTCTGAAGCTTAAAGGGACGGCAACTCCAAAATAAACAGTAGCAGTAGACAATGGAAAGGAAAAAAAAAAGGAAACGCTCCCTTCAAATTCAAATTAGCTCAGTCTGTCTCATTAAGCGTCAAAGAGGGGAGCGGTTCCAGAGTAGCCGAAAGAAGAGCACAAAAACAGAAAAAAAAACCTTAAAGAGCCTTGAAAGGGAGAGTGGGGGAAGGGTGTATCCGTGCTGAAGCTGTTGCCGCCTCCGCTGCATTTTCCCAGCTTCACGCACTCGTCCTCCTCACACAGTCCAGCCGTCCCCCGGCACAGAAACAAAAGAAAGAAAATCGAATAGCCCAACAGGGCAAAATAGAAGAAAAAAGGACCAAGAGAGGGGTCCTAATGGACTTCTCCTGCAGCGCCTGCCGTCTTCCACCTCTGTACTCCGGAGGCGGGGCTGCTTCGTCCAAAGACGCCGAAGGGCTCGGGACAAGGTAAGAGGTGAGAACCAGGCATTTAAAAAGTAAACCCCGGCTACTTCTCACCTGGCTCCTTCAGTGCACTTGCTCCCCGACTGTAGTCTCGTGCGGACCCTAGGGCCTCCCGAAATCCTTCGGTCGGTTCGCCTCAGGAGAGAGCTCTCTGAGATGCGACCGCCCTGCTCCACCACAAACCGGAAGCTCCCCAGTATGTAATCTTAAATTACACCTATTCTTCCCTGCCCTTGGGCTTCCTGTGTGTGTACATGTATTTGACTCCACCTCCTACAGCAGCCATTTTATGGGCTGTGCCTACCACCATTTGTCAGAGTTCCAAGATTTGGGACCTCCAATTTAGGAGAAAGGATACTATCAGCAATGCCCTGCCAACCAAAATTATCCCTTTTCATTAGGAAGTTTCTGACTAGTTGTCACAGGGCACAGTTTTGGCCTCTGTGCCCACTGAGCCATGACCAAGGAGAAGAGCAGTAAGTGCTTGGTATTCCTGAGAGACTAAAATGATCAGATGATCAATAAGACTGTGTAAGCTGGGGGGATATCCAGACCTTGTGTAAAAGAGCACATTTAATTGCTATTATATGTCAGACCATTGGTTTTATGGGGTGTTTGTGCTGCTGTCCTATCCTGTGTCTTGAAATAGATTTTGAACATGGTTTATAAGCACAATTCCAGCTGCAATCTATTCAGTTTGGCTGGTGAAATATAATCGAATTGCAGAAATATAGTTTAGTCAGTATCTGCTTTCAGAGACTAGACCAATAAAAGTGCTTCAGATGCTCAGCAGAAGTCAGTGCTTGGTAGAGTGTGTGAGTACCCCACAGAATATGACAATAGCAGAGACCTTGTACCACATTCATAGAGTACATCTTAGGACCCTAATGGGTATCTGTCTTCAGCTCTGTATCATAGATACAACAGATTAGGGAGTGAGGCACAGGAAGAGTGTGCATAAACTCTGTTCGATCTGAGAGGCATATCATGGGATCTGGTAGCATGGTGGAATGTTTGGGGAAAGTAAATGACTACTTTGGATTAAACTGTGTGGTCAAAAGTACTGTAACAAAGTTTTATTTTCTAAATTTCCTCCTTGGCCCAGGACACTTATGTAACTGTATCTAACATTTGACCTCATTGAATCACATCAGCAGCAATTGTTTCCTGATGAAATTCAATATAGACCTGATTAAAAAATAGCAGCCAACAATCCTGAGCTGTCAGAAAGGAAGATGTCCTTGTGGGGAGCATAGGGAGCATGCTCCCACCTTGTGCATTTGGACTCCCAGATACTCAGAACCCCTCTGCAAGCGTTGGGGGACAATTAGGATGGTCTGCCTCTGATGGCTGATGGATCCAGAGGGGTTCCTTTATGTCTCTAGAGGATTTTCTGGTCAGCAAGGATGGTGTTCCTGTTGCAGCCCTGGTTGACCTATGTACCACAAAAATGATCCAGGCTTTGATTGCCCCAGAGCTCACTTGCTCTTCCCATGGAGTCCAGAATGCCATTTGGGTTACTGAGGAGTTTTAAGTGGAGAGAAACTTGAAGCAAATGCAACCAAACAGATGAGAGTGATTTTTGTGCAGTGATTGCAACAAAGCAAGCTCACTTTCTTCCATGATTGCATCTGCACAGTGCCATCCAGCAGAGGTTTTCATCTCAAGACCCAGAGGATGTTGACCCAGAAAACATACCAGCTTGCTGTGATTCCTTTGAAATGCATTTTACAGATAAAATTACTTGCATCTGCCACAACTTAGAACTGGTTCAGTCTCAAGATGTTATTGGAGTGCAGTCCAGTTTTAGGTGTATGGATGACTTTCAGTTGGTGAGGCCTGTTTAAGTGGACAGAGTGCTTTGAAGTGTACCATCTATTACATCCAATCTTGACCTTTGCTCTGACTGGTTCACCAGCTACAGTCCTTCCTCAAAAAGTTTGATCCCAGCATGTTGCAGTGATTAAGAGTGGAGAACAAGATTTGATTCCCCACTCCTCCACATGAAGGCTACTGAGTGATCTTGGGCCAGTCACAAGTTCTCTCAGAATTCTCGGATTCTCAAATTTTTATTAATTTTCAAGAAAAGGGAAAAGGGGAAGTGGACATAGAAAAGCAATAATACATCTATCAGTAAAAATAAGATAAATTCTGCATGTCATTATATCATTAAAGTAAAAAAAAATTAATATATAACACATTTAACTTGTCGCCACAGTAGGTCATGTAAAAAAATTGTATATGTTGTAAGATCCCACCTAAACTATCAGCTTAGCTTGTATTCAAACATCTATACTGAAAAATAATAATAGAGGTTCACACCAGAGCATTTAAGTATCTAACCATACATATAACTTCTCCCAATATTTTCTTGCTTCTTCCTTGAATTTTCCAGCAAGCAATGAAGATAAGTAGTCCATCTCTGCTGCTTCCAATATTTTCCCAATCAGTTCTTGTCTCGTAGGAAGTTCTTGAAGCGTCCATTTCTGAGCAAACAAAATCCTAGCTGCTGTATTGATATGCGCCATTAGATGTCTTGTCTCTTTTGCATAGTCACTGGAATACATGTTCAGCAAAAATAGTTCTGGTTTAAATTGAATCTCCACTTTCAGTATGTTTTGTAATAGTTCATGCACCATCTTCCAATAGTCTTTCGCCACCTCACAAGTCCACAACATTTGATAAAATGACCCAACCTTTTTGTACATTTCCAACATTTGTTCGACATATTACCATACATTTTAAAAAGTTTTGGGGGAGTTACATACCATCTATAAAACATTTTATACAGATTTTCCTTGAAAGATACTGATTTAGTTAATTTAATGTTGGATTTCCATAAAGTCTCCCTTTCGTCCAGCATAATACTATGACCTATATTCTTCTGTTTAAAACAATTTATTATAATGTAATATATTGTAATTTTCATATAATCATTGGTTATTAAAGATTAATACACATACATTACATTTTCTCCACCCCTCCCCCCTTTTCGTGACCCCCCAGCAGTGCAACTTTTACCCCATTTACAAACCGTTCCCTATTGCTATTTTATTTAATTTGTTAGAAGGTAATAAACTCTATCTATTGAAGAATCTTTCTTTATAAAGAAAAAACATTAAAAAGAAAAAAAAGCATATTTGTAATCCAACTTGATAGTAGTCCTTTTTAGTCCTTCACAAAGAAACAAAAAAGATATAATCCAATAATCTAATTTTTTAAAAAACTGTAATCTATATAAAATTGTTTTTAGAGATTAACCATTGTCAAAAATCACCAAATGTCCTTTAACATTCTATTGTTTTTCAATGTACTTTTGAAATTTTCCCCACTCATTTTTAAACTTCTCTAGATCTTGTTCTTTTAAGATTCTTGTAAGCTTGTCCATTTCACTCCAGTGCATAACTTTCAAAGTCCACTCCCAGCTAAATTCGTCATTTTCTCGTCCAGAGATAATTTCGAATATTTGATCCTTCATCTGCAAGATAGGGAGATGACAAAAGGTCTCATTTCACGGATATATCGCATTCTTCTATCTAAATTGGAATCCTCTTTACCTTCTTACACGACTATGTGGCATAGGGACTGTAATATTACACTTTCTCCAGAACAATGGGACTCTATTTGGGCCAGTGAGATCTTGCATTCCAATATAATAAATATATCACAACAGAACTTTAAATTAATAGCTCTTTGGTACCTTACACCTACTCAGCTTTCGCATACAATCATCTCGAGCTCCCCTGATTGCTGGAGAAACTATGGTCTTAGAGCCTCTTATATTCACTGTTGGTGGGATTGCCCCAAAGTAAGACCCTTCTGGACTTCAATTTGTACTCACCTTTCATCCTTAATGCGTATTATAATTCCTAACGACCCTACTGTGGTACTTCTTAACCATTGGTCCGGTGTAAAACTGTCACCCTCGAAAAGATCTCTAATTGTCAAACATTTAACAGCTGCAAAAACAACGGTAGCTTAGTCCTAGAAGAATCCTAATAAATTGTCACTCAACACCTGGCTCCTAAAAATCTGGGAGCATATAGCAGTGGACAAAATCCAGGCATAAATTTTAGTTTGTGTCCATCCATAGTGAAAACATTTCTGCCATTTACTTTAGAGCAGGGGTGTCAAACGCATTTTTTATGCAGGTCGTATCCTAACATAAATGAGACCTTATCGGGCCAGGCCATGCACGTCATGAAATGTAATGTAATGTAATATCAAGTAGCAGAAATATAAACTTGATAAAGGACACAGGTGGACACCAGGATTTTTTTTAAAAAAAAATGATTAAAACATTAGCATTCATTGTTCTTAAAGGTGCTTTCTTTGTATCTCTCCCATGGGATCCAGGGAAGTGGGCAAAGGAAGCTCTGGCTCTTTTCTTCCTTTCCCTGGGGACCAGGAGGGGAAGGAGCTTCATCCAATAGAAGGAAGAGAGGCTTGGCTCTGTAGCTCTGATGTGCAATTGAGAGAGAGCCCAGCAAAGAAAGCTGTCCCTCCCCCTCCATGGGAGGAGCCTCAGCCAATGGAGAAAATAGAGGCTTTGCTCTGTAGCTCCTGTATGATTGAGCAAGTCTGGCAAAGCAAGCTGTGATGCAGAAGGAAGCAAGAGAGAGGGAGAAGAAAGCAGATGACAACAGGGGCCTGATTTGGCCCCTGAGCTGCATATTTGACACCCCTGCTTTAGAGCAAGTTGCAGTAAATGACTGTAGGACCAGTTAATTCAGGAGCCTATTAGCTTGCCATGAGACAAGTGGCTGTGAATCCTCATGAGCCTTGCTTCAAAACATGAGCAGGTGTCTTTGGAAAGTGAAGAGATGAGTAAACATGGTGTACTTGTATGTAGAACCTGGAAATCTGTTTGCTTTTTAACATGCATTGTAGGTAAATGTATTTTTGCAGGAATTTCAGTTACTGGTAATGTAACAGATGCAGAAAATACTGTGGTGATGAGCCACCTTCTTCTCTAGCTGATTCCTAAAGAATCTTCTTTTTATATACCTTCCTCTGTTGTTTGTTTTGACTATAGTTTGTTTTAATAGCTCAAGTGGTAGGGGGGCTGCTCTTGTACTAGAATTGCCAATCCCCAGGTGGGGCAGGGGATCCCCCGGTTTGAAGGTCCTTCCCCTGCTTCAGGGTCATCAGAAAGGGGGGGAGGGAAATGTCTGCTGGACACTCCATTATTCCCCATAGAGACCAATTTCTATAGGGTATAATGGAGAATTGATTTGTGGGTTTCTGGGGCTCTGGGGGGACTTTTTTTTTTAGGTAGAGGCGCCAAATTTGCAGCATAGCATCCGATGCCTCTCTTAAAAATACTTTACAAGCTTCAAAAAGATCGGGCCAGGGGGACAAATTCCCTGAGCCCCAAAAGAAAGTGCCCCTATCTTTCATTATTTCCAGTGGAGGGAAGGCATTTAAAAGTTGTGTGGTCCCTTTAAATGTGATGACCAGAACTCCCTTTGCAGTTCAATTATGCTTGTCACACCCTTGCTCCTGGCTCCACCCCCAATTTCTCCTGGCTCCATCCTAAAGTCTCCTGGATCCACCTCCAAAGTCCCCAGATATTTCTTGAATTGGACTTGGCAACCCTATCTTGTACTATGGATTTCTGCTTCAGTTTTTCAGTCTCAGCCTATCATGTTGGCATTTCTGGACTCTCTTGCAACTTGAATTGTATTGGTCTTCTGACAGGGAGTCTGAATGTTACATTCAGATGGGGTTTGCACTGTATGTAGATCACTCGTATATAGCTAATTGTGCCAAGATACCCTTTGTGAAGCTAGTGTCCAAAGCAACTTGATAAGTCTAACCAATGTTTTGAGCAACCTGGTTCATGTGAAGCCCAGTCTTATTCATATTCTTTTGGAGAGGAATGTTTTCTCTCTGGTGGGGGGAAGAGGGTAGAGGGAAAAAGAGTATGCCAGGATTCAATTTTTTGTGTGAGTTTTCTGTCTGAGATATGCATTTGGAAGAAAAATGTGCTGAGACCTGCTTATGCCTAGGACTGTGCATGCTTTACAGTATGTGGACTGCACATAGCCTGGAAAGCCATGTTTTGCAGCCCATTGAGGCTGGAGGGTGGGGAAGGATTGTGACATCCTTTCTCACAAAAACATTCTTGCCATATCCCAAGTGGGGATGAATTCAGAAGTTTCTGGGGGTTGGGAGAACACTGATATGAAAGCCAGTGTTCTGCCCTCATGTGTGTCTTAATGAAGCCTGCTGATGTCAGGGGTGATCCTTTGTTCCAGTCAGTATCCATAATGGTTTGAGTCATGTATCCCTGATTTATAGCCTTGTCATTGTCAGTTCCTTACTGTAAGCTATCTCAAAATTGTGTTTCTCCATTTTCTTTCCTCCTCCCTGCCCCCCCATCAGTGGAGGTTTAAGGACTCTATTGACCACGTAAGTACCATTTGTGAGTGTGTTCGCTTGGATCACAAGGGTCTGAGAATCATCTTGTGAAATCCATATGCATAGTGCTGTCAAAACATCCCTGTCAGTCCTCAAACGGTTCTGGGAAGTTGCTCTGCAGAGCTTCCACCAGCAGCAAATCCTTAGCAAATTGGCATTTAGATTGCTGCTAAATGCAGAAAAGCAATTGACATTTTCCATAATCTGTATTTCCAGCTTGTTGCAATGCAATTTCAGGCAGATGCAAGGTGGGGGGAGAGCAGCCCACTCTCTGCAGTCCTTGGCCCAGCTTGTTACATGGCAGAGTCAGATCTATAATCTTTAAACCTCATTGATCCCAGTCATGAAAAATACCCTGCTCTCTCAGCTGTGACCTTTGGTTGAAACAGAAACTGTAATAAGAAAACAGTCACATTCAAACAGTTAAATTCAATTTTTTCCAAGTAATTTCTAAATATAAATTTGAAGGAACAAGCTTGAAAATTACCCTGGGGGGGGGGGGGAGAGTGATTCAATTACATGCCCTGCTGTGACTTCCCTTCTCTTCCAGGCAGAAGGATTTGCTGCGGGGAGGGGGGTGGGGCGCGTAATGACAGCCCTATGACTATTTGGTATGGTATCACTCCAATTCCCAAATCCATCTTCTCTTTTTCTTCCCTTTGTGTTCTCACTGCCTACCTTGCTTTCTCTCAGTGGCATGCTCTTCCCCTCTATGAGAATTTCTTGGTTGTGTGGGCTGTGGTGATAAGTGCATCTTTGGGGGATGTTCATAGCCTGTTGTTTTGTGTGTTTAAGTATCTCCTTCCATATCATTTCACCATTGATAGATTTTGCTCATTCACACAAATTCTAGGGAATCTAACTCTCTGATTTTGGTGTTGTTTTGATGGGTGTTTATTAATCTGACTGGTTAATTTGGGTGTGCAAATGAAAACATAATTTGGATTATGGGGAATGAGGTCCATGTTTTACCAAGGTTACTAAATTCACAGTTTAATTTTACTGAAATAATTGAGAGCATTATAATGATTCCAGGGCATCATAAGAGAGTGTCCCATGCTGTGAAAAAATCCAGGTCTTGAAGAAATCCTGCTCTGTCCTTCACTGTATAGATTTTGTTTCAACTTTGCTTTATATTGCATTTTGCTTTCCTCATAGTAATCGTAATTCCTGCCACGATTTTCTTAGTGCACATATTTAATGGTTGGAATTGTGGTAGAAACTGCCTCCGAACCATACTGGCTGCTCCAAATCTTGTATGAGAATGCAATTTTGCCAGTAAAATGGAGAAAGCATAAGTTTTAGGGGATGTGCCTCTATTAGCCTTCTGAAGACCAAGTCCATTTCACTAAATGATCATAAGACTCAAAGACTTTATTTTGCTATTACTTGTCCTTGCTGTCATGGTCTGAGTTTCATGCTATGGACTTTGAAATGAGACAGGACAAGTGTTGCCTGTCATGGTCTTTGCCTTTGATAAGGAACACCCGCCTATTCATTGAACTTTGTTTTCTGTAGAGATACATGCCTGCCCTCTGCCATTCCTAGGGTGTGTTCTTGATTGTCTTGGATATGATGTTGTTTTAACAAGCCATGCACTCTTAAGTAGCTTGGCTTACATGTGCTTCACACTGGCAGATTTTCCCGCTGTGTTGCTGCTTGTCCCAGTGTCTTATGTTGGCAAGGTTATACTTAGTTGGTGGTATCTGTTCCATTCCAATTTAGTTAGTCTGTCTTGTTAACCCTTCCAAGGGAAAAAACCCAAATACAGTACTTTGGCATAGGGGTCAAGGTGATCTCACATTACAGCAAAAAGCAACGGAAACCTGATAGCTCTCAGTCACGGCATTAGCTACTAAGAAAAAAAAAATCAGGACTCAAGAATAACTTCCTTCAGAAATGCAGGACCAAAGGAGAGTAACATTTGGAATTGGGCCAAAAATACCTCTCATTGAAAATGTCGAAACTCCACAAAAACATAAATGGGATCAAATTGACCCTGCCATTTTTAAAGCAAAAGACATATCTGGGAATCTATAAAACTGTTTATTTTAAGAAAACAATCATTTTTAACTATTACAACATTAAAACTTAACCTGAGAATAGTGGAAAAACAAATAAGGGCAAAGGGAAGCAATTAGAAATAGGTGGCCAGGGATCACAGGTGAATAGTTCAGTACACAAGTAGCTATGGGTCATCTAGAGTAACTTCCCTCTGTAAAGCTGAGATGGTCTAATCAGAGGTTTGGAAAATTTGAAAGTGAACAGTTCAGTGCAATTGTCAACTCAGTGGACAGGTGGCTGGGGTCATCTGAGTCGAGAAGATCACTCTGAGGCTTACAAAATTTGAAGGACAAGGGGAAGCAATTAACTCAGGAAACAGGTGGCCAGGGTCATCTAGAGTTCCAGGCTTCATGGCTCCTTCAAGTTTGAAAAATGTGAGGTTCAGAGGATGCCTTCACACATGCCCAGGCTTATCCTGCTGTGGATAGAATGACCCCGTTTCCAAAATTGCATTACAGTTCAATTTGAGCTTTTCCATTTGGCTACAAGCAGGAGGAAAGCTTTGACAGAGCATAAACACAGGACTTTTACCTGCTTACCGCATATGTTCCCCAGAGAGCACTGAGATCTAGCTCTCAAAATCTTTTAATAATCCCTGGGCCAAGAGAGGCTAGATTGAAGACAACCATGGAGCAAGCCTTTTCAGCAATGGCCCCTCGATGGTGGAATCAACTTCCAGAGATGGTGTGAGCCCTGCGGGACCTGAACCAATTCCGCAGGGCTTGCAAAACATTTCTTTTTCAGCTTGCTTTTAAGACAGAACCTGGCTAAACTGACCTGTAGCCATCTAGCCATCTTATGTATGATTGTGACTTATAGCATCTTATAGCACCTGTTTTATCTATTTTATCTATTTAATTAATTTATGTAACTGAATTGTATTTAAAATTGTTGTTTACATTTATTCAAATCATGGTATTCCATGTCTGTGGGCCGCCCTGAGCCCGCCTTTGGCGGGGGAGGGCGGGATACAAAAATAAATTTATTATTATTATTATTATTATTATTATTATTATTATTATTATTATTATTATTATTATTATTATTATTATTATTATTATTATTATTATTATTATTATTATTCTATAATTCAGGTTGCAAAGACTAGTTTCCGTGAGAGTCATTGCAACCCCCAATTCCATAAGTGATATAAAACCTCAAAGCCAAAAAATGCCTATAGATATAACTTATGAGGGGGGAGGGATGTTTTCACTGCTTGCTCCACCTTTCAGTAAAATGGAGATAATAGGTGTTGGTCCATCTATTTAAACATAGGAACATTTTTTCTGTATTTGTTGGGGAAAATAAAAACCCCAGTAACAATCATGGATAATATTTTCATTTTCAAGCCAACTCTATTGGGGTCCAGATGGACCCCATTCACTATTTTGATGAAACTAGAAATTAAAAAAAAGAAAGGCAGTAGGGAGGGGAGAGAGGGACTTCAGGGCAGGGCAGTTCATTGAGGAGAAGGCTCACCAGGAGTTCGGTGCCTGTAGAAAGCTTTAAATCATGACTTCCTGGGTCAAAAAAAACCCAGATTGCTTGGAAGGGTTAATTTTAGAAGTGCTAATACTGCTTTGTTACTTGGGAAATTCTAGATTCATGAGCAACTTTTTCTCTTTCCCCTACGTAGTCATGAGATATGTGGCAGCACAGTGGGCTGAGCCAAGTAGACTGTTTGCTTCATGATCTGATGTTGCAAATATATGCTTTAAGGCAGTTTATTTTTTATCCCAGCTTTCAAACAAAACTTGTTCTCAGGCATCTTACAGCAATTTAACTTCTATATGTAATGCTGCTGGCAGGCGCAATACGTAAAGGAAAATAAGATCCATAACAGAAAGACACACAAGGGATGGGACATGGAGGAGAAAGATCAAGGAGGAAGATTGGTTTGACAATGTCAGATCAAAGAGCCATTTATATCCAGTTGGGACTAGGCTAATCATCACTTCATGTAGTTCTTGCTGGGATAAAGGTGGTGCAATTACCCAGCAATGCTTGGTCTTGCCACCAGTGACAAGTTCATTTTGTGGTAGAGTTGTTCTTCCCCTCCTCCTCTGACTTGCTGTATTTGTTGGGAGCAGGTTTCTAAATTTCTTGATTGTACGCTGGACAGCCTGTCTGGAATTCAGAACAGAAGAAGCTTTTCACACTTACCATTCTAAACCATAAGGCAATCGTTATTGTGTCATCAGGGAGTAATCCATTACAGAGATGGGAGTTTCACACAGTGCTTTCCCTTTCGTGCCCTTTTTCACCAACCAGTTTGCAATTTCTCTTCTTTTTTTTTATTGTCCATTTAAGGATGATATGACACTGTATCACATCAGGGTCCATGCATCCCAATCATGGTGTTGCTGCACTGGTTTGTTTCAATGTCATAGCACTCTTAAACAGCCATTCAAAAAAAAGAAAAAGAAAAAAGGAGAGCTCGCGTGCCAGCTGGTAAAAAAAGTGCAAAAACTGCCGGTGCTCCCCGAAGCGCTATGGGGTATTTCTCATAGCCTGCAGTAGTGATTCAGATTTGGGAGGAGGCATTGGAAACTATATGGGAGGAGTCCAATAATGATGCCTCAGGCATGCCTCACTACTGGGACAGCTCCGGGACTGTCAGAAAAGGTATTCTGTAGGTATTCTGTATTCTGCATACCTGAAAAGGTATTCTGTAATCCTGTAGCAGCCAGTTACTAAAATAGGTCTGTCTGAAATGCCAGGAAAAAAAATTACTGGACAGTAACTGGCCAGTTGCTGTACTGGAATACTTAGGCTGCGTGAAAAACCTCGAAGTCTCAATTGCTTTTGGCACTTTGCAGTAACCTTTGAAATTGTGGAGTTGCATAGGGATCATTCCAGAAATGTGACTATACAGTTTTTCAGTTTCTATATGCAATACAAGAAGAAAGTCATGCCTTCATTTGCGTTATCTAATGAGAGAGCTCAATGGCTGGTATATTCTGGCAAAACACTGGAGAAAGTAGCCTATATAGTTAAAAGCACCTTGGCCTACTTGTCTGATGCCAGAAAGCCTTGTTTTTTTCAAAATATGACACCAACTGGACTGCCTCATATGAGCTGTTGTGCTTTAAAACTCAGTTTTGCTTGGAGATGGTCACACTGAGAGATGGAAGAGTTGAATTCAAAGTAATCTCTGAAAAAGAGAACAACTTCAGAACCAATATTTTGTCCATGTATATTTTGAAATGAAATGGATTAAGCAAAGATGTTGTAGAGTCTGAAACACTTCCGTACCCACCTCATCTTGATATACAGCTAAAAGTTATTATTTCTCACAGGAAACAATCATAGGAGGTCTTTTACCTGAAACCTCCTACTCTGTCACCATCGCAGCTTATACCACTAAAGGAGATGGGGCCCGCAGCAAGTCCAAACTGGTTACTACAACTGGAGCAGGTAAGCCATGTGTACAATGGCTGCATTTGTTGATGCAGTAGAGGGCTTGTGAGCTGGCAGAGATTTTAACTAGTGGAATCAAAGATCTCTTTCTTTGACCTCATTCTTTATCATGCAAATCATGATAAAGCAGGTGGGATACACTACATAGGGCAAAACCCTGAGAATCAGTATGGTTACACTGGTTTGAGTGTCAGACTAGAACCTAGATGATTCAGATTCAAATCCCTATTGAGCTATGAATCTCAGTGTATGACTCTAAAGAAGAAGACTGAGGAAATTACCTCTTTCTAAAGATTATTTCACAGTCTGGTTTTTGGGATGGAGAAAATTCCATGTAATCCCATACTCTGTTTCTAACAGCCAGCCAGTTATGCTTGGACCCTCACAAGGAGAGCAGAAAAACAAAGGTCACTCCCAGTGGTTTATCCCAAGCACCTAGTAGGGTTTTGGGGTTTTTTTGTTGTTGTTTTGCCTATTCTTCCAGAAGTCAGGCAATAGCAAACTCTGGCATGCCTGAAGCACAACCTGGTTTCATTCTTGTTCCTCAGCAAATTCTTGGTGCTTCAGATGCCCATTTGGTTAGTGTTAAAAGTAATAAGTGGCATGTATGGAGCCAATGTAGAGTAGTGGATAGGGAGGGTGTGAGACAAGGATCTCAGAGACTAAGGGTCAAATCTCTACTCTGCCATGGAAACTTGCTGGGTGACCTTGGGCCAGTCACACACCCACCCTGCCTAACCTACTATAGCATGGGTTGTTATGAAGATAAAATGAAGGAGGAGAATAATGTAAGATGTTTTGGGTATACTTTGAGAAAGGTGAGTTATAAATGAAGTAAATATTATTGAATAGCAGAGTGTTTTAATTCATCTGTAGAAGTATAAAGAGCAGGAAAATGTATGTGGAAAACACTCCTTCCTCTGACGATTTACCAAAACAAGAGGCAGCAAGCAGATATGGAAAGGACCCCCAAAGACACATTGATCATTTTAAAAAGCAGAGGGATTCACCTAAGGCTACCCATCTTGTTTGGGATTTGGAGCTGCAATCTTCTCTTAACACAGCTTGCCAAAGAGGACAATAACCACCCTCCTGTAGGGCTCTCTCATGTTCTTTTGAAAGCTCTGTGGATTTTCAAAGTGTGTTAATGAAGCTCTTGCATCTGGCTGGCTCTATATAGTATATAGGTTTGGATTTTGCTTACTTGCATATAAACACTGGAGCTGCAAACATGTTGGATCAAATTATGGCTCACCTTACCTTGGTGTTTGCCAAATTCCAGCAGGACTGGTTCTCAGAGTTGCCTCTCCTGGCAGATAAAGTAGCCAAGATTGCCCCAGGAAAATCAGTATCGTGCTAGAGACTTGGAACAGGTATTTGGGGAACATGGGTACTGCTTCTTCCCAAATTGACTCAGTATAATCCCAGTCTTGCATGTACTGATTGGGTCACTTTGCCAGCAATCTTAAACTTCAGATTAATTGGAGGGTCATACAATTTTCCCATAGAAACCTGTTTCTTGGGCTTACCTTCCTGTCTTACCTGTTGCTGCTGCCATTGGAGTTAACCATGTGAGCTCCTTCTCTTTTTGTCATCTCACTTTCATCTTTCTTGCAATGACGTATTCTCTGTTTGCTGTTCCTCTGCAACTTCCTGGTAAATAGGTAAAACATGTTAGGACCTTCCTATCTCCATGACACTCACAAAATAGCTTTACCACCAAATGTATTCAGCTCACACCCACAGTGCCAGTTTGCTACTGTGAATTGGCACTGAGTGCTATGATCCTTAGCCATTATCTTGGTGCTTTCTGAATGATGACACCATTGATAGATTTACATGTCAGCCTCACTTGCTTTGGGGCAAGGCTGTGTCTTCGTTATGGGTGGAACTGAGGTATGAAACCATCCATTTTGTGCAGCAGGTGTTAAGCTTTGAAGGGAGCAGTCCTTAATTTGTGCTACACACATAAGATTTGGAATCCTGTTGCTGCTTAGCCATCGCATCAACATTCTTAGCAGGAAACAGTTCATCAGCTCAAACGCAGCACATTTTGATTGCAAACAGCATGGCACGCTCTCTCAACAGCTTGCACAGGTGGTGAAATTATAAAGATTGCTACAGAAATTGCCTGCATCAAACTAACTGAGACTCCAGATCTGAGCCTGAGCATCTCTGCAGCACCTTATGATCGGGAGCAAATTTCTCTGTGGCCTATCACCTTCATCACTGGCCAGTGGTTAAAGCTAGTTTTGTCTGCAGCCCTTTCAGCAAAAGCCAGGGTTTAAGGAGTGGATAGGGAGAGGCAGCTAGAAGGAAGTTTTGAAGACAGTTAGCAACAGGGTGTTGGTTTTCATTGTATTGGTGGGGAAAAAGATTCAGAGCTGCTAACAGCTATTTGCTTATTTAATTCACTCTCGAGTTTGGTTCCTTCTCAACCTCTGTATATCTCCTATAGATGTGCAGCATCTAGTGGGTCTATAAATTCTGTAGTTCTGCTCCCCTGAATATCTGCTGAATCTTGTCACCAGACATGAACTGTCAATCACCACTACCTGAAAATTTATCTTCCATCTTTTGTTGCTCTCAGTCTTACAAACCTAATGCTTCCACCATAGGGCTTTCAGCAAAAGTGTCCAGATGCCATAAGATATAGCAGGTTAATTAAGCCATGAAAATATTGTCTTTTCCCCTGTGGAATTTAGAATCTTTATGCTGGATTTTCATTGTTTATATATAAGGAGCTAGAAAAGAAAAGGGCCAAATATAACAATAATAATAATAATAATTCCCAGACCAAAAAAAATCATGCTGCAGATGGCAGGTTGTGGTGTTGGATTCTGCCCATGTAAAAGCAACCTCCTTTCCTGTAAAAAATTAGCATGTCAGAGAGAAGGAGTCTAGTCAGCATTCTCTTTTGTATGCTACTTTTGTGAATGTTAACTGTGGGGGACCATTCAAACCAAGGCTCTTCCATCTGCAGTGTGAAGCAGTACAGAGCAGGATGAGTAGTATCACCTGAGTTCTACCACCTGATATTTCCCAGTATGTTCAGTTCTCATGCTGCCTGGGTCAGTGACTCCCATAGCCAAAAAGCCAGGACTTGCTTTCTCTCCAATCTACATCATATCACCCTGTTTCTGTCCCAAAGTCCCAGGCAAGCCTACCATGATGATCAGCACCACATCCATGAATACAGCTCTGATCAATTGGCATCCCCCCAAAGAGATGGTCGGAGAGCTCCTAGGCTATGTGCTGCGATACAAACGTGCTGATGAGGAGGAGATGAAAGTCATTGCCTTTGAGAAGAGTGACGATCATTACACCGTGACCAACCTTTACAAGGGTGCCACCTACATCTTCAAGTTGGCTGCCAAGAATAGAGCTGGTGCTGGGGAAGAGTTTGAAAGGGAAATCACCACCCCAGAGGAGGTTCCAAGTGGATTTCCCCAGAACTTGCATGTGGTGGGACTGACCACCACTACAACTAAAGTGACTTGGAACCCTCCACTTGTGGCTGAGAGAAATGGAAAAATTACGAACTATACTGTTGTGTACAGGGACATTAACAGTCAGCAGAATTTGACCAATTTTACTAAGGAGATGAGCATCACTCTGACCAACCTCAAACCTGACACAACTTATGACATCAAAGTTAGAGCCCACACTAGCAAAGGACCTGGGCCCCTCAGCCCCAGCATTCAGTCTAGGACAATGCCTGTGGAACAAGGTAAGTTCCTCTAGCTGTGATTAGATACTTGACTCCCTAGTCTGGAAAGTGGGCCAGAAGTGGCCCAGTGAGTCTTCTCACTGGGTGTATAATGCTGTGGGAAGGTTGCATAGTTTGTTTCCCTCTCCCTGCACATGAGATGCCTGGCACATTAACTTTGATATGAATTTTGCTCCTTTGAAAAAACCAGTGCCTGGTGTTTGCTACTTTTTGCTCATGATGAAGAGCCAAAGGGGAAAATGAAAAGTGATAGTTTGGTCGTAATCTCCCTTCTGTGTAACCAAAGTAAGCATTGCAGCTGAGAGAATGGTTGAAAAGCTAAGTGCTCCTCATATGAAAGGGCTTATTGTATATAACTTAAATTATCAACCTCTGCTGCTACCAAGAAGGGTGGAATGTCAGGGGTTGCACCAATCCATGTTTTTCCTCATAGAGGCCACTCAAAAGGACTGTTTCTAATTGCAGTGTTTGCAAAGAACTTCCGCGTCAGTGCTGTGATGAAAACATCAGTGCTACTTAGCTGGGAAGTACCAGACTCTTACAAATCTGCAGTTCCTTTCCAGGTAAGGGGGTGTTGTTGTCATGTTTAGAGAAGTACATTAATTGCACTTAATCAACATTGACATATACCAGGAAAAGAACCCATCTCAAGGGGCCCTCAAACAAAGGGGTGTTTCTGTCACCAGTCCACTTTTTGTTTAAAGAATCCCCTAGTTAGGTGAGCAACCCTGGAAATCTCCTAGTGGTTTGAGGT
The DNA here is from genome assembly GCF_032191835.1 of Heteronotia binoei. Taxonomy (NCBI): domain Eukaryota; kingdom Metazoa; phylum Chordata; class Lepidosauria; order Squamata; family Gekkonidae; genus Heteronotia; species Heteronotia binoei. The sequence continues at coordinate 94,900,314 of NC_083224.1, forward strand.
CAGAATCTGAAAAACCTAGACATCTCCTTGAAGCCTTTGCAGTACAGTACTTTGCCTTTTTCCCTGTATTTTAGGTCACCATAGTAGGGATGTGCATGAACCACATTTTTGAGGTTAAGTTTGTGACTTGAACCACAAACCCATACAAACCAGAAAGGTGGTTCATGAACTGATGTAGTCCATATTGGTTCATTAGCCATTTAAAATTTAAACCCCTGTTTTCTGCTCCTGGTGGTTTTTTGCAGGGAGCAAAAAGCAGGGGTTTAAATGGATCCCAGCCATTCATGAACGGCCATAAACTGCACCAAAATTAATGGAAGTTTGTGGCAGTTTTTCGGTTCATGGACATCACTTTTTGAACTATGTACTGGCAAAGATTTGTGATGAATTCTAGTTCATCAGCCAGTTCATGCCCATCCTTACACCGTGGTATGATAAATCAGCATTTCGTCAGTCTTCTAAGAATGGTCCCAAACCCATTAATTCCCAAACATTTGGTCCTCTTGCTGATTACAAAAATATCTCAAAGTTCCTTTACACTTTACCACATGGAATCTGCTTTTCTGTTAACATCTTCCCTATGGCAGCATGCTGACTCTGTTAGTGGGACAGGCACAGTAGCTTCTGTCCATATCGTTAGTTCATTTAAACATTATCCTAGATGCATTTATTTATCTATTTTTATTCATTTATTTACCATAAATTTCTATCCTGCCCTCTCTGCAAGCGGACTCAGGGCAGCTAACAATCAATTTAAATATTTACATTTACAATTTAAAAACCAATAAAATACAATTACAATTAAAACATTCTAAAAAACATTCTATGGTGCTGTCTTTAATATAGGCAGATTCTTTTCCTGATGGTGATCAGATCGTAATCATAGCTCTTTAGAGATGTGGGGTGGCAGTCTTCTCCCAGGTCAGATGTTAAATGTCTATCGGAACAGTTCTGTCTTGCAGGCCCTGCGGAAGGTAGAAAGATCCCACAGGGCCCTTATAGCCTCCGGGAGGCCATTCCACATTCCTGGTTCTGCCACCGAGAAGACGCTAGCCCTTGTGCATGGGGAAGGCTTACAAAAAAGGGGACTTCCAAGATTTAGATCAGGCTACAAGTTGCCAGGAAACTCTCTTAAGCCTTCGTGCTGACCATGAAATAATTCAATCTTCGACCAGGTTACCGTTAGGGTAAAGGAAAGAGGCTTTTATGACACAATAGGTCACTGTAGTATACAATGTGCTTGCTGTTCCTTGCTTCACAGTAATGTAGACACAGGTAAGGACTCTTGACAGTAACAGAATTGTATGATGGGGAATTTGATGGTAATTATTTCGTTGGCTCTTTCCTAGTGCTATATAGTAAAATATCAAATGAATTATCAAGACTGGCCCATGGCTTCAGCAGCACTAGGTCTGATATGGTTGCCACATTGGAGGTTGCTGACATTAGCAGAGAGTTGACATCAGTTACTACTGGGGGCTGGCCAGGATTAGGCACAGGAGCAGATGGCGTGAGTGACTTGCTAGCCCAGGAGCAGCCGTGCAAAGGGGTGTAAATGAGCTTTCTTCTTTCTGTTGACAATCTAGAGGTCCAAGCCACTCACAAACAGCAACAGAGTGAGTAGCGAGCTGTGATCTTCAGAAACAGGAACTTTACAAACAGGGTCCTTCCCCTCCAGCCCCTGCAACTTCACCCCATCTCCCCAGTAGCTTAATTCAAGCATGCAAAATGCCAGGCCAAGCCTAATACTCTAACAAGCACTACTGATAAATCTCCATGGGAACAATTAGCATTATCTACACTTGATAAACAGTCTCGCACTAAATCTACATCCCAAAGGGTGTCATCTTTCTCTTTAGCAGATTTAATTAAAGCAGATATTGTTCTGATTTGTGAATATGGAGGCGCAGGCTAAATCTCATGGTATTTATACTGGGGTTGAACTGAGACCTCTGAAAATTCCTTGCTAAAAATCAATAATGAGGCTTTCAGTTCTCCTCAGGGAGCAGTCATTGCTTCATCTGGTCCAGGAGATAAATTCATTGCAAAGAGATGGCTGGTCTGTGCAGTGAGTGAGAGGTGATGTTATGGTGAGATTTCTGTCACAGTCACAACCTGACATTGTCTCCTGATCATAAAAGGCTGATTTCTTGTCTGTATGTGATGCTTTGAGCATACCTTTGCTCAGGGGTCGTTTTGTAGAAAAAATAGGTAGTGGAGCTCATCCAGGATTATTATGCAGCTGCACCTACTATTCAGTGGACAAGGTGGGAAGGAGAAAGTGGAATTCTCAGAAAGGTTCAGGAGCTGTGCTCCTGTGAGCTCCCACTAAATCCGATACCTGCCTTTGCTGGTGTTGGGGAGCAGGATTGGAGGTGATCTTTAGAAATTTTTGCAAGTGAATATTCTTGGATTGGTAGCCTTGATCTCAATCCCCATGGTCCTAAACCTTGCTTGGTTTCCACTTAACAGATTGATCTGCTGGATTGCTTTTGGCTGCTACACATTAGCTATAGCTAAAGCCAGATCCTAGCAAGTGAGGCAAAACCAGCCTACTCTCCCCTAGGCAAATCTCCCCCCCCCCCCCCACATACTTCTAGACAGGCAGCATGAGGCCACACCAGCCAAGTGAAGAAGGGGACTCCTACTCTTTCCCTATGTTTGCAGAATGAGTTGCCTTTGACCAGGAGAGCTATGAAGCAACAAGGGGCAGACTGAACCAATTATTGCTTCTGAATTATGGCTGGTGTTTACCATTGATATTAAGAACTTAGGACCAAAGTAAATGTTATGTTTTGTGACAGGTCGGTTCAGCAGATGCAACTCACTGCAGCCACACAGTAGTTACAGGGAATGGCATTTTGAAGGTCCACCGGGGCCCAACTCTGCTTGAAAGTGGTAGGGAACCCAGATCTGACTCACTAGAAAATACGTGTAATTTGGCCCTGGGAGGGAAGGCAGCATGGTATAGCCCTACCTTGTCAGATCTCGGAAGCTAAGCAGGGTCGGTACTTGAGAGAGAGACCTCCAAGGAAAACTCTGGAGAGGAAGGCAATGCAAACCACCTCTGCTTCTGACTTGCCTTGAAAGCCCCTTGCTGGGGTTGCCATAAGTCAGCTGCAACTTGACAGCACTTTACACACACACATAGTTTGACCCCCAGCTGTGTCTTCCCAGAAGCACTGAAAACTTGCCATTTGAACCAGCCATAAATTGGATGCAATGAGAATGATATATCATTTAAAACTTACAATTATTAAATGCAGTTACAAAGATAGAGATTTCATTATTATTCAGGGAAGACGTAGCGTAGATGCTTCCTAACAATTAAACATAGAGTAAAGTAATCACAATTTTTAAAACAACCATAAATTTTAAAGTCAAATTTAATTCTTCAAACCCAACAGCAAATCCCCATGTTAGGGATTCTCATGTGGAAGTGAAGCTCTGCCTCACTAGGTATATACTTCATGGGCTTGGTAATAACCATGAGAACATCAGTTTGTCAGCCAGCTTTCTTCCTGGAAAGCTGAGGGTTCTAAAAGCTGAGCAGGAGAGTATCAAAGGCCCAGTCTGTTGTCCCTAAAAACAAGTGTAATGGCACAGCAGCAAAGTCTGATTCTGTTGCTACCCTGAAAATTGGGAAATCCAATGTGAATTCTTTTTCCTTCCTTGAGGACTTCCATATTTCATAAATAAACAGCCTGATCTGAGAGAAACATGTATGGTAAATTAGAGGGAGGAGAGCAGAGACTGCAGATATAAATCTACATCTGGTAGCTAGCACAGATTTCGGCTTTGCAGTTGTGCAAGCAAGAGTTGGGGGCAATGCACAATCATGATGAAAGAGGAAGCTTAGAGTCTAACGAGATGTAATAGAAGGCTGGGGTTGCACCACACTCCACATAGTCTAAAACAGGCCAGTACTCTCCTCTTAGTTTTCCTAGCAAGGGAAATAGTGGTTCCTTGGGGACATTTTACAGAGACAGCATTCTGGAAATTGCTGTAAACAGAAATGCATTCCTCTGCCTGGCTCTTCCATTATCCTCCAGGGAATGCCAAGGGCCAGCACATGCCTCGTTGCCTGCCTAAGATCGTGCCAGCATCTCTCAGGTTCTACTTCGAGAGTTAGATCTGAAGGTTAGAACAGTTGAATATCTTAATAGTAGTCTATTTTGGCTTGGACATTGCATCAAACTCTTATGCTCACACTTACGAACAGATCAGCTTCTTTGGTGCCTCTTGCAGTGAGCAGACTTGAAAAAAGGACTCTCAAGTTCAGAGGAGAAGCTTTGGAGTGAGACAATTTATCCCTTTCTGTGAGGAAGTCTACTACTTTGGCCTGCGGTAATATATTTCCTCTGTTTTCAGATTCTGTACAATGGCCAGACTGTAGAAGTGGATGGCCTCTCCATGAAGAAGCTGATTAATGACCTGCAGGCAGACACAAATTACTCTTTTGTGCTCACAAACCGTGGAAGTAGCGCAGGAGGGCTGCAGCACCGGGTCTTCATCCGGACAGCACCTGATGTCCTGCAGAGCAAGCCCATTGCTACACACAAATACATCAATAATGGGCAGTTCACACTCACACTTCCCAAAATACAGACTTCTGTGCCTGTCAGGTACGTTCTCCCCACTTCTGTGATTCTCCTGACATACCCAAAGTAACTGGCCTTTATTGTGTTCTGCCAAGGGAGACCAGCCAGATGAGCTACTAGGGTCTCTTATGCTTTTCTGTTGGGTGGGAGGGGGTGTGATCTTCTTCCTTCTTGCATATAATGAAAACTGTGTCAGATTGCTCAGAACTCTGATAGATGGGAACTCACATTCAAAGTGAGGTAAATACATCTCAGTAAAGGGTTTTTGAAAACAGGAAAGGAAACCTCTTGCTGAGACTATTAAGAGAGTTCTTCCTTTGTCTGTTACTGGTCTCACTTCTTCTCCCCTTTTGCTTCCCAGGTGGTACTACATTGTGGTTGTGCCAATAGACCATTCAAGCAGTATCCTTGCCTCAAAGTGGAGGAACCCAGATGGAATGGAACTGGACCAGGTAGGAGGAAGAAGAAACCTACTAATGTCAACACATTCTTCCCCCTGTTTTGAGGAGAACAGGCATTCAAGAAACTGGCCCCCACACATGAATTTATGAAGACTATAGAAGGCAATGTTAGGCAATCCCCTGCCTGCATTGAACTGCTGTGTGTGGTGGTGCCATCGCCAGTCCTCCTGGAAGCTCCATGGTCCTCAAAGATCTGTGATCTCCCTGCTTTTCTCCAGCCAGACTCTAAAAGCTGTTTGTAATCTTTCCACCTTATTTAACCCTGGGGGGAGGTGTTATTAGAGTATGACTTAGAGAAATGTTGATTCTGTAGATCATGCTCCCAATACCTTTTGCCTGTACAGTCTGTACAGAGCCAGTTGGTATAGTGGTTAAGTGTGCAGACTCTTATTTGGGAGAACTGGGTTTGATTCCCCACTCCTCCACTTGCAGTTGCTGGAATGGCCTTGGGTCAGCCATTGCTCTCACAGAGCTGTCCTTGAAAAGGCAGCCCCACCTTCCTCTCAGCCCTACCTACCTCACAGGGTGTCTGTTGTGAGGGAGGAAGGTAAAAGAGATTGTAAGCCACTTTGAGACTCTGAGGTTCATAGTGAAGGGCAGGATATAAATCCAATATCATTTTCTTGTTGTACAACATTCCTGCAAAGCAAGTTGTAGAAAGTGGTTTCTTGGAAGCTTAAACACAGCACTGTATGTGTTTCCTCTGAATAGTGAGGGTTAGCGAACTGGTCAAAGGAGAAGCAGACAGGAACCCCAATCTAACAGAGGTCACAAGCCAGCAGTCTCCCTACCTGGAACAAATATGTGGTTTTGTGCAGCCTCCATCTTCTGATAGACCATGTCTGTCATTCTACATTTTTGTATGAAATGCATTTCATGCCTCCTGCTTCATTTTAAATTACAATTTCTGTTCAGAATCTAGCATTCATTTTTATTCATTAGAAAAATACCTTTAAACATCTGAGAGCCTTTCTGAGAAGTATAATTAAATTTTCGTGTGTTTATATCCATTTTCTCGACTTTATGGATCATTATGAAATTTGACATTTTTTCTCTGAATGTCCTGTGAAATATCTTATCACTCTTTGTGATTTACACAAGTCAACTGTAGAATAATGAGGTCAGGGGGAAGTTCCTGACAGTGCCCAGTCTCAAGCTATTTTTTGTATTAGTGCAGACTGCAACATGGGGGTGGGGGAGAAATCAAAGCCTGCTGCACCCTTACATGTCTCTGACTATTCAAATTCCTGTATATCCCAAGGTACATAAATTGATTGCCTGGCCAGGACTTCCATTGTGTTCTTAGCGCTGGCTTGGAGAGCTACGTGGCTGTCCCTTATCCATTCTCCAATAGCCAGTAAACTTCTTAACATTTTTGTGGCAATGCTGAAGGCTAAAGCCTTTATATATAATGGCTTGTATTCTACAAGGTCTGCAAGTAGAGCAGAAGCCATGAAGTGGGACTGTCCTGCTTCCTCTGCCCACCAAGCTCCTGAAATTTTGTTTCTGGGGGTTTGGAGAAGAGCAAAGGAGGCAATACATGGATCTTCAGTGGGAGAGCAAAATTAGCAGAAATCACCTCCTCCCTGCAACAATGAATGTGCTCTTCCATTGTTGGAAACAAATGGTAGAATGATGGCCAATATTTGCTACCAATTATAAAACATGTTTATAATTTTAAAAATGTTTTAAGACACCAGTTCTGTTCACCCTTTCCTTTCTAAGCAGCACTAATCCAAAGTATTTTCTTCTTACTGACCTAGTACCCATGCTAATGTAAGAGGAATTTGAGGCTGTGCGGTGCTGGAGACATTCTTGGGGTGTTGATTAGATCTAGGCTTTCCTGAGCTTTTTTACCTGGTTACAGTCTTTACTGATGAAAATGTACTGTCAACTAGCCTCCTTCGTGTGTGCCACAGCTGTTTCTCACATTTCCTTTCTGTCACCACCAGTTACTTGAGGCCCTAAACCAAGGAGTTCCAGACAAGCGCCGGCGTCGGCAGGCAGAACGCCTCAAGCCCTATATTGCTGCCCAGGTGGATTCTCTACCTGAGACTTTCGTCTTGGGGGATGAGAAGATCTATAAAGGCTTCTACAATAAGCCACTTTCAGAAGACCTGAGCTACCGATGTTTTGTGCTAGCTTCACTGGAGGATGGAGATACCGTAAGGACTATCGATGGGGAGAAGGTTATTTGTTGCCTGCAAGGGCTATTTCAGAGAAGACCTTCATACTATAGAGGCTGTAGAAATCTGATTTGCAAAGCCAAGCCAACAAAGTGCATTTCATATCAAAACTAGGAGACTCCTTCCTTCCTTCCTTCCTTCCTTCCTTCCTTCCTTCCTTCCTTCCTTCCTTCCTTCCTTCCTTCCTTCCTTCCTTCCTTCCTTCCTTCCTTCCTTCCTTCCTTCCTTCCTTCCTTCCTTCCTTCCTTCCTTCCTTCCTTCCTTCCGTCTTTTTACCTTTTTCTCCCTATATTTCCTTTGCTAGGGTTTGTAGACATATAGGCATCTTGCAAGCAAAGGAAGAAAGAAGACTGTTTTTCAGTCTTTTCCCTTCTAACCTTTTAGTTTGCTCACTGGTGTAAGCCACCACAAACAAGAGAGCAGAAAGAGAGTGTATCACAGCTATTACAAATGTGTAAGTAATGTCCAGCCATGATAAAGATACTCTGGCCCTTCCACTCTGTCCCATACTGTGGCTCCTGCTTTCAGCCTCATTTACTTGTAATGGCTCATTAGAGCTGGTCAAATGCTTCATTACTCATCCAGTCCAAGCCCTTGTGTGGCAGACACAGCAGACGTGCAGCCAGGGTACAGGAAACCTCAGATAGACCGGCATGTGAGTCTGCCCTTATGCAATGCGATTGGGTATTACATATACAAGAGAATGAATGGTTGTAAGAATACCATGCACCTGGTAAAAGTGGTGTCAGTTTATATTGCTCTCTTGGGAGGGCAACACGTGGCCCCCCACAAACATCAGGAACATATCCTTGCCTCATGTGTGGCCCTCCACCACCATCTTCCACCACCATCTACAAGATGCAGCTGAAAATAGGAATAGCAGAAATAGTTTTCCCTTGACATAGCATACCTGGAGACTGAAACAGTTAATTTTGCATTCAAAGTGCCAGACTCAGCTGTTCCTGCTCTTCCAGTTGCTGGTCCTTTGCTTGAAACGAAAGCCTCTGTATATGAGGAACTCCATGTTAAAGCCTGTTGTTTTCTGGACTCAGACAGTCACCCCAGGGGGCAACCCTGAGTTGGTCTGCTGTTTAATGTGCAACATTTTGCCCAGCAGGTGTTCCCTGACATATCACACTCTGGGGCAGTGTGTTTATATCAGCATAATAGGTATTATAAACCCCTCAGTCAATGCTTTCCAGTCCTGACACTCAATTGGCTGCAGCTCCAAAACCTGTAATTTGGCTCTTCGGGCTTCTGAAACTGTCAGCTGGTACTCAACTGGACCATACCATTCTGCCACTCAGGGGGAGACCACTTCCTGGCTGCTGTGGTCCATTGTTTCACTACCAAGGGAAGGAGGTTGCTTTTTCTTGCTTCTGTTTCCTTATTACAAACTACAGACAAGCACATGTGGACTGATGGGTAGTGGACAGGTGGGGGGAAATGATGCAGAGGACCTGATGAATGATCTTGGTGTTAAAATGTATCCACTCTTCTCTCCTGCTCTCTAGAAGAAGTATGCAGCCAGCCCATTTTCAGATGAGATTGTGATGGAGGTGTCAGCAAAACAGCAGGATGAGCCAGAGATGCTGTGGGTGATGGGGCCTGTCCTGGCAGTCATCTTAATCATCATCATTGTCATTGCTATCCTGCTCTTCAAAAGGTGAGTGGCAGTCTAAGAGCACACAGTGTGATCCATGGTATAGTTCTGTACCAGGTTCAAGAGTATGGTCTGCAATACAGTGAATACACTGATCATGTCTGACCTGGGGGCATCTTTCACTATACAAGATACAATAAATGGTCCATCCAAGGGCACAATCCCATGGATTGTGCCCTGTTCTCCTTATGGTGCAAAAGCAGTGTTCAGAAGGGGAGAAGCCTGTTCAAGTAGAGCTGGGTTGGGGGTATGAGATAACCTTCACTAGGCTCTGAATTCCTCTTTGTATTGGGACAGCATATCCTGGGAGTGAACTGAAGCTGTCACCAGCAGCAGGAAGCACAGCTTTTTGTTGTGGTACCTCTAAAGATGGAAGAGGGCTTGTTTAACAATACTAGTTTGGTTATATCAGTTCTTATGTCTTAGATTATGTCTGAGGCTTTGACCTGGCAACCCCTACCCCGTCTAAGTTTGTTCCAAGGGGCAACATCCCAATTTGGTGCTTTCTCCAGGAGGCTAGATTATTAGTGCCATGAATGGGCTTTCCATGTGATAGCAGGTACCCTTTGCTCCAGAGGTTTGGCCCCAACATTGTCATACATCCTCTGAAACTTGTTCTGTATGGATGTCCGATGTGAACTGCCAGGGGTGTTTGAACAAACAGGAGCTGCTCATTAGGTTACAAAGAGTGCTTACTCTATTCCAGCTCTGCTCTGGGCTGACTGCCATTATTTTTTCTGGTTAATATGCATGGCACCAGGAGGGGAGGTGACTTTGGGCTTTTGCATGCACAATTAGTACTTTTATGTAACATTGATCTCCTCTTTTCTTCTGTTTCTGGTGTCCCTGGATCTAGCAAACAAGAAAGGTAGAAATCCTCTTTCTCTCTTCATTTTGTCTCTTTCAAATCCATTGTTTTACTGTGTTGGGAGTAGTAAACATGAGCCTTGCTACCCAGCCCAATTTGTTCCTGGGTTCAGTCATGCTTGCCTAGCCATTGTGTTATCTGTATCTAGTCTTTCAAATAGATTTATATAGAGAATGTCGGAATTAAAGTGTGGCCAGATTTCTTTGAATTCTAGTCCTTTTAGGATCTATACATCTCCTGGAGCAAGTGAGGGTGTTTATTTTAGATCATGAGGTGATATTGCCATAAACTATCTCAAATCATTTTTTTAATCAACTTAATTCCTAAGCTATTTTAGTTTGGCTGTGCTTTTCAGTGTTGTAGGCTTTACTTGTGCTCTGTAAATTTCTCTCACTAGTTGTTTGCTTTGGTGTCAAGCAGATTGTTGATAAATAGGGAAAATAGTGTTATTTCTCAGAGTGTCATTGACCTCCAGCAGGAGATAAAGGGCAAAATAGAAAGCTCTGGTATCTTTTTCTCCTGTGCTGCCTGTTTGTATCCTGGTTGCTTCAGAAAATGACTTCAACCTTATATAGGATTCATAATTTATATACTAGGCAGCCTAGGTAAATGAGATTTCATATACATGTGGATACAGCTGAACTGATGTATAGAATAGGCCTTATCCTTTCACAGTACACTTAGGCACCGAAGTTTCACTGCCTATATGACATCTGCCTAGAATACTGGTAACTGCTAGCAGCGCCAAATTGATGTTAGTTTCCCTGGTCTTGCAACTTTTTGATAGGAGGAAACCTGTCTATAAGCAGGTGTATGCGTCTGGCAAATGATTATATTTTGAGGGTGCTGTCAAAAGTGCCTTCATGTTACTCACTGTCTCTGTTTTGTTTATTTTATCTACTAAATTTGTATCCCACCTTTGTTATCCTTACAAGGTGGCTAACTATTTAAAGTCTACATTATAAAACTAATTTTAAAACCATTAAAATCAATCCCCCCAAACACACATCATTAAAACAATTAAAAACAGAGTTTAAATGTGTACAAAACAAGAACATTGGTTAGGAAGGAGATTTTTGACAAAGGAGTTTCAGAGTGACTTCAGTGCTACATAAGAGATTTAAACTCCCCCAGCCCTGTTGAATTGCCTGCAGAACAGCGCACCTGGTACCATACTGAGGCTTTGCAGTTTCCTTCAGCAATCAAAAACATCCCCACCCATACTTGCCTAGTCACTCTACTCTGCACATTTGCAGCTCAGCACTATGATGAGCACTAAGCAGCGCCACCATGTGGGGATATTTAATTTCCTACAACAAGTAAGCATCACCAATAACTCTTCTTGCCATTCCAAAATTTCCTGTAAAGGTCTCCAATTTAATTACAGGACAGGTTCATCTCTGCTTAGCTAGTGAAATCTACCAGGATATGAGCCTGGGGTGGCACAGCTGAAGGCATAAATATAGCATGAAGAGACAACAGTGTATTTTATTGTTCCATTAACTCACGCCTGGGGGGCCTTCAGCCATTCAAGACAAGTATTAATGGACCAATAAAACTCACCCTGAAGAGCCTTTACCCTATTATATTACAACTTTTCACATTTTAAATAATTTTAGATACTTGGCAAAAATCTAAATATATTCTTCTACCACAGGTACAATAAATTATCTTGTGCAGAGAAATTGGAGGGGGGGTGGTATTTTGGCAACTGGGTAGAGGTTATGAGTTCTCCATGCTGCTAGGTGTACCTGGTTATTGAGTCTCTGCCATTTGGGTCATGTCTAGATTCATCTTGTAAGCTGTGCTTTCTCTTCCTGAAGGAAAAGGGCCAATTCCCCTTCTGCCAAGGATGAACATTGCATCGGCCTTAAGGACTCCTTGCTGGCCCATTCATCTGACCCTGTTGAAATGAGACGGCTTAATTACCAAACACCAGGTAGGAGTTAACTGATCTGTCTTTCATCCCTGCTGAGCTCTGTGCCTTTCTTGCTGACAGATGTATATGACTAGGAAATTCTCAGTCCACCTTCCCTCTTGGAATGTGCACACTCCATCCAGTCAGACTACACTGCCGTTATGCAAAACCGATGATAACCACAAACAGCATTGGGATGCAGGGCTTGGCACTTGCTGCAAGGCTTGACCATGTGTGAGGCCTTAAGAGAGGGGCATATGAGGGACTATCTTTAATAAGCCTGGGCACAATTTATATTTTATTGGAAGTTGACATCTGGTTTTGACCCAGGTTCTGCTCTAGATTTCAACCAAATTAGCCAGCAAGAGGCAAGACATACTCTGTTAAATAGCAGTCTGGGTAGATGCTATCCCAATAAATTGGCATGTTGCTCAGTGTTTCTTAGCTCCTGCAGTGCAGCTTTTATGACTCATTACAGTTACAGTGGATGCTACTGCCTGTGTCAGCAGAATAATGTCTCTTTAACAGGGAATGTTTCATGGATTGGCTTCTCTCTAGAAGTGCCATAACATCCCCATTTCAAACCAGATTGGGATTACATTGTCAATTGGTGGACCAGGATTGAGAGTGCTGCATTCTTTCTTGTTAGTGCAAAAGCACTAACAAGATTCTTGTTAGTGCAAAAGCACTTCTGATAATCCCTTTAGGCAAGTATGGCTTTCAGATGTGGCCTGCACTCTTTTTCCTTCCTGTTTGTTTGCTCTGCTAGCAATAGACTTTGAAAAAAGCACCTCTTTGTACATCATGATGAGAACAATCTGTAGCTGCATATCTCCTTTCTTTCAAATCAAGGCTTGACACTCCCATCCCACTATTACCCTGCAAGTAGGGCAGTGAACAGGACTAGTAGGGCAGTGAAGAGGACTATGTAAATGGCTTAGAGAGTTGTGGGATGGGACCATTGCCTACTTTGTAAGGGCAAGGTCACATAAAGGCCTTGGTGGTAGAATCTACAGGTGTTCATGCGATCTCTCATGAAGAGAAGCACAGCTGGGACCCTCTGTGGGTGCAAGGCGTGTTACTCAAAGGAATCTTGACAAAGCTTGAGGCAGAGAACTAGTTTCAAGGCCCCTACATGACCCGTATTCTGAATCTGATACGTGTCCAGAGGCAGGTAGATTGCTTAGCTGCTACTTGTGGCCTTTAGTAGCTCTTGTCTTTTCATGTGGCCATTAGGAGTGTCAGTGTGCAAAAGAAAGCTCTGGTTCTGTTTTTGTAGCTTAAGATACCAGGCTGCTTCCACTGAGCCTCACCTCCATGCTGAGATGGATGGATGCCTTCTGTAGTCCAGACAGCAGCAACTGAAGCCTGAGCAATCTAGTAGTTGATATCCCCACAGGCAAATGTAGAGGCGGGAAGGGCCTTGCTCAGTACATAATTAATCAGGCTGCTGCTATTAAATATTAAGGTTATCACTTTAATAGTTGCTACTTCAGACACAGGTTCTTGCATGAATTGTCAGCTCCTTTGTACTCATGTACTATTTTGCAAAGTTGTGGCAGGTCAGGCAGGGTGATGTCGCTGCTAAGTGATTGGGTGAATTATGACTAGACTTTGGTTCAAGGCTCTGCTGCTGGCTGGTGCAGCACGGGAAGCTGGATCTTGAGACAGGAGACACTGCCACAAATAGGAACTATGTTTTTAGAACCACAGACAAAACTGTGTACCTGCTCATGCCCATTGTGGGGGAAGCTAGTGGTTGTAAAATTTCCTGTGAAATTACCTTGGTTATAGCTAATGCCTGTGTTATTATCCACCATACTGCATAATCTGTAGCAAATGCAATTCCTTCCCCCAGCTCAGGGTTTGTAAAAATGCAGGGAGCACTTATGCTCTGCCTTTTGACTATCCTCCATATCTCCCTTGACTCTGCCCTCAGTAACTGCTAATGGGATTTCTGTTCTTGCAGGTGCCAGTGGCCCCAGTTGCCCGAATATCTCAAGTTAGTTGTCTCTTCTCTTCCTTTTGCTTCTTCTCTCTCTTATTTTCCCTCTTCTCATCCTTTTTATTTTTTGTTCAGTGTCATGGGATCAATTTCACTCACCACAGCCTTAATGATAGCACATGTGAGTGGGCTAAGCTGTCCCCATGTGGTCAGTTTCTGGTGGGCTTGCAAGTGGGAGTTAGGGTTAAGTCTTCACAACAGGGCAACCAAGCTCTTTGTTTGACAAATTTTCAGGAAAGCTTTAACTTGAAAGGAGACATGTCCAGGCTGCAGCTGCAACGGGCACAATGGAAACATATGGAGGCAGCATAGTATTTCCTCCCCAAATGAATTATGTGAGCTGTCCCCTCCTCCCACATCCACCCTAGTCCAGTAAGCTAAAACTTGCTCATCCCTTAAGCGTGATTGTTAACCACAGTGTAGCTGTTTTATTGGCACTACCTTTTTGGAGTTCCTTGACATGTTTTGTAGTTTCTCTTACTTACTTTCCCTCACCCCTTTAATGAGCTTCAAATGAGGTGTGTCTCCTGCAAATATTGCTTTAATTCTCTGCTCTTGTGGTGCTGGATGGGTAAAGGAGAGAGCTGGGAATTCCTGGTGCCCCTTAAACCTATAGGCTTTACTTTAGCTATGGCTTCCTATGAAAGGGGTCTATTGCCTATTTCATTTTCTGTTGCTTGCTTTGAGTACTATAGGGCAATAAAGAGAGAGGTCACCTTACCAGTCTGTTGATATTCTTGGGCTGAGCCTGCTTTGTGTGATCATGAACTCGGTGTACAGATTTCTTTAATATCCTGATACTGCAAAAATCTTACTGGCCAGACCTTCTGTGCCCCATTCACTAGCCAAAACATTTTTTGTAACCAATTTCAGCTAGTATGAGATGGGAATTCTTGGTTCTCCTACAGTGGAACTGTGTTTAGTTCAAGATTTGTCTGCTGCCTCAGGCACAGAAGGTATGAAAGACATCAGTTAAGGTTATGGTCCCTAGCAAGCAAAGGAGGCATCTGTTCAGGCTTTCTATTTCTACACTGTAGTTCACAGTTCTATAGGACACCTCTTTCTGCAAGAGTTTTGTGCTGAGTTACTGGGCCCTTACTAACCTCTCTCAGTGTGCAGGAGCGTATCCCAAGCCCTCTTACGCTTTCCAGCTTAGATGTGGAAGCCACCTGGTTGGTTGCTGCCCTGTCTGAGCATGCAGGTGTATATTGTGCCATCACATGAGCACTGCATTCCTTGTGATTTCACTCATGCTCCATCCATCTCACCAGCATTACGCATTTGTCATCTGAGCCACTGTGCACATGTGGAACAATAACTTCCTCTTTAACAGAGCAGTAATTTTTCCCTCTCACTCCCCCCCTCTGTTTGGTCTGGCAGGTATGCGTGACCACCCTCCCATTCCAGTGACAGACCTCGCTGACAACATCGACCGCCTGAAGGCCAATGATGGGCTGAAGTTCTCCCAGGAATATGAGGTTAGCCATCTTATTAACTTGTTCTTTGGGATCCATATGCTGCTAGACCCTACTTTTTCCTGCAATTCCTCAGTGCAACTTTATTGAACTAAGGAAATAATTCCTACCTTGCTTCTATCCATGAATTTCTAGTACCAGGAGGCTCCCCCTCTCCCATATCTGCCAGGACAATTTAATTCTGACCCTCAATCCGCGCTGCTATCCCTGTTTCTCCCAGTTCTTTCATTGCCTCAAATTTCAATCACTTCACAATTACCATTTACAATAGTGGTATTAATGCTCATGCTGTGCAAAGCTAGTAAAAGGAATGGTGGAAATAGCAATTTGACTGCTTGTTTTGCTGCCAGTGCACACATCTGGATAGCCAGTATATGTATTGGTCACCGAATGTGTGTATTGACAGCAATACAAAATTTTATGTAACCATTCTCACATTACATTTTACACCCTGAAATGTAACATGCAGTAGCCATTGGAGTGCTGTTTATAGTCTGATGGAGGCGGAAATAGTGGTATCGTGAGTCCAAGGATTTCTATGGCTCTTGCTGCCAAGCTCCTTCTCTCCATGCTGAACCATTCACCAGGCAGATGATTAATTTGAAAAATTGCTACATTGGAAGAAGTTCCCTTGCAGCTATTAGAGTCGCAGTAACAGGATAAATGTTTTCCTGTGCTTGCAGCTAGCCCTGCAGAGCCCACTTCAGCTGTAAGGGGCCTTACACATAAATAAAACTCTCTCATATTGGGGGGGGGGGGGATAAATTGAGGAAGAGTTGCTTGCATGCATTAGTAGTCCTGCCTGAATTGTTATCTGACTTTGCCCCTGATCTCCCCTCGCTGCACTATATCTCCCTTGATTCAGGAGAGGTGATATCAGTCTTATCCACAGTACAAGATTATAAGTGCTTGAGAGACCAGGAGGAAACAGTGACTAACTAGAGGGGGAAAGGGCTAAAGTAAACTGCTGATCCACAGGATATATCAAGGAGAAGAATATTGTTTCCAAGCTGGGCTCATTATCAGATGAGTGTATAAAATAAACTGGCATGACTTTCCCAATATGCCTGGTTTCCTGTACACCCTTCTGCATTACATCATACATGCAAGCTGATTAGTATTTGGGTCTCTGGGTGCACAGATCTGACAGGATCCATCCAGAGCTGGATCTTGGGACAGTCAAACCTTAGAGGGAGAACAGGGAGACCTGGAAACCAACACCTGCTGTGATAAGGACCTTGAGGTCTCAGGAGATCCTTAGCATTACTAGTGACCCCAGAATCTGAGCATTTAAATCAAGAAGCCTCATCAGAGGAATCTATCTCAAGAGGAACTCCAACAAAGGGCTGATCCCAGAATCAGTTCTCTCTTGAGCACATAAGAACAAACATTAAGCTGGCTCCTTCCTGGGCTCCTCTCCTACCCAACACTATCATCTGAGAAAACAGGTCCATGAGGAAGTAGCCCTGCATAGAAGTGTCCATTAGTCAAGAGTGCTATTTCTGCTGCATTTATAATTCCTTGCAGGATTAGGGCAGTTTCCCAGAACCATAGCAGGTCACTTTGGTTCCATAAATTGTGGAAGGTTTGTCCTGTGGCAAAAGTTACATTTTTGTAACTGATTAATGAGCTCATTTTTTCCCCAATTAAGAAGTTTTATGCCTTGACACTGGTTGTTATGCTACCATGGGTTGTTTCACTTGTCATCATTAATATCAGAGTTGGCTATGGTAGATCATCTGCTTGGCATGCAGAAGGCCCCAGGTTCAGTCTCTGGCCTCTCCAGGTAAAAGATTCAGATAGTAAGTAATGTGAAAGACCTCTGCTTAAGATCCTGGAGAGCTGTTGCCAGCCACAATGGACAATACAGTCTGATAATATATAAACACTGGGCTGGGTATGATAAGCCTGTAGTGCTTGTTTCACAACACTGCCTAGGAAGGATGACTTTTTGTTGGCATTCCAGGAATTCGTGAGCTGAACCCTGTGGCTAGTAAGTTTTCCCTTATTCCAGCCTGCCCACCCCCCAAAGAAAACTTGTATTGTGTTGAGAGTACTGCCAACTTGCTTCTGGGAAGGGTTCTTGAATAGCAGAAAGAAAACGAGCTGCCCAGTCACTGGACCTGCATGCCGGTTTCTGCTCAGGACATGGGGGCCAGGACTTAAGGTTAACACACAGGCACATCTCCTCCCCTCTATATACACATTGCTGGCTTAGGTTTGATATACTGTAGGATTCTGGATTTGTTTCCAGTGTGGAGGTGATGCATACTGTGTTCAGGTTTTACCCGCTGGACAGGGGGGAAGGGGGCTGGCATGAGCCTTTAGTTGAAGTAGAAGAACTGTGCATAATAGGTTTCAGCTGTACTCTGGGTGCCCCTCCTTCCCTGCCTTATTTATTCATTTGCTCGCTATTAAGGGTGAGACAGGTGCACATTAATTCATCACCGGGGCTTAAATTAAATCATTTCACTTCTAAATGAGTCACTCATTTGTGGGCATATTTAATTAGCACCTCTTCACAACCAGGTGGATTCCTCCTGCTGCCTTTCTCACCTGGTTGCCCTCTTATAGGGTTGTTAGTGATAGAACATGATTTTTGCACCTCTTTACAGCAAAGCAAGACAATCTTCTTAATGGCAGTGTTGATGCTACACCAGGGAGGTATAGGGGCATCTCTTCCAAGAAATTGCAGCTGCCATGGTAGGATCCTGATAGAGATGTGCTTGCTCTTCTGGCATTAACAGTTTTCCTTAGAACAAGAAGTCTGGGAGAGCTCTAATGTCGCTTTCCACTTCTGCATAGTTGTAAGTGACATCAGCCCAGCCGCAACTACATGTTCAGCATTCTACTGAAGCAAGAGTTCGTACATCTTCTCAGTTGTTTGCAAAAGCAGGGTTCCACCCCCACCCCATCCAGAACTTAGAGTACAGCTTGACATCTGGTTACTGTGTTTTATTAGCCTTTCATCCACAGAGAGGGTCAAAGTTCTGCTCTGGGGATTTAATCAAATGCATTGTAATGTAGCGAGGGAAGGTAGCATGGTATAACCCAATCTTGTCAGATCTCAGATGCTAAACAGGGTCAGAACTTAGAAAGGAGACTACCAAGGAAGACTCTGCAAAGGAAGGTATTGGCAAACCACCAGTGCCTTTTTATTTGCTTTGAAAGCTTCTTGATGAGATCGCTATAACTTGATTTGTTCTCTGTGGATCCCAGGCAGTGGGTAGCGGGAGACACAGAAGTGGGGCCTCAGGTTGAGAAGAGGAGTCAGGTGTCTGTCCCTCCTGGCAGGAAGACCCCTAAAGGACAGTGACGGAAGCGACTGAAAGGAAGAGGAGTAGCTCCCTCCAGGAGATGGCAGCACCAAGGAGGGAATGGGCAGAGCAGGGTCTGCAAGTGAAGCAGGCCTGTTCCATCACATTTGGCACTTGATGGTACTTCATACCATCCCGCCTTTGGCGGGGGAGGGCGGGATATAAGAATAAATTTATTATTATTATTATTATTATTATTATTATTATACACATTGTGATGTGGTCAGAATATAATGCTAGGCCTGGGATGGGTTCCAGTTGCTTTGCCTGCTTTATCTTTGAGCTCCCTGCCCAGGAGCAAATGCTTCCTATCACAGCAAAAAGATGATGTGCTGTACAAAAAATCTGGACTGAAAGCTGAAGGAATAAGATGAATTCCTCTGGCCAGGTGTGGACCAGATACCTGGAATCAGAATTTTTCTAGCATGTAGGACATGTGTTTAATGTGACTAGAGCTCCAGCTATGAGCTACAGAGAGCTGGGCTGCATCTGCTCCTGCCACTTCGTACTGCACTGCCTGCTTATTACTCTGATAATAGAAGATTACAGGGTTCTTGTTGGAAACATCTATTTACATCCTGCATTTCCCAAACCACCTATTAGCAGTGCTGTGATGTCATATCCTCCCTGCTGAGACTGAAAATCCTCTTTCCGTGCTGCATGCTCTAGCTTGAAGTAGAAAGCCAATACTGTTGAACTTAGCATGAGGACTTTGCATGTTGAACTTTGCTTCCACAGCCAGTGGAACTCAGCCCTCTCAAAGTCCCAGCCAGTAAACAGAGCTTGTTGTTGGCAGCCTCAGCCCATTGCCCCTAGAAGAACAGTTGAAAGAAGAAGGCTAGAATAGCCAGCACTGATTCATAGCTTGAGCAGTGGAGCTTCCCGGGAGCATACAAGAGAGGGCAGAATTGAAGTGACAAGATCGGGCAAAATGCCAGCACACTACGCTTTTTTAGCATTGTTGAACTTGCATGCCATTCTGTCTCCTTGCTCTGAGTCTTCTCTGCCATGCTAGTTAACCTCCCACCGCTTTTCCTGTAGGTCAGTGGAAAAGGCAGGCCTCTGCCCATTACAATTTCCAATTATCAAAGATTAGCTTGTTTTCCAATTGCCATGTTAAGTTTGGGACTTACCATATAGAATTAGCTGGATATGGCGGTTAGGTAAATAACAAACATTTTACAAAGGACAGGCAATACATCCTGCTGGTTGCACAGAAAACAAATGAATGTTTTGGATATTTGCAGGTGGGTGGGCAGACATGCCATGACCCCTGGGTTCTCACTCTGATCCTAAGTTGAAGAAGTGGGTTCACTGTGTTTTCACCATACCCCAAAGGAAAGAACTATTATGTAGAACAGGAGTCCCTGACCCCCGGGCCATGAACCGGTACCAGTCAGTGACCTGTTAGCAACTAGGCCGTTGTATAATTATTTCATTATATATTACAATGTAGTAATAATAATAAGACGACATTGGATTTATATCCTGACTTCCACTCCGAAGTTCAGAGTCTCAGAGTGCCTCACAATCTCCTTTACCTTCCTCCCCCACAACAGACATTCTGTGAGGTGGGTGGGGCTGAGAAAGATCTCACAGAAGCTGCCCTTTCAAGGACAGCTCTGCCAGAGCTATGGCTGACCCAAGGACATTCCAGCAGGTGCAAGTGGAGGAGTGGGAAATCAAACCCAGTTCTCCCAGATAAGAGTGCACACACTTAACCACCACACCAAACTAATATAAATTGCACAGTTGTATCATCCCAAAACCATTGCTGCCCTCCCCCCCAGTCCCTGGAAAAATTGTCTTCCACAAAACCGGTCCCTGGTGCCAAAAGGGTTGGGGATCACTGATGTAGAGCTATCGCGTATAACTCAACTATGAAAGATATCTTTGGCCGGGGATGAGGTGGAGGACCAGGCTGTGAAAAAAAAATACACTCAGAAATGTCATTTCCATTGTATATAAGCCAGTTCCGAGGGGACTAAACATACTTAGCCCACATCCAACTTGAGTGCCATACACTAACCTAATCACCCAGAAATTGAAAAGCACTTATGTTACTATTCTTCTGAATATTTTGAGAAGGAAAAGTTATTTATTTATTACTGTCTAGATCCCTTGTTGCTGTGCATTTGTTTTAAAGGAAATGTGACTGACATTCCTCTTTTCTTGTAGCTGTAGTAGCCATGGCAAGCAGAAAGGCCTTTGGAAAGGCACAGGAATATGATGGACGAGGGCTGATTTAAGGACCAAATTAAGTATTCAGAGTATTCAGCACCAAAAAGAAGACCTGGGATCCAACTTATTATTTCTCTGCTGTGAGGTGGCTAGGGAGGGAGGATGGATTTGCAGAGAGTCAACAGCTGGGAGGGTTTTAGCCCCTCCCACACATTTAAGAAACTTTGTTTTCAGCTAAACATTTAAACACTGCAAAAAAATATAAATTTCAGCACTACATGTACTGCAAGAACCAGTTCCTAAGATCACTTTAGGGATACAGTATGTTACAGAAGTGAGTACACCCCCTCACATTTTGTAAATATTTAAGTATATATTTTCATGTGACAACCCTGAAGAAATGACACTTGGCTACAATGTAAAGTAGTGAGTCTACAGCTTGTGTAACAGTGTAAATGTGCTGTCCTCTCAAAATTATGCAACACACAGCCATTAATGTCTAAACTGCTGGCAACAAAAGTGAATACACCCCTAAGTGATAATGTCCAAATGGGGCCCAAAGTGTCAATATTTTGTGTGGCCACCATTATTTTCCAACACTGCCTTAACCCTCTTGGGCATAGAGTTCACCAGAGCTTGACATGTCGCAACATGTCATAGTATTAAAGAGAACTGTTTTAAGATGATGTATAGATGGTATATGACTCCAAAAAAATTAGCAAAGATGAACAATAAGATGCCAGATAGGTGCTGGAAATGTAAAAAGCATGAAGGTTCTTTCTACCATATGTGGTGGACTTGTGAAAGAGCTAAAATGTTTTGGCAAATGATTCAACAAGAGATATCTAAGATCCTGGGATATGAATTCAATAAAGAGGCAGAGACTTTTCTGCTGGGATTACAAATGGAAAAATTTCCAAAAGAAGATAGAACATTAATATGGTACTTGCTCTCAGCTGCTAGGACATTGTATGCGCAGTTGTGGAAGCAAGAAAAAATACCAGAAAAATGGGACTGGATTATGAAAGTTATGTCATGGAGTGAAATGGACAAATTAACAAGAAAATTAAGAGACTGTGATTTAGAACTTTTTAACCAAGAGTGGAAGAAATTCAGAAGATATGTAGAGAAAGAGTGGAAAATAAAAGGACATTGGACAATTTTTGAGGATTAAGATTTTTAAGATAACAATATAACTCTTGAAGGGGGTTCTTCTTCCCTATGTTTCTTTTTTGTTTCGTTTTTTTTTCTTGATAGCTAAGGGTACCTTTAATATCTGTTTTTTTTAAAGAAAATAACACTGGCGGGGGTCAAGTAATTGGGGGAGGGGTGGGAGAAAGTAAGATGTGGGGTAGAATGATGGTCTTTTTCTTAATATATATTAAGCTTTTTATAAGTTGTAGTTATAGTTCTACTACCATATGTTACTAATAAAATTGTTTATTCACAGAGTTCACCAGAGCTTCACAGGTTGCCACTGGAGTCCTCTTCCACTCCTCCATGACGACGTCATGTAGCTGGTGGATGTTAGAGACCTTGCGCACCTCCCCCTTCCATTTCAGAATGCCCCACAGATGCTCAATAGGGTTTAGTTCTGGAAACAAGCTTGGCCACTCCATCACCTTTACCCTCAACTTCTTTAGCAAGGCAGTGGTCGTTTTGGAGATGTGTTTGGGGTCGTTATCATGTTGGAATACTGCCCTGCGGCCCAGTCTCCAAAGGGAGGGGATCATGCTCTGCTTCAGTATGTCACAGTACGTGTTGGAATTCATGGTTCCCTCAATGAACTGTAGCTCCCCAGTGCCGGCAGCATTCATTCATGCAGCCCCAGACCATGACATTGCTACAGAGGTTGAAGGGGTGGGGGGTCAGCCTGTCAGTGCTCAGACCATATGCCACACGCTGCATCAAATTGGTCTGCAGGGCTGTCGTTCCAGAAGGAAGCCTCTTCTAAAGATGATGCACAAGAAAGCCCGCAAATGGTTTGCTGCAGACAAGCAGACTAAGGACATGGATTTCTGAAACCATGTCCTGTGGTCCGATGAGACCAAGATAAACGTATTTGGTTCAGATGGTGTCAAGCATGTGTGGCAGCAACCAGGTGAGGAGTACAAAGACAACTGTGTCTTGCCTGCGGTCAAGCATGGTGGTGGGAATGTCATGGTCTGGGGCTGCATGAGTGCTGCCAGCACTGGGGAGCTACAGTTCATTGAGGGAACCATGAATGACAATGTGTACTGTGACATACTGAAGCAGAGCATGATCCCCTCCCTTCGGAGACTGGGCTGCAGGGCAGTATTCCAATATGATAATGACCCCAAACACACTTTGGGCCCCATTTGGAAATTATCACTTAGGGGGTGTACTCACTTTTGTTGCTGGCAGTTTAGACATTAATGGCTGTGTGTTGCGTAATTTTGAGGGGATGGCACATTTACATTGTTATACAAGCTGTAGACTCACAACTTTACATTGTAGCCAAGTGTCATTTCTTCAGTGTTGTCACATGAAAAGATATACTTAAATATTTACAAAATGTGAGGGGGTGTACTCACTTTTGTGACATACTGTATATCTCCACCAGTGATTTTTTTCATCTGCCCAAAATGATGGAGGCCAAGCCAGACAGATCTTGTGAATCAGCCTTCAGTTCCCCAATGTGACACTTCAGAATTTGTTCTTCCACACCACTTCACATTCTGAAAGTGGCTACTGGTTGTTTCAGAACTGCAAACTGTGGGTGGTAGCTTGAAAGTTTCTAAACCTGACACAAGCTGAGAGACTGCACTGCATCTTTGCACCCTAGCAACTATGTGATCTTCATTTCCTCTCTTTTTCTCAACAGTCCATTGATCCAGGGCAGCAGTTCACCTGGGAGAACTCCAACCTCGAAGTGAACAAACCAAAGAACCGCTATGCAAATGTGATCGCCTATGACCACTCTCGTGTTATCCTGACTTCCATTGATGGTAAGTTTATGGTGCTAACATTTCCTATATCAGTCCCATACCATATCTTATTCCAGCTCTGGCAAACAGCCTATGATGGCATGTAACCATGTAAACTATGTCAGTCAGTTGGAAGGGTGGGATTCTGGGTCTCAGTAATCCTTAGCTGCCTTATTAGCCTAGTTAGAAAAGCTTGCAGTCAGCTTTTAAGCACTCTAAGGTTCAAGGAACTGACAAGGCACCATAGATCAGGCAGCCCCTACTTCAGCAGTTCTATCTAAAATCCCTTCTTGGTTCTTTTGCAAAGCAGGTCCTTGCTGCTTCCTGTCCAATTCTGTTGATCTAAAAAAGTCTAGAAACAGACCATCAGTTTTTCAGAGATCTGAAATAATCTGGAAGCAGTGTTCCCTCTAAGCTGAGTTAAGCATGACATAGCTCACAGTTTTTTTAGCCTCCAGCTCACACATTTTTGTCTTAGCTCAAAAAGGGATGGCTCCAGAGCAAACTAATTTTGCAGTAGCCAAATTGCTCACTCACAACTTTAATGCCACTAGCTCACGATGTAAAATTTTTGCTCACAAGACTCCAGCTTGAAGGAGGGAATACCGTTTGGAAATACACATAACTGTTTTTTGGATGCTTTTGCTTGTGGTAAACACATGCTGTGGGGTTTTGTATTTTTAAGTCTGACAAAGTATGACAGTGAACCAAAAAACAAGATGGGAAACTGCGTACCTCTCAGACTAACTATGACTTTCTTAAAAGCCGTGGCTTTTATCTATGATCCATAAGTTAATGAGTGCTTGCATGTGTGGGTCAGGTGGTTAGGCACACAGTACATACTATCCTGCTTAACAGAGAGTTCCATCTATGCAAGAATAGGAATGTGCACTATCTCTTGTAGCCATGGCTGTTAGACAACAGGGAGTACATAACCTCTTCTGTGATCATAAGTACAGCTTTTTGCCTTCCCTAATCTTTACCAGTATTTCAGCCACAATATTGATTCCTTTCTTGAGCACCATGACTGAGCAAACAGGCCCAAATCCCTTATTTGCCTGCCAGGAAATGCAGGTTGTTTGTGATGTGCACTTAGGCACCAAATGACCATTGGTCTGAGGGTACATTATTAATGTACTCAAAATATTCAAAAACCTGCTCCCTCCATACAAAATGCACAAGGCAGTTTACAACAGAATTAAAAAAACTTATACCAATAAAATATCAATGTTAAATATACTATATCCATTATAAAAACAAAACAGCAACATATAATGAAACATTTTCATGTTACTAAAAACTGGACAAAAATGTAGGACAAGACATTTGCTTTTACACTAACAAAGAACTAGCACTTTGCCTAACCATGCCATAGTTGGAGCAAAATAGTTTTTTTTGGGGGGGGGGAGGTGTCACTCATTTTGGGTGGGGCAGTAAGTACCAAGCCTCGCACTTGTGCATCCTGCCTTGTGATCAGCAGCCTCATCTGTACCAATTCTGTATGTTTGAACTCCAGAATACATTTCCAGTGGCAGCATTGGGCCTGGCAAGTTCCTCAGCTGCCATCTCCTTGTCACTTGTGCCCTATAGATATTCCAAGTCCTGGAAAGACAGGGAGGCCAGTTGCATCAGAAAAAAATTACCACTTTCTCTCTTGTGCAGTGGTTCTGCCTTTGCTAGGTAGTGATCAGTTTCCACGTTGTCCAGTTGGGATGATTGCACCAGATGGGACAGTACCAGTTCTTCATCATGTCCTTCTTAAAGTACTCCCTTAAAATGCCCTGCCATAGGTTAGTGAGGCAACTGATTATCTGGACTGGGTTTCCCTTCTTTCCCTTCCCAGGTTGGTTCAGGATTTTGGGTAACTCTTTGCTTTGTCAACCCTTGAGGATTCATGTTCTTTCACTGTCCTTCAGGAGTCCCTGGAAGTGACTACATCAATGCCAATTACATAGATGGTTACCGCAAGCAGAATGCCTATATTGCTACACAGGGGCCTCTACCAGAGACGCTCAGTGACTTCTGGAGGATGGTATGGGAACAGCGCACAGCAACTATTGTCATGATGACTCGGTTGGAGGAGAAGTCTCGGGTATGAACAAGTTCTCTGTTGCTAATTTGAGAGTTGCAGTCCATGTTGAAAATGGGCATCAACAGTTCTCTGGCCTGCAGTGCTGCAGAGCTGACTAGTTAATTGGTGTGTTACTGGAACATGATGAAATCCTAAGAAAAGGCTCCAGGGAAATTAGAGCAGCCAAACCTTCCTCACAAATGAAGACAGGTATGTCCTCCTCTTACCCATCCCCATTGCACATGCTGGCCTGGTCCTCATGCAGACACACCACTATTTCTCTCCTTTGTTGACTGAACACCACCTTGGGCATCATTGTCTCCATAGTGCCTATGTACCAACCAAGGGATCTGTGCACTGGAAGAATGAGGGGGAAGGTACTATGTATAGGCAACATGTATAGGCAACATCCTCCAACATGTGAAGGTGAGGTGCACAAAGGGACAGAATATGCTGCTACTGTCACAAGGAGTAACTTATATCATTTACACTTTGAATGTCTTCACAGGGTTGGGGGGGGGGGGCAATATATAACTTTTCATGTAGCCACACCCTGCCTGCTTGTCAAGGATTAAGATACCGGAGTTCAAAAAAACCTTCAGATGTGGTTTTCAGTTGAGAATCTTGCAAGAATGGTTCTCTGTGAAGTAACATCACTGTATTGAATAGTTGTGCTCACAGAATATTTTATGTTTCCATGCCAACCACAGGGCAGGGAGATGTGCATTTGGACTGTGGTTCACTTGTATCTTTATTCAAGAGACTGGGAGACTGGAAATGGGGAATTTGCAGGGAGTGTGGAGTAGATGAATGAAGTGGAGGAGGATGTATGTAGAGGGGGAACAGACCAAATCAGGTGCATTGCCTTTTCTGATAAGTGAGTTGCAAACAGTATGATAGGGACCAGCCTCTTTTGTTTTCTGTAGGTAGGAAAAAAAATCACACAGACGCAATGAAACAGCTTTTCCATATCCACTATCCATGGATGGCAAAAATGTTTGAGAAATGTGCTTTCCCATACCACTTCATGCAATTAAGTAGCTGCGCAGAAAAAGCCAAATTAACCCCAAGCTGTATCAAACCAGGATTGTCATGCAGCTGCATCAGACTAGCACAAGCCAGGCAGTGAAAGCCTTGTTGCCCCTGAAAATGCTGAGCTGCAGCTGTCATAGCTACTAGTCATTGATTGGCTTTATCATCTGATCTGTTTTTAAAACTGCATATGCCAGGGACTATCATATCATGCTGCACTCTTTGGAGGCTTCCAAGGAAGCCTCTGAAGAGTGTAGGGGAGTAAGGGGGTGCCTAGTGGTGCCCCCAGGCAGGGTAGCACCCTAGGCAGCCGCCTACCTTGCCTACTCTGACTATCCTTTTTTGAGATGGTACAACGATATCATTTTAAGAATACTGGACATGAATCAGAGAAGTCTGGGTTCAACTGCTTGTGAGGCCATGAAACAAAAAAATTGAGGGAAGGGACTATGGCTCATTGGCAGAACATGTGATTTGCATGCAAAAAATCCCAGGTCCGATTTTTGACATTGTGACAAAACTGGCCCAATTTGATTTATAGACCCAGTTCTCTGAACCCCTCCTGGGTTTGTGCCTCTTCTTGGAGGGTGCTGTTCCACTTCCTGCCACTAGGGTGCACTGCCACCACCCTGCTCAGTTTAGGGGTCCTGACTGAGAGGAACAGAACCACGGGGCAGAGATTTACTGGCAGCATTCAAAATATTAAAATGTTCAGGGCTTTTTTTGTAGAAGAAGCCCAGCAGGGACTTATTTGCATATTAGGCCACAGCCCCGATGCCAAGCCAGCCGGAATTGTGTTCCTGTGCATTCCTGCTCAAAAAAACCTCTGAAAACGTTTATTAAAAAGAGAAAAAGGTTACAAGCATGTTTTTTGTACAGAAACCAGGAGGATAAAGAAAAGTTGGTCATAATCATGTCCTCTGCCCCAGCTCTAAAACATGCTCTTGTTGAAGTACAGCAGGTGATTCTAAGTTTAGTACATTACAAAATGTTCTAAGGATACCTCATTACTTCAGGCTTCCTGCCTCCAGCCAGATAGCCAGGCCCAACTGCATGTTCAAGATGGCCACTGCCTGCTGACCAGAGCTCAGCAGTCTGTCCTCTTCCAAAGCCCAGCATCAAGAGACCTCCTCTCATCGGAGCAAGCGCTTTTATTAATCCTCTGACTCTACCCAGTTTAGAGCACTCTCCACCCCTTTTGACCTGGTCTGCCCAGGTGCAGGCTTCTTTTCCTGTTGTCTCCAGGAAGCCTGCTTTTGGGGAGGCATCCTGGGAAACCTCAATGCCTCCTGGGAAATCTCCAGCTCATTCCTGGAGATAGTCCCTGGGGGCTGGTCTAGCCCAATGCCCTCCACACTCCTGGCTGGAGGAGGGGGATGAACTGGCTCATCCTATTGTCTGTTCAGCCAGCATCACTTAAGAGATAGCCCAGGGGCTTCTGGAATGCCTTGGGCTAATTTCCCCCCCTTCCTTATCACTGAGCTCAGAGACAGAAACTTTTAAAGCCTGCTTGCCACCTCTCCAAAAGGCAAGGCATTTCTCCACAGGCATATCTCATTAAATGATTTTAAAGAGACCAATGGCTCTATATAAGTCAATTTCTAGTTGACTATGGATTTAAACTTTAACACCCATTTTACTTGTGCAAGTAAAATACAGCTGCTTCAGACACCAAAGTGGCAGCTTTGCATGGCAAGCAGCTTTTGTGACATGATTCCCCCCCATGTCTCAAATAGTTTTCAGAACACCAATACACTGTTTTGTAGTCTGTGTTGCTAAAATTGCTAGGAGAATGCTCCTTAGCACAAACCTTTATCCAACTAGAATGGTGTCCAGTTGGTTGCATAACTACAGTGTTTGCACATACCAGCTGAGTCTAAGAACTCCAGAATAAGCCTTTCCATTTTAGAGCAGTGTTTGTATTTGAAGTAGGAAAAAAGAAATGACCCCTTTTAGTGTCAGAATAAATGAATATCCAGAGTCCACTTTGCTTTGCTTTGGGGCTGTCCAGCTATCAGAAGACTCTCCACAGAATGTGTTTCTTTAAGATAACATGTTCTGTAAGGCCCTTTGGGCACTTGTCTCTGCCTCCTGTTTTGCTACTGTTGAGATGCGCATTATCTCCTGTTAACACACCTCCCCTCCTTCCCTATCCTAGTTACCTCCTGGGAGACGGAGGATGCATAACCACCTTGAGGTGACATACTTCAGCCAGCTAACCTCTGTCCAGCTAAATGTGGTGTGTGGGGGAAAAATACATTTGCCTACTTGTTCCTTTGCATTGAGCAGAATTCATACTTCTGCTTTCTGAAGTCCTGCCAGCTCTTGCTGTCAAATAGTTCGAATACACTTCCTGGAGAAGCTGGTATGCACACCAAGTGCATCTTGTCAACTCAGGAATCTTAATTGTTTCAGAGTGGCATCAGTCAAAGAGGCGCTTTAGAGGTGGGAGTACAAAGCCTGATCCAGAAGCAGATTTCCAAGTGACGGGGTGTTCTCTCAGCCTCTCTGCATTTTGCTCACTGCTTCTTGAATTTGCCTTTTCCCAACTCAGGAACTGAGTCCCAGCCCAGGAGCATTAAGAGCCTCAAATGCTAGACTCAAAGGAATGCTAGCAAGTGGCAGCTACTTTCTCAGCCCTTAACAGTGATGTTTTGTATAAGTGTGGTTGCCTTGGACTTTGACAACTGGGATTTTGGAGAGTTCACTGCTTTCCAACTCCGATGAAGAGGGATCATGATTTTTGCAGGAAAAATCCACAAGAACTGAGGGTTTTATGACTTGCACTTCTTGCCAGCTTGATGGCATACATCATCTTCACCTTTCATGTTTGCACACTACATAAAAGCTGCAAATAGCAGATCCGTTGACTGTCTTCAAAGTATTTATAATTGGCAGCAGAATCAGCAATATGTGCAATCTGTCTCCTTCTCCTTAGCCTCCAGAGCTCTGTGTAAGCCAGGAAACTAGTCCAGACTGCCTGAATTCCATCTTTTTCCACAGGCAGATTCCCTTGCATTCTCCCAGCTTGTGAGTCAACAGAAAGTGTGATCAGTCCCAGGTATACAAGAGACGTCTCATCCCTGGTTTTGCAGGGATTACATATTAGGACAGCTGCTTCTAAGAGGTCTGGTATAGATATATTCTAAACTAGTCCTGCTCCCTTTGTAGCACCCATGTGAAGGGAGAGCGCTACTGGGCACTGCCAACAGTAAATGAATTTCCAGGTTGTAAGCGTGTTCCTGACATTAATGAGAAACGAGTGATGCCAGAAGAAAG
The DNA here is from genome assembly GCF_032191835.1 of Heteronotia binoei. NCBI lineage: Eukaryota > Metazoa > Chordata > Lepidosauria > Squamata > Gekkonidae > Heteronotia > Heteronotia binoei. Next base: position 94,930,319 of record NC_083224.1, read on the forward strand.
ACTCTCTTATCTGGTTTAGTGCCATCATGCATCAGCTTCAGCATAAAATTTACAGAGCTTGAAAATGGGGCATAAACATTATGGGTAAATTTGGCAGAAAATGTGAGTGACTCTTATCTGGTCATGAATAAATAATTTTCAATTACCAGCCAAGGCTCTGCTATTAAACCCTAGGATAGATTACTTCAAAGTTTGTTTTGTTATTTGTGCATATACACAGCAACATAATTTCATCAAGAGTTGGGCAGAGGAAAAAAGGCTGCCGGACCCAAGCAGGCTGCAACATGCCTTTGACTGCCACATTGATGTTTGCTCATAGACTGGCCAGGCAACAGGCCTCCTTTGTAGAGAACACACCGTGTGGCTTCAGGGAACCCAGGTCTCAGCTAGTCACATAATTCCCCAGCAGACTCTTTGTTTGCACAATCATGTTGTATCCATGTACAGGAGAAGAACTAGCCTTGGTATAAACTACTGTCATGAAATAAAGGAAGTTACACACCGCTGGGTGACCCAGGAATGATTACAAAGCCCACCCAGTAAAAACATCTTCAATTAAAAGGCATAACGCCATTGATTTCTAATTAGATGGTTGTTCTGTATTCTTCTCATTCCCTGTAAACACACACAGCTAATAATTACATTTACTATTTCTTGACAGGCCCAGATGATCCTCATTCATTCTTCCTCGCAGAGGGGCAGGGATGAAGCTGTTCTGTTGTAGGCAGGCAGCTGCAGGCTTAGCTGGGCAGGAGAGACAGGTGCAGATAGAATAGGAAATGAAAGCATGGTTCAGAGGAAAGGCTGGCACACATTCAGAGGTGGGGCAAGGAGAGAGGGTCACAGCAGACACAGATGGGTTTTTGTCATGAAAACACAGAGAAATGCACACAAAGGAAGAGCTGAAAGACAAAGGGACCGTAAGCAGGGCACGTTGTCTACTTACTTCCCCTGTCTTGTGAGGAAAGAGCATGGAGAAAAGAACAGACCCCAAGGGGGAGGGACTTTCACTGAGCAAAATACTTAAGTGCCTCTTCTTGGTGGAAAGTGGGCTTTTAGTTCCAGGGGGGTAAATAGCCCCTACTGGAGTTAGGGACAGGAAGCATGGTACAGATCCAGAGTTTTTGGCATTGTTTCTATTATTTGGTGATAGAGAATGGGGAGGAAAATGGACATCACAGTCCAGTACATCCTCTGATTACTTGTCAACTTCCCAGCAAAGCAGTTCATTCTTGGTTTAGCAGAGAGCATCATTCTCCGCCACCCTTTTAAAAGTACTCCTTCCAGAATGAGAGCTCAAGCAGAAGGGAACAAGGTTAGATCTGCATTTTTTCAGGGCCTGATATGCCAAGCCACCCATTGAGGTGCTCATTATAAATCCTCCATTTGTTTCTTTAGGAGCTTTCTGAATGTCTGAAGGAGATTGGTGGGCTTGCTGCTGCGGCTGAGCCTGGGTCTCCTCTTCCTGTGCTTCTCTTGGTTTACACTTGGTGCTTCCATGCTGCTGCCCCTCTAGGAATATCCCACTTCCTCTCATCTGCCCCCTCACAACAGTCTCCTATGGAGGGCAATACTGATCACCCTCCTCCCACCAACAGGAACCCTAGCAGAGGATTATATACGGTGGCCAGGCTTCCCACACATAGCACTGCGGGGGAGGAAAGGTGAAAATGCTTGCCTACAAACACCGATCTTTTCCAAAGAGCAGAAGGAGGACAGGAAATTACAGGAGAAGACATTGCTTTTGAATTGACTATTTTTCTCAATTTCTCTCTCTTGTTCCCATTAACATCCTCACTCTTTATTCTTGCATCTCAGCACCAAGCATCCTGGTTCTTTTTGTTCTTTGCCTGGCCATCCAGTATTACTGGCCTTTTGTAGAACAAGGTGTAGGGCAGGACAAGGCCAAAGGCAATGTGAGCATTTTACATTCCTAGGCTCATGAATTCTCAACTGTTGTTAGCTCCTAGTATTTGTATGTGTTAGCAGAGAACTGAAGAAAATCTGCCTCTGTACTTCAAGCATATGCAGAACATATACGAAGCTCAATTAAAGTCAGTGTTTTCATTTTCTTTGTGGCCCACCACAGGTGAAGTGTGACCAGTACTGGCCAGGCCGTGGTACAGAGACCTATGGATTGATCCAAGTGACATTGCTGGACACAGTTGAACTCGCAACATACACAGTCCGTACATTTGCCCTATACAAGGTAAAGGAGGAAGGGGGAACATGTGAGCATCTATGCTTCTGAAAAGAACAACCCCACCCTCTGAAGTTTGCCAGCCCAATGAGATGCATTATTTGGGACCTGGCTAGTCAAGGTGGAGTTGCCTTCAGTTCTTTTCAGAGTGGAGTTCAGGGAGGTATACTGATCTTTTGTGATGCTGGTGCAAGGAAACCCATCATTGAAAACATACTGTGGATGATTAAAGCAGAAGCTCCACCTGCCGTGCCAGTCTCCCTCTCTACTCATGGTTACACATTCAGTTTCTTGATCTCTGTCACAATTTGGGCATAATAACCAATCCAGCTTTGAGAAATTATGATAATTGGATGGACAGTGCCCTATGTGAGGCTGTTCTATGTTCCTCATGTACAGATGGCTCAGAAGCATCTCCACTCTTCAGTGGGGACGAGGTGTATTTCACTGACATCTGCATGTCTGAATGGTCTGAGAAATGTGTGCATGTTGTGAGAGGGCATACAGTGATCTGGTGCTGTTGCATCTGCATTAAATGGCCTCTGTTAATCTATGTCACTGAACTGTTAACTTCACCATCACTATCTGGCATCTTTTGGCTTTTCTCATAGAATGGGTCTAGTGAAAAGCGGGAGTTGAGGCAGTTCCAGTTTATGGCTTGGCCTGACCATGGGGTGCCAGAATATCCCACACCTATTTTAGCCTTCCTTCGGCGAGTGAAAGCCTGCAATCCCCCTGATGCTGGGCCAGTGGTTGTCCACTGCAGGTAAGGCTGATGCCTCCCCATGGAGGACAGATATGTTTCTGGTCTAGTTTCTGTGGGAAGCAGAGCTGAAAAGGATCCTCCAGTCTCTCTGTGGTTGCTCTGGTGCACTTGTTGGGATTTAAAGCCACCTTGTTGCTGTAGAAACAAGAAACCAGGATTATAGTTCCTCAGTTAGCATAAGGAGCACTTTGCAGTCAGTGCTCAACAGAGCAATTTTTAATTCATTGTTTTCCCTGAGAAGCAACAACAGTATTATAAACATTAAACATGTGTTGAAATTTCAGCAGGGATTCCAAGAATATTGATCACTCAGATGGACAGTCCAACACATACAAATCACAGGTGCACTTTGGAATCCATGAAACAGGCAGTTATTCTTCTTTTATTAACTTCTCGATCTCTCACCTATTTCCAGAAAGCTTAATATAGTTACTCTAGTATTTGCATGAAGCATAAAAATAAATTCAAAATGTATGTTTTCTAGATAGTGAAATATTAAATATTTTGAGCCAAACCTTCATAGTTTGGCATGCTGGAATGTACAGATAAGCATACATGACCTAATAGTGCTCATTTTCAGTGTCTACACTAGGTTCTGGGAGAACCTGGTTCCAATCCTTCACTGTGTCATGGAAGTTCATGGCTGACATTGCACCTGTTGCACTCTTTCAAACTACCTTCCACAATGGGTTGTTGTTAGAGCCAGTTTGGTGTAGTACATCATATTCCTCCTATCACGTTTAATGTTTAAAATATTGTTGCTTATCTGGGAGAACTGTTTTGACTCCCCTGTCCTCCTCATGCACCTGCTGATGTGACCCTGAGTCAGTCACAAGTTCTCACAGAGCTATTCCTCTCAAGAGCAGTTTCTGTCAGAGCTCTCTCAGCTCCACCTACCTCACAGGGTGTCTCTTCTGGGGAGGGGAGGGGAAGGGAAAGGAGATTGTAAGCTTCTCTGAGACTCCTTCTGGTAGTGAAGGCTGGGGTATAAATCCAATCTCCTCCTCCTCTTCTTCTTCAAAATCATAGAGTTGGAAGAGACCTCTAGTCCAACCCCCTGCACAATGCAGGAAACTCACAAGTGCCTGCTCCTGAGTTCACATTGCTGTCAGATGTCCATTTTGACTGATTCCACATTAGCCTTTGTCCCAGTCTAATTCTTGGCTCTCAAGTTTGTGCGGGGCAGGGAGCAAGGAGGGAACACACAGCCCCACCCTGGAGATTCCAATGCAGAATCCATGAAAAAGAGCCACCATGAGGAGCCCTGCCCAGAAGAGAGGCAACTGCAAGTGTGGAATTGGTTTAAAAACCTCCAGAGGAGGGGAGCCCACCACCAGCAACCCTGTTCCACTGAGGAACCACTCTGTCAGGAAGTTCTTCCTAATGTTTAGTTGAAAATTCTTCTGATTTAATTTCAATCCACTGGTTCTGGTCCGACCTCCTGGGGCCACACCATCCTCTATATGATGGCCTTTTGAGTATTCAGAGATGGTACTCAATGTTGTGAAAATCAATGTCCTGGCCACCAGACAGAAGGCAAGTCTCATTAACCACAGCAGCGGAGGTTCTCAGGTCACAGTACAGAGTCCAACAACACAATCAAAGACAAAGTCTAAAGGCTGTCGAAGGTCAGGTAATCTATTCCAAAGGAAGTCCAAAGGATAGGTAACAAGAACAACTACAAAATAGGTCCAGCAACTGGTGGGGGGTAGTCAGCAAGACTGGAGACAAGTTGATTCCATACTAGCTGAAGGAGTTTCCGTCCAGGTGCAGCTGGTTCCCACATTTATGCTCTTCTCTACAAGCTGAGTAAGCTCCTCTACTCATGAGGAGTAGTGGGCCTAGATCCTGTGGTGACTTATCAGTCTCTTCTGTTGCTTCCTTGACTGATGGGAGTCTGTGTCCATGCCTCAGACTTAGCCCTTCATCTCCACTGCTCCTTAGAGTCCTGTCTGGGTTGCAGACAGATCCGTGCTTGAGCCTCCAGGGCTGAAGGCCCTCTTGTCTCAGGGTTCCTTTGGGGAGGCCCTGAGACCCCAGTCTCACAGGAAGGGTCTGCCAAGGCAGGGCTTGGGAATGAGTTGTCCTCCTCTTCCTCTGATGAGGACTCGTCCTCCCATAGTACACAGGACGATCCATGAAGGGGAGGGACGATCCATAAAGGAGGGGAGAATAATATAAAAACTGCTTTGGGTCCCCATGGGGGAGAAAAGTGGGGTATAAATTTTAAAAAATATGATGATAAGCTATGTGCATGTTGAAACGAATGAGCAACATGCCTCATCTGTACAAATCACAAATAGGCATTGGATCCAGATTGTCTGCCTTCACTCTCATAGGCTCATCTTGCTGCATTTTGGGATGGAAAGAAGCAACTGCTTCAGCCACAAACATCAGTTCAGTAGGAATCAGCATCTTATCTAGCCAGTAATTTATCTCTCGCAGCTGAGTGGGAACTATTACTGAACAAACCACTTCATCACTGCAGCTTCCACAAACTCCTTAGAAACGGTATTTAATGCTCTCCCTTCATGCTCTGGTTCAGATGGGAGTGGTGTATAATTAACACACGCTCTCTCTGCCTATTAAAACCTTGTTAAGAATTTGATGTGAGCAGCAGCAAGGAGATGCCCTGCTGCAGCTATCGGATATCACATCTGTTGCTGTTTCATTGTACACTGGGAGCACTGCAGAATTGTTTGTTCTAAGGAACATGTCCCTATCCACTGAACAAGGCTGGGGTTTGCTGGCTTTGGAAGATGTCTAGCACCCTAATTTCATGTGGTGCTACTCATGAGATCCAACCTGCCTCCTTTAAGGCCTGCTAAACACATTTGAGGTAGAATGTAAGACCCTGTGGGTCTCTCTTCCTGCACCTCGAGGGGAAGGGCAGAGTGTGAGTCTGGAAGGACACCATTTCATGCTGTGTGCCTTGATTTCACAGTGCCGGTGTAGGCAGGACAGGCTGCTTCATTGTGATTGATGCCATGCTGGAGAGAATGAAGCATGAGAAGACTGTTGACATCTATGGGCATGTGACATGCATGCGCTCACAGAGAAACTATATGGTGCAGACTGAGGACCAGTATATCTTCATCCATGAGGCCTTGCTTGAGGCAGCCACCTGTGGAAACACCGAGGTACCTGCACGCAACCTCTTTGCTCACATCCAGAAGCTGGGCCAGGTACCTCCAGGGGAGAGTGTCACAGCAATGGAACTGGAGTTTAAGGTGAGCAGAAGAGCATTCTCGGCATTTTTCATGTATATAGGGAGATAGTAACCATGGAGCTGCATGGATGGAACTGGCAGTCTTCTGTCATCCCCCATACATATTTGACCTGCTGTGAGGAATCAGCTCTTGGGTTAAAGGGAGATGCAGATTTTCTAGGGATAATGATTCTTTTGTGAATTTCTAAACCAGGTAGGAAGTGATTAGAATAAATTTGAATTGCAAAGTGAGTGTCATCGACATTTTCCTCCCAGATTGGCAGCTTCTGGGAAGGATACAAAAAAGGTAAATTGATGTGAAGTTCTCAGCAGTGTTGCTTTGCAGAGCAGCAGGAGTTGCATCCAAAATCAGATGCAGATGGGGCATTAGTGATAATTGATGTCACTATGAACAATTTGTGAAGAAACTCTTCTAATTTCCAATACCTGAAATGTCAGTAGCTCCAGTGCTCCCTCCCTTGCTCAGCTCTGACATCTCCCTAGTTTGGGGGAGGAAAGAGGTAGGGTCAGTGTGTCAGGTTTGGCTGTCATGCTGCCAAAGGCAGGGGGTTTTTTAAAGGAAAGTCCCCAGTTGTCATGAGTGTCTGTGCTTGTCAGCAACACCACCCACTTCCATAGCAGCCTCACACCAGTAATTTCCACAGCCCTAACGCTGGTTGTGTCTTTGCTAGTGCCCACACACTCCACTGATGTACATTTGTGCAACAGAGGCATTGTGGGGAAGACAGTTTTCATAGGAAGACAGCAAAGCACAGAGACTAAAACACTGCAGAAGCCCTGCTCTACCCTAAGAATAGCAGCTTGCAAAACTCAGCCAATGAATCAAGTGTAGTGACTTCCTGTGAAAACTGCAGAGAAAGCAATACTGCCTCTAAACAATGCTGAATCCATGTTTGTTTTTCCTGGGGAGGAGGGCTTGGTTGGATAGGACTGCCTTGATGGGTTGTTGCTGCCTCCTTTCCAGCATTAACACCTACCCTCTTGCTTCCTCTCTCCAACCTCAATCTCCACTGTCCCCCTCTTCCTTGAGGGGACAGGGCAGGCTGCTTCTTACCATTGCTAATACTCAGAGGTGAGGCAAGCCAGGCTGGCAGCAACGAAGAGAAACAGGAGCAGCTGCCGCCACCACTTTCTAGGTCTCTTGGGCTGACCCAGAGCAAGACAGCCAGTGCCTGAGGGAGGTTGTGATGGCTGCTCTTTCTCCTCACTTGCCACTACTTGCTCATTCACTTTTTCTCTTTTCACAGGTGAAATAGGCAAATAATGATGACAAGAAAAGGAAGGAACTGCCACCTGTTTGCTTGCTTGCCCATCACTTCTCTTCCTCTTGAAGTAGCTGGCAAGCAAGTGAGCAAACAGATGGCAGCAGCTCCTGGTGAATGAGCAGTGCTGAGAGAGAGGGCAAGAGGTGATCTTAATGACACACAAGACGGAGAAGCCGCCACCAATTGCCCTCCCTCTCTCCCTCTGGGTGGAAGCAGGGAAGGGGTCCAAGCCCAGTCCCCAATACTTCCTAGAGAGAAAAGGAATGGAAGCAAGTGGATGGAGGCTGAAAGAGGAATAACCTGGCCACGGGGTTCCTGCTGGAGACACAGGCAAATGCCAGATGATGCCAGCCCCAGCTCTGGCAGGGACTTGGCCTTGGGCTCACATTGGAGCCGCAGAGCAAGATTGGTGAGTCCCTGCACCAAGGCTGCGGAGGAAAGAGAAAGGGTAGAGAGTGAATTAAGTGGAGCAGGATGGCTACATATCAACAGGCAGTACTCGTACAATTTGGAAGTTGTTCCCTATTTATGCTACATGAGGGTTTCCTTTTTCGTAATTAGGATACACCACGCAGTCTTTAAGCCCAGGGCATTTCAGCCATGGCTTGAGGGGGGACACCTGGATGGGGCAGGAGACAGTAGGGCCTTAGAGAACCAATGTGGGTGTGTTTTGGCTCAAGACTGGTGCTAGAATGAGAGAGTTAGTGGTGTGCTCCCACTGAAGGACAAATTCAAGAGACAAGGGCAACCACATTATGGAATGATGCTGTGCCCTTGCTCTGAGCTAAGTCTGTTCCTCACATTGCATTTTAAAGTTTACAATGAAGATGCTTTTATTAAAGTGAACATATAAAAATGTAAAGGGAATGAGACAAATGTCTGTATGCAAGCATGCATCTTGTGGATGTGCTCATCAGAGAGCTATGCTTGGCTGCAGCTCCCTGTTAAGTGTACATTCGTCAGTAAATCTGTGCCTCTGATCTGTTGCCTCTCCTCCCCTAACAGCTCCTTGCCAATTCTAAAGCACATACCTCAAGATTCATCAGTGCCAACCTCCCATGCAACAAATTCAAAAATCGCCTGGTAAACATTATGCCCTATGAGTTGACACGGGTTTGCCTGCAACCAATCCGAGGTGTTGAAGGCTCAGACTACATCAATGCCAGCTTCGTAGATGGCTACAGGTAAAACCCTCATTCCACTCTTTCATGATCCTTCCCCCCTCCCCCCCACCCCATTGCTGCATTCCCTCCTTTCTAAGCTGGGTAGTCCTACTAAGAAACATCCAGGCAACAAAAGCAGTGAGTTATCTTTCATTTGGGGCCATGGACTTTTTGTCAAGGTGCCTGCTTTCTAATGCTTGACATCTCATCATAGGCCTTTGCGCTTTCTTGCATCTGCAGTACCACAAGCTTTAAGCTGATAGTGGAGGTACTGTTTTGGGAGCTTTGCCTGACCAGCATTGATGAGCCACTGACTTTTTTGCCTCCCAAACTCTTGCTTCTCCCATGTTTTGTTGGACCAAAGCAGTATCCGGCAGGTCTAAGGGACTGATGTTTATTGAGAAATGGGAGGTGTTTTTATTTAATGTGCTGGATCTTGAGCATGGTTATAGTCACCTCAGGCCCTCCACTGAAAGGCTCAACTTGAAGAAGAGCTGTCAAGTAAAACTATTCCCAGCGCTGGCAGACAAGTTTCATCACATTTCAAGAAAGAGAAGCTATGAGTCACCTTGCAAAGAGAGCAATCCACCTGTCCCCAGAGTTGACTCTGCTTACTGAAGTGTATCCTCTGCATGGGGAGAACCATTGCCTCTCCATTTTACCCCCTCCCTGGACACCTCATGGAGCTGCAAAGCAGCACTGAATTGGCAGTTGCTGAGGATGTCTTGAGAGAGGCAAGTAATGCCACATGGGAAAACTTTCTAGCACACATCAGGAAAAAAAACTGATGGCAGGCCTCTAGGCTGTTGTGCTGGGGAGAGAGGAGTGAATGCACTTCTGTCCACTTTTCTGCTTCAAATCTCAAGTATCCAGGCAATTTGGGGAGTTACCACCTCCATGTGCCTGGTGCTGCAGCAGAGAGACTGCTATTGAAAGAGAGACATGCTGTTGGAAATGCCTGCCAAGCAGCAGGTGGTAGCATTTCATGTCGTTCCTAAACCGTCCCTGCAGGCCCTGTTTATCTCTTCCCATCCTTCCCTTTGAAGTGAGCAATCTTTCTCCACTTTATCTAAAGAGATCAATTGGCCCAAGGTACAACAGACAGCTCTGAAGCTGCATCTTTATTAGCACCTTTGTTTCTCCCAACTTGCTCCTCCTCCACTTCCCCCCTTTTATGATGTCTTATAAATCCACCTTGGAGCAGCTTCCATCTCTGTCCCACACATTACAGCTGTCCTACAACAGATTCATTAATTTTTAGCACCAGTGGAGAGATTAAGTGAGAGTGGATAAGGCTAAGAGCCTCAGACTACATTGAAGAGCCTGTAGTGCCCCACAGTGGTGACATAGAAATATCACAGTTCATTTTCAATTATATTGATTTTATACTCTGCCTTAAACTTACTTTGGAAACTGGATATCCACCTCTTACATCTTCAGGATTCTAGAGTCCCTCTGTGTGTATTTGTTCTCTGTGTCTTCTTGTGTCTGTGGTATCAGCAGTGCCACTAGATTTCATAATAGCAGAAATTCCAGTATTTTCAGTGTTCTTCAACAGCATCCCTATGTCATTGTGGACTTCCTGCAAAGAAACTTTGTTATACATCTGAAAGCCATCCAGCAGCTTGAAAAGTTAGGCTGGAACAGCTATAATACCAACAAGGCATGATGAGTTAGCCCAGCTGTGCATTTAAGAAGATCTAACAAGCATCTCTTATAGCGTTAGATACTCCAGTTTATTAGACATGTCTCTTCTCAGGTTAAGCAGCCTGGCTAATTTCTTTCGTTCTGGATTAGGCAAGTGGGTCAAGTGGAAAGTGCTGGAGAAATAAGGGTCCGACTGTGGAAAGTGCAGCAGAAATAAGGGTCCGACTGTGTCATCATGGACAAATACCTAGATGTGTGACGCGCTTTCATTATCCCCATGCACACAACCCTTTGATTTAGCTCCCTAGATCTAACTGCTGATCACCATCTTCATCTCCCAGCCATACTAAAGTCAGCCCATCACTCTGAATTGTTTGGTATATTCCAGGCAGCAAAAGGCCTACATTGCCACACAAGGGCCCCTGGCGGAGACCACAGAGGATTTCTGGCGAATGCTGTGGGAGCACAACTCCACCATTGTAGTAATGTTGACCAAGTTGCGAGAGATGGGAAGGGTAAGCAGCATCCTGTTCTTTTTGGGATGATTGGTACTAAGTGAAAGCTGTTTTGTGGGATGGTTCCTGTATATGGCCCACTATTTGGGGCAACAAATTCAAGGCATCTGACTTTGCTTTTCTTCTCATACTCCCTGCCAAGAGTGAAATACATTGCATCAAGCTTGCAGCTGCATGGCTCCACTGAGACCTGGCTGGTGAGCTGCAACCATAGCCCTTGGTGTCTACCCCCTAGCAACACTTAAGCTCAAATCACAGCCTCTTTGGATTTCCCTAGAGCCACCAGGAATAGACCATTTGGTCTAAATTCTGGACCATGTTTCTCAGTGGCTTGGTATGGGAAAGAAGACTGATTGGTCATCAGAAAGTTATAGGAAATGGAAGTGGGTGCAAGGATTAGTTTCCCTAAATCAGTTCCCATCATGCTAACAGCGAGGAAAGAAATCAGCAGACCAGCAAGTTGATGTTAACTACAGTGAGTGCTGTACCACTTCACCCTGGGTCTCCAGCATGCCTTTGCTTCAGTCACTTCATACCCTTGAAGGCAGTGAGAACAACATCCTGTTTTGACTGATGCTAACTCTTCCTTTCCCATTCAGGAGAAATGCCATCAGTATTGGCCAGCAGAGCGCTCTGCTCGATATCAGTACTTTGTGGTGGATCCCATGGCGGAATACAACATGCCCCAGTATATCCTGCGTGAGTTCAAGGTCACTGATGCCAGAGTGAGTATCATTCAGTTGCTATCTTGGCATAAGCAGTGTTCATTTTCACCACTGCCCAAGTGCAGATATACAGAAGGGCATTCTACCTCATCTGGCATCTAATCCCCCATTGCCAGGGGAACAGGTGTCAAGCAGTAGCAACGCTTTTCATGTGCGCTCACCTGTGCCTCCTGGAGGGATGAAACAAAAACAGACAGCAGCAAAAGGAATCTACCTGGGTCTTGTCCTCCCGTTCTCAGAGCTTCCTGGTACTAGTTTGCAGAGCACAGTTGTGAAATGAGTTGATCCCTCTTTTTTTCTATCCAGGATGGGCAGTCAAGAACCATCCGGCAGTTCCAGTTCACAGACTGGCCTGAGCAGGGAGTACCAAAAACAGGCGAGGGCTTCATTGACTTCATTGGGCAGGTCCATAAAACCAAGGAGCAGTTTGGCCAGGATGGGCCCATCACTGTGCACTGCAGGTGAGTGCTTGGTGTCCACAGAGGTTGGTTTGGTGCTGTATGCCCATGGTGAGGAGCTAGGTGCTGCTAAGGAGAGCCCAAGGGTTACTTCATAGAATAGTTTAGTTGCCTGGAAATGTGAGGCCATCTCCTGGGGGCGGGGGGGGGGTAGGTGAATGAGACTCTTTGTCTTCTATGTTGAGAGGAGGACAGTTCTGTATCTCATGAAGCTAAGCATGTGAGAGGATGATAGCTCGTACTGAGAGGTGTCAGCATATGGAAGCACTTCATGTCTATGATCTCTTGGACCATCTGCTCTTTGTGGGTGAACCTTTACCTTCCTTTCTTCCTTGTGTGCAGTGCGGGGGTCGGCCGCACTGGAGTGTTCATCACATTAAGCATTGTACTGGAGCGCATGCGCTATGAGGGCGTGGTTGACATGTTCCAGACTGTGAAGACCTTGAGGACACAGCGACCAGCCATGGTGCAGACAGAGGTACATCCATCTTCTAAACGGTTTGCTGCATCACTCTTCCCATGGTGCTTGGCTAGGGTTTTGCACTTGAGCACCAGCTAGGCATGACTGAACCAAAGCCCCAGCTTCCACTTGCTTTCACATTAGTGAAGGAGAAGAGCTGTAATTAGGCTATATTTCATATAACATATACTATGCAGACACCAGTTTGCCACACTGTCTTCCCAGACATAAATTTGGCAGTCAACTACAGTTGCAGCAAGCATCTGTCACACAAGATACCAATGGCACTTTCTATAGCATGTAAGAGACTTTAATAGAGGAAAACATTTGATTTGGTCAAGAGCTGTTCTAGTGGAACTTTACAGCTTCTTTGCTGTCAGTATCCTCTCTTTGATTTATGCCCCACTGTGGGACAAAATGATAGTCCCAAATAGTTGTCAGTGGAAATGTGGAAAATATTGTATTAACATCAGCTGTTATCTGAAGTATGTTCACATGTTCTGCAGTAGGCTGCTTCTCGGAGCATTTTACTACTGCAAGAATTTCTGTAACTAGTTTAAAGCACTGCAGGGAGTCTCATATTCTTCCTAGAGAAAATACTGCTGGAAAAGCAACTTTAGCAGTAGGGAATGTGAGACGTGAGCTTCAAACCATCCCACCATCTGTGCTAACAACCAGGAGGGGACAGACAGGGGGATATAATTGTACTGTGCAAGGAACAGCACCAGCACACATTTGTACAAGTTATCATCTGGAACCTTGATGCTGTCTTAGTTCAGCATGAAGGCAGCCTGAATACCACTTCACTTTGATGATATAAAGTGCCAAATGGAAAGGCCAGGTCAGGACCTGACCCGCAGTTTAACCACAATGGAGGGCAACCAGGTGGATTCTGCACCATATGGGGAAGCAAAGTACTGAACATTTTGATGATATCAAAGTTGCTTTCCAACCAACTGTAGCCCCTATTACAAATGGTCTGCCACTGCAGAAGATGAGTAGGAAGGAGGAGTTGTCTTGTTTGCTGAAGACAACAGGCTGCTTCTTACTTAGAACTGAATACAGAATCTGATCCTGTTATTTGCTTATCCTATAGCCTGGACAATCTGGTATCCTATAGGTCTCTTTGCACAGTACAAGAGTATCAGAGATCTCTTTCCCAGTAGCTGAAAGTAGATTGAAGGGAATGAGGGGAAAGTGGGAAGATCTCTTGTTTTGTCTTCTGTCCTGCAAATACTCCACCTCCATGCTGTAGCCAGGGTCTCAGGAAACTAGAGCCAGTTTGGTGTAGTGGTTAAGAGTGGTGGACTCTAATCTGGAGAACCAGGTTTGATTCCCCACTCCTTCACATGTAGCCAGCTGGGTGACCTTGGGTCAGTCACAGTTCTCTCAAAGCTGTTCTCTCAAGAGCAGTTCTCTCTGAGTTCTCTCATCCCCACCTATTTCATATGGATCTGTCTGTTGTGGGGAGAGGAAGGGAAGGAGGCTGTAAGCTGCTCTGAGATTACAAGTGAAGGGCAGGGTATAAATCCGACTCTACTTCTATAAGACTACTGCCAGACTACTGTTGATAGTAAGCTTGAAGAGATCCAAAATGTTCAGTACTTGGCTTCCTCATATGGTGAAGTATCCACCTGGTTGCCATTCATTGTGGCTCAGCTGGAGATCAGGCCCCAACCTGGCCTTTTTGTTTGGCACTGAGACAGTGAACCAAAGGCACCCCTGTCTAAGGCCTGGCCTGTTATTGTCTAGTCATGCCCTTTTACAGTAATGGCTTTCTTGCAGTAGTTTGGGGAGGGGTGAGGTACAGAATATAGTCTGCATGCTTACCTTTTAATTCCCTGCAGCAGGATGGAAGTAGTGAGCTGCTGAGGCTCCTTTAGAGGCTTCCTGCTAATCCTTTCTTCTTCTCCAGGACCAGTACCAGCTGTGCTACCGGGCTGCACTGGAGTACCTTGGCAGCTTTGATCACTATGCAACGTAACTGGCACTTTTGGCCAGTTGCAGCAGGAATGTCCAAGAGCAGAGACGGGTTCTTCCCAGCCAGCCGCCCATTCGTTAGTCCTTCTGTGCAGATAATGCTGCTGCCGCCACAACAGCCTCCCCACAACATACCAATTCTGACCACAGTATTTAAGAAGGTTGCCACAGCGCCAAAGGTGGGACCAGCTTCTAGAGTGTTTCAGATCATCAGATGACTATCTCTTAATGCCCCCACTCCTCCTCCTCTTCCTCCTTCTGATAACATTTCATTGTGAGGGTCACTGGGTGGATGGAATGGGATCTTTTATATATGTAAAATAGTTAACTAGTCTTTTTATATCTTTTCTTTTTTTAATTCCTTTGCAAGTCTTAAAAGTTTTGCTCAGGCAAAACAGGAGAAAGGAGGTGATGGGGTTTTAATTTCCTTTTGCTCCCCTCCCCCCCATACTTCCTTTGGCTTCATCATGTTGGCACTGCCCATTTTCGGGCAGCCCCAGTTTAATGTTAATGGCTGACTGACAGCTCTGGGACCTCTTTGATCTTCATCGTGGTCTCTGTGCAGTCCCACGCATGGGTTTTCTGCCTGAAAACTAACCCGACCTCGGAGAATTCAAAGCTAACCTAGGCGCTTATTTTGGCACACATTCCCTCTCGGTCTGGGGAGGAGGCATCCACTGCGCATGCCTGGAGCGAGGGGAAGGCGCTCCACCCACCCAGTTTCTTCTTAACCGCTGTTTGGATTAGACCTACCTCGTTGCGTCTCCTCAACCTCCTTGCATTTTTCTTCAATTCTTCTCCAATGACCTCTTCTTCTTCATCATCTTCGACTGGTATCGTTATAAAAAAAAATACTATCTTCTTTACTTTTGCCCCTTCCCTCCCCCAGGCGTATGGAAGGGAAGGACCCCAAAACAACTTTTAAAAAGTGCGTCCGGTGTTTGGACCAAAATTCCCTCAACCAATGGACACTCTTTGAGCTTATTTTGTTTGGGGGAGGCCCACAGGATCGACACCTGTGCTCATTGTAGCCAGTTTGGAAAACAGGCCAAAAAGCATTGTGCTGCTCGACTCAAAAGCCATCTTCTGGAATCTTCGCTGTGGCCTGTAATGCCCCATGATTCTGGGTCTCATACTTCGCCACCTTCCCTCACTCCACAAAGGGACGTGGTTCGATCGGCAGCTTCCATGGCATCGGCTCCCAGTAAGCATAAGTCTGGAAAACATACCAAGAAATTTGACGACTCCAAGAAAAAACACCGATTGGAACGGTGTTTCTAAACGTCTTCCAAACGTCACTCAAATTTGACTCCGAAATCCACAACAAAGACTGACCGTAAGTCCTCGGATTTGAGACCCTCCGACCATACCATGGCATCGACCTCGCACTCGCCGGCTACATTTGCCTCGGCTACGGTATCGACAGCACCAACTGTTCCAGTGGAACTCTCAACTTCCACTGATGTCATAACCGACAAGGTCATCCATATCCAATCCCAGTCTCCATCTGTCCACGAATCCCTACCAGAAGACATTCTTGCTACTGAATCCTTGGAAGCATTGCCTCGACTTCGAGGTCAACGAGCTAACCTCCTTGGTGTTCACTCATTCTGGGAAGTGTCGGTGCCTTGCACCTTCAAGGATTCAGCTTTCTCTCCGCTATATCGAGAGTCCAACTCAAGCCCATGATAGTCGTCTTTCTAGATCCTCACTACATGGCCCACCAACACACAAAGATCTGTCCACACAAATCTATACTGACCCACGGTCTCCAAGCCGACGCAGGGATTGTTATTATTACTACAGTCCATCACGGTCCAGATCACCTCTGTTCCCACGTTGGTACCAGCACTATAGGTTTTCTAGATCACCATCCCATGACCTCCATTGACCTCAGTACCGTGAGGAACCCCACCAGCCTCGGTACAGTGAGGAAGTCTACCAACCTAGGTACCGTGAACCTCGGTACCATGAGGAAATTTACCACCCTCGATACCATGAAGGTTCATCTCCTCATCGACCCCGACATTACAGTCAGGATTCAAAACCACTATCACCGGCACCTTCAATGTCTGCTCTCTCAGTTCCATTGAAACAGCAGATGGACCAACCTGACCAACCTACCCTTCCGGGTAAGGCTATATAGCTGCCGACCAAGCCCTTACACGACCGCTCTATGACTCCCATGAATGTTCCTGAGGATTCTGAAGCAGAACACTCCGATTCATCTCAATCTGCAGCATCCACAACAGCATCACCTGTTTCCAATATTACGAAACCGGCCAATCTCTCACCATCCGAAGGATCCAAGGCCTACTTAGACCTGCTTACCAATACGGCAAATACTCTCAATATAAAACTCACTACTGATTTACCGAGAGTATCAGATGTGGTCCATGATCTAGTCCATTCGGACTTACCTGCAGGCTCCTTCCTCCCAGTGCTCCCTGTTCACCTGGAAGGCCTAAAAGAGGCTTGGGATAAGCCCACGTCAGTTCCACTTACATCTAAAAGGATCAAATCCTTATATAAAATTCATGCACTGGATTCTAAATTCTTATTTAATCATCCTGCTCCCAACTCCATGATTGTGTACTCCTCATCAGAGTCCAAACAAACACGTCATCCAGTCCCACCTGAGAAGGAGGGAAAGAAACTTGACACCTTAGGAAGAAAAATTTACTCCCTCTCTACTGCCACCTCTAAAATACATAATTATTTGGCATATTTTTCGGCCTACATCTTTAATTTGACATCCCAACTTACTACACTAGTTCCGTCTTTGCCTGACTCTGCACAGAAACAAGCATCACAACTCCTGCAAGAGCTTTCCAGAGTTAGCAAACAACAGATTAACTCAGTTCATCATGCTGTGGCTTGCTCATCCAGAACCATGACCACATCCATCATCTTGCGCCGCCATGCCTAGCTTCGATCCTCCTCACTGCAGCCAGACATCAAATTTAAAATTGAAGACCTACCCTTTGATGGTCAGGGCCTTTTTAATGCTACAACTGATGACCACCCGCTATGACAATAGAAAAAGAGCTAGGAGATTGGGAGTCAGTCAACAACAGAGTCTGGAATAACAACAACCTAATCGGCAGAGAGTCTGGAAACCATCCTATTATAAACGTCCCCACTCACCAAAACAGGCTGACTATTGGAAGCGCAAAGCTCCACCCACTAAGCAACCCTTCCATCAACGGCCTCGTACACAGACCACAAAGAAGGCGACTCCCACTTCAAAACAGTCTCTTTGACTTCCTCATACCATCTCCTCTTCAACCACAACATCTATCCAGCATCACAAGACTGCTTCCTTTTTACCCCATGTGGGAATCCGTAACATCAGATTCCTGGGTCCTGGCGATAATCCACAGGGGCTACACCATAGAGTTCGATTCACCCCTGAGGCTCCATCGATTCATACGTACTCCTCCATCCCTCCCACTTCAAAAAGAGATCTCCACCTTGCTGGACAAAGCAGCCATAGAACCAGTTCCTCCACAGTTCCATCACACAGGGTTCTATTCCCGTTATTTCCTAGTTCCAAAGATAGATGGAGGACAACGTCCAATCCTTGACCTTTGCAAGCTCAATCGCCATGTACAGTACAAAAAATTCCGCATGATTACCCTGCAGTCTGTTCTCCCGTTGATCCCAAAAGATGCTTGGATGGCGTTGATAGACCTTCAAGACTCCTACTTCCACCTTACCATCAACCATCACCACAGAAGATTCTTGAGGTTTGCCATCGGGGACCAACACTACCAATTCCGCTCCCTTCCCTTCAGTCTATCAACCACACCAAGAGTCTTCACAAAGTGTATGGCGATGGTGGGGGTGACGCTTTGCCTACAAAAAAAAAAACCTCCATATATCCTTACATCATTTAGCCGACAGACTTTGCTCCTGTGGAGCAAATACCCCTGACTCAATCCAGCATATATTGCTTGATTGTTCTTTATACCATAACCTCCGTAAAGATTTATTTGGCAAGCTTTCTTTTTCTCCAGATTTGTCTATACTGCCACCCTGTTATTATTTATTGAGTGATACTGAGGGGGTGGTTAGTGAGGCTGTGGCAAAATTTCTGGCTGACATCCTTAAATTTAATTCTGACCATGTTTGAATGCATCTGTAAGCTCGGTTTTATCTTGATTTTATCTCCAATGTTTAAATTTTTATATTCTGTGTATTTTTATCTGATTCTATTATGCCATTAAAGGTTTGGTATGGTATGGTCCTTACATAGACGACTGGCTCATTGTGGCCCAATCCAAAGAGCAACTTCAGAAAGACATCTCAACCACTCTGTCTCTCCTGTCTTCATTGGGTCTTCAGGTCAACTTGACAAAGTCCAACCTGATCCCAACACAGGACATTCAATTCATAGGTGCATGCCTATCCACGGTATCCCACAAGGGCTACCTCCCTGCAGACAGGGCCCACTGCATTCAGTCTCTGGCCGTTACCATCATATCACATCCTACCCAAACAGCCTTCATTTTTCAGCACACGCTGGGACTTATGGCTGCCACAACCTCTGTCCTGTGCTTTGCGAGACTCCACATAAAACCTCTACAATTATGGTTTGTACGGACGTTCCGCCTGCACCAACACCACCAAATGACTTTACTCACCGTTCCACACCACATTCTTTCATCTCTCAAATGGTGTAAAATGAAACATCTTCTGGTGGGAATGCCATTCCTAAGATCACCCCCGTCGGCCATTGTCATGACTGATGCCTCGAGGTGGGGTTGGGGAGCCCACTTCGGAACCCTAACGGTACAAGGGCAGTGGACAGACTACGAGAAATCTCTACATATCAACTGCCTAGAACTCTTGGCGGTCCACAGAGCAGTCAAGTCATTTCTACCGTCCCTTCACGGTCTGCACATCCAGGTCACCTCAGACAACATGGCAACCATGTTTTATATCAATCGTCAGGGAGGCACTGCCTCTGTCCAACTTTGCAGATAGTCCTTATCCTTCTGGCATTGGAGCATTGCTCACAACATATTCCTCACAGCTGTACACCTGCTGGGAATCCAGATTGTTCAAGCGGATGCACTAAGTCGTCACCTTGTGAATAACCACGAATGGACCCTCAACCGCAATTATCTTCTGACAGTCTTCAGGACATTCAGGGTTCCAACCATAGATGTCTTTGCCTCTCCTGACAACGTTCAATGCCCACGTTTTTACACTCGGGGCCCTCCATCCACACAATCTGCGGAAGATGACTTCCTCCACTCGTGGTCAGGATCACTCCACTACCTATTCCCTCCGATCCCACTGATAACGAGAACTCTTCAGAAAATCAAACTGGATCGAACCAACTGCATCCTCATCACTCCCTGGTGGCCCCGCCAACCATGGTTCACCACCTTTCTTCTTCTGTCAAACAATGTGTTTCATTGCTTTCCCCAAGTTTGGGATTTAATCTCTCAACAGGACAGCAAAGTCCTGCACCACGACCCAGGACTTCTATGATTGACTGCCTGGAAAATCAGTTTTTAGACTTCTCACCAGAAGTCCGATGTGTCCTCCTCAATGCCAGAAAGCCCTCTACTAGAAAATCCTATTCACAAAAGTGGAAGCACTTTTCGTCATAAGCTGCTTAACACAACTTTCTTCCTGAATCGTCCTCTATGGCCCAAATTCTGTCATACACCTTGTCTCTATCCAACTCCGGGCTGGCCTACTCTTCTCTAAAGGTCCACTTGGCCGCTATTTCAGCCATTCATCCACACGTTGAAGGACACACTGTCTTCTCTCACTCCACTACAAAAGCCTTCCTAAAGGGCATTCTGCATCTTCACCCTACCATTCACCAACTGCAACCCACATGGAGTTTATCTCTTGTCCTAAGCCAGTTGATGAAACCCCCATTTGAGCCGATGGCATCCATTCCACTGCATCTATTGTCTTGGAAGACGGCGTTGCTGGTGGCACTCACATCTGGCAGGAGAGCCAGTGACATTTGTGCTTTTCGGACGGACCCCCCATACACTATCTTCCACCATGACAGAGTGATGCTACGCCCTGACCCTACTTTCCTGCCAAAAGCAGTTTCACCTTAACACCTGAGGAAGTCGACCACACTGCCTTCCTTTTTTCAAAAACCCAGTGATGTCGGACAATGGACCCTACATAACCTTGATGTACGTAGGGCCCTTACGTTCTACATTGACAGGACTCGTCCCTTCCGCAAGGACTGTAGACTTTTTGTAGCCTATGGAACACATAAACAGGGCTACAAAATCTCAACCCAGAGATTTTCAAAGTGGGTTGTGGCTGCAATTGTTTTATGTTACCAACGGGCTAAACAACCCGTACCTGAACACTGGTGAGCTCATTCCACCTGAGCCGTATCCACATCATCAGCCTTCTGTAAAGGTGTACCGATGGAGGACATCTGTGCCGCTGCGGTCTGGTCTTCTCCATCCACGTTTGCCACGCACTACGCCCTAGACGTTCGTGCATGGCATGACGTATCCTTTGGGCAGGCTGTGCTTCACTCCATTTTTGACTGATGCCTCCAGCTCCATGCCCTGTAAGTACAATATTTCATATCATTGTATGCATTCTTAACATGTGTTCTTTTATTACAGAACCTGCACCCACCTACCATGCACTCCAGCTTACCAGTCACCCATGTGTGGGACTGCACAGAGACCACGATGAAGATAAACAGGTTGCTTACCTGTAACTGATGATCTTCGAGTGGTCATCTGTGCAGTCACACACGCCCGCCCAGCCTTCCCCGCTACTCATTTATTCTTCTTTCTACCTAAATTTTTTCTCTATACAGTGGTTAGAAGAAACTGGGTGGGTGGAGTGCCTTCCCCTCACTCCAGGCATGTGCAGTGGATGCCTGCTCCCCAGATCAAGAGGGAATGCGTGCCAAAATAAACGCCTAAGTTAGCTTTGAATTCTCCGAGGTCGGTTTCGTTTCCAGGCGGAAAACTCATGTGTGTGACTGCACAGATGACCACTCGAAGATCATCAGTTGCAGGTAAGCAACCTGTTTTTCCCTTTTCAGTCTCTGTAGAGCATTCATTTGCACAGAGCTGTAGCCAACCTAATGATTATTCCTAAAGCCTTCTTTTCTATAGGTCTGTCTATTCAGTGGGACTCTAGCAAGTAGCAGATGCTTGGTCCTATTGACATGTGTCCAGTGACCTTATATTTGTCAGCAGATCCTATGTAAACTTTCCATATTGAGGAGAGACCCGCTGCCCTGGGAGGCTCTCTTATTAAGATGGGGAATATTTTGTGACAGCATTGTCATTCCCCAGCTTCCCAAGAGGGACCTGACCACAGACATACATTTATTTAATCCTTTCCATGTCAATAGCATCCTGAGGCATGGTTGCCTAGGCAACTGTGGCCAGCCAAGTACGTCAGAGCATCTTACAAAGTGAAAGAGCACAACTATGGGAAGTCCAGCTTTCCTGCACAAAACCCCCGGAATGGGGATGCCTTGGTTATTGGGGAGGGGAGGGGAAATGGGGTTTTTCAGGTAAGGGAATCTATTCTCAGAGGCTGGATGTAGCTATAATTTCTGCTATCCTGTAAACATTTTAAAATCATTAGAATACTGTATTTTCCACTATGACAGGATGGTCTAATAAACCAATGTGGCAAGACTACTGGACTTAATTTAATGGTACTATATATTAATGCTCCTTTTTATTTCGCACTAAAGGCAGGGAGATTACAGCCTTCTCCCAGGTGCATAGTTCTATAAAGGTGGTGGAAAGGTTTCTAACTGTATTATCCAATGTATCCAAACTGCATTGAAATCAACAATCCCAGGTTGGTGAGGATGGAGAGAACATTCATTTTTACCTTGTGGAAGCATAGTGCTGTAGGGGTCACTGTTGTATACAGTCTGTTTTCTATTTGTTAATAAAAATCTACAGCATCATTGCATAATTCTTGATGTTAATAAATTTGAATAATCGGGTTTCCTACATTTTGGTTTGGCTGTCTTGTTTATTGTGCAGTTAGCAGATAAAACTGTAATCCCCACTGAAAGAAGTCTAAAGAGCCAGAGTTTTGTGGAAGTGATCTCTACCTGTCTTTGCAGCAAAGAGCAGAATGAGAATAAGAAATAAGGTTCTTTGAAAGAGACAGTCTCTTGTTGTAGCTACTCACAAAGAGAAGAAGTGGTTAGGGCTGGTCATCCTGTAATAGACAAGACAGTCCTTGAATCATACCAGCAATGGTCATTCAGCTATTAAGACAGCTTTCCTACATTGATACTAGAACAAAGTTTGAGTCCTGTGGCACCTTTGAGTTTAATTCTGAGAAGCTTTTATGTGCATGCACACTTCATCAGCTATAAAGACACTCTGCTTCTGCTAGGACAGCAAGGAAACACAACTATATCAACATGTCTCATATGGACAGGTAGGTTGGCTGGCTTCTCATCATGAAACACCACTTCCTCAATGAAGGAAATTTATTACTTTCCTTGAGAGATCTCCCACACTCTGTTAGTGTGCTAAAGTATGTGAAGTGGATATGTGCTCAAATAACATAGAACTACTTAAGGGACTCGAAGATCACCACATGCAGGCTCTTTTGCAGGGTCTTCCATATACGGAGTATCACAAATCAGTCTGTGTTACACATGGACTTTATTATATCAAAAGCAGAACAAAGAAGCCAACAAGACATGATATAAGATACAGGGAATGGTTTTGTATAAGAGAGATTTCACTGAGGCTGGGGATTAAAAATAAAACTTCTTTCACATGTTTAGTCAAGGCATTGTTTAGGAACAAATTGATTCTTTGTACTTGCAATTGTTGTTCAGATGCTAATGCAGGATTTTGAAACAGATAATCCATAGAAACGTTCTCCTCAACTAAATTTACTGATGAACAATTTATTGCTATAGTTCTTGGACCTATCAAACGAAAGAGGGATCACAGTATAATAACCAACATTATTAGTGGAGAGGCTATACCAAAGCTTAATGTTTTGACTTGAGTTCCTGTTTACCTCCTGGATTGGTGCCTCATTTAGAAAGTATTTTGGAATTCCATAAAGGTTTGGTTTGCATATTATGGAGATTTGTGCTTGAAGAAGATTTGGAACACCAGCTGTTCAAAGATCCAGATGCTACGTCCCACAAGAATTGATTTAGCATGAATCTTCTGGGACAGAGAATTTATGAAGAGGAGTACCCTGTGGGAACCCTCATCAATTTATTTCTCTTTATAGAGATTTTTTGAGAGACTGCTCCATACTTTGAAAGAAGTTAAAAGACTGCAGCACATGCTGATAGATTTTGCTTGTATTTTTGAACTTCTGCTGAGTTTGTAAATTGTCTGAGAGCTAATTTACCATATATTATTTAAATAACAATAGATATATAATGTAGTTATAGTTCTTGGACCAACAGATGCACTAACCTTAGATTATTTCTCCTCTTCTGTTAGCCCCTCATCCATTTAATACGTTATTGTCAACTACCAATTTCAGCTGACTCTCTGCAATTTTTTTTCACCTCTGGAACATGAAATGCACATACAGAAGAATGCTCTGGAGAACCCAGAAGTGTGTTTTCCTCACTCCTGAGTAACAGCTATTAGCCTGCCCACCCCCACCCCCGTGTCAGGAATAACAAAGAACAGAGAACATGATAGAAAGGACATCCCATCCTCCCCCTACAGGCCCTCTTTTTCATTCTGTTTCAACTCCCCCCCCCCCCTGCTTCCTATTTATCCACACCTTTTCCTGTTGCCTGTCTATTTTTTCCTTCTCCTATTCCCCCACCCCCACTGTCCACTCTGCCTTTAGTTTTGCTTCCTTCACTCCCCCCACAGTTGTCCCTGTCCTCTCCTGGCTCTTCCCTTCCCCAAAGCCCCTCTCTTCTCCAGTCCCTGAGTCCAGGTTCTAGCTCCCTTTACATCCAAATGGGATTAAATAAACACAAAATCATTTTGGAAATTCTGAGCTCTCTCAAGACTATCTTGTGAGATTTTGGCTGCCATACTGGATCTCCCATTTGAATTCCATTTTCAGTAGTTTGCATAAAAGGAACAACCAAGCAGTGCAAAAGCGCCCCTCTGTGGAGGGAATCATGGATGGCTGACAGTTTCAATCTTACTGGGCTAATATTAGCAATTAAGTGCTGGTACTCCACCTTCTCAGTCAGCTAAACAGGACCAACTCTCCTGGCTTCTCCTACAGTACCAATAGATATTATGCTTGATCTTTGGATTTTGTTCTGCTATCCCAGCAGTTAGACACTGTCTCAAATGAGACTTCACTAAAGTCCTGTCCTGACTAGAAATACCCCCATTCAGTTAGCTGTGGATTATCATTTTCTTTCTTGGCAAATCAGTGGTTGGAATTGATTGATCTAATTGTTGAAATGTTTATCATAAATTATGAAATGCCATTTTGTTACTGTGCTTCGGCTAATGCAATCAAAAGTGGCAGCTTCCTTCAAAAGCAGGATCATATTGCTGATGTGTTCAATGCAAACACTAAAAAACTGATATAAAGGAAAAAATGAACTGCAAATCTATTTACCTTCTTATTAAAGAAGGACATGGAAATGGATTTATTTATTTTATTTATCAGATTTATATCCCGCCCTCCCCCGACAGGCTCAGGGCAGCTAACAACAGTTTAAAAACATTAGCAGTTTACAAACATATTAAAATTAGATCTATAACAACATTTCCATATATATTAAAAATCCGAGATGGCAAGCTTCTGTTTCCCATTATATTAATTCAGTGAGATTGTCGATGCTGAAGGTAATAGCCACTTCCCTCTAACCATTAAAGGCGAGTTTGAAAAGTTCAGTCTTACAGGCCCTGTGGAACTGTGGCAGGTCCCACAGGGCCCTGATATTTTCAGGGAGGGCATTCCACAACGTGGGGGCTGTTACCAAGAACACTCTGGCTCTAATTCTGGTCAATTGAGCTTTTCTCGGTCCAGGGATCTTGAGGAGATTTTGAGACCCTGAACGTAATGATCTCTGGGGTACGTATGGGGAAAGGCAGTCCCGAAGGTAGACAGGTCCCAGGCCATATAGAGCTTTAAAGGTTATAACCAGCACCTTGAAGCGAATCCGGAACGCCACAGGCAACCAATGTAACGCTTTCAGCACAGGTTGAATGTGCTCCTGTACAGGTAGCCCCATTAACGACCTGGCTGCTGCGTTTTGCACCAGTTGCAGCCTCCAAAGTTGAGTCAAGGACAGGCCCATGTAGAGGGCGTTACAGTAGTCTATTCTTGAGGTGATCGTTGCATGGATCACTGTTGCCAAGTCGTTGCGCTCCAGGTATGAAACCAACTGCCTTATCCGCCTAAGATGGTACAATGCGGATTTGGCAGTGGCTGCTACCTGGGCCTCCATTGTCAGCGAAGGCTCCAGCAGCACCCCCAAGCTCTTGACCTTCGATGCTGGCGCTAATAGCATCCCATCAAAGGCCGGCAAGTGGATTTCCCTACCCAGGCCACTGCAACTCAGGCACAGGACCTCTGTCTTTGCTGGGTTCAATTTCTGTCGACTCTGCCTGAGCCATTTTACTACAGCTTGCAATGCCAGGTCCAGATCTTCCAGGGCACAGCTGGACTGGCCCCCCCAAAATAGATAGAGCTGGGTGTCATCCGCATACTGGTGACAACCCAGCCCATATCTCCGGACAATCTGGACAAGGGGGCACATGTAGATGTTAAACAACATCGGGGAGAGGACTGCCCCCTGAGGAACCCCACATACAAGAGGATGCCTCTGGGACAACAGCTCTCCAATAGCCACCCTTTGTCCCCGACCTTGGAGAAAGGAGGTAAGCCATTGAAGGGCAGACCCCTGAATCCCTAAGTCAGCAAGGCAGCAGGACAGAAGCTGGTGGTTGACTGTCAAACGCAGCCGACAGATCTAACAACAGCATTGCCAAGCCGCCCCAACCCAGATGTCTCGAGATCATCCATGAGGGCGACCAGTACCGACTCCGTCCCATGGCCTGGCCAGAAGCTGGACTGAGATGGGTCTAAGCTGGAAGTGTCATCCAAGAATCCCTGTAACTGTACTGCCACTGCCCTCTCAATGACTTTACCCAGAAAGGGCAAGTTTGACACCGGCTGGTAGTTTGCCAATATGGCTGGGTCCGAAGATGGTTTTTTGAGGAGTGGGTGTACCACTGCCTCCTTAAGGGGCCTGGGAAAGGTTCCTTCAGTCAGGGACCTGTTGATAATCATCTGTAAAGGGGCTCACAATTCTATCTGGCAAGCACGTATCAACCAGGATGGACATGGGTCCAGGTCGCAGGTAGTGGGACGTACAGTACAAAGGACCTTGCCAACTTCCTCCAAGCTGAGTGGAGTGAAATGGTCCAGGATCAAATCAGAAGACACACTTGGGGCCTCAAGTTCACTCACTGTGTCAAGATTGGTGGGGAGATCATGGCGGAGCAGCAGGGCCTTATCTGCGAAAAATTCTGCAAAAGCCTCACAGCCAATTTTCTAAATAATTGGGCCGGGCGATAATTCGCAGATGCAATCTAGGTTGCAAAGTAAGCCCTCTTTGCAGCCTTAACTGCCATTTCATAGGACTTCATAAACAGCCTATGAGATGTTCTTGTTGCTTCGTTGCGGGTGCGCCACCATCACCTCTCTAGCCGTCTTAGCTGTCATTTCATCAGCTGCAACTCCGGGGTGAACCATGGTGCAAGCCATGAATGGTAATGAAGAGGGCGCCGGGGAGCGATCTTGTCAATGGCTGCGGGGAGTTGTTGATGCCGCATCTCTGCTAATTCATCCAGTGAGTCGCCAGGGGTCCAAGGATCCCACAGAGCCATTTGAAGCTGCTTAGGGTCCATCTGGCTTCACAGGCAAGCCAAAATATGCTCTCTGCCTAAACAGGGTTGTGGCAGCACAGCCATACGGGCCTTCAGAGCATAGTGGTCCGACTATGGCACTGCCTCGACAGTAATCTGGTCCACCGTAACTCCCGCCGCAAAGATCAAATCCAGTGTGTGCCCAGCCTGATGGGTGGTAATTGTTACATATTGGGAGAGTCCCAGTGTCGCCATGGATGACAACAGAGCCGTTACCTGTAAGGAGTTCGTGTCATTGGCATGGACATTGAAGTCACCCAGGACTAAAAGCAATGGATACTCCAATGCCCAGCCTGCTACAGCCTCCATCAGGGATGGTAAGGCACTGGCTGGTGCAGTAGGCGGATGGTACACTAGCCAGATAGCCAGCCTCTCCCCCACATCCCATACCAAGCCAGCACACTCTATGCCAGTAATCATTGGGGACGGGAGCGCCCGGAAGGAGTAAGTCTCCCGTATAAGTAGTGCCACCCCTCCCCCACACCCACTAGTCCGTGACTGGTTTAGGACTGAGTACCCAGGTGGAGCCATTTGAGAGAGAGCTACCATCTCTCCATTTCACACCCAGAGTCACGCAAGCCAGGTCCATTGCCTGCTCCTGCAGGAAGTCTCATAGGACTGCAGTTTTATTATTAATGGACCTGGCATTGCCCAACACCAGGGACAGAGGTGAATAATTTCTCTTTGCCCTACTACTTGCTTCCATCAGGATGGGACATAGACTGGAAGGAGAGCGAGCATTCCCATATCTCAGTCTACTTCCCTTTAGTTTTTGCCTATTCCCACCGCTATACTTTCCCCACCCCAGGAGCACTGGGATCCCCTGACCGGACATCAGCATTAGGTGGTCTTTGCCTCAGCCACAGACCAATCACACTGTGATAATGCCCGCTTACACCTATCATGTGCTTCCTAATCTTATATTTATACCTTATATCTACTCCTAACCTATCTAGCCTAATTTAATAAAAAGCAACCTGATTTGGTCCCTACCACTAATTAATTAAACTAATCTCAATTTGGATAATCACAATCTCCCTAAATTATACCAAGATCGTAGCACCAAATTAATATGTGGTTTAAATTGTTAATTTTAACTGTCAGTTTTAAATGTAATAGTATATTTAATTAAGAAATATAATTATGATGTAATTGGGGTATTTTATTATTATATCATTGTAATATTTGTGTTTTATGCTATGTAAGCTGCCCTGAGCCTGCTTCGGCGGGGAGGGCGGGATATAAATTAAAAATCATTATTATTATTAATTACTTGTCAATTAGCAGCTATTACAAGGTACCAACTACACTTATAGTCAAGTTTATTGTTACAGTCAGTGACCAGCTTGTACAATCGAATCACATAAAACTTTTTGCATCAAAAACAGAATAAAACCAACAGTAGCATTCATAAAATTGGGTGCCTATGACTATTACAAAGAAATCGGATAAAAACATCCATAAAATTCATTTAAAATTTGGATGAAAGGTTAACAGTCAAATCAAGTTTAAAACAGTCATAGACCAGTCAAATTAGATACAAATAACTTAATAAAATACAATCAGGTAAAACAATAATCAGAATAAAACATACACAGTATGATATAATTTCCCTCCAGAACAGTAGTTAGGTTCCATAGCCAAGGCATTCAGTTGGATATTTCCCTTAGGAATTGCTTCCGGAGACTCATAGCTCGCGAAGCAAATTTTGCCACACATAAAGTGGTTCTTTTATTCCTATCCGCCAATAATTTGTCTAGCTGATGTCTAACATTTCTCCCAGGGACACTGGAACAGATCGGGAGTATATAGTCGGCCCTAATACACTGATATAATTTACATTGGAATAATACATGTTCCCTGTCTTCCGGTTTCTTGTCCCCACAAATACACAATCTCTCCTCATATGGTTGTCCTGTGTATCTGCCTTCCATAATGGCTGACGGTAACATATCAAGTCTGAGAAGGGTAAATGCTCTCCTATACTCAACTTTGTCAAGATTAAGCAGGTATGGCATTAGTGTTATTTTATGTAGTTCCTCTATTCCTGGTAAATAACCTTTAAACTGATTCAAATCATGCTGTCTTTCGACATCCAAGATTCTCTGTTTAAGAAAAGGTTTAACCAGATTGTACTCCATGTTGAGCAAATATTGTTTAGATAGTCCATAATAACCCAACTTGGACTCCGTTTCTCTAATCCACGGTGGCACAAACGAGTCTCTTGCTATCAGCCTCGCCAAACTGGTGGGCTGAAACTACACTTATAAGAAGTTAGATTCTCCTAAATCGACATTAATCTAACTAATAATTAGATAACAATCCAATTACTTAAAACAATTTCCAATAATTAATTTTGCAGAAGAATTAATAAAAGTTGATTAGCAGC
The DNA here is from genome assembly GCF_032191835.1 of Heteronotia binoei. NCBI lineage: Eukaryota > Metazoa > Chordata > Lepidosauria > Squamata > Gekkonidae > Heteronotia > Heteronotia binoei. The sequence continues at coordinate 94,959,997 of NC_083224.1, forward strand.
AGTAAATTTAAAAGAATAGAGAGAAGGTGCTGGGCAATGCAGTATTGAGAATTCAGTGCAAAAATTGCAACAGCAGCTGTTAATGCAATGTAAAGTGCAAGATGTAAATTGCAAAGTGAAAAAGTGCATGTGCAGTCTCAGCTGGGAAGGATTAGTTGTCCCAGTTATCATTTGTAACTTCAGGCTCCGATGTTTGTCCAGTTTAGACTTATAGTAGAGCTCAGTCCAGTTCTTATGTACACAGCATAATGCTAGTTTGTTCGCCAATGGTTTTGTTCTTTCCTGGCTTCTCAGTTGTAGCAGTGGGAGCTATAGAGAGGCAGGCAAGGAGCGGAGGTAAACAAAAGCCAGCATCTTCAATATCAGGATGTCAGTATTCAAGTCCTTGATCTGATTACTTTAATAGATCATAATCAGAAATGACAAATGATGCAAAAGGTGAGACTCAAGTTCATCATGGAGAGGTACTAACACTGTTGATTCACTAACACAGTAGATTCTGCAATCACACTTCCTCAGCCTAGAGCAGACTTCTGTAAACATATTTAATATCTTACAAAAGTGTACCTTTTTTTCAATGGAAGTGCTTCATGCTGAATATTTGCTTTGCCTTAACCCTTTTCATTGGCCAGCCATTTTCTGCAAGCATAAAGAATAATGGTTTCATGTGAACATTCTGGTTGTTAGAAGATCTTTGGCAAGCCAGTTGAACTCCTTTATGAGGCTTCCCCAAAAATTACCACCATAAATTGGAGATACGGGGGAGGGGGAGCTGACGTATAGGACCCTTTTCAAAGTATTTTTTTCCCATCTTTTACTATTATTCATGCTGAAAAGTTTGTTCTTCATGCAACCAAGAATATTTGTCCTAGGAGCTTGAAATTTGGCACAAAGAATCTACTATGGTAGGTAGTACAATAATGCCAACCTAGCAAAATCTGCGGAGAGTGGCTGAGTTGTAAGAGTTTGAAATTTTTGCTTCAGTATTTCCATGTTTATAGTGGATTTTTTTGTCCACACAAACCACAATTTCTCCTTTCTGTTTTAGATTTAATTTTTTAAAATCAAGCATACAGCTCTAAATCATGTGCCTGGTGGAAATGCCAGGTTTATGCCTATTTTAATCAGTGAGAACTAAGGGGGCCTATAGATTTCTAACAGCAGACTGTATGAGCAGTACTGGGTTGGTAGAGAGCTAGACATGTGTAATAAACTCTTCCTCTGTTAATGTGGAACCCTTTGCTAGGAAAGAGTAAAGGGAAATTATGCAAATCTTATCTTAGCTCAGGGGTGGCCAAACTTGCTTAACATAAGAACCATATAGAATAAATCTTAGATGTTTGAGAGCAGCAAAACCTGAATGCCAGATGTTGGAGAGCTGCAAGACAGAAAGGAAGGCAGGCAGGCAGGCAAATAGATGGGGGAGGAAGAGAGAAGTGAAAAGCAACTTTAACTTAAATGCATTCTTCAAGCTGGCAGCTGGATTCACTTGGAGAAGTGATTTAAAGAAACAAATGCCATCTCCAAGCCAGTGGACAGGACAGTGGGGGCTTCAAGAGCCACACAATATGTGTGAAACAGCCACATGTGGCTCCTGAGCCGCAGTTTGGCCACCCCTGTCTTAGCTGCTCAGAGTCCATTTCTGTTAATATGTGGGGATGTTTTTGCTTATGGTGAACTCACTCTCTTCCCTTCCTCATACATAGGATTTTCCCTCTGTTTTTTCTTTCTTCCTTTCTGGCTGAGTGGCCTCTTTTATCTATTTTCTTCTTATTTGTTTATGGCTGTCCCACCCTGTCATATTATTATATTTTAATGCTGGCTCAGCCCAGGGACTTGAGGAAAGAGAGAGACCACCTTGTTAACGTATACTTCTGAAAATGGCACACAAGAGGCTTTTAAAAGTTCAAAAATAAAGTATTCAAAGTAGAGGGAAAGGTCAGGTGAAATCAGGGGTCAAATATCTGACAGTGGATCAATAATAATTCTTTAGTAACTTAGTAATTTCATAAACTCCAGTTAATATGTTTCCAGCAAGTAAGAGTTTTAAGCTTTTCACAAAGTCTTAGTACCTTTGAGATGAGAGGCTTGTCAGTGGTTCATGTGCAGAGTGCAAAACAGAGAACTGCCACAAGGTAGACGCTAGGAAGAAAACTGAGCCTCACACCAGCACCTAGTATAAAAGTAATGTATTTACAACTATATACAAAACAACTTGGTGCGGTGAATAACATACAATAAACTGAGTGACAAAGTGCTACGCCTGGAACCTACTCTCAACAGAGAGAAATACTGTCTGGCACTGTAGTCCATATATACACAGCTTAGCCAATCACGGCAGTCCACACAATTGCTGACTTCAGCAGGTGCTTTCCCCTGGATACAGTCCAGCCTGAACCGGCTCACTCCCAAGGTTGATCTGACCTGACCTGTCAGATGCTGTCATTGTAGATCCACCTGCTGCTCCATGCTGCAATCATGCTATGGACGGAGGACTCTCACACTGACAAGGCTTTGGTTTCAGTGTCTACAAGACACTCCAGTATGTTCTTGAGTTTAACTGACTCTTCAGGTTTCAGAAGGCTGGGATAAACTACCAAGTACCCGCATTCTTTCTCTAAACAAACCAGGGATCACTCCAGTCTTTAGAGTTATCTCTCTTTTCAACTGGGCAGGGAATTACTCCTCTAACCTAGAAGCTCTGGCCCAAAGGGGGCCTAAAGTGATCCTCCACTCCTTGCCAACCTTCCCAACCTTTAATCAGTGCTAACTGAATTCTCTTCAGCAGTCAGTTGCCGAGTTTTTCTTCTCAACTAACTCTAACCAATGAAATCTGTTTGAGCAGCCTGTCACTCAAAGACAGACTGGTTCTGTTAATCCTTCACAGTCTATCACATGTTCATACAGCACTTATGAGCTTTTAAAGCACAGTCTATCACAACAGTTGAGGGGGAGTATTTTTTTAATGAGTAAGTTTCAAGGAAAGTGACAAGAGGAAAATAGCAGTTTCCTCATGAAATTTTGCTTTGTGAGTCGACAAGCAGAACTTAAATATATTGGTTTTTTCCCTTCTTTTGTGTGTTATATGTATAAATCCCTCCCCCATTTTTCTCTCATGTATATTGTTGAAAGTTAATAGTTGATTGTGTAACTTTTTTTAAAAAAAAAGGAAATAAATTTAAAATAACTGTAGTTGTAAAGGGGAAAATGTGAATTTGTCTAAAGTTGAATAAGTAGGGATTTTTGTTGATTTTAAATTAGGTTTAAGTTGTTCCTTCGTTGCTGTTCTGTGATGATTTTGTAGAAACTTTGACCAATTTTGCACTAAGCTTGTTCCAGGTAGAGAGCCCTTTTGCTCCTGAGGCTTCTCTCCATTTTCGCACAAGTTGCCCCGGAGCTGTGAGTTGGCCCACCACTTTTCCGCAGTAAGCAAGATCCTCTGACAAGTGGTTTCTAATTGCTGCGGAAAAGCAGTGAACCAACTTGCAGCTCTGGGGCAAGTTGTGTGAAAACGGAGAGAAGCCGTGGGAACAAAAGGGCTCTCCACCCGGAAGAAGCCCTAGTGCAAAATCGGTCCCTGATCTTTTATTTGATACAGTCAGAACACAGAATTGTCCAAGCTGGATCAGATAAAGGACCATCTAGTCCAGCATCCTGTTTCCCACAGTGACCACCCAGAGGTCACTGGGAAGCCCACAAGAAAGGCAAAGATGAACATCTTCCCACACTGTTAACTCCACCCACAACAACTGTTATTAGGGGTTAAATTGCCTTTAAACATGAGGGTTTAATTTGACCATCATTGCCAAGAGATATTGATGGCCTTATCCATTATCAGGTCCTTCTTAAAACTCATCTGTGCTAACAGCCATCAGTACACATTGGGGCAATCAATAACATAAATTAGTGTGTGCTGGGTAAAGAATTACATCCTATTGTCTGTCACAAATCTTTTCCCCAGCAACTTCACCAGGTGATCCCAAGTGATGTAGTATTATGGCAGGGGGGACTAGTTAATACCATAAATTTTATAAACCATAATTTTTAATAAACAAAAAACATCCAAAACTTTTTTGTATTGCCTTCTAACAAAAGTTTTTATTTCTTGATAGTTTTGTTACCCATTTCTGTTCTACTGAACTGATGAGAACAAAAAAATTAAAAGATGCATATTGCAAGTCTCACTTGATCATCTATCTGAATTCCTGAGCAGACAAAATCCCAGATTTTTGTCACTATTCGTGATAATCACAATCAAAATATTCTGAAAATATTTATGTTCATGTTTAGAAAAAAGCAAAAGCAAGGAGAGCTGCTAATAATTGTTATTTCATAGCAGTCAATGTAGTATAGCCAGGAGATCCAAAGACTGTCTGGCAGCCTGAAACTCTAGCTCTTTTTGTGGCAAGCTAGGTTTGGGTTTTTTAGGGCCAAGAGAACTGTGACTGACTCAAGGCCAGCCAGCTAGCTTCATTTGGAGGAGTGGGGAATCGAACCCAGATTTCCAGATTATGGTCCACTGCTCTTAACCAATACTCTCAACAGAGCTACTATTCAGGACTTAATGAAGAAAAAGAAGAGCAGAGGCTGGATGGCTACCTGTTGTGTACTCCTGTACTGAGCTATATTCTCATATATATGACTGTATTTATAGCAAACACACCTGTTGGTCCCACGTTGCATGAGAAGATCTCAGAACCTTTTCTGCCACTGGTGTTTTTCTCAAGGAAAACCCATTTTCAAGGAGCTCATGGTTGCTCAGAACACAGTTTGAAAACCAGTGTTCTGTTTCTAACGAACTAACTACTGAAGAGGCATGCCTCAGTGGTAAAACGTTTGTTTTGCACACAGATAGTCCCAGTTTCAATCCCCAGCATCTTCAGATAAAGCGATTAGGTAGCGGGTGATGTGAAAGACCTCTGCAAGAAGAGGAAGAGATTGGATTTATACCCTGCCCTTCACTCAGAGTGCCTTACAATCTCCTTCCCTTCTTCTCCCCACATTGGGCATCCTGTGAGGTAGATAGGGCTGAGAGAGCTCAGAGATAACTGCTCTTGAGAGAATAGCTCTGAGGAAATTGTGACTGACCCAAGGTTACCCAGCAGCTGTATGTGGAAGAGTAGAGAATCAAACTTGGTTCTCCAGATTACAGTCCACCACTCTTAACTATTACACCAACCTGACTGTGCAGAATCAGACTAGTGGTCCATCTAGTACAGCATCCTGCTTCATGTAGGAGAGCCTCCTAGCACTGATGCCTCCTAGCACTGCTATTCAGAGGTCTGAATGTGTCGATTCCCTTTAGTAACAATACCTAGTAGCAGCTATAGACCTCGCTTTCATTAATCTGCCAAATCTTTTGAAGTCTTTTGGGGTTATCACTACATCCTCTGGGAGTGAATTCCATGATTTAATTCTTCATTGACAGTAATAGCACTTCCTTTCCCCTGTCCTAAATCTAGTGCTCATTGACTTCATTGGGTATCTCCAAGTTATAATATTATGAAAGAAGCTGAAAACATTCTCTCCACTTTCTCCAATTTATGCATAATTTTATAAACCTCTATCATGTCTTCCTTTAGACTTGGTCTAATCTAGTTTGAAGATTGCCATAGCATGGATTAGCTATTGGCAGAAACAGAAGCATCTTCCAAATTGAATAGAGCTGGGGGAAAGCATTTTAGCTACTTATTTACTTGTTTTTCTAACAGGGTTCCTGGATCTAAACAGGATCCACGAGCTTTTAACCAGTTTCTTCAATTAAAGTTGCACCCCATTAGTGGTAGGAAGAACTTCCCCATCCAGTATAGACACATTACCACCCAAAAATCTTACAAAGATCATCTGCTGGTGCTGCTAAAGTTGTCTCTGTCCCAAAGCTTGATTGATTAGGGCCATGGGCAGGTGTGTCATCCAAGTAAACAGATTTGTTCTGCCAGTATCTGCTCAGTTCCCCCACAAATACACACACACACAAAGGAAGGATCTAACACAGGTCTATAGCTGACTAAATGGCTGCTTATCTGCAGGTTTCTTTAATAAAGGTCTGATAATGCCTCTTTCTTGGCCCTCAGAAGGAAAACCTTCTGGTAAAGAAGTATTCACAATTTTTGGCATCAGAGGTCTCATTGCTTCACTACAAAGTGTTATATGCCACAAGGGCCATTAAGCTATACTACAGGTGATAGCTTTTTCACTCCCCAGGATCTTATCAACACCACACTGGGAAATTAAATGAAATTGATCCAAGCAATTGTGATTAGATATTGGTAGATGCCTGGCTGCTGATTAAATTAGTGTTTAATTTGGAGCAGATCTGAGATTTTTGTCAGAAAAGAATCCTGCAAAAATATCACCGATAAATGCCAATTCATTAACATTTGCAGAGTCACTCCAAGGGGTAATCAGTTGCTGAATTAATCTAAATATTTGTGCTGGATTCAATTCACCTGACACAATGGTAACAAAGAAGTAAAATTCCTGTGCCGTAAACCCCCAGATACACCCCATAGGCTTTGCAATGGGCTCAAAATAATATTTGTCAGATTCAGCCAGACTTTGCCACCACCATCAGTCTAAATGTCTGCCAGCCCTTTAAAATCACTCAGTGCTAAAGTGAAGTTAGGGGTCTATCCAAGGATGATAGAGGACATTCTACAAAAAATATACCTGTGCCTAGTTCCCCATGCAGTTCTCTGCTTCATAGTTGTTCCTAGCTTGCAGGCAAATATTACATACTCATTGGTTTCCAAGGATTAGAATCCAAAACTGGCACACTCCCAATTGCACTAGCAGTGCCAGCTTGGTGAAGGAGATATGTGCATGTGTGGTAGAACTTGTGCAATTAATTGTCTGGCTCCCTTATCCAGCAAATGTGATTTGCAGTGTGCCTGTCCTTTTCCTGCTTGTTCTCTTCCTCCCAGCCTACTGCTCTGTTCATCTTGAGTCCTTTCTCCTCCTTTGCTCGACCCCACTTCCCTCCTCTCTTTCCTCTATATCCATATGCAGTCAGGACAGGGTACAAGCCCTGACTTCTGAGCCTCTCATGGGCTTTGGGACAACACTGAGGAAGAGGAGGGCAGCATGGAAGCGCTAGGCACTAGCCATCTGCATTCCTTGTATGCTGTCATAGGATTGCCACAAGTTAGGATTACCAACAGTTTAGGTCAGGGGTGTTGAACTCTGGCATAAATGGAACTTTATTGGGCTGGCCCATGTGTGTCATAAAATGTAATGCCTGGTGGAGTTTTTTTTTACAGGGTAATTTGAGATGCGAGAGGCTTGAAGGCCCTTTGGAAATAATAGGAGCCAAGACTTGCATGGGCTCCATTGAAATGCATTGCAAAAAAAAAAAGTTGCAAAATAATGTAGAATAGATTTTCCATTAAGTGTTTCTAGGGCCAGATAAACTAGTCTGGGAATGGAAAATCCATTCTACATTTTCTTTACAACTTTTTTTTGTTGAAATGTATTTCAAAGGAACCCAGAGGAGCTCCTGCCATCAAGGAGCCGGGAAGTTTGGCAATCCCACCCTCTGCTTCCTGTGCTCAGTGGCAGCTCCAGCTTGAGCTTCAAAAGATAAGGGGGGGGGGAGAGCCATGGGATGGATTAAACCCTTGGGTGGGCTGTTTCAGGCATGCGAGCTGTAGGTTTGACACCCATGGCTTAGATGATTTTTAAATAAAAGAACTGATAAAATAATAGATAGGTCCCATCAGTGACTCTTAGCCAAGTGGAGTTTCGGTGTTATGAGTGACTGCCATTACAGCAGTAAGTGGGTCACTGAGAAGACGGTAGTCCAGGGGCAATATGGGCTTCACAGTGGCCCTGAGGGTGACACACAGCACCAGCAGAGCCCTGGAGAGCCAGCACAGTGGCAAGGTGTCACTGGAACAAAGCTTGGCTAAAGTTGGGCAGTTGAAACATATCACTAGAAAGGGCACTGCCTTTGGTTTTGAGTAGGGACAGTGGCACAGCTTGGGATGCTGTTATGTCACCCAGCCACATCTCTAGGGTTGCCAGGTCTGTGTTGGAAAATAACTGGAGGTTATTTTGGGCGTGATTTGAAGAGGGAGGACTATTTTTGTATGGATGTATTCTGCAAGTATTGTGAGTCATTTTAAGCATGTATTTTTATACTAGGCATTGTAAACAATTTTGATAATGATTTTGCAATACATGATATGTGATGCAGATGTTATATAATATGAAAGTATGAATGTGATAAAGAGTTTATATGAAATAGATATGGTAGGTGTTGAGGTTCATTAGTAATTGATGTTTGTGACAGCTGGAGGCTTTTTTCCCATATTCAACCCACCTGGAAGCTGGCAACCCTACACATCTCCTCTCCTTGCACTTGTGCTGGAAGGAGGATGACGACCCAGGGAGGGACACCAGGCAACCCAGAAGGGGACAGGAGGCAGAAGAAAAAGTAGTAGATGGAACAAAGACAGCCCCACAGAAGGTAAAGGCAAAGAAGCACTAGATGTTAGTATCTCCCCCCTCTCGGGCTCAGTGCCAGAAGTCCCCTGGAGCTGGTAGTTGATCCAGAAGAGTATCAGTACTAGTCAGGAATAGGAAGAGGTAATAGGAACGGTGTTAGGGTCAATGCAGATGACCCTGAGCACCCAGTAAGAGAAACAGTTAACTGACTCTTGGGTAGCTCTGTTATCTGAAGCAGCAGAGCAAAGTCTGAGTCCAGTGGCACCTTTAAGACCAACAAAGTTTTATTCAAGGTATTAGATTTTGTGTGTATGCACACTTCTTCAAATTTAAATCTAAAGAAGTATATGTGAACATAAAAGCTAATATCTTAAATAAAACCACTGAACTTAAAGGTGCCACTGAACTCAAACTTTGTTCTGGCTTTTGATAGTTTGTTATCCAATGGAGAGAGACGAATTCAAGATGCCTTTCTCATCAACACAGTTATATATATTTTTAGAAAAATCCCAGCTGCAAAACATCCATCACCACATATGTGCATGTTCACACACCCACAAAAAATCTATCATCATTTGGTGGCTGACTGGCTGGTTGAGCTTCCTAACTACTACTTTCCTTCCTGCAATATTTATGCTGTGTTCATCATTTATGCTACAACATAATCAATGTGATTGCTAAATGGAGGCTTTAACTGTAGCTAATGGGGTTGTTCTATTTGTGGTGCATGTTGTTATTTCTCAATTGATCCTCAGATGAATGGGGGTTTCAGCACAGGGGTCATGGCATGCCTTCTGTTTTGTGTGCTGGAGGGTTCTTTGCAGAACATCTGGCAATTGTGTACAGATGGGTGCTGATTCTGATTCCTACTGGTAAGCCTGAATCCTCAATTTGGTAGAAATCAGAAAAAGGAGTTTCTACCAGCCTCCTCTACCAGACTTTAATTTAGAATCTTACAGTGGTCAAAGAACCAGGGCATATTAAACTTTCCTGGCAAGGAAATCTAGATAAGCAAGTACTTATTTGCTTTTTGGAACTGTTCTTTCTGGGCTATGGGTTTTTTTCCCCTTAAGTTGAATACTACTTTGGAAGATATAAGGGGTACCTTATACCCCTTTTAAAGTACCTAGAGCTCTGTTAACTTCCTGGCTACCAGCCCTTTCCTATACAGGTAAGAATATGTGATTATTTTGTAGAAGTATATTTATCTGTGTTTGTTATAACTGCAACAAATACTCTTAAAATGCCCTGTTACAATATAATGTTAAATATATCTTTGAGCTTTGCAATGAATTTTGCCTGTCATTCCCACCTAACTGAAACCTGAAATAGAGCCACTGGTTGGCAGATCACCCTCTCCCTCCTCAACAGCAAGCCCTGGCCCTGCTGATCCCTTTGCCTTTCTAAGCCCTTCCCATGTCTCCCATTCCTAAGTCTTCTGGATAATTAAGTTTTTAGCCAGGTCTTCCTGTCCCACTGTCAGTTCTTCTAAAATTTGGCCATACACTTGGTGTTCCAGCTCAGTTTCCCTCGTGCTTGTAAACTAGCTTTCTAGGTGTTAATTGAGCTTTGTATATCTGGAATAATTATGGAATTATAAAACTGGGAGGAATCAAAAGGCCATTTATTCAACACTCTTTCCCCAGCACGACCCATGTGAAAAACTCTCAAACAGCAAACTATGCAAGTCAGGAAAAGAAGGTGCCATAGAAGATCCCTGTAAAGCCAACAGCTGTGAAGCAGCAGCCATGGCCATGGCTTGTGCAAAAAATCCGGTAACCTGTAGTGGTGTTCTTTGGGAAGTCGCTCTCACTGTCATAAACTTGTAACAGAAGAAAATTTAAAACAACTTGCAACTACAGTGGATATCTGCTGTTCTGTTAGGCTGCCACTCAGAAAGATAGCAGATGCCAGGGCAAAGTTGAACAAACATATCATTTGAAAGTTTGAAACAAACTAATAAGTTCTAGATTTTGAGAAAAGAGAGGTGCCAGTAGGTGAGGGTTCAGCAACTGGCTGCTGAGTAAAGGGACCCCTGTTGTTGGGATGTTCTTGGAAGGTGTCCTGTCTTAAATATCCAAGTCTTAGCAAGGTGAACTTAGTTCAAGCAATATCCCCAATAATGAAAACAGCAGTGCCCCTCATTAGCACTGAGACATGAACTATGCTGCCTTTAGTTTCCAGAGCAACCAAAAGGAACAGAAACAGAAGTCAAACTGTTCCAATTAAAGGAAATTAATGCCCCTACTCACTAAGTCCTTGTGTAGAAATCTGCATAGTCAAGGCACTTCCTCAGCAAAGAACAGAAACCACAGACAAAGCTCCAAGCAGACCAGCAGACTGAGTGAACTTAGGCTCAGGTTCTCAGAGGCCAGTTTCCTGCAAAAGTTAATGTGCCTTTTCTGCATCATGACCAGTACATGCATCATCTCCTTTATCTATATATGTGCAAGATGTAAGGGATGTTTATTGCGTCATTCCATAAGAACATACAGAAGTCCATCTAGTCCAGCACACTCTTTCCAATAATATGTCAAGTATTTCTCGCAAGCCCCTACTCCACCCATTTTTTTCTTGAAACATCCCAAACATTCTAGCCTTGCCTTGATTGTTTTGATAAATTCAGGAGAGGTAACTGTTAGTTTTGTAAAGTCAAAATAACAAATAATCTCTTTAAAGACTAACAAATGTCCTGTAACATAAACTTTCCCCACTTCATATTTCTCAGGGAAAAGAAGAATTCCTTCCATGAGCTGGTTCTGCCATTTGTCTGATTGTCTTCACCAATGGGCAACCAGGGCATCTGCCTCAGGCCCCACACAGCCATGCTCCTCCCAATGGACAAGAAAAAGATGAACAAGAATCCCCCTGTTTCCACTGCCCACCCATTCAGAGTTTGGGCCACCTGCACATAACAATAGCCACTTGAACCTCCCCCATCTGCCTCCCAAGTGGGCAACAACCACTTGTGCCTGCCTCCTCCAGGCTCAGGGCAGAGGCTCCCAGTTGCCTCACACAGGGTGAGGGCTGATCCTTGCTTGGGGGTGGGGGGTGGGGAAATGGCTGCAGTGATTCTGTGGCTCCACCTTGTCCTTTGGCCCAGGTCCACAGAATCACAAAGGCCAACCCTGATTTGAGGCCAACTTTCTGAATAGTCACCTGAAAATTGCAGTGACTTCCCTCTTAAGACTAGTTGCTAAATACAAGATAACGATAGTCGTCTTCCTCCACTATGGCCTGACCCCACCCCACCCCCAACCACTTAGGAAGTCTTTGACCTCTTCTACCACCTGTTTTTGCTTCATGCATTGATTTTTAAGGCCTCTGTGCAAGGATTGCTCCAAATCTATGTACTGTACAGTACAGTAAGTAGCTATGACAGTCGAAATGCTGCTGCCAAGCAGAGAACCAGTACAGAGAACTCAAATCATGTAGCAAAAGGCAGCTCAAGCTGGTTTAAGACATTTGTAAGTGCTGTAAATTGCCAATGCAGCCTCTGAGAGATAAGCAGAATATATTTTTCTGTGTCAGGTATGAGGGAAAAGATGTATTCAGATTTTAAGAATCTAAAGGGGCACCAGAAAATTACAGGCCAGTCAGCCTAACCTGTATTCCAGGCAAATTAATAGAAACTGTAATCAAAGATAGAATTGTTAGGCACATAGAGGGACAAAGCAGTAAACTTAGCAGCCATAGGATAAGAGGACAGGTTTTCTTATGGATCAAAAATTGGTTAAATGACAGGAAGCAAAGAGCAGGAATCAATGGACAGTTCTCCCAATGGAGGGAAGTAAGCAGTCAGGTCGCACAAGGATCAGTATTGGAGCCAGTACTATTTAATTTATTCATCAGTTATCTGGAACTAGAGGTGAGTAGTGTAGTAGCCAAGTTTGCAGATGACACAAAATTGTTCAGGATGGTGAAAAACAAGGCTGACTGTGAAGCACTCCAAGAGAACCTCCACAAACAGAGTAAGCGGATGACAATGTGGAAAACAAAGTTCAATGTTGGTAAGTATAAGGGGATGCATATTGGGACCAAAAAAAAATCCATCTTCAAGTATAGTCTAATGGGGTTGAAGCTTGCTGAGACTGAGAGGGCAAAAGATATTGGGGTTATAGTGTACCGCAGCAGTGAAAAACACAAACACTATATTAGGGAATATTAAGAATGGAATTAAGAATAAAACAGCCAATATTATAGAGATCTACGGTGCGGCCTCATTTGGAATACTGTGTATGGCTCCAGTCACTATATCTCAAAAAGAACATTAAAGACGGGAAAAGTACAGAGGAGGGCAACTAAGATTATTAGGAAGTTGGAGCACCTTCCCTATGAGGAAAGAGTCTGGGACGTTTCAATTTAGAAAATAGATTACTAAAATAAAGGCATGAGGAACCGGTCAGGGTCAGCTTGGGAGAGTGACTACTATAATTTTTCCCCAGTCACCTTCCCTCAGTCCCTCAGGCACACATACAGAAATCCTGTCAGAACTAAAGTAAATGAGGCACCAGACAGTTTTAAAAATCACAAAAAATATTTATTGGTTCACAAAAGTCAAGAGAGAGGGATAAAATAATATATATTAGACTAATTAAAAAGGCAAATCAGTTGGCAGGCAGAAATTCAAAATAATCTCTAAACTCCAGAGATTTGTCAGGCTGAAGTAGTTCAAAATACAAAATATAAACAGGCAGGTTTAATAACTATGAACTGGCCAGCAGTGCCTACTTGGCACTAGGAACACTAGTCAGAGATGGAATAGCCCTAAACTCAGGCTTCTTTAAATCATACAAATCATAAATATCATATACTCTTTGCCATACACACTGAGGACTCCTGACTTGTGCTAGATAACTTTTCTCTCACAGACATACACACTAGCTCATCAAACTCACTCCCTTTTGAGTGCTCTAACCAGCCCCTCAACTCCTGGTGTGTCTCAGTCCCAGCTAGATTCCTAGTCTGACTCTTGGAATCCCTTTCTAGCCACAAGAATCCAGTCCTCCCTTCAAAGTGGTTGAGTGTTCTCAGTTTAACTAGGAGTCTGCCTTTTGCTGACAGAACTCCTCACAGAGAGTTTTGCCTCACAGAAGGTGCCTGGTTTTTACCCCCTTCTGACTAAAAACTCTCTCACAGACAGAAGCTTAGCTCAGTTCTCTCCACTCAAGGAAGTCAGCCCCACTGGCTGTTCTCAGCTCCTTCCAGTTGCTTCACAACAACAACTGATTAGCTTCAGTACCCTGTCTTCACTCCACTTTTCAGTACTCAAACTGCAATGCCAGACTGAACTCTGAGGTGTTTTTTCCTTCTGCCAGTCCCTGCAATTCACTACATTCTTGTTTCCATAGCTGCAGCACAGCCAATCATTGCAAGGCTGTTCCCAGCTTCCAGGCTAACTTGCCTGAGTCCCTCACAAGAGGTTTATAAAATTATGCATGGGTTGAAGAGAGCTGACAAAAAACCCTTTTCTGTCTGTCCTAAAATACTGGAACTCACGGGCACCCAATGAAACTGATGGACAGTAGGTTCAGGATGAATATAAGGAAATACTACTTTACACAAAGAGTGATTAAAATATAGAATTTGCTGTCAGAGGATGTAATGAAGGTTACAGGAATAAACAGCTTTAAAAGGGGATTCGATAAACTAATGGAAGATAGCTCTATCAGTGGCTATTAACCATGGTGACTGAAGGGAACCTCCACATTCAGTAGCACTAAATCTCTGAATCCAAGAGCCAGGAGGCAACAACAGGGGAAGACCTCAGCAGTTATGCCCTGTTGCTGGCCCACCAGAGTAACTGATTGACCACTGTGTGAGACAAGATGCTTGGCTAGATGGACCAATAGCGCTCTTCTTATGTTCATTTTTGCATCCTGTTTGGCCAGGTAGTGAAGCACAAACAAATACAACACAATACAGGCAATGCTCTAAATAATCTGATGTTCTAAATAGCTGGATATTCACACCTACCCACAAAGTCAGATGATTTCAGCATGGCCTGGCGGTATACTCTAACTCCTCCCTCTCCCCAGCATGCTAACTCCTGGCTATTAGGATAATTTTTCCTAGTTTCCTGAAAGTGATGAGTAACAGGGTGGGGGAGCATTGATCATGCCAACCTGAGCTTCATAGAATCATAGAGTTGGAAGGGATCTAGTCCAACCCCCTGCACAATGCAGGAGCTTCACAAATACCTCCCCTACACACATCCCCAGTGACCCTTGCTCCATGCCCAGAAGACGGCAAAAACCTCCAGGGTCCCTGGCCACACTGGCCTGGATAAAAATTGCTGCCAACCCGAAGTGTCAATTAGCATTTCCCTGAGCATGTAAGAAAGGGCTATGAGAACTAAGCACTGATGCAACCCTTCCTGCCCCCCTTCCCATGATCTGCCTATGTTCACAGAATCAGCATTATTGTCAGAAGGCCATCTACCTCTGCTTAAAAACATAGAATCATAGAGTTGGAAGGGACCTCCAGAGTCATCTAGTCCAACAACCTGCACAATGCAGGAATCTCACAAATACTTCCCCCTACATTCACAGGATCCTCATTGCTGTCAGATGGCCATCTAGCTTCTGTTTAAAAACCTCCAAAGAAGAAGAGCTCACCACTTCCCGAGGAAGCCTGTTCCACTGAGGAATTACTCTATAAGGAAGTTCTTCCTAATGTTTAGCCGGAAACTCTTGATTTAATTTCAACCCATTGGTTCTGCTCCGACCTTCTGAAACAACAGAAAACAACTCTGCACCATCCTTTATATGACATCTAGTACTTGAAAATTGTGATCATATGTATCACCTCTCAATAGTCTCCTCTTCAGGCTAAAGATACCCAGCTACTTCAACCTTTCCTCCAGACCCATCATCATTTTCATTGCCGTTCTCTGGACATGTTCCAGCTTGTCTATATCCTACTTAAACTGTGGTGCCCAAAACTGAACACAGTACTCTTAGATGAGGTCTAACCAGAGCAGAGTAAAGCAATACCATCACTTCATATGATCTAGACACTATACATCCATTGATATAAACCAAAATCACATTTGCCTTTTTAGCCACTGCATCACACTGCTGACTCATGTTCAGTGTAACATCCACTAAGAAGACCCCTAGATCCTTTTCACACATACTACTGCCAAGGAAAGTCTCCCCCATCCTATAATGATGCATTTGTTTTTTCTTGTCTAAATGCAGAACTTTACATTTATTCCTGTTAAAATTCATTTTATTGGGTTTAGCCCAGTTTTCCAGCCTGTCAAGATCATCCTGGATCCTGTCTCTGTCTTCTACTGTATTTGCAACCCCTCCCAATTTAGTATCATCAGCAAATTTAATAAGCATTCCCTCTATTCCTTCATCCAAATCATTGATAAAGATGTTGAACAAAACAGGTCTCAGGACAGATCCTTGAGGTACTCCACTTGTCACTCCTCTCCAAGAGGATGAGGACCATTCACAAGCACTCTCTGGGTGTGACCTGTCAACCAGTTAAAGAAGGTCTGCTATATTTAATAAGGGCTGCATAATGCTACAACCAATTTACACCAATTTGATGTACCTACTGGTGCTATTGGTGGAACAAAAACAATTGTTAGTGCCAGGGCTTTTTGTTACCTGAATTGCCCTAAAATTAGGTTTGGGGAATTGAGGGTGGGCAATTAGGCTTTAGCAAGATCAGATTCTATGAATACAGAAGTTTTCTCCTTTGGAAGTCACTCAATAATGAGGAGATATTGTCTAATAATCAAGGGGTTTTATTATGAAATAAAGGCAAACATACAAGGGTACAAAATCATACAGCATACATACAGGCCTAAGAAAACAGCATGAAAATGCACAGGGGTAAACACAGGGATGGACAAACGGTGATAATTACCTATCGTAGTCTTCGAGGAAGGCTCCAATGGCAACGAAAAAGGGAGATGGGTGAAAGACCCTCAACTGATCAAGTATCGGGGGCGTATCTAAACAGCAGGATAGGGGTACTGTCAGATGCACACTTGTGAGGTGTTGGGTCAGAGGTTATAAGCTCTACCTTGAGCCCTTAGTCCAGAGGATTATGACACGTGGTCAGATGGGACATGATGCTGCATCACATGGTGCATTACCTCAGAAAAGGGGAGGCTCCAAAGTGACAGTTTGGCAAGGCATGGGTGAGTCATGAGTGGAGGAGATTAAAAACAAGCTATACAAACTTATCTAAAAGTGATAATAGAGAGCCGAATTGATATCTAAGGTGACACGCGATTTACACATAGCTCTGGCTCTGGATTAAGACTGGTCTTCCTCTTCTCACTCCTCTGACTGGCACCCTCCTTTGTTTAGAGTTCCGTTTGACAAATGCTTGGGCAGTCTGGCAGGATACACGCCTAAGATAAGCATGATTGCCTTATGCAGATGTTTGAAGCAGCTGTTGGATACATGAGCCTCTCGTTTTTCTGTCATGGAGTCTGGCTGTACAGGAAAATGGTCGCTGGTGATGTTAGCCTTGGAACATGGCTTTTATGGAAAAGGCTGGAAACCGCTTGACTGGACAACTCATGACGGTGTGACTTCTTCCACTGCAGTGGCCAAGATTGTGCATGCATGGAGCGGCTGGAAGCCCATTCAGAGATAAAGAGTGCTGCTGTATGGCTAAGGCTGTTAGTATCCACATAAGTCTCTTAGAAAATGGTGGGTAAAATCCCCGTCTTAAAGCAGATGTATGTGAGTTGAAACTCCAGGCACCCTGGCAACCAAACTGGTGATCACAATTTCCGTATATGAGTGAAAATAGGGGTCTCGCGCTCACATTTTTTGGTAGAAAAAGCCCAGCAAGAACTCATTTGCATATTAGGCCACACACCCTGATGTCACCATTGTTTCACATAGGGTTTTTAAAAAGAAAAGGCCCAGCAGGAACTCATTTGCATATTAGGCCACACACCCTGGGCGTTTTCGCACTGACCTTCAAGTGGCGCGACCACCCTCTTCACACCGGAGGATCTGCGCGGATTTCGCACAAGAAGCGCCGGAGCACCCAAAAGAGCCGGCGACTTCTGTCGCAAAAGCCGCTCAAACGTTTTCCTGCTTCTTGGCGGTTTCCGTTTGAGCGGGTTTCGCGACGGA
This sequence comes from Heteronotia binoei, assembly GCF_032191835.1. Classification (NCBI taxonomy): domain Eukaryota; kingdom Metazoa; phylum Chordata; class Lepidosauria; order Squamata; family Gekkonidae; genus Heteronotia; species Heteronotia binoei. The sequence goes on from NC_083224.1 coordinate 94,977,558, forward strand.
AGTCGCCGGCTCTTTTGGGTGCTCCGGCACTTCTTGTGCGAAATCCGCGCAGATCCTCCGGTGTGAAGAGGGTGGTCGCGCCACTTGAAGGTCAGTGCGAAAACTCCCCCTGACACCAAGCCAGCCGAAACTGTGTTCCTGCGCATGCCTGCTCAAAAAAAAAAAAGAGCCCTGGTTAGTGCAGGCTGAGGAGCAAGCTGCCTCAACAGGAACCTAGAAGACAGAGGTTCAATGACTGGCTGAGATGTCAAGAGTCACCACCAAATCCTCAGATTTGTGCATGTAAGGATGAGACTTTAGTCAGGGAGATTTATATGCAAAACAGCTCTACACTGAAGCTTTCTTAAGCCACCTCACAGCAAAGCAACAGTCAGCAGTAGATCCTACACTTGTGGAAAATCTGGATGGTGCCCTTGTTTGGCTTGTCATATATAGCAGTTGAGCATTGTTTCAATGTTGGTCCCAACAGCAAAACTCAGGAACTGTGTAACCTTGTTTGTAGAGTGCATAGTTTGCCAATGGTGGGTTAAAAGCACCAACTCAAAAAGGCTCTTTGCAGAGCAGCTTGGTTGTTGGGTCTGTTTTGGTGTGGTTCCAAGAAAAAGGAATTTCTCATGGCAAGATTCCTGCATCTGGTTCTGGTTTCTGCTAGCATCAGAAAAACTAGACAGAACCATCTGTTGTATTACAGGCATCTGCACGTGACCAGCACAAAATTTTCTCAAAATAATAGCAATGAGTTGTAATGGAAAGGAATATGAGGTCAACTCACAATATTCCAAAGGACTTCTAAAGCCATAAATGTTAGGTTGAAAATCTGGGGTTAGATATTCCCATTTTAAAAGAACACACATTTTACTCTCACTGCCTCCAATAGAATAGTGGCTTTGCTCTTACTTTGCAAATTGATGTTGGGGCATTCCTGCTCAGTCCCATAATAGTTTAAAACTTCATATTTAAAATAATATAAAATTCAATTAAACTCTACATAGCCCCTTTCCCCACCTTTAAAAAAATGCCTGCAGCCTATGCTCCAATAAATGTCCTCAACAAACAACTTACACTGAAAAACAGACCATCAATACAATTAATATCTTAAACTGCCAATAAATAGTGCATAAATATTATTATTTCTCAGTCTGTGGTCAAAGACCAATTATGGAATCTCTATGAAGATTCCACAATTATATTAGCACTAAGCAACAAATAAAGTACAGTGTACATAAAGTTTTCTTTTTCTCTTTAAATGCAATGAAGTTCATGAAAAGTTCCTAGATGCATATATGCTCACTTGCACACACACTGTGGCAGCATTTCTTGGAGTCAGTAGCACAGAAGCAACATAAATCGTCTTTGACATAAACCAATTGCCAGTTGCACAAGAGTAGTAACTATTATCCTATTCTTAACATCAAACAGTTGTACAGAAGCAGATGCAAAAGCAGGGCACGCCTCCTAGTTATATGGCTGTTTCATGTAGTACTCTATCAATTCACTTTTATCTCCTTCTGCTTGATCTTTAGTCAGAACCCAATGAGAATAATGACTTCCTCTGTGGACTCAGCCTGCAAGGTCTCTATGGTCGTTTTCGCACTTAGCGTTTGCTCCCCTTATTCCGCGGCGCAATTATGTCCGGATCATTTTCCTCGTTTTCGCACATTGCCTCTTTAGTGGAGTCGCTTTCCATGAAGCCCTGGCTCAAATCATTTTCGCACTAGCATCGACTTGAGTTCGATGCCCTGTCAATCATTTTTTTTTTAAGCGCAAGTCTGGTTGCGTAACTACGTAACAACGTAACAACGAGCAGTCACAGCTGTTCTTTCCCCTTCTTTTCATGGACAAACCGCATCACGTGTGCCGCTTCTGCTTATGGATTGGCTGCAGCTGTAGCATCCTCCACAGCCCTTTATGTATTAACAGAAGCATTCACAGTGCAGAATCTGGATAACTGATTAATGCATATGCAAGGAGTCTCACTTCCATGAGAAGCCTCCGAGCACTAGATTCCCCCCCCCAACACAAATTCCGGAGTTGCGAAATATCGCAATAACGAAGAGAGAGAAATCGAGGGGTTTGTGTGTGTGTGTGTGTGTGTGCCAGCTTCTTCCCTTCCCAGCCTCGCTCCCTCCCAGGTGGCGAAGCTGGAATTTCCTCCGCGCTCTTCCCCCTCCCCGGCTGGCGCTTGCAGCTGCAACGGGGACCTGACTGACTCCTGCTGCCAGAGCTCCCCCCCCCCGCCCCATTCTCTCCTTCCCCTTCTGTGGCGCGTGTGAAGAGCGAGTTCGCGTCTATTTTCTAACCGAGTGGAATGTAGCCAGGGAGGAGAATGCAGGACTCCAACTTCCCATTTTATACATGGCGATTTTGTGCAGGTCCAGAAATGCTGGTGGCACAGCTGAGGGAGGCATTGCCTTTTTAAAACACACACACACGAGAGAGCAGGAGGTTCCGATTGTATCTCTCGGGCCGGGAAGAAAATGCAAGTCTGCACTAAAAAGCACAAGCCCAATCAGGCAAGTCCCTCCGGCCCAAGGTGCAGATTTGGAGTGGGGGCGGGGAAGGGGGGGAGAACCCCCCTGGCTCCCCTAACACATGCCTCAATTGTGAAGGGATCGCGAGAGGGGAATGAATAAATGGGTCGGATAACGCAATAATCGAGAGAGAGAGAGAGTGTGTGTGTTTGTGTGTGTGTGTGTGTGTGTGGCAGCTTCTTCCCTTCCCAGCCTCGCTCCCTCCCGGCCTTTCCACAAGATGAACATGAACGCTTTGGCCCGCGCCGGCACTAGATTTCCCCCCCCCCGCAACAATGTATAATGTATAATGCAATTCCGTAGTTGCGAAATAACGCAACAGCGGAAAACCAACCTCACATAGAAAATAGGAAAAGTGCCCCTCACATAGAAAATAAATTGACCCGCCGCTTCAGCGAAATAACGCAACTAAAGTCAATAATAAAAAAAAATTCTAACGAAACCAATTTAAAAATGGTTTTGGTTTACTCAGCGTAACACTACAGGAACAGCGTAAAACTACAAGAACAGTGAAGTGGCAATTGAGGCTATTCCAGGAGGGTTTTTTTCCCCCTATTATTTGTTTATTTCGAAATATCGCTATTACGCAAGAAATATGAAGGTTTTTTTAAAAAAAATGGCCGTGCGGGCACTTTTGGGAAGCGCCGCGAACGGCTGATGATTGGCCAAGGGGGTGGATGGGGTGGGAGGACGGAAAGGCAGAGGGTGCCGCCCACAAAGCAGTCGATGCGGGGTGGATCCGCAGGTGGATGGATTTCCCACAGGAAACTCCGCGGAGTGGATCCGGTGTGGATCCGCAGGTTTTCAAAAACTCTGGAAGCATGTGGATCAAGATACTCCGGCGTGAAACCCCTGAAGCCCCGGAGCAAACCGCAGCGCCGGAGCAACAAGTGCGAAATCCAGGAAAAGATCCGGAGGTAAATGGAATGCCACGCCGGAGAAAACGCTAGTGCGAAAACGGCCTATATTTTCCCATCTTAGAGGCAGTGTTTAATCATCAGAGCCTTGGGGAATCCATTTCGTTGGGTAGGAACTATGATGAAACAGGCTTGGGCTCTAGTTGATGCCAGGCAGGGTGCCTAAGCAGGGGGACAAATAGGTGGCAAGGGTGCACATTTATGGAAGATGCCCAGCTCTGTTTATGCCTTTCAGGTGGAACAGATGCCTGGAGAAGGTAATGGGACAGATGAGGACCCGTAAATTGAAGCTGAGGCAAGGCACAGGTGCCGTTGTTCTCTGACAAAGCCACTCAAGGTTTGTTCCAGATGGGGCTGTACTCCTCCTGGAGGAGCTCGTTTGTAGCTTGGTTTGCTGTTGGATCCTGGACTACAGTTGGAAGCTCAGGTCTCCTCCATTGCATGTAATGGTTTTTATTAGTTTTAGTTGATATGCCAGTGTGATGGATTACGCAAGGAAAGCAAGCTTTTGAAATACTGCTTGTCTCAGAGATTCAGGGAGTTTAGGAGTTAATCTTCCCTAGAGTGAAGACCAAATGTGATTGGTTGCTCTACACACTCTCTAAGCCAGTTTGGTGTAGTGGTTAAGTGTACAGACTCTTATCTGGGAGAACCAGGTTTGATTCCCCACTCCTTCACTTGCAGCTGCTGGAATGGCCTTGGGTTAGCCATAGCACTCGCAGGAGTTGTCCTTGAAAGGGCAGCTGCTGTAAGAACTCTCTCAGTCCCACCTACCTCACAGGGTGTCTGTTGTGGGGGGGGAGGTAAAGGAGATTTTGACCACTCTGAGATTCAGAGTATAGGGTGGGATATAAATCCAATATCTTCTGATTGGCCAGCATCAGTTACTAGGGAAATAAAAACATTTGTTCTGGAGGGGAAAGGATATTTTGCATTTGGTTTTTTGTCTGGCTCAGTAGCCAAATAGTTGGTTTATGAGGGAGGAGACATTTGGAGTCAGTGTGTTCTGACAGGAGATAGCCATAAAAGTCCTTCCGAAGAGAGGAGAGACTCCTTTGTCGTTATTTTAACTCCTCTGAGGGAAAATTCAAATTCTCTGTCAAGAAAGCTACAAAACTGTTTTACTCAGACAATATTACTGGAAACAGATTTGGCAAGAGTTGACTGGGCAGTTAGATGGAAGCTCCCTATCAAGCCAAATAGGAAGGGTTGTTATTGTTTCTTAGGGAAAAGAAGAAGAATTCCTGCCTGAGAATAGGGGTTGCTCTGAGGAGAACCTGGATCTGAAGTTGGACTGGAATAAAGAGAAATTAAACTTTGCAGAACCTTGGGAGTTACTAGGAAGCTGTAACATCTAAAGGAAGAAACCAGATTTATGAGGGGAGAAATCTAGAAACAAAAAGCAAACATTGTTCTCCAGAAGAAACATTATTAAAGAACTGTGTTGGAGCTGAACTATACTAAGCAAAGTACCTCTCTAAGAAAATAACTTTATTTATTTATTTATTTTATATTTGAACTTATATTTGAACTTAAAAAAAAAAAACTTAAAACAACTACAAATACACTCTCTTGAATGCACTAAGAATTCAAATCTGTTTATATTAGGAAGTTTTTAACCTCAGCAATATCTAAACCAGTGGTGGCCAAATTTGCTTAACATAAGAGCCACAGAATAAATGCCAGATGTTTGAGAGCCGCAAGACATGAACATCAGATGTTTGAGAGCTCCATGATAGGAAGGCAGGCAGGAGGGCAAGCAAATAAATGCAAGAGGGAGAGGTGGAAAGAAATCAACTTTAACTTTAAATGAGTTTTCCAAGCCGCTAGCTGGCTTGGGTTGGAGAAGTGATTTAAAGAGACAAATGTCTTCTCCTAGTTGGTCAATGGGACGATGGGGGCTTTGAGAGCCACGCAATATGTCTGAAAGAGCCACAGTTTGGCCACCCCTGATCTAAACCTTGCCCCCCCCCCTGACCAACGCCAGTGACATGGTGGTACACTGGATGGCGCATCTGCTGCCACAAGCCCTGGCATCTGGGGGGGGCTGGAGCACTTTCCACTGGTGGACATGAAACCAGCATGCCAGGAAGTTTGGTGCATCAGGCCATCAGGAGGAGGGGGCCAGGTGGAGTGTGTGCAACAGCCAGCATGCCCTGCCCTTTGTCCGGGCTTTACATGGTCAAATAATGGTAGTGGGTTGTCATCCCCGCCTCCCCAGCTCAGTGAAGAATGCCTCTGCCTACTGCCAGCACCCTTCCCTTTCAGGAGCAGGAAGGCCTGTTGTGCCTGACAGGGTGCATCCAGACACACAGAGCTGATGACAGGATGTGGGAGCAGGTGTAGATTAGATCCCGCCTTCCCTAGGCATCCCCCAGAATGCCAGTCAGAATACTCACAATAACAAGACATGCCAGAAGCTGTCCTTGAGGAGCATCAGGGACTGCTCAATTGAGTGCTGTCCCCACCTGCTGTTGCAGATCCTGTACCAACAGCTGTCTCCCCAACCCATCAACCCATTACCATGCCATATGCCCTAGCAACACCAGAAGGAGTGTCCAAGACCACACACAGACATCAGCCCTCCCTTGCCCTCTTTCCCAACCCCAGTCTGGCAAGTGCCGCTAGCACAGGAACTGAGTAAGCACAGCTGCCAGACACCTAGAAGGGCTTCTTGCCATCATGAGGGATGCAGGGGAGGGGCAAGTCTGAATCAAGAGACTCCTGGGGAACCACTTGGTGTCTCTCCAAGGCAGTGGTCCCCAATCTTTTTGGCCCCAGGGACTGGCCCCAGGGCCAGCCCGCCAACCGCAGCCCCAGAGCCGGCAGGGTGGGGGGGCCAATTCGGCCTGCCTCCACGTGGCACCTCCCTCCCCATTTTCCTCCCCCATTTTTCTCCTCTCTCCTTCACCCCCCACACAGCCTCGCTGCCTCCCCCCCCCCATTTTCCTCCTCCCTCCTTCGCCCCTGTGCAGCCTCACCACCTCTTAAAGGTGCAACTTGAGTCTTACTTTGTTCTACTGCTTCAGACCAACATGGCTGCCCACCTGGATCTATCCTCCTCCCCCCCCTCATTTTCATCCTTCACCCCCCCCCCCCCCGTGCAGCCTCGCTGCCTCCTCCCCCCGTTTTCACCAGCCTCACCGACTCCTCCCAGGTCACCCCCCACCAAACAGCCATGGGGAAAAACTGCCACAGCCAGCGGCATCCAAGGGCACATGGAGCCCCAGGCAGGTGCTCCCCACCACCCCCACAGGGCTTCAACCCCTCCAGGCCATGGTGCTCAGCCCCTCCTTCCCTTTTTGTCCCATTCCGTTGCCTCTTCCCCCTCATGCACTGTGGCCAGCAGGGCACATGGGGGGAGGCGATGGGACAGAAAGGGAAGGGAAGGAGGGTGCAGGTGGCGGCGGTGGGCGTGGAGGAGGAGGCAGACACGCCATGGCCAACAGGGCCCGGGGAGAGAAGATGGGAAGGGAAGAGAAGCAGGTGATGGAGGAGGAGGCAGGCACGCCACGGCCAGCAGAGCCCAGGTGTAGGGGGGCAGGAGGTGAAGGGACGGGGAGGGAAAGGAAGGGCGGCCGGCAGCAGCAGCAAGCGAGGCAAGGGCAGTCTCGCTCTCCTCTGCTGTAGCAGTTTTCCTGGCTGATCAGGTGATTGGTGGGAGGGGGAGGAGGTGGGGAGGCTGCATGGGGAGCAAAGGAGGGAGGAGGAAACGGGGAGGAGGAGGCACCACAGGGGGGCCGGCAAGGCTACACGGCCCATTGCAAACAGGCTGCAGTCCAGTACCGGTCCCTGGCTCGAGGGTTGGGGACCCCTGCTCCAAGGCACCCCACCGCTCATTGCCCCTCCTCCAGTGCCTCAAGTGGAGGGGGAATGTTAGGGTGCCCTTGGTGGTGTGGATGGGGGTCTGGGTGCTGGACACTGTGGACAACAGTGAGCGGCGGCAGTTAGGCATACAAGCTCATGTCTGTTGTGGGTCTCTGGTGCCCTCAGCACCCTGTCAGTTGAGCACCAGCTTCAGGTGCCAGCAGGGCTCATGGCTGTCAGCCTCAGGGTTGCCAGGTCTCCCTTGGCCACCAGCGGGGGATGAGGAGATAGGGTTGCCAGACCAAGGTTGAGAGGCTCCTGGAGATTTGAGGATGATGCCTGAGTGGGATAGAGAACTCTGTGGGGTGTGAGGCCATATAGTCCAGCCTCCAAATCACCCTTTCTCCCCAGGGACAGTGATCTCCTGACTCTGGGGATGAGCTGTAATTCCGAGTGAACCCCAGGATTCACCTGGAGGATGGCAAACAGAGTTGTCCCTCCTGACTATAACAGGAACAGGTCTCTTTAAGGGGAGTGGGACACTCCTGGACCATCCCTCTCCACCCGATGGTGGTGGTGTGGCCCTTGCTCCACCTCCTCAGCTCCCATTGGCCTGCCCTGCCCTGCCTGTCATGCCTGCCTTGCCTCACAACTAGGTCAGAAAGGCACACCAAGGTGGAATCACCATGGATGCCACTGCGGCGACAGCCTGCAGCACTGTTGGGGCACCTTTTCTTCCTTTCGGCCATCACATAACTACCCTTTAGGGAGCTGACTGGTTGCGTTAGTCACTACACCATGCTAGTACAGCAGATCTTCCGACAGGCTATCAAATATTAAAACATTACAGTGATTGCTGCGGTTTATCACCTTGCAAATTCTCCTTAATCACAAACTGATGAGTCTGAAAGCACTAGTTGATTAATGTTTTAAATCAATTAATTTTATCTTTACAATATGGATTATTATAGGAGTTGTCCTGCCACAGTTGCTCCTGTACAAAAAAATTAGACTAATAACTTGGTTAATTAATAAATTAACCACGTTACACACCATCTCAAATAAAAGCCTCTTTAAAAGGATAGTTTTGCAAGCTCTCTTAAATACAGGGAGTGGGGTTGCACTTTGAACTTCATCTGGTGCACTGTCCAAGGGGGAAAAACCCCAACCGTCTACAGTGCATCCACAAGGGGACAGACCATTTCATGAGAGGGCATGGTGAGAAGGTAGACATAAGAGTTTATAACAGAGGTGGCCAAACTGTGGCTCAGGAGCCACATGTGGCTCTTTCGCACATATTGTGTGGCTCTTGAAGCCCCCACTGCCCCATTGGCCAACTTGGAGAAGGCAATTCTCTGTTTAAATCACTTTGCCAAGCCAAGTCAGCCAGTGGTTTGGAGAATGCATTTAAAGTTTGCTTTCTTTCCACCTGTTTCTCACCCCCCATCTATTTGCTTTCCTTCCTTCCTTCCTTCCTTCCTTCCTTCCTTCCTTCCTTCCTTCCTTCCTTCCTTCCTTCCTTCCTTCCTTCCTTCCTTCCTTCCTTCCCTCCTTCCTTCCCTCCTTCCGTCCGTCTTGTGGTTCTCAAGCATCTGATAGTCATGTGTTGTGGCTCTCAAACATCTGACATTTAATTCTATGTGGCTCTTGTTAAGCAAGTTTGGCCGCTCCTGGTTTATAAAGTATAGGCTGGGATGTGTAGTTCCTCAGATATGAGAATACCAGGTCATGAAGGGATTTAAAGGTAAGAAGCAGCACCTTTATAATGAATCTACAAGCAAATGGGGAGCCAAAGAAGATGTTTCCAAGTAGATGATGTTCATTCATTCACTCATTCATTCACATTTTATTTATATCCCGCCCTCCCCGCCGAAGCAGGCTCAGGGCGGCTAACAACAGAAATTCAATACATACATTGAATTATAACTAACAATATAAACCTACAGATAATTAAAACTATTAAAATTCTAAAAACAATAAAATTAATATTAATATGTTAATATGTTGGTGCTATTCAGATGGTGAATTTACTTAGCAGTTTAATCAGTGAAGGCCATTCGAAAGAGGCCATTCGAATATTATCCATTCAAAGCAACTAATCCCAGACATGACAAGCTGCTTCATTTTCTACTTCTTGAAGGTTCCAAGTCATTTTAAGGATAGCCAATATAGAATGTTACACTAGTTCTGCCTAGAGGTTACAGTAGCATGGATCAGTGTAACTAGGACAGATGAATCCAAGAAGGGAGACTGCTTAGGTGCAGGGACAATTCAAGATATTCTTTTCCTTCAAATAGCTTTTGCCTGTTCCCACAATACTGAGCTGAGCCCCAGGATCAGCACCATGAAGACTTGGCTGAGATTCTGCCCACAGTGGTACAGGACCATGAGAACACTGATGGGCACAGGCTGTATTTGCCACCACCTCTTGCATCACTGTCAGCTAGAGTTCACAACTCTAGGATGGGAAATTCCTGAAGATTTGGGGGTGGAGCCTTAGGAGGGCAGGGTTTGGGGAAGAGAAGACCTCAGCATGGTATAATGTCATAAAGTCCATCCTCTAAAGCCACCATTTTATCCAGAGGAACTGATGTCTGCAGTCTGGACAGACCCTTAACAGCTGCTTACTTGAAAAAAGACATTGGGTTGGTCTTTTCTCTATCACATCACCATACTCCACAAAATGAACTTCTGCCTGTCATGCAGCTCTTAAATTTACAGACCATCTGTCAGGAAAAATCTCCTTACACCCACATCTTCTACATCCTTAGAAGATTCCAGGTTTCCTGTTTAGATAACACCTCTCAGACTCAGGGCCACCAGCTACTGATCTAGCTGCTTCTCTTTAACCGTTCCAAAGCCATGAAAGAAATTTCACAGTGCAATCCTAAACAGAGTTACATTCTTCTAAGCCCACTGATTTCAGTGGATTTAAAGGGTCAAACTAGAGGGATGCTCTTGGACTGGGGAGACCTTGTCTTAGCTATATAATCATTGGATGGTCTCTGCCACTGCAGCTCTGACTTAGGAATTAACAAGGAAAATATGAAACTGGGAAAGGTGAGGTTTGGCAACAAAATAAATGTATGGCTCTCAGCTCTTGATAGCTGAGTTTAACTTCCTTGTGTCAGAGTTATACTTCATTTCCTGGAAGTTCAGCGCTTCCTTTAATTTACTTATATGGAAATCACACCCCGTACTTGGTGTGTGCTCAAGTGAAGCATAGTGGTTGCGAGAAGAGTAATTTTTCCTCACCTGCAAATTGGTCCCAGTGGGGCTCTGTAGGCACTGGACTTTGTTCTGCCCACATGCAGGGAAAGGTATTAGAAAAAAGCTCATTAGTCTAGAACTGAACCAACTGCCTTTCATTTTCATATTCAGCATATACCTACAAGGTAGATGAATAAATGACCTGACTGATGTACAAGAAATGGCAGGCCAATAGCCTTAGAGAGTCTCTGCACAATGTATACATATATTGGTCTTGAAAGCACTGTAGTTCTTCAGATGTAATGTACAGGGCAGTTCATTAGCACTTTCCAAAATGGACAGCCTATCATAATATTTCTTCCTACTACTTTTTATGACTGTCTTAGCATAGCATCAGAATGCAAAACAAACTACCTATTCTTGGCAGGTACATAAATGTTTGGGGCTAGGGAAAAACCATTACTCAGTGAAGGGCGGGGACCCAACCCAAAGCTTTAACTAGGCTGATCTATGGGAAAGGAAGACAGCTATTTAGCGAGGTCATAGAGCAGCCCAATATGAGGGAGAGTGGCTGGGCCCAGGAATTTTTGTGTACATCTCAGGTCAGGATAGTGGAGATCCTCTGTTATTAAGCACAGCCTGTTAGGAAGATGCACACCAGAGAGGTTTCTTTCAAATCTCTCTTTCCTGTGAATGCTGTCACCTGGCTTACAGTGACAGCACTCACAGCCTTCTCTAAAGAGAATGCCGGAAAAAAGTAGCAGGGGTAATAAATGGTTTCAGCTTTAAATTGATACTCTGCACTATAAAAAGATCTGTCTAGTTTGCAGTTCTCTGCCCAGATTTAGGATGTGGGGTGATCTAAAAGAGTTAGGAACATTTTTTTCTTTCAGAATTCAACAGAACCATTCTGGCTTGGTCTAAATATTTAGCAGGTACCAGGGCTTTCTTTGAGCAGGAACACACAGGCATGCAGTTCCAGCTGGCTTGGCACCAGGGAGTGTGGCCTAATATGCAAATGAGCTCCTCTTGGGCTTTTTCTACAAAAAAAGCCCTTTGTGAAACAATGGTGATTTCAGAGGGTGTGGCCTAATATGCAAATGAGTTCCTGCTGGGCTTTTTTCTACCAAAAAAGCCCTGGCAGGTATCATTGCTATGGAAGAATATTTCACTTACAAGCATGCTCCCCCCACCTGTCTGCAGTTCTACCCTGACAAGCAAGGAATGAACCTCAGAACACTAAATGATAAAGTACTGCACATTCCTCCTCATATGTACTGTCTCTGTATTGTCTAGTGAGGCCCTGCCTAGAGCGCATGCAAAGAAAGTCAGTTCCATGAACTCAGGCTTTTGCAAACAGCACAAGAGGAGCAAGTATTTGTTTTTGCTACAAGGATGGGAGGAAGATGTTCTCCCTGAATCATATGAGAAAAAATCATGCCAGTGTCAGAGGGTAGCGGGAGGTATGCTAGTAGGGTTGCCAGCCTCAAGGTGGGGCCTGGAGATCACCTGCTTTTACAACTGATCTCCAGCTGGCAGAGATCAGCTCCCCTAGAGAAAATGCCTGCTTTGAAGGGTGCACTCTACAGCATGTACCATTCTGAGGCCCCTCCCTTCCTCAAACCCCACCCTCTCCTGGATCCACCCCCAAAGTCTCCAGGTATTTTTCAACACAGACCTGGCAACCCTGTATGCCGGCATTTTTGTTCAAGCCCCTCCCAAATAATTCCTCCATTGGAGGTAGAAAATGCTGTCAAGTTGCAAATGACTTATGGAGATTCCGTAGGACAAGGGTGTTGGACTCATTTGTTATGAGGGCCAGATCTGACATAAATGACTTTGTTAGGGCAGGTCATATGTGTCATAAAATGCAATGCTAAGTAGCAGAGATGTAAACTTTATAAAGGGCACAGACAAACAAAGATTTTTTAAAAACTTAAAATAAAATATGCTTAAAACATAAGCACTCTTGCAATATTTTGTTTAACAGTCTCTGAAAATGGACATCTCTTGCTCTGGATAATTGCATCAAAATCTGAAGACAATGTACTGTAGCAATCTTGAGTATGCTGTTCAGGTGTGTATCTGAAAGCTGCAAACCTACTTCTGATTTATTGCCATTCATTACAGAAATCTCATGGTCAATGCCCTGTGCCCTGAGACCCAGGGGAAAACATGAAATGGCTGGGCATTGTGAGCTTTTGTACATAAGTTGCTTCATGTGCTGGTCAAAAACATGTGAAGGCACCATGATACAGACTGAAGGCTATGTATTTATCTACAAAGCTATAGTCCTCCCCAGAAAAATAACTGCAACTCCTATGAGGCAGTGTAAGAACAAAGAGACAGCAATGTATAATGGTCAGTGTCAGCTTACTGTCTGGGAAGCTTAAGTTCAAAATCCCCAGTCTCCACCTCAGTGGCTTCTTGTTTTTCCAAACCTAAACAGTTCACATTGCTTTCCTGGCAAAACTAGGATGGCACTGGAACACATTGTCCTGGCAAAACCAACTTAACAACACACACACATACAGAGAGAGAGAGAGAGAAAGAGACAGGCAAGGCAAAAAGCTCTTACTGACTTTTAATAAAACTATGTTGGTCTTAAAGGTGCTTTTTGTATTCTCCTGTAGGTTTCAGGCAGCTGAGCAAAGCAGAGTCTGTTCCCCGAAGGGGGAGGAGCCTCAGCCAATTAAAGAGTTTGGCTCTGTTGCTCTGCTGTGCAATTGAGAGAGCCTGGCACAGCTCTCTCAATCAAAGCTAGATCTAGGGTGGCCATAATTTCTGCAGGCCAGCCAGAGACACCTTGAGGGGGGAAGGAATGTGTGTGCGCGCATGCAGAGCGCATGTGCCGCTGGAAACAGGAAGTGTCGTCACTTCCAGCGATGTCATGCCACCGCCGGAAGCAGGAAGTGACATCACTTCCTGTGACATCATTTTTCCCCGCACCACCTGCCGGAAGCAGGAAGTGACATCACTTCCTGTGACATCATTTCCCCCGCGCCACCTGCCGGAAGCAGGAAGTGACATCACTTCCTGTGACATCATTTCCCCCAAATGCCACTGCCGGAAACAAGAAGTGACTTCACAGCACTTCCTGTGACGTCCCCAAAAATCCCCCAAATATCACCGCCGGAAACACCAAGATTATTTATAGAGAGGGAAAGGGGGAAATAAAGTTAAATAAAACTCTTTTTTTACTTTTTTCAAAGTGAGAAGACTAGAGAGAACGGGTTCCACGCTGAGAAGCCAGTCAGATTCCAGTGAGATTCCAGTGAGACTGTGCTGCATAATGCAGCCTATTTATTTTGTCCTGTTTGCTCTGTTGGTTCTATCTGCGCCACCTTCATCACTTTCGGGGTGTGGATCCCCCAGTGGGGTGGTCTCCCGACTCCCTCCGCCGGCTGTTTCTGATAGCCCTGCACCCCCTCTTTCATTTGATATGTGTCCCGTGCGGGTGCCACCCTCCCGCCGGGAGATGCCGCAAAATGAGCCCCCTTGAGGCTTATGGCGGCAGGGCTCGGGGGAAGCGAGCTAGACTGCTGTTCTTTTGAGGGGTTATAGAGTGTTTCGAGCCCGTCCCTGTGGCATCGGTCCCATCGTTGTGGGACCCCGGGGGCCGGCGCAGCGGCCTGCCGAAGCAGCCTGTCACTAATAACACAGGTCGAGATGCAGGACAGGAACCCGGAAGTGACTGTGTTTTACTCAGCAAATAACAAACACAGAAGAAACAAGATTGCTCTAATAGTGAGGTGTGATGTAGCACAGGCAGTTGGGGCTATAACTCAAAGTCTAACTGAATCATGGAATAACCATCATTCAAGTTTATGCTCCAACTACAGATGCTGAAGAGGAACAAATTAAAAGCTTTTCTGGAAGTGTCCAGGAAGAAATCGATCACACACCTAAACAAGATGTGCCGATAATCATAGATGACACTGGAACACAAAAGTAGGAAGCAACGCAGAATCAAACACTGTTGGAAGATTTGGGCTAGGAAGCAGGAGAGCAACTCATAATTCTGCAAAGACACCAATTTGCAAACACGTGTTTCAGGCAACCAGATGACTGCATACATAGACATCACCAGACAGCCAATATAGAAATCAAATAGATTACATAATCAGAAGCAGAAGATGGAGCAGCTCGCTTGTCTCTGCTGAAACAAGACCAGGAACCAATTGTGATACAGACCATGAATTGTTAATATAAAAAATTAGAATACAGCTGACAAAAAGTACCAAAACATTCATAGTGCCAAAATACAATCAGCAACATTCCTGAAGAGTTTAAAGACCTTGCAAAGAACAGATTTGCATTACTTAAGTTGAAGTGAACATGAGCCAAAAGAACTATAGTTTGAAACCAGAGATATTATAAAGGAAGAATGTGCAAAGACTATTCCTGTGTAGCCAAAAGAAAAGTCTAACTCAATGACTGATTAAACTCTTAAAATTGCTAAAGATAGATGAGAAGCAAAAGTAAAAGGTGATCAAAACAATCAAAAGTCTAAATGCAGTGTTCCAGAGACTTACACACAGAGACAAAGAGAACTATTATAATAACCACTGTAGAGAAATAGAAGAGAACAATAAAAAAAGAAAGAACAAGAGATCTGTTCCACAAGATCCAAGAAATCAAAGGTAAATTTAAGGCACAGTTAAGCATGTTGAAAGATCAATGTGGAAATATAGTAACAAGGCAAAATAAAGAAAAGATGGGAACAATACACCACATAATTATACAAAAGAAACAAAAGGATAGAGTCCTTCCAAGAATAATCTTTTGAAGAAGAACCTACAGTTTTAGAAAGTGAACTGAAGCTACACTGAGAGCAATTGTGAGAAACAAATCAACAGGAGTAGATGGAATATCAATAGAAATATTCCAAGCTACAAAAACAGAGTCCATCAAAGTCTTAACAAAATTGTGCCAACAAATACAGAAAACAAAACAATGGCCTGGAAAAGCTCAATTTATATTCGCTCAGACACAGACTGGAAACACTCAATTTACATTCCAATTCTGAAAAAGGAGATGTTGAAGACAAGCAACTATTGGACCATCACATTAATTTCTTGCAAGAATAAAGTGATGCTCAATATCTTATAACAAAGAATGTTACCATATATGCAAAGAGAAATGCCAAATGTTCAAACTGGATTCAGAAAATGAAGAGACACTAAATATCATATTGCAAATTAAGGCTGGTTATTAAGAGCATACCAGGAGCACCGTGGCACAGAGTGGTAAGCTGCAGTATTAATAATAATAATAATTTTTTTTTATTTGCAGTCCAAGCTCTGCTCACGACCTGAGTTCGATCCCAATGGAAGCTG
Organism: Heteronotia binoei; assembly: GCF_032191835.1. NCBI lineage: Eukaryota > Metazoa > Chordata > Lepidosauria > Squamata > Gekkonidae > Heteronotia > Heteronotia binoei. The sequence goes on from NC_083224.1 coordinate 94,993,362, forward strand.
GGTTCAAGTAACTGGCTCAAGGTTCACTCAGCCTTCAATCCTTCTGAGGTTGGTAAAATGAGTACCCAGCTTGCTGGGGGGAAAGTGTAGATAACTGGGGAAGGCAACTGCAAGCTATCTCATAAAAAGTCTGCCAAGAAAATGTCCTGATGTGACATCACCCCATGGGTCAGTAACAACCCAGTGCTTGCACAGGAGACTATCTTTACCTTTATTATAGCATACAAGAGAATTTCAGAAAAAAATATGCTTGTGTCTCATTACAGCAAAGCCACATAGAATCAACATTGGGTGTTTGAGAGTCACAAGACAGGAAGAAAGGAAGCAAGGAAGGAGGGAGGGAGGAAAATAGATGGGAAGGGAAGAGGGAGGGAGAGATGGAAAGAAAGCAACTTTAATTTAAGATGCATTCTCCAAGCTGCCAGCTGGCTTGGCATGGAGAAGTGATCAAAGGGAGAAATGCCTTCTCCAAGCCGGCTAATGGGGTTGCAGGGGCTTCAAAAGCCACACAGCATGTATGAAAGAGCCACATGTGGCTCCTGAACTGCAGTTTGGCCACCCCTCGATTAGATTTAGAGGAAGGTGGAGTGAAAATTGGTGGAAACAACATTAGCAATTTGAGATATGCAGATGACATCGTATTACTGGTAGAAAATAGCAAAGACTTGAAACAACTACTGAAGAAGGTAAAGCAGAAAGTGCCAAAGCAAGATTACAGATGCATATCAAGAAGACAAAAATAATGACTACTAGGAAATTACACAACTTTAAGGCTGATTATTAAGAAATTGAAATTGTTCAAGATTTTCTGTTCCCTGGGTCTATCATCAACTAAAAAAGAGACTGCATCAAAGAAATCAGAAGGAGACTGAGACTGGGAAGGGCAGTCATGAGGAAGCTTTAAAAGATTCTTGAGTGTAAAGATGTGCCACTTGGCAACCAAAACATGTCATAGTATTACTATGAATGGATGTGAAAGTTGGACACTGAAGAAAGCTGACAGGAAAAAAGTTGATTCATTTGAAATGTGGTGTTGGAGGAAAGTTTTATAGATGCCGGGGACTGCCAAAAAGACAAATTGGTGGGTTCTAGATCAAATCAAGTCTGAACTTTCCCTAGAAGCTAAAATGACTAAACTGAGGCTGTCATATTTTGGTTACATTATGAGCAGACATGAGTCACTGGAAAAGGCAATAATGCTAAGAAAAGTTGAAGGTAGAAAGAAAAGTAATATGTGATGGGTTGATTCAATATAGGTAGCCACAGCCATTAGTTTGCAAGAGCTAAGCAAGGCTATTAATGACAACAATATTTTGGTGGACATTAATTCATAGGGCCACCATAAGTAAGAAGCAACTTGACATCACTTAACACACCTTCCTTTGCTTATCTTCTGAGATCTGATGAGATCAGGCTATCCTGCGGCATTCCACCATTCCAGGAGCAGAATGGGAAGCAAGAACTAGACCCAAGCAAGCTGCAGTCCTGAATTTGATAATGGGCTCTCTAGGTCATGCCCAAGACAGTGTTGCCAAGTCAGATCCTGGAGACCCTTCCTCTCTTGGTCCTATCAGTTTCATTGTCTTCATTCCTCCTACCTCCAGTAGAGAAGAAGGAGGGGGAAAGGGAAGAAGGAAAAATACCATGGGAAGAACTACAACTGCATTCTCTTTTGTGACTACAGGGCTCAAGAACCACAAGAACTTCTTATAGGAAGTTTATGAAAGCCTGTGAGGGGGCAATAAAGGCCACAGAGAAAGATTTCTGTATGACCTCTATGGCATCTGCAAGATCTTGCCTGGCGCAGTTGTTCAGAACTATTCAGTCTTTAACCACACTGCTGCAAGGCAAACAAACTAGTTAGGAGCTGGCTATTGGCTTTGAGGCATTTGCAAGCTAATAAAGTTATGACCACAATTGAGAAGTAAAGGAACTGGAAGCCCCTTGCCTGTCTACAGGTCAATTTTTGGACTATAGTCAACTCTCTCAGGAGGATGTTGACAGGATCCCAGCATCTGTGAGGCCTACTACTTGCCAGAGCCAGTTTGATGTAGTGATTAAGTGTGCGGAGTCTATCTGGGAGAACCAGGTTTGATTCCCCACTCCTTCACATGCACCTGCTGATGTGACCCTGGGTCAATCACAAGTTCTCTCAAAACTATTCCACTCAAGAGCAGTTATGGGAGAGCTCTCTCAGCCCCACCTACCTCACAGGCTGTATGTTTTTGGGAGGGGAAGGGAAAGGAGATTGTAAGCTGTTCTGATACTCCTTTGGGTAGTGAAGAGTGGGGTATAAATCCAATCTCAATTTTTGGGTCATGAGACCATTGAGCTCTGACGCGTCAATAAAAGTCTGTTTTAAGCTTAACCTGCGTGGTTTCCTGCCTGGCAGTTTTTCCTGGAATTCCTGCTATATTTTTGGTGCATTGACTGGGAAAAAGGGCAAATCCCAAGGGAAAATCCTTAGGGAAAAATCCCAAGCAGGAGGGTACTTGGGACCCCTTGGCCCTTGGGTCTGCCAGCCTCGTACCGAGGGGTTCTTGGATCTCGACTGGCGCCACAGTTGCTTTGGACCAAGTCTTGTTCCTTGAGTTCCCCGTGACACGTGCCGCTGCCCCGATCGCCCAAAAACCCTGGCAGGAAGCTGAACCAGACTTCTGGGAAAAATCTTCTGGAGGTAAGTATCTGGGTTTCTGGCCACTCCCGTTTGTAGTGAAGAGGGGCCTGATTATCCCCTATATCCCGACCTTTCAGAAGGATCCTGCTCGACCGTTGGTGATAAGGTCTGGATTTGGGAACTGTTGACTGTGTGAGCAGATCAAAGGGATCCTGCTTGACTGGCGGTGATAAGGACTGGGTTTGGAAACAGTGCACTCGTGTGTGTGTGTGTGTGTGTGTGAATGAGAGACAATCCGATTGCCAAACAAGTGTGGACTCCTGAGTCAGGAGACTGTATTGGGTCAGGAAAAGGTGGAAGCGTTTGGAAAAGGGTACCATTTTTTGTGTCCTGAGGCATTAGATTCTTTACTGGTATCTCACCACCCTTTACCCTCTGTGTTCAGTTGTGTTGTCTGTCTGGTACCATGGGAAGGAGTCAGTTAGGACTCATGACTCTATTGGAGTAAAATGTTTATTTTAAGGAAATTTTTGGAGAAAATTATGTTTTAAGATCAACCTTTAAAAGATTCAGAGCACTGTGCTAAAGAAGTATTCAGTAAAGTTAGCCCCCCTGAGGGATTGTAGTAATAATAATAATAGTAATAATTATAAGTCAGAGAAAGAAACTGGATGTATTACATCATTAATAATAAAAAATATTATTATTATCAGGGTAAAAGCTGACTATAAATTACCAGTGGGCCAGTCATTAACATCTGTCCATGTTTAAAAGTTTTAATTTTTAGACAGCCTGGTAACAATTTATGAATGACTTTTGTAAACACGATTGGGGACACTGGATACAGAAAGAGAGATTCGAGGCAGTGATCTGTCCTTGAATAGAAACAGAAGAAAAATTATCTCTTTGCTGGGAGGAAACTCTAATCCAGGGATTGCATCCTTGGGAATTAGGAGACATAAAGGTAGTGCAAGAGGCCTCTTTGTTTACAGAGGATGAACTGGCAATAATTGAAGAGGCCTCAGGAGATAACGAAAACAGGGAAATAGAAGTGGAAGATTAAGTCACATGTTTGCTTTTATCCCCCAAGATTTTGGGCAAGAGGATAATCCAGGGTGGTCTCCAACCTGGTGTTGGGCTACGTTTGGTAGTCAATTTGAAGACCCCCTCCAACATACTTATGGTCCAATAATTACTGAATCAGGAAATCTCTGCCCTTGGTTTAAATATAGAATTTGGTGTTGTGACGGGGGACTTGCAGGAGGCTAGGGCAGGATAAGATACAAAACCCGACTCTATTTCCCCACATGTATGTGGAAACTTCATTTTTATTTCCAACACAGACCGGGAAAGCCTGAAAGGTTCTGGGTGTTCAGGCAGATATCAGATTTTCACCCACCAGAATAGTTTTTGGCTCAGGAAACATCCAGCCCAGTAATCTCTCCCGAAGGAAAATTAATAGATAAGGCAGGATTACATTCCCTAAATTGCCCCAGGTGCATGCCTCCACTCACACAGCCCCTATCCTCACAGGGAACCCCTGACTGCACCCCTTCTGACGGAAAGAGTGATATGAAATGATTCCAGAGGGGAAAATAACTGGAGAACCAGAGCAGCAGGAGGCATGTATATACATACTGGTTCCTCTTCTAATTATTTTTGCCATATTTGTTTGGATATGGGATACCTATTGGCCATAGAAATGAATCCCCCACCCGCACCCCTCATACTGTGGCACAGGAAATGCTATAGCATGATATCTTCCTGCACAGTGAAGGTAATTTGAAAATCCCAAGGCACATGGAAGGAGCCCGTCTTATAGTTATTTGCTAAACCCAGGCCTCGGATTTAGTGGGAGCTCACAGGAGCACAGCTCCTGAACCTTTCTGAGAGTTCTACCTCCTCCTTCTGAGAGTTCCACCTCCTTGTCCATTGAATAGTATTGCAGCTGCATAACAATCCCTGGATGAGCTCCACCACCTATTTTTCTACAAAACATCTCCTACCTAAACCTGTCACTATTTCTGGAATAAGGTGAGCAGCTGTAGCATGGGTTGGGGTGATGACAGTATCTTCAGAGGTAAGGAAAAACTGCATTGCAGGAAGAAGCTCACTTACAATGGGCAAAGGACCTGTAAATATACTGCTGTGAGATCATTTCCAGCAGTGTGAAAATAAAGCATGTATCTTAGTGTTGCCTTTATGGAGAAATGACAGGAGCAGGTTCAGGAGCATACAGACCAGATCCTATGCAAGCTAAAAACATCAAAGTTGCTGGGAATGTCTCCTGGATGCTCCTGGAGAGCCAGTTTGGTGTAGTGGTTAAGTGCGCGGACTCTTATCTGGGAGAACTGGGTTTGATTCCCCACTCCTCCACTTGCACCTGCTAGCATGGCCTTGGGTCAGCCATAGCTCTGGCAGAGGTTGTCCTTGAAAGGGCAGCTGCTGTGAGAGCCCTCTCCAGCCCCACCCACCTCACAGGGTGTCTGTTGTGGGGGAGGAAGGTAAAGGAGATTGTGAGCCGCTCTGAGACTCTTCGGAGTGGGGGGCGGGATATAAATCCAATATCATCATCTTCCTCTACATGTTGTCCAAGCCCTCCCCCCTTCCTCCCCAACTTAGAACAGTTAAAAGAAAATAATGTGTGTGTCATGGGTGCTGGGGACCCTGCAGAAGAAGCTGAGCCTGCAGAAGAAACTGTGCCCCTGCCACCTGCACCAGTGCCCCTGCCTCCTGCTGGGGAAGACCCAAGCCCCCCTGCCTCGCCCTCTTGGGTGGCTCGTGTGCGTGACCGCCTTCGTCAGGACCTCAGGGATCGGAGGAGGGCAGCACGCTCACGAGCAAGACGCTCCCTGAGCCCTGAGTTTTGAAAGGATTCTGGCCCTTCTGGAGTAAGGATGCTTGCGTCTCAGCCTCTCTGAGCCAGCAATTAGCCCAAATGGGCAACAGCCAGCAGAGGGCTATATAGCTGTGGGCTTTGGGAGGAGGCTTTGTGGAAGCAACTAGTCACTTACCTGACGTTCTAGCTGACGTTCTACTTCGGCTTTTGACTTTGGCTTCTGGACTCCCTGACTTTGACTTCTGGACCCCCTGACTTTGGCTTCTGAACCTCTGACCTGCGATACCTGGACTGTGATTTGGTTTTGGCGCCTTGGACCCTCTTCGCTCACCAGCTACAGACCTTGGACTGCCCCTGGACTTTGCCTGACCTGGCCTCAGCCCGTGACAGTGTGTTGAAGAGAAGCCGAGTATCCGGTTAAATCATGAATCTTATATATATATGAAGCTTCCACTGAACGTCTTCCTTCTGTTCCTCTTTTATCCAGCTCAGGTGAAGCGATCACTTTTCCTTCATCCTCGATGTTCTATCTTCCCATTGTAGATCCTGGTTTGTTATATCCATTATGTCTGACTGAACAAATTCAAACAAATAATTATGCCAGGTTCTTTCTGTCCATTTATTTTTATCTTTCCACCCTACTGCTATTACTGCTTTACCAGCTAGTATCACCGCTTTTAATAGATCTTGGTTCTTTTTCCCTATTATCTCATACCTAGAATGCTCATTGACATCAATTCAAAATCTATGTTCAGCTTTACTCGAAAGAGCTTGTTTATTATTCTTGCTATATTTTCCCATACTATTTTAACCTCATGACATTCCTACCACATGTGAGTATACCATCCTTTCATTTTTTTTACAGTGCCAACAGCTTGGGCTTAATCCTAAAAACATGTTGGCTAAGGTGGCTGGGGTTCTGTACCGTTTGGTATAGAATTTTAGCTCCATTTCGCTAAACTTATGTATTTTTATTCTCTTAATTCCTGCCATTAATTGTTTTGCTTTTTGTTCTGTTATTTGAGTTTCTGTACTCCATTTTCTTTGGAGATGGGCAATTATTCCTTCTTCATCTGAGGTCATTTTCTTGTAGATTACACCTACCAATCCTCTTTTGTTTTTTTCCATTAATTTATAAATCTCTTCTATCGGTTCTTCTATATTTATGTCACTATTTTCAATTATCTTTTTAATTTTTGTGTATAAGCCTGCAGCTTTTAACCACTATTTTGCACCTACCGCCTGCTATAAAGCTTGAAATGGTTTTAAGATATTTGTAGATGACAAATCCTGTACTCTACCGTATCCTTTTTGTTTAAGAAGTTCCCCCCATCTATAGTCTATGCTTTCCTCTTCCAAAGTTTCCAAAGGCGACCATCTAGATATTCGTTTTAACCATTTTTGCTGCCACTTTCTCCAGACCATTAATGTACTTTTCCTTGATCCTGTATCCAATTTAAGATCTTTAGTCCATTTATTTGTAAAAATACCAAATTTCCCTACCACTTCGTTAGCTTCATTTTCAAACCTAACCCATTTCTGATTCCCTTCTCTTTCTATTTCTAGCAATGCTTTAGGTTGAAAAGCTTCGTAATAGTTTATTATGTCCAGTACTCCCCGTCCTAGTTCAGAATTATGATTATATACTAACTTTTTTGCAATTCTAAATTTCTTAGTACCAAAAATCCATTCTTGTATTTTTGTATTCCAATTACTCATTTTTTGTTTATCCATTTCTAATGGTATTGTTTGGAATAAATATAATAATTTTGGTATCCAAAGCATTGTAACACTTTTTACTTTAGGAGTTATACTTATGGTTTTCCTCCTCCATCCCTTCATATCTCTTGCTATCTTTTCCCATACCTTTTAATAGTTTTTTTTCCACTATCTTATTAATATTTTTATAAATTTCTATTCCCAAATATTTAAATTTCTTGACACCCATTCCTATTTTAGTTAACCTATTAATTTCCTTCCTTCCCTTCAGATTCACATTAAAATACATTATTTCTGATTTCCCCATATTAATTCTTAATCCTGATATCGCTTCAAAGTCGTCTAATATGATTTTCCTTTCCTTAATACCCTCTTTGGGATTTGATATAATCATAATTATATCATCTGCAAATAAGTTAATTTTCATTTCCTCCTTGCCCATCCTGCATCCTTCTATTCTGCCTGAATTCCTAATTCTTTCTGCTCATTGTTCCATTGCCATTATAAATATGGCTGGTGAAAGTAGACAACCTTGCCTTGCTCCCCTTAAAATTGAAAATTGTCCCATATGTTCATTATTCACTCTTACAACTGCTGTACCTTCTCTGTAAATTTCCTGAATTGTATTTATAAATGGCTGGCCTATTCCATATTTCAACATTATGGACCACAAAAATTCATTAGACAGTGTGTCAGATGCTTTATATACATCTAATTTAAGTAATCCTAGTTTCTTGGCCTGACTATGACATATTACATTTAATATATTTCTTATAGGGTGTGCTATACTTCTACCTTTCACAAACCCATACTGATCTTCTTTTATTATATAAGATATTACATTTTGCAGTATATTTGCCATTATTTTGGCAAAAATTAGTAAAAACCTTGAATCAACCCCACAAAGATGACAGAGGCCCAAACTGTACAATTTGATGCTTTGTTAATATTGAAATAAGGAAACTTAATAGAACAAAGGAAATTAAGTAGTAGTGATAAAAATTTATGCCCTGAAAGTCAGAGGGGGATGTAAATGCCTGGGTGAAATGGATCAAATACATTGCAACAAGCCTGAACAAGAGCAACTGTTATGCTTATATATCAGGCATACCAGTAGCACAAGTGGTTCCCTTCCCATTGGAACGAAATAAAGACCTCAACACAATGTGATGTATGTTACCCTCACATCAGCAGAAGGTGGCCTGGAGCAATGAGTCATACAGCTCTCTCTCTCTCATTGCTTTCCTCACCTCTTAAGGATAGGGACCTAAGGGTATCCCCTGCATTCTTGGAGGTCACGAAAACCACTCAGTCTGTGTAAAGAGGCAAGACATCAAGGTTGTAGGCACTCCAAAGTGCACAAAAATCCTTAATCTCATAGGAGTGAGAACAGAGGAAAGCATCTACTCATGGATGAGAGTCCCTCAGGCTAACCTATGGCAATATTGTAAAGGAAAAATGTTGAGGCATACTATTCTGTCTAATTGGTCTGGAACCTGTGCAACAATGGAATTAGTTATACCTTTCACTCTGGCATTTAAAACAAGGGCTTACATCTAAATAAAGTAAAAGGGATGTATTAGGTATATCAGTTGATGAATTATATTACTCATTAAATGGTGGATATACATTTATAAAAAAACAGTACTAGAGACAAAAGCCATATGAAATGCTTATAATTAAGAATAGTAAAAACAGGTTGCTGTTACAGATTTGCTGGCTTGCTGCCTGCTCCACATGAAAGTAAGTTTGTGGTTAAAAATTAAAACATTAGCTGAGCAACAACAGGAAACTGCTTCTGAAACTGAACGGTGAGGTTATATAAATTTAGTTAAAACCCAGAATTGTGGTTCTGAAAATGGGAAAAAAGGAGCATCCTGTTACAACTGTGCTGAAATTGATGGGTCAAGGAATATAAAAAATCCAGTAAGTGAGAGTCAGGAGTCATATAAAGTAAGTAATGGGAAATAGTACACAGAGATAGGACACTCTGGCCGTTTTCGCACTAGCGTTTGCTCCAGCGTAGCGCCCCATTTACCTCCGGATCTTCTCTTGGATTTCGCACATGTTGCTCCGGCGCTGCGGTTTGCTCTGGCGCTTCAGGGATTTTACGCCGGAGTATGTTTTTCAGCATTCTGCCGGAGTTTCCGAAAACCTCCGGATCCACTCCGGATCCATTCAGCGGAGTTTGCTGTGCGAAATCCATCCACGCCGGATCGACTGCTTTGTGGGCGTCACCCTCTCCCTTTCCGTCCTCCCACCCCATCCACCCGCTTGGCCAATCATCAGCCTTTCGCGGCGCTTCTCCAAAGTGCCGGCACGGCCATTTTTTTTTTAAAAACTTCAGAGTTTTGCGTAATAGCGAACTTTCGAAATTAACAAATACAAATTAACACCCTCCTGGAATAGCCTCAAGTGACATTTCACTGTTCTTGCAGTCTCATGCCTTTTCTGTTTACGTAGTGTTACGTTGACTAAACCCATTTCGAAATGTGTTTCGGTGGAATTTTTTTTTATTACTGATTGTTGTTGCGTAATTTCGCTGTCGCGATGGTTCAATACAACTGTATCTGCGGCGCATTTTCACGGCTAGCTTTCCCCCTGCCCACTGCTGCGTTATTACGCTACTTCGTGATTGCATAATCCAGAATACATTATACATTATTGTTGATACATTATGGTTGATAGGGTGTTTGGTCTCGCGAGAAATTCATGGGTGTTGTGGCGATGGTCTCGCGAGAATTGCGACTGCTGAATGAGGATCAGGGAATCTCCCACATCACTGTTAATTAGCCAATGCTTGGTGGCTGCAAATGCTAGTGGCCAATCGTGAGGCGAGTAGCGGCTATCGTCACAACTTGCATGAGCCGAACTGGACACTGGGAGGAAGAAGGGACAGATTTGGCTGGCCGGCATTGATCAGCTTACTGCCTCCACCGCACAGCAGCTACGTGCAATGGCATCCAGCGGCAAGACAATGGGGGCTCGTGGAGTTTCGTGGCGGGAGGCCGAAACAGAAGCCTTGTTGTCCATTTGGGTTGAGGATAAGATCCAGAATGCGCTGGCCTCTAACCGCAAAAACAGCTATGTCTACAAGGCTATATCTAAGGCCATGCATGACATGGGACACAAGAGGTCGGCGCTTGAGTGCCGAACAAAGACCAAGGGCTTGCGTGCGGACTACCGAAGATGCGTTAGCCACAATGCAAAGACTGGAGTATCCCCATTTTACTGCGCTCACTTTGATGTGCTGCACCGCATCCTTAAGGACGATAAGTCCGCGCGTCCCCCCGACATGAGGAGAAGCTGGACGGCGAAGTATTACAAGGCAAACAAGGAAAACCTGCCGATTCAAGGATCAGAAAACATCTTTTCCGCTGACCTCCAAACAATCAACGCCGCTGATCTCCGGACGCACGCCAATGTGTCACCTCCAGGTGAGTATCCAGGCTATGCAGTGCCCCTGAGCCCTGTACTTTTATTTGTATGGGGTTCCTTCTCGCCCATAATGAAACCCACGCGAAGGCTTCCTCAGCATATATGTTTTTTTAAACTTTATTTCCCTGCGTAATATCGATACTTTGAACTAACGAAATTATCAAACATGCGTGGGTCGCTGCGGGTTCGCCGGTGATTGGGAGCCATGGGGAAAAGCTTAATGAGACCGCCCCTCGATGAAGGGAGACGTGGATGCTTGCCTCGCTGTACTGCGCACTTATTAGACTCGCAAAACTTCTCTGCCTTCTGCCTTAACACTGTTGATTTTCCCGCATTCCTATAGGCTCAAGCATCGTGACCCCAAGCGACGCGTCACAGGAGCAGGAACAGAGCCAGGAATTTACTGCTGAACATCCAGCAGAGGAGTCCTTGAGGGGGGGTAAGTGCCTCTGATGAGTCTTATGTTGAATGTGAAAGCTTTCAGTGGAACTTAGATGTATTGCCCAGCTTACAATTGCTGACACTGATGCTGCTCCTGAGCACATGTTATAGTGAAGGACTTTAAGGTAGGCATGGGCTTTTCAGCACTTTGCATGTTAAGGAATGAGTGTTGTATCAATTTCAGATTGCTTTGAGGAGGAAGAAGGGTGCAGTATCCAAAATGGAGGATCTGGAGATGCTGTCCTCTCGGAACAGGAAGCAGAGGAAGGAGGTATGCTCCAGGGATTTCAGCGTAAACTGCAGCAGCGGTGCCAATGCCTGCAGTAGAGTAGTGCATGTCACTAATGGCAGCTGGTACCATAGCTAAAACAATGGGTGCATTGCCAGAGTTCTCCAGGTAATGTACTCTTTCCATCCTTCTTCTTTCAGATGCTTCAGGAGATCATCTGCCGGTGTCATCAGCACAGCAAAGAAAGGAAGAGAGTGTGCAGAACGAAGCTCAACGTCAGCGAAGGGTTGCCCTGCTGAATAATGTGGCTGAGAAGATGATGAATCAAAGCCGTCTGGATCATGAAGACACAATGGAGCGGTTTGACCGTATGCTTGAATCTGAGGAACGCAGGTTCGCAGTGCAGGGGGAGCGTGAGACAAATAACAGGGAGGCTTTGGTAAGGGCTTTTCAGCAGGCAACAAGGGAGACTGTGGATGTTATGAGGGCAGCTGTTGATATGCTAGGCAGCATTGCCCAAATTTTTAGGGAAGGTCGGGCACAGGGAAGGGTGGGCGAGATACAAGCCACTGCAACATCCCCACCATATCCAGCATCTACACCATCCGTCACACGTAGGCAGGTGCACCTCGATTGTGACTGCAGCTATAATCGGGGCACTCTGCCTTCAGATATAGAGTACCCAGTTTTGGCAGAGGACTCTATCCCTGAGAGCCAGCCCCTCCTGTCTGTGCCTGAGAGTCATAGCCCCCCGTCTGTGTCTGAGAGTCAAAGCATCCTGCCTCCTGCACCCTGCTCAAGTGGCAGTGTGGCGGCCTCACGTAGGGGCAAGAAAAGATCCTGCACAGGGAAGCAGAGGGTGTATTTTGAGCCCTAAAACCACTCACTTTGGAAGATCTGATGATGACTCCATTGGATTATTGTTAGGCTGCCTCTAACGTGCACTGCTGTCTATGACAGATGCTTCTTATTTTGCTGCGTTTTCCAGCAATGTCCCCTTCATGGGTACCAGAACCAATGCCCATCAAGGGAAGGTGTGAGTAGCAGGCATTGTTTACATGTTGTGCATGTTGTTATTTATGATGTTATTTCATTGTTTATACCTGCACGGGCAGTGTGCTCCTAGCTATTGTTTTGTTCTTCTGATGTTTACGCACTTTTATTAAAGCTATGTTTGCACTTTTCCCTGTTCAGTGTCTAGGTAAAGGAAAACGATACCTTAAGGTTTCAACAATAACAATAATTTATTTGAACTAATAACACATTAACAAGAATAAAACTTTATTCCCCAACACCCCCACCCCTCCCAACACCCCCACCCCTCCCAATGGCCCATTCAAGTTGCTCGAATCGCCGCTCGAATCGTCGCTCCATAGCATCCATCCTGCGAGTGAAGGCTCTGACTGCAATTTAGAAAATATTCAAGTAAGTGCAACGTCCTCCTTAATGTGTGCACATCTCTCAATCATTCCGTCACTCACAAGAACTATCCATCATGCAAAATACTGAGCACTCACATGTTGAGCGGCATAGGGCCTCTATCCGCGCTATGGCTTCCAGCTGGGGCTCCAGTGCTGGGCCCACACGCTCGACAGCCGCTGCCCCTCCAGGCGGCCCTGAAATGCAAGCACACAATGCATATAACAAAAATTTAGGCATGGCTGCATTGTGTAGCAACATTACTGAACACTGGCCCGAGAGGACCATTAGCATTGCAGAAGGCACTGCACTCCTGTAATCATCTTACAGGGCGGTTGAAAAGGTTGCAGTGTGCTGAGCATCATATTGAATGAAACTTTGCACGCCATGCCTACTGATTTCTATATGCAGCTCAGCGAACCCACCTGCTTCTTCTGCGGCCTCTTGTTCTCCTGTAGGCTCAGCTACTGCCGGCACAGCTCCTGCAGGCTCTGCAATTGCAGGGGCAGGCTCACCGCCACCTAAGATTTGTGGAAATAATCATTACGTGCTGGAGAAAGATCAACACACATCTGCATGACGCTATATGCATTCCAGCTTTGCGTCCTCTCGTGCTAAATTCCCGCCTCCATATGCAAGCTCCGTGGCTGCCACCCTTCTGACACTCCCTCCCTCCCTCATGCATTACTTAATCCCTTCCTCACCCCCTCACCTACCCTGATGAGCATGATAAGCAGCATTTGCAGCAATTCTGCACCGGCTTGCTAAGACACATATTATTATGTTCTCGAACCCCCTGCGCACATGGCTTCTTAGTGCCTTTAATGTGCAGTAACCCACAAGTGGCTGCTTTGTCAGGCAATGTACCTTCTTGCTCCTCGGCAACAAGCTGAGGACCCTCATCCTCCTCTTCCACCAGGGGTGGGCCTGGCTGCTCCACCGCGCCTCTTGGACGGTTGTCGACTGCGGTTGGATATAGAAAAGAAAAAAGGAATTAAACTCATGTGAATGAAAGCACACAGCAGATGTGAAAAATGCACTGGAATCTGCAGTGCCACTTATTGGACCAGTAAGGCTTATCAGAGCAGGGGAGGGTGGGTTGCTGTTGGAGTCTGTGCACATACATGGTGCCTCCCCCTGGCACACATTCCACCAGTAAGGCTTATCAGAGCAGGGGAGGGTGGGTTGCTGTTGGAGTCTGTGCACATACATGGTGCCTCCCCCTGGCACACATTCCACCAGTAAGGCTAATCAGAGCAGGGGAGGGTGGGTTGCTGTTGGAGTCTGTGCACATACATGGTGCCTCCCCCTGGCACACATTCCACCAGTAAGGCTTATCAGAGCAGGGGAGGGTGGGTTGCTGTTGGAGTCTGTGCACATACATGGTGCCTCCCCCTGGCACACATTCCACCAGTAAGGCTTATCAGAGCAGGGGAGGGTGGGTTGCTGTTGGAGTCTGTGCACATACATGGTGCCTCCCCCTGGCACACATTCCACCAGTAAGGCTTATCAGAGCAGGGGAGGGTGGGTTGCTGTTGGAGTCTGTGCACATACATGGTGCCTCCCCCTGGCACACATTCCACCAGTAAGGCTTATCAGAGCAGGGGAGGGTGGGTTGCTGTTGGAGTCTGTGCACATACATGGTGCCTCCCCCTGGCACACATTAGAAGGGGGAGGGGGGGATTTTACTGTACTGCCATCAAGCAGTAATAAAGAAGGAAGGGGTCGTTTGTGTGCTGTGTCTTGTGTGTGCGGCGTTACTCACAATCATGATGGCGGTCCTCCCAACGGGGCCTCCCCGCCAACTCCCACAAGCGGACCATGGCCTCGTGGTAGGGCGTCCGGCCTGACGCCCTGGGGATACCGCCCCATGCCTGAAGGCTAGCCATGAAGCTGCAGCGGAGGCGTTTTATTTTGGACCGGCACTGCGCCGCAGTCCGTTCAAACCCCCTCCGCTGCAGCCTCCTGGCTATCGCCTCATAGACGTGGGTGGTGCAGAGGTGGGTGCTGGACATTACTTCAGGAGCGTGGCCGCCCCTTTCAGCAATGTCCAGCATTGCCAGCACCTCATCTCGCTGCCAGAAGGTGCCTCTTCTCCCTCTGGCCGCCATTTCGAAATAACGCTCCTTCGATGTAGCGAAATAGCAACTTCCCCATTCTGATTTGATTTATCCAATCATGGGGAAGGCATTTCATGATCGACAAGGCAGAAACAGAGCCAGCCCAGAAGCACGTGTAGGACCACTGGTGCACCGAAATATCGCTCCCCCCCCCAACCTTAACCCAAGTAAATGAAAACAATGCAGTTTATAATGCCCAAAGCTTTATTCGCTGAAACCGGAAGCAGTCTAAACAAACGCAGGCATTATGTTAAGGCGGTTATACAGAGAACGGTTGAAACAGCGTAACTTCGCAGCGCCGAAAAGCACTCTTTCATTCAAGGGCGGCGGCAGCGAGAGGCATGGGGGACAGAAAGTCAAAGAATCATCTCCTTTGATAAATATATTCTGCGACAGCATCCCGCACAATCCTCCCCCTCTCTAACTGCCTCCTGTTAATAACCCTAAAGTCCGGCTCTTCTGGGTCTGGGAGGAGTGTTATCTCCTTATCTGGAATGTCCAGCGTGACCGCATGTCCCTTTCCCTCGCAAATATTGTGCAGAGTCACAGATGCAGTCACGATGGAGAAAACACTCCGGTACTGTGCGTTCATTCGCGTTAGGAGGACACGCCAGCGAGCCTTAAGCCTCCCGAAAGCACGCTCCACCACGTTCCTGGCCCTGGCGTGCTTCTTGTTAAAGTGCTTCTGCACGGGCCCGATGGGTGTCCTGTACGGGGAAAGCAGCCACGGCCTAAGGGGGTACGCCCCGTCGCCCAACACAAGCGCAGGTATGGTTACATTTCCCAAAGTCACCCTGGGGTTCCCTGGAACCCAGAGCCCTGCATCATTGCCAGAGCAGAGAAGGCTGTTCGCGAAAACGAAGGCATCGTTGGTCTTTCCGCTGTGGCCAAACTCTGCATCCACGAAGCGTCCTGTGTGATCAACCGTGCCTTGGAGGATCACGGAGCAGAACATCTTCCGGTTGCAGAACTCCTCCGTTTTGCCCCCAGGCGCCCGTATCGGGATATGCGATCCATCAACAGCAGCCACCGTATGCGGCATACCGAGTTTACCGAAACCATCCATAATCTGTAGAGAAATGGAGTACAATGGGTCAGGGTTAATTCAACTTCCACTGTGTTAGCAATAGAGAATCACATCATGTTCCGATATATCGATGTAACGTTATAACGCAAAACTAGGGGAAAAGAAAAAAAAATGTACACACCGTTCCGATGTCGTCACCGAGGCACACGACCTTTGAAAACAAACGTTTCTCGATGGCTTCGCAGACCTCCATCACAATCCCATGGACGGTGGAAACGCCGATCCCGAACTGCGTACCGACTTCCCGATAGGCGCTTCCGGTAGCGAGGTACCATAGTGCTACCGCGAGCCGCTTCTCAGGGTGGACCGGAGACCTCATCCGTGTGGTTTGCCTTTCCAGCTTGTCCTTCAAAGCGGCATAAATCTCCATAAAGGTCCCTCTGGTCATCCGGAAGTTATCCAGCCATTGCTCGTCGCCCCAGTACACAAGCACAAAGTTCTCCCACCAGCCGAGTTCACGGGGGAACAGCCAATACCTGGGCGAGAACCGGATACCGGCTAGATAGTGCCATCTACGTTCCTGCCGGCGACTGCCACCTCTAATCAGCCGAAGCCGGGCGTCAGACTTCCTAGAGGCGACCAGAGGATTCGGTGATGTAAGTCCATGAGTGAGGAGTTTTTCTCCGGTGTGGAGGACTTGGCGCCCGGCGTAGAGACACAAAATCAGAAGCTCCACTGCTGAATAAAGCAGCGCCATAGTCTCGTCATCAGGATTCTCCATTGTGAACGCTTCTGACGATACAAGGCAGTGTGGAGGACGCCGCTGCTGCGGCCAGTATTAAAACAGAACCGTCACGTGATGGTTTGCCCGCGAAAAAGGGGATTCTCTATTTCGTTGTCGCGCTGTTACGTTGTTACGTAATTACGCAACTAGAATGTCGTTTAAAAAAAAATTGATTGACAGGGCATCGAACTCAAGCCGATGCCAGTGCGAAAACGATTTGAGCTGGGGCTTCAGGGGGGGGCGACTCCGCAAAGAGTCACTAGTGGGAAAACGAGAAAAATGATCCAGAGATAATTGCGCCGCGGAAAAAGGGGAGCAAACGCTAAGTGCGAAAACGGCCTCTGTGTTGTGCTTAGGCCTTTTGAATAAGCCTGTAAACTTCAAAGTAGCCAGCCATTGGCATATATATATAATTTCTATAGTATTATATCACTTACTGATTATTTTAAAAAGCCTGAGATGCCACAATTAGAAAAACAGTGGCTGATAAAAGGAAGTGTCTGTTGCAAATATGAATTACCCTGAATTTACAATGCTGATGAGTGTAACATAGGAGATTCTTCCCACATGAAAGCTGCTACAGATTTTTAAAGTGTAAAGCTTTTGTAGGCTAAAACTCTCTTCA
The DNA here is from genome assembly GCF_032191835.1 of Heteronotia binoei. Taxonomy (NCBI): domain Eukaryota; kingdom Metazoa; phylum Chordata; class Lepidosauria; order Squamata; family Gekkonidae; genus Heteronotia; species Heteronotia binoei. Next base: position 95,010,620 of record NC_083224.1, read on the forward strand.
TGCGTTCAAAAATGTGTTCTAGCTTGTGAATAATATATTGTCTTACATATGAACAAAGGGGGAGTTGCTCCTCAAGAAACATAATTTTGATCTGAGAATGTTTTATTTTAAAACCTATCAGTTGGCAAAAATTTTGTATCTTGATGTTTTACTCAATCACCCTTGCACTAAACAGATTTTCTGGCATGGGGAAATTTGTTCAACTATATTTTTGGCATGTAATATATTTTAATCTGCAAGGTGTGAGTTCATAAGTAAAAAAATGAATGTATATACATTCAACATGCATGTATTATTAAAAATAAACCCTAAAACCCACTCCCCAGGTTTGCAAAAACTCCATCAAACCCCCAAGAGGTTTTTCCCTTGTGAATGGTTTGATTCATATAGCAGGGTTACCCATGGAAATAAGATATATAATAAAATAAGTTTCTCCAAAAGATAGTGTAATAGCAAACTGCTAAAGTTGTAACCCAGTTTAAGAATCTTGGTTAATAGGTATTCAAATTTGGTATTATTTTGCAGGCTTAATCACTGCCCATCAGCCATATATAACTTTGTTCACTGTACCCTATTTTATTGTCTGATGAAGTGTGCGTGCACACAGAAGTTTATATTCTGGGTGAAGCTTTGTTGGTCTTAAAAAAGACGAAAAAAAACGTACAGGATGTGTGCAAAGTTTTAAAAAGTATTTAAAAATTGCATGTTATAAAAATAATAAACCCAGAATCCTGGTGAAGTCAAGTAAGCCAACAGATCATTAAAACTGACTATGTCTAAAATCTGTCAGAAAACAAGGCTGCCTTGAGTTAGAATCTTGCCAATTGCCTTAATCAGATTGTAGTGTCTGCCTAGTAAAAGGTCTCAATAAATTACAGGCACTAGAAAAGCTGTAAATAAAATGTCAAAGTATATTTAAAAAAAACCACAAAAAACAAAAACAAAACTCAAACCTTGCAGCCTAAATAGTTAGGCAAATGATCCATCTTTAAGAAACATCTTCAACTCCGGATCCAGAAGACGACCCTTGATTCTTGGGCTGGGCTGCCACTGGAAATGGTAAGAACCATGGGCAATGGCTGCAAATTTCTCTTGCTCTTGCTACCCTGGAAGCTAGCAAGTCAACGCACAGACGAAGATTTGGTAAAATCTACTAATTTTATTCACTGTGGTTTTGTAATTTCCTGTCAGTTACTGAATGCTAGGTTTGTACAAAGTTTAACCTCTGATTATTTGTTTCCCCTCAGGGACTATGCTAATAAATTTAGGCTCAATTATGTATATGTGCCCCTTAAGACTGAATGGTCAGACCCTTCCCCCTTATTAAGGCGGGGTCAGAGTCTGTAAGGGGGGGAGATGCGGCAGGTGGAAAATATTATGCAATCAATAGGTCAAATGATATGCCATTGAAGGGTCAGTGTTGTAGAAGTTAGCCCCCGCAGAAGCTAAAAGTAGATAGAGAGCAAGAAAAGTCCCATGATGTGAGAAACATCCTTAGTTCACAGAACTAACCACCTTTATAGGAAATATCGGTGATGGAAGAATATGCTATGCTTGTGGTCAGAAAAGTACCTAGTTAACGAGAATGCTACCACCTATGCAGGAAGTACTGTTATGCCAATAAGCTAACAAGCTGTTTTATGTAATCTGCTTTGAGGGTATATATGCTTGCCTGAAAAGAATACGGGCAGTTTAATTTTTGGGTCATGAGACCATTGAGCTCTGACGCGTCAATAAAAGTCTGTTTTAAGCTTAACCTGCGTGGTTTCCTGCCTGGCAGTTTTTCCTGGAATTCCTGCTACACTACCATCCAGTTTCACACTTGCCATTACTGGGTAAGGTAGTTGAGACGGCAGTGGCTGAGCAGCTTCAAGTTTTCTTGGATGATGCATCCATCCTGAACCCATCACAGTCCAGTTTCGGTCCTGGCCATGGGACAGAGATGGCATTGGTCACCCTCACATATGATCTCAGGAGACACCTGGATCAGACCAGGTCATTGCTGTTGTTGCTCTTTGACTTAATGGAAGTGTTCACCATGGTCAATTATGATCTATTAACCCACTGCCTCACCAGCGTAGGAATACAGTGAACTGCCCAACAATGTTTTTCCTCATTTCTCCATCATGGGGACAGAGGGTGGTACTTGGTGAGATAGTCTCCCTGCAGTACCCACTAAAATGTAGTGTGTCACCAGAGTCCATTCTCTTGCCAATGCTGTTCAACATCTATGTATACCCCCTCACCCAGCTGGTTTGGAGGTTTGGGCTGGGCTGCCACCAGTTTGCTGATGACACCAGCTCTCTCTGTTGTTGGATGGCTGCTCAGACTCCGCCCCAGAAAATTTGAACAGGGTTGTGGAGGCTGTGATTTGGTGGTTACAGCAGGGTTGGAAGAAAACTAATCCATTGAAGACAGAGTTTCTATACCTGAGTTGGAGGGGGGAGGGAGTAGTTCAGGAATCAGGCTTCCAGCCCTGGTTGGTGAGGAGCTTAGGGGTGATTCTGGATACCTCACTCACTATGGAGACCCACATTACCACTGAAGTCAGGTCTGCCTTTTATCATCTAGAGCAGATCAGGCAATTGGCTCCTTCTCTCTCTTCCTGGGGCTTGGCTACAGTGACCCATGCAATTGTCACTTCCAGTTTAGATTACTGTCACTCATTTTACGCTGGCTTACCCTTGAATCTGATCTGGAAACTCCAGTTAGTGCAAAATTTGTTGGCACACCTACAGATTGCAACGTCTGTGCAGGCATGCATTCAGCTGGTGTTATGCCAATTGCATGGGCTACCAACTGAGTACTGGATCCACTTAAAGGTGTTGGTATTAACCTTTAAAGCCTTGTGTGGCCTGAGACCAACATATCTAAGGGACCATCTCTCCCCATATGCCCCTCAGAGAGCCTTGCGTTTGACTGACCAGCATTCCCAAAGGATGTCTGCTTAGCCTCAACCAGGGCCAGGGCTTTTTCTGCCCTGGCCCCTGCCTGGTGGAACATGCTCATGTTTCAGATCAGGGCCCTGCAGGACTTATTACAGTTTTGCGGGTCCTGTAAAATGAAGCTGTTCTGCTAGGCTTTTGGTTGAAGCAGTAGATGCCCAAACCATCTGGCCTCCCTTGCTAAAACCTGCCCTACTATTATCTGTTCATATAATCTTTGTTCTGTCAACCGGTTGGTATTGCTGGAATTGTATGAATGATGTCCCTTTGAATGTTTTAAATAATTTGTTGTACTGTTAAAATTGTTTTAAATAGTTTGTAACTTCTTTGTTGTTAGCCCCCCTGAGCCTGCTTGCGGGGAGGGGGGATATAAATTGAACAAATAAAAATAAATAAAGAGGCAGAAGAGTTCCCATATTTTGACCTATACCTAAGCACCAGAATTATTTTCAGAAACTGGTGTCTTAGAACTGAATGGCCTTTACAGGGCCTTTTATTTTCCTGAAAGTACTTAACATGGCTTTATTTGTAGCAGGAGCTCCTTTGCATATTAGGCCATACACCCCTGATGTAGCCAATCCTCCAAGAGCTTACAGGGATCTTAGTACAGGGCCTACTGTAAGCTCCAAGAGGATTGACTACATTGGTGTGTGTGGCCTAATATGCAAATGAGTTCCTGCTACAAAAAAAGCCCTGCTTAAACATACTGAGTACCAGAACCATTGGGTGCGGGGGTGGGGGGGGGCTCCCCCAAGTCCTGAGAGAGGAATTGATGGAAATCAGTGCAGCCTTATATATGTGCACCTTTTTAAATACAAAACAACAACACTGTGTAGTGATGCTGTGAATGTTGAAACTGTTTAATGCTGACTGGAGTGGAGACAGCCTTTAGCTGTTGAAGAGCCCTTTCCCTTCGCTGCTGACTTTTCCCAACAAGGACTGGTGTTTCCAACCATGCCTAAGCTGGGGCACTTTTCTTCCAATGAATTGTGTATGCAGAAGATACTAAATGGTTTACAATAGTATCTGAGATTTCTTGTATTCCATGCAATAGAGTTGCCTGAGTCTTAGTGGAAAAATGATGCAACTCAGTTCATTTGAAATCTGTGCATGCTTAAGCCACAGTCTTTCTATTCAGTCATTTTAACAATCTTGCTCTGAATTAGAGACAAGAAAGAATGCCATCAAATAACCCATTCCACTAATTTAGCATATTTTTGAACAAATTACTCACTTCAGTTGTGTGTTTCTCATTATTCACAACCCCATGAAATGTCGCCATTTCTCTCTCTTTCAGTGTATCAATGTGCTTTCATTGAGCTTATTCCTCTTCCTCTTCAGTCCCTCATTTAGTCGGTGTTTTCCTCAGACATTTATTATCTATAACGTTTTTAGGCGTTACTCCTTTGATATTTTTGAGATTAATTCGCTTAAAGTTGTCTGCATTTTATCTGTACCTTGTCTTATGCATTCATATCTAACACAATTCTTAAAATTTTCTCTGGCAGTCATTTCTTAAGACACTTTGAAGGTAAATTACATCTATAAAGCAAGGTCCCAAAGGACTTTAAAAGCTACTTCTCTTCCATTAGCCTGAGCAGAAATACTCATGAGCAGGTAGAAGCAGCATCTTTCTAATGTGGGGGGATGGGAAGAGAGAAGCAGCAACAGATGTTGACAAAAATTTAAATTGCCTCAATCACATCAGAAGAATAGTAACAAAACCTTGGAAGATGGCTGTTAGTGAAAGTTCATTGTGCTTTGTGTCTGGCACAAATATCCCATGTGCCCACATGCAATCACATGACATGTAGCAAAAAAGCTCCATCCATAACCCTGAGAAATCTAGTCCTAATTTTTTTTTTTTGGGGGGGGGGTGTATTCTAGCCCCCATTACTGCAAAGAGATATGAAAATATGATGGACATTAATGCTAAAGGATAAGAAATATTTTTAAAAGCTCAAATTAATTTGCTCTTTGATGCTAAAGATCTTTAAATTCCTGTGTCAATTATACTCAAAGCTGAGATACAGGCTTCTCAGCTAAGCTTTTCTTTCCAATTAGACTTGTTCCCATGTGCCAAATTATCCATTGCAGCTACTATATAAACCATTCAGCATCCCTGCACTGTAGCCTGTTGTCGTTGAATAGGGAGGACTCATCAGTTTCATATGTGCTAGTAGATGTGCCTTTCTTGAGCAAAAACACTACTGCTACAATAGAAAAAGTGAAACCAGTGCTTGTAATGCCACCCACTGTCCCACTTACACTTTATACATACGCAGGGCCTCTCCTGCAGCAACCCAGCACCCAGTGTTTACCTGTGCTGCTGTTGGTTAGATTAGCCCAGTTTGCGAAATTCAGTCACTGGCCCTTAAAATTTCTGTGTCCAGATCTTGAAAGAGTTCCTGTTCCTCTAACAGGAACACAGAAGAGAAAATTTCACTAGATGTTGATTTTCCCATCATAATTCTGCAAGGCTTTAGATACAGCAAACTTAAGATACCTTGGCTGGTCCCTTCCTTAACCCACAGTATAGCAGCTCAGGAGCAGCTGACAACTTTCTGAGCTGGTGGGGCTGTAATTAAAAAAAAAACCCTTCCCTCACATTAGGAGTTGCATCCAGGCTAATTTTTCCACTGGGGGTGATAGAGATTTCCTGCCTCTTCCTTCCCAATGCAGTCCAGTGATCTCCATGAATGCTGCTGCTGGGAGAGGGGGGGCCCTGAGGAATAGCCCAGGGGGTCTGCAGCTACAAGGCGGTATCAGTGGAAATCACCAGTGTAGTGTTGATCCAACCCAGGATTTATGTAGCACTTCGATGCAAAAGAGTGTCTTGAAACACAAACTTCCAAAAGGAAAAACGTCTGTTGTACTCTGCACACTCAGAAATAGAGGGGCTGGCATGAGTATGATCTCAAGGCACAAAAATGTTTATCTTTTCTTGAAATTAATTCATGCCACATGGCATAAATTACGGAATGCATGCAATTTCTTTGGAGACACATATATACCCATTGCACAAAATAGGGAAGTGCAAGAAAAATATTTTTTTACCAGATTCAGATATATTGGACCCAAATAATATTGGTACTTCCTGATATTCCCGAATCCCAATACTAATATTGTATTTTGATTTAGTAATATTTGGAAATTTTGGGGTTGTCCATTATATACTACATGAACCATTAAAGTCAATGGCAAATGGAAGACAGAAGACTGTCCCACAATAGAAAAGAAAAACTAGCTGAATATGCAATAATGGCAAAACTAATTATATAAACAGAAGACCACTGAAAGAATTTCAGCAGAAATGGCAAGCCTGGGAATAGTTAAGAATCTTGATTTCTGAAATTATTTGTATATTATATCAGAGATGATGAAGATCTTGATTACAGTTATAACTCTTTTTTATTATTCAGTATCCTACCAGTATTTAAATATTCTGCAAGAATAAGACATAGAAATTGTTAAATGTTTAAGATAACACCTAAGCTCTTAGCATGGGATCAACTTAGCATTAAAATCTTTCTAACTGTAAAAGATGCAATCTTTTTTTTGTTAATAGGATATTGCAACTAAGAAAGTTCTTATTTTTTTAAAGAGAGAATTCACCTCAAATACTGTAGCAATGATGTTTTACTATCTGCTCTTACATTTGAAATTATGAAATGATTAAGACAGTATCTAGGTTTTCAGGATGATTTAAATTTAGTACAGGAATTTGTCTAACTGTAAAAGATGTAACCTTTTATTGTTAATAGACTATTGTAACCAAGAAAATTATTGTCCATTCTTTTAAAGAGAGAATTCACCTCAAAATACTGTAATAATTATGTTTTATTATCTGCTCTCATATGTGAATTATGTATTTTACTAAAACAGTTGACGTGATTTTATTTGTTGTATGCAACTATTCATAAAATTTGAAAATTATTGATGAATTTATACTTCCTCTTTCCCCCCTTTTTTTAAATAAATATTTTTATGTTTTATTGATTCTTGTACAATTGACCATTACAACATATGAATGTTGGAATTACAAATAGCCCTTACCCCCCCTCCCAACCCTCCCCATCTTCTCTTAGTCTTTCCCCCTCAGCCAAGGGCACAAAGTCTTGATCTTCCACTGAATGTCCTTCCTTGTTTCTCCTGAGATCCATTCTAAATAAGGGTTCCATCTGGTCTCGATTTCCTTGACTTTATCTTTCCACGTGGAATCCTTGATGATTGTTGCCACGATGTCAGACTGTATGTAATCAAACAAATAGTTGTGCCAGATTTCTATTGACCATTTACTTTTATCTTTCCACCCCAAAGCGATGACCGCCTTCCCCGCTAGTATCATTGCCTTGACAAGGTTTTGAGTGGGTCTACTTAGTGCCGGACTTCCTGTTGTGCTTAACAACATCATATTAAAGCCAATGGTTAATGGTACATTGCAGACTTTTCTAATAAATTGAATAATTTCCCCCCAGAAGGGTTTAACCTCTTCACACTCCCACCACATATGTGCAAACCAACCCTTAAATTGTTTGCAATGCCAGCACTTGGAACTCATTCCTGGGAATATATTCGCTATTTGTGCAGGTGTTTTGTACCATTTTGTGAAAAATTTAAATTCCAGTTCTTTAAATTTCATTACTTTAATCCCTTCTAGTGCTTCCAAGATTTTCCCAGCCAACCTCTCTGTTAACTGACCTTCATGACTCCAAATCTTTTGTAGATGTACTATTATTTTATCTTTATTTGAAATCATTTTTCTGTATAGTAACCCCACTAGACCCTTCCTTTGTTTGGCCATTACTTTATATATCTCTTCCATTGGAGCGTCTAACCAAAGCTCTCCCTTTTCACTGATCTTCTTAACTATCTTATGTAAGCCTGCTATGTTTAACCAGTATTGATTACCTAAATCTTCTGTAATTTCCTGTAAAGGTTTTAGTTTACCACCCCTAAACATATCGCCCACTCTATAATAGCCTTTGTTTTTAAGCCTTCCCCACCATTTTATAGCATGCGCCTCCTTAACAATAGCTTCTAGGGGGCTCCACCTTGAAACCTTTCCTAGCCACTGTGGGTACCATTTCATCCAGGTTTCTAATGATGCTCTTCTGGGCCCTATGTCTAATTTTAGATCTTTTGTCGACACTGTGGAAAAAATACCAAATCTTCCAATACCACTGTTAACTGCATTCTTGAAATTAATCCACTTCTGTACCTTATCCTCACTCAGATCTAGTAACGCTCTTAGTTGGAAGGCCTCATAATATTTACTTAAATCTGGGATTCCCCAACCTAATTCTGATTTAAGGTTGTATAGAATTCTCTTATGAAACCTACAGTTTTTATTATTAAAAATCCACACTTTAATTGCTTTATTCCATTGTTCAATTTGATTTTTCCTCAAACCTAAGGGCAACGTTTGGAATAAATACATTAACTTTGGTATCAAGAACATTTTAAGGGATCTTATTCTAGTTGATATCCCTAGTATTTTATGATTCCATTTATTCATATCTCTCTCTATTTTCTTCCATATTTTACCATAGTTCTCATTTATCATTTTGTCCATATTTTTTGCAGGACTATCCCTAGGTATTTAAGTCTCTTGGCCCCCATTCCTATATTCGTAATCCTATTTATTTCCTGTTTTTCCTCTTTATTAACATTAAGGTATAAAATTTCTGATTTTGCCATATTCACCCCTAGCCCTGAACACTTTTCAAAATCATCTAAAATTATCTTAATCTCTTTAACTCCGTCTTTGGGGTTAGACATAATTACAATGATATCATCCGCAAATAAATTAATTTTCATTTCTTCATTACCTGACTTATACCCCTCTATTCTGCCCGCATTCCTAATTCGCTCTGCTAATTGTTCTATAGCTATTATAAATATGAACGGGCATAGTGGACAGTTTTATCTTACCCCCCCTTGAATTGGAAACGCTTGTGAGTGGTCAGTGTTGACTCTAACTTTTGCCTTACCACCGTTGTATATTTTCTGTATGGCGTGTAAGAACCGTTCCTCTAAACCTTTATTCTTTAATATTTGCCACAAGAATTCATGTGAGAGAGTATCAAAGGCTTTGTAAACATCCAACTTTAACAGAGCTATTTTTTTCTTTTGGCCATGGTGCAGTACATTTAAGATATTTCTAATGGGATGAGCAATAGATCTACCCTCAATGAAACCGTATTGGTCCCCTTTTATAATTGACGGGATAACTCTCGTAAGTCTATTTGCTAAAACCTTAGCAAAGATCTTATAATCTTGATTTAGTAAACTAATGGGCCTATACGAACCTACTTCTTCCGGGTCTTTCTGGGGCTTTAATATCAAAATTATTTCTGTTTCCTTCCATGAGTCCGGGGCTTTCTTTCCTTCCAAGACTTCGTTAAAAACTACCTGCAATTCTGGTGCTATAATTTCTACCATTTCTTTATAAAAGTCAGAAGTAAAGCCATCCAGCCCTGGTGATATACCTTTTTTGAGCGCTTTTATTACTTCCTTTATCTCTTGGAGTGTAATCTCAGCTCCCAGTGAGGCTTTCGCTTCCTCCTCTATGATTCGCTTAGGTGCGTCCCACACCTCCGTTATATTCTTTTTCATATATAACTTTTTATAGAAGTCCTCAAATGCCTTAGTGATTTCCTTAGAGTTTTGAGTTGTACTATTATTAATTTTTATACTTCTAATTGATTGTTTTGCCTTTTTAACTTTCAAATAATTAGCTAACCTTTTTGCTGTATTAATACTATTCCTCTGGAAGTCGTTCCTAACCATTATTTTCTTTTTCCACATTGTTGCCATATCTAGGGCCTCCAACTGTTTTTGAATCTCTTTAATTCTAATCTGTAAACTAGGATTACACTTTCCCATTATTTCTTTTTGTAACTCCTCCAATTAATTAAGTTTTGTTTGCCTTTTTTTATGCCATTCTCTTTTTATGTCTTTTTCTTTCCTAACCAAATGGCCTCTTATTACCGCTTTAGCAGCGTCCCATAATATATTAGTTGACACAGTGCCTCTATTTTCCTTAAAATATAATTTTAACTGTGTCATTAAGTATTCCCTATCCTCTTCTTTTGCCATTACCAGGTTGTTATACCTCCAAGGTCTGTTTGTCGAGGGAAGATTTAGTTCTAATTCTATACTTAAAGGGGCATGGTCAGAAATCAAAATTGGATGGGTCTTGATCTCTTTAACCGCCATATTATTATTTTTTTCCAAAATTATATAATCTAAGCGGGATGCTGTTTTATGTCTACTAGAAATGTGTGTCAGGCTGGGTCTCGTGTCGGTAAACTCATGAGCATCCTTCAAGGCCCAATCTCTTAGCTTAATACTATTGTTCTTGGTTATGTCTGTATTTAAATCACCCACTACAATTAGTTCGCCCTCTGAAAACTGTTGTATCTTCTTAAAAACCAAGTTTAAGAATTTCCTTTGTCTTTTATTTGGTGCATAAACATTTACTATAGTGATTTTTATGGCTTCCAGCTTAAACTTAACTAACAGGTATCTAACTTCCTTATCTACTAATTTTTCAATGTCCTCCACCTTAGTATCCTTATGAATCAATGCAGCTACCCCTCTGGCTTTGGAAGACCCCCTTGCTTCTGCTAAAACCTGCCACCTCAAATCTTTTATCAATGGTTTTCTATCATTTTTTTTGTGAGTTTCCTGTAGGCACAACAGATCAATTCTTTGTTCTTTAGCCATTTTAATTACTCTGAATCTCTTAAGATTTGCTGTTAGGCTATTCACATTCAGTGAAAGCACTCTTAAAGATCTATCCATTCTCTTTATTTGTAACAAACTTGGGCCCTACTGGCTGAGGGTATTTTACTTTAATTCTTACTAAAAACCCACCCCCCATTCCCTTCCCCTGTGGCATAGACAACTTTCTGGATGAGGCAATCATCCTGTCTTCCACCTTCCAGGGAGTACGCACCCTGACCCTCCCCTTCTAGCTTCTACCTAAAGTTAGCTCAAATTGTTTTATACTTCCCTTTAGTAGTCCGTTCTTGGCCTTTTCTCTTGTCTACTTGAGCTTCCTTCTCCCGGGTCCACTTCGAGATCCACTGTTTCTTCTTCTTCTTCCTCTCTTGGGTCTCTCAGGTCGTCTGTGGCGATGCCCAGGTGAGTAAGGAGATCTCTTGCTTCCTTAGGGTTGCGGGCAACCAACCTTTTTTTGTCTTTAAAAATAATTATTGAGGAAGGGTATCCCCAAGAGAATTTAATCTTATTGTCATATAATTTTTGCCCAAAGGGTCTCATTAGCCTTCTCTTTCTGATGGTTTCCTGGCAGAAGTCTTCCCTCACCCAAACTTTCCTTCCTCTAAAAGAAAGGTCTTTCTTTTTTTTCAAAGTCTTGAAAGCTGTCTGCTGAGTCTTTTCCCTTGAAAATTTAATTATGACTTCCCTTGGGGCACCACCATCTTGTCTCCTTTGAAGTCTATGAGCCCTCTCAATGTCCTGAGATTGCAGAGTAACTCCTTGCTCACCCATCCAGTCTATAAGAGTTCCTTCCAGCAGTTTATTATTTATTTCCTCTGAAATTCCACCCAGAATCAAATTCGCTCTTCTATTACGGTCAGAAAGTTCTGTAAGCTGCGTATTCAGCTGGACTATTTTCTGTTTGTTAGATAAGGCAAGTTCGTTAGCCGAAACAGCAATGCTCCATGTGTCTTTGAGTTTGGCTGCCAATTCTGAAACTGCCTCTCTCACTGACTTAATTTCAGATCTTATCTGGTCCTGGGACGACATTATTAAAGCCTGGAAAGCAGACATTTGTTCTGATAACTCTTTAATTGATTTAGCCATAATTTCTTATTTATTCTTCTGGAGCTACATGCAACACGCTGAGTAATTAACCTGGGCGTTGCCTCCTTAATTTGATAGTAACAGTTGTTATCTTACCCTCTGGGACCCCAGAAAGGAATTCTTACGTTCTTCAGACCTTCGTAAGTAAGCTCCTTCTTCAACTAGTCTTGCCAAAAGGCTATTTACATTCTTTTGAGCTATTTAAAATTCCAATACGAAGGGGAGGACGAGCAAACAGCCGGCTTCCTCAGCACATGCGTACCATCCCCCCTCATTCCCCTTTTATAACCCTCTTTTATGGGGAAAAAAAATCATGAAAGTCAATGGCAATCCTGCAGTATATTCAGTGGTCTGGGAGGGGTTTGAGGTAGAGGCACCAAATTTGCAGTACAGCTGCTAGAGCCTCTCATCAAAAGAACCCCCAAGTATCAAAAAGAGTGGACCAGGGGATCCAATTCTATCAGCACCCAAAGAAGGTTCCCCCATCCTCCATTGTTTCCAATGGAGGAAGATAGCAAGGCAATACAAACCCAGCAGAATGTCTCAGAGAATCTTTGCAAAAGAAGGCGAAGTGGGAGGAGATTTTTGCAAGGCCAGCAGCAGAACCACTGCAATGTGCCCAGCAGGACCAGTGCCACTGTGTCAAATCTGAGAATCTCTGAAGTAGAAATTGAGAGGGGGGCATTTCTGAAAAAACAGCAGAACTAGTGCAATGTACTAGTGCCTAGCTGCAGATCCCAGTGCCGTTGTGACAAATGCCAGCTCAACAGGGCTGATGTAAAGCACAGAAGCACAATCCAAGTGAGGAGGAGATGACAGCAGAACCAGTGCAATAGTGCCCAGCAGCACAACTCAGGGCCAATGTGGCAGCAGTGCAAACCCAATAGAACTAACCAGTATCACACCAGAGAATCCCAGCTGGATTTTTTTTTAAAATTTGGGCTGCCACCCCCCCCCTTCGCCACGGCTGCCCTCCTTCCATTCGCAGTGCTGATCCTTACCCGTTCGTGGCGCTGATCCTTACCCCCTCCACCCCCGGCCTCCTCTCCTTTGCGGCGCTGCAAGTCAGCGCTGCAGTCTGTCCCCCCCCCCCCATCGGAGTTGAGCTGAGCTAAGGCTGCTCCTTATCAGCTTAAACGCGGCTTTTAATGCTTTGAAGGGCCTGCGGGAGGAGAATTCACTCCCCCTCCTTCCCAGAAGTGAGGGGGAGCAAAGTCTCTTCTCGCGGGCCCTTCAAAGCATTAAAAGCCGCACCAGCCGCGTTGAAGCTGGTAAGGAGCAGGCTCAGCATGGCTGGGTGGGGACGGGGCGACAGAGATGGAGCGTGGTGCTGGCTCGCAGCACTGTGGAGGGAGGAAAGCGTTTGCTAAGGGCACCGGGAGAGCCCAATTCAGCACTCCCATCTCCCGGCGTCCTAGGCAACCACCTAGTTTGCCTAGTGGGTGAGCCGGCCCTGACCGTATGCAGCATTTTCCCAGGGAGGGCCTCAGAAATTGAGAGGGAGGGGGTTGTGTCTACTCTGATCCTCCTCTCTCGGCAATAGCAGGATACACCAACCATCACTGCCTCAGTGGAGGAGCCTTAGCCTAGGCCCTGCAGATACCCTTTATCACAGGCTCTCCCTTTTCCACCTTCGACTCCTGCAAAGACAAATGTTTCACAGCAAATTAGCTTAATTATTTATGGCACTCCAATGGGTTCTGCTGGTTTCTGTTTCACACACAGTTCTCACTATCTTACTCTACCCCTTTTACCTCCATCAAGATGAAGAACAGTTTTTATGCTGCTGTTTAAATTTCAGCATGCAATTTTGCTTTGGGTTAGGGTTAGGGTGGCTGGTGACTTGATGAGTGAACTTGTGAGCACACCACCATCAACTTCACTCTGTGCTGCACTCCTTCCAGGGTTCTGTTGAGGTATTTTGGTGCAGGTAGATTCAGAATGGCAGTGGGAAGATTGGTGGGGCATTTCTGTGCCATTCCACCTGGTTAATGGACATGGGACTTCTTTCTAGTATCATTTTAATTTTGGGAAGAGTGTTTTGTCCCAGCTTCCCAGCACAGACTGAGAGAAGATCCTGTGAATTTAAAAAGGTAAAGGTAGTCCCCTGTGCAAGCACCAGTCGTATTCGACTCTGGGGTGACGTTGCTTTCACAACGTTTTCATGGCAGACTTTTTACAGGGTGGTTTGCGATTGCCTTCCCCAGTCACCTGTGAATTTAGGGGGAGGTATTTGTGAATTTCCTGCATTGTGCAGGGGGTTGGACTAGATGACCCTGGAGGTCCCTTCCAACTCTATGATTCTAAGATTCAAGCACAAGTATGTGTTCACTTCAGTCACCCTCAAACTCCAGGACCAGGTAGCTGAACAGTGGCAAGTTGACCTTCAGTAAGACCAACTGGTCAACTGTTCATGGGAGCATGTGTAAGCGATATGAGCTGACAATGTTGCCTGCATGGGTGGTGGGGGAACCTTCTCACTGTGCATACTATTCAAAGGGCATGAGAGGAGCCTCTGGGCCATGGCAGAGAGGTCTGGCCAGACTGCTTGCTTCATGGCCCAGTAGCTCAGCTGACTGGTGGCCTGTGATTGTAGGGCTCTGCAAGGCACTCCCTCACCACTGCAGCTACTATGTCCTCCTGCCTCATGTGCCCGCCACTCCCAGAGGGGCTGAGTATCTGCCCGATGATTCCTATCTCACAGGTCACCATGGTGGTGGTGGTGGAGTGCTGCCTAGTGGGGGAAGTGGGGATGAACTGCAGCAGAGGTGCTTTCACCCCCCTCTTCATCAGCTCACGCCAACGTGCCCCTCTTGGCCTGCATGTGTTCAGCTCACTGGGAGAGCTTGTCTCTCCAGTGAATGAGCTCATTGGCCCATTCAGTGATCTTGCCCTTGATGCATAGATCACACGTGGGCCCCAACATGTAGTACTTCTACTATGTGAGAGGCTGAAGGCAGGCCTTGAGTCCGTCTTGCAGACGTTTCACCAGCACACACACTGCTGGAACCACAGTTTCATAACCCGCAGCTGGCTCCAGAATGGAGACCAAGTCCTCTTAAGCCATATGAATCCAGGGGGATGACCAGAATCAGACTTGCTGTGTCAGATGAGAGCATCTCTGTGTAGCTCTTTAAGGGCTTATGAACTTCCACAGTCTAAGAGAGATGGTCAAACACTCTTCCTGGGTAAACTGGCTCTCTATGGGTGTTTTTAAACTGGCAGTTTGCAACTCTCTATCTCCACACTGTAAACTCACCTTTTACTTTACATAACGTTCTCATAACTGTTTCCCATCGTTGCTTCCTGAAGAATTTACATTTGTTTCAGTGAGATGGGTTTTGATGCCACCGCAAAAGCGTTTTTCTCGAGACTAGTTTTGGTCTGGTCTTTTCTCTACAGGTGTTTCAAACTTTTATTGTAAAAGTTTTCCTGCATTTTAAAAGACTCCTCCAAAAGCCACCACAAGGTGCAGTAATTTGCATGAGAACTGACAGCACTTGAAATTTTTACATATCATTGCTTGCCTCATCTAGTGATTTAAATTTGTATTGTTTTCACAGTGTTGACATGATTTCCAAGCAATCGTATACATTTAACTAAGCACTGGTATCAGAGACACAAATTGAAACGCTTAAATGCAAAGGAAAATAATTAAAGCGGAACAGTGGCAGGTGATTTGAAGACTCTAAAACTCTGGATCAAACTGAATGTAAAAACACCCTTTGTGAATGACCCTGGTCTCAGAGATCAGGGCAGTCAGGGCCAGTGTTCCTTCTAAGCTGAGTTAGTGTAAGCTAGCTCAGTTTTTTAGCCTCCAGCTCATACATTTTTGTCTTAGCTCAGGAAAAATGGCCCCAGAGCAAGCTAATTTATGCAGTAGCTCACAACTTTAATGTCAATAGCTCACAAAGTAGAATTTTTGGTCACAAGATTCCATAGCTTAGAAGGAACAGTGGTCAGAGCTCTCTTCTGCTCCACCAAGCACTCAAGCATGACACAGGTGGAGTTCCAGAGAGTGCTCACATCACTGATCAGGCAGTGTGCTGGAATACCTGACACAGTGTCTGCTTTTCGCACAGCAGATGTGTGTCCTTCTCGCTGCAAGACAAGTGACCTGTGATATGCCAGCATTTCTGGAGAAGATGCTTGAACTCACAGGCCTCAATGTCCAAACCAGCCTCAAGGCATCTTTAAGGACCAGGTGGAGAAAGTGGGCCATTAAGTAAACACACTTGAGGCCCAATGCCTGTGCCGCTGCCCTCATGTTTGTGCCACCATTGGTCATCATGAAGCCCATGGAGAGGTCCCTGCCTATCCATGCTGCTGTTTTTCAATGATGGCTGATATGTCATCTGCGTGTGCATGGAGAACAGCCTGGCAATAGCCAGTCAGGTGGTCCTCACCTTGCCTAACACTACTTTCCCCACCCCCATGCACATCGCTGGGTGCCACAAGCCCATAGTCAGTGACAGATATGTGTTGTGCTCCTGGCGAGAGATCCAGATATTGGACATGAAGTGCCCAGTTCTCCCATGAACACGGGACATCTGTGCCTTCAAGTGGTTTCTGGCAGTCTTATACAATAAGGGCAACATAGCCCTGCCCACAGGCCTGTAGCCAGAAAATTCTGGTTGGGGGGCCCATGGAAAAAAAATTTGGATGGAGCCCCCCCCTCTAGCGGCCCCCACTCTCTCTGCTGCCACTTTTCTCCCTGCAGCTCTGGCGACCCTGCCCCCTCCACATGGCACCTCACCCTCCCTCCCACCCAGCTATCCTCTCACCCACTGGGCAAAACTGTAAAGAGAGGGCTCCTGGGGCTCTTGCAAGGCGCCCCCCTGCCAATCACGTGATCGGCTGGAAAAGCTGCTCCAAAGTCGGCGGTATCTACACCGGCTTTCCAGCGTGATAAGCAAGTTCAGCACTGGAGCAGCTATTACAGAACTTGCTGATCATGCTGGAAAGTCAACGTAGGAACCGCCAGCTTCGGAGTGGCTTTTCCAGCTGATCACGTGATTGGCAGGGGTGGGGGGCGCCTTGCAAGAGCCCCAGGAGCCCACTCTTTACAGTTTCGCCCAGTGGGTGAGTGGGTGGCTGGGTGAGAGGGAGGAGAAGGTGCCATGTGGAGGGGGGCCGCCAGAGCTGTGGGGAGAAAAGTGGCGGTGGAGAGAGCAGGTGCCGGGGAAAGGAGGGACCATAAAGGTCTGAAGGGGGGTTAAGTGGAGGGGCCCCCCAGACCCGCCCATGGCTACGGGCCTGCCTGCTCAGCATGGTGTGAGCTGGGGGTGTGTAACAGGGATAGGCATCCTGGACCAGCCTGCAGAAAGCAGCATCTTCAACCACAGAGAAGGAGCGGCCATCTATAGCAACTATTTCAGCAATGAGGCAAGTGACCCTCTTACTTGTTTGCTGTTTCCCCACCCCAAGCACCCTAGTGCCAACCTCTCCAAGTATCTCTATCAGAAATGTTTGGCGTCCCTTCACTAGTGTGAAATGTTCAGGGACAGCACTGGAGAAAGTCCCAGGATGTCTCACCTCCTGGCTGGCTGGTGTTTATTCCAAGAGGAGAACAGGTTGAGGAATTTTCTTTTTTTATAATTCATATAAATTATATAATTTTTATATAATTCTTTAAACCTCTCCACCAGCAGCTATTTGGTATAGCTAAATACACCTGAAAAAAAGCTTGGGAGCCACATATGGCTCTCTCACACCTATACATAGAATCATAGAGTTGGAAGGGACCTCCAGGGTCAACTCCCTGCACAATGCAGGAAACTCACAAATACCTCCCCCTAAATTCACAGGATCTTCATTGCTGTCAGATGGCCATCTAGCCTTTGTGTGGTTCTCAAAGCCCCTACCTCCACATCGACTGACTTGGAAAAGGCATTTGTCTCTATAAATCACTTCTGCAAACCAAGCCAGCTGGCGGCTTGGAGAATGCTTTTGAAGTTAAAGTTGCTTTCTTTCCATTTCTCCCTCCCCATCTATTTCCTTCCTTCCTTCCTGTCTTACGGCTCTCAAACATTTGATGTTTATTCTATGTGGCTCTTATGTTAAGCAACTTTGGCCACTTCAAGAAGACACATAGTGGTGCCCAGTCCAAACACTGGTTCTGGTGCCACAAGCTTCTATTTGGAGCACCACCAAGAGGCCTGTATTCCAAAGGAGATTTGAATAAGGAATTGGTTTGACTGCTTGTCCTCTACACCCCCTAAAAAGGTTTGGACCACTATACACCCCAACATTCTGCAAACTCCCCCCTTCAAAAGGATATATGCCATTTCCTGGTCTAAAGTGCAGTTCTTGTGCTAGCTGCCCCTTCCCTTCACTCCCACCCCCTGCATGTTCACAGCCCGCTGCACCTGGGCTCTGCCAGGCACAACACAGCGTGAATCTTATCTTTAGAATGACTTGGCTGAAGTGAAGCTTGGCTCCCCCTCCCTTCCGGTTCCGGAAAGGAGTGGGGAAGAAGCCTTCACTTCAGCCCCGTCGTTCTAAAGATAAGATTCACGCTGCGTCGGGCCTGGCAGAGTCCAGGTGTGGCAGGCTGTGAACGGGGGGGGGGGGCGACGGGAAGGGGGTGCCGTCGGCCTTGCTGCATGGCGTGCTGTGATTGCAGCGGTGGGGTGGTGAAGGGAAAGGAGGGGTGGGTGGCAGAGGGGAGGGAAAGGGAAGGGAAAGGAGGGGCGGGCAGCGGTGGTGGCAGACAGTGGAAGCAGCTGGTGGGTGGAGGAGGCAGGAAAATTAGGCGTTTGCCTGGGGCACCGGGAGGGGGGGAGCCCAATTTGGTGCCCCCACCCTCCCGGTGCCCTAGGTAACTGCCTAGTTTGCCTAGTGGGCGAGCCGGCCCTGTTTGGGGGCTGTCCTGTGGCCCTTTCTTACAAACCCAGGGAAATGCTGATTGACACTTTGGAGTCAGTCAGCAATTTTTCTTCAGGCCAGTTTGGCAAGGAATCCTGGAGGTTTTTGCTATCTTCTGGGCATGGAGCAAGGGTCACTGGAGATGTATGTGTGTGTGTGTGTGGTGGGGGAGGTATTTGTGAAGTTCCTGATTTGTGCAAGGGTTGGACTAGATGAACCTAGTGGTCTCTTCCAATTCTTTGATTCTATGATGCAGTCAAACCAGCTCCTTATTCAAATCTCCTTTGCAATACAGGCCTCTTAGTGGTACTCCAAATGGAAGTGTGTGGCACCAGAACCAGTGTGTGGACCAGGCTCCACTGTATATCTTCTTGCAGGGGACAATCCAGACAATAGCTGGAACAAGTTTGAATAATCTGGTCAAACTCAAGTGTGTGTAGTGGGGGTTGGGGGAAGGTTAATTTTAGTAAGCCATGTGAAGATTCAGGTTGCCATTTTGAACTGCAGTCAGGCAACATCTCTCTCTTAGCCACAAGGCTGAAGTTAGTTTCCAATTCTTTATTAGCATCTCCTAGTTCCTTATTTGTAAATCCAATCACACATACTGAGGGTAATTTAAAAGGTTTAAACTCCAAAATAAGGTTTGGACCATCACAAATAATCACAAAATAATACATTTCCACATTCAGGAGACTCTGTCCTCCAAAGTGGCATATACTGTTTCTTGGTCCAAAGCCCAGTTCTTATGCCAAGTGCTCTAAAATGGGGTGCCCCTAGGCAAATGCACATGCAGATACTGGGGCCAAGCTGCCCTAACCCTAAAACAGACTTTGGATTGCCCCAAATCGCACATTCCCACAAGCCTGAAAGAATATCCTGCAAGGAGATACACAGTGGTGCCTGGTCCAAACACTGGTTCTGGCACAACAAGCTTCTATTTGGGTTGACACCCAGAAGTTTGTATTATGAAGAAGATCTGAATAAGGAACTGGAACAGCTGCATGCCCTCTCCACTCCAAAATAATGTCCAGACCACCACACGTCATGCACCCCCACATTCAAGGGACTCTGCTCTCCAAGGGACGTATGCTGTTACCTGCTCCAAAGTTCAGTTCTTCTGCCAGTTGCTCAAAAAGGGGAGTCAGAAGAGTAAGAAGATGACTGAGAGGTGATATTACCACCATCTTCAAGTACTTGAAGAGCTGTCATATAGAGGAGGGTACAGTGTTTATTTTTTTATTTATCAGATTTATCAGTGTTGTTTTCTGTTGTCCCAAAAGGTCAGACCAGAACCAATGGGTTGAAATTAAATCAAAAGAATTTTCAGCTAAACATTAGGAAGAACTTCCTGACAAGAGAGGTTCCTCAGTGGAACAGGCTTCCTCAGGAGGTGGCGGGCTCTCCTCTTTTGGAGGTTTTTAAAGAGAGGCAAGATGGCCATCTGACTGCAATGCTGATTCTGTGAATTAGGCAGCTTGTAAGAAGGAAGGCAGGAAGAGTTGCATCAGCACTTAGTTCTCATGGCCCTTTCTTACACGCCCAGGGAAATGCTGATTGCCACTTTGGGGTCAATCAGCGATTTTTTCCCAGGCCAGTTTTGTCAGGGATCCTGGATGTTTTTTGCCATCTTCTGGGAGTGGAGCAGGGGTCACTGGGGGTGGGGGAGGTATTTGTGAATTCCCTACATTGTGCAGGGGGTTGGACTAGATGATCCTAGAGGTCCCTTCCAATTCTATGATTCTATGAGACAGGAAACCTAGCTCTCAATTCAATCCAGGTGGAGCTTCATTATCAGTTGCAATTCAGCAGTCTCTCTTGCAATTGATCACTGTGAAGAGACACTAAATTCTTCAGGGTTGGATCCAACCAAGCTGCACTATATAGGTCACGGGTGGCAAAACTTGCTTAACATGCAAGCCACGTAGAATGCATATCAGAAGAAGACCGTAGATTTATACCCCGCCCTTCTCTCTGAATAAGAGTCTCAGAGCAGCTTACAATCTCCTTTATCTTTTTTTTTAATAAATATTTTTATGTTTTATTGACTCTTGTAAAATTGACCATTACAACGCATGAATGTTGGAATTACAAATAACCCTTCCCCCACCCCCCAACCCTCCCCATCTTCTCTTAGTCTTTCCCCCTCAGCCAAGGGCACAAAGTCTTGATCTTCCACTGAATGTCCTTCCTTGTTTCTCCTGAGATCCATTCTAAATAAGGGTTCCATCTGGTCTCGATTTCCTTGGCTTTATCTTCCCACGTGGAATCCTTGTTGATTGTTGCCACGATGTCAGACTGTATGTAATCAAACAAATAGTTGTGCCAGATTTCTATTGACCATTTACTTTTATCTTTCCACCCCAAAGCGATGACCGCCTTCCCCGCTAGTATCATTGCCTTGACAAGGTTTTGAGTGGGTCTACTTAGTGCCGGACTTCCTGTTGTGCCTAACAACATCATATTAAAGCCAATGGTTAATGGTACATTGCAGACTTTTCTAATAAATTCAATAATTTCCCCCCAGAAGGGTTTAACCTCTTCACACTCCCACCACATATTTGCAAACCAACCCTTAAATTGTTTGCAATGCCAGCACTTGGAACTCATTCCTGGGAATATATTGGCTATTTGTGCGGGTGTTTTGTACCATTTTGTGAAAAATTTATATTCCAGTTCTTTAAATTTGATTACTTTAACCCCTTCTAGTCCTTCCAAGATTTTCCCAGCCAACCTCTCTGTTAACTGACCTTCATGACTCCAAATCTTTTGTAAATGTAGTATTATTTTATCTTTATTTGAAATCATTTTTCTGTATAGTAACCCCACTAGACCCTTCCTTTGTTTGGCCATTACTTTATATATCTCTTCCATTGGAGCGTCTAACCAAAGCTCTCCCTTTTCACTGATCTTCTTAACTATCTTATGTAAGCCTGCTATGTTTAACCAGTATTGATTACCTAAATCTTCTGTAATTTCCTGTAAAGGTTTTAGTTTACCACCCCTAAACATATCGCCCACTCTATAATAGCCTTTGTTTTTAAGCCTTCCCCACCATTTTATAGCATGCGCCTCCTTAACAATAGCTTCTAGGGGGGTCCATCTTGAAACCTTTCCTAGCCACTGTGGGTACCATTTCATCCAGGTTTCTAATGATGCTCTTCTGGGCCCTATGGCTAATTTTAGATCTTTTGTCGACACTGTGGAAAAAATACCAAATCTTCCAATACCACTGTTAACTGCATTCTTGAAATTAATCCACTTCTGTACCTTATCCTCACTCAGATCTAGTAACGCTCTTAGTTGGAAGGCCTCATAATATTTACTTAAATCTGGGATTCCCCAACCTAATTCTGATTTATGGTTGTATAGAATTCTCTTATGAAACCTACAGTTTTTATTATTAAAAATCCACACTTTAATTGCTTTATTCCATTGTTCAATTTGATTTTTCCTCAAACCTAAGGGCAACGTTTGGAATAAATACATTAACTTTGGTATCAAGAACATTTTAAGGGATCTTATTCTAGTTGATATCCCTAGTATTTTATGATTCCATTTATTCATATCTCTCTCTATTTTCTTCCATATTTTACCATAGTTCTCATTTATCATTTTGTCCATATTTTTTTGCAGGACTATCCCTAGGTATTTATCTCCTTTATCTTCTTTCCCCACAACAGACACCCTGTGAGGTGGATGGGGCTGAGAGAGCTCTCTCACAAAGCTGCCCTTTCAAGGAAAACTCTTGTGAGAGCTAAGGCTGACCCAAAGCCATTCCAGCAGTTGCAAGTTGTTCTCCCAGATAAGAGTCCATGCACTTAACCACTACACCAAACTGGCTCTCTTGTTTGAATGCTGCAAGGCATGAATGTCAGATGTTGGAGAGAGGGAGGGGGGAAGGAAGATGGATGGTGGAGGGAGAGGTGGAAAGAAAGCAACTTTAACTTCAAATGCATTCTCCAAAGTGCCACCTTGCTTGCCTTGGAGAGACTTTAAATGCCTTCTTCAAGCTGGCCAAAGGAGTGGGGTGGGGGCTTTGAGAGTCACACAATATATGTGAAAGAGCCACATGTGGCTCCTGGGCCATAGTTTGGCCTCCCCTTATAGAGGCCATACTGTGGGCAATACAAAATCATATTATCCAGTGTTTCAAGCTCTCTCCATCCCCATCTACATCTGTCCTGGAACATGATTTTCATGTAGCAGGCCCTTAGAACTGCTGATGGGAGTGCATTCATCCTGGCAAGAAAAAGGCTCAACTATAGGAGGGAACTGTTAGAAATTTCAAATAGGTTGGCAGGACAGATGGAGGTCAGAGACAAAATGAAAATAATGAACAAACCCTGTATGGTCTAGAAGATGTACTTATCCTGTCTTAAGAAATGAGCAGTGACTCACAAAAGATCATACTCTACCACAAATTTTGTTAGTCTTTAAGGTGCTACTGGGCTCTTTAAAAAAAAAAAAAGTGGGAGAACATTTTAATCTTCCTGGTCATTCTATTGCTGATCCTAAAGTGGCAATGCTCAAAAGGAGAAGCTTCAAGGGGAGATTACAATTGGAATTTAAATTGCTGGACTTAAATTTATTAACACGTTCAAAACAATGGAAACCACCCCACCAAGGTGTATAGGCACACAGGATTCTTATTTCACGTCAGAAGCTAATTTTCTGCCACTGAGCATTTCCCTTGTACTCTTATCAAGCTGATTAGAATAAGCACTGTACCCACAAATCTTAAATTCCTTCTTTGAAGGAATTCCCACCTTCTGACTGGGATATTATGATTCAGAGATTTCCATTCCAACTTCCATTCATCCATCTGATGAAGGTAGTTTGGCTATCACAAGCCCATATCCCAAAAAAGCTTTTTGGTTATAGACTCGAATCTAGTAATTCTGTTACTAATGGGTGACAGCCAGTGCTGTGCAATACAGCCTCTGTGTGTACATAGATCCAGAGGAGTTAGCTGTGTTAGTCTGTTGCTGCAAAATAGTCTGACGAAGAGAGCTGTGTTTCTTGAAAGTTTATGCTACAATGAAATTCATAAGTCTTAAAGGTGCTACTAGACTCTGTACTATTGAATGAGTACAATGAGCAATGCTTGGAGAGTTATCCCAGTGTTCAAGTGTCCATGGGAGGAAGAAGAAGAAGAAGAAGAAGAAGAAGAAGAAGAAGAAGAAGAAGAAGAAGAAGAAGAAGAAGAAGAAGAAGAAGAAGAAGAAGAAGAAGATGATGATGATGATGATGATGATGATGATGATATTGGATTTATATCCTGCCCTCCACTCCGAAGAGTCTCAGAGCGGCTCACAATCTCCTTTACCTTCCTCCCCCACAACAGACACCCTGGGAGGTGGGTGGGGCTGGAGAGGGCTCTCACAGCAGCTGCTCTTTTAAGGACAACTTCTGCCAGGGCTATGGCTGACCCAAGGCCATTCCAGCAGGTGCAAGTGGAGGAGTGGGGAATCAAACTCGGTTCTCCCAGATAAGAGTCCGCACACTTAACCACTACACCAAACAGATGCTTTGAGCCTCAAACAACTTAATTAACTTGACCCAAAGTGGCTGTTTTCAAAGTTTTATCACCAGCTTAGTAAATGTGCATCTTCAGTTAGCTCTTCACATCATGGTCATTTTTTCCAGTGCCTTGGAAAACCAGACACAATGATCTTGCCTTTGGAATCAAAATCATAAGTACATTCTTAGAACAGTATCCTTTGTTACAGAAAGAAGGGATTGGTGAGTCAACATAGGAAATTGTAAATAAAAAAAATAAGTTTGCAAGTAGAGGGTTTTGCATAAAACAATAAATAAGTTTCATATAATTATGATTGAGAGATTGTATCTAGAATATCTAGAGGAAGGGAAGTATGGATCTGGGTGATTATAATAGTGGCTTTTGGTATCAGAAGCTGTATTTAGTCCAGGCACATTTCATACATGTTGGCAGTGGGGGCACTAAACTTTGAATCAGTTGGCACAAGAACTGGATTTTGGACAAGGAAACAGAATATGTTCCCTTGGAAGGCAGCATCCCCTGAATGTGGGAGTATAAGATATTTGAGGTTCCAAACCTTATCTTGGAGTGCAGAGGGCATGTAGCCATTCCAGTTCCTTATTCAAAACATCTTTATAATACTTGCTTCTTGGTGGCTGCTCAAAGAGAATCTCATGGTGCCCAAACCAGTGTTTGAACTGGGCACCACTGTATGTCTTCTTGCAGAGAACACTCTCCAGAGTGTAGGGATGTGTGATTCAGGGTAAAATTTGTCACAAACTTTAGTTTGTGAGCCAGTTCATGCCCATCCCTAAGCATAAGTCCACTTGAAGGGCAGAGCCCCATGAATGTGGCAGTGTATGATATGTGGTGTTCCAGACTTAATTTTGGGGTGCAGAGGGCATGCAGCCATTCAAATTCCTTATTCAAATCTTCTTCATAATATAAGCATCTTGGTGGCAACCCATATAGAAGCTCATGGTGCCAGAACCAGTGTTTGGACCTGGCAGTGCTATATGTCTTCTTGCAGGATACACTCTTTGAAGTATGGGGATGTGTGATTTGGGATGGCCCAAAGATTGTTTTGGGATGCAGCTTGGCCCATCTGTCTGCATGTGCATTTGTCCTGGTGGCATCCTACTTTGGAGCAGCTGGCACAGGTACTGAATGTTGGACCAGGAAACAGTATACCTTCCCTTGGAAGGCAGAGTCCCTTGAATGTGAGGGTATATGATTTGTGTTGGGCCAAGCCTTATCTTGGGATTCAGAGTTTAAAATTTTCCCTCAATATTTGTCATTGAATTTGCAAATAAAGAACGAGGAAATTCAAATAAGTACATGAGAACCAGCTCACAGCTCACTGTGGGCTGTTTTCTCTGTGAGGAAGCCAGTATGTTTGTCTTTGCAGGTCTGGAATAGAAGGACCAAGAGGGAAGGAGCTAAAATATTGTATTGTATACCTATGTATGTTGTTAGCCGCCCTGAGCCTGCTTCGGCTGGGAGGGCGGGATATAAATAAAATTTTATTATTACTATTATTATAAAAGGCAGCCAATAGATAACTAGGATTCCATTTGTAAAGTGTGTGCTCAAAGTAAATAGACCCACACTATGAGAGGAATTTATTTGGCTACAGTCATGAGACAAACCAAAACCATTGTGTGCCTTCCATTCTGCTGTACATTCGTTTGAATTCAAACTGAAAATTAATAATAGTTTGTATAGTACTTTTTGTTCAAAGCCTTAATAAATAAAATAATGTTATTACTTTTAAATTGGATCTTGCTCTATCTGTACACAAGGAGATCCTCGGATCTCTGACCTGTCTCCTAATCCACTCTGTAACAACCACGTTAGGTTACCATATTTTGAAAAGCAAAAAAGATGCCTGTGTAAAAGAACTTTTAATTTATCTGACAAAGCTAGAGTGATGTGGCTGACAAGTTCTTTCAGCAGATGGTTTTGACAGATGTTTTAAAACATGACATCAGCTCAACAGAAACTGGAGGCTCATTGCCATCACAGTTACTATTATTATGAAGTTCCTTGGTATATTGCAATATAGATTGTTCATAATCAAAACAGAGATCCAGAAAAGGTGACCAACAACAAACCTAGTTTAGCCTATAGTAAAAATATACACTCTAGCAGTTTCCATAGAGGAAAAAATAGATACAACTCACCTCTGAGATACAAACATCCCCCAAACATCAACACCTTAAATAATTTGATTTAAAATATATACTGCACAAATTTGAGTGTTATTTTAAGCAAAAAGTGATTGGCAAATTTGAGTGTTATTTTAAGCAAAAAGTGATTTAATTTTGCAATCTACTCAAGAGTTCATAAAGGATTTATCTCTCAGGGGGTCTCATGCACTTTGCCACTTAGAATAATGTTTTCATTTATGAAGTTCCCTAAAAGGAAAGAGTCCCTTTCACTCATTTTGGCCATGCTGGCTTCTGAGGGTAGGAATAATTCTGGACCCTTCAAACAGCTGTCTACTGCTGCCCTCTTGCTGGTTTTTAATAAGTAATCTCCAGCCAGGAGCAGCCATGGCAGCAATAAACGTGTCACTAGTTTTCCATGCTTCCTTTGGTGGTGATTCTAGACCATTTATCATAATAAAAAATGGCTCATGTCATCCTGAATTATATTAAAAGTTGCTCCAGGACTTTTGTAATGAAACAGTGTGCCTGCACACAACTATGGTGAAGCTAAGCACATACAACATTTCCCTTACAGCTAGTCATCAGTCATCTGTTCCCTCTCTCTCAACATAACCCTAGTTTGTCAGACCATGTCTCTGGAAATCCTTGCAGACCAGCCTTTTTTTTTTATGCCTTGTCTTTATTCTTTCTGTGTCAGATATTTGCAAGTTGCATTTTTGATAAAGAGCTTAGAGATTTTCCTGAAATAGTTCTTCCTAGGGCCATATTTGAAAGATTCAATAGGACTATACTATACTAACCATGTGATAAGAAAAAAACCCCAATTGATTTACATGGTTATTGAGCTCTGACCTGGACTTAGTGGTTGCCAACAGGCATGAAGAAAAATGTCCACACAGGCTTAATGTGTGGAAATGGGCAGCTGAAGCTTATCATGGCATAAAGGTAAATGACATCAAGTATAGAATACCCTATTAAGCCTCTATGAAAAAACAAGATTTTTTTCCCTCGAGGAAGCTGGCAATCCTACCTGGAGCTCTCAATGCAGACACCTAGCCAGGGCTCTTTTTTTTGTAGCATAAGCCCCCGGACATTGTTTTGCATAGGGATTTTATGTAGAGAAAGCCCAGCAGGAACTCACTTGTATATTAGGCCACACACCTCTGACACCAAGCCAGCGGGAACTGTGTTCCTGTGCATTCCTGCTAAAAAATAAGCCCTGCACCTAGCACACCAGGATATTTACAACGCAGTGCTATGCACAGCAGGGGTTTCAATGGGTTCAGAGTGCTGTAACTGCATAAGATTGAACTATTGTTTATAAGTATATTTTTGATTAAAATTCCAAACTAATTCAATGACTTGGAGAAGACAATAATTTTAAATAAGTGCATGGATGATTGCCTTTCAAGGGCTTGCAGCTTAACTTAGTACATGTCGGTGGGCTTATGGTTGCCAACTGCTTGGAGAGAAAAAAAAAGTCCTGTCCCTTTAACAGAGGCTGCCTGGTAGTATTGCCAACCTTGGGCTGGGGGGGAAGATTCCTGGATATTTGGGACTAGAGCATGGGGAGGGGGATTTGGGGAAGAGAAGGACCTCAGTGGAGTATAATGCTATAAAGCCCATCCTGCAGGGGAAATGATATCCATTGTTCTAGGAGATCTCCAGGTCCCAACCCTACTGACTGGGATGTTATTTGCCTCCATGATATGAAAAGTGTCAAACTGCCCATTTCCACATATTAATCCTCTATTAATTAGACATGACATTTTTCCCAGGTCTATTGGCAGCTCTAGAACAGCCATTCATGATCTTAAAGGGCAAGATATTCCCTAGAAGAGCTGAACTGATAAAACAAAAACATCTTTAATTAAACCTGTACAACCTTTATGCACTATTGTCATTAGGTATTCCTTAGTACACCTCTCAGAACACTGGGATTCCCTTTATATTTACTGATTTCATTTATAGTTCTCCTTTCTCAATGGGACTCAAGGAGAATTATGCCATCAGAACAATGTAACAAGAAAAATATAATACACAGAACCAATTGTGAATAAAAGTGGATTACAATATCAGAGAACGATACAGTAAAAACTTGATGAAGGCAGCTGCTTCCCTGTATATACAAAAGTGATGCTACCTGAGCTTTTCTCAAATGCTTCCTGGTTCAATGAGATGAAGCCTTTTTGCTGTAGGGAAGATGAAGCAGACACCAGAAAAACACGCTGGTATTCAGGCCCTGCACAGAACACTTTTAAGAATTATGTAGAAGGAATATAACAATTAGTTTTCTGGTCACTGCAACTCCTGCAGGAGAGATCCCTTTAGACCGATTAATCTATCAAGGCTACTGCGAAGCCCCCAGCTTCTTAGCCTGCTGTTTTAAATTGGTTTTTGTTTTTGCATTTTAAACAAACACTTCTCACTGTGATTTTTTATTGTCAGATCTTCATATAAACTGGCTGCCTGAGAGACTGTAAAATAGCAATTTCTACAATCAAAGAGTAAATAGGTAAAATAAAACCCTTCAGACTTTGCTCTGAGCTTTGACCTCAGTAATAACAAATGACAATTTTAATGCGCATTAATACTCTTCAAATGCATATTATGTATTGAGAATAAATGGGCAAAACTTATTTTCTTTCTGGCAGAGTGGACATGCATAACATTTTTTTTATTTTATGTTCAGTGCTGACGCAAATTAAAACGAGATGCAAAAATATTAGGAAAATCCCTATACAGTTGCTCACTACCCCGCAAAGACCGCCCCTTCTTCCTATTAGCATTAAGAGTTCGCAGCTCCACAATTTTCTAGCTCGCCGTACAAAATCTGCTTAGTGACAAAACTCCTTCCTCAGTGATTGGTTATCTTTGATTAGTCGGCTTCATATGCTTCTTCCTACTGGCTGTGACCTAAGCTACACTATCATTACATGAAATTCATAGGCGTAACAAAGGTGGGGAAGAGAAAGCGGAACAACACTGGAGTACAATATTCAGAGAGAGTCATTATCGAGTCCAGCGGAGAAATCTACATAGCACTGTTCAAACAAAAGTATCTATACGTAGTCGCACACAGTCGTAAATGGTGCCGGAACTACTTTCTCGGCGGGGTGCATTAATTCGATCAGCCGTCGCAGCTGCTACGACGCTAATGAAATCACGGATACGTTAGTGATTGGCAGCGACTTGTAGCCTATGAGAAGTCACAACTGATGCAGGAACGTGTGCGGGTTGGTTCGCAGCACGCTGGTCACGTGCGTGAGGGGCGGGACGTAGCGCGGTGTTGATCTCAGAGTAGTCGCTGGTGTTGGGCCCTCACATAGGCGGCGGCTATACGGCGAAGGTGAGTTGAGAAGGGTTTGGTTATGGAGGGTAGCGAGAATGGAGAGGGGGAATCAGAAGGACCGGTCTCGCGTGGAGCCCCCCGGGCGATTGAGGGCTGAAGCGGCGTGTCAGTCTGGGATACCAGAGTGTTTCCAGAGCTTCTCTTGGAAGGAGGGCTGTGCGGAGATCGAGCTTGGGACCGGTACTGGTTTTCTTCCGCGCCCCGAGCGTGCTTGATCTTCCGTTCAGTAGACTAAATCAGGGGTGGCCAACGGTAGCTCTCCAGATGTTTTTTGCCTACAACTCTCATCAGCTATGCTGGCTGGGGCTGATGGGAGTTGTAGGGAAAAAACGTCTGGAGAGCTTCCGTTGGACTAAATGGTTTCACGGCCGCACCAAAGCAAATGAATGGTTTTGCATAACAAGAGGAGCTGGCCTGTCGCTTTCCTCCCATACAGTGTGAGGGAGAATACTGACCCCCCCCCCCCCGACACACATACGCTTTCCGAACAGGGGCAGTGATGGCGGTCCTGAAATGTAGGTACAGCCTGAGACATAACTAGGATCGCCTAGTTAGGGAACAAAACTGTAAAGTAAAAAACAAAGCCCTTATCTCTTCCCCCCACCCCGACAGAGATAGACCTTTACAGTATGCCCAGCCCCTGAGGTATTCATTTGTCTCCCCTCCCCCATAACTGGTGTCATGCTAGGAAGGATAGGTGCCCCACCTGAGGGCAAAGCAGCTCTGTGGTAGGAAATGTAAGTCAGATTCCAGTTCAGGTATTCTGTAACTGACGAACAACAAAAACTCTGTTTTTCAAAGTGCATTTCTGTATGTTGAATAGATTCCATTTTTCAGTATTTGCCATACGGTGAAAATAATGCTATGCTGCATCTAGTATTTAAGCTTTTGTTAGGGAAGGGAACCCAATGATATTATTTCTGTTCTGTAAATCCAAGGCTGTGATTCGTGTTTTAGGAGCAGAAAGGTGCTGAATGAGAGTTTCGGGAGGGTTAGGTGGGTCTCCAGTCTTTTTTCATTTGTAAGGTACTTGGTCCTTTGTTTCAGCAAATCCTTGCTTAGTGTTTATTAATCTTAATTTATGATATTTTAATTATATTCAGTTTATGTGTTATAATGGTGTTTTGTCTGTCTGTTAGTGTACTGTTTCCTCTGATTCCCATGTAATACAGAAGACTGTGAGCAAGAACCATGGCTTCTGAGTTAGAGAATCTAAATCCAAGTGCCCGAATAATGACATTCCATCCAACTACAGAAGAGTTCAAGAACTTCAGTCGTTACATTGCATACATAGAATCCCAAGGAGCCCACAGAGCTGGACTGGCAAAGGTAAAAACTACAGAGTTTGGTTTGACTGGAATAGAGATTTCACAAAGAATTACTCTGAATTGTAGCACTGCAGTATACTTTGGTGAGAATCAGCACAAACTGCTAATGAACATTAGTTTTTGTCATGAAACATACATATAGGTACGTATAATCAATAATAAAGTAACAGTGTTTGTTTCTAAGCAAGTTTCCATGGTTTAATGGCCATCACTGGTTATAGTCTCAGAAGTCAAGATTTACACTGTTGAAACTCAGAAAATCTGCAGCATTTATTTATTTATTTATTTATTTATTTATTTTTATTTGGGATTTATATCCCGCCCTTCCCACGGATGGCTCAGGGCGGCTTCCAACAATTAGAATAATATTTGCTGGTAGTGTTTGGAGTGAAGCCTAGAAAATATTTTCTTGAAATTAGATATGAGAGGGACATTGAACATGTTTACCACACAGTTGTGTGTAAAATACAGCATGGGGTATGTTTACTTGGCATTGTGAACAAATTTTGATTCTGCAGTGTGTGTGTGTGTGGGCAGGGATCCTCTGCCTGTCTCTCTATCATATCAGAGTTAATTTTGACACATTCCAGAGCAATTTAACATACATCTCAGCATTAAGTAGTAACTTTTTTATGCTGTAAACCTCTACAGCAGGTCTGCAGGCAAAAACTTTATCCCAATGAAACCAAGCTGGTACTGATGTAGGGAAGGTCTGATCCAGGAAATGGGTTATTTCCTGTTCTGGATGAAGTTGCACTCTCCCTAAAGGAGCAGGTTCATAGCTTGGAGTTGTTCCCAGACTTGGGCCTCCTGTTGGATAGCAGATTTCCTATTTTCAACTTGTATTTTTTTCTATCTTTTGATAGCAAAAAGTAAGTGGTAAAGTAGCAAAGAGTGCAGCAGTTTACAGCTTTCTTTCTTTGGGATAATTTGTAGTTTATCTTGTGGAAAACTGTGATGTATTTTATGCTAAGGCTTGATAAGTAAGTGTTGCTTGTATTTACTTATTCCCCTACTTTTACTTGGGGAGGGTGGTCTATATTTTCAAAATTCTTAGAATGTTACCTTTCTAAATTACCTTTCTAAATGTTACCTTTCTAAATTGTTGGAATTCTGTGTCTGGGGCAGTGATGCTCTGTATTCTTGTGCTTGTGGGGAAGGGCTTCTAGCCCCACTGGTGGACCTCTTGATGGCACTTGGGGTTTTTTGGCCTCTGTGTGACACAGAGTGTTGGACTGGATGGGCCATTGGCCTGATCCAACATGGCTTCTCTTATGTTCTTAAACTGAAGATATGGGATAACTCCCAGAACATGAAACTTAGTGATACTGATTATTCTTGTCTTAAACATAAATCATGGGAATGTTAACTTGTAGTCAGAAATGTTACGTTGCATGTAAACAGATTGATCATGGTACTTAGGAATACCCTTTTACTTTATGTGTGTGCTTACTTTTTATTATTTAAAAAAGGTATACCCAGTTTTTCTAACATTTTAGTTTTAAAATCTAACTATCAGAGGTCCTGTGTACCATAACTTGAAATTGATAAGAATATTAGTTACTTGGAATACTGTCTTGTTCTGTAACATTGCCAATACTTATTGGTGTGATGTATTGTCATGAGTATTTTGTGATTTGGTATTGACATGATAGTGCCTCTAAAGAAGTAGCTCCTGCACTAACTGTTGCAGTTAAAATGCAATTTTAATGTGTATAGTTCTTATAAGATAATTTCATAGATGGTTTCTGATGATGTATTAGTCCTAGGTGAACTTCTTTTTTGTTTCATTTTCTTGTCAGATTTTCTGAACCTTTATCTTTGCATGTTCTGATTCTTTCAGGTCGTTCCTCCAAAGGAATGGAAACCACGTGCTTGCTATGATGATATTGATGAGCTAATCATCCCTGCTCCCATTCAGCAAGTGGTTACTGGCCAGTCAGGACTTTTCACACAATATAACATCCAGAAGAAAGCTATGAATGTTCGCGAGTTCAGAAGGATAGCAAATAGTGATAAGTAAGACAGAATTTTATACTGTAACTCTGTGGAATGAATATTTTTACATAGCATATCTTTATTTACCTTTGGTCTACTTAAATCAACAAGGTAGTGTTGCTGTGGCCATATGCTTTATACAGTGAAGTTTAAAGGTTACATTGAAGTCTACAAGCCCATTTGTGCATGGTGACTGATAGGAGTAATCCGTAAGCCTGATATTTTTAATTATGAAGGGAATGCTAGCTGAGCATGGCCTGATTTAAGGTTAGCTCAAGTTAATGGCCTAAGATTTAGAAATGCCTATCTAAAGTTATATAAGGGTTTAGAAAGTATTTGGTTTTATAAAACTATATATAGATTTGCTATGCCTTGTTTTATTTCTTTACTTAAAGTAGTGGACTATGAAATAGTAACTTTTCTAGATTTAAAGTAATTAAACTATTATTTTTAGGACTTTAGGCAAAGTAGTTTGGGATATTTGTCCTGCAGTGTAAAATCTGAATTCCTATTTGCATCTTAGTCTTCAGTTTCCTGCTGCTCATAACTTCAGAGAAGCTCCTTTGGGCATGGACTGTCCATTTGTTTCAACAGGAAGAACAGATCCCTGTGCATGAAAATAATGGTCTTGGGGAGCACTGGGTGTGCACTGGAAACTGCAGCTGTAGAAATTGGGGAGTAATCTCTATGGCTGACTCCGGAAAATACACTTCTACTTTTTCTGTCAGATAATTGAATAGCTACAACAAAGACATACATTTTTTTTTCTGGACTGGATGCAAATTTTGGTGATAGAATTTGAGAAAACAAGAATTGCGCAGTGTACAGCTATGTTTACCAAAAGAAATCACTGGTTCCTTAATTGTGCAAGTTTTGTGCTTATTCAACTTGTCTAGTAACTGCTCAGTTGTTTGGGTCTTTTCTTATTTCTCTCTCTCAAATATATTTCTGTTCTAGTTTGCTGAAATTGCCCATAGAATGGCTGATTAATAAAAACCTGTTAGTCTTTAATGTACTATAAATCTGTGTTTATACATAAAATTAAGAAAAGTTCATGCAAAGTTACTATAATTGTTTTTTTAAATGGTCTATTCTAGGTTCTGCACACCTCGTTATACTGAATTTGAAGACCTTGAACGCAAGTACTGGAAGAATCTCACATTTAATCCCCCGATCTATGGTGCTGATGTTAATGGCACACTCTATGACAAGGTAAAACTAACTGTTGTTAATCCTCTCTGCGTGGTTTTCTGCATATTTATGTTTTTTTCTGTGTTTATTTTAATGTAATAGTTTCAAATGTTTGCCAACTTGGGGATCTTGAATTTGGTGAGCAGGTGACATGGAAATGTTTTAAATAGAAAAGAGTATAAACCAATAATATATTTCCTTACTGGTGTGGGGTAAAACTTATTCTCATCAGTTACTGCCACTGTTCTCCCTTGATAATAAACTCAAGTAAGCATCAGAGGGTATTAATGGAGTTCATAGCTTATTGATTGTTCCCTGGGACATGTTTTCTGGGAACTGTCCTGAGCTTATCTAACACTCATAATTTAGAACCAATAC
Source organism: Heteronotia binoei (assembly GCF_032191835.1). Lineage (NCBI taxonomy): Eukaryota > Metazoa > Chordata > Lepidosauria > Squamata > Gekkonidae > Heteronotia > Heteronotia binoei. The sequence continues at coordinate 95,045,185 of NC_083224.1, forward strand.
AGTTTGCTATATATACTTTGCTAGGAGTTTTCCCTACCATATATATTCATGAAACAGTTTGCAGGCTTTCATAGAAAATTATTCATAATACTGACAAAATGGCTGAGTAGACTTCAGCTGTGATATTGATTTCTTTGGCTGTGTTAGAAAATGCAAAATAAGTGTGATCTGATTTTGTTTTTTTAACTCTAGTGAGATGGGAGATCATATTTGTGTTGTATGGCAAAGATTGTAATAAAGTAGCACAAATGAGTATAACAAATCGATACGAACATAATATGGCAATGAGTGCTGCTCTCTTCTGCTTTGTAGCATCTAGTAGAATGTTTCAGTCCAGTCTTTTCAATTCAGATCGAAGTATAGAGGCATTTCTCTCTACTACTAAGATTGCAAGCAGAATAGAAGGCAGCAGTAATAGAGCACAAATAAAATGGAGACATGCTTTGTTTTAAAAGGCATAGAAAAATATTATTTCCAGCCTTGCTGTAGTGTAGTGTGGGGAAAGGATGAGTGATTGCACTTGTTGTTTGGTTTCTAGTATTGTTGACTGGCCTTTCCCAATTCCTTTAGCATGTAGATGAGTGGAATATTGGGCATCTGAATACAATACTGGATATAGTAGAGAATGAGAGTGGCATTACCATTGAGGGAGTGAATACTCCTTATCTCTATTTTGGGATGTGGAAAACTTCCTTTGCTTGGCACACTGAGGATATGGATCTCTACAGCATCAACTATCTGCATTTTGGAGAACCTAAATCATGGTAAGATGGATTTATTTCATACATGTCTGTGCTGTTTCCTGCTTGAGGTGGCTTAGAGCCAGAGCATAAAAACAGCATAAAATATTGAAATAAACTCTGCAATCTTCAGGCTATTGTAATTACCCTGCAAAACATTCTTCAGGCTATTGTAGTTGTTCAGAAGCAGACTATAAAAACTGTTAAAAGACCCCTTAATTAAAAGCCTGGGCAAAAAGAAATGTGTTGGTCTGATGTCTTAAAAAAGAGTAGAGTATACATCAGGCAAGCCTAAAGGAAGGGCATTCTACAGGCTGGTTGTCATGGCTGATAAAACTCTGTCTCTGATCAGTACCTGCATTGTCTTGGAAGACAGTGCACTGCACTGAAAATGGAAGGTCTTAGCTAGAAGGTTTCTCAGTATGACAGGAGGTGGTCCTTAAGTACCTTGGCTCCCAAGTCATTTAGGGCCTCAAGGGTAAGATCAGCTCTTTGCAATGTGTCATGGTGTATCTAGAAACCGATTATTTTTAAGGTAACATAATACCAGCAAATTGCTTTACGTGAGTTTTACTGTTTCTTCTGAGTGAGTTCATTATTGTCTTGTGGGTAAGTAAACTTTTTAAAATTTCCTTAATAGGATAATTCATTCATTAAGGGGAAAAAGGGAAGACTGCTGGCCTAAAAATTCTTACTTGGCAGTTTAATGTGTTTGCCTGTTGAACTTTCTCACTGTATAAATTCTGAAGTTTTTGAAAGGCCTAAATACCCTTGTTACTTTATCTGAACTTGTTTGTCTCTGGCTGCAGGTATTCCATTCCTCCAGAACACGGGAAGCGGCTAGAACGCCTTGCTAAAGGTAACCATTTGTTTTTGTTTCAGTTCATATGTACTTCTGAAGAACTGTATTCCTTATAACACTTGTATGAAGGTAGCTGTAATCCAGGGTTGCAAATCTAATGGGAGAGGGATGGAAGCTCGTTGCAGATGGGAGAAATCATGTTAATTCTTTTCCTAATTATAGCAGTTTGCCATGGTCGTGTTCAGTTCAATGGATTGTATAATGAAGTAGTGAAACAAGCTAGAAAGAATCCCAAGAAGTAACAGCAGAAGTATTTTTAAGATGTTGGGACATTGCAGAGAGGCTGATAGTCTTGTACTGCCATCCCTTTTGTTTAAGGGTTATATGGGCAAATATATCCTTTCCGGTGTTTTAAAATACAAATCAGCATTTAAAACCAGTCACTAAACTAGTCTATGATGTGGGGGTTAGTATCCAGTTAGTGCTGCAGTAATCACAAATATTGTTGTCTGATTTTACAGTGGTTGTCACACTGTCGGGAGCTTGTTTGGCTTCTCCAGATGTTGCTCAGAGTGTTACAGAAATGGAAAACTAATTTAACTGGCAATTGTTGCTGGATTTTTTAAAAAAGTATTTCCTAGGCAATAGCTGCTCTTTAGTATCACATTGAGGTACTATCCAGTTTTGCAGAGCCGTTAGACTATATATATGCTGCATTTTCAAGCAGTGTATCAGGCTCCTTGTAGCACAGCATAATCTTTGTTGGAATCTCAAAATGAGGTGTTTGGGAGGGTGGAGCATGTGCATTAACAGGGGATCACACTTTGATAACAGGATAGATTGGTTGTATTGATCATCCATGCTATCAAAACGTATTTTTCTTTGAATCAGGAAAATGTCTCTAGTACACAGGCAAGATACTAATGTTCTTAGGCTTCTATAAGCAGAAACTCCTTGGAAATGCCAGTTTGCCTTCCAGAAGGCAATGTTGTTTGCTTCTGTTTTTCCTCACACATTCATTTCTTACTTGTTTAGTCAGTCTGAACGTCACTAGGATGATTACTTGTATTAGTTCTAGAAGTGCCTAAAATCTGTTCTGGGCCTAGTTAGAATTTGTCTCTATACCATTTTGTAGAAGTATTGGTTAACATTTTTCCAATTAATATTTACATACATTTGAGATAGCTCATATGGTATCAAGGCAACGGAGAGAAAGGTTTCTACCTCTCTCTACCTTGATGGTAACAGTAGATGCAGCCAGGTCTCTTTATTGTCTCAGGAGCTGTTATATGTGGAAGTGTAATCACAGGGCTGCCAAAAAATAAAGTTTTCTGCTTCAGTAAGTTCTAAGATCCACCTTTTTTCCAGCTAGGTGGTATATCAAGACTGAGACAAATACATTTAACATTTCTGTCCTTTTCATAAAACAGGGTTCTTTCCTGGAAGTGCCCAGAGTTGCGAAGCTTTCCTGCGTCATAAGATGACTCTGATCTCTCCATCGATACTGAAGAAATATGGCATTCCATTTGATAAAGTGAGTTAAGGAGTGTTGGCATTAGTTTTATTACTTTAGAGCAAATGTAGGAAGCTCCTGAAATCCCTGCAAGATGGCAAGAGTAGAATTGATGCTGAAGGACAGAGAGTATATCTCACGTGGTACCTACCAGAGGAATTTATTTTTAATACACCTCTGGTTACTTATTTCAGATTCTAGGAAGCTACAAGGGAATTAAGAGATACATACCTGAGTATCCAGGTGGGATTGAGAGTGGACACATACAAATCTGTTGCTTTGCACCTACTTAATCTAATCATTTTTGCTATTTATGCAGTTTCTAGTTGAAACTGAAAAGGCAGTTCTATAACATTGAAAAATAATTATCATTTTGTTCATCAACTTAAATATTTGTTTAAACATCTGGACTGTCAAATAATAATTAATTGAAATGTATTGTGTGTGATTTTTTTTTCCTGGCCAGATGGAAAGAAGCCAAATAAAGCTCTTATCACAGAAGTTTTCAGTCTGCTAGAAACTTAGTATTGCAGGTGATCAGTTTAGGGAAACAAGTCAAATGTAGGCATTAAGCTGAAATTGAACCTCCAATCCCAGTTTTGCCTGCATTAGTTGGTTGTTTGTTAGCTTGATGGTTTATACAAAACTTCTTGGGATACCATTTTTGATGTCTTGAAATATGTGGTGTGCCATCTTGCTATTTTTACTTCTTGGATATTGGTAATTATAAAAAGTTTGAATGTGTCAGTCTGCTTTTATTTATTTTATTTTTTGGACTTGGGCTTTGTCTATTTCAGGTGACCCAAGAGGCAGGTGAATTCATGATAACGTTTCCTTATGGATATCATGCTGGCTTCAATCATGGATTCAACTGTGCTGAATCTACTAACTTTGCCACTCTTCGGTGGATTGAGTATGGAAAACAGTCTATTCTGGTAGGTTCAATTGCTTATTTCTTACAAACATCTGAGAAGAAAATGTTTGTCTTAGTTCCGTGTTGAGTAGCTTGATGTTACAAGGTGAATAGAGATCTGGAAAGCATTGTAATTTTTTTATAAGAAGTTTTTTCCTTGATATATGGAGAATGTAAAGTTGAAATGGCCAGCTATCTTGTGTAAGATTAAGGCATGCTAAAAAAAAATGTGCAGTGAGGTTCGTGGGAGGAAAAGACATCTTCATTAGAGAGTTCTAGTTCCTTGTAAGCTGGACTCCAGGGCAGTTACTTGTTGAGTTAACTTGAATTGTTGGTATAGAAAATGCAGGCCAAAGGAACTCATTAATCAATACTTGGAATTTAGTTTTACAGCATCGTCCTCCAGGTAGACAAAACTCTTCTTTCGACTTATGTGTAAATGACTAGGAGTTGAAGCTAGATGTTTTCTGGAAGTTGTAGGAACTGAGTGGGATTTTTGTTTCCCCTCATGCTGCAGTCACTTCACATACATGGACTGTTCTGAGTACCCCCTGCCCTCAGAAGTGTGGCGGGGGTGGGGGGGTAAGTAAGCTGAGGGTGTCTACTTGCAGAAATACTTTCTATCCATGGAAAACTATTTTTGTATTTAAGCCAATATTTGTAAAATGATAATATGGTGATGAGTGGGTTGGACTTTTTTCAACACTGTCCTCCCCAAAATTTATATTTCATATGTAGAGTGTTTCAGCTTTGTTACTCTCCCCTCCTTTTCACTAAAGATCACTTTATCATTGTATGAACTCAGATCTCTGTACCTCACATTTAGTTCTTCTGATTGAGGATATGTTTCCTCTTAAGCTGTGGAGTCTTATGAGCAAAAATTCTACTTTGTGAGCTACTAGCATTAAAGTCGTGAGCTACTGCATGAATTAGTTTGCTCTGGGACCATTTTTCCTGAGCTGAGACAAAAATGTGTGAGCTAGAGGCTAAAAAACTGAGCTAGCTCACACCAACTCATCTTAGAAGGAACCTTTGGTAGGCACCTAAATAGAGTAACCTTGGGCATATATAAAGCTGTAATTGGCCCCAATTTTTTTGTTCCATGCAGTGTTCATGCCGAAAAGACATGGTCAAAATTTCCATGGATGTTTTTGTGAGAAAATATCAGCCAGATCGCTACAAGCTGTGGAAGGCAGGGAAAGATGTGACCATCATTGATCACACTCTTCCAACACCAGAGGCAGCGGAGTTTTTCAAAGAAGACCTCCTCCAGAAAGTTGGGAAGCAACATCATGAGGAAACTGAACCAGAAGAAGAATGCAAATCAGATACAGACACAGATGAGAACAGGAAGTATGTCTGAATGGCTTTTATTCACGGGAACCGATTGAGAAACTGGATGCTAACATGTTAATAAAGATCCTTTTTTAAACATACAATAGTCTCTGACATTACCAAATCAATGATAGTTGAAGACTTGGGACATAGATATTAATCTGAAGTTTCCATCTTGCAATAGGTGGATCAGTTTGTTGATGAAATCAGGAAATGATAGCAGGAGAGGAGAGGATCAGTTAATGCAACTTAGCTGGTCTGCTGTCCTTGAATATTCAGTTTCAAAGCAAATTTTAAATGACTTTCATTAATAATCTCTGATTAGCTTGGTCTTTTGATCCATTATAAGTTTGCATCCATCTTGAACACTTTGCATTCAGGATGTTATACTGTAGTTATATGTTTTTTTAAATTAGTAATACTTTCATTTGGGAGCTTAGGAATGCTACAAAACCTTCAGGCAGTAGTGTCAATGAAAACCCAGTGGTTTATCCTGTGGTAAATGGAGTTAAATGTCAGCTCTTTCTTCAGGAATGCTCTTTGTTTCCATGGCAGTCTTGCTTTGGATTCTGGATAATACAGGAAGGTCATAACCTAACTAATTTTTATAGATAACCATCTGCACTGCTGGCTTTTTGTTTGTGTTTTTCTTTTATTTATAATTTTTTTCTTCCAGCTTGCCCAAGCACCGCATTGGAACCAAGCGTCACCGTGTCTGCTTGGAAGTGCCCCAAGAGGTGAGCCAAAGTGAGGCCTTCCCCAAGGAAGAGCTGGTTCCAGTACAGTTTGAGATGGAAGTGGCAGAGCCTCCTGTTGGACCTGCTAGAGAGCCAGTGCAGCAAGGTGACCAAGGACTGGCACCTTCAGGTAAGTCTTCATTTCTTCAGGGTCCTACTCCATCACATCTTTATCTGTAGGCTTTGTCACTAGAACTTGATTCATACTATTGTTCAGGTGCCTTATTCCAGTAGCAACCTAATTGGATTTAAAAGTAGTAAGATTATTTTTAGCATTAAAAGGAGAAACAAACTGGTAAATTAATATAATAATTAAATTGGAGTGTGAAAGTATGTTCAAGAAAACTTCAGAAGAAGCTAGATGGATTCTTTGAAGTGATTATATCATATTTTGTTCTTTTTCTAAGCTGAAAATATTGCATTCTTGTTTAGCTTTCTGGGAAGAAGACCTATGTCAAAATAGCCCCCTAAGTGGCCATCTGATGTTTTGAATGCCTGGAAAAATTAGGGTTTCAGAAAACATTTTGTAACCCATATTAAAGAAATGTAATAGAATTGTGTGTTTTGTCCATTTTATCAGTTGGATTTTAATAGTGTCAATAGAATGTAGTGTTTCTCTCTCTCTCTCTACATGTTTGCCTATATCCTATTATAGAAAGTTAGTGAGCAGAGGATGTCTAATTTCCCAGTCAACTGGACAGTTCTAGCAAGTAGTCTTGACTCTGTTCTGTTGCTTTGCTGGTAGTCTTCAATTGGGTTTTGCTTTTTCTGTTGTTTATATTCTTTGGATAATAGCTGTTCCTAACATATGCTTTAAACATTGTGTTTGATGCAGAATATGCAGATTTCTCAGAAGTAAAGTTTGAAGAACTAAAAACTGTGAAATTAGATGAAGAGGAAGAAGAGCCTGAAGCAGCTGTTTTGGATCTTTCAGTTTCTCACTCAATGACTTCCACTTTGGCCCAGTCAACTCTGAAACAGAGTCCTGTCTCCAGCCTTCATTCTGGCTCTCCATTTTGTTCCGGTTCTTCGGATTGTGAACCCACTGACCTTCCCAGGCAGGCTTTTGAGCAAGCTGAGGTGCTGACTGTACATAGCTATGCTAAAGAAGAAGCAAATGGCATGGACAATGGGCAAACCTCTGGGAAGAAAGCCAGTGCTACAGCAAGCGTGAATGAACAGGAACTTGCAAAGGTGTGTGCGAAGGAGCAGGGCTTAGGGGAGAGTGTGCATGCAAATGTTATTATGTTACAGTACATGACCAAGCTGAAGTGGGCAGACCTTTAACTATCAGGGGCATCAAAATGGGATAAATTGTGGGATAGACAATTGTTTTAAGACAGGTCTCATTTAACACATACTGCTAGCTTGATCACTGGAGTACTTTGTTAGTACATGCACAAACTAAGCCTTAAATTGCTGTGTATTTTATAGAGGAACATGGTTTTTGGCCTTTGGGTACCAAGTTGTTGATAGTCTGTGTATTTGCACCTCTGCTTTCTAAGTATTATAGAACATTTTTGCATGCCATGTCAGAACCACTTAGCTGTTTCAGGCTCTGGGCTGTATGTTTTGAAGGGCAGAGTCAAATCAGATAAAACTGTGCCTGTTCTATAATGTGATTGTTTTATTTGTCTAGATGGCAAAGGAGTACATAAGGTCAGTGAAAGATCGCAAGAAGTCAAAAGGGCGTCGCCAGCCTTTGAGCAAACTCCCACGTCATCACCCACTATTGATGAAAGATGGCTTCAGTGATGATGGCAAGTTCTATGCTTCTTCGTACCTTACTAAATGGTCTGTTGTGCTTGGCAGCTTTATGAATTATGTGCAATAATTAAAATGTACTCTGTTGTCCTTCGGTGCAGCCCTTTCAGATTTTTTCCCCCCACCTTGAGCTGCAGCACAAAAAGCCACCCATATCAGTAGCCTCTGAAAGAAAATATATTGCTTCTGGAATATTCTGACTTTTAACTCTTGGAAATATGCAACTGTCACTTTGAAGTTGAATTTTCAGGCCCTGGCCAGGAGTTTCATATAGGACTTTGGTTCTCAAAGGCAAAAGAAAACCTTTTGGTAACTATTTAATATTATCGAAATCCACAACATGGGCAAAACTCATGTTTGTAAACCCTGGTGAAACAAAACTCCCGGCTGGTAAGTGTGAGTCAAAGAGTCTTTGGACAGATGTGGTGCTTGTGAAACTAAGGCCCTTAGTTTGCTCTCCTTCACTGTGAGGTGAATTTTATCAGTGTTTTGTAATGATGGTGGGTTTTTTAATGCAGAGATGTCAGAGCAACTGGCACCAGAAGAAGAAATTGAGGAAACGGAACCATGGGCAAAGCCTCTCAGTCAGTTATGGCAAAATCGCCCTCCAAACTTTGAGGCAGAAAAGGAGTATAATGCAGCTATGGCTCAGCAGGCTCCCTACTGTGCAGTCTGCATGCTCTTCCAGACCTACCAGGTGAGCAGGTTAAATCCTCCTTATAGGCTTGTGCAGTGCACCAAGGAAATATAGCCAGTGCATTTCCAAGGAGTGCAGCTGCTGGTAGTGCTGGGTTTTTAATAGTTGGGTTTTAAAAAATCCTTCCTTGTAAGAGTCACCCTTGTCCTAGGCTCTGACGTAATGTAATGGAGCTTGTAAACATTTAACATCTTAATCCTAAAAGTCTATGTGTGTGTATTCAGCTGCTTTCTCACAAGGTATGTGTATAGTTTGTACAAAACCAAACATGCTTACACATACCTACTCTGTCTCATGCACACCTGTATTCTGTCCTCACTATGAATCTTCCCACAGGTAAAATAATATCCACATGGTATGTGGTAGATATTTATCTCCGCTGGCTAATATGAAATGGTTAAAGGATTCTGTTCTAGACTACATGTGCCTAACATAATGAAGTTCATTTTTGATACAGTTTTAACGTATTAACACTTGTAAAGCCGCCCTTAAAAAACTGTAATTGTCTTGAGATGTGTCTGATACTAAATTTGTGTGTATTTTCAAAATCTGGACTAATTTTTCTTTATATTATATTTAGATCAACTTAAGCCCAGTTGCTTTTATATATAATATTGCATTGATTCTATGACTTATTTGCCCCTTTATTGTTGAGCAAGGAGAAGCGTGATTATTGCTCCTATCTCACTATCTTGTAGAGAAACTTGGGTTCAAATGCCTCCTTACCATGAAAAAGTCTCTGGTTAACCTGCCTCACAGGATTGTTACAATGGTAAAATGGTGGAAGGGAGAACCATACACACTGCCCTAAACTCTCTGGAGGAATGGTAGATTAAAATGCACATGATACACAGATTGCTTATAATGGCACTTTTTAGTTCAGAGCTCTACCCAGCAGGCCTCTTGCACCACCATGCTTAGCTGAAGTTTTTGAGCTGCCTTCTGCTTCCATCCAACCACCAGGCAAATGCAATCCATGATGCAATGTGTGTAGGGCAAACTGTAAATGGTCAAGAGAATCAAGGGAGCTGCAAAGTGATGGATGAAAGTAGGGCCTGATCTAGCCTGTTCTTTCTTGACACTTGGCAACTTGTTTAAAATAACACACTAGAATTTTCTACCTTGGCCAGAGAACAGATTGGCTTATCTCTTAAACCTTAATTTTTTGACAATAATTTCCAGTATCACTTTCTTCATTGGAGACAGAATTCTGTGTAGGCTGATTTTGCTTTGTCAATTATCTTGTTGTTAAGTATCTTCCTTCTATTGTGCCGTCTGTGCACTTGTGTCAGGACCAAGAGTATGCCATGTTGCTGGGCAAGCACTTAATTGTCTGTAACAGCCATATTCTAATTATAGGTGCTCCGCTGTTCCGTAAAATGCACCTTTTCTCTCTGGCAGGCAGATTGTGGAAGCCAGAGCTCTCAAGCAGCTCCAAATGCTGCTGATGGAAAGATGAGAACAAAACCTCTGATTCCTGAGATGTGCTTTACTACCACTGGCTGCAGCACGGATGTCAGTCTTTCCACACCTTACTTGGAGGAAGATGGAACCAGCCTTTTGATCACTTGCAAGTGTTGTCGGGTCTGCGTGCATGCCAGTGAGTGCGGCATGATCCAGTATTGCCTCATAGCCTCTCTGTTAGCCCATATTAAACGGGGAAGGTGGAGGCATTGCAGCTCTCATAGCTGCTTGTCCTGTAAGTAGGGGCAAAACACAAAGGAAAGAGTAGAGCGTTGCATTCTTGGAACTACAGTGCCGTCTGTAGTCAAAACTATCAACAAACAAGTCCAGTTGTACAATTGGAAGCTAACTAGAAAATTAATAGAACACTTTCATCAGCTTACACAGAACTAGAGCATACTGAAGCTGCCTTATATTGAATCAGACCATTGGTTCATCAAGGTCAGTATTGTCTATTCAGATTGCCAGCAGCTCTCCAGGGGCTCAGGGAAAGATCTTTCACATCACCTATTGCCTGGTCTTTTTTAGCTGAAGATGGTGAGACTGGACTTGGGATGTTGTGCATGCCAAGCAGAATCTCTTCCACTTAGCTACAGCTTTTCCTCAATTAAGGTGCTCCAGATTCAGAGCGATAGTAACAACATATCTTTTAATAAATGAACAGTAAAATTCAGTCACTGGAAAATTTAATGTCTAGCAATGTGTGTTTAGAAAAAAGCAAAATAGTTGGTGAATAATAGGAATATCAATAGCTCTTAGGATGGCCATAGTTGAGTTTCCTATCCAATATATAGGAATCTATGCTGACACTTTGAACAACTGGAGATGTCACGTGAGAGTTTTGAACAGGATACTGTAGAAGCTACTTGTGCTGTTAATGTTCTGGATTATTTAAATAGATTACAAAATTAGCAGCACAAATTCTCTCTTAAAATTTAATTTTATTCTGTTCAGTAATTTACTCTCCATTTAATCTGTTAATGATCAGATAATGTTTTTATGAACTTGCATTTCATTTTGAAAGGTAGAGGGAAGACTGCATTGGTGCTGAAGTGGCACATGGCAAATAACAATACGATATGATTGGGGGGATGGAGTGGAAAGTGTTACACTGTCTGAAAGTGTTACATTGTCTGTTTTGGTTCTATCTTTGGTCTAAATAACAGGCTGTTGAGGGAAGGGGAGTTTTAAATACCTGCTTAGTTTGCTGAAATTCTGTTCATTTTTAGGTTGTTATGGCGTAGCACCTGAGAAGGCATCTGAGGACTGGAAGTGTTCCCGATGCAAAGCTAATGCTTTAGAGGAGGTAAGAATGCCTTGCATACCATAACATTTGCTGAAACTCTCTTGTGCAGTTGCATGGCCCATGTTGGGGTGCTTTTAGTCCGGTTCAGGCAGGCATTCTCCTGCCACTGGGCCCTTGTGCCTGCCCTTGCTTTCTGGCTAGTGGAAGAAACAGTGGAGGTGGACATGACATGACAAGATGCATTGATGTTACATCTGGGTGAGAACCTTGCCCTCCCCACAAAGTTCCTGTAACTACTGCCTGGCACCCCTATCACCTGTACAGCTAGAGCCTGCTTGGTTGTATTGTTCACATCCATGAGATGATTTCTGGAAAGTTAACTGGGGATGTGTGGGCTTGGTGAAGTGCTTTGTGTGTAGTTCTTCTTCAGGCAGCAGTGGGCAGCACCACAAAATGGTTGCCAAGTGGTACCTTAACCCTCCCCATGAATAAATAAAAATTCAGTTAAATGAAACATGGAGAGGGGTGGCAGGCTTCAGTTTTTCTGAAAGGGGCAAGAAACATTTTAAGGTAACAGTGCAGTTGATAAAACTTACTAATAACTATCTGATAAATTGGGGTGGGTGGCCTTTGTTGTTAGCACATTTTTCTCAGGGTCATGGATTTTGATGGAGGAATCCAGATGAGTGTGAACAGGGCAGAGGAGGATAAAGAAAAGAATTGAGTCATGAAAAAAGATAAGGGAAAAGGTCACCAAGTGGGCTACTGGGAAGCACATTGGTGTGTACTGAGTTGGGGGTGGCTGTTCCATGTTTCCTTGTTCAAATGGTGTGTATGGCTCTCATTCAGTACCAGTGTCTGTCCTGCAGTCTTAAGGTTTGTGTCTGCTGATTTAGAGAGTAATGTTTTACTTAGTGTTCTGTTAAGGAGGCCTTGGCTTGTTTGCTGGCTTGTATCAAGTTTATATAAGAAATTGATCTATAGGAAGCACTCTTTTATGGTTTTGCTGATCTAGTAACTTATTGAATAGGATGCTGTACATACTTATACAACAGAGCATCACCTCCATTTCCAGTTTATCATAGGGGGAGAATTCTTTACCTTTTCCTTAATTAGGGCTCTTTTAAATATATTCTCAGCATGCTAATCATTAGGTCCCCTATCCCTGCAGGTTGCCTAGAAGAGTGGCTTGACTTCTCTTCTGTAGTATGCTAAGTTGGAACTCTGTCTTTTTTCCACACATGCAAAAGCAGCTTAACACACTAGGAGGTGATTAGCTTTAACACTCTGCAGCATAGAACGCTTGTCTGTTCAGGGAACAGAGGAAGACTGTCACAAATCTTGCAATGCTTGCTAAGTGTGCTAAATGTGACTCTGTGTGCTAAATGTGACTCTGATAACGGGGCTTTTCTTTCTTTGGCAGGATTGCTGTCTGTGCTCACTTCGAGGAGGTGCACTTCAAAAAGCCAATGATAACAAGTGAGTCTCCAGGGGTAGCCAAATGTAGATTCCCCCACCCCCAACGTGTCACACTGAACAAGAGTCAGCAGTGGGATGTGGTGGCTAAAAAGGCAAATGTGATTTTGGGCTGTATAAAGAAGTATAGTGCCCAGATCACATAAAAAATAATGGTATCGCTTTACTCTGCTGTGGTTAGACCTCACATAGATCTAGCGAGAAGTTTGTCCTTACCTTCAGCAGGGTTAGAAGGAAAGTATAAAGCAGCTCCTTATTCTAGGAGACTTTGTTCATGTCTATTACAAGCAATTGACACATTAGAAGATATCTTTTTAAAAATTGTCCATATTATAGGCGACTAAGAGTGGAAATAATTAACCTGCTGATAGAAAGATTCCCAGGTAGATCAAACAAAACTATGTTGCAATACTTGCTCTTAGATAACAACCATGAGACCACAAATCAGGTTGTGAGATACTGTGCACATGTTTACAAACATTGAAAACTACAGATGATGGTTTGAGCAAGGTCTGATTTTTATGTAGACAATTTAGGATTTTGAATTTTATATTTTATTATACTACTGTACATAATTTGTTTAGATTTTAATATTGATACTAAAAAGTTAAATTTTAATGGATTTCCTAATATGACTTGATTGTTCAGACTGTGCTGGTCATTGACTGCAATAATAAAGATTGATTATTGATTGATTAACCTCACCTAAAGTATTGTGTTCAGCTTCCTCAAAAGGTGGTGGGGTCTCCTTTGGAGGTTTTTAAACAGAGGCTCGATGGTCATCTGACAGCAGTCTGATTCTGTAGATCATGAGGAGGGCAGGAAGGGTTGCATCAGTGCTTAGTTCTTGTGGCCCTTTCTTACATACCCTGGAAAATGCAGTTCATCACTTTGGTGTCAGACAGCAATTTTTCCCCCAGCCAGTTTGGCCAAGGATTCTGGAGGATTTTTTCCCCATTTTCTGGGCATGGAGCAGGGGTCACTGGGTGTGTGGCCGATATTTGTGCAGGAGGGCTCGACTAGATGGCCCTTGGGGTCCCTTCCAATTCTGTGATTTAAATTAGCATTTTTGTGATGAGATGTAGGCTTTATATATCAAGTCCAGCAAGTTCATTTTGAATGCAAGCATTGCAGTATAGCAGAGGTAAACCTTAGAGCGTATCCAGAAGCTAAAGTCACAATAGCTGCTAACTGCTTGGAGTCAGATCTTACTGATGCAATGGCTTCTTTATCTGTGCACTCCTTTTCCTGAGCCCCATGGTTCTTTGTGTTTCAAGCTGGCAATGTCTACTAGCTCAGATGATTCAGCAGGACCAGATGTGCTTTATTACTCTGCAGTCCTTCATAAGTGCATGTTGACATCTAGTCTTCTAATTTTTATCAGGTGGGTCCATGTTATGTGTGCGGTGGCAGTTCTGGAGGCCAAGTTTGTGAACATTGCAGATCGTAGCCCAGTAGATGTCAGCAAGATACCTCTGCAGCGCTTTCGACTGGTAAGAAAGCAACTGTTTCTGGTTGTCTGACTTTGAGAAATGGCTGCAACATCTGCTTTTATTAAATTCTTTCATCTGTTACGCTGCCAAAGCAATTGGAGCAAAGTTGAACAGATCAGATGGCTTTCTCGTGCAAAAAAATAAATAAAAAAGCTCAAACAAGACCTGCGTTTGATATACCTCAGTATGTCCTTTCTAGTTGGAAGGCACTGGTGTAGCCTCTTACCCAAACTCTCTGGCATATATTGATCAGAAACTGTCTTGAAAGACTGCGGTGTTGAATTTGTCTGTTTGCAGAAATGTGTCTTCTGCAAAAAACGGCGGAAGAGAATTGCTGGCTGCTGTGTGCAGTGCTCTCATGGCCGATGCCCTACATCCTTCCACGTTAGCTGTGCTCAAGCAGCTGGAGTCATGATGCAGCCAGATGACTGGCCTTTTGTGGTCTTCATTACATGTTTCAGGCATAAGATCCCATCCCAAGCTGAGGTGAGTATAATTGAGAACTGTAGATTTAGTATACGCTCAGGGTTTTGTGTGTGTCATGCAGGCCTCATAACACCTTAATGAGCTCAGTTGAGTCCTAGGCAGTGATGAAAGAAGGCAGAATTTGAAAGACATTTTATGGATATATGCAAAACATTATGGGATGTTGGAAATGCATTGCTGAGTTCTAGAGGAAAGATTATGATAGTATTTCACCTTGGTAATTGGCTCTAAGGAGGAAATAAATGCTGCTTTAGTCAGGTCTTTCAGGCATCCATAAAATGCATGCAAGTACTTGGCTTGCCAGCAGCCTTCCACAAGCTCAGGGTCATTCTGGAAATCTAAATTCTCTAGGTTGATTGTAATGTAGGTCTCAGCTTCCCCACCCCCCCTGTCTCCCCAGCGAGCCAAGGCTGCTCTGCAGGATCTGACTGTGGGGCAGGCAGTGATCAGCAAGCACAAGAATGGGCGTTTCTACCAATGTGAGGTGGTCAATCTGACCAAGGAAACCTTTTATGAGGTCAACTTTGATGATGGATCCTTCAGCGATAACCTGTATCCAGAAGACATTGTGGTATGTAGTAAAAAAATCTGCTCTACTAAGAGGATGTACAATTCAAAGGAACACTTTCCTACATGCTTTTGTTAAATGTCACTGAAATGGGGCAAATCTAAAGCTGAGTCGGCAAGGAAGTCTCCCCACCATCCAGTTTTGGGCTCTCTTTTGTTGCAGGTGGGAGCCCAATACAGCTGAGCCCACAAGGAGAAGTTTCACTGCTGGCTCAGCTTCATGCTGTCCTGTGCAGTCCTGTTTAAAGGGGTTATACGAGAGAGCCCAAAGCTGGGTCAACTGTATTGGGCCTCTTTGTGCAGCCTCTAATTTAGAGACTGCACAAGAGGTTCCAAAGCTGGGCTGGTGGGGAGACTGCTCCCCTCTGGCTCAGCTGTTTTCCAGCTGTCTTCTGCAGTCCCTACAAGCAGCCCAAACCAGTTGAGTGGCAGGGAGTAAGCTGCTCCTCCTAGCTAAACTTTTTTTTGGGTTTTGTTCAAACCACATTGAAAGGGATTGGTTTGTGGTTTGCTGCAGCCACAAAGCGAACATCCCTAGTACAGACTGTGAGCACCTTTCTTCTGAGGCAGCCAAATAACACCTGTTTGAAAGGGCTGTGGTGGGAGCACAGTTATTATTGGGAGTGCAGGGTTATTTTGCATTTACTGCATGATGTTCGCTTGTAAAGTTAAAGATTCTGGGTATCTGCTGTGGTGAACTGGCCAGAATTGGCTCTGTTCCTAAGAGAAGTCATTGGTTTCAAGCCTTTTAAGGCTTGCAGATAACTCAAAGCAGGATCCTTCTGTTTGTGGTGTGAATTTAGATTAACCACTACTGCTTCCTTAGGGAAGAGAGGATGGCTGGAAATTGTTTCTTGTGCTCATGTGTGGATAGATAATGCTTAGCTTACTTGTTTCTGTGTGGATAGAGTCAAGATTGTCTCCAGCTGGGTCCCCCATCCGAAGGAGATGTTGTTCAAGTGAGATGGACAGATGGTCAGGTTTATGGGGCCACATTTGTGGCCTCACATGTCATCCAGATGTACCAGGTAAGGGAAATGGAATGGAATTCTATCTCCTTTCTGTCTTTTTGCAGCTTATTTATAACTCTGTAATTTGGGGGCTTCCACCTTTCTCAGTTTGGAAAACAACATAAACTTTGTACAATTGCTAAATGAAGTATTTGCTGTGGTCTGACAATAGCTGATTAAACATCTGAAGTTAATTCTTGTACAAATGTATGCTTCTGAGGCTTACAGAGTGTGATCAGCTAATCAGTGATTCTGATCACCTCCATAAATACTTTATTTGGCTTATGGCAGCTGGAGGAAGTCCCTACCACCACCCTAATTGTTACAGAGTGTTTGAAAAGTCCATGCTTGGGTAATAGTCAAATTAGAGGAAAGTACCCATGAAGAGATTTGTGGGGTGGAAGAGACAAAACATTTTTTGATCTCTGGGAAGCATGGGGCATGTGACTGCTGGCTGCGCTTACTTGAATGCTGCCCTGACTTCTCTGGATCTAGGTGGAGTTTGAAGATGGATCCCAGTTGATGGCAAAGAGGGATGATGTGTACACACTTGATGAAGAGCTTCCCAAGAGGGTCAAATCAAGGCTGGTAAGTCAGAGCAAGGGAAGCTGGAAAGATGTAAAACTGGGGACTTTAAAATATCTTTAAACTTCTCTTGCAGAATATTTCACCTGTAGTCCATATAACCCATAGGAGACTTTTAAAAGCATTATGTTTGGCTTATATAATATGTTGGTCATGCAAGAGCTGTTTCATGTACTTAGTGCTAAAAGAAATCAAAACACTGCAAGGGAACCTATTTTATTAAACAAATTTGTTTGCTTTTTTCTTTATTTACCATGCTTCTGCAACCATGAGGAAGTGCACAGAGCTCTGCTGGGCACTGACAGTGCCCACATGAAGTCCTTCATTACTGTTTGACATTTTGCCAGCTATGACTAAATGTGGGCAGAAGTCCTACAAACGTTACTTAGAAAGGAAAGCTGAGATATCAGTTTACACAAAAAACTATCAAATACACACTGCCCACATTTAGTCATAGCTGGCAAAATGTCAAACAGTAATGAAGGACTTCATGTGGGCACTGTCAGTGCCCAGCAGAGCTCTGTGCACTTCCTCATGGTTGCAGAAGGAAAGCTGAGATATCAGTTTACACAAAAAACTATCAAATACACACAGACCTCAGATAATTTGAGAACACGAGATACCCATGTCCGTGGGCCTAGAAAGTTGCTGACCAGATTGGATTAACAGTCTGTCAACATCAGTTCTGTAGTTCAGAAATCTATGCAGAAGGGGAGATCAGGGTTTTTTTTATTGAATGCATTGTGACCAATCTCTCTTAAAAACTAAAGGACCTTAATATTTTTTCTTTATGCGGGATAGTTGCTTCCATACCCACTATATGGCAATATTTATATGTCTGGTTTTTTAAAGATGAAAGGCCAATACCATGCAGAGTCTTGATGGAGATGTGTACCATGAAAGGAACGTTAGTGTTTTTCATAACAAGCTCTGATATGAATGACTAGGCAAATCAAGTTGATTTCAGAAGTTCTCTTTATAAACACTGTGTGTTTATAACTACCTCAGAGCCTAGTCTGTCATTCTGTTTGCCTTTCTGAAGGAATTATTGGATCATCTCTGAATCAGATGTGTAGATGCTGCTCCCTGTATAACTGTCATCTCAATCTTTGTTTCAGTCTGTTGCCTCTGACATGCGTTTCACAGAGATCTTCACAGAGAAGGAGGTCAAACAAGAGAGAAAAAGACAGAGGGTGATCAACTCACGCTACCGTGAGGATTACATTGAGCCTGCACTGTACCGGGCCATTATGGAGTAACAGCTGGCAACAGGGTTGGTTGTGCCCACTTCCTAGGTGGATCCTAGCACTCCAGGACAGCAGAGGCCAAACAGACTGTCTTCACATCCAGTTTTTTTTAATGAAACAAATTTATTCTGCAGCAGCTGGAAGATGGTTGTTGAATCATGAAGCACTCTGCTTTGCTGCCCTAAATGTGGCAGCTAACAAGCCTGGAATTGGGGAGCACATCTCTTACTTTCTGAACCAGCTGGCCTATATCAGCCTGAAGGATCTACCTTTGACAGCAAGTTTCTTCATGTAGTGCCAGAGGCAAATCTTCTCCATGCCATCCCAAGAAGTAACCCAGGCAGCTGCAATGCTTTGAATGAACTCCCACTTCTCTCCTGGATAAAATGTCTGGTCTGGGAGCATTTCCCAGCTCACCATGCCTGCACAAAGCTGGCAATGTTACTGGTGCTTGACAGTGAATTCCCTTTTTATATTTATAACCCCGTTTTTGTCATGAGTGGCTTCAGATACGTGTTTTTTCAGCACCTCTCTGAGGCAGAACCAAGTGGGCTGAAGAAGGGAGAATGAAACTGAGTCCCCTTTAGTCCCAACTTCTTGAACTTTTGATTAAGTTTTTGTCCCTATTTTGTACTCAGAGACTTATTTACTCATGCGTTTAATTGTAATAGTAATGTGCCTATGTAATAGGAAACTATTTGGAGCCATTTAGCACCATGCATTCCTCAGGCAAGAAAATCCTGGGACATACCCTCATTAAGGCAATAAGGACTGCAAGGATTCCAGGCCTCTTTTCTGCCTGGGTGGTAAAGAAGACAGACCCAAAAGTATAGCAAGAATGCTTTGGAAAATGGTCACAGTTTTATATCACTGAAAGTGGCTCTGGCTTTTGCAGTGTCTTGAGTACAACTAGAGTATTCATAAAATCACTTGTTAATGGTCAATGTTACTGGTATTTCCATTGTGAGTCTTGTGCTGCCTTTTTACCACAACATGTGCAGGTTCAAGTAGCATCAGACCATTTGCATATTTAGTCCTGAGCTTTGGGAGGAAATGTGAAAGATTAAGAACATGATTTTGATGGGACAACCTTCCTACTGTAATCCATGGAGGCAACTTCCATTCAGATGTATTTTTTTTTAAAAGAGTGTAGCTTTGTAGACTACAGCCATATCACCCTGGATGTGCCCATTGCATTTTATCTTGGAAGAAAATGTACCCTTGTTATCACTGGTTACTCTAGCAAAGAGTGTCATGCGCTTGCCCTCTCTCCAGCTTTTTCTGTTGCTGCACAAATATGCTGCATAGCAGACTTTTTGTCTCACAGTAGACCAAACTTTGTATAAAAGAAGTTTACTGTTTCTAGATCTGCCATACAGCATACATTGCAAATCTTTTATAGTAATTAGATTACGCAAATTATAGTAATTAATTGATCCAAATTTTGACCAGATAGTTCTTTAGTCAAGAGGCATGCAAAGTATTAAGGCTTTTTCTTGCCTCTCCTGTTTTTTGCTATTAGCTGGAATCCCAAGACAACCCAGAACAGGAGGAGAGATGCAGACCTTGATAATCAGTGTTAAACTGTTCTGCCTGTCAATGTAGAGTTAAAACTGAACAACATCCCTAGGTGTGAGTTGGTGTCTTCTGCAAACAGTGTATTTAAGAACACAGTGTATTTAAGAACTCTCTCATAATAGGGTTTGTAAACATACCTGAACATCACAATAGCAGTTGCAGACGTGGCTGGGAGAGTTTCACTTTTTTGTCTTTCCTTCTAAAGGCTGTACCCCTCCCTAAATGTGAATCTGCGTCTGGAGGGACACTTTAGAATTCCTTGGACATCCACATACCCCATTTTCTTCTCTTTCCTTGTCAAGTAGCTAGTGCCATGTGACAAGGAAGGTGTAATGTTTATAAAATACAAAAACAAATTGGAGCTTTGGTGTTAGGCAAAACCACCTGTGGGTGAACTATTATTTTGTCTGTCAGTATTCCTTGATTCCCTCAGGTATGATTTCCCCCACCCTCCCCTGTAGCTATCACAGGTAGTATTTCCTGCATCCTGTGTCAGGAAGGATTCTTTGCTTGGACTCCTTACTGGGCAGTATTCCTCTGTGTAACATAATGTGTATTTGAGCCCTTATGGTGGTTTGATTTGCATATAGCTTGCTAACATATACTCTTCAGCATCAGGTATCGATCTTGAGACCATGAAAACCAAATCAAACACGGAAGACTCCCCCCACCTCATGTTTTTATTCTGAAATGTCTTCTAATTTAAAATTAAATCTAGAAAGTATATTTCACAAGATAAAAATGTTCTTAAACTGTAAATGGGAATTCAGAGTCTTTCTGGAGTTTTTTGTATGAATCATGGTGGGCTGAGTATATCAGTGTTTCTCTGAAAATGGCTCTTCTCATTCCAGACTGTGGGGAAAGGTGGTATTATAATAACAAGATCAATTTAAACCTAAATACTTAATGTATTAACAATATGCAATGGCTTATACGTAGTGTCTAAATTGGCACATCTTATGAAGATTTGCATTTATTCTGAACAGTGTCCAGAATTTATCCAAAGCATTCTTTCCTCCGTTGTACCTTTTTTTTTCTCAGTTGTATACATATGGCTTTAGTTAGCATCAGTGAACTGCATTTTATCTTGATTTATGCTGGGAAATAAGTCAAATTGGCAAAGCAAGTGTTTTGCCCCTTGGACTGATGACTTCATTATTTTGTATCTGTTGATGCAATAATTGGGGAAAACCCCATCCACCCTATTGATATTTTAATAGGCTTCTGAGGAGTTAAACTCCACTTCTCCCCAACTTCAAATACAGATCTCTGTATTAGCAGCAGACTGGACTATACAATATGGACACAATCTGCTAATTGCTCCAGAATCTGACCTGTCTGCAGTTGTACTGATTTTTGGAATCCCAATGTGGGATGGATACAAATAGGCAGCTTTATGTATTGTTTTCAACCTGATCTAGTAATATAATTTTGAACTAGACTCAACTGATTAAATCTGAAGCGCTTTAACTTTTAAAGTCTTGTGTTTTCAGTTATAATGCTTACTTGCCCTGAGTTCTTCCACTTACGTCAGTTTACTTGTTTTGTGGGGTCTTGGTCCCCAGTTGCTGTAGTAAGGGCTGTGTGTTGTAGTCTTTCCCCAGCCAGGGAACCATATGATGTTGTCTTGCAAAATAAATGCACAACAGTTGTACAAAATCCATCTTTCATATCTAAAAAAAGGTAGTTCTTAGTTGCAGGAGCAGGCTTACTTTCCCACCCAAAAACGTACGTGTTCTTATAGCTTCCTCTTCCCTGCAACTCTCTGAAATAACAGACTGCAGATGGGTTCTGCTTACATGACCCAATACAAAAGAATGTAGCAGACAGCAGTGTGCATGAGCCTTTTCCCAGCAGAATTGAAAGCTAAATTGAAGGGAAGTAATAGGCTTTCCTAAAAAGGAGGTAATTCTGTTCAGAAAATTTGTCCCCTCAAGACCAATTTCTCCTGCTCCCAAGGATTTCTTTATTTTAAAATATTTATAGCTTGCATACCATGGTGGCTAATAGCAACAAAAATCAGATAGCCACACTGTGTGTGTTATGGGCAATCAGGTTACTTCCAACTAATGGTGACCCCGTATGCATTAATGACCTCCAAAATGTCTGTTCATTGGTCAGGTCTTGCAAACTGAGGACCCTGGCTTCCTTGATTGCATCAATCCATCTCATGCTGGGTCTTCCTCTTTTCCTGCTACCTTAAACTTATCTTAGCATTATTCCTTTTTTCAGTGACTCTTGACTTCTCATCATGTGGCCAAAGTCAGATAGACTCAGTTTGGTCATTTTAGCTTCTAGGGGGAGTTCAGGCTTGACTTGGTCTAGAAACCTTCACAATTGAACTCGTACATAGTAATAGGGGGATAGGAATTATCTTGATCTTGGCCACCAGTGACACCTACCCTTCCTATTCCTGATCTGATTCTGATTTCTGGGTTGAAGTTCCACATTTGGTTCATAAATGAACCAAGGAACAGAAGATGTTTTGCAATTTTATTTTCTTCATCATCAACCTTTAAAGTTATATAATTCCTCAGTAAATACTTTTTTCTTCTTGATGTTCACCTGTAATCCTGCTGTAACACTTTCTGCTTTAACTTCCATCAGTAGTAATTTCAAGTTTTCCCTATTTTTCTTCCAATAATGTGTCATCTGCATTTCTCAAATTGTTATTGCTCCTTCCACCCTATCTATGGTAACAGCCTTAGTAAGATTTTCAGCATCACTTTACTTGTGTGAGAAATTAATGCAGTGGTTTGATAGTTGCTGCAGTCTTTGACATCTTTTTTAAAAATTGGAATGTAGAAAAAGAGTTTCTAGTCTGTGGGCCATTGTTTAGTTTTCCATATTTGTTGGCATTCTTAAGAGTTGATGGACTCCATTTCTGTGGTGTAGAATAGCTAGCTCTCTTGATATCCCATCTACTCCTGTTGGTTTGTTCTTTTAGTTGCTCTCAGTGCGGCTTTCCCTTCATTCTATAAAATTTCAGGTTCTTCAAAAGATTCTTCTTGGAATCTGTCATCCTTTCATTTCTTCTGTATAGTTCTTTAGTGTACTGTGCCTTTTTCTAAAAAACAAAATTTGCCCTGTTCAGTTAATGTATTTTCGTTGTGATCTTTCAACATGCCTAACCATGCTTTAAATTTTCCCTTGATTTTTTGTCATTCTCTTTCTGTATACCAGTTGTTATAATGGTTATCTTGGTCTCTGTGTTGCCAGTCTCCGGAATACGACAGCTATACTTCTGATTCTATTTCTGTCACCTTATACTTCTCATCTGTCTGTAGCAATGTTAATAATTTCATGAGTTATCCATCAACATTTTTCATTTCTTTTGACTACAGGAATAGTGTCTGTGCATTCTTCCTTGATAGTATCTCTGATTTCAACCCATAGTTCTCCATCTTCTGCTTCTGATTACATATTCTATTTGATGTCTGCTTGGCTCATTCAGTCATCTGTTCAGTTGCCTAAAATGTGTTCACAATGAACAAGTTGTCTTCACATAATTCTGTGAGTTGCTCTTTTGCTTCATTTATGGTCCTATCTCAAATTTTCCAACAGTATTCTGTTTTTCCCTCCACACTTTTGCATTTCAATCACCTGTGGTTATCAGTACATCTTGCTTAAATATGTGATCAGTTTTTTCCTGGGCACTTGCATAAAAGCTTTTAATTTCTTCAACATCTGAATAATGGTTATGTTGATAGGCTTTCCATGAACTCTGATTGACATTATTCACACTATATAGCCCCTGATTGCTTGTGCTACATCTCATGTCAGCCTTACTTATTAGAGCAGCACTATTTCTTCAAAGCTTTTCATTTCTAGAGTAAAACACTTTGTAATTTGACTAAAAATTTCATAATCCAGTCCACTTTAGCAGTAGAAAAGAGAGTCCAGTAGCCCTTAAAGACTAACAAAATCTTTGGTACAGTATGAGCTTTTGTGAGTCACTACTCATTTCCTCAGATAACCCATCTTGATCTATCCTTGTCCACTTTAGTTCACCTACTCCCAGGACTGCAATATTTCAATGTTTTGTTTTCTGTTTTATAATGTTGAGCTTAGCTTGATTCATACTTCTCACATTCCTTATTATTATATGTGTCAAACAGCTTTGGACTTCAGCATCCATTCACATCAACAACTGAATGCTTTAGGCTTGTTGCATCACTAAGAACAGAACTTACTCATATTTGTCTTCTGCTCTCCCCTAGTAGATGACTGAGTGCTATCTGGCCTAGGGGTCTTGTCTTCCAGCACTATATCTTTTTCTTTTTGGATTGTCTCATCATAGGGTTTTCAAGGTAAGAGATTATTAGAAGTAGTTTATCATTGCCTCCTTCTGCACAGTACTAACCAGGGTTAGCTGAAGTGGCACTGCTGTTGCCTGTGATAAATCCTCCATCGCTGTCAGCTTCCACTAGTGCTGGTACCCAGTATTTGCCCTTCAAGGATTCTTCCACCCCCATCACTATTGTAACAACATTCTTTTCTACTGATGTGACCATTAATTCCTGAAGGGGGTAGATGCATCTTAGTCTGGTGTCTGAACTGTGACCATTCCACCTTGAGTGACTTACACACCCAGGGAAATGCTGTTTGCCATTTTGGGGTCAGGCAGCAATTTTTCTCCAGGCCAGTTTTGCCAGGAAGGTGGTTTTTTGCCATCTTCTGGGCATTGAGCAGGTGTTACTGGGGGTGTATGAGAGGAGGTATTTATGAATTTCCAGCATTGTGCAGGGTTTTTGGACTAGATGACCCTGGAGGTCCCTTCCAACTCTATGATTTTATGACTCTGCTACCTATTTAGCCTCTTGACAGTTCTAAACTTACAGTATTGCTCTCAGCTTTGCTGACACACACAAACCTGTGCGTCCAAGAGGGGGTAGCTACATTTTAAAAAACACCCTACTTGTTCAGATTTTTTAGAAAGGACCACAGATCACTCCAAAACTATATATCAGCAAATCAATGTACTTAAGCAGCAGCACTAACACCAGTTGTCCTTAAATGTTAACCAAAAGCCTGTTGAAAGAGAAATAACAAAAATGGAACTGTTCATGCAGCACTGGACAAGCTATTCCAGAGGGTTGATCCTGCTCAAGAAAAGTTTTAGACTTCTTGTGGAAAAAATAAGGGAATGGAACTTACAGTACACCAGGCAAATTTAAGGTGGCACACAGCTTCTCATACCTTAGGTTTTGAAGGGCTTTAAAGTAACAACCAGCACTTTGAAATGAACCCAGAAGCAATTAGTGTCATTGAGCACAAGAGTTAATGAGCTCAAGGTGGTTAAAGCTAGTCAACTGAGCAGCTGTGTTTTGTACCAACTGAAGAGTTATATTAACAAGTGGCTGATTCTCGTTGCTCTCAAATATTAAGAGCCCCATTCTAATGGTTGTGAGCCCTTTATGACTAATTCTTGAGTATTTGGCATATACTTGTGATAAGAGTCAGTGATCAGTATATGCTGTGGCAAGAATGGTGAAGGCCATCCTAATAATATGTAAGTTACTTGCATCTCAAGGCCTTAGTTTTGTTTGATAGTAGGTATCCATTATAATTACCTAATAGGCAGGCTTATATATTTTATATTTGCATGTGTATCTGTAGTTCTACTGAAAGTGGTAGTAGGAAGGAAAGTAAGAGGATGAATAAAGAGAATGAGGTTGATAACCTGATCTGTAGGTTATTGTGCACTATCCCTAGGGCTGGTTCTGGCTTTTAGCTTCAGGTACACTTATGCTGAGATGGAACTTGAGCAGCTGGTGCACCACCAGCTGTTGCAATGCTCCTTGTACTGCCCCACTAAAATTAGATTCCTATGGCAATATGTGAGAGAGTTGATAGCCCAAGAATTTTTCTATATCTGGTTATGGCTGCTATACTAGTGTTTTTTTCTCAAATTGGGGAATAGATACTTTTTCATAAAGTAAAACTTAGTTCAGAAAATCCAACCTCTCCTTATGTTTTCTTTGTAGTAGGCAGTGCTTTTTTTTGAGCAGGAATGCACAAGAATGCTGTTCTGGCTGTCTTGGCATCAGGGTGTGGCCTAATGTGCAAATGAGTTTCTGCTGGGCTTTTTCTACCAAAAAAAGCCCTTGTAGTAGGCAAAGTGGAGGATATAGGTATGACTGCAAGTTGATCTCCCCTGAAGTCACTTATTATTGAATCTCTAGATCAGGGGTAGCCAAACATGCTTAACGGAAGAGCCACATAGAATAAACATCAGATGTTTGAGAGCTGCAAAACAACAAATATTATACACACATCTTTATTAAAACTCTTAATACTTTATTTGCGCAAAAAGATGAAATACATATGTATACACTTTACAATACGACCATGCTAGAAGGAGATTTTTTTTTAAAAAAAAACTGGGAATAACAGTCCCCATAAAACCAGCACAGGGAAAGGTAGGGAATTATTTTTTTGCAACAGCAGAAGGAAATGCACACATACCATATAAATCACTGGCCATCATTTACATCATTGTGAATCTCTTTGCTTCAACACCAAGGTTAGTAAATACAGCTCCTACAAAAGCTATGAAACTAAGGGGGAACCCTGTGCAGCCCTCTTTAATTCTGTCCGTCCTTCCAGTGGCTCCCTTGACTCTTGTGCTCTTTCCCTGCTGTGGTCTCTGGGCGACCTCTGTGATGAATCAGAGCTTGAAAACCTGCCTATTTCCCCCTCCTTCACACACAGCAGATAGAGTTGCCTACCTATGGGGCAGCACTCACAGGCAGACTGAGGTCCCAATGCTAAGCATGCCTACTTGAGAGTAAGCCTGAATTAAGTTCCTCCTTGATCTCTGGGAGCTGCCCAATATGTATGAAAGCCACATGTGGCTCCTGAGCCAGTTTGGCTACCCCTGCTCTAGATGGTTCCTCTATCTATACATTCACTTGTAAACTATCATGAGTTTGAAAATCACAAATTTTCACATCCAACTTCTTTCTCTGCAGCAGTATCTGTACTTATCTGTGCTCCTAGAGTATATGCCCAAGTAGATGTTTTTGAGTCAGAATACAGGGTGTTCCCCCGCCCCCCGCCCTGCTAGCCAAGAACTATGATGGCTGGGTATGAATATCTGCACATTCTGATTTGTAAATCTCTTATGCTTGTGCTCAAATGCCTTTGGTTTAATGCTCTCTGCCCAGGTTTAAGGCAGGCTAAATCTATACAGAATGCACTCTGTGGCAGTGACTATAAATTAATAGAAGGCTGTAGCAATGGATGTTTATGTTTTGGAGCTGCAGGCAAACTGGCAGGAGGTCTAGAAACCATCTCTACATAAAGAGCATCAGCCAGCTATTTGCCCATAGTGTAAGGTCAGACTTGTCATCTTTGCTTCTGTGAGAGATCTAGGCAGGGCTGGAGTGGACCAAAATCAGCCCTCCCCCAAGATTTGAGAGGACTCTGTATACAGAATTCTGGATATACAACAAATGCTGACTGTTGTAATTCAGTGTGTAATTTAGAAACAATATTCCTTTAACTCCTTGTACTGTATCTGTAACTTGATGCTAGGAGTCCACTTTTCCCCTCCCCACTCTCAGAGATTCTTGAGTTCTCTAGGAGAAAAGTGGGGAATCACAAAGTACTGTAGGGCTGAATTTTTGTAGAATAAACCTGTATTGATATACTGTATCTGGTGGGAACATGAATCACAGTTCTTATTCAGTTAACTGAAATTGAAATACAGCACGGTGTAAGCAGCTGAAATGATTTATTGGCACCTTTGGAGGAGATGGCACAGAATCTCCTACCATGCTTAGAACCTAAATTTCCATATGGTGGTTTTCCCAAAGCTCAGTTCCATCCCCCCAGAGCATCTTATGCTGATTCTCAGCATGACATTTCCTTTTTCAAAAATTAGGCTTTGGAACTGATTGGGTGGGGGATATTGCATCACATTAGCCCCCACTATTGAATGCTGATAACTGTGCTTCTACCATCCAACTTCAATTTTGCATTTTTTTAAAGTAGGTCTTTTTTATACTTGTTCTTATATTTGAATGGCAGTTACTTAACTCCCCCACCTTTTTTCTGACTAATTAGACTTTTAACATTGTTGCGATAACATTTTATCTGTTCCTTCTCTTTTGTAGGTAGTAAAGCTAGCTATAACAGTGAAACATTAATATTACATAAATAATACATTAATGTTTGCAAACCCATAATTCTGTATAGTTTATCTATGCGGCAGGCTGACAGTCTGAATCTACTTTTATAAATTTAAAGGAAGGGAAAAACTTACCTTGGTAAATCAGTTGTAAGCCAATTTTGCAACAGTGGTTTTCTCAATAAATGTACAGTATTTGGCTGCTGTTTGTGAATCTACTGCAACAGGTGTTCACTAGAACATCCCTAAATGCTTCTAAGGAGGATAATGTCTCAGATTGCCCAGAAGAGAGTTATTATTGAGGAGCAGTAAGTTGCATCCTCTTCCTCAATTATCCCTCTTCCCATGGCCTGCCTTGACTTAGCTTGACAGTAGAAAAAAGTGATTGTGCGCAATTTAGAGCTGAATTGTTCCTCTCGCCTATTTCTGTCACGACCATATGAAGCTGCCTGTAATGATTTTGGGATCCCCCTAAATCCTTAGCCTAAGTCTGGGCCTCTGAAGGCCTAAAGTTCAGGTTAAAAGGCTTGTTGTTCTAAGCTATACATCGGGTCTCTGGCCTGGCTCAAAAGTTCAGGTCAAGAGGCCTATCACTCTAAGTTGTAACTCAAGTCTCTGGCCTGGAGACTCAGTGTTTGTGTAAGTAGAGCTAAGGACTGATACGTGACTTTGGGCTGAAGGGTCCAGCTGAAGCTGGTAGGAGGAGGTGCCTCCCTAATTAAGAAAAGAACATTCCACACAGCTGGAGGAGTGAGAATCAGGACAATTCTAGATCGCCCCTTGATTAGTAATTAATGGAGAGTAACTTCATCACTTTTGATTGGGATTGGCTGCTAGGGCCCAGTAGCTAATTGGAATTGGCCATAAAAGATGGCTGTTTGAAGCTGTTCTTTGAGTTTGACTTCCTTCACGTACTTGCGTGTTGTTATGCGGTTGGGCTGAACCACTCAGAACTATGGCAGAATCTTCTCTGTAACCATGCTGTGCCTGGCTGAACGCTAAAGAACCTGCTGTCCTGACCTGACTGAAGCTGACTGTGTTTGGGATAACTATGCCAAATATTAGCTAGGCTGGTGAAGCATAGGTCTGTTATTTTTACTGCTTCCTATAACCTTAATTTTATTTTCTTATTGCACACAATAAAAATATTTCTTATCAGTTAAATGGTGTGGAGTCTGTTGCTATCAAGTCTCAAAGCCTAAATCTAGTGTCTGAGACTACCTACTTAATACTAATCCTTGCTTGTCCTGTGAGCCTACCTCGCAGGGTGACTGTTATTCTCTTGGTAAGGGCTGGAGACTTCCCCAGTCTCCTGCTTAAGGGACCAGTGGGGTGGTGGTAGAGATACTGACCCAGACTGGACTGTGGCTTGCAAGGGGCTCGGAAGCACAGGAGCTGAGCCTAGCCTAGCTGGGATGCCCTGCCAGCCAGTGGTTGGAGCCAGCTGCTGTCTGGTGGTAGGGTTCCATGACACTGCCTTATACTGTGAAGAAACGACCCCTCTTTTCCTATATTATAGTCACAAGCACGGTTGCCAGGGCACCTGGAGAAGTGAGCTTGCACCCGTCTGGCCAGAGAGTGCGAGTAAAGCCATCCAGGAACTAAATAAGACTCATGTGTACAAGCAGCATTATTGTGCTGGCATTCTAAACAGGCACGAAGTGCTTGCCAACATATACGAACGTTTCCCCCGTCACTGAGTGGGCCCGCCATGGTGAGGAAGAAGCTGCGCCGCCACGGAGCTGTCCAGGCGACCGGTGTTGAAGCGCTAAGCATGGAAACCACTGTGTTTCGCTAACACCACATGTAGCCATCTTCCTGCCAGGCTAGACTTCATTCCTTCTTAGTAGGAGTCTCACGTACGCACCCTGAGTCATTCCTAGCCCGCAAGCAACCTATCCGTTTTATGAATAGATTAACAGTTCAACTGTTGATCCTAATTGCTTAGCAATATCCTGAACAATAACTCTTGCCCAGGAGATGACGAGAAAAGAGGAAGGATCTCTCCTGTCACATCCAAGCCTTTTGTCTACACCGGGGATACCTAGGTCAATATTTGATTCTCTATTGTCACCTTCCCAGATAATCCCATCTCATCCCAAGCACCCAGCCATTTCCATACTGATACCACCGGAGCCGCCTCAGGCCCTGTCGCAACCTGGAAGTTTCCAGGATGCCCAGGACGAAGGTGATGTCCATTGGTCAAAGCAAACACCCAATCAGGTGTCACCAAAGACTCACCATTGGTTCAGCCGATGTCCAGCCTTCGTGGTCATCAGCAGAACCTCCCATCTCCCCTCCCAGTCACCTCCCATCCCCTCGGGACTTAGGTGACTCTTTATAACCTGTGGACTAGCTACCCACAGGTGTGCTTCTATTCAGCAACCCAGTTACCGCTGTGTAGATACATCCCCGATTCCTGATCAGTTTCGGGCCCTTCCCCCATTCCCTCAACTGTCGCCTTCGAAGTCTTCCTTGGAGTCTGCGAGAGGTAATATCGCCCTGTATGTCTACCCTTATATGTACCCCTATCAATCTATCTGTTTTTCTTAGACCTGTGTGAATGTGTGACTGTTTTGTATTTTTACCTTGTATGAAAGAACTATTATTCTAAATAAATTACAATTGGTTTTTATTAAATTAGAGTCCATCTTATTGAGCATTCACTCTCTGGATGACTGAGCCTGGTATACATTTGGTAAAAAGATTCCTATTAAGCCAGGTGTCCACCTAACTAATTCCCCAACCTCGTTTTGAGGGCATTTGGCTTAACAATACTGAATCAGACCATTGGTCCATCAAAGTCAATATTGTCTGTTCAGACTGGCAACAGTTCTCCAAGGGCTCAGGCAGAAGTCTTTCACCTCATCTACTGCCAGATCTTTTAACTGGAGATGCTGGGAAATTAACCTTGCACCTTCTGCATACCATACAAATCCTTTACCATTGAGCCACAGCCCCTCCATAACAATTCCATTTCTACCACACAAGTTTAGAGTTGACATATAATGAATTTTATATACTATTCTCTTCATGCTTCCTGGAGTTGTGTCCTTGCAAATAAAGGGTTGATGCTTTGAGCCAGCTTGTCTCTGCTGAATGGACCTGACATAGCAAGTAGAAGAAGAAGAAGAATTGCAAATTTATACCCTGCGCTTCCCCCTGAATCAGCAACTCAGAGTGGCTTACAATCGCCTATGTCTTCTCCCCCCACAACAGACACCCTGTGAGGTGGGTGGGGCTGAGAGGGCCCTCAAGCAGCTGCCCTTTCAAGGACAACCTCTGCCAGAGCTATGGCTAACCCAAGACCATTCCAGCAGGTGCATGTGGAGGAGTGGGGAATCAAACCCGGTTCTCCCAGATAAGAGTCCGCGCACTTAATCACTACACCAAACTGGCTCTCTAAGTACTGTAATTTGGGAACCCACAGCCATAAGGGAATATTACACTGCAGAGCCATCGCTAATCTGAGTAGATTGGGGGTGCGAAGAGAAGCTTGCAATGCCATTTCATTGTTTTCCCAGGCTCAAAGCATTCTATTTTTTTTAGTTTCTTGCTGTGATCCTTGTGATTTTTCTTAATTTTTTATTTTAAAAATTGCTTTGCCAAATCCCACTGTTCTTCCATCTTTCCATTTTAAACAGAGTATTGCAAAAGTTTTAAGCATGTTTATATTTTCAGTTAAAACAATATCTTTAATTGTGTTTGTGTCATTTATAAAATTTATATCTCCACTACCTCACATTACTGTTTATGACACACATGGCCCGGCCTCACAAAGTCCCATTTGTGTCAGATCTAGCCCTCCTAACAACTGAGTTTGATACCTCTGTTATTAAAAAATGTTGGCCCATCAGTGAGCTTTAGTACAGTCTGGTACTGTGTTATTTGGATATATTACCGGTATCCACACACATCTCTTATCTTTTTCTCATTTTAGTGTTGCATTACTCAGCATCGCTATTTGTCTGAATGTGACCAAGGTAGAATACTGTCAGATGCCCTGGGTTAAGCACGAATATAAAGTTTAATTAGCTTCTTCTCTCAACTACTCAGTTGGCAGAAGTGGTTGGGTTTGAGAAACACAAAAAGCTAAAAGCACACATAGATGCCTGTTCAAATGGTGCTGCCGAGTGCAAGTCCCTTGACCAAGCGGACTCCAAAGCATCTTGCAGTTTAAATCTATTAGTTTTAATTTGCTTTCTAATCTATGCTATGCGTGCTTTGCTCTTTAAAGACACTCCTGGGTTACCTATACTGGGAACTGGAAGGTAACCAGATGGTAGGATTACCTGCAAAGAGTTCCCTGTGGATTGTGGAAATCTTTATTCCCATCTCAGGGGAGCCTGTTGGCAATTAGTATTGCAAATTATTGTCCCAGAGTGGCTTTGCTTTGCTAAAGTTCTTGAGGTGGGGATAGAGAGAAGCTCACTCAAGCAACAGGTAGTAAAAAGCAGGTTTAATTAGCTTAGATGCTGCTTGGATGTCTCTTGGAAGGAAAGTGCCTGGCAGGTTGAACACTCACTCCTGCTCTGTTGAGGGCCTTTCAACTACAATAGCTCTCAGGAGCCTTATGGTGGAAACTGTAGGACTTCAGAGTAGGAAGAAATGTCACCAGCTTTTTTGTCTACCTTTGTAATGATCTAAATATCCTTAATAGGGTGCTTCTCTTTTCAGGCATAGTATTTACTGGTGGCGGCCAAACTGGCATGGGAGCCACATGTGGCTCTTTCACACATAGTATGGCTCTTGAAGCCCCCATTGCCCTGTCAGCCAGCTTAGAAAGGCATTTCTCTCTCTTAAAAAATCCAAGCTGCTTCCTTTCCCCTCCCTCCCTCTCTATTTTCTTTCCTTCCTTCCTTGCCAGTTTGGTGTAGCTTCAAATGGTTACATGTGTGGACTCTTATCTGGGAGAACCAGGTTTGATTCCCCACTCCTCTACTTGCAGCTGTTGGAATGGCCTTGGGTCAGCCATAGCTCTCATAGGAGTTGTCCTTGAAAGCACAGCTGCTGTAAGAGCTCTCTCAGCCCCACCTATTTCACAGGGTGTCTGTTGGGGGGTGGGGAAGGTAAGAGGAGATTGTGACTGCTCGGAGACTGAGATTCAGAGTATAGGGCGGGATATAAATCCAATCTCTTCTCCTCCTCCCTTCCTCCCAGCTTTCAAACATCTGATGTTTATGTCTTGCAGCTCTCAGACATCTGACATTTATTCTATGTGGTTCTTACATTAAGCAAGTTTGGCCACTATAATCAAGTGTGTGCACTTTTACAATAAAGTCTGCATCACAGTAATTCAAAGTCTGTAAATGAAAGGGTTGTTACACAAATTAATGTAAAAAAAATGACAACTTCTCCAGCTTCTATACTAGGAGGTGTGGTGGAACACTTTTCCTAGTCAAGCTGCTTAGGGACCACAGCTGCTTCTTGGCCATCATGATATCAATCATCTTTGCATCTCATCTTTCATTTCTAGGAAAGGTGGTTGAGCAGTGGTTTTGGACCACTGTGTGACACAGATTGTTGGACTGGATGGGCCATTGGCCGGATCCAACATGGTCTGGATCCACCTGGGTCTTGTTTGCAGTGCTGCAGGGAGACGCGAGAGCCAGGGTGGAAAGGGCAATCCCATGCTGGGCGAGCAGGGCAGGCCGTGAGGATTTCTGGGAACTTGGGAACATTCAATAATGCAAGGAGTATTAACCTTGCAATTCAATAATGCAAGGAGTATTAACCTCTTGCTCCATCAACCTCCTCCTGTGCAGCAGCTGCCTCCACCTTCTCTGTGGTCATTGGGGGTCTGGATGCCTTGCCTGCTTAATGGAATTTGGTTATTCACTACGTTGCCCACCTGCATGGGCAAGACCTTGCCCCCAGGACTATCCAAGAGCACATGGCTGCCATTTCATTTTTTAACAAAGTTAACAGTTTCTCTGACCCATTTGACTCATTCACGGCCCACAAGGCAGTTGAGGGTTGGCAGAGGCTCTATCCAAGGGCACCTAACCCCCACAGGCCCTTGACATTCAAGGTCCTGTCCAAACTAGTTGCAAAGCTGCTGAACATTTGCCCGTCATTTTATGAGGCTGTTCTCTTTGAAGCAGCCTTTTGCTAGCCCTTTTGGGGGCTCTACAGATGGGGGAGCCAGCTCTAGAAAAGACACCAGTTCCCTACCCTTTGGGGGTTGGTGACCTGTCACTTTGCAGGAAGGCTCCTTGACCATCAGATGATCAAAGGCTGGTCAGCAGGCTCAGGGGGCTCATTTAAGCTTGGCCAGACTCACTGGGGGTGGCTCATGCCCAGTTCAAGCTGCTCGGGCCTTCTTGGCAATACACCTGTGCAAGCCAGACCCCCTGTTCATCCATAGGGACAGCTCATTTATTATGAGATATCAGTTTGCTGTAGTTTTGCAAGCTAGTGTGGCCACCTTGGGACTTCCCCAGGGGACTTTGGGCTAGGGTTGCAAGGCTGGTGTTGGAAAATACCTAGAGACTTTGGGAGTGGATCTGGGAGACAGTGGGTTTTGCGGAGGGGAGTCCACCCTTCAAAGCAAACAGTTTCTCCAGGGGAGCTGGCTGGAGCCAGCTGGAGATCAGTTGTAAAAGTGGGAGATCTCCAGGCCCCACCTGGAGGCTGGAATCCTAGAGAAAACCATGCAATAAAAATTATTTTTACTCTTATAACTGCTCAAAACGCTGTTATTTCATATAGCAACACATTTAACTGTTTGTAATTCATTCAACAGCTTATAGGCAATCATGACATAAGTTGGTTACAGGTATGATAACATACATATACAAAAGCAAGACTGAGTACAAGAGTCCACAAAATGAATGAAATAATTTTCTTCAGTACATAGGGTGGCCATAATGTCTGAAGGCCAGCCAGGGACACCTTTTTTTGGGGGGGGGAAGGTAGGGGTGTGCGCGCGCCGCTGGAAACAGGAAGTGACGTCACTTCCGGTAACGGCACCTCCGGTGATGTCGTGCCACCGCCGGAAACAGGAAGTGACATCACTTCCTGTGACATCATTTTCCCCCGCGCCACCTGCCGGAAACAGGAAGTGACATCACTTCCTGTGACATCATTCCCCCGCGCCACCTGCTGGAAGTAGGAAGTGACATCACTTCCTGTGACATCATTTCCCCCAAATGCCACTGCCAGAAACAGGAAGTGACTTCACAGCACTTCCTGTGACGTCCCCAAAAATCCCCCAAATATCACCGCCGGAAACACCAAGATTATTTATAGAGAGGGAAAGGGGGAAATAAAGTTAAATAAAACTCTTTTTTTACTTTTTTCAAAGTGAGAAGACTAGAGAGAACGGGTTCCACGCTGAGAAGCCAGTCAGATTCCAGTGAGATTCCAGTGAGACTGTGCTGCATAATGCAGCCTATTTATTTTGTCCTGTTTGCTCTGTTGGTTCTATCTGCGCCACCTTCATCACTTTCGGGGTGTGGATCCCCCAGTGGGGTGGTCTCCCGACTCCCTCCGCCGGCTGTTTCTGATAGCCCTGCACCCCCTCTTTCATTTGATATGTGTCCCGTGCGGGTGCCACCCTCCCGCCGGGAGATGCCGCAAAATGAGCCCCCTTGAGGCTTATGGCGGCAGGGCTCGGGGGAAGCGAGCTAGACTGCTGTTCTTTTGAGGGGTTATAGAGTGTTTCGAGCCCGTCCCTGTGGCATCGGTCCCATCGTTGTGGGGCCCAGGGGGCTGGCGCAGCGGCACGCCGAAGCAGCCTGTCACTAATAACACAGGTCGAGATGCAGGACAGGAACCCAGAAGTGACCGACAGGCTGCTTCAGCGTGCCGCTGCGCCGGCCCCCTGGGCCCCACAATGATGGGACTGATGCCACAGGGACGGGCTCGAAACACTCTATAGCCCCTCAAAAGAACAGCAGTCTAGCTCGCTTCCCCCGAGCCCTGCCGCCATAAGCCTCAAGGGGGCTCATTTTGCGGCATCTCCCGGCGGGAGGGTGGCACCCACACGGGACACATATCAAATGAAAGAGGGGGCGCAGGGCTATCAGAAACAGCCAGCAGGGGGAGTCGGGAGACCACCCCACTGGGGGATCCACACCCCGAAAGTGATGAAGGTGGCGCAGATAGAGCCAACAGAGCAAACAGGACAAAATAAATAGGCTACATTATGCAGCACAGTTGAGAAAGTGCCTTATCCCATATACTGATGAAGTAAAGACAGGATCTGAGAACAAAATTGCACCAGAAGACACAAACACAAAGCTCCCTTACACTGAATCAGTGCTTGGGTCCACCAAAGTCAGTATTGTCTACTCCAGTCACAAGAGCAACACAGAATAAAGGTCAGATGTTTGAGATCCGCAAGACATGAACA
Source organism: Heteronotia binoei (assembly GCF_032191835.1). Lineage (NCBI taxonomy): Eukaryota > Metazoa > Chordata > Lepidosauria > Squamata > Gekkonidae > Heteronotia > Heteronotia binoei. Next base: position 95,081,328 of record NC_083224.1, read on the forward strand.
TCGGATATTTGAGAGCCACGGAAGGAAGGAAGGAAGGAAGGAAGGAAGGAAGGAAGGAAGGAAGGAAGGAAGGAAGGAAGGAAGGAGGGAGGGAGGGAGGGAGGGAGGGAGGGAGAGAAGGAAGGGGAGAGGGAGGGAGGGAAGGAAGGAAGGAAGGAAGAAGGAAGGAAGGAAGGAGGGAGGGAGGAAGGAGGGAAGGAAGGAAGAAAGGAAGGAAGGAGGGAGGAAGGAGGGAGGGAAGGAAGGGAGGAGGGAGGGAGGGAGGAAGGAGGGAAGGAAGGGGAGGAAGGAAGGTGGGAGGGAAGGAAGGAGGGAGGGAGGGAGGAAGGAAGGAAGGAGGGAGGGAGGAAGGAAGGAGGGAGAGAAGGAAGGAGGGAGGGAGGGAGGAGGGAGGGAAGGAGGGAGGGAAGGAAGGAGGGAAGGAGGAAGGAAGAAAGAAAGGAAGGAGGGAGGAAGGAGGGAGGAAGGAAGGAGGGAGGGAAGGAAGGAGGGAGGGAGGGAAGGGAGGAAGGAGGGAAGGAGGGAAGGAAGGAAGGAAGGAAGGAAGGAAGGAAGGCCGCCCCCTCCCGCCAGCTGCTTCCCCCCCGCTTTCGGCCCCCTCCCTCCCTGCTTACCTTCTTCCAGGGCGGGTGGCGGCCTCTCCTCCGGGCGGCTGGTGCTGCTGGCGGGGCTGGCGGCGGTCGGGGAGGCGGCGGAGAGGCCGGCGCTGATCGCTGGAGGGCCTCCAGGGACCAGCGCCGGCCTCTCCGCGGCCTCCCCGGCCTCCGCCACCGCCGCCGGGCCCCGCGCGCGGGCGGGGAAGGCGGCAAGTGAGGGAGCCAGCGTCCCTGCGCGTGCGCACACCGCCGTGCACACGCGCAGGGACGCTGGCTCCCTCACTCGCCGCCTTCCCCGCCCGCGCGCCCGGCCCGCCGGCTCCCCGCTGGCTATACCGGGACTTCTAATGGTCCCGGTATAGCCAGCCCGGGAGCCGGGAATTGGGGGCCAGAACCGGGACTTTCCCGGGAGACCGGGACGGTCTGGCCACCCTATAGGTCCTCAGCAGAACCACAATTGCATTGTAAGAAACTGACCACTGACTACTGTGTATTTTATTAAGCATTGGCTCCAGATATTGAGTGAATAACTGAGTCAGATGAAGGACGTGACTGAAACACGCTAAGATTTTCCTAGTTAGTGTGTCACTTTATCACTTTATTCATACATTGTGAAATAATTATCAGCACTGTTTTGAGGACCTACGGACTGAAGAAAATTATTTAATTCATCTTGTGAACTCTTTAATTCATCTTGTGAACTCAGTCTTGCTTTCGTATATGTATGTTATCATACCTGTAACCAACTTATGTCATGATTGCCTATAAGCTGTTGAAGGAATTACAAACAATTGAATGTATTGCTATATGAAATAACAGTGTTTTGAGCAGTTATCAGAGTAAAAATAATTTTTATTGCCTGGTTTTCTCTAGGATTCCAACCCCACCGTGTTTTTCTCTTGTTTGCCCCACCTGGAGGCTGGCAACCCAACTTTGGGACCCACTCTTTCCAGATTGGGGTGACAACAACAACCTCCAGTTGGGCATGAGGCCTGTGAACATCCGGGTGGGTGAGAGATGGCACTCAGAGGCCTACAGGACTTGTGTCTGGCTGCATCTGGTTCCTGCCATTTAACTTTGACTCTTTACCATTGACTCCATCAGTTTCAGGGGAATGATACCAATTGGCCTGGGTTTGTGGACATAGCATTGTGCATTGGGCAAACATTTACCTTACCACATCTGTTTGGGGAAGGGACCTTGGCCTGCAAGAAAAGGTGGGAGTCACTTGGTTGGGTCAGCAAGGGATGAAATGGGATGCCTTCCTCCCTAGGGTACAATTTGGTAAACCACAGGCCTCCTGATGTGCTGGTGATACAACTTGGTGAGAATGAATTGGAAGCCTGCTCGGACATTAATTTGGTGCACTAGACTGTGGAAGACCTATGTACACTGAGGGATGAACTCCTGGCTGTGACTTTCTTCTGGTCTGCAACACTGCAGCTGGCAAAGGGCATGCTCACCAGACAAGGTTGACTTGGTAAGGCATAAAGTGACCAGATTGGCTGCAACACTGCAGCTGGCAAAGGGCATGCTCACCAGACAAGGTTGACTTGGTAAGGCATAAAGTGACCAGATTGGCTGCAACACTGCAGCTGGCAAAGGGCATGCTCACCAGACAAGGTTGACTTGGTAAGGCATAAAGTGACCAAATGTCTGCATAGAATCATGAAAGCTATTGGAGAGGGGGGCACTGGATTAATCATCTGGACATCTCAATATGTTTGGAGGCCCTGACAGGGCTCATTTATCTGACTTGGGCATAGATATCTGGCTTAATAGTGTTAGGGATGCTCTATGCACTTGGCTACAGCTGTAGCAGCTTTGGCAGGAGCCAGTATTCAGAGGCATTGGTCTGACCCAATATGATTCTCTTATGTTCTTAAGCAGTGTCTGAACAGCTCCAGGAATTTCTAGATGAGACATCTGCCCTAGATCCATTCCAACCTGGCTTCCAGCAGGGGTTTGGGACTGAGACAACTCTAGTCTCACTGGTTGGTGATCTCCAGTTACACCTGGATGCAAGCAGAATGGCACTACTGATCCTGTTGGATTAGTCAGCTACCATTGACACAGTAGATCATTGGGTCCTGGTCAACCACCTAGCCCTCCAGGATGTGAGGGGTATGGCTTTGAGCTGGTTCTCCTAATTCCTCTAGGGTTGGTCTCAAAGGATAATTGTGGGTGGAGAGAGGTTGTCACCACAGGTCCTAACCTGTGGAGTTCTGCAGGGGCTGATTCTCTCCCCAATGTTATTTAACATCTATATGCACCCTCTGGCAGAGATTGTCAGGAGGTCTGGAGAAGGGTGCTATCAATAAGAAGATGATACCCAGTTCTGTCTCTTAAGGGGTGATTAGTATCTGGAATTCCGGTCTTATTCACCTGCATGGATGCAGTGGTGGAATGGCCAGGTGACAGCTGACTTACCTTTAAAGTTCCAAATGGCTGGACCCTCATACCTTCAGGACTGCCTCTCCCAATATGATCCTCCTCATCTTCTCCAATCTTCATCTTGGCATTTACTGAAAGTCCCTGGTCCAGGCAAGAGGCCAAGACCGGAACTTCCTAGGTCCTGCAGGTAGGGTGACCATAATGTCTGAAGGCCAGCCAGGGACACTGGGGGGTGGGTGGGTGGGTAGGGGTGCGCGCGAAGTGCGTGCGCCGCCGGAAACAGGAAGTGACGTCACTTCCTGTGACATCATTTCCCCCCGCGTCACCTGCCGGAAACGGGAAGTGACATCACTTCCTGTGACATCATTTCCCCCAAATGCCACTGCCGGAAACAGGAAGTAAAATGAGTACCCAGCTTGCTGGGGGGAAAGTGTAGATGACCGGGGAAGGCAATGACAAACCACCACCTAAAAAGGTCTGCCGTGAAAACGTGAAAGCAGCGTCACCCCAGGGTCAAAAACGACTGGTGCTTGCACAGGGGACCTTTCCTTTCCATTGGTAATAACGGCTAGGAGCACCTTCATTGGAGGCTCATAGAATAAGACCCCCTGGTCCAATCTTTTTGAAACTTGAAGGGTGTTTTGAGGAGAGACACCAGATGGTATGCTGAAAATGTGGTGCCTCTATCTCAAAAAACAGCCCCCCAGAGCCCCAGACACCCGACAATTCTCCATTATACCCTATATCAATTCTCCATTACACCCTATGGGAATCAGTCTCCATAGGAAATCATGGAGAGCCCAGCAGACATTTCCCTCTTCCCCTCTGCTTTCTGATGACCCTGAAGTGGGGAGAGGGCCTCCAAACTGGGGGATCCCTTGCCCCCAACCTGGGGATTGGCAACCCTATCCCCTCAGGCTGCTTTCACGGCCAGCGGCTGGCCAATCTCGACTCTTGTCCGGCTTTCCTCCCTGCCGCGCTCCCCCCACAGGCGCTCCTCCGATCCTGAGGAAAGAGCAAAAGCAGCCCTCCCTCCCAGCAGAGAGACATGCTTTGCAATCCATTAAGAGAATACTGGCACATTCAGAGTTTCTGTAGTAATTCATTCTGCCCGCATTCTATTACATCCTATGAATGCAACAACTCCTAGTCATTGATCCCAGTACTAATATTATTGGTCATTTCAGGAACGTTATTTGTGGGCAGTGTAAAACTTTTACTCACTTTATCTTCCACCCTCAAATAACTATTACAAAAACAACCTAGATTCTCCTTTCCTAAAACTAACAAGTATTTCCTGATGCCACCCTGCCACCCCAGATCTGAGGACTCTCACATGCCTCTATTAAAAGATGCTCAGAAGTACTTTCCACAACTTCCAATGGCAAACAGAAAAGGATTTCACACACACACACACACACACACACAAAAAGATTGCCTTTAAAACACTATAACTCTTTTTTGGGTTTTGCTGTAAGTTCTATGGAACTAGACCCTCTTTTTTGTAAGCTCTTGGAGGATTGGCTACATCAGGGGGTGAGGCCTAATATGCAAAGGAGCTCCGACTAGAATTCCACCTCTGAATAATACCCATCTTGATAGACCAAAGGTCAGTATAAGACAGCTAGAAAGCAGTATAAGCAGCTAGAAAGCGGCTTTGGCTTGGCATGCAGGTCCCAGGTTCAACCCTGGCATCTCTAGTTAAAAGGATCATGTCATGTGAAGACCTCCACTTGAAACCCTGGAGAGCCAATGCTAGCTTGAGCAGACAATACCCATCTCGCTAGACAAAAGGTCAGTCTACAGCAGACTGGAAGGGTCTGTGGCTCAGTGGCAGAGCACCTGCTTAGCATCAAAGAATCACAGAGTTGGAAGGGACCTCCAGGGATCCCTACAAAAGAAAGAAAGAGAGAAAGAAGAGAGAGAAGGAGGGGGGAAAAAGACAACAGGGGGTTGGTCTTTTCCACAACAAGCCTCTTGTCGGAGACAGATATTATTTCTCTTTAAAAAAAAAATACACCACCACAACAACATCCAGAGAGCAAACAAGCAATCTTTACACCAAGCAGCCTAAGCACCCTGTGATAGACAATTTTACACGGCAAAGTGGGAGAGGAAACCCCAATTTTAAAAAGCAAGCTGGCCTAAGGATAGGGTTGCCAAGTCCAATTCAAGAAATATCTGGGGACTTTGGGGGTGGAGCCAGGAGACTTTGGGGGTGAAGTCAGGAGACATTGGGGCGGAGCCAGGAACAAGGGTGTGACAAGCATAATTGAACTCCAAGAGAGTTCTGGCCATCACATTTAAAGGGACAGCACAGCTTTTTAAAATGTCTTCCTTTCATAGGAAATGAAGATGTTTCCCTCCCTCCGCCCCCACCCTTTCTGGCTAGTCGGCTCTGAAGAGGGGATTGGCCTCCCTACTCACGAGTTGCTGCTACAGGAGGTGCAAAAGCACATGGTCCTGGGGCTTCCCTCCTCTCCGTTCCTGGCTAGTTGCCTCTGAAGGGGGGATTAGCCTCTCTACTCACGAGTTGCTGCTACAGGAGGTGCAAAAGCACATGGTCCTGGGGCTTCCCTCCTCTCAGTTCCTGGCTAGTTGCCTCTGAAGGGGGGATTGGCCTGTCTACTCACGAGTTGCTGCTACAGGAGGTGCAAAAGCACATGGTCCTGGAGCTTCCCTCCTCTCCGTTCCTGGCTAGTTGCCTCTGAAGGGGGGATTAGCCTCTCTACTCACGAGTTGCTGCTACAGGAGGTGCAAAAGCACATGGTCCTGGAGCTTCCCTCCTCTCCGTTCCTGGCTAGTTGCCTCTGAAGGGGGGATTAGCCTCTCTACTCACGAGTTGCTGCTACAGGAGGTGCAAAAGCACATGGTCCTGGGGCTTCCCTCCTCTCAGTTCCTGGCTAGTTGCCTCTGAAGGGGGGATTAGCCTCTCTACTCACGAGTTGCTGCTACAGGAGGTGCAAAAGCACATGGTCCTGGAGCTTCCCTCCTCTCCGTTCCTGGCTAGTTGCCTCTGAAGGGGGGATTAGCCTCTCTACTCACGAGTTGCTGCTACAGGAGGTGCAAAAGCACATGGTCCTGGAGCTTCCCTCCTCTCCGTTCCTGGCTAGTTGCCTCTGAAGGGGGGATTGGCCTGTCTACTCACGAGTTGCTGCTACAGGAGGTGCAAAAGCACATGGTCCTGGGGCTTCTCTCCTCCCCCAAACACCCCAGTTTTCCCTCCCCTCCCCATCGTACCTTCTTCTCTCTCCGCTCTTCCTTCTCTGGTTAACTGCAGTCGGGCGGGAAGCCTGGAGGCGGAGCCTCCAGGGCAGGCAGCAGGGCCCAATCTGGTGAGAGCCCTGGTGCCTGGCATGCCCCCCTCGCCTTTCAGGTGCCCCTGTGATTGGCTGGGGGAGGCAGGCTGCCTTGTAATTGGCTTCATCATTAAAAAAATAATGGAGAAAAAATGACGGACAGGGGCACTGGCCAATCCGGGACTCTGAATGGTCCCGAGCTTGGCCAATCGGGACGCGGGATTCAGGAGGTGTAGGCGGGACTTTCCCGGGAGGGCGGGACGTTCTGGCCACCCTACCTGCAGGGCATGCAAAACTGCTTTTTTTCAGGTGGCCTTTGGGTGATTGTGACCCACCAGGCAGCTGGTATGCTTCAGCTGTGTTTTCACCATCCATGCATTGTACCCTGTTTGGTAGAGGATAGATATTTTAATGAGGGTAGATTGTTTTATATTTTAAACTTTATTTATTGCATCTTTTCTACTGTTTTTATTGGGTATATTGTATATCTTGTTAGCCGCCCTGAGACTTGTTCAGGAAAGAGCAGGATATAAATTTGATAATAAAAATAATAAGTGTGTGCCTTTAATGGGGCACCCTGTCACCTTTGACACATTATAACAGTTCTATTGGTGCAGTCTACTTTATAGCCAGCATGCTGGACAACTGACCAGTTAAATATTGACAATTGGCTATTGACCATAGTCAAATACTGTCAAATGTTAATTGAAGCAGAGAATGCTACTGCATAGGTGACAATTTTGGTTCATTATGCTTCCATTTTTTTGCAGAAACAAGAGGGAGGGCTGCTTGCTCACTGGCCTCACAGTAGTTAAGAGAAGACCTAGCACTGTAGGAGAAAGGTGGGCTTGTTGTTCTTGACAAGAGGCATACCTAACAGCCCTGCCCTGGATAGTCCAGGCAAGCCGGATCTCATCAGATACTGGAAGCTAAGTAGGGTCAACTCTGGCAAGTACTTGCATAGGAGACCTTGAAATAACAGAAGTGGGAGGCAGGAGCAAGATTTATTCAGTCACCTCTCTGAATATCTCCAGGCTCACAGTAGGGGTCAGTCACCAGACTTCCAGGTGCACTAGAGTTGCCAGGTCTGTATTGGAAAATACCTGGAGACTATTTATTTATTACTTTAGTTTTCTATCCTGCCCCCTCTGCAAGCAGACTTAGGGCAGCTAACAGTCATTAAAACACAATTTAAAGTTACAATTTAAAAACAATAAAATTTAACAAAATATTTTACATTCATGGTGCTACTCAGAAATTTTTGGTCTAGATGGGATCACAACTTGCTTCAATCAGCAGTTCTTGTTCAGACAATGATCTTATAGCAGTCATCAGAACTCATTTGCATATTAGGCCATACTCCCGGATATCATCATGGTTTCACACAGGCTTTTTTGGTAGAAAAAAAACCCAACAGGAACTCATTTGCATATTAGGCCACACACCCTGACACCAAGCCAGCTGGAACTGCGTTCCTGTGCATTCTTGCTATAAAAAAAAAAAAGCCCTGGAAGTCACTACTATTGTGGGGGTGGATCTGGAAGAAGACAAGGTTTGAGGAGGGGAGGGGCCTCAGAATGGCACAATGCCATAGAGCCACCCTTCAAAGCAGCCATTTTTCTCTAGGGGAGCTGATCTCTGCCAGCTGGAGATCCCTTATAAAAGTGGGAGATCTCAGGCCCCACCTGGAAGCTGGCAAACCTAATAGTGCACACATGCACGCACACACACACAAATACAAAAAATGCCTCTCAGAAGAGGTGTTCTTAAGTTCTTCTTATGATCTTGAAGCAGATGTGCCTGTTGAAAACATATAGCAAATTACAGAGTCATTTAACATATAGCAAATTAATTTAACACAAATAGACTAAAAAACTAATTCAGGCTGTCAGATCTCACATCACTGCCATAAAAAGTACTCAAGTATAATGGCTCTGATTTTTTTGATTATTTGTTTGACTATTTATCAACCCATTTGGGGCTGCTAAGCAGGTTGCTTCACTGTATTCTTTTCTAGCCATGTAGTAGCTAGCCATTTGGCTTTTCATGCATGCAAGTTCTCATACAACCTGATTGAGTTATACTACCTCTCCTCATTCTTGCTATTTAACTGCTCCATTCAGCAGGCAATTTGTTAAAATTGGCAGTTAAATCAGTCATAAATAAACGCTATATTGCAATAAGATCTTATCCTTTGGTTTGTCTGCGCTATCCATAATGCTACTAATGGCTGCTCATTGGTTTAAATTAGTCATGTCTTTACACATATGAGTTTTGCAAAAACAAGTACAAACCTGTTTGACTGGCATTCACAGCTGAACAAGCTGGGTGACTGGCTTATTGATACCTTCAAATATGATAAATTTGATAATCTAGCATGTTTGTGGTGAAATTTGCAATATCCCTGTTTATATCTCATGCAGGAAGGCCATTCTGTAATCCAGAAGCCACTGCAGAAAATGGGGTGGATGATGACCATATCTGGTTATACACTGGCAACCTTTCTGAGCCTCAAGCCGGTGGAACAGAGCTGTTATACCACAGTATAATGGGAGAGATGGTCTTGCAGTTATGGGGCTTTATAGGTGGTAACCACTGGGCCCAGAAACAAATAAGCACTTGGTGCTATGCTTTTAGCACTGCACATTCCAACCAGCCCCCAATAAACAAGCTGTAAAATTCTGTACCAGGTGAAGCTTTTGGGTTATCTTTAAAGGCAGCCCCAGGTAAAGCATGTTACAATAGTCAATGGCCAGGTTCTGTGACCTGCAAAGATTCCTTGGTTGTTGGCTGTGAACAGGGACCACCTGCAATATACCCAGCATAGACTCTATCATTGCCATCTTCATGTTCCTCCTTGTGTCACTCCATAAGGTTGGTATTTCTCTACCTCATTAGTGGGTTACAGGGCAGGAGCTGGGTGGTACACCGCTGTGTTAAATGTCTCCTGTGGCAATAATGCCAGCAAACAATGTCACAAAGCTGGCAGTAGTCAGGGTTATGTAAGGTACCATAATGGAAAGAGCACTCTGTTTTTGGTGCTTAAACAATTTTCTTGATAACATATGGTAACAATTTCCATTAATAACTTCTTTTCATCTATCCCATATGCTTCTTTCTAATCACCCCTCCCCCGGTTATTTGACCCCCGCCAGTGTTATTTACTCAAAATGCTAACATTAAAAGGTACCCTTAATTCCTAAGAACTAAAATTAATATTCTTCTTTCTTCTAAAGTTTAATCATTATCAAAAATTGTCCAAAGTCCTTTTACTTTCCACTCGTCTTCTACATAACTTCTAAATTTTTTCCACTCCCTTTTACAATCTTCTAAATCATAGTCTCTTAAAGTTCTTGTTAGTTTGTCCATCTCACTCCATGTCATAACTTTTACAATCCAATCCCATTTTTCTGGTATTTTTTCTTGCTTCCATAACTGCGCATATAGTGTCCTAGCAGCTGAAAGCAAGTACCAAATTATAGTTCTATCTTCTTTTGGAAATTTTTCCATTTGTAATCCCAACAGAAAAGTCTCTGCAGCTTTCTTGAATTCATATCCCAAGATCCTAGAAATTTCTTGTTGGATCATCTGCCAATACTTTTTCGCTCTTTCACAAGGCCACCACATACAGTAGAAAGAACCTTCATGTTTTTTACATTTCCAACATCTGTCTGGCATCTTGTTATTCATCTTTGCCAATGTTTATAAATGAAAATCCTACACAAGTAACACCTTTGTTGTTAGCTAAAATACAAGAATATGGAGAACTGGCGGGATTTTATGTTAATAAAGAAAAATCAAAATTTCTATGTAAAAATATGCAAGTAAACAAAAGGAGTTGCAGAGACTAACAGGATGTGAAGTTACCTCTAAAGTAAAATATTTGGGAGTGGAAATAACAATGAAGAATATTGACCTGTTCAAAAATAACTATGAAAAGCTATGGCGTAAAATGGATGAAGATATGATAAAATGGAATAAGCTTAACTTGTCATTGCTTGGAAGAATAGCTGCAATTAAGAGGAATATTTTGCCGAGAATAATGTATAAGTTTTAATAGATGCTAAAGAAAGAGGAGGATTCCAGTTACCAGATTTAAGATTATATCATGAAGCAGTTTGTTTAGTGTGGATAAAAGATTGGGTGACGCTGTTGAATAAAAAACTTTTAGCGTTGGAAGATCATGGAAATAAATTTGGCTGGCACGCTTATATGTATTATGGGAAGAAAAAGATGGATAGCTTTTTCTCTCACCATTATATAAGAAATAATTTGTTGAATACCTGGCTGAAGTATAAGAAATATGGTGATGAAAGAAAACCATTATGGATAGTGCCAGCAGAAGTGATAAAAATAACAGCTGAGACAGGTGAGGAAAAATGGCTGTCATACAATCAACTATTAAAAATACAAAGTGGCAAAATAGAATTGAAAACTGCTGTGGAGTTGAATAACAAATACGATTGGTTTCAAATACAATAAATAAAGAGTTTGGTGGAAAGCGATATTAAAACTGAAGGAATAAGATAAGAGCAAAGAGAAATAGAAAAAGTTCTGCTTGGAGATAATGAAAAATTAATTTCAAAAATTTATAAGTTACTTTTAAAATGGTCTACAGAAGATGAAGTAGTGAAATCTCAAATGATTAAATGGGCAATAAATATAAATAAAGAAATAAAGATGGATACATGGGAATATTTATGGAAGAACTCTATGAAACTTTCAACATGTCAGAGTATTAAAGAGAACTATTTTAAAAAGATGTATAGATGGTATATGACTCCTAAAAAGAGCACTCTGTTTTTGTTTGAGACTGTCAGCGCTTAGTTGAGATGTGAGGCTGTGATGTCATCATCAGTAAGAACTCTTGCTATTATTCAACTTGCTCTCCAATATTATTCTTTCATGCAACTCTTGGGCTCAATGTGCTGCTATTTTGGTGTCCAAGACAATGTCCACTGCTATTTTAACATCAATGTGGTCTATTTAAGTGCCATCTGAAATTGTTTTGCATTATTTATTGTAACTGTTTTTCACTTGGTTTGTCAATGTGCCTGTTGGAATTGTTGCTCACTGCCCTGAGACCTCTGCACAGGGCTGGGAAGTCTACAAGTTGAATTTATAAATACATATAAATAAATAAAATTCTTGTTAGTTCTGATCAAATAGGTCTGTCACAAAGCTATCATGCACATCTGGTTTAAGGCATCTCCAGGCTGCAGAACTTTGCCAAATGATGCAGTTCTGCTAAAAATGCAGAAATTCTTTTATCACCAGGGTGCTGCCAACAACAACTACAATTCCACATCTGCAGGCTTGGGATTTGAATATTGATGTACTAAATCACATTTCCCCCAAACTTTTCTCCCATGGATTTTGAGGTGCTACAACTTCCATAACTGGACATTAGTATTTTTCTGATGAACAGTTTTTAAAAAAATCTCTGGAAGAGGAGGCAACAGGTGTCAATTGGTAAGCTAGCACCCATCACTGGAGCTGCTTGCCAGGTGAATGGTCCTACAGATCAAGCTTGTAGTGCAGCAGGGGCGCCTCAGCTCAGAAAGCTCTTAGATAACTCTAACTTCAGAGTCTGCACTGAGTCCTTGCTTCCAATACTCTTAAGACTCCCCAGATGCTCACCTTTAAATATTGCTCAGCAATATGCACCTGATAGCCTCTTATTACATTTGTTTAACTATAGCATAATATAAAACATTATAATATGTTCTTAAATTGATTGACAAGATAATCTTCATTTAAAAATGGCCTCCCACTTTTGCTGTATCATAAACATAATTCATAGCATAAATGTAATGCTCTCTCCATAAATACAATTCAGTTTTAACATCTGAATTATAGCACTGTTTGCAAGATGTTCTTGCATTAATAAACCATACAGTTTTGATGGTCCAGGAGGCCTTTAATGGATTTTGTAATTTAACTTAAAGCTAGTAAAATGCTATCGACTTTCTATTCACTAGGTAAACTGTCAGACCTCAAATCTATAAAATTAACAAATGAAACGTACAACATAAAATGGCATATTATCAACTAAAATGGTTCTATGAAAGACTGGCAACCTAAATTTTGTGTACTACATGATGTGATAAATTGTAGCAGGGGAAGTACCAGGAAGCTCCTTGTGTAACGATGGACTTAACAGGGAAGTTTAGGGGGTGGCACAAGGAGTAAAGCAAGGTTGAGGAGACGTATATAGGCATAGGGTTGACAAGTCAGACTCAAGAAATATCTGGGGACTTTGGGTATGGAGCTGGGAGCAAGTGTGTGACAAGCACGACTGAACTCCGATGGGAGTTCTGGGCATCGCATTTAAAGGGACCACATTCCTTTTCAATGCCCTCCTTCCAATGGAAATAATGGAGGATGGGGGCATCCCCAGTCCAATCTTTTTGAAACTTGGGGGGCAGGTGTTTTGAGAAGAGGCACCAGATGCTATGCTAAAAATATGGTGCCTCCACCTCAAAAAACAGCCCTCCCTGAGCCCCAGATACCAACAAATCAATTCTCCATTATACCCTATGGAAAGCAGTCTTTATAAGGTATAATGGAGTGCCCAGCAGACATTTCCCTCCCTCCCCCCTGCTTTCTGATGATTCTGAAGCAGGGGGAGGGCCTCCAATCCAGGGGATCCCCTGTCCCCAACTGGGGATTGGCAACCCAATTGGGAGTTATATAGGTGAGAGTGTAGGGCAGGGCAGAGATATGTGGAATGCATTAATTTTGATAGATCTTTAAACCTTTATAGTATTTAGAATAATATTAGAATATAGGACTAAATTTATTCTTACTATTTATCTTTAATTTAGCTTTTGTTTCTAAGTGGCGTGACTTGGCTGCAAAAGTGAAAGTAACTCTGGCCAGAGCAGCCTGGCATTCCTATCTAGTAAATTGCCACTAATAACTCTACTAAAGTGTTAATATTAGGCCTCAAGGTCTGTGGGTTGCAGTGTGATTTAATTCAGTCCCAAATGGACTTGCAGCAGGCTGAGAGAACAGAATATCCTTTTGAAAAACCAATTCTGATACAATTCCAAAGACAGATTTAGAATAGTGTTTGGAATTCTGGGATATTTTGATGGCATATATAGCAGGCCTGGAAAAGGCACCAAGTGGCCTTGAGATGAGTGCATCTCTGGTGAATAAGTGTTTTATTGTTGTTAGAAGCGCCTAACGAGAAGAATGTGTTCTTTCTTAATAGAAATAATTGCTAATTTTATGAGGACCATCCCCAAATTGGGATTGTCCAATAGAACTCTGCCAGGTCAAATTAGGGTTGCCAAGTCTAATTTAGCAAATATCTGAAGACTTCGTGAGTGGAGCCAGGAGTCTTTGGGGTTGCAGCCAAGAGACATTCCCATTCTGATTTGCTGGTAGATTGTTTTAACTTGTACTGTTTAATGGTTTTATTGATTTTATGACTGCAATCATAGTTTACTATAATTTGATGTAAGCCGCCCTGAGACTGCCTCAGCAGGGAGGGCAGGATATAAATTGAATTAAACATAAACAAACATAAACATTCCCAAAAATAAATAAATAAATTGCAGCAGTGCAGTTCTTCTGAATACAGTCTTCAGGTCCTCATTCCCCAGCAGCTTCACGATCACTAAATGAAAGTGAACACACACCCACGCACACTCACAAAGCAGCCCAAATAAATAGTTTGCTAGCTCACACTTTTGTGGTCTCACTGGGGCAATTTATTCATGTTGTTGAATGTAACCATCTGCTGTATAGTCAACCAAGTTCTTCAGACTAACACAGGGAAACCAAAGGTTCTAGTTTACCCTTTATTATGCAAATGACTTCTGAAAGGATTGTAAAACACAGAGGATCTGGGCTGCTTCACTTCCTTTCTTACAGCTTCACAGCTCACTGGAAGCAGCATAAGTTGTTCTGCTGGCTCACCCTGCCCCCATTCAGCCTGGCACCTACAGATTTAAAGGCACACACACCTTCTAAAAAGCAAGCTTCTTCTAGCCTTCCAAAATGGAAAGGAATATGGTGGCTTTTTGGGTGGTGCTTCCCCCTGATGGCCAGCTGACGGGATGGGAAGGGGTCTGCAAATCCAGGGGATCCCCCGCTGAGACCTGGGGACTGGCAGGCCCAGGTCAAATGATCTTGTTACCTGTTTATCCAATAATGTATTTTTTGTATAATTTGCTTATGTCACAATGAGCATAAGACCCCAGCCAAAGTTATTCTTTGGATAACTCCTGGGTTTTCTGAGGCCTTTTGTTCCTTGGAGCCAGTTTCTCCCAGTTTATTAATAAACCTTTTAGTTTGCTTTTCTTCCTCACAGGACTTCTCGTGTGTTTCTTATTGGGTTCAGGGGACACACTAGTCTACGGGTTGTATTGCACAGATAGGAAAAGGGAATGTAAGAAGCAAGAGCATAGAAGAAAGCGATTAGGGTTGCCAGCTTTGAAACTAGTCCCTATAGCTGTCATTTTAATATCAGTTTCATCTGCAGCAATTATCAGGTGCTACTGCTTAGCTCCCTGCCATGAAAGGCTTCAGCTGCCCATTAGGAGTGTGCAAAAAAAAAAAAAAATCAGAATTAATCGGATTCGGAAATATATGGGGCCAAAATATTCAGAATACCGTATATTTCTAAATACTGGTATTCGGAATAGCTGTATATACTGGAGATATACGGCCCCATTATACCCTATGGGCCATTGAAATCAATGGCAAAATAGGGTATATTGGAACCCGCCTGAAGGGGAGGGGGTTTGAGGGAGAGTCCCAAATTTGCAGGGGACCTGCAGGGGACTGTCGCCTACGAACCCCCCCCCCAAGTTCCAAAAAGATTGGGCTAGGGGTTCCCATTCCAGGGGTTCCACCCAAAGAGGGTGCCCCTATCCCACCATTATACCCTATGGGTCATTGAAATCAATGGCAACATAGGGCATAATCAGAGGCTGCTAGGAGGCAGGGGGTTTGAGGGAGAGCCCCCCAAACTGCATGGAACCCACAGGGGACTCTCCCCTACAAAACCCCCAAGTCCCAAAAAGATTGGGCCAGGGGGTCCCTGGCTTTGGGCTCCCCAAAAGGCCCATTGCCAGGAATGCTGGGGAAAGCCCAATTAGCCACTTCCTCCACTATAATTGCTGTGGGAAAAGTGGCTCTGGCCAGAGGGGCATTTGAGGGAGAGGTCCCAAAACTGCAGGGCAGCTTCAGGGGAATTTCCCACATGCAACCCCCTGGCCCCAAAAGACTACACCCATCTGTGGGCACCCCAAAAGGAACACTGTTCCCAAAGGTGAGAACAAAACAATTAGAGCCACTTCCCCCACTGTAATTATTGTGGGAAAGGTGGTTCTGGGGAGCAGGGGTTTTTGAGGAGAGCCCCCCAAACTGCTGTGCAGCTTCAGGGCACTCTCCCACACAAAACCCACAAGGCCAAAAAAAAAATTGGACCAGGGGGTCCAGTTCCTGGGGCACTCAAAGTCAAACCTAACTTCACATCAGAAAACCTCTATAGGACCCAAATGCACTACATCCGTCTATCTACTCTATGAACCTTGCTGGCCTGGAACCAATATAAACCCAGTTGCCAACATCACTGCCACAAAAAACACAATCTGCTGAAGGTCTGCTCTGCAGACCTGGCAGCAGCAAACCCATATGCCTTCTCTCCAGCCCTGCCCCAAACAATGTGGGGAGAGCTGGCCAAGCACAACAGGCATGCTGGTTCTGGGTCTCTCACCCAGGTGCCAGCTTCCCTGCCACAAAATGCACAATCTACAGATGCCAGCTCTCCAGCCCTGCCCCAAACAACGTGGGGAGAGCTGGCCAAGCACAACAAGCATGCTTGTTCTGGGTCTCTCACCCAGATGCCAGCTTCCCTGCCACAGAACACGCAATCTACAGATGCCAGCTCTCCAGCCCTGCCCCAAACAACACAACTCTCAAACAAGAGAAGCGGTGGACCACACTTAGCTCCACATCATTCTGTATCTGACACAAAGCAAGAAGCACTTAGACTTACCTTGAGTGATGGATGGTTGGCTGTTCCACGCTCTTTTGCGTTACCCAGGGTGCACCATGAGGAGGCGAGCCAGAGTTGCACCCCAAATGAGGAAGATCACTTGGAGGGCCTCAGATTGTGAGAGGAAGGGAGCCACTTCTTTTCTCTCAGCTCAGCAGCAACTCAGCATCTATCACTGCCCCATTAGAGGGACCTCAGCATTGGTATGGCTGCTGGCTGCATGTCATCATCACTGGCACCTTCCTCTTTTTTCCTCCTGCCCCTGAAAAAAAAACCTGGGCCTGTGGGTTCAGATCTGGTCGCCCTGAAAACAGATGGTACAATGGTCCTGCTAATGGTGGTTCTAGCAGGAACTTTGTACCAGGGCGCCAGGTACTCAAGCAACCCTAGCACCCCAGGATTCTTGACCACTGAAAATAGAAGCCCATGGACGATTGACCTGGCAAGGTTCCAGGCAATTACCCTCCGGCCGTACCTGATTCCCCCTCTTGGGACACAGGTGCCACCCCCACCAAACATCTCAGGCAGAGATGGCTGGGGTCCCTGCCCTGTCACGGAACTCTCCTGGAGAGCTCTGGAGGTAATCACGATGGGACGGACCTTCTGGCTGGGTGGTATTGGCCACTGGGGCACCCCAGCACCAGCCTGCTTCTCCCCCTTAAGAAGCACCGCCTGGTGGTGCTTCTGCAGGTGGTTCCGCATCCCCCCCCGGAGTCAGGTAGGTAGGGTCCCGCCCACGACTGATCTGGGACTGATCTGAGCTGGCACTGTGCATAGCGTGGATCCTCTGTAAGTCGGAAATGCTTCCAGACTTTGGAGGTGACCAGCAGCTTGAGTGTCCAGAGCCACCTCCTGTGAGGTGCTCGGGGCAGACACATCATGTCTCGGGGTGGCAGGAGGGGCTGGCCGCCGGGAGGAAGTGGGCAGAGATGGAGGCACCTCATGTGTCTCCATTTCTTCCCTCTCCACCCCATGCGGCCTCCCCTCCTGGCCATCCCCTGAGGACTGCTGGTGCCCGAAGGAACCGAAGAAGGGGGCTGGTCCTCCTCAACCAGCTTCTCCTCCAGCTCCTGCACGACACTCTGCACCCTCCTTGGGGTGATCGTTTTGGACAGAAAACTGTCCCCAAAGCTCATCTCCAAGGAGGGCTGCTCTTGCTGCCCCTCCTCTGGCTGCTGAGGCCGAGTGACATCAGCTGGAGGAGAGACTGCCTGAGCAGCAGACCCCTGCTCAGTGCCAGCACCTAATGGCACCTCTGCTGGGGGCGCCCCAGCAGCAGCCTCAATGAAATGCCCAAGGCGGGACTTCATCACACTCTAGCCAAAGGTCGGAGTGCTGGAAGGCAGCTGTGGAGTGGCCCTACGCACAGGTGGGGGGGGAAACTGGGTCCTTCCCCTCCCCTCCACCCCTCTAATCTTCTCCTTGGCCTTGCCCCTAGGGCCCCTCTTCTGCTGCCTGTCACTCATGTCACCCTTGGCCAGTCTCACACAATCTGAACCGAGAGTGAGTTTTTTTACAAACCTAATTCATTACCCTGTACCCTGAACCAACAGGTGTCCTTCTCTCGGCTTGACTTCGCGAACGAAGATTTAAGAAGGGTGCAGTAGTCCACGTCTGCTGCAGGCTTGCTGGTGGCTGACAAGACCAATGCGGGACAGGCAGATCCGGCCACAGTGGCTGCAGGGAAAAGTCTGATTCGGGGTTGGTGCTGTAGCAGTGCGATTCTTCCTCAATCTCCTTTTGTCCTCAAGACCAGCTATGCGTGCGTTCTCAAAGGAAGAGACAGCCTGGTGGATGGTGTGCCTCCATGCTTTGCGATCTGAGGCTAGGTCAGACCACTGGTGATGGTTGATGCGACAGGTGCCAAGGGATTTCTTCAAGGAGTCCTTGTACCTCTTCTTTGGTGCCCCTCTATTTCGATGGCCGGTGGAAAGTTCGCCATACAGAGCAATCTTGGGAAGGCAGTGGTTTTCCATCCTAGAAATATGCCCTGCCCAGCGCAGCTGCGTCTTCAACAGCAGTGCCTCGATGCTTGTAACCTCCGCCCTCTTGAGGACTTCAGTGTTGGTCACAAAGTCACTCCAGTGGATGTTGAGGATGGTGCAAAGGCAGCGCTGATGAAAGCGCTCAAGGAGTCGCAGGTAATGACGGTATAAAACCCACGATTCGGAGCCGTAGATGAGGGTTGTCATCACAATCGCTTTGTAAACATTGATCTTTGTGCCTTTTTTCAGATGCTTGTTGCTCCACACTCTTTTGTGCAGCTGGCCAAATGCACGATTTGCCTTTGCCAGCCTGTTCTCAATCTCCTTGTCGATCTTGGCATCTGAGGAGATGTCCTTACTTCTTTTTAAAAGAAGGTGTCCTTACTTCTTTTTAAAAACCCTCCCACCAAAACTTGTTTGCTTGTTTTTTTGGTCCCTAACCTGTCCTCCTTTGGTTTGGGGTAGTAGTCTGGTAAAGTTTAGGAGACTAGGTGATCCTGCCTCTACCTGGCTACAGTTTTTAAAAGGTTACCTTGAGATGAAGGCAATCCTTGTTATATCCTCCTAGTTAAACTTCTCCTAACTAGATCCCGGGACAAACCGGATTTCCTTGCAAACTAGAAATCAGGTGTCCCCTATAACTAGAGAGAAGCTGTGGTTTACCCTATGGAAATCTAAGGATGCACCGGCTTTCAGTGGCTGAAATCAAGATGCACTGCAACCCTAGTCTCTTTAAAAGGGAGCCTGCTGTGGCCTAGTAGTCACGCTGCCTTTTATGAGAAACCTAACATCTTTTTAAATCGCCCCTATCTGGCCTAGTTGAATTTTGAAAAAAGATAAAACCCTAAACTGGATTAATTTTTTTTTAATTTCAAAAAACACAATCCCTAAAAACACCCTTATTAGTGGGGCAGCCAATTTAATGGCCCTAGCCAAACCAAAAGCAGCTTCAGATTCCAAAAATAGCTCTATAAAAACATGAAAGTGACCCACCCCCCACACCAACCAGAGGTAATTAAAAAAAACCCAAAACGTGACAAAGAAACTTCTTTTAACCCCCCCCCCCCAAAAAAAACACCTGGAACCGGAAAAAAGGAAAAATTGGCAATTCCCCCACCCCAGGCCCCCACCCCCAGTTGAACCCCCTAACCCCAAATAAGCTACCCACCCACCCAAATCTGGATAAGTAAAGGGACTCTGAGTCTTAAAAAGTCCTTTTACTTTTATCTAACTAAAATAAAAACAAGAACCCCAAGACTATCTTACCTTAGATGTCTTCTCCAGGTGGGTCAGGCAAGGTTGAGAGAGAGCAGCAGCAGCTGAGGACAAGGGCCTCTCTCTCACTCCAACACAGCAGCAATGGAATGGAGTCCAGCCAGGCAGACTCCTTAAAAAGGTTCTCTGGCCCTACACAGAGCAGTTTCAAAAAATATCACTGCTCTGTGATTGGCCAGAGAACAGTGTTTACTTGGATACCAAAGTAAACAAAAGAACAACAATGTTGCTGAGGGCTGGGGGATTAGCCCAGCCATCAGCTACACAACAGCCCTGCAAAGCATGCATTTGCAATGCATTTTGCAAATGCATGCTTTGGATTGGCTGCTGGGGCTCCTCTCCCCCTCTCCCTCCCTCGCTGATCCCAGGGAGGCTATGGGAGAGGTGAGAAAAGGCTTCCAAAGGCGGAAAAGGAGGCAAGCAGCTTCCCTGAGGCTGCAGAAGCTCCTTTCCTGCCTTTTACATTGAGTTCCATATATTTCCGAATATTGATTTGGAAGTATATGGGGAGCTGTATACGACTCCCGTATAATGCCTTCTAATTGGATTTGGAAGTATACGGCGCTGTAAACTTTCGAATCAGGGGGTATTCAGCGGTCTATTTGGTTTGGCTGAACCGAATACACACCCCTGCTGCCCATTTCTGTACATTAAACCTCTGTTAAAGAAACACTTTCCCCTCTGGTCAGCAAATATTGTTTGGAGACTAATAATTTAAAGACTGAAAACATAAACTTTTGATTGGCTATTTGTCATAGAGATCCATCTTTTAGTTTTGCTTCTTTAGTATGGATAAACCCGTGTATGAATAAATGGGGACAAGTTATAATAAAAATTTTTTTCCTTTCCTGATCATCTATATTAGAATCTTTATTTACATTAAATTTCTATTCCGCCCTCTCCGCAAGTGGGCTCAGGGTGGCTAACAGTCAAAGAAAGTCCAGGTATTAGTCAAGCAGTAGTTTTGTGCTACAATACAGATTACAAAAACAAGCACGGTATATGTGTTACCAGCCTTCCCATTTTCATCTGTGTACCCATCTCTCTGTCTGAATGTGCACTGCATGTGTAACACTGTGAGCAAGTTCTAGCCCCTGTGTGACAAGCACAAAGATTAAGGAGCAATAGCCATGTTTCAAGATAGATCATGCTTCAAAACCAACTTTTGAAGAAGCCTTTCAGCGGGAGAAACCATGGAAGGTGAATTGTGGAAACAGGGCTAATGCAATTGAGCCACACAGGGCTAGAAGATAAAGACGCTGTTCCCTGTATTGGCCTGTATATATGGTAATTCTGTCACTGACCATTAATGTCATTTGTACTATTAGTGAGTGCTTTATGACAACTAGGGAACTCCAATTCAAACCTTCCCACTGGCCCCAAACTCCCACCACAGTTCTGTTTTTGTACTGATCCCCAATACGTTAATCAAGATCTACTGTTCTCTCCCTAGTACGGTAATTCAATCTACTGTTCTCTCCCAGTAATTCTATCAGCCCCCATGATATTCCTTTCTATCCTCAGTTGCAATCTCTTGTTTTCTGAAAAAGATCCAAAGTTATGCAGTACCCCCCCACCACCAATACTGGTTCTAAACAGACTTTAGAACCAGTAATTTGAGCCTGAGCCTGACTACACCTCACGCTACTTGAATTGCAACTCGGGTTCCCAATGCACCAAATCCCTCCTTTCTCACTTGGATTTCTATGTAGAAGGGTATGTCCTTGCTGCCCACCTTGATCTATCGCCTTCCTCCTCATTTCAAACCCACACTGCACCATATACCAATGGGCATTTTGCTCCTCTCTGCTAATTAGAGCCTCACACCTTGCAGACTGGACACCTCTGCCCCAATGGACTCCACTTCTCTGTCCTATTCCCATTTCCCCATATTTAAAAGTTACTCTTGCTCCAAAGCGCTGGTTGATTTCTGGTTGTCAGTGCTATTTGGTTGTGATGTTGGTTAGGATAGGAAGGTGTTACTATCTATGGCAGAGGTGTCAAACTCATTTGTTATGAGGGCCGAATCTGTCATAAATGAGACCTTGTTGGGCCGAGCCATGCTGGGTTGGGCTGGGCCATGTGTGTACCTATTTATGACTAAGTAGCAGAGATACAAACTTTACTAAGGATATAGAAAGACACAATTTTTTAAAAACTGCCTTAAAACATCTTTAAAACATTAGCACTCGGTCTTAACGGTGCTTTCTTTGTATCTCTCTCATGGGATCCAGGGAACTGGGCAAAGGAAGCCCTGGCTCTTTTCTTCCTTACCCAGGGGACCAGGAAGGGGAGGAGATTCAGCCAATAGAAGGAAGAGAGGCTTGGCTCAATAGCTCTCTAGTGTGATTGAAAGCCTGCCCTTCTTTCCCAAGGGAGGAGCCTCAGCCAATTGAGAAAGCAGAGGTTTGCTCTGTAGCTCCTGTGTGATTGAGCAAGCCTGGCAAAACAAGCTGTTATGCAGAAGGAAGCAAGAGAGATGGAGAAGGAAGTGGATGACAGTCAGTTGCTAGAGGGCCTGATTCGGCCCCTGGGCCACATGTTTGACACCCCTGATCTATGGTCTGATTTAGTATTACTAGTATTTGCTTAGGATAAGTCCTCCCCCTCCCTAATATTGTACCATATCCCTCAATAAACTCTATATGTGTTTCTGAATCTCTAAATTTGGTCTTTGTCAACCTTTCCCCTACTGAACATGCTAGTTACAGCCACCTCTTTGGGTAAATGATCTCTGTTTTCTGTTTCCTGTATACATGCAAACTAATTCCCATGTTAGTCTGAACATTACAGTGTTGCTGTAACATGTCAGCATTGTTCGCCTTTATACTTGGACCTAAATTTCTCATCACTTAAGACTTGTGCAAATTATTTAACAACTCTGAGTATCCCAAAACATAGGAGAACTTTTACTTTAGCACATTGCAATATTTTGTCATCTGAAATAGTCAATATAATCACATCCCATTAAATGACCTATTACATCCTTGTTGGGGACTCTATGCCATGTGTTGTTGTCCAGTTGTTGTTATAAAAGAGTTAGGGATGATGCAATTGCTCTGCTTCTTACTAGGTATCAGGTCATTCAGCAGAACAGCTAGTCACTCTTCTTGCTTGAGAGAATGCATGCACCACAGGAAAAGTGACAAGTAGAAGGGACTTCCAGGGTCATGTAGTCCAACTCCCTGCACAGTGCAGGAACTCCACAAATACCTCTCCTCCACACACATTTTGTGACCTCTGCTCCATGCCCAAAAGATGGCAAAAACCTCCAGGATTCCCTTGCCAAAGTGGCCTGGAGAAAAGTTGCTGACCGACTCAACCAATGGGTTGAATTAAATCAAAAGAGTTTCCGGCTCAACATTAGGAAGAACTTCCTATCTGTTAGAGTGGTTCCTCAGTGGAACAGGCTTCCTCAGGAGGTGGTGGGCTCTCCTTTCTTGGAGATTTTTAAACAGAGGCTAGATGGCCATCTGACAGCAGTGAAGATCCTGTGAATTTAGTGGGAGGTATCTGTGAGTTTCCTGCATTGCACGGGGGTGGACTAGATGACCCTGGATGTCCCTTCCAACTCTATGATTCTATGATCCCAAAGCAGCAATCAGCATTACCCTGGGTGTGTATGAAGCCATTGAGATAGTTCAGTTTTATTATGGTCCATTACCAGCTCCAACTGGCATCCACTGAGGTAATGGTTCCTGATGGTTAAACAAGTTTATCAAAATTATAATAATTGGCATTGCTATGTATTGTTTTAATGTTTGCATTTGAAAGGTCTGTTGACTGTGCAAGACATCATTGCTGTTGTTGAATGTTATAATTACTGAATGTGAATTGGATTATTTATTTTTGCAATGTCTTATTTAGATCATAATTTTAAATTCTCTGATGGTAATAGTGTTGAATGTTTTCATCCATCTGGAATTTTTAGTAAGGAAAAGAGCACAATCTAAATACCTTTCTGTTTACAGGTGGGTTCCTACCAGCTTTTCTGCTGGTCCAATAGTAATTGGAAAGCATATGTGACGGACTCAGGAACTTAGCCTGAGTAGCTGAGGAACAGGCTTGCAGCAATTGGCTGGAACGTTGCCCGAGCAACAAAAAAGTATCCTTTTGAGGTTTGCTCAGCAGTGGAACACCTCAGGATTTTTTAGTTGGAGCCAGGGAGTCTTCGAGAGAAGTCTTCAGAGAACCAGTCTGAAGCGAAGACAGTGGGTTTAGGCCGGTCAGTTGTAAAAACAACTGGATGAGGGGCTAAGAGCAGCCAGTGAGGCAGGGCTCCTTGTGGGAGACAGAGCTGTGTAGTCTCTGATTGGAGGAGAGTTTTAAGGCAGTTTGAAACTCTCTGAGGGAGATTTTGCCAGCACATCAGGCAATCTCCGTGTACGAACTAGATCACACAAATACACACTGAGGAGAGAATTGGATTCTGCTGGTCAGCAGGGTTACCCAAGACTCAGACCAGAGAACTAGCTGTTGGGCTGAGATGCATCGGTATTGAGGGGTGCGAGTCCTGGAAGATAGCTAGTGTGAGAGGGTCTGTGAGGGAGAATATACTGACACTAGTGAGGAGTTCTTTATGTGTGTGTGGAAAGAATTATTGTGGTTTGTTATTTTTATGATGTAGCACTGCCGAAGCTAGGGCTAAACCAACTGAAGTAACAGCATTCTGAGTGACCAGAAGGCACAGCCTGCCTGAAGAAGAATTCAGTAGAATTCTGAAGCCTGCTTGTTTATTGTTTATTTTAAAGATCGTCTGCCAAAGTAGTATTATATTTTACCTCAGCCTGAAAAATCTCTACTCTCTGTAATTGATTTATTCTGCCAACCATCTGCTAACTGATTTGCCTTTTGAAATATTGATCAGTTATAATCAATATTATTTCACCCCCTCCCTTGTCTTTTGTTACCTAATAAATATTTTGTGGTTTTTGACTTAAACCGAATGGTGCCATTTTTTTGTGAGTTTTGACAGGATTTCTGTTGAGTGACTGAGGGAAGGTGGCCGGGGAAAAATTTAAAGTGGTCGCCCTCTCAAGTAAGCCTCTGACTGGCTCCCTCACAGCATAAAGGAAAAAGTGAGAACTATTAATGCTGCAGTAAGGGAATATGAATTGGATGCTATTTTTTTATAATGTTAGAATTCATTTAGGGTTGCCAGCCTCCAGGTGGGGCCTGGAGATCTCCCGTTTTTACAACTGATCTCCAGATGGCAGAGATCAGCTTTCCTGGAGAAAATGGCTGCTTTGAGGGGTGGACTCTATGGCATTGTACTATGCTGACGCCCCTCCCCTCCACAAACCCTGCCTTCTCCCAGATCCACCACCAAAGCCTCCAGGCATTTTCCAACAAAGACTTGGCAACCCTAAATTTAAAAGAAAATGATTTGGGATACAGTAACATTAGGACAAGTAACATCCTTTAAAATAACTTTGTTTAAATTGCAAAATATTTTATAATTCCATTTAATCTATCTGCAGGTTTTACTAATATTGGAGTATACTAATTGGATTATAAATTTTACAGTGCTCATTTATTGAAAGTTTTCTCAGTATCTTAACAGGAATTGCTACTGGAATCTACTGGCTCCTTTGGAATGATGATAGGAATGAATAGAAATAGGCTGCTAAATTTCTGCAGTGTTCTTGTTTATTGTAACTTTTCTCAGGCTTTCTTTCTAAAAAGGAATGGGTTGGGATATTAAAAATTGTAATTCTAAGAATCTGAATCTTGTTTAGAGACAAATAAGAAAACATTAATACACATTTGCCATCTTAATGTTCAAATATATCACAGTGGTCCTGGACTCTATTAATGTGGGGCATTGTGGTGTGTCAAAGCATTTTAGTCTGCCATTTGGAAACAAGTCTCTAAAAATAAGCAACCAGTCACCCTAGCTCTAATGCTTCCCAGTGGCCATTTGGAAACACTCAGTGAGTTCCTACAGTACTCCAGAGAGAGCTAATGGATTCCAGCAGCCATTCTCTGTCATTCATTTTAATATACCCCCAATAACACTAAACAGTCCAGCACTCTGCAAAGAGCAGTGCAGATTGTATATCTTTTTCCTATTACTAAACCAAGCATTGATCTGTACATCACATCTTTGTTAAGTAAGCAGTCCAGAGATATGCCTATCCTTCTCAACTTGGCTGCATGACTTGTGTACCATGCCAACCAGGAGGATCGAATCGCTCTGCAGAGGTACCTGCTGGAAGTGGAGAGGATCCCTGATTATAGCCTCATCTGGGTTATTCTCTTGCCTGGGGGGAATACCTTTGAGGGGTGCAATTACTTTGCAATGGATTAACAGCTTAGTTTTCACATCCTAAAGAGCTGCCAGGGAAAAGGATGCAGCTGCATGAATTTAGTCATTCTGCTTTCTGGGATATTTTAAGTCAGCCTTTGCTAATGAACAAGCAAGCAATGGAATGAGAATCTGAGCCATCCAAACTGCCTTTCCTAGTCATCAATTTGGGATGGCAAAGCAACTTTTCCAGTCTATTGTTAAGAAAGATACCTTGGAACCCACAAATACAACAACCAAGGTAGGAGATTCATGGTGGGTGTGGGGGAGGGGTTAATTCGAAAAGCAATACTCCTGGTCTATAAAGGGATATTGTATTACAGAGATCAAGAGAGTGTAGAACTCCTGTTGTTCTTTGTCTGATAATGTTTTTAAAGAATTCAAAGTAAGAAAATCTCACAGTGGTCTGGGAAGTGAATGCAAAACAAAAAGATCCAAATGTGTTAAAGAAATGTGCAGATATTCAAATAGATGCATGAGGAAACCTTGCTGCTACTGTTTATCAGCATAGGAGTATGCACTTGGAGCTTTTCTTTTGTGATATCTAGTTTATCTGTAAATGTTTCAAAATCCTGAAAACGTCACAGATTCTATCTCAAAGCATAATGTGTGAACTTCTCAGCCCTAGAAAGCATTGGCACTCTTAAAAGGTGAGAATACTTTTTCAGGAAAAGTGATATAAAGTAGAGAAAAAACAACATAGCTTAATCTGGCCAATTATATACTGAAAGTAGTGAGAAAATAGCACCAGTCAGGTTCCTACTTTAATCTTACTGCTATGGTCTCAGATAATCTCTGAAAAAAACATGGGCATAATCTAGCCAAAGGTGAACACCAAATGATTTCAATCAAATAATTACATGCTGTTATTTCTCCTATACTGAAATAGAGAGATCTTAAAAGCACTTCATTTTATGTGCATTGTGCCTGGAATAAATAAAAGTTGTTTCCCATTTTTCAAGGAGATTAGATTTGCCATTTGCACACTATAGTTTGCGGCAGTAAATATAAAATTTGAAGCAGATATGTGTATGAACATGGCATGGGCTTTTATTTGGGTTATCCAAGTGGCCTTTTCTATTAGTTCTTGAAATGTGTATTAAATACATCTCAGCATTGAAAATGGTGGCAATTTGATTCAGTGAAGAAACCAGCAAGATTAAAGAGCTTCAAAGAAAATTACTTAAACCAGTTAATATTTTGGAATAACATATTTGTTATAATATTGTAGTGTTCTGGCTTGGATGTGCCACACCATTTCCATGTGCCAAAGGACTTTCTTGCCCCCTCCCCTTACTGCAGCACCAAACACTCCCATTTGGGGCTGCAAAAGGAAGAGGAGGTGATAAATTCATAGTCTGCAGGCAGAAATTCTTCCATCCATTAAAATGCTCCTGTGGATCCACCCTTCACACTAAGATAATTCTGAACAATTGGAACATAACAACATAAGAGAAACCATGCTGGATCAGGCCAATGGCCCATTCAGTCCAACACTCTGTGTCACATAGTGGCAAAAAAACAACAACCCAAGTGCCATCAAGAGGTCCACCAGTGGGGCCAGAAGCCGCCCCCCCAAGTTCAAGAATACAGAGCATCACTGCCCCAGACAGAGAGTTCCAACAATAAACTGTGACTAATAGCCACTGATGGACCTCTGCTCCATATGCTTATCCATTCCCCTCTTGAAGCTGTCTATGCTTGTAGCCACCACCGCCTCCTGTGGCAGTGTTAATCACCCTTTGGGTGAAGAAGTACTTCCTTTTATCAGTTCTAACCTGACTGTTTGGCAATTTCATTGAATGCCCACGAGTTCTTGTATTGTGAGAAAGGGAGACAAATACTTCTTTCTTTACCTTCTCTATCCCATGCATAATCTTGTAAACCTCTATTATGTCACCCCGCAGTCGACGTTTCTCCAAGCTAAAGAGCCCCAAGCGTTTTAACCTTTCTTCATAGGGAAAGTGTTCCAAACCTTTAATTCTAGTTGCCCTTTTCTGCACTTTTTCCAATGCTATATCTTTTTTGACATGTGGTGACTAAAATTGTACGCAGTACTCCAAATGAGGTCGCACCATCGATTTATACAGGGGCATTATGATACTGGCTGATTTTTTTCAGTTCCCTTTCTAATAATTCCCAGCATGCCGTTGGCCTTTTTTATTGCAATCGTACACTGTCTTGACATTTTCAGTGAGTTATCTACCACGACCCCAAGATCTCTTGGTTAGTCACTGCCAGTTCACACCCCACACAACTTGTGTTCATAGCTAGGATTTTTGGCCCCAATGTGCATTACTTTGCACTTGGCCACACTGGACCTCATATGCCACACTGACACCCACTCACCCTCGACAGATCCCTTTGGAGTGCCTCACAATCCTCTCTGGTTTTCACCACCCTGAAAAATTTAGTGGAATCTGCAAACTTAACCACTTCACTGCTTACTTCCAACTCCAAATCATTAATGAACAAGTTAAAGAGCAGGGACCCATTACTGAGCCCCTAGGCACGCCACTGCTTACCATCTTCCACTGCGAAAATTGCCCATTAATACTTACTCTCTGCTTCCTATTAATTACGTATCTAGTTTTTGATCCACAAGAAGACTTGTCCTTTTACTCCATGACTCTCGAGCTTACTAAGGAGCCTTTGATGAAGAACTTTATCAAAAGCTTTCTGGAACTCAAGAGTCTTCCTCAATAACTTGTGTTCATCAATGTGCCTACTTATTCTCTTTTTGATAATGGTTTTTACCAACTTTCCCAATATTGAAGTCAGACTGACTGGCCTGTAATTTCCCAGATCTCCTCTAGAACCCTTTTAAAAGATGTGGGTGACATTTGCTACCTTCCAGTCATCAGGAACAGAGGCAGATTTCAATGAAAGATTACATATTTTTGTCAGGAGATTCACAAGTTCACCTTTGAGTTCTTTTAGAACTTTTGGATGTATGCCATCTGGGCCTGGTGACTTATTAGTTTTTAATTTGTCCATCAGTTGTAGGACCTCCTCTCTCATCACCTCAATCTGACTCAGGTCCTTCAACACCCCTTCCAAAATTAATGGTTCTGGAGTGGGCAAACACTTCTCATCTTCCACAGTGAAGATAGAGGCAAAAAAATGCACTCAGCTTATTTCCCTATCCTCCTTCAGTAATCCTTTTACCCCTTGGTCCTCCAAGGGTCCCACTGCCTCCCTGGCTGGTTTCCTGCTTCTAATATATTTGAAGAAATTTTTATTGTTGGTCTTTGTTTTTTGCAATATGCTCCTCATAGTCTCTTTTTGCCTGTCTGATCACAGTCTTGCATTTGATTTGCCACAGCCTGTGTTCCCTTTTATTAACCTCACTTGGACTAGCTTTCCATCGCTTAAAGGAATCCTTCTTACCTTTCACAGCTTCCAATGCTATAATTCTATGATCATACAGGTTAAGAGTGGGTGTGGTCTATCAGATCATGGAAGCATTTCTGAATCTACTGACTCTATTTACTTATGCCCTTTTTTAAACCGCTGGTTCAGTTACATGGTGTTCTTCAGATAAGTTAATTATAAGTTAAATTTCCCCCAACTCCATAGTAAATATTTCTGCAAACAATCCAAATAGGTTTGTTCCTGCTGGAGATATTCTGTCCCCTTATTTTACAAGATTCTGTCCAACCTCTTAGTAAGGAGTCCCATATTATTTTGGTTTTGATCCTTGGCAATCCTTTTATGTGAAGACATACAGGACATTAATTTTAGATCCTGGAGATTGTAATGATTTAATGGACACTGGGTACCTTGACAGAGGTTCTGTAACTGAACAGAAATGAGGTCCCCAGTCTCTGGCCTTTGATGCTTGGTCTGATCTTTAACTGGAACTGACCACTTTTTACTTGTTACTGACTACATTGTAGCAATTCAGTCTCTGGAATTGTTGGAGAGCAAGTTGTATCTACTAAGACATGTTTAGTCCCACCGGAAGTGACCGTGACAACTGTGCCTTGGTGTAAACAAAAAGCTATAAATTCTGAACATTTAATTTTGCAAACTTGAAGCCCCTCTCCTTTATATGTTCATTCTATGTAATTTTAACACCAGGAATAGACTGGGAAATTAAAACTGTCCTGGAGCAAGTCAAGCTGAGCACTCCATGCTGTGCTACAAGGCAGCATCGCAGGGCTATTCATCTCAGTGGGTCTGGCACTGGCCATTAGCTCACCCACTGGATCATTCCCCAAACCAGAAACAGTGTAGGAGATAGTTGGTAAGTGACACAAACTGCCATGGCTGACTTGGGGTCTGGACCAAGTAGCCTCTGAGGCTGGGATAGAGTGCTGAGGCTTGACTCTGCTTGCTCCTGGAGGCCCCCTGGAAAATTTCCATGTTAAGTTAAACAGCCAGTCCACTCTTGCTTAACACTTTGCCTGTGAGATCCATCTGTTCCCTGCACCTTCTAAAATACTGCTTGCCTCTAATTGATGAAGCTAAAGAATGATATAAGTGGTGTATGAGTTTTGGACTCAAGGTGTAAAAGTAAGAAAGACTCTTATCAGTCAAAATAAATTACCTGCTTCAACTTGTGTATTCCTTGCTATTTAGGAGAGAGCTTGTCCCCATTAACCTGGAATTAATGATTAAGTTATTCTCAATTCCCTACTTAGGTCCTTCATATACAACAAAGCCTACATCTGAAAAGACAGAACTTTCTTAAGATCAGCTCTGGTCTTGTCACCCCAATGTTAAGCTTCATTCCACATTGTAGCTGCCTCCACTTCCCTCTCAGACCCAGTTATGCCATGCAAGGTTCATGGAATTATTTTGGAGAGGAATGGGAAGGAGTCAGAAGTTTGCTCCTGCCCTCTTGGATGGCATCCTATGGGCCAAGCCCCTAACAGTCACAGAGAGTGTGGCACAGCAGTGCCAGCTGATGCAAGCTGAATTAAAAAGTCAGTGACTTTTTGGCAGATTATTACCCAATTCTCAGGCACCAAACTGCGCATCACCCAGCAGCTGCATGTATTGCTGTAGTATAAACTGATCCATGGAACTGAATTGACTTTTCCACTGCTGTCACCCACACCATATAAGCAGCTTGGAAAAAGGTGTAGCAAAAGCACTTCACTTATAAAATCAAGAGGATCTGAAGCTCAACAGTCTGGGACCCTCATACCTATAGGACCACCTCTCCTGTTACAACCCCCTACGCTCCCATTGGTTATCCTCTAGGAGCCTCTTGCAGGTGTCTGGCAACAGGATGGCTCAGTTAGCTGCCACCAGGGGGAGGGCCTTCTCAGTTGTGGTCCCTGGTGGACTTGTTTGGTTTCACAACACATGCAAAACTGAATTATTTAGGTTGGTATTTGGAGGGTAATCACATGTTTGGGCTGTCTTAATAGTGGTATGGTGATAGCAATGTATTTTAATAGTTTATATTTTTATTTGTTTTTGTATGTTTTTACCTTATTGGTTTTAATGTTTTAAGTCACCACAACACCCTTTGGAAGAGTGGTGACCAAAAAAAATCTAATAAATACATTTCTGTAAGCATATTCTTAAAGCCTCTAATTCCTGATATGTGGCGGTTGGCTGTAGCCACCTACCATTGATGTATGTGGGTATCTGGTGAGGGGAGCTTTGACTTTTAAAGTTTACATTCTGACAATCTTCTCGATCTCTAAGGTGCCTCTGAACTTGAACCTAGGTGTTCAACTGCAGAGCAACATTTATTTATTTATCAGATTGATATCCTGCCCTCCCCCGACAGGCTCAGGGTGGCTAACAACAGTTTAAAAACATTAGCAATTTACAAACATATTAAAATTAAATATATAAAAACATTTCCATACGTATTAAAAATCCGAGATGGCAAGCTTCTGATTTCCATTATATTAGTTCAGTGAGATTGTCGATGCTGAAGGTAATAGCCACCTCCCCCTAACCATTAAAGGCGAGTTTGAATAGTTCGATCTTACAGGCCCTGTGGAACTGTGGCAGGTCCCACAGGCCCTGATGTTTTAGGGGAGGGCATTCCACAAAGTGGGGGCTATTACTGGGAATAATTTGGCTCTAGTGCTGGTCAATCGAGCTTCTTTCTGTCCAGGGATCTTGAGGAGATTTTGAGACCCAGAACGTAGTGCTCTCTGGGGTACGTATGGGGAAAGGCGGTCCCGAAGGTAGACAGGTCCCAGGCCATATAGGGTTTTAAAGGTTATAACCAGCACCTTGAAGCAAATCTGGAGTGCCACAGACAACCAGTGTAATGCTTTCAGCACAGGTTGAATGTGCTCCCGTACAGGTAGCTCCATTAACGACCTGGCTGCTGCGTTTTGCACCAGTTGCAGCCTCCAAAGTTGAGTCAAGGACAGGCCCATGTAGAGGGTGTTACAGTAGTCTATTCTCGAGGTGACCGTTGCATGGATCACTGTTGCCAAGTCGTCATGCTCCAGGTATGGAACCAACTGCCTTATCCGCCTAAGATGGTACAATGCGGATTTGGCAGTGGCTGCTACCTGGGCCTCCATTGTCAGCGAAGGCTCCAGCAGCACCCCCAAGCTCTTAACCCTCGATGCTGGCTCTAATAGCGTCCTATCAAAGGCTGACAAGGGGATTTCCCTACCCAGGCCACTGTGACTCAGGCACCGGACCTCCATCTTTGCTGGGTTCAATTTCAATTGACTCTGCCTGAGCCATTTCACTATGGCTTGCAATGCCAGGTCCAGATCTTCCAGGGCGCAGCTGGACTGGCCTCCCAACAATAGATAGAGCTGGGTGTCATCCGCATACTGGTGACAACCCAGCCCGTATCTCCGGACAATCTGGGCAAGGGGGCACATGTAGATGTTAAACAACATCGGGGTGAGGACTGCCCCCTGAGGGACCCCACATACAAGAGGATGCCTCTGGGACAACTGTTCCCCTATAGCCACCCTTTGTCCTCAGCCTTGGAGAAAAGAGGTAAACCATTGAAGGGCAGACCCCTGAATCCCCACGTCAGCAAGGCGGTGGGACAGAAGCTGATGATCAACTGTGTCAAATGCAGCCGAAAGGTCTAGCAACAACAGCACTGTCGAGCCCCCCCGATCCAGATGTCTCCAGGTGGCTACCCTGCCAAAAGTATCACAGTCGGAAACTTCATACCCCAATTTTAATTTGGAACTAGATGTTAAGGGTTGTTATTTTGATCAGTGTTTTATACTTTTGTTCTTTTTAAGTATTTAAGGTAGTTCAAAATTAACAACACCATCATCATCTTTCATTCTTAGCATGGTCAAATTTGTAGATACTTAATTTCAGAGAATGAAACCATGAACAGATAGGACAAATCTTTCCACAAACCTGAAAAATGACACAGGATTGCAAAAAAGTCTGAAATCTTAAAAAACTGCACAGGGGGGAGGTTTAAAATGCCCCAAAATAATAAATCAGCACCTGTACCTTTAATAAATACTTTCAGTGGCTACTATTAGGCAACCACAACAGTATTATCAGTCTCCAAGTCTTGGTTTCCGTCAGTAAAAGTGGGGGGAAGGGCAAGTCCCTTTCCAGGGCTATTTTGGCCTTTGAGAGAGCCCTCATGAGTAGCAACCACTAGATATCTTACTGGCACATGACTTATATGACTTACTCAAGCCTGGTTGTTTGCTACTGTTCAATAGCAGCCATCCCACAAAAGACAGTGTGTTGTAGTGGTTAGAGTTTCATACTAAGATCTGGGAGACCCATGTTCAAATCCCCACTCTACTATGTAGGTTTACTGGATTACCTTAGGCCAGCTACGGAATGTACTGCTATAAGATACGATGATCATCTGTAGTTCAATTATATGTTAACCAGTCAGATGGCCATTCATTAAATTTAGTATTTATAAGACTGTACATTCTAAGCCAATCAGAAAAGACAAATGATAATCAAGAGCAATTCAGTTGAACTGATGAAGGCAAGAAAATGAATCAGTGTGCAGATGGGTCTCATCAATTTTCTCATAATGTCTTCTTGTACCTTGATCTATTCCAGGTGCATTTCTAAGAAAAGAATCTCAGCAGGGCCCTTTTAACTCAAGGAAAGTAAGTACAGGCTGCTCTGCTGGTGATAAGCTGAGCCCAGCAGTTGGAACTGCAACTAAAATATCAGAGAGGTCAGATGGTATTCCTAAAGAAACACTCCAAAGTTCACAGATAGGAAAAAAAGGAAGGTCTGGTGATCATATCTTTGTCTGACTCAGACCCTGAACAAAAAGGCCAAGAACTATTGGAGCATACAGAGAAACAGCCACTTTTGAGCTTCTCTTGGCACCATATGGATCTTACTCTTGGGTTTCAGCACAGATGACTAATCAGCCTCCCTGCTCAGGAGTCTATTGTGTTACTAAATGAGAGACTGTAGCCTAGCTCTACTCTGCTCCAGTCATCCTTTGAGCAACTCCAGATCCAAATTTTGTGCTCAGTTGGCACAAAGTTTTCTAATTATTTTTGAAAGTTTGGCTGTTTTACATTTTAATCCACTGTTGCCAGTATAATCTAAATTTCTGAGCTCCCTTCAGTTCTTTGGAGCTTCTTACAACTGATACTATCATGTTAACTCTGACAGAACCAAATCTCTCTATAGTTAGTAAAATGAGTAGCTCTAGCATGAACAAAAATTCTGGAAAAAAGCAGCTCTGTTATTTAGTGCAGAGTACAAAAGATCAAAGGGTAGATAAGAGAGAACACAAGCAAAACCAACAGGATGCTGACAGGAAATTACATAACATCAGAAGCATGCATTCAATTTTGAACCTGGTAAAGAATCAGGATCACAGGCAGAAGCAGAGCAAGAAGTTACAGTTAGTGCAGGGGCTGGAGGCTAGAGGTTTCCACAAGAGGAAGCAAGGACCCAGAAAGATGGACTCTAGCAGAAGGGAGCTGTCCAGGCTGAAGCACACGCTGGATTTGTAGGACATGGTGAACCAGTAGAGGTTAAAGCACAACTAAATAATTGTATAGTGAACTAATAACCTAACCCTTTCCTGTAACCAGAGTTGGATCCCACATGAAGCTAGAGGGTTGTGCTTTTCTTCTGAATGAGACCGGAGTGCAAGATGCTTCACCTCAGTCAACTACCCTTTGAAATTATACCATATGGCAGGGGTGGCCAATGATAGCTCTCCAGATGAGCTCTAAAGGGCAACCTCCCTAGGTCATTCTCTTTTTGTTAAACATGTTCCTAACCTTCCTGGTCACTGTTGTTCAGGATTAGGTGCTTGCCAACTAGGGCCAAGAAGTATTTTCCCACTTTGACCAGAACTGGCTATGGGAATATGTTCTTCCATCCTACTATGCTGCAGTGTTAAAGGAAGGATCTTGTTAGGTTTCATTGTCTTATAGCTTGGTTAAAACAAAGTAGGAGTCAAGTGGCACTGCCCACTTGGATTTATTAGCTTGGTTAAGAGTTCCTTCAATGGGTCATGTTGGTACGGACCATACAGGTTGCAGTAGAATTAAATAAATATTAAATAAATAAAATACACTGATGAGCTTCCTGAGGTATTGTCTGAAAACTAACTAGACTCACTGATGCCTTTTTTCCTGACCTGCCTTTACCCAAGAAATATTCATGTTAAGGATAGGTTCACCTAGATATGGGACTGAACTGTGATGCTTTTGAATCGAGAGTGTCCTTTATTTGGGTTTCTTCAACTGGGAGATGGATTAGGATATCTAATTAGTAAGGAGAGGTCTCATAAATCCTTTATTAATAAGAGTGTGAGCCAAACCAAATGTAATCAGGACCATGTTAAAATATCATCAGTAACTGGGACACTAATATTTAGATGGCCACATAGCTGCCCCATGCAGTCAGGGATCTTCATCTCAAGATTAATTCTGGCACAAAATCTGATTTTGTGTTGAAGTTGTTCCTGCATGTGGACACCTGAGACTATGGAGTACTGTTTCCAGAGGCACAAACCACAGGCTGAATAAAAAATGAGAACCCTGTCGCTGTCTGTCTTAAATATCTGTTTCTCTTACCCTTTGTTAAAATCAGGTCATTGCCTGTATCAGAGGCCCCGTGGTTTATAACCTCCCAGAGATAACAGAGCTAGTTAGAACAGCTGTGAGCAGTGAAGTCCTCCAATATTTAGTTACCTCTTGTATGGTTTAGCAAAGGGAGAAAGTAAAGCAATCTTGTGAGATATGGTTACCCAGGGGGAGACTGAAAAATTTAACCCTGAAAACTCCAGTAAGTGAAAAAAAATACAGAGCTAGATGAAATTGCACTTAACAGCTAATGGCATTATAGATCCAGACAGGAAGCATCCTGTTAGTCTAGGTCAGAGGCGCTGAACTCATTTGTTAGGAAGGCTGGATCTGATAGAAATGGGACTTTGTGGGGCTGGGCCATCTGGGTCATAAAATGTAATGTGAGGTAGCAGAGATAGAAACTTTATAAATGACACAGACAAACACAAAGATTTTTTTAAAACCTAAAATACAAACAAGCTTAAAATTCTTGCAATATTTTGTTTAAAATAGAAAGGGGAAATAGTGAGATATAGCAATGCAATTTTAAAATAAAACATCAAGTAAAAGCACAAGGATCACAGCAGAAATGAAAAATATAAAATACTCTGAGCCTGGGAAAACATGAAAGGTGGTGGAATAGTGGGGTTTGGCAATGCAATTTTTAAAATATTTACTGTATATATACTGTATAAATATTCTATTTATATTCCATTTCCCTTCCTCTTGTGTATGTAAGTATGCTTGGCTCCACCTTGGCATCCATTTTGTAGTGGTACCTACCAGTATTTCCTCTAAGCTGAGCTAGCTCACAGTTTTTTAGCCTCCACTCACACATCTTTGTCCTAGCTCAGGAAAAATGGCCCCAGAGCAAACTAATTTATGCAGTAGCTCACAACTTTAATTAGTCAGTAGCTCACAAAGTAGAATTTTTGCTCACAAGACTCCAGCTCCTACCACCCTTCCTCAAAATTCCAAAGGTGCTTCAGCCTTAAACAGTTTGGGGAACCCTTGCCTTCAGCATAAGTCAGGAATGGGAATAGCCTTGAGTCACCTTCCAATTAGGTAATTTCATCCCTTCCTCTGAAAGTGTTGTTACTGTTACCTGAACTATCCTTTCATTTGTCTGATATTGCTATGTCACCTAAAGACCCTATTCTTCTTAACTAGGAGTAGCAGAAATGGCTGCTAGGGAAGCCTCAGGAAAGATTCAGACTACTTATAGTAAAACAATATTTACTATTAGGGCTACATCTTTTAGTCAGCACAGTCATTATATTAATAGACTTGGTTCATCACATATTGGAGGTTTTCAGGGCTTTTTTGTAGAAAAAGCCCAGCAGGAACTCATTTGCATATTAAGCCACACCCCGTGATGCCAAGCCAGCTGGAACTGCATTCCTGCAGATAAAAGCACTTGTTTGCAGCTACATGTGGTGGCCCAAGATGGACAGTGATGTTGAAGAGTGTAACAACCCCCTTTCTTTTCTGCATTATATCTAGTATCAGCTCAGCACCTTTCCATGGACTGTTGCCTATTCAATGTGTTTTTAGGAGTTGCATGGATCTTAGCATAGGGGTGAAGTTGGTCCAGATGAATCACTGAACTGAATTCTCTGTTGGGAAACCACAAGGATTTATCACGATCATTGTGTTCCCAAAATTAGGGATTTTTAAAATGATGAAATTTTACAAATCATTGCAAGAGTCATGATTAAATTATAGATAGAATCATCATCATATGATTCAACTACAAATATTATAAAAGTCATGATTAAATTATAGAAAGGACATTGTAGTTATGAAAATCAAAATTATACCTTTATAAAAAAACAATAAAAAATAATCAGTGTTTTAAAAAGTCTTTGTGCTTCTTCCATCTCTTACAGTACAATTGTATGCACGGTTTCTCTAGTCCAAGCTCACTGCATAAAAATGCCCTGTTATTGGAACATGCTGTTTTCCAAGGTACTTTTTCAAGCCATTTAGTAACCATAAATATTTCAGCAGACTTGCACTGCTATCCTATTATGCATACCCAGAAGTAAATCCCACTAAATGCAATGGGATTTACTTCCTAGTAAATGTGCTTAAGTTCCAAAACAGTTCAAGATGATCTTTATGAACACAACTTCAGAGATATCCAAGAAGAACTATTAGCAGTTCATGAGCAATGGTATTCTCAATCATTAAGGTGACTACATATAACATTTTTCTCAAAATTGAATACTTTTAGGATAATGCCACCATGTCTGCATAGAGTCTGCCAAAGGTCTGAAGAGATAGGCATTTTGTGTTATCATCCATTGTTGTGAATGGCCACTGTGGTTATCTTATACTTTTTCTAGAAATATCACAAACAGTACCTCTTGCAGTTCATGACCTAAAGTCACTCTTCATTATCTTCCTCTTTGGCATCCACATATATCTGTAGTTATATCTGTTGATTGGTGATTCACTTTCTGCATCTGATAAAATATGCTCTGGGCATAAAAGCTTATGCTATAATAAATTTATTCGTCTTTAAGGTGGCACAAGACAGAAGAGCAGTGGCGAGTCAGACCACTAATTGCAAGCCTTTGCATAGATTAGGAGCCATCACCATAAAAGACTTAGCCTACACAAAAGACTGCTGAACTTGGTGGCATAAAGGACAAAAGCATATTTGTTGACCTAAGGCAGTAGCGGACATGCATAGGAAGAGATGGTGTCGCAAGTATATAAGCCTCAGATTGTGATGGCCTTTAAAAATAAGAACCAGCACCTTAAAATGAGCTTGGAAAAATACAGGTAACCAGTTGTTTTAATTTTACACTTGTAGCAGGAAGCTTTCATCAATAGACAAGCAGCTGTCCTTTGCACCAACTGCAGCAGAGACTTTCAAGGACAACTTTATACAGAAAGTGCTGAAGTAAACTGAACAAGAGGTTACAGATGTGTGGGTCAGCAGAGTCTAGGAAGGGAAGAAGTTTATGAACCATGTCAAGATGATTAAAGGCAGATCTTGCTACTAGATCTACTTATTCTTCCAATAAGCAATGCTGGGTCAAGGAGCATCTCCAAGTGCCTTAGAATGACTGATTAAATGCAGGTAAATTTAGACCTGTTGACTTCACCTCTCCAACCAACATCATCTCCGTTTTGTATGGATTCACTTTCAGCACATTCATTCTCATTTATTTGGTCACAGCATCCAGACTCTAGCTTAGGACAGAGACTGAAGCATCTGGAGATCTTGTTAAAGACAAATGTCATCAGCAAATTACAAATGCTCTTGTTAAGGGACATCATATACTTTTTAAATAATGCAGGAGACATGACAGAGTTCTGAGGAACACCACAGTCCAATTTCTAAGACTGAAACCAGCACAAAACGACCAGTTCTGTTTCAGTCAGTGCTATGAATTATGCAAATAAAGAAAAGAGTGAGAAAATAATCTGCTAATAATCTATGTTGCATAGGTTTCTTGACAATAATAAAATTTATAAAAACAAGAGCTATGATTAGCTGAGCTAAAAACAGCTAATAACTAACAAAATTGGCAACAAGGCATTCTTTATTCTAAAGATTCAGATAATAGAACAGAACTACAAACATGACTCAAAACCAGTCTATAATCTAGACTAAAAAGGGTCAAGGGAGGGTTTATATAATTCACTAAACATCATTATGTGATCAACAATTAAGCTATTTTGTCATCATAGGCTTGGATCCTAATTTGCCATTCTGTCAGCATAACAACAGTTTTGCAGATGCAACAGCATTTCTCTTTGCAGGGGAGAAGGTGATTTTCACCAATTCTCTCCCACCACCATCTGTCTTACCATTTCCCTCAAACTGTTCCTGGGTTTCACTGACCTGCAGGAACACAACTGCAGGGACATAAAGGCTATAGTAGGAAGGAGGAGTGGGGAAGCTTTCTCTAGTACAGTTCCCCTCTATTTCACAGAGACAATGATGGTGGGCAAGTGAGTTTGGTTCACTACCTTCACTGTCAGAGACGAGGTATGATTCTACACTTTCACACATTAGATTCCAGTTTTCTTTTCCTTTTGCTCCCGCCATCTGCCTAACCATTCCCTTGTCTCACTGTTAGAAGCATTTTGGGCTCCATGAGAAGAGCCATCATTTCCACCAGCCAAGTCATCTCCAGATTCCATAGGTTGATCAGGGTTTAGATAAGAACACCAGCCTTACTTACTGGAAAATCCCTAACAAGGTGAAAAAGAGCAATTTTAATTGAAACAGAGAGAAGTAGGAAAGTAGATCAAACTCTAGACAAAATTGGAACAGTACTAAAAACCATAGTTATTACCAAGCACTGAAAAATCTGGGAATGACAGAAAAATAAATAGAGTCAATAAAAACATGATAAAATTAATATTCTTAAGGTAAACCAAATGAAGTGAATGTTTTTGAGGAGATTATTTCAACAGCCCTGTGTCACTTGTGGATTTGAATAGAAGGTGTGAGTTGAAAGAATATGACATTAATGTTGGCCTGGTAACATCAAAGGCAATACAGGCTACTTAGCAGTAAAGAAAGTAATGAGGAACTGTTCCATCATAGCCCTTAACTTCAAAGGAAATAAACCTGCACACAATAACGTCATTCCTTTTGGTCAAATGGAAGTAAGAGACCAGTTGTGACATGGCATCTGGATAAGAGATACATAGATCTGTCTGGCTATAGTACCTTCAGAACTAAGCACCACCAGAGAAAAGACTTCAGCAGAAATCATGATACCATATAGGTTGTAAAGAGATATACAGGTTTCACCTACATCTACGGTAAGATGTGTTTCTCAAGGTTTACTTGAGAAAAATGGTCTGCACTTACTATTGCTGATCTGTTGTTTCATTTTCCCGTCTCTTCTTTCAAACCTCTTTCTTCCATAGAATTCTTCAGGTTGCTTAAATTATTCCACCCTGTATTATAATTCTGCTCCTCTTTTCTTCTCTGCATTAACTCCCTCAATCTTCTTATATTCTGTTCACACTCTGTAAACCTCCAAACATCTTAATTTCTCTTGTTCATTCAACTCTCTCTTTGCTCATTTTAAAACTTGTCTTGTCCTTCAAAATCCCCAAACTGCATCCTCTATTCTCCAGTTGTGTCCTTTCTACTGTACAGCTCCCTAACACTGGCAGGGGCTGTACCTTCTAATATATATGTGTGTGTGTGTTCAGGAAATAATTGCTCACACCAAAATGGTATGAGACATTTTCCTTGAACATGGAATATTATGCAAAACAGACAAGTTGTTGCTGGTATTGTCTTGCAGTAAGGAATAGGGTTCCAATCCCTACTTTGCTATGAATTCATTGGGTTGTCTTGGACTACTCATTGTCTTCCAACCTACTTCACAGGGCTATTGTAAGGAAAAATAAGATGCCCATGTGCATTGCAGTGAGCTCCTTAACAGAATGGTGGGACAAAACTGCAACAAATTAATAAAAAGGACTAAATAGATAGAAAGCAAGTAAAACTGAGGAATGGCAAACTGGACTAGGAAAGAAACACTGACTGAATGGATGGGGGGCAATAAAAATTCCTGTTTTGAGCATTCCTCTCTTCCTTTACACTCATCTGTTTTCCCTAATGACATATACTGTCCTAAATTTAAGTCATAATCCCTTTGGAAATTCTCTCCCATTAAATTTCTTGTTATCTCAGTTTTTCTTCTACAGCTATTT
The DNA here is from genome assembly GCF_032191835.1 of Heteronotia binoei. Lineage (NCBI taxonomy): Eukaryota > Metazoa > Chordata > Lepidosauria > Squamata > Gekkonidae > Heteronotia > Heteronotia binoei. The sequence goes on from NC_083224.1 coordinate 95,122,879, forward strand.
TATTTTTTTTTGGGGGGGGGGGTCTCACTTTACAGAGATGAGGGTAAATTGTCTCCCTCCTCAAAGTCAGTCCCATTATCATCAAGATTTTAGGGGACAATCCTCTGACACCCTCTTATAACCACTCTGTCTTGCTTCTACAGAATTTAATGGACATATGTCACATTCACAGAAACCCTCTTTTGGTGTTTTTCATTCTGATGCCTATAGTTGGTAGCAGAGCATACTCCTCAGTATTGTTTTGGGGGAGCCCACTGCAAATCCCTGGAGGAGATGCCTTGAACCAGGTGGACTCCTCCCCTTCTGAGATCCTGCTTTGCGGGAGTTTGTATGTGTCTGTGTGTTTTACGCCCAGAATCTTTCCGAAGAGGACCCAAACAAGCATCTTGCTGGCTCCCCTTGACGGAAGTTCCGCTGGAATGCCTTGGCGCCGCCTCAGCCCTCTCTTACTCCAACTCTGCCCAGGGAGCCACAATCGTCGTTTTTCCGCGCTGGATCAGCTGAAAAAACCAAACCCACATAGATTCCTCCGATGTTCGTGGTGGTGGTGGCCACAGGAATGAGGTTAGTGGGGAATAGGAAGAGAACGGAGTCCACTATGCTGTGCTTCGCTATCATCTGGCTGCCAGAACCGTTGAAGTATCTGTCTGTGTTTCCGCTATACTTCTGCTTGCGCTCGCCGTCGGAGACGAGCTAACTTTCCGCTGATATAGAGAAAGTACAGCGAGAAAGTACGAGAGGGAGACAGCACGACTACAGACTAACACTGCTCTTTTGGAAAGCTCAGAAACCGAGTCGAGTGACCACGTTCAAAGCAGACGTCTTCCTAGCTTCACCAGTCAGATGACTGCCATCCTCCCCTTCTTTCACAGCGTTCAGAGTCCCAGCCATGAATCTGAAGGCCTGCTCCTTCCCAGTCTTTGTAGCGGTCCTCCCCCCTTCCCTTCCCAATTCGCTGAAGAGGATCCGGAATACTCGGTCTAGGATTAAAAGGGGGGGGGGGAGAGAGAGAGAGAGAGAAACAGATGTTCCCTCACCGATTGGATACTTCTTTGTCCCCTTCACGCCTTGCCTCAAATGATTGGACAGCCGCTAGCCTTCTTCTTTGGTACGCTTGAGCGGCTGCAAACCCTTCTCGTTTCTGATTGGGCGGCTGGAAGCCCACCGAAGTCCTGCAACTGCTAAGAGGCGTGCGGAGAAAGCCCCTCGCCTTCCACCATTGGCCACTGGGAGTCCCGCCCAATTGTATGATTGGTGATCAACTCCTGCTCCTCAGGCTAGTAGCTGCCACGGGCCCGGCCCGGCATGGCGGGGCAGCCAGAACCTGAGCCCGGAGGAAGCGTGGCTGAGATTCCTTATTCTGTTCGGGTGAGAGGGAAGTCTTTTGAGCACCGGTGGTGATGGAGGTGGGGGAAAGGGAGAGAGCGAATGATTCAATCCCACGTAGTCCCGTCCCACAAGGGTCTTTCTCAGTTAGGTCCCTCCCGGCCTGCTGTTTCTCCCTCCTCGTGATCTCTCCTACCCAAGATGGTCTGTTGAGGGCTGTCTCACCGTCCCTACCGCTGGCTTTTCGGCACCGCGCACGTTGCGCTCCTCATTGCTTTAACCCGCCCTCATGTTTGACCTGAAATTCCCTTTCACCGTAGTAGCTTCTCTTCACACCTCTCCTCTCTAGGGATATTATTGGTTTTCTTTTTTTAAAAAACCCATTCGTTCCCCAGCCTTCTGTCTATGAGTTCCTTGTGCTGTTACGTGGATACGGGTGCCGCACTTTAATCCGCGGCAATATTTTAATTCCACACACAGCCACACAGCTGTGTTTCTCCAGAGCCTCGGTCACTCACTCTATATAGTCCTGGGATTTGAGGATCCCTGGTTCTTGTTTCATTTCTTGGGTGAGATGCTCAGGGAAAATGAGATGGTTGCCTGGGCAGAGCAAGAGGTTATGGTAATCTTTGTCTTTTTAATTCCCTAAAAGAAGGCTGCTTCTCTTGGAGTGGTGGACTGAGAGGTGTTTTTTTGTTTCAGTGATTACTACATGTAGAACAGAAGGGAGGAGAGGGAATGAGGGAGAAAATAGGAATGTTGCTTTAATCTGGGGGAGTTACTATGTATGCCTGGATTCTTTAGCTTTAGGGCTTCTCTGCTGGTTGTAGGTTAATTGTTGACTGGTGCAGCTGGGCCTTCTCTTGTCATCTTTTAAATATATTTTCTAACTGTACAGATGGGTGATTGTGATAAGAATACTAACTGTAACACATCTTTGTGTTTGTAGAGTGCAGATGAAATTTAAAGGGCTCTAAAGCAGCACAACAACAAAAAGCAGCGCTTGATATAATTTGCATTTGCTGAAATCCTTGTCTTTTTAAAATTCCTGTCATATCATTGGGAAGTTAAGGACAGAGCTAGAGAAACGTAATTGTGACCATCTCTGCTAGGTTTTGTAGCAGTGTAAGGAGTTTTCTTTGTGGAAAATATTATGTGAGTTTACTAATAAAAGGAATCCTTAATACCTGGTGATTGATACTTTGAGTTAAGCTGTTGGTGATACTCCTCCAGTCAGTAAGGAATCAGAACTTTGTAGTTCTTTCATCCTCGTTTGGTCCTAAGAAATGTCCTGAAAAACATGTAAATGTGTCCATGTACAACAACAAAGCTTTATGCATTCAAAAGAAGCATGTCAGTGGGTTCTAGCCCAGGCGTGGCTAAACTGTGGCTCAGTATGTGGCTCTTTCACACATACTATGTGGCTCTGGGAGCCCCCACTGCCCAGTCAACCAGCTTGGAAAAGGTATTTGTCTCTTTAAAACACCTCTTCAAGCCAGTCAGCAGTTTGAAGAATGCACTTAAAAGTTCCATTCTTTCCACCTCTCTCTGCTTGCCTGCATGCTCTCAAACATCTGACATTCATGTCTTTCAGCTCTCAAACATCTGATGTTTATTCTATGTAGCTCTTGCATTAATGAAGTTTGGCCACTCCTGTTCTAGCCTAGTGTTCTCCCTAACATAATTATGTTGAATGTCCAGGGCCTTTTATATACAAGGAAACAGACTCCCACTGGTAGTATGAAGCATTGTAGTCATTTAATGGATGTGCTAAGTGAGGTTGGTGATTGTGTGTTGTCAAATGGACCTGCTTACACACAATAGCTGTGTACAAGTCCCTCCATGATGAGATCCAGTGCTGCTCTGGGGTGTGTTTTGAATCTATGGACTATGTAGCTCGTGGTTCCTGACCATATGATCATCACTCAGGAAGGAGACATGCAATGGGCTCCCAGAACATAGTTTGTGGATTTGATCCTGAAGTAATTTCCAGGCTACGATTGGTGAGAGTGAAATGAGTCTTAGCAAAAGCAAAATTGGCTTCTCATCAGGAGCATAGCACTGGAGGTAGCACTGGTAGGCTAATAAATTTTGATGCTTCACATGGAAAGTCAAAATAAAGTAAAAATATATTAAATAATGACAGTTGCTGTTCCTTATTGGGACCTCAAATCTAGTGCCTGAGGCATCTAGTTTTCTCTTCCTAATGGTAAAGCAGATCTTTGTGAGGTAGTTGTAGCCTCAGGTTATTTAGAATTATAGTTATGCTATCTCAAAAATCAAAGCTGCTATCCCTGAATCTCCCTTGAGAATTTTAGAAGTGCCTGAGTGTTGTAGTCTGATGATACATCTGGGACCTCTTCTGTCCTGAAACCAATCACAGCATTTTCTCACAGATTTTTTGATCCAATTAGAATATGGCTAGGTAAAAAAAAACCCTCACCTTTTAAAAAAAGTTGAGGAAAATTGAAATATGTTATTCAAACCCAACATCAGGCTTAATTGTGTTTACTGCTACAAGAACATGCAATGTCACATATTTTACCCAGCAGATGAAGTATTGTTTAGCACAGTGTTCCGCAAACTTTTTATGTTCAAGGTACACCTACCAAATAAAGAAATTGTAGAGGTACATCAAAGAAAAAAACCAATGTTTCTTTAATACATATTTATTATAAAAATTAATATCAAAACATGTTTAATGAGATATGTGAGCCTGCTTAACTGAGCATAGGCGATCAAAATTTGGAGCAATCTTTGATAAGGCTACTCTCATCTCCTCGTCGATCGTCCTCAAGCGTTCTCTTTTTTTTTTTTATTTAATCATAGTGAGAGTTGAAAACCCCAATTCGCATAAGTAGGTCGTGGCGAATGGTAAGAGAATTGCAATAGCACGCTTTGAAAGCAGTGGATACTCTTTTTTTTATATGCAGCCAAAAATATGTTAGCTCCGTTTCGGAAATTTTAGTTTTAATGTCCGATCTGTTTTTAGCTCCATGAATTCTTCCTGCTCGTTTATCAGTAAGTGTCCAAGGGTAATGCTATCTGAGAATGGATTTCGTATCCAGTCCATAGGTTGCAGGTCACACTTAGGAAAATAACTGTTCATTTTTTCTGCTAATAACTCCAAGTGTTTCACTATCAAAGCCTGCACCTTTTTTTCTGAATCGGCAGCCATGACATTTGGGAACATTTCATTATTACCATTGGTAGCGTGGCTGATCCATAACTCCAACTTAGCGCGAAAACTTTCAATCTTGTCTGATGACGTTAAAATATTAGAATTCCTGCCTTGCATTTTTTTGTTGAGCTCATTTAATGAGCGAATATGTCCGCCAGATATGCGAGTTTTGCTACCCATTCTTCTTTTTTAAACAGAGAAGCAAAATCTGATCCCTGGGCCTCTAAAAACGTCTGAGTTTCATTTTTTAGTTTGTAAATCCGAGAAAGCACTTTTCCGCGAGAAAGCCATTGTACTTCTGTATGAAACAGAAGTGACTGATGATCTGCTCCCATTTCCTGACACACTGCATTAAACAGACGAGAGTTCAGAGGTCGCGACTTTATGTAATTGACAATTTTGACAATTTCTTGTAAGACAGACAACAATTCCTTAGGTAGAGATTTCGTCATCAGTGCTTCCCTGTGTAAAAAGCAATGTAAAATTTTAATATTAGGATTTTTTTCAGAAGCCCTGGTTACAAATCCCTTAATTTTTCCTGTCATAGCTGCTGCTCCGTCTGTGCAAATGCTTATGCAGTTGTGCCATTCCAAATTATGCTCACTGAAGTACTGGTCTGTTACTTGGAATATTTCTTCTCTAGTGGTAGAACCGGGTAGTGGCAGACAAAATAAAAAGTCCTCTTTTATTTCATATTCGTCAGTGTACCTCACATTTGAGATGAGATGCGTGTGACCACTGATATCAGTACACTCGTCGACTTGTAGCGCAAAAACTCCACTAAGCCTTAATTTTTCAATTAACATTGATTCAATGTCGCAAGAAATATCATTAATGCGACGTGAGATCATATCTGCTGATGCAGGTATTTTTTCGATTTCCTTAGCGGCTTCTTGGCTAATCATAATCTTGACAACTTCTTTGCAGACAGGTAAAATTAAAGTTTCAGCGAGAGAATAAGGCTTCTTGGATTTAACTAGCATATTAGCGATCACGTAGCTTGCTTTTTGCGCTTTGTCTGATGTTTTGAAAGACAAACTCATGAGAGTTTCCTGTTTCTTAGACTGGTCTTTCAAACGTTGAAAAAAGGCTTTGTCTTTTTGAGCCACCGATGGGTGTTTAGTAGTTAAATGTCGTAAAAGTTTACTGGGCACCATCGAATTATTACCCAAAGTTTCTCCACAAACAAGACATTTTGGGATTGGGCATGATTTGTCTCCGCAATACATACAGCCATAACTTACATAGCTCTCATCATATTTTCGATTAACAAGCTTAGGTTTTTTCTTCGTTGACTCTGCGTCTTTTTGGGAATCATTAGATTCACTTGACAAACTTACGGTACGTTTAACGAATTTATCCATTATATTACGTATTATGGTCTATTTATTTGTAATCAGTTACTGTATTTTTCGCTCCATCAGACACACCTGACCACAAGACGCACCTAGTTTTTAGAGGAGGAAAACAGGAAAAAAATACTGTATTCTGAACCAAATAGTGACCTGACTTTGTACATCATAATTACGATAATACTGACACTAAAGTTTAATATGGCAGGTGTTTTATCATATATTTAATGCTCAAAATGGAACATCGTATGTATGGGGTAAATCAAGATTTAATGAGTGATAAAGTTTTTTTTTTTTTTTTAATGAGGAAGGGGTCTAATATTCTGCTTTTTTAAATCATGGAGCTATACTAGTCACTGTTCTACACTCTGACCCTTCAATGTTTTACTTGGAAATTTCTGTAGTTTCAACAAGCATTGATTTTACCGTAATCTGAAGGACTAGAAAGTCACTTGGGACTAGAAGGTTACATAAAGCAGGCATTCTAAAAGGTTTCATAGAGCAGGAAGCTGAATTTTAAGAACATAAGAGAACATAAGAACATAAGAGAAGCCATGTTGGATCAGGCCAATGGCCCATCCAGTCCAACACACAGGCTCTCATGTGTTCATGCATACCTCACGGGATTGTTGAGCATCTGACAGCAGTGAAATTTTACCTGTTAGCCCCGTGAAGGATAGGGGCACCTTCTTTTGGGGCTCATAGAATGGGACCCCCTGGTCCAATCTTTTTGAAACTTGGGGGGCATTTTGGGAAGAGGCAGTAGATGCTATACTGAAAATTTGGTGCCTCTAACCCAAAGAACAGCTCCCCTGCAGAGCCCCAGATACCTGTGGATCAATTCTCCATGATTTTCTATGGGAATAAATCTCCATAGGGAATAATAGAGTTCCCAGCAGACATTTCCCTCCCCTCCCTTCGCTTTCTGACAACCCTGAAGCGGGGGGAGGGCCTCCAAACCGGGGGATCCCCTGCCCCCACCTGGGGATTGGCAACCCTAGGTCAATTGCCATTTCCCAGTGACCTGGGAGGGATTTTAGATCCTAACACCAGCCTGCGAGGGGCAATTGTCTCCGCCTGCACAACTCAATGAAAACAGAGGTCTAGTTTCAGAACACACTTTACAAGCCTCCGTTCATTTATCCCCCAAACTCTGCTAGGCTAGGAGACTATCCAGTATTTTCTGTTTTAGCAAAAAAGGGAAGCTCAGGCAACTCACCAAAAAGAACTTTTTGTGAAATGTGGTTCACAAAAGTCCCTGTCACAATAATAGGGGGCAGGGCCGCTCCGAATGTTGGGCTCGTCCGAGGAGGGGAGAGGAGAGGGGAAAAAGCCCACAGAGACCCCAACGGCATTTCCCGCTCGCGCTCTGCCAGGCTCCAATTGGCTGAGGCCTCCACCCACGCCCCCCTCCTCCTACCTTGCCGTTCAGCTCAGCTTCAACTGCTCCCTTGGCACAGATTTTCTTTTTTACGTACGGTACCTCCCCCCCCCCTTCCAACACATTCCCCATTTATTTTTCATTCCTGGCTTACTCTCTTTTGCCCCCCCTCTATTTGCAAAACGCATTCCTCCTTCCCCCCCTCTACAAACCCCTCCTCCTCTCCCCCCCCCCTCGCGACTGCAGGGTTTGCAAAATAACAATTGCTCAAAAGGTGACAGGTTGACGGCGCCGTAGTGTTACTGACCAAGCAAAGGAAGGGGGGGGGAGAGAAAAGCACCCCCGCTTGTGCTGCTGGCATCGCTCGGCGGCACCATTCACACTTCGCACACAGTATCCTCATCCCTCCCCTCCCTCCTCTCTGGGTCCAGCGAGCCGGGGGCCAAAAGATTCCCAGACGGTTTGGCCTCCCTTTGGCAACTGTCTGGGGGAGAGAGAGACGGGGGGATCTTTTGCAATTTGGAGGAAGAAGCTTCTTGCATGCATGCTCCAGGCTCGGCAGTGGCGTTGTGTGCACTTTGGAAGGGAGGGGAGTGGGAAATGGCAGCGATGGGGCAACGAGTCTAGCTTCTCCCCTGCCCAACCCCTAACGCGTAGCCATTCCCTGCTCACTGCATGACCGGTGGGGAGGGATGGAAGCCAAGGAGGGAGCAGAGGAGCAAGAGCTATCAGAGGCTGACAGACCGTTTCAGCGGGCCGCCGCGCCAGTCCCCTTCAACGTACAGACATGGGACCGGCGCCTAAGAGACCGGCTTAAAGTCATCTACCAGCCCCCCCAACGGCGGGGACCCCTCTCGCTCCCAATGAGCCCCACCGCCATAAGCCTTGAAAAGGCTCATTTGGCAGCACCTCCCACCGGGAGATTGGCACCCACACCAAACAAACTTCAATCGAGAGCAGAGGCATGGAGACAGCAGAGGGAGCCGGCGGAGCTCGCCAGGGGGGTAGCCCACATGATGATCCACATCCCCAAAGGGGCACAGGAGTCAATCCTATTCAAACCAGAACAACTAGCGGCGCCCACGTTGGGGGAGCGGCGAATAGACCCCTCCCCCCACCTTCTGCATCATGGAGACAGCAATCTACCTTGGGGACTTCTGGCGGGGGGGGCAGCCAAGGAGGAGCAGGCCCAACAGCTGCGGACACCGCAGAGGAGCATCCATGCTGAAGGCGACGCACAAAGAACAAGTGGGAAGCGGGGGGGAAAGCGGCTGGCAACCGGGCGGTCCTCCGGCAGGGCGCCTCTGGAAAGGGGGGGGGCCCGGAGACGCAGCGCCCTACCGACAGGTGGAGGAGCAGCCAAAAGAGGTGACAAGCCTAGCAGGCACAATAGAGACCATAACTTTCTGACAAAACTTGACATTTTTCCGCGGCACACCAACTAATAACCACGGTACACCAGTGTGCCGCGGCACACACTTTGCAGAACACTGGTTTAGCAGATTTATGAGGGGAGGGGATAAATACATTTTTTAGCATTCACTGAAACAGTAAACTCAAACGTACCTCACTCAAACAAACCTCAAAGCTGAAAATATTTAAGCTTTTTTGGCTAGATAAGAAGAAGACTGCAGATTTATACCCCACCCTTCTCTCTGAATCAGAGACTCAGAGTGGCTTACAATCTTCTCCCCCCCACAACAGACACCCTGTGAGGTGGGTGTGGCTGAGAGGGCTTTCATAGCAGCTGCCCTTTCAAGGATGACAACTGCGATAGCTATGGCTAACCCAAGGCCATTCCAGCAGGTGCAAGTGATACAGCTTGTGCTTAGTTTATTATGTGCAAGTGGAAGAGTGGGGAATCAACCCCAGTTCTCCTGGATAACACCAGAAGAAATAAAATAAGATCATCTTTGTGTAAGCTGCTGCATTCTAAAATATTTGAGGGGTTTTTTTTCCTCTAGATAACACAGGAAGAAATAAAACAAGATCTTTACATGTTTATAAATTTTATATATCTGTATCTGTGCTCTGACAATTACAAAGACAACTAATTAATTTATTTTATGTGATATATACCCCACCCTCCCCCAAAAGTAGGTTCAGGGTGGGTCACGATAATAGAATGCACAGATAAAATTATACATTATAAAACAACCTAAAAACTATAAAATCCAATAGCTTAAAAACGTGATGGTGAGCTAGAAAAACAAGCTCTTTGGTGTATGCTGTACATATGTTCAGAGGTCCAACATATTGGGTGAGTGGACAAACATCTGCCAAGAAGGCTTTGATAAAGTGCATGATGTAAACATCTCAGGTGGGCTGGTGGGGCAGTGTAATTGGACATCCACTGCCTCAGCCAGAGACCTGGTGGAACAACTCTGTTTAATAAGCCCACCAATGATACAGCTTGTGCTTAGTTTATTATGTGAAGGGGCACGGCTTTTTTGTAGAAAAAGCCCATCAGGAACTCATTTGCATAATAGGCCACACACCCTGATGTCACCATTGTTTCACGTAGGGCTTTTTGTAGAAAAAGCCCAGCAGAAATTTATTTTCATATTAGGCCACACCCCCTGTCACCAAGCCAGCCGGAACTGCGTTCCTGTGTGTTCCTGCTAAAAAAAAGCTCTGTGAAGGGGTAAGTTTATGTTTTCACTATTACTTTTTGTTTTTATATATATAGTTTTCTTTTTCATAGAAATAGAAAACTATTATAGTTTTCTATTTTATAGAAACAGCTCATTTTTTCAGAGCTAAGAGTTATGTATGCCAACTTTAGGCATTCTACAAATGTGTTAGACTAGAGTAACATTTGTAGTAGCAGTGGTTGCAGAACACTATAGTGGGTGTGTGTAAAAGTGCAAAAATGAACATAAAAGAAGGGGAAGGCGATTTTAATCTGTAACCGACCAAGTAACCTAAAAGCTTGGAGAGTTTTTTGGGGGGGGGAAAGAAGAAACCTTTAGATATGGAAATATAAATGTCAGTAACAAAAAGGCTAAAATTATATTCCAAAAATTTAATAAAATTATAAATATTAAAAACTGCATCAAATCCATCAATTTTTGGTTACATATATAGGTATCTTCTCCTAGTGTACCTTTTTATGCACTAGTACACATGGGGAGATCATACAATTACAAGTATCTTTCCTATGACCAGGTGCAATTATAAATAACATAAAATACATGTAAAGGTAAAGGTAGTCCCCTGTGCAAGCACTAGTCGTTTTCGACTCTGTGGTGACGTTGCTTTCACGTTTTCACGGCAGACTTCTTACAGGGTGGTTTGTCATTGCCTTCCCCAGTTATTTACACTTTCCCCCCCAGCAAGCTGGGTACTCATTTTACCGACCTCGGAAGGATGGAAGGCTGAGTCAACCTGGAGCTGGCTACCTGAACCCAGGTCGTGAGCAGAGCTTCAATACTGCAGCTTTACCGCTCTGCGCCACGGGGCATGTACATGTAAACAGTACCAAATGCATTTTGGCTATGTGGCCTTTGTCAGTGGTTTAAATTTATATAATATATGCTATACAGTGTATCTGTTAAAATTACAACCAAAGCACTGAACATCTTGGGAAAAAAGGAAAAGGGAAAAGAAAGCAATTGATTTAGATTTAATTATTGTGTGAGTATTTTAAAAGCAAAACATAATTGTTAAGGATTTCTTTGAAGAAAAGGGTGAAAAGATTAATGCCTCATTAACCAGCAGTGTTTTCAAACCAAGATCCACCTTTAACCATCTCCCCCAACTAACAATCTAAGAGTACATTTTTTTCAAGACAGTATAAAGAAATTGCTCATATTTTGGATGAAGGATAGCTTGAAGCATATGTTAACAAGCAGACCCAATTTTCTTCTAGCTATTGAAGGTAGAATGCCACATATGTGTAAGGATTTTTTCTTTTCCTCCCAACATTTTTTGTTACCTGTGTGTGTAAAGTGCCATCAAATCACAACTAACTTATGCTGACCCTGTAGAGTTTTCAAGGCAAGAGACGTTCAGAGGTAGTTTGCTGTTACGGAATTTGAGACTATAGGAACCTTTCCTAGGACCCACATTCCCATCGGGTTCAGTAAGGGAGAGGGGGACTGGCAATGAACCAGTGGGCTTAGAAAGAGAGAAAGAAAGTTGTTTTAAAGTATTCGTGATTTATTGAAAGCAAACCATACTGCACAACTTTTCAAGCAAGAAGCAGTTTCAGTATTCATCTTACAGAAGGGAAAAGGCAAACCAATATCTATAAACAAAGTTTACTTATTATCTAGCTGCTTCTGGCAAGACCTAACCACCGTGTTGGCAGAAGAAGAAGAAGACTAGATTTATACCCCGCCCGTCTCTCTGAATCAGAATCTCAGAGCGGCTTACAATCTCCTCTATCTCTTTCCCCCACAACAGACACCTTGTGAGGTGGGTAGGGCTGAGAGAGCTTTCACAGAAACTGCCCTTTTAAGGACAACTCCTACAAGAGCTATGGCTCAACCAAGACCATTCCAGCATGTGCAAGTGGAGGAGTGGGGAATCAGATAAGAGTCCCAGATAAGAGTCCACGCACTTAACCGCTACACCAAACTGGCTCTTGGCATCTCATGATTTATTGAAAGCAAACCATAAGGGGCCCTTAGCATCTCAAACACTGCTGTTAAATATCTTTAGAATCCAGATTAACTGTCAATCAAGAAATCAGATGGTCCTGAAGAAACCAGATGCTTCCTTCTTCTGACCAGAAGTTTCTCACCAGAGTCATTGCATCACTAGGTTAAAGCACCCTCCCTGTCAAGGCAAGATCTTGGAGCCATGTCTTCATATCTAAATGTTTTGACTTTGAGACTAGAACTCATAAATATTCTTTTTAGAGCATAGTGCAGGGTGCAATGTCAGGCTCGAACAACCTCCTGCAACGCCATATGGGAGAGGCCTAAGCAAATTCAGACTGCTGTATAGATCTGTCCCATCTCACCTATAATTCATCATATTTGCCATTGCCTTCCTCTGCATAGTGACCCTGGAATTCCTTGGTGATTTCCCATCTAAATACTAACCAGGGCTGACCCTGCTTAGCTTCCAAGATTGGGCTAGCCAGGGCCCTTGAGGTTAGGACAAACACTATAACAGTGAGTAAGAAAAGGTTTTCAGTCTAGTTATAGATCCTTGGAAGAAATCAGTGTTATGTCTTATTTCCTTCTAAGTAGAGAGCCAGTTTGGTGTAGTGGTTAAGTGTGAGGACTCTTATCTGGGAGAACCAGGTTTAATTCCCCACTCCTCCACTTGCAGCTGCTGGAATGGCCTTGGGTCAACCATTGCTCTCGCAAGAGTTGTCCTTGAAAGGGCAGCTTCTGTGAGAGCTCTCTCAGCCCCACCCACCTCGCAGGGTGCCTGTTGTGGGGAAGAAGATAAAGGAGCTTGTAAGCTGCTCTAAGACTGATTCAGAGAGAAGGGCGGGGTATAAATCCTCATCCTCCTCTTCCTGCTGTTTAGAATTGCAGATTAGCACTGCAAAATGAGGCATTCACAGCCGAATCTGAATAGTTACACAAGGGTTATGCTCCTGCTAGCCAATATTTGTGGATTTGAGGAAGGTCTTGTTTTCTGTGTAAGACTTGACTATTAAATTGGTCCTTGCCCTTAAACCTCTGAAGAGATTTTAGCTTTCCTTTCATGTATGTACTTGACCATCTTTTCTGATCTTCTGATACCACAAGCATGGCTACAGCTTGATTGCCACATTGGGAAGGATGTTTTTTTTAAAAAACAAAAAAACAAAAATAACAACAAATCCCCCCAAATTTAGTAGTTGACAATGGATTGAGGAAACATTTAAAAAACACATTTAACACGAGGTAACAGTTTTGCAGTGTTATAATGTAAACTAATAATAATTTGCTGCCTGAATGCTTTTAAACTTGTTCATTAATGATTTGGAGTTGGGAGTATGCAGTGAAGTAGCTAAGTTTGCAGATGACACTAAATTGTTCAGGGTGGTGAGAACCAGGGAGGATTGTGAGGCACTCCAAAGGTATCTGTCAATGCTGGGCGAGTGGCAATTGAGGTTCAATGTGGCCAAGTGCAAAGTAATGCACATAGGAGCAAAAAATCCTAACTATAAAGAGATGTGGATGGGGTCCAAACTGGCGGAGGCTGACCAAGAGAGAGATCTTGAAGTTGTGGTGCATAGCTCACTGAAAATGTTGAGACAGTGTGCAACTGCAATAAAAAAGACCGATGCTGTGTTGAGGATTATTAGCAAGGGAATTGAAAATGAATCAGCCAGTATCATAATGCCCCTGTATAAATCGATGGTGCGGCCTCATTTGGAGTACTGTATACAATTCTGGTCACCATACCTCAAAAAAGATATAGCATTGGGAAAAGTGCAGAAAAGGGCAACTAGAATGATTAAAGGTTTGAAACACCTTCCCTAGTGAGAAAGGTTGAAATGTTTGGGGCTCTTTTAGCTTGGAGAAATGTCGACTGAGAGATGACATGATAGAGGTTTACAAGATTATGCATGGGATAGAGAAAGTAGAGAAAAAAGTACTTTTCTCCCTTTCTCACAATACAAGAACTTGTGGGGACTCAATTAAATTGCTGAGCAGTTGGGTTAGAATGGATAAAACAAGGTACTTCTTCACCCAAAGGGTGATTAACGCATGGAATTCACTGTCACAGGAGGTGGTGGCAGCTACAGGCATGACATCTTCAAGAGGGGAATGGATAAACATATGGAGCAGAGGTCCATCAGTGGCTATTAGCCACAGGGTACAGATGGAACTCTCTGTCTGGGGCAGTGATGCTCTGTATTCTTGGTGCTTGTGGGGGGGGGGCAACAGTGGGAGGGCATCTAGTGTCCTGGCCCCACTGATGGACCTTCTGATGGCACCTGGGTTTTTTGGCCAACGTGTGACATTATCAGATTGGATGTGCCATTGACCTGATCCAACATGGCTTCTCTTATGTTCTTATGAATCTTGTTTAATGGTTTGCTAAATCTAACACAGTGTATAAGCCTTTGGGCTTTCTTTGGGCATGATATTTAAAGTGAAAGACTGAGGAAAACAGTCAGTAATGCTTTGTTAATCCTGTTGAGAAATGTGTATAACAGCCAGAATCTAGCTGTTCTGCTTAAGCAGCTCTGTCTCTCGTTGCTAAATGGAGTATTTGTTTTGTAACTGGGGAAGGGAATCTTAAATTGTGTTTGAACAAAGCAGTAGACAAGTGTACCTTTAAGACCACCTAAGTTTTATTCAGAATGTAAGCTTTCGTATGCTCTTAAGCAGACTTCATCAGATAAATGGGAATGGACGTAGCAATTCTTAATATAAGTTTGCAGTGTGGAATCATGGGAATGTTTTTAGCGGATTAAAATAATCACAAATAGGATCTGTGTTTGTTTTCGTGTAGGACAAAACGGCTGAAAAAACACTAGGTGATAAAAAGCAGACTGCTGTTGTAGGGGTGCCATAAATCTAGGTAACATTTTGGCTTTGTTAGTTTAAATAGAGGGCATGTTTACTCAAGAGATTATAACATCCGTATAGTTTGCCATAGGATAGAATATGCAATTTCTATGAAATTTTATTTTATGAAAATCTTATTGCATATACCAATTTATCCTATGGCAAACTATACGGATGTTTAGAAGTGGGGATAGATGAATTAAAAAAGGGGAAAATGAATTAAAAAAGAGGAAAATGAAGAAAGAGATCTGGAAAAGAGTTAGAGAAATGTAGGAAAAGACAATGAACTTAAAAAAAAATTGCTATCACACACTAACAAAGCTGCCTCTTGGCAAGATCTGGCTGTGCAGGAGCTGGGTAGAATGAAAGGAAGAGACCATATAGATCTTGTTAGGAGGCTGTATCCTGATGTTGACTATAGCTTGTCCTAGCTGGTTTTACCTTGCTCCAGTGGAGGCTTGGCTGATGGGTTTCATAGGATCTGATCAGCAAATGTTTTCTCTCAACTTTATGCAGAAATGTCTGGCTTATTGCTATGCTCTGCCTTTCCTAGTGGCTGTTGTCATCACTTTATTAGATTTAAAAAAAACATTCAGTGAATACAGCATGATGCCAGCTTTGGGGGCCCTCAAGCTGATTTGGGCTGCAAAGTTTGTCCCCTACTCTCCCCCTGTTGGTGGCTCTGGGGTCAGGCAGGCTGCCGGGGAGAGCTGCTACTGCTGAGGTGAGAAAGCTGGGGTCAAGTGAGATGCGGGGAACCCCCATCATCACTGTCTTCTCTTCTATGCAGTTTATCCAGTCCCATGGAATATTAAAAGTGACATTGTTTGAAGTTGTGGTGGTAGTTCTGAATGAAAGCTTTTTTTTTGATCAAGTAGACCATAGTGATCCAGTCAAGATTTGGTTAGTTTTATCTACAGTTATCAGCTCAGAAATATTTCCAGTTCATTCATGGAGTTTACTCCCATATAAGAGATGTAGGATTGAAGTGTGTGACTGATTCATAGTGCCTGGGTAATATGAATATTAAAAAGGGGGTGTATATATTCTGTACTTGATATTTTATATATGTATACATTAGTCAGAATACAGAGGATGAGTTAACTGGATAGAAAAATGCAAGGCTCAATTTTTCTTCTTTTTCTAGGTCTTTTAGAAGAGACAAACTCATGTGAAGATGGGACTACTAGTGTTTATGCGTAATCTGCTACTGGCCCTCTGTCTCTTTCTGGTGTTGGGCT
Organism: Heteronotia binoei; assembly: GCF_032191835.1. Lineage (NCBI taxonomy): Eukaryota > Metazoa > Chordata > Lepidosauria > Squamata > Gekkonidae > Heteronotia > Heteronotia binoei. The sequence continues at coordinate 95,138,826 of NC_083224.1, forward strand.
TTCTCTATTACTCAGCTTGGAAACTGCATCTTCTCCGATGGGAGGATTCAAGTAAGTATAATTGCTCTGCAGGCCATCTGAGAGTTTTGGTTGTCATGTGACTAAGCAGTTTCCATGGATTTCTGATGTGCTTACAGTGGAACAGTTTGGAACAAGCCCAGGTTTTTGTTGGGTCTTTCCTTGTGCTGCAGAGATTGGTATTACCTTCTTTTTAATAATTCCTGGATTATATATAATATGAGAAATAGCCATATAATCTGATGTTATGAATGAATGTGTAGGTTTCTGGCTCTGTTAGTACAAATACGTTTTCGTAGAAATGACTGCTGTTTGTGCTGTTCAAACATAAACCTTTGAGAGATGTGTTAGTACTGGCTTTGTTTACTGTGCTTTAAAAATTTCTTTATTTGAATGGAGACATGGTGGTGTCATATTTTTTGGTTTAAATATTCTACACAGGCATTCATCTATGGGGTAGTTTTGCATAGGTTGTACAGCTGACCTATGGATATCCATTGTATACATTGCATGCCAGTGCATGACTGAGCCTGGGTGTCCAAGGTTGCAATCACTGTGCTGGTGTTTGTGTGGAGTCAAAAGCATCTTCAGTGACTAGACATTGGTGTTTTCTGATTCATTAGACTTTTGGTTCCAGTATGCAATTCTGGGATTCCATTATCTGGGCTTTATTTAAATGTATTTATTTAAAACATTTTTATGCTGCTTTTCCTCCCAAATAGGGTCCCGTAGGTAGCAAACATTAAAACATTTGAACAAACTGTTTTTAATATAATAAGTCAATAAACCCACCAGAACCAATGAGGATGGCCATTAACAGTCAGATGGAGGGTTCACTTCTTCAGGATTTCCCAAAGTTCAGAGGAGCAGTAAAAAATACTGCTTTCATAGTAGTGGTTGTTATTTTCAGTTCAGGGTCTGACTGCGAAATGTAGTTTGTGCAGAATAATTTGGGCTTCCCTCCCAGGCTTATCACTCCCTTTTCTGGGGTGTGTATGTGTAATGATGCCTATTGTTTACTTCTTTTGTGTTGGTTGGTTCTCATATTCAGTATTTTTAATCTTTTAACACAGTGAGACAACAAACTAATGTTTGGTTGTTCTCTTATGTAAATGTTCCAGCTTTATGATTTTTTTAAAAAAAATTGCTGTTTGACCAAGTGTTCACTTTAGTTTTTGATCTTTGAGATACTAAAGACAGTGTCTTCTGACTGGGAGGAGCAAGACAAAGAGCAAGTCAAGTTATGATTTTAATATAATCCTGAGGTGATCAGTTTTGCACATCTTACTGAGTCATTGTGCATTATCACTGATCCTGGCAACACCCAAACAAGTATTTGGACCCCTTACAAAATATCTAATCAAAATACAGTAGACTGAATGCAGTGATCTGCTTGTGCAAGGGTGGTGAATTTTCCCCTGTCCCACCAGAAGTTCCTTTTGACCTCTGGAGAACTGATTCCTATATATGGTTGTAGGACCCAGGCAGAAAAATAGCCCCATGTGTCAGTGAGCTGCAGTGATTAGGAGAACAGGAGAAAATTGCTCTCTTTTCTGTCTGTGGAGTTCCAGAAGAGACCTGCAACCCTGAGCAATCAGAATTTCCAAAATCAGAAGGGACTGCTGAGGATTAGGGAAAAATTGGGAAGATCTGCAGCCTTCAGCATTTTTCATTGATGGACTGCTAGATCCAACTCAGCGTTTTTCTTAAAGAGCTTGTACATTTACCTTTTAAAAAATCTGAAGCATTGAAGGAACTATTGCTATGAGTTCAGTAAAAGCTAGGCATTGTACAATATTAGATGGCTCTGGTTTAGTTTGATATATATCTACAGCTTAGTCTTATTTTATTTTATTATTAAAAATACAAGTACAGACATAAAAGAAATGCTATAAGATATAAATGTACATTCTCAGATTATAGGTGCACAAGCTTTCCTTAACAAGATACAGTAACAATGTAGGTCCATTATTCATTCTGTACAAGATACCCAGGTTGTTGGTTCTTCCATACTTCATTAAAAACTTCTCAGAGGAAAATAAGTAAGTTCAGGCCTTTAACATAGTTAACTTCCATATTATATAAAACTTCTGTCCATTGTAATTCTAACTTAGCCACACCTTTGTTGTTTTGTAGAGATGTTAATCATATCAGAATATAAACATGCTTCACTTTTTCTAAGAATATTTTCCTACTTGGAATTTTCTTCTTCCACAGTTTGGCAAATGCTAATCTAGTTTCCATCACTGCATAAAATACTGTCACCCAGGACTGCTTTCCTTTAATGGTTGACTCATTTGACCTAAGGTCTCAAGTTAGGTCACACTAAATTATTTTTAGTTTATTATTATGATTAGGTGTATATGTCTTTATATATTTAAAATCTCACTTTATTTTAAATTTAGAATGAACCCTTTAAATTTTTTTCTTAACCCCATCATAAAAAAATTAATCTTTTCGTTCCACATCATCACCATCTAGAATAATTTTGCCATGGCTAAAGTAATCCTCAGATCCTCACCCTTTAATAAAAATGGTATGATCTTGGTGTAGTATTTACAGAACTGTGAAGAGACACTCACTTATTCAGGATTGGATCCAACTATGTTGCGCTATATAGGTCATAATGTGGGCAATACAAGATCGTATGATCCAGTGTTTCAACCTCTCCCCATCCCCATCCACAGTATCTGTCCTGGAACATGATTTTCATGTAGCAGGCCCTTAGAATTGCTGATGGGAGTGCATTCATCCTGGTTAGAAAGTGGCTTTATAGGTGGGAATTGTTAGAAATTTCAGGTAGGCTGGCAGGGCAGATGGAGGTCAGAGACCAACTGAAAATAATGAACAAACCTTACATGCTTATCCTGTCTTATCTGAAGAAGTGAGCAGTGACTCACAAAAGCTTATACCGTACCCCAAATTTTGTTACTCTTTAAGGTGCTACTGGACTCTTATTCTTACGCTATCTAACTCTATTCTCTTTTTTCAGAAGGGAGATTGCTGCAACTTTTCCCAGCTCCTGCAGAGTTTCCATTTCTATTCCTAGCATTCTTATTTCTCTACCAATAAGTTGGAACCAACTGCTCCCATAATGAGGTTGATTTATTCTGGCTGATAACCCAAAGTCATGTATAGAAAAGAGAACCTTTATTTGCATATTCGTAGCTTGGAAAGAGGCATGTGCCTCCAGCAATCTCATCACGAGCTTTTCCCTCAGACCAGTAGTGGAAATGTAGTTGGGAACTCTCAGGATCCTTTTCACTTGGGTTAGAGGTTGATCATTTTTCTCATTCACTTCCTCAACCCATATCTGCACTCCATGAGTTAACTTGCGGAGTTAATTTAGCCTGTAATATAGCCAGTGTAGAGAACCCCATGGCGCAGAATGGTAAAGCTGCAGTACTGCAGTCAGAGCCCTCTGCTCACGACCTGAGTTTGATCCCAGTGGAAGCTGGTTCGGGTAGCCAGCTCCAGGTTGACTCAGCCTTCCATCCTTCCAAGGTCGGTAAAATGAGTACCCAGCTTGCTGAGGGGAAAGTGTAGATGACTGGGGAAAGCAATGGCAAACCACCCCATAAAAAGTCTGCCTTGAAAACATTTTGAAAGCAACGTCACCCCAGAGTCGGAAACGACTGGTGCTTGCACAGGGGACTACCTTTACCTTTTTTTTTATAGCCAGTGTAGAAAGGACAACAGCATTCCCCCTTCCTCAGGGCCAGCCCTAGACTGTCTGGCAACCTTGGCAAGGCTAACTTCTGGCACCCCCCTGCACTGATAATGTCACTGAGTCACTTGGGAAGCACCCAATTTGGTGCCTCCAGAAGGCTGGCGCCCTAGGCAATCACCTAGTTTGCCTAGTGGCAGGGCTGGCTCTGCCCCTTGTAGCAGAATTTTGATAAAACTGTTTTTAGATAGATGCAGCATAGTTAAGCAAACATAGTTCCAGTATAGGTACGACCTTGTATCTAATACAATGAGAAAACGCTATAGCAATTGCTTTTCAAAATTTCTCTACTCTGTTACATTTTCACCACACATGAATAAAGTTGGCATAAGGTTCACCACATATGCAGATGACACTCAGCTCTGTCTCACACTTCCATCTCATCCCAGGGAGGCTGTAGAAACCCTGAACTGGTGTCTGGAGGCAGTTTTGCAGTGAATGCAGCCTAATAAACTGAAGCTTAATTCCAATAAAACAGAAGTGCTACTGGTTCGTGGAAGGTCTGATCTGGAATTTAAGGTATCACCCATTCTGGATGGGGTTGCACAAAAGAACAGGTCCATAACAGTTTGGGAGTGCTCTTGGATAAGCAGGTGGCAGCTGTGGCCTGGAGTGCTTGTTATCAGCTCTGAGTAGTTAGCTAGTTGTGGCCTTTCATGGGTGGAAAAGGTCTGGCCACTGTGGTTCGTGCCCTGGGTTATATCTAGATTAGATTATTGCTGGTTTTCCAGGCACAAATCAAGGTGCTATTGTTGACCTTTAAAGCCTTATATCTGAAGAACCGCTTGCTCCTTTATAAACCTACCCAGTCCTGTTTTGGATATTCCTGCCTTCTGAGATTAGGTGCGTGGCAATCTGGGAGATAGCCTGCTTGATCATGCCACTGAAACTGTCTCCCCAGGGAAACTTGTTTATCCCCTCTTGTTACCATCTTCTGCCAGTGGGTGAAGACATGTTGAATGCTCCCTCAGTGATCTTTCCTTCATGCCCAATGTTTGAATTGCTGTTTTTATGTTTTGGTATGGGTTTTAGCTATGATTTAAGTAATGTGTTTTTGTTGGATCTTCTTCGTGGTCTCTGTGCAGTCCCACACATGGGGTTTCCCGCTGGAACGAACCCGACCTCGGAGAATTCAAAGCTAGCCTTAAGCGTTATTTTTGGTGCGCACTTCCTCCCGCTCTGGGGAGTAGGCATCCACTGCGCATGCCTAGAGCGAGGGGAAGGCGCTCCACCCACCAGTTTCTTTCCGACCGCCGCCCGGGATAGTCCTTCCTCGCTGCGTCTCCTCTCATCTAGCCTACCTCACTCATTTTTTCCTCGTTACCGATCACCGATTTCTCTCAGTTTTCTCTTCCTATCGATCTTCTCTTCCACCTGGTATCGTATTAAAAAAAAAAAGATATTTCTTCCCCCTGTCGTCCCCTTCCCTTTCCCCCCTTCCCCCCCTTCCCCCCCCGGGCGTATGGAAGGAAAAGAAGTTAAAATCACTTTTAAGAAGTGTACCCGCTGCGGGACTAAAATCCCTTCATCAGACGGCCACTCGTTGTGCTTACTTTGCCTGGGCGAAGCTCATAGAATGGACAGTTGTGCTCATTGTGCCCAATTCGGCAAACAAGCTAGAAAAAACCGTGCCGCGAGACTGAAAAGTCATCTGCTGGAAACTTCGCTGCGACCGGCTATTTCTCAGGCCTCTGAATCTCAGAGATCTCCACCCTCCCTCACTCCTCAAAGGGACGGGACGACCCGGGCAGCTTCAGTGGCTTTGACTCCCAGGAAGCTTAAGCCCTCAAAACACCCGAAGAAGCACCACGACTCCAAGAAGAAACACTTGGAGTCAACGGGCAAGGAAAAACCGCCTTCACCAGACCAGAGAGCCTCGGATGCGAGGGCCTCCGCGGCGGTTTCTTCACTGCGAGTGATTACGGCTCTGAAACCACCCATTCCGAAGCAGACCTTGACACCGACAGAGACCATCGATACCGAGGTCATTCGAATCCGATCTCGATCGCCTCCGTCGATTCACGAATCCTTGCCAGACCATTTCTTGGCCGATCAACCGACTCAGCCATCTACGCAGTTGCTGCAGCACCAGCTAGGTTCCGACTCCTTCCGCAATGTGACTGCCCCTCGTGTTTATAGGGATGCTATGGTATCTCCACTCCACCTCGACTCTCCTCGGCGTCGAGACCATGCACCCTACAGAAGTCACGAACGCTCTTATTCTGGGGATAGACGAATCGCATCCTCTAGGCACCGAGACACACAGAGCTATTGGTACCACGGAAGGTCCCTTAGTCGGGATAGAGCCCCACGGCTCCGAGAACGATCCTTTAGTAGGGACGAACGTCGTCGCTATTATAGCAGGTCACGCTCTCCATCACGATACTCCTACCAGCGCTACACACCATCACGTTCTCCCTCCATTGACTCCTACCGCTCTCGATACTGTGGCCACCACTCCGATAGGTACCGAGACTCACGATACCAAAGCTCACGATACCACGACCAGTACCAACACCATGACTCTCCTCGGTACCAGCAGACCATACCGCCTCGTCGTCTGGAACAGGGAGCATCTCCTCCGCATCAACATGCTACTTCTCCTACGCCATCAACGTCTAAGCACCAATCTACCGGTCACCAAATCTCCGGTACCAGAACCCTTAACACCCAATGTACGAGAGGTACGGGATCAAGAAGACTCGGATCCGGAAACTTCGGATTCGTCACAATCTATATCTCAACCAGCGTCACCAGCTTCTGAAATAGTCAAACCTGCGGATCTTTCCCCATCGGAAGGGGCCAAATCTTACCTTGACCTCATCACAGACATGGCCACAGCTTTGAACATCAAGTTGACCACCGACCTTCCCAAGATAACTGACGTGGTCCACGACCTGATTAATTCAGACCTACCTGCGGGCTCATCACTTCCCATGCTTCCGGTTCACTTAGAAGCACTTAAAGAGGCTTGGGATAAGCCGGCCTCTATACCACCAACGTCGAAACGTGTTGAAGCCCTGTACAAGATACACGCTCCGGAGTCCAAATGCCTATTCAGCCATCCAGCACCCAACTCGATGATTGTACACTCGTCATCGAAATCGAAACAAACGCGCCATCCAGTACCTCCGGAGAAAGAGGGGAGAAAACTGGATACCCTGGGGAGAAAACTATACTCCATCTCCACTGCATCAGCCAAGATAAATAACTACTTGGCATACTTCGCTGCATACTCCCATAACATTGCCTCCCAGCTTGGTACCCTAGTTCCGTCGCTGCCAGAAACATCCCAAAAGCAAGCTACCAAACTACTAAGGGAACTCAATCGCCTCAGCAAGCAACAGATTAATACCGTTCGACATTCTGTCGGTTGTACCTCCAGATCAATGGCCACGGCGGTAGCTCTCCGAAGGCATGCCTGGCTGCACTCATCCACTCTACAACAGGATATAAAATTCAAAATCAAGGAGCTCCCATTTGATGGGCAAGGACTCTTTAATGCAACCACGGATGATATTCTGACAACCGTAGATGACAGTAGGAAAAGAGCGAAGCGACTTGGAGTCACACAGCAGCAACCTCAAGGCAACCGACAGAGACCCTGGAGAACCCCCTTTTATAAGCGGCCCCGTTCTCCTAAACAATCCGACTATTGGAAACGGAAGGCACCACCTACCAAACAGCCTTTCCAACACCGCCAAAGACCACAACCTCCCAAAAAGACTGCTGCTGCAAGCAAACAGTCTCTTTGACTTCGCCCTCCTACTTCCTTCTCAACCACAACTCTCTGCCCCCAGACTCCTTCCCTTCCTTCCAGTGTGGCAATGCATAACAACGGACTCTTGGGTGCTTCAAATCATAAAAAAGGGATATTTCATAGAGTTCGACTCACCACCAAAGAACTCTCACTTCATACCAACTCTGCCCTCCCAAGCTCTACAAGACGAGATCGACACTCTTCTGGCCAAGCAGGCCATAGAGCCAATCCCCCCCCCAATACCATCGCACGGGCTTTTATTCCCGGTACTTCTTGGTACCGAAGCGGGACGGGGGTCAGCGCCCCATATTAGATCTCCGCAAGTTAAACAAATACATACGCCACACAAAATTCCTACAGTCCACACTGCCACTCATTCCCAAAAATGCCTGGATGGCACTTATAGATCTACAGGATGCATATTTTCACCTTACCATCAATCACTGCCACAGAAAGTTCCTGAGATTCGCCACAGGCAACGCCCACTATCAGTTCCGGGCACTTCCATTTGGCCTATCAACAGCGCCAAGAGTTTTCACAAAATGCATGGCAGTGGTAGCAGCATTCCTCCATCAACGGGATAGCTGTTTACCCCTATATAGACAACTGGCTCATGGTGGGACACTTGGAAGAACAGCTCAGAGAACACATACAAACAACTCTTCGCCTCCTCTCAACCCTAGGGCTGCAAGTCAACCACCAAAAATCCCATCTCCCCCCCTCGCAGAATATACACTTCATAGGCGCACGTCTCTCCACCACAGACCACAAGGCCTACTTACCCATGGACAGGGTCGCAAATATTCCAACAGCATCATATCTTATCCAACGCAGACAACTCTCGTATTCCAACGTATGCTGGGTTTAATGGCAGCAACAACATTGGTCCTTACACATGCACGACTTCGCATGCGACCTCTGCAACTCTGGTTTGTCAAGACTTTTCACCCACAGAGACAGTCTCAACAGACGCTCCTAACAGCTCCCAACCACGTCCTACCATCCCTAGAGTGGTGGACAGTTCAAGATCATCTCCTAGAAGGAATGCCCTTCCTGAAACAATCGCTATCAGCTATTGTCACCACAGACGCTTCGAGATGGGGGTGGGGAGCCCACCTCGATTCTCTCACGGTGCAAGGGCAATGGACAGTGAACGAGAAGTCTCTACATATCAATTGCTTGGAACTTCTCGCTGTTCACAGGGCACTCAAATCCTTCCTGCCATCTCTGCACGGCCGTCACATACAAGTAACATCAGACAATGTGGTGACCGTGTTCTACATCAACCGACAAGGCGGGACCGCATCCACTCACCTCTGCAAGAGAGCCCTGGATCTTTGGCACTGGAGCATCGCTCACGAAATTCATCTTACAGCAGTGCACCTGCCAGGGGTACAGAATCCGCAAGCAGACACACTGAGCAGGATGATAGTGAACGACCACGAGTGGTCAATCAGGAGGAGTTATCTTCTCCCTGTCTTCAGCATGTTCGGTGCCCCAGTCATAGATGTCTTTGCTTCTCCGGACAATGCCCAATGCAACATCTTTTATATGCGGGGACCCCCTTCCCCCCTGTCACCAGGGGATGAATTCCTTCAACGGTGGAGCGGCCCACTTCATTTCGCTTTTCCACCCATTCCTCTAATAACAAAGACAATTCAGAAGTTACAGTTGGACCGCACCAACTGCATCCTAGTCACACCATGGTGGCCTCGCCAGGCATGGTTCACTACTCTCCTTCTGTTGTCCAACAACATTAACCACTGCTTTCCACAAGCGCGGGACCTGCTGTCACAACAAGGGGGCAAAGTTCTGCATCACAACCCCTCCCTTCTCAAACTGACAGCATGGAGGATCAGTTTTTAGGCTTTCCTGACGAAGTCCGCCACATCTTGTTGAACGCCAGGAAACCGTCTACTAGGAAGTCTTACGCAGCCAAATGGAAACGGTTCTCCCAATATGCCATGCACAACAACTTCCGCCCTGCGTCCTCCTCCATCTCGCAGATTCTTACGTACACCGTCTCCCTCTCAGAGTCCGGCCTCACGTACTCCTCCCTGAAGGTGCACTTGGCAGCCATTTCAGCCTTCCACCAGAATATAGAGGGTCGCACAGTGTTCTCACACCCTATCACAAAATCCTTCCTCAAGGGAATCCTCCATCTCAAACCTCCAATAGGGCAACTTTATCCTACCTGGAGCCTATCCCTAGTACTCAGCCAGTTGATGAAACCTCCCTTTGAGCCGATGGCATCCATCCCCCTGCACCTTCTATCGTGGAAAACAGCTCTGCTGGTGGCACTTACCTCTGGGAAAAGAGCCAGCGACATTTGCGCTTTTAGATCGGATCCACCCTACACTGTCTTCCATCATGACAGAGTGGTTCTAAGGCCGGACCCAAAGTTCCTACCTAAGATAGTGTCACCCTTCCACCTCCAAAGGGCAACCACCTTGCCATCTTTCTTCCAGAATCCCACTGATTCGGGACAACGATCCCTCCACAATCTCGATGTACGTCGGGCCCTTGCATTCTACCAGGATAGAACTGCGGTTTTTCGCAAGGACCCAAGATTGTTTGTGTCCTATGGTACTCACAAAAAGGGACAGAAACTCTCTATCCAGAGACTCTCTAAATGGCTGGTTGAGGCTATAACACTGTGCTACCAGTTAGCTAAACAACCAGTTCCAGAATGTTTAAAGGGCCACTCTACCAGGGCTCTATCTACATCCTCTGACTTTGCAAGGGGCATGCCCATTGAAGACATCTGTGCAGCTGCAGTATGGCCTTCCTCATCCACCTTCGCCACGCATTATGCCATAGACGTGCATGCAAGGCGGGATGCGTCCTTCGGACAAGCTGTGCTACGATCTATCTTCAATTGAGCTTACCCTGACTTTTCATGGTAAGTGGACGCACCTGACTGATTTCTTTTATAACCTCTGAAATTTCTCTTTCAGAACCAGCACCCACCTCCATGCAGATCAGCTTATCAGTCACCCATGTGTGGGACTGCACAGAGACCACGAAGAAGATAAACAGGTTGCTTACCTGTAACTTATGATCTTCGAGTGGTCATCTGTGCAGTCACACACGCCCACCCATCCAGCCCCGCTGCTGTTTCTGTAATTATTACACTCTATAGACCCTGCTCGTCATACAGCGGCTTGAAAGAAACTGGTGGGTGGAGCGCCTTCCCCTCGCTCTAGGCATGCGCACTGGATGCCTACTCCCCAGAGCAGGAGGAAGTGCGCGCCAAAAATAACGCTTAAGGCTAGCTTTGAATTCTCCGAGGTCGGGTTCGTTCCAGCGGGAAAACCCATGTGTGTGACTGCACAGATGACCACTCGAAGATCATAAGTTACAGGTAAGCAACCTGTTTTTTTAATAGTTAAGATATGATTTTTATTACATTTTTAGTTTTTTAGTGGCCATGGTGGCCATTATGAGGGCAGACAGGTGGGCTCTCAGTGATCAGTCATTTATTATGGTCTCAGACCATCAGAATAAAACATACATGAACAGAGTGGCTGTTGATATCTGTGAACCAATAGACAGCAAAGTAAAGACATGTCCACAGCTAATACTCACTGTACCAAAATCCAGACCTAGCTCTCACCTGGGTTTGGGAAAATATAAAATAGACATAAAGCATACCCTTTGGTAAGCATATTTGTCCATGTTCTCAGCCTGTTATACACATGAAAGTGTTTGTTTTTAATTGGGTAACATACATTTCTCAGAGGAGGTTGGCTGTCTCACAAAAATTCCACTAAGTAATCTTAATATCAATCAACCCTTTAATTGTATAAATTGCTGTAAATATTGAATATGTCATTATATAATTTGGTAAAGGGATCTATATATATCAAATTGATTTGTATGATACTTCAAATCTGCAGGTATTTAGCTTCAGTCAGCAAGATGTTGATAGTCGCCCTGACACTCTCTATTAGGGTAATTACAGTCTTGCAGCTATATGGAGGACAATGTTGAGACATTATGTAAGGCCCTGTAATGTCTAGATGTAGAATGTATGTTTTAGATCAGATTATCCTAAAATAAAGAATATCTGACATTGTCTCCTAATCTTTGATTCTTCTTGTTTCAATTCCTTATTTATTCTTCTTGTTTCAATTCCTTTATTTATTTCCTTATTCTTCATTGGCAGTGAGAGGTGAGTTGGCAGTGTAATCTTTTTTTGGGGGAGGGGGCATATTTGGATATTGTGTTTTAAAAAGCAGGGGGGGGCGGTTTCCTGAGAAGCAACTGTTAATATGCTGCCTAGATTGCCTTCTGGGTGAAAGTTGATGTGATACTAAAATGAGTACATACAAAATTATCTCTGCTAGACATTCAAAGGAGGGGGTTGATAGAACAAAATACCTATCTAGTATGGTCTAAAACAGTTTTGCAGGTATCTGTTGAAAAAATGAATCTTTGGTTCTGTCTAGAATAATAGTATCATAGAATTGGAAGGTACCTCCAGGGTCATATATTCCAATCCCCTGAATAATACAAGAATTTCACAAATACTTCTGTCCCATGGTTGTCAGCTTGTGGGGTTCCATGGGCTCCAGTCTTATCCCCCATGCTACGAACTCTATGTGAAGTCACTGGGAGAGGTCATCAGGAGGTTTGGGCTGCAATGTCACCAATATGCAGATGCTTCCAATCTCTATTTTTCTTTTCCACCTAATTCCAAGGAAGCTGTAGATGTTCTTAACTGCTGTTGAAGTCAGTAAACAAGCTGAGCTTTAATCCTGACAAGGCAGAGGTGCTCTGGGTTAGTAGAAAAGCAGACCTGGGACTTGAGATCTCTGCTGTCTTGGATGGAGTTACATTCCCCTTGAAAACCAACCAATTTTTATTTAGAACGTAAGCTTTCATGTGCTCTTCAGCACACTTCATCAGGTGAGGAATCTAGCACAGTGAGCAAAGCCATACATAGCTGAGCAGAGCCGAGCCATACATAGCTGGTAGGCAGTGGCCCAGAATGCAGCATGGTACAGATGTAAGAACCAATGACAGTGAAGTAAAATTATCTGGTAGGCAGTGGTTTAGAATGTAAAATGGTACAATGACAGAATAGTAAAATTAACAAATTGAGCAAACCTTTGATCTGAGTAGCATGAGCATGTGAAAGCAACAAAACTGTAGTATGTCATAATGTGAAATTGTCTGTCAATGACAATGGGAGATGGGTTCAATATATGTAATGGAATAAGCAACCAAAGTCCCTGTTTGAGTGTGTCAATACAGCGAAAAGAGAAATACATTGGATAGTGATGTTCTTGTCCGCCTAATTTACTTTTTAACATGTAAACATAATTCTAGTTTGCCATAGGAAAAAATAATACAATAAAATGTAGTGAAAATAGGTAAAGCATATGTAATGAGATATACAGCCAATATCCCTATTTTGAGTATGTCAGTACAAATAATTATACTGATACACAATTCTAAAAGAGAAACACATTGGAATACTGTGGATGTATAGCTATACTCACTGAGAGTGGGTTTAGCATCTGTAATGAGATAAAAAACCAATATCCGTGTTCAGTCCTGGGGAGGTGTTTGTTCCAAGTTTCATAATAATTTGTAATTCAGCAATTTCTCTCTCCATTCTGTTCTTGAAGTTCCTTTGCAGTAAAACAACTACCTTGAGGTCATCCATTGAATGCTTTGGAAGGTTAAAGTGTTCTCCCACAGATTTCTTAGTTCTGTGATTCCTTAGTCCTGTGATTGTGTCCATTTATCCTTTGCCGTAGGGTTTGTCCTGTTTGCCCTATGTAGAGAACTGAAGGGCATTGTTGGCATTTAATGGCATATATAATGTTGGAAGATGAACAAGTGAATGAGCCTGAGATGGTATAGTTAATGTTGTTAGGCGCAGTGATTGTGTTGTCTGGGTGTATGTGGCAGCAAAGTTGGCACTTGGGTTTATTGCAAGCTCTGGTACCGGTGTCTATGCTCAGATGAGATGCTGTATTGTTGTGGGTGAGGAGTTGTTTGAGGTTGGGGGGCTGTCTGTGTGCAAGAAAAGTTTTACCCCCCTGTACTTTTGAAAGAGAGCTGTCACTTTCCAAAAGAGGTTATAAGTTGTTGATGATATGTTGAACTGTTTTAAGTTGAGAGTTGTGTGTGACCACTAGTGGTATTCTGTTATTTTCTCTTTTGGGTCTGTCTTGTAACAGGTTTTCTCTGGGTATCATTCTGGCTTTGTTGATCTGTGTCCTGACTTCATCAGGTGGGTACTTTAGTTCCAAAAAGGTTTGTTGTAGATCTCTCAAGTGAGAATCTCTGTCAACAGGATTGGAGCAAATGCGGCTGTAGCGTAGAGCCTGGCTGTATACAATGAATCGTTTGGTGTGCTTAGGGTGGTAGCTGGAGGTGTGCAGGTATGTTTGTTGGTCAGTAGGTTTCTGGTATAAAGTGGTGTCAATGCATCCATTGTTTAGTTTTACAGTGGTGTCCAGAAAATGTATTTCTTGGATAGACTGGTTCATTGTCAGGTTGATGGTAGGTTGTTTTAAAACAATTTTATTTCAGTAACATATGGTAACAATCAATTCTTCACATTATTAATTACTTCTTTTTATCTATCCCATATATTACTTTTCTAATCCCCCCTCCCCCTGTTACTTGACCCCTGCCGGTGTTGTGTACTTAACATACTAATATTTAAAGGTACCACTAATAAAACAAAAATTTCTATTTTTCTTTCTTTTAAGACTTAATCATTATCAAAAATTGTCCAATGTCCTTTTATTTTCCACTCTTTTTCTATATAACTTCTAAACTTCTTCCACTCCAACCTAAAAGTTTCTAAATCATAGTCTTTTAAAATTCTTGTCAATTTGTCCATTTCATTCCATGTTATAACTTTTAAGATCCAATCCCATTTCTCTGGTATTCTCTCTTGCTTCCACAACTGCGCATACAATATCCTAGCAGCTGAGAGCAAGTACCAAATTATAGTTCATGGTTGATGGTAGATTGAAAGTAATTGAAAGCCTGATGGAATGAGTCCAGGGCTTCTTTACCATGTGACCAGACCATAAAGATGTTGTCAATGTAACGAAGGTATAAGGTAGGTATGAGTGGGTGGGAGTCTAGGAAGCGTTGCTCCAAGTCAGCATATTGTGGGACCATGGGGGTGCCCATGGCTGTACCATTGATCTGTAGAAGTTCATTGCCAAATCTGAAATAGTTATGGGCGAGAACAAAGTGGCACAGTTTGGTAGCAAAGTCAGCTATGTTTTTATCAGAGATTATATTACTTACAGTTTGTAATCCATCTCGGTGTGGGATGTTGGTATACAAAGATTCCACATCCATGGTGGCTAAGAAAGTATTCGCTGGAAGGTTGTTCAAAGATTGTATTTTCTTCAGAAAATCTGTAGTGTCACGAACATAACTGGGAGCACTGGTGGCATAAGGTCTTAGAATAGAGTCCATATATCCAGATACCACCTCAGTGATAGTGCCTATCCCCGACACAATGGGATGTCCCGGGTTACCTGGTTTATGTATTTTGGGTAGAAGATAAAAAGTACCTGGTCGAGGTTCCTGTGATGTGTCTCACAGGATCTGTTCCTGAATGCTCAGTGGTAATTCTTTTGTAATCTTGTTCAATTCTTTTTTGTATTCCTGTGTGGGGTCTGAGTCCAGTGGTTTGTAAAATGAAGTATTTGAGAGTTGTCTTTGGGCCTCCTTGATGTAGTCTGATGTGTTCATGATGACAACAGCTCCTCCTTTGTCTGCCTCTTTGATTGTAATATCCATATTGTTCCTGAGACTGTCTATGGCAAGTATCTTGTTCATTGTTGGGTTGGAGGGATGGTAAATGTTCTACAGTGGAGTGTGTGATGATATGTTGTGAAGATGTAGCATGTTCTTCCTTGTTCTGTTCATGTGCATGTTGGAAATATTCCTTTAGACGGGGACGACAGAAAAAGGTTTCTAAGTCCCCACAAAGCTGAATCATTTGTGTGGATTTGGTGGGGCAGAATGAAAGTCCACGTGAAAGAACTGCCTCCTCTGAAGGGGTGAGTCTGTGTTGTGACAGGTTGATAATATTCTTGGCCATATTCAGACCAGCACGGCTGCCCACTTGGATCAGCCCTTCAGAGGAGGATGTTCTTTCACGTGGACTTTCATTCTGCCCCACCAAATCCACACAGCTTTGTGGGGACTTAGAAACCTTTTTCCGTCGTCTACTTTTACTCAGGAGAAGGGCTAGCAGTCTTGAAGCTATGTACCTATAAGTGGTTACTGAAGCTAATCAGTCATATTTCTATCCTTATCAGCTTCTTCCTGAAATGTACAGCTATGTTATTACTCATTGATTCCTGATGTTGTCAGTGGCTTTTCTTTAATAGCTGTGTTGTAAAATAGAGACAAGGAAGTACTGAATACTGTTCTTATTTTTTCCTAGTCTAATGTCTGTTTCCATGTGAACAGAAATTAGATTCCAGGGCAAATGGTTCAACTTGCTCTGCAGCTGATGGTAACTTCTGGTTTTGTCTCCATTTCCATGGTAGCAAGCCTTACACAACCAGCTAAACTGAAGTTTCTGAAAATCTGTTTATATTATTGAAGATCACAGGGTCCCTTTAGCTAGTACAAGCACTTCTTCTACCAGTTAGGTTTTGGGTACTTTCCTTGCCCTTGCTGTCTTTCTTCACTTTCTTTAATTCTTTATGAAACTTGCCAGTTTGTAGTATTTGTACCTTTTTGAAATCTTCAGTGTGCAGCATGGTGTGTGTGTGTGTATATATATATATTATACACAT
This sequence comes from Heteronotia binoei, assembly GCF_032191835.1. NCBI lineage: Eukaryota > Metazoa > Chordata > Lepidosauria > Squamata > Gekkonidae > Heteronotia > Heteronotia binoei. The sequence goes on from NC_083224.1 coordinate 95,155,126, forward strand.
ACACACACACACACAATCTGGGCATAAGTTTATTTTAGTTAGAAACCAGAATTTGAGCAGTGAACTGCATCTACTGTGGTAAGTCTATGCAACTTGTGTTATAGCAAACTGAATGCACCCATCAGCCATGTATTGTGGTTTGCTAAATTTTTGACATACACACACTCAGATCTTTCAGATCATAAAGGCCCAATTAAGTCATTTGTTGCCTAAAAACAGCCTGTTGAAAAAGCCTTCCATTATAGAACTTCTTAAGAACCGAGGAGAGGGATCTTCTGATTTCCTCTGGACCTTCTGTACTTCCTTAGTACAGGATCTTCTACAGTGGGAGCCTGTCATCAGGCAAATGCAGTTCTTAGCAGCATGCATGATAGCATTGCCAGATGATGGCTGCCAAATGATGAGAGGGTGTGTATGCAGGATGGGAGGGAGAATGCTACTATGCCAACAGTAAAGTGTCACTTCCATTGAATACCTGAAAGTGATGTTACATCACTGGCATAATATTGAGGCAACAGTCTAGGATTTGGGCAAAAACAAATTTCCTCCTGCAGGCCCTCAATGGGCTGGTGGGCAATGAAAACAAAGAGTGGGAGCTCTGATCTCCCTAACATGTGATGATATATTTAGCAAAAGCTATTGTCTGGAACAGTAGTTGTAATACAACTTTGTTATTTGGAAATTTTGTCTTCCACTAAGAGAATAAAAATGGACATTATTTCTCTTGAGTCTTTTTTTTTAGTTCTGTATTGTATTGCTTTCATTATAGTTTTTTTTTAATGTTGAATAATAAACTATGTGGAATATCTTCCTAGAAAGTCATGTTGGATCCAGTCAAATATAGCTCTGTCTAATACTGATATGAAGTCTGATTAATTGTTTGGTGCTGCTTGTGACTCACACTGGTGACTTATCTTGGCTGATTTTAATTTAGTGATCTTCTGTAAAGATCAAAAACACACACATATTTGTGAACAGGACTTCAGTAGAGGAGATAGTAATAGATGTTATAGCACAATAAGGGCAGGAAAACTGTAGCATCCCAACAAATTTTATAACCAATGCCTTCAAGCGCTTGCCTTACCAGTTTGCATCTACATATCTTTGGTATATTGTTGCCTTTCCTGAGAATACAAGTTTCAATTTTATCCCTACTTCATCATGGGTGGGAAAAAGAGTTTCCACTGACAAAATATTTTATACTCTGGAAATATTTTAGGTGAATATTTAGAGCATACCAGTCCTTCAGGACTGTCAGTAGCTGGTGGTGGCCATTTTGGAGGCTCGGAGTCCACATCCACTCCATTCCCTCCACACCAATTGGCCCTGGCAATAGCTGACAGTGACAGAGGTGCCTGTTCAGTTTACCAGATGGAGCAGGGTCCTCACAGAGCCACCCTCCTCAGTGGTACAGTACCCAGTTTGGGGAGTATGTTTATTCCTCCTGGTGTGATATGAACCTTCTGCAGAGACATGCAAGAGGGGATGGCTTCTTTCTGCCCTCAGATGGCACATATTTCACAGGGCTCCAGTCAACCTCCTCAAACTTCTCAGCCCCTACTGCCCTGGGCTACCATTACCCATACAAAGAGATGCAAAAGCCCTGGAGCAGAATCTAGGTTCTCTGACTCTGAGCCTGATGCTCGGGAGAAGGGGGAATCCCTATCAAAGAGGAAGAGGAAGAAACTCAGGTGCCATTCTTAACAAAGGCTATAGCAGCCCTTGAGTTTCATCTTGCCTTCCACATGCATAGGAGCTTAAGGCTTCTTGTAGAAAAGTTTTCCTTTTCATATTGTGACTGAATATTTGAATGTCACCTCAGGGTGGAATGGGACAAACCTTACTCAAATGGGCAGTTTCCACATTTTATTCACAGATAAGGTAGTTCTCAGGGCTGATCCAACATTTTTTGCCTAAAGTTTCTTTGGATTTTCACAGATCACAAGAGATCTATCTTCCCACATTTTGCCCACACTCCAAGCATCCCAAGGAATTTGTGTGGCATACCTTGGACATCTGCAGAGTGCTCAATATCTACATTTCAAGGACAGAGTTCACCAAGAAAACAGACAGCTGCTTCAGCAACATATCAACCCTCCAGGTCTGGAGGTCGAATGTCTAAGAGTTCCATTAGCTTAGTTCTCAGGACTTGTAATATTGCAGCCTACAAGGCTTCTGGTCTGGAGACACCTACCAGAATTATGGCACATTCTTTGTGAAGTTCATCCACCAACGCAGCCCTGTTTAATAGAGCATTGGTGGAAGAAGCTTGCAAAGCAACTGCATGTTTTTCCATTTCCACTTTGGTTTGTCATTACAAGCTGAATTATTTGGCTTCAACTGATGTTGCAATTGGAAGAAGAGTTTTGCAACACACTGCGATAACAGCTGATGATTATGACCCACCCATCTAAGGGACACTGCTCTGGGAGTCCCATAGAGATGGCCTCCGCCATCTTCAGAGGGAGAATGACCATTGGTACTTTCCATGAGGGGTCTTTCTCCTCTGAGGTCAGGAGGTCATCTCGGTCCTCCCATCATCATCAACATTCCTGTTTTTGTGCTGTTCTCTTCTTCTTGCCTTTCTACCCTGTATCTCACTGGGTACTGTTATGTGGCCATTAATGTTCTTGTTTAGTACGTTTCTTTAACAGAATTAGAGTATTATTTGAATTACAGTTACTGCTTTCGGAGTCCCAGAACTGAAGGGAGGGTCATTCCAGAGGTACCAACAGGAAGTAGAAAAAGTATTTCCTGCCTCCCTGAAGGCGGAATGGTGATCACCTAGAGATGGCCTCCTGACATCAGAGGAGAAGGACCCCTCATGGTAAGTATCAATGCTCGTTCCCTGAGGTAATCAGGACCCATGACATTTAGGGATTTATGGGTCAAAGTTAGTACCTTGAATTGAGCCCAGAAGCACACTGTTAACATACCAGATAAAGAGAGCACAAATGGGGGGAAAAAAAGGTTTAGGATCCAAGTCTCGTGTGTTAGGGGGCTGGTATGTAATCCTCCAGATTATAATGTACTATTGAGTTTAAGAGGGGGGAATCTCATTTCCTCTGCTCCACTGTTTCTTCTTTCCCTTCCCTGAAAGTACTCCTTTTCCTGCTTCTTTCTCTCCTTCCTACCCACCAGCTAACCTACCATTATCCAGGGCTTTTATTGAGCAGGAATGCACAGGAATGAAGTTCTGGCTGGCTTGGTGCCAGGTGGTGTGGCCTAATATGCAAGTGAGGTCCTTCTGAGCTTTTCTTCAAAAAGCCCTGAGTGAAACGATGATGTCAGGGGGTGTGGTCTAATATGCAAATGAGTTCTTGCTGGGCTTTTTGTACAAAGAAAGCCCTGCCATTATCTGTCCCCCATCTTCAACTTTCCTTCTCCCTAGCAGCCTCTGCCTGGGAAAACTATGGCCTATTTGAATGATGGCTGGCTGCTGGGTCCAGTTGTGCCATCCTGAGTGCTGCACCAGGACCAGTTGTGTGGTAGGGAATCAGCAAGGACTTGTGGGTGGCACCTCATTTTCCTGTATACCAGTCCCCACACTATGTCCTCTTTCCCTTCTCCTGACAACCCCCATATACTCACCTATCCCTGCTTCCTTCTCTCCTTTCCATCCCCAACCAGCTTACATTTTATCTGCCCCTCATTTTCAGCTATATTTAGTAGTTATTTCATTTATACCCCAGATTTCTCTGCAATGGGGACCCAAAGCAGCTCACATCAAGCTTGGACCATTAGTTAGCTTTTTGTTGTGGTGATGACAACCAGGGTTACCCTCACATTTATTTACATGCTACAACACTTGTCAAAGCTTTAATAAAAGAGTGAGAAACTGTGAAGAGGTAATGAACATGTTTTGTGATAGTAATAATAAGAAAATTGGATTAATAAAATATAAAAATCTGAAGGCTGAAAAATTAGTCTAGCTCCTAAAGTTTTAGGCTAGCTCTGAGAACTGAAGGAAATATGTCAAGATCTGTATTAAATAGTACCTCTCATTGGTAGATTTTGCAATGAAGCTGGAAGGAATGCTGGAAATTCTGTAGAACTCAGTAGTACTTTTCTTATTTGGAAAGTAGCAGCTCTGGTGCATGTGTTGCAGAGCCACTCTTTAAATTGGAAGTAGAATTTAGAAAGTGACTTTTGTGTGTTCATGAAAAATATATCTCAGGGCCAGCTTCTTGTATGTTTCTTCAGTCATTCTAGCCAACATACCTTCTATCCAGAGATGTATGTACTGCTCACTACAAAAAGAAAATGTGTTCAAGCAACCTAGATTTTATATCAAGAAATGCTAACTTCTGTGGTTTGTATAAAGTTCAGCATATTTGCATAATTGTGCAAATCGTTGCATATTAACAGCCCCACAATATCATATGGTATCATATGTTTAAGTTTAGGCAGTTTGTTGGGGGTTTTTCAGTCGCACAGTCGAGTCTGACTCTTTGCCACCCCATGGACAAAGTCACGCCAGGCCCTCTTGTCTTCTACCATCCTCCAAAGTTTGCTCAAATTCTTGTTAGTTACATCAGTAACACTGTCCAGCCATCTCATCTTTTGCCGTCCCCTTCTTCTTTTGCCTTCTGTCTTTCCCAGCATCAGGGTCTTCTCCAGTGAGTGTTCCATTCTCATTTGGTGGCCAGAGTATTTGAGCTTCAGCTTCAGCATCTGACCTTCCAGGGAACAGTCAGAGTTGATTTCCCTTAGGACTGACTGATTTGATCTTCTTGCAGTCCAAGGGACTCTCAAGATTCTTCTCCAGCACCACAGTTTGAAAGCATCTATTCTTCTGCGCTTGGCCTTCCTTATGGTCCAATTTTTACAGCCATACACTACAGCCATTACTACTGGGAATACCATCGCTTTGACTATATGGACTTTAGTTGGCAGGATGATGTATCTACTTTTTATATACTGCCTAGGTTTGCCATAGCTGTCCTCCCAAGGAGCAAACGTCTTTTAATTTCATAGCTACAGTCACCATCTGCAGTGATCTTGGATCCCAGAAATGTGAAGCCTTTCACTACTTGCATGTCTTCCCCTTCTATTTGCCAAGGTGTGATGGGGCCGGATGCCATGATCTTAGTTTTTTTGATGTTGAGTTTCAAGCCTACTTTTGTGCTCTCTTCCTTCACCCTCAACAAGAGGTCCTTTAGGTCCTCCTCACTTTCTGCTATTAGAGTGGTGTCATCTGCATATCTGAGGTTTTTGATGTTTTTCCCAGAAATCTTAATTCTGGCTTGTGCTTCATCCAGGCCAGCATTCTGCATGATGTACTCTGCATATAAATTAAATAAGCAGGGTGACAATATACATCCTTGTTGAACCCCCTTTCCGATTCTAAACCAATCAATAGCTCCATATTCTGCAATTTAGACTAAGGAAAATAGCACATTTTATCCATGTTTAAATTATATCCTTCTTTTCAAGGAGTTCAGGGCAGCATATCCCTCCCCCATATTAGCTTTGCAACAACCACATGAGGTAGGTAGGCAGGCTACATGAAGAGGGACAGGGACTGCTCCAAGAAGAAGAGTTGCATTTATACCCCACCCGTCATTCAGAGTCTCAGAGCAGTTTATAATCTCCTTTCCCTTCCTCTCCCCGCAACGGTCACCCTGTGAGGTTGGTGGGGCTGAGAGAGCTTTTTCAGGAACCACTCATGATAGAGGAGCTCTTTTAAGAATGGTTACTGACCCCAGGCCACTCAGTAGATGCATGTGGAGGAGTGGGGAATCAAACCCGGTTCTCCCAGATTAGAATCCATGCACTTAACCATTACACCAAACTGGCAAGTTCAAGCTACCCATTGAATTTTATGGTGAAGAGCTGATTTGAACTTGAGTCTTCTGGTACTTATCTGACACTCTAGCTACTGTACCACACTGACTGTTATGGTACAATGAACAAAACAGTACTATATCAACACTGTTCAGTGTCTTCAAGTAGATTATATTTATGAGCCACGTGAGGGCAGTAGACTCCTTTCTCTTGCACTTTGTAAGTTAGATATCCTACAGATGAATCAGAGCTATCCCAATAACCCTTTTATCCTCTCTCCCTACAGCTTGTGTTTGTGAATATGTCTTTAATCACTGTTTGAGTAGTCTAGCATAGTTTTGAACATTTTTCTTGGAACATCTTGCATGCATCTGTTGCTGGTACTTGGCTATTTTAACAGCACGTGTTACCCAGGAAACAGGATTTTTAATTCTATAGAAATCCCATTGGTCTTTTGCTTGATGTAGAACCTTCCAAATTCGTTATATTATTTTAAATTAGTCTATCTGTGGCGTATTAAAATGGACTAGGGTTAATAAAGTACAGAAATGTAACTAAACTTCATTTTTCCAAGACATTGTTTAAAGGTTAAACATACTTTTATTCTTTGAATTCCCAGACTTTGTTTTGGTAACAGCAAAGTAAAGGTTGGTGATTAAGGTTAAAGGGTACAGCCCATATACTGAAAGTCTTAAAATTGAATAAAAAAGGAAAGTAGGGAAACTGTCACCAAAGCTGTTATCTTTTGGCTTGGCCTATATTATAGCATGGTTTTAATGATAAAATAGAAATATCCCTGTCTGTGTGAATATGAGCTCTGTGAATGGGAAACAGATATGATGAATGTATAGTGCTTATGGGCCTTTTGGCCTAGTATTCAAAGGTTCTCATTAACTTTTGGTTATCCCCTAACAAAGAATGATGATTAATGAATAGTGAATGCCAGCTAGGACTGTAGATTACATTTGATTTTATGAGTATCTTGTCATTCTGTAAGGTCTTCAGGGGAATATACACAGTTTCCTTTCTTCTCATTAATGTCCCCCATTATGTTTATAGGAACCCTGCCGGGTAGTTTTAGCTGATAGTATGTGTTTGTGTGACATACCCAAGATCATGTCCAAGTTCTATGTCTGGGGTGACACTTGAACCAAAGACTTCCTGATCCTGTTTGATCATTAATCATTTTACCACATGTAGTTACATGTAGTCATGAGCCGAGACAGTGTTTCAAAAAGGAGTTCAGAGACTGAAAAAAAGGTCTTGTTTTGGAGCCACACATTAGAAATCTGTTATAGGGAGCTCTGAGAATGTAGTTACTTTATTTATTGGATTGGATTTCTAGACCGCCGTCCCCCAGATACGGCTCAGGGTGGTTTACAACATTCAGTGAACACATCACGACATTTCAACAAATCCAGTTATACAAATGTATTAAAAATTTAAAACAACAACACAATCAACTATTCCAGATGGTGTTTAAACTGTATTTGTCCTACACCTTGGAGGAGTGGAGACCTGAAAGGAGGCCAGGCTCAATGTTATTATGTTGCTGTCCTCAACCATAGGCTTGGTGGAACATCTCTGTCTTACAGGCCCTGTGGAACTGAACTAGGTCCCATATGGCATAGGTGTCATTGAGCAGAGAGTTCCACCAGGCCAGCATGAGGTCTAAAAAAGCCCTGGCTCTAGTTGAGAACAGCCAGATATCCTTTGGGCCAGTGATCACCAGGAGGTTCTTCTCTCCAGAGTGTAAGGCTCTTTGGGGGGGGGGGTATACTGGGAGAGGCATAGATAAGTTGGTCCTAGACTGTTTAGGGCAGGGGTGGCCAAACTTGCTTAATGTAAGAACCACGCAGAATAAACATCAGAGGTTTGAGAGCCGCAAGATATGCATGTTAGATGTTTCAGAGCAGGAAAGAAGGAAGACTGGGGGAGGGAGGAGAGAGGGCGAGGTGGAAAGAAAGCAATTTTAACTTTATATGCATTTTCCAACCTGCTTGCTGGCTTGGCTTGGAGAAGTGATTTAAAGAGACTTTAAATGCCTTCTCCAAGCTGGCCAATGGGATGGTGGAGGCTTTGAGAGCCACACAATATGTGTGAAAGAGCAACATGTGGCTCCCGGGCCACCATTTGGCTACCTCTGGTTTAGGGCTTTGAAGGTTAATACCAAAACCTTGAACCTGATCCAGTATTCAATTCGGAGCCAGTGCAGCTGGTTTAGCACCAGTTGAATATGTGCTGTTAGTGGGGTTCCAGTCAGGACCCAAGCTGCTGCATTCTGGACTAGTTGTAATTTCTAGGGGAGGCCTGCACAGGATGAGTTACAGTTGTTTAGCCTGGAGGTGACCATTGCATGGCTAGGTCAGAGTGAGACAGCTAGAAGGCCAGTTGCCTGATCTGGTGTAGCTGGAAAAACACCAGTCTGGCAACATTTGTGACCTGGGCCTATGTTGATGCATCCAGGAGTGCATCCAGGCTCCTGGTGGTAGGTACCAGTGTTAGATGTATGCTGTCAAGAGCTGGGAGTTGATACCCCAGCCCAGAAACCCCACCAAGCCAGCCACAGAACCTCTGTCTTTGAAGGGTTTCAGCTGGCTCTGCCTCAACCATCCCAACATCCCAACCCTTCAGCTGAATGGGGCAGTATTCAACTGGCCATCCATCAACAGATACAGCTGGGTGTCATCCACATACTGATGAGAACCAAGCCCAAACATCTGTGCCAACTGGGCAAGGGAGTACATACAGATGTTAAACAAAATTGGAGAGAGGACTGTCCCTTGAGGGACCCCACACACCAGGGGCATTGAGGCAATGCACACTCTCCTACCACTACCTTCTGTCCCTGACCCTGGAGGAATGAGCCTCTTCATGGCCACCCCACAAATTTCTATGTCAGCAAGGTGGCATGAATGGATCGTGGGCAACTGTTTGAATTCTTCTGTCAGATCTAATAACAACAGTAGCACCAACCCACTTTGGTCCAGCTGCCTGCGAAGATCATCTGTGAGAGCGATTAGTGCTGTCTTCATCCCATGACCTGGGCAGAAACTGGACTAGAATGGGTTGAGGGCCTTTATCCTTCAGGAGCTCTGAAGCTGTTCTGCCATTGCTCTCTCAGTTACCTTGCTCAGAAATGAAAGATTCAAGACTGGGTGGTAATTGGCAGGATCTAACAATCCAAAGATGTTATCAAAGAATTCAGGTTTTCACGGCTGGTAACATCATTAGGGTTTGTAGAATCTTTCGGGATCAAGTGCCGTGTTCTACTGGAGAAAGTTTTCCTTCCAGACGTTTCGTTCTCAGCTGCGGAGAACATCCTCAGTGGCGTTGCAGCCGGAGCAGGCGCTCAGACCTTCTTGGCTGCTGTGCATTGAGTGCACTCAATGCACAGCAGCCAAGAAGGTCTGAGCGCCTGCTCCGGCTGCAACGCCACTGAGGATGTTCTCCGCAGCTGAGAACGAAACGTCTGGAAGGGAAACTTTCTCCAGTAGAACACGGCACTTGATCCCGAAAGATTCTACAAACCCTAATCCAAAGATGGTTTCTTTAAGAGCAGTGTTACCACAGCCTCTTTTAACTTAGGGACAGATTGATAATGTCTTCTAGGGGGCCTTGTATTCCCTCATCTCTGGCTTTCAGCAGCGATGGTGGGCATGAGTTCAAGAGGCAAGTGGTTGCTTTAACAACATCCAGGATCTTGTCAGCATCAGTCTGGGAGAGTTGACTGAAGTTGTTAAATACAGAATCCAAAGATGGCCAAGGAACCTCCGCTCCGGTTCACATACTGTAGCAGCACTGGCAGACAGTTCATGGTGGAGTGACAAGACTTAATCTGCAAAAAAGCTCATGAGAGCCTTGCAACTAATAGCCAAATTTCTAACATGTTGATTTCTCTCCATAAGAAAAGTTAGAGACCTAGTTGTCCTAACTATTGCGCCGGGTGAGAGCTAGCAGTTGTTATGGAGGCTGTGAAGAAATCTCTCTTTGCAGTCTTTGCTGCTATGTCATAGGATGTTCTTGAAGCTTTGTCATGAGACTGACACCAAACTCACTCTAGCCGTCTTATGTTCCCGCTTCATCTCCCTAAGCTCCATGTCCATGGTACACCAGAGAACTAGTTTCGGGTGCGAATGATGAGGGTGTGGGCAGTCTCTGTGGGCAGGCATAAGTCCACTTTTGGTGGACTCATTAGAGCACTTCCTGTTTGCTCCTCCTGCTGTATCCATAAATAATGTCTAATACAAGAAAATCTATTATTAAAAACTGCCCTGGGACCTCCTGTTATTTTTTAAATTTTGTACATAACACAATATATTGTAAACGTTCTTTGAAGTTTGTCAGAGCTTGTAGCAGGATATAAGTAACTCAAAGCCCATATTTTGAACCCTAGATGAGAAATTCTACAACAACTAAATAAATTGAAGAGCTTGAATGATAGATTTTTAGGTGGGTAGGATGAACTGCCCTGTAGCTCTTCACTTTGAACTTTGTTGTAGCCATTGTGTGACATATTGGAAAATTCAAGATGTAAATAGTAATTAATTCCATTTGAGAGTCTTGGCACATTTTTATTAGGCATTTTTCATCTCCTCACCAATGCCAAAACCTGAATTGTTGTATAGGATTATTTCATTGCATTCGAAAATGCTCCACTACAGCCCTAGGCTATTGGTTCTGATCACAGATGAGTTTTTTATTTACTTGTGTGGTGGTTATCGGAGCACAATTCCTAGCCAACAGTTTTAACAACTGGATTTGGCAACTAGTGCTTGAAGCTAGTTCTAAAGCTGTTTATCTTTTAAAGATGTACAACGTTTCTGCTGCGTCTACTTTTGCTTATAAATAATAACTTGGTTTCTGTGCTGTTTTTGCTGGTAAATACTGGAAAGTTTAAGGGCTAATTTTTGAAAGAGTATTAAGTGATCCCATATTTTCTTTAATTCACTTTAATGGACACAGCAAAAGCTCAGTGAAATTGTTTGTTGTATGCTGATTGACATTCTTAGTTGTGATGGAATGAAGGCTGTGCATGTTTCTGTAATCTGTGACAGATTCTCGAACTGTCTGTGAAATAAATGGTGATGACAGCCATTCATTGCCAGTTCTGGTTTGTACATATTTTGCCTGAGCTGTTTCACTTTAATCTCCTCTCCTATGGGTATCTCCTCTCCAATCTCCTATTGGGCATGATGGTCCTGGATGTCTTTTCAATAACACAAGCTGGAGACTAACAAGGAATTGTGAGAGGTAATGGGAAAGAAATTATTAGGGGAACCCTCCCCAACTTTAATCTCCAGAATTCTGTAAACTCTCAGGGATTTGTGGAGGCTAATTCCCCCCCCCCCCTTCTTTTTCTTCATAAACTGACTCTCTTCTGCTGTGAATATTCTTGCTTCCTGAGCATACTCAGTCCACATCAAGCTGTGTTCTGAAGCCCCTTTATTGTTGCCACCATCAAGTCACAGCTGACTCATGGCGAACCCATAGAGTTTTCAAGGTAAGAGACTTTTGAAAGTGGTTTGCCATTGCTTGTCTCCATGCCACAGTCCTGGGCCAGCCAGGGCCAATCCTACTTAGCTTCTGAGATCTGATGAGATCAGGCTAGCCTCGGCTATCAATGTCAGGGCTCTGGAGCCCCTACCCCCCCAATAATTTACAATGCAATATATTTCTTCATACCTGGGAAGTTGCCTGAGTTACATAGTAACCTATACCTGTGCAAAGGTAGCTTGGCGTTACACTTTGCAACTGTCATGAGTTTACTAGTAAGTACAGTTGGTACCCAGCAAGAGTTGGTCAGTTATCTGGATTATTTGCAGAAAAAAGACTGATGGTTACTTGCCGTTTTCTGCAATGTATTTTGAGGAATGTTCATTTAAATATCTTAGCTTAGTTTAGAAATGGGCTTAGAAAAAGATGTGTTATCTTGCTAGTTCAGAGATGGGAGATCAGCAGTTTTGACTGCTAATGCTGAGAACTTTGATGGAGATGCAGTCAGTAGTTGAACTTGGTCTGATCAACTGATTGTTTACTTGTGAGTTGAAAACCAGAACAAATAACTTCTTAGCTTTACTCAGCAACTTTGCACCTATCCAGTAGCCAGCTACATACCAGGCTCTTCTGCATAAGTTGCTTGTACTTGATAGGGTTATAGGCAGGTCATGCACTGGTAAGTAGGCTACATTTGTATGTCATGATTTGCAGTTTGGAGTAGTTTATGACCTGGAACAATTAACTTGCTAGAACTTTCTAAGTCACTGGTGAAGCTGTGGTTGGGGTTGTTTACAGTGACCTACTTTTTGATCACAGACCACTTAGCTTGCTTCCTCTTTGCCTAGTCAGAATGTATGTTTATGGGAATTAACTTTGAAAAATGAGAAAAGCTGCTTTATTTTTGTTTTATTTTCGTGAATTTCTATTCCGCCCATTCCCCATAGGGCTCAGGGCGGAGTACAAGATATACTAAAACAATAAAATACAATAAAAACATTTTAAAATAGACAACTCAGCAGCACTCAGATTACCATGACATCACATATTGCCCAACCTAGCCATCTCACATCATGATATCTCATAGGAATGGCAGTTTTTATTCCAGTTCCTAGCACAGATGACAGTGCTGGCCAGGGAGGCCAATCAGATCAAGAATAGACGCTCGCAGCCTCAGCGAAAAGCCTGGTGGAACAGCTCTGTTTTACAGGCCCTACGGAAGGCTAATAAGCCAGGTAGGGCCCAGATCTCAATAGGGAGCTGATTCCACCAGGCTGGGGCCAGGACTGAAAAAGCCCTGGCCCTAGTTGAGGTGAGGCAAGCATTTCTTGTGCTGGGGACAGTCAAGAGATGTTGGGAGGCCGAACGTAATGACCTCTTGGGCATATATGGAAAGAGACGGTCCCGTAGGTATGTTGGACCCAGGCCGCGTAAGGCTTTAAATGTTAGCACTAGAACCTTGAAGTGGATCCAGTACTCGATGGGCAGCCAGTGCAGACTGCGGAGCGCCAGCCAAATGCCCACCCGTAAAGGTGGTGCAGTCAGCAGGCGAGCCGCCGCATTCTGCACCCGCTGCAGTTTCCAGATCAGTCTCAAGGGTAAGCCAGCGTAGAGTGAGTTACAGTAGTCTAGTCTGGAAGTGAGCATTGCATGGATCATTGTAGCCAGGTCCTGGGGGGGATAGATATGGTGCTAGCTGCCTGATCTGCCAAAGATAACAAAAGGCAGACCTGGCAACCACCATGATCTGGGCCTCCATGGAAAGGGAGGCATCCAAGGTCACTCCCAAGCTCCTCACCTTTTGGGCTGGCACCAGTGTGGCACCGTCCAAAGCTGGGAGCTCGATAACCATACCCACCACACCCCAACTCAGGTAGAGGACCTCTGTCTTAGCTGGATTCAGCTTCAGCTGGCTCTGTTGTAAACACCCAGCCACGGCTCCCGATGCCTCAGACAAGTGTTCAGAGGCAGTGACTGGCAGGCCACCCATCAACAGAGCTGGGTGTCATCAGCGTACTGGTGGCAACCTAGTCCAAAACTTCGGGCAATCTGGGCAAGGGGGTGCATATAGATGTTAAATAATATTGGCGAGAGAATGGCTCCCTGTGGCACTCCACATGCAAGTGGATTCTGCAAGGAAGTCTGCTCGCCAAGCACCACCCTTTGTCCCCAGGGAAAGGAGGAAAGCCATTGTAAAGCCAACCCCCGAACTCCGGTGATGGCGAGGTGGTGGGTCATAAGGTTGTAATCGACCGTGGCAAATGCTGCTGACAGATCAAGAAGTATCAGCAGCGCTGACCCACCTTGATCCAGATGCCGGCTTAAGTCATCTGTGAGAGCGACTAGGACAGTCTCCGTCCCATGGCCTGAGTGAAAGCCAAACTGGAATGGGTCTCGGACAACTGGTCAGACTGTGTGCTTGTGTGCACACAGTCTCTTATGATGGGCATTCAGGGACGTGTGTTTATAAGCTGTGTGTGCACCATAGCATTCTTCCTCTAATTTGAAGTTAAGAAGGGAATAAATGTGCTAGCATAAACATAACTTCCTGAAGTATATGCATATTTTTTAAATTTGTTTTTTAATTTATGCTTTGATTTTAATGGGTTTATTTAAAATTAACAAAATAAGGAATTTTCTCCTTTATACATGTGACATGTCCTTTTAGGAGTAGGTAATTACCTGCTATAATTCCTGAGGATCCCCAGAATTACAGCGCATCTCCAGACTACAGAGATCAGTTCTCCTGGAGAAAATGGATGCTTTGGAGGGTGAATTCTGCAGCATTGTAACCCAGTGAGGTCCCTATACTCCTCAGGCTCCATCCCCAAATTTCCTGGAATTTCCCAACCTGGAGCTGGTGGCGAGGGGGGACCTGGCAACCCTATTCCCAAGATGCATTCTGAGATATGCATGTATGAATATTCCCAATCGGCTCTGTTTCTTAAAATTGATTATTAAAACTGAGTCAAGCCACTTCTTATTTGTGCAAGTCAATGTGAAAGTTGTTTTTGAAAAAAATACTGAAAACTGTGTAGATGAGAGGTGATGTGCATTGGTGGCAGTGCGGGAGGGGAAGCTACAGGAAAACTGCATATTTTTTTCTCTCTGACATTAAAGAACGTGGCAGAGGTCAGAGTCATGGTGATAGAAGGGATGTGCAGGGAAGTTAAATGAGATCATGCATATACAGTCAACAAATTATTCCAATTGTGAACATATTAAAACTGTTGGCTCTTTTTCCAAAATGTTTTTGAAAGTTCCATTGGATTTGCATCTAGCAAACAGACTGTGAGTTAATAAATGATATCTTTAGTTTTAACATTAGTTGGCAGGAAAGTTTTTTAATTATATATTTTCCCATTTATTATAGAATTGCAGTAAGGAAAAATCTGTAACTGTGGATGGTTTACAGTGCAATCCTAAACTGAATTATACTGTTGTAAGCCCATTGACTGTAGTGATTCAGAAGGGTGTCACTGTGGTCAGGATAGCATTGTTATTATTCAACTTAGGGTGTCTGTAATATGGTGGTTTTTGGTCAGGCCTAGATAGACTTAATTTGACTCTGACTGGGTAAGGGTCTTCTGAGGGTTACCCTAGCTGATCAGTCCATGCATGGGTGAGCTTCATGTTTTCTTCTGCATCCTTTCTTCTGGTTTGCAATTTTTTCCCCAAGTTGCTATATTATCCTGCCTATGGTGAGAATAGTTTCTCCTTAACTCAGTGTCCATTGTGACTACTCCTCCTATGTTAACTGAAGTGTACAAGGGCTGTAGAGTGGTAGTTAAAAAAAAAAGGACTGGGCACTGTTTCCCTTCACCCTAGAGCTATGAACATTGGATTGAATCCTCTCAAGAAAGAATTAACATTAAAAGCATACTATTGTTTTCTTCCCATCTGTAGTGTGTTATTCTATACATCTCTCTGTCTTCTGCAATCAATGGTGCATGTTCTTTACAAATTAAGCATTTGGTTCCTGTTCATTTTAAGTCAGCTTCAAATACAATTAAGATTTTGCCTCCTAATGTAGTTATGTGGATGCTTTCAATGTTAAACAGTTATTGGCATGATTTTGTACTGTAGTCCTGTGAATCTAACCTTAGTTTCTGTGTTCAGTAGAGCATTTCACTAATCCTTGGGTTTTGTTAATCAGACATTTGTGCCTTAAAGGAAATTTCTTGGCAAAGAAAATTTTTAAAAGCTATAAATGCCAGTATTAACTTGCATGGTGGGTAGCAGAGAAGATTCTAATTCCCTTCACTGACTGCTGAAAGGGAAGAAACTATGTGGTGCTGGGCCACAGCACCATGCAGGCACAGAACTACTGAATGAAGTGCAGAACCTGGCACTGAAAGTGATGTCACTGCCTGCACCTACTCAGGGATCTGTAGTTAACTACATGCATGGTGCTACAGACAGTAGTTGCTACAAAATGAAGACAAACTGGGCTGCACCCAGCAATGTGCCAGTAGAACAAAAAGGGGGAAATACCAGATGATAGATGAATGATATATAGCCCCTATGTGTCTCAGTATGCAGGCTTCCTCAGGAAAATCAGAACATTTGCCTAATACTGGAACTGTCCACAGCAGCTGTCATTTGCTGTGGACAGTTTCAGTGTTAGGTGAATGTTCTGATTCCCCCTGACGAAGCCTGCATGGTGAAATGTGAAGGCACTTTGTATAATAAATCATTCATCTATTACCTGGCTTTTTCCCTTTTTATTCTGTTGGCTACAGTTGGTACTCCAGCATCTCTTGTCACTCCAGTAAGTGTACCATAGCCTCCTCTTCCTTCAATGGGGTTCTGTGGTAGGAGCTAGAATCCTGTGACCCAGCAATCAAACTGCAAATAGATGTAGCATAGATAGCTTTAAAAGAGGATTAGATGGACCTTTACTCTCCATGAATCTAGCAGAGGCTGCCTCTAGCAATGACCAGATGGGAATATTTACTTCTGGAGGCCAATAACTTCAGAATACTAGTGCTAGAAAGCATTAGGAGGAAGTCTTGGCATCTGACCTTGTAGCATAACTGTTGGCCACTGTGTAAAACAGGATGCTGGACTAGATGGGCCAGTGGTCCTTCTCCTCCTCCTTCCTTCTTCTTCCCTCTCCTCCTCCTGTCAGTGCCACGGGGTTGGCATTATCCACAAGCAACAACAAATGTTTTTGACAATATGTAAGTCAGAGGGTTTTAAAATGTGTAGTTCTTTTGGGCAAGTTAAGAAAAAAAGGAAAGGTCCCCTGTGTAAGCACCAGTAATTTTCAACTCCAGGATGACATTGCTTTCACAACGTTTTCATGGCAGACTTTTTATGGGGTGGCTTGCCATTGCCTTCCCCAGTCATTTATACTTCCCCCCCCCAGCAAGCTGGGTACTCATTTTACCGACCTCAGAAGGATAGAAGGCTGAGTCAACCTTGAGCCGGCTACCTAAAAACCCAGTTTTCGCCGGGGATTGAATTCTGGTCATGAGCAGAGCTTAGGGCTGCAGTACTGCAGCTTTAACACTCTGCGCCACGGGGTTTTAAGTTAGGAAAAGTGGACTTTAAAAACAATAAATCATATTAAATCAGCTTGTAAAGTGCTTTCTTTTAATAATTTGTTAGTTCATTGTTTTCCTGTAATTACAGTTCACAGTGGGAAATGTCATTGATTTGGAAGCTTATAACTGGTTAGTCCCATCAAAATCAAGTTTAGAATTGAATCCAAAGTCATAACAAATGAAATATGAAACCAATTCATAGGGAACCGTTTATGCAGGGGTGTCAAACTCTTTTGTTATGAGGACCAGATGTGACATAAATGGGACTTTGTTGGGCCAGGCTACATGTGTCATAAAGTGAAATGCCAGGTACCATATATTTTACTTATTTAAAATGCAAACATGCTCAAAACATTAAAACTCTTGCAATATTTTGTTTATTTAACAGTCTTTGATAACTGACACTTATTATTGTTTTAATGCTGATGCCCCCCTCTCATGGTCAATGCTCTGAGCCCAGGGCCCAGGAGAAAACATGAAATAGCTGGGCATTGGAAGCTCCCTCCCCTCAGTCTACTCAAGAGTGGCAGTGGCTCTCCAGGGTCTCAGGCTGAAGTCTTTCTTATAAGCCACAGCGTGGTCCTTTCAGTTGGAGGTGTTAGGGATAGGACTTGGTGCTCTCTGCATGCCAAGCAGAGACTCTTCAACTTAGCCACAACCCCTCTTCTCTAATTTAAAGTCAACACTTTTGACAACATTCCTAGGGGTGGGTGGAGGAGATGGCACAGAGGAGAAAAGGAATAAACTCTTCAAGAGGCACAAACTAATACAAGGACTCCAGGACCAACTAGCAAAAGGGGAAGTGAAGGGCAATAAAAGGCAGATGGAATAAAATTCTAGCAGTCTCTTTCCTCAGTTGTACAGCCTCCCAAGTGAATGAAAAAGGACTGGTATACCAGCAACTGAGTGGGAAGAGGCAGCTGTCCCCACAAACTACCCAGGTGTTGATGGAGTTTAAGGTGTTGCAATCCAGCATGTCCTACCCCAGCAGCACCAGTGGGTTGTTGAGCAAGTAGAGGCTGAGAATGTGCACCTGGGGCAGGAGGAGGAGGAAGCAGCAAATGGGTGGTAGAGGAGATCAACCTCAGCATGACAAGCTGCAGACCAAAAAAGAAAATTCTATCACCCTGGCTGTAGCAAAATGATGGTGAGGAGGAGAAGAGAGGGAGGTATACCCAGCTGCACCCGGCATAACAAACCCAACAACAACAAAAATAGAAACATGCACCCACTGTAGCATGGCAATGGTGAGGAGGAGGCAAGAGGGAGGCAGACCCAGTTGCAACCAGGAGAGCTGCGACATGATTCTCTCTCGGCTTGACTTCGCGAACGAAGATTTAGGAAAAGTGCAGTAGTCCACGTCTGCTGCAGGCTCGCTGGTGGCTGACAAGACCAATGCGGGACAGGCAGGTCCGGCCACAGTGGCTGCAAGGAAAAGTCTGATTTGGGATTGGTGCTGTAGTAGTACGATTTTTCCTCAATCTCCTTTTATCCTCAAGACCAGTTATGCGTGCGTTCTTAAAGGAAGAGACAGCCTGGTGGATGGTGTGCCTCCATGCTTTGCGATCTGAGGCTAGGTCAGACCACTGGTGATGGTTAATGCAACAGGTACCAAGGGATTTCTTCAAGGAGTCCTTGTACCTCTTCTTTGGTGCCCCTCTATTTCGATGGCCGGTGGAAAGTTCGCCATACAGGGCAATTTTGGGAAGGCGGTGGTTTTCCATCCTGGAGATATGCCCTGCCCAGTGCAGCTGCATCTTCAACAACAATGCCTCGATGCTTGTAACCTCCGCCCGCTTGAGGACTTCAGTGTTGGTCACAAAGTCGCTCCAGTGGATGTTGAGAATGGTGCGAAGGCAGCGCTGATGAAAGTGCTCAAGGAGTCGCAGGTGATGACGGTATAAAACCCACGATTCGGAGCCGTAGATGAGGGTTGTCATCACAACCGCTTTGTAAACATTGATCTTTGTGCCTTTTTTCAGATGCTTGTTGCTCCACACTCTCTTATGCAGTCGGCCAAATGCACGGTTTGCCTTTGCCAGTCTATTGTCAATCTCCTTGTCGATCTTGCCGTTTGAGGAGATGATGTACCCCAGGTAGCTGGACTGCTGGACTGTCTTCAAAACTGATTCACCCACAGTGATACAAGGAGGGTGATAATCTTCCTGGTGTGCAGGCTGGTGGAGAACTTCTGTCTTCTTCAGACTAACTTCTAGGCCGAATAGCTTGGCAGCCTCTGCAAAGCAGGACGTCATATGCTGCAGAGCTGATACCAAGTGGGAGACAAGTGCAGCATCATCAGCAAACAGTAGCTCTCGGATAAGTTTTTCCATTGTCTTGGAGTGGGCCTTTAGTCACCTCAGGTTGAACAGGCTGCCATCGGTGAGATAGCGGATGTAGAAACCATTGTCGTCATCTAAATCTACTGCGGCTCTTTGAAGCATCATGCTAAAGAAGATCGTAAAGAGCATTGGCGCGAGAACACAGCCTTGCGACATGATTAGACAGAGAAAAAACCACAAGAAAATTCTCCCTCCTGGTAGAGAGGCAGGTTTATGTTTCTGTGCTTCACAATCTCTCTCTCTCACCTACCCACTATTTTCTGCTTGCTTTTCAGGCTCATACCACTCAAACCATTTCCCACCAAGTGCCATTTTCCACCCCTTCTGCACTCCCCATGGCTGTAGCACTCTCAGCGGCCAGCAATTGAGCAGCAGAAGGAGGTGAGTGGGTGGCAGAGGGGGCAGTGTCAGCCCCAGGTACACCCAGGATAACCACCTTGGCATTTTGTTGTTCAGTCACACAGTCAAGTCCAACTCTTTGCCATCCCATGGACCAAGTCACGCCAGGCCCTCCTGTCGTCTACCATCCTCCAAAGTCCACTCAAATTCATGTTACTTACATTAGTAATGCTGTCCAGCCATCTCATCTTTTGCTGTCCCCTTCTTTTTCCTTCTGTCTTTCCCAGCATGATCTTCTCCAGTGAGTGCTCTCTTCTCATTTGGTGGCCAAAGTATTTGAGCTTCAGCTTCAGCATCTGACCTTCCAGGGAACAGTCAGGATTGATTTCCCTTAGGACTGACTCTCCAAGGGACTCTCAAGATTCTTCTCCAGCACCAGAGCTCAAAAGTATCTATTCTTCTGCACTCGGCCTTTTTTATGGTCCAACTCTCACAGTCGTGGTTGTCAAGAACATTGAGATCCTTCTTGTATAATTGTTCTCTGTATTCTTGCCACCTCTTCCTGTTCTCTTCTGCTTCTCTAAGGTCCATACTGTTTTTGTCCTTTATCATGGCCATTTTTGCACAAAACATTCCCTTGATTTCCCCAATTTTCTTGAGGATATCTCTTGTCCTTGTTCTGTTATTTTCTTCTATTGCTTTGCATTGTTCCTTCGGGAAGGCCTCCTTATCTCTCCTTGTTCTCTGGAAATCTGCATTCAGTTGGGTGAATCTTTCCTTTTCACCTTTGCCTTTCGCTTTCTTTCTTTCCTCAGCTATTTGTAAAGCTTCTTCAGAGAGGCACTTTGCTTTCTTGTATTTCTTTTTCTTTGGGATGGTGCTGATTGCTGTCTTCTGTACAATGTCACGAACCTCCGTCCATAGTTCTTCAGGCACTCTGTCTTTCAAGTCTAGTTCCTTAAACCTATTCTTCACCCCCACTGTATATTAATAAAGGATGTGATCAAGGTCAAACCTGAATGGCCTAATGATTTTCCCAGTTTTCTTCTTTCTGAATTTTGCAATGAGTATCTAATGATCTGAGCCACAGTCAGCTCTGGGTCTTGTTTTTGCTAACTGTAAGGAGCTTCTCTGTCCTTGACTGCAGAGTATACAATTAATCTAATTTCTGTGTTGCCCATCAGGTGATGTCCATGTGTAGAGTTGCCTTTTAGGTTGTTGAAAGAGGGTGTTTGCTATGACCAGCTTGTTCTTTTGACAAAACTCTTTTAGTCTTTGCCCGGCTTCATTTTGTTCTCCGAGGCCAAACTTGTCTTTTGTTCCAGTTACCTTTTGACTTCCTACTTTGGCATTCCAGTCCCCTATGATGATGAGGACATCTTTTTGTGTGTGTGTTAGTTCTAGAAGGTTTTGTAGATCTTCATAGAACTGGTCCACTTCAGCCTCTTCTGCATCAGTGGTTGGGGCATAGACCTGGATTACTGTGATATTGAATGGTTTGCCTTGGATACGGACTGAGATCATTCTGTCATTTTTGAGATTGTATCCCATTACTGCCTTCCTCACTCTTGTTAACTATAAAGGCTTGACCTTGGCATGATGAGCCACAAAAAAACCAAGAAAAAAATCCCCCTGAGCAGAGAAAGTGTTTCTGCATTTCTGCACTTTGCAGTATCTCTCTCCCACCTACCATTACCTATGAGGGGGTGGAATTTGTGTGGGAACAGACAGGAGTGGCTTTTGGCCCCATCCACTTCATTTATGAGAGGAGAGAAGAGACCCTCAAAGTGCACACTCCTCTTGGCAGCTGAAAGGGTGGTTCCCTCCACATCTCCCTAAGAGCCAGTTTGGTGTAGTGGTTAAGTGTGTGGACTCTTATCTGGAAGAACCAGGTTTGATTCCCCACTCCTCCACTTGCATCTGCTGGAATGGTCTTGGGTCAGCCACAGCTATCGTGGGAATTGTCTTTAAAAGGGCAGCTGCTGTGAGAGCCCTCTCAGCCCCATCCACCTCACAGGGTGTCTGTTGTGGGGGGAGAAGATATAGGAGATTGTAAGCTTCTCTGATTCTGAGAGAAGGGCGGGGTATAAATCTGCAGTCTTCTTCCTCTTGATACTTTCGGACTGGATAAAAGCCCTGGGTGGGCTGGTTTCATTCCACAGGCCGCACATTTGACACCTCTGGTTTAGTCTGTTGTATACTTTAAATTTTTGATTTTTAAAAAGTTTTATTGAGTTAAACTACTACAAGACAGCAGCATTACAGATTATACATAAAAGAAAGGGAAAAGCAAGAAAAAGGAACATACAGAATGGGAGAAAACAGAAAACAGAAACCAGTACAAATATATCAATTATAACTCCACCTCTCAATATAATACTCTAATGTTTCTACCTACAAGTATAAAAATCTCCGTTAAATGTTACCCTCCTTTCTTCTTTTACCAGACAAAGAAAAAAAAGAATAGTTCTTTTAGTAAACTAGTAAAGCATTGTACAACTAAACAATTCTTCTTAAACACAAATCAAACTGTCTCATCCTCCAGTTTTGCTGAATTAACTTGCAGCTATGACAAGCACAAATTAGATTATTAATTTAACCAAAAGCCTAACCAAAAAAGCACATGAATATCTTTTTTTTATTCATAGGAAATTGCATAACATATCTCAAATATAGTCAAATACTTTATCTAACTAAAACATTTCTCCTACAGGCATCTTAAATCAAATCTACCAAATTGTTCAAATTCTCCTTTGGGGGAGGGTCTCTGAAGCCATTATGTTATCTAGCTTCCACCATAAATCCTATTTTCACCCCATTAGCAACAATCTCTCTAAATAGGCAGACGGTCAATATTTACCTATTCACCAGGAAGAAAGGAAAGAGTAAGAGAACCAGACATTAAAAAAATCCAAATTCCAAAGTTCTTCTTCCCCAGAATTAAAAACTTTTAAGTTCCTTTAATTTCTACATCCAAGTTATATCCAAGGCAGCCCATTTGTCCATAACTTGTCTTCTAATGTCGTCTTACATTTTCCTCTGCCTTCAAACAGTCTTCTGTCATAAGGCTATCAAATGTGACTCCTTTTGGCTCGGAAGGTGTGCAGTAGAACAGCTAGATTCAAGTCCAGTATTATCTTAGAGATCAACAAGCTTTAAGGGAAATTGTCTTTGAGAGTTAGAGCTCCCTTCATTGGTGTCTGGCAAAGAGAGCTTTGACTCTTGAACACTTATATTGCTTACTAAGATGCCACTGACCTCAAATTTAGCTGTCCTTCTTGGCACAACACTAATATTCTAACTTAGGCTATGAAGTGAAAATTGAAGCTTTAGAGGGAGAGGATGTTAGAACTGAAAGATGAGTTGTGAAGGTGATTGCTTGGGTGGCATGTAATTGCATTCCATATAATATATGACTGATTTTTTTTTAAGTTGTAGCTGCATGAACGCACCCTAGATTAATCTGAGTATGAAGCCTGGTGATGTTACCTTCTGACTGTGTATGTGGGAGGATACATTGTGAGCGAAGCCAATGTTTCATAACTCTAGAAGAAAAAGAATGAAATTTCTAAATATTTGTTCATTAAACCACAAGAGGGCACTGTTGCTATAGGCTTTTATTGTACATTTAAATAGGGATGACAAGTTGAAACCTGTGAAAAATTGCATAGGAAGTTTGGGAGTGGGGCCTGGAGGAATTCTAGTCAGACTGTGATAAAATTGTCAGAACCTGCCTGTCCCTTATAATGGCTTGAAGGTGGACTCGCATATGATTCTAAAAAGCTGCCTGGCAAATATGTGACACAGCTTATAAGATTTTGAGTGGAACCTTGCCTTTGAAGGGAGCTAAACTGGTCTCAGGAGGATGGAAAAACTACTTATAATTTAAATTGGGCAATGTTTAATGACCATTTGTTGATATTTGAGTGGTCTCCCATGTATGTTGTTATCATTCTGGCTTACCTAGAGAAAACCTGTTACAAGACAGTCCCAAAAAAGACAACAACAGAACAGCACTAGTGGTCACACACAACTCTTAACTGAAAACAGTTCAACGTATCATCAGTGACTTACAACCTCTATTGGACAGTGATAGCTCTCTTTCAAAAGTACTGGAGAGGTAAACCTTTTCTTGCACACAGACAGCCCCCTAAACAACTCCTCACCCACCACAATACAACATCTCCCTTGAGCATGGACACTGGTACCAGAGCTTGCAATAAACCCATGTGCCAACTTTGGTGCCACATACACCCAGACAACACGATCACAGGACCGAACAACATCGACTACACCATCTCAGGCTCATTCTTCCAACATTATATATGCCATTAAATGCCAACAGTGCCCTTCGGTTCTCTACATAGGGCAAAAAGGACGAACCCTACGACAAAGGATAAATGGACACAAATCTGACATCAGGAATCACAAAACTTTATGTGTGTGTGTGTATATATAATATCTATCCTGCCCAGGCAGGCTCAGGGCAGCTTACATGTTCATATATATACATGAAATATAAAAACACATTAAGACATAAACATACAATCATAAAAATTACATTTCAGGTGCTATTGATATTTAGATGGTAATCTGTTTGATAAAATGGATAGCTGCCTATTCATATTAAGTTTTACTATTCTGCTGTTCCCAGGCTTATTAGTAATAGCATAATTAACAGACACTCTCACATTTTGACATGTTACTGTTTTATTGATTTCCCACACTAATGCAACCCAGATCAAAGATTTCCTGAATTCGTTAATTTCATTATTCTGCTATTGAATTTTAACTTTGTACCACTTTGCATTCTAAACCCACAAGCTATATGTAGCTCTGCTTACTGTACCTCATTCCTTGTCTGAAGAAGTGTGCATGCACATGAAAGCTTGCATTCTGAATAAAAGTTTGTTGGTCTTAAAGGTGCTACTTAACTCCTGCTTTGTTCTGCTGCTTCAGACCAACACGGCTGCCTACCTGGTTCTATCTAGTCTAGTATGTTCATGATGTCTTAACTGAGCCTTACTGTAATTTAACTGCAGTATATCTGTCCTGCAGAAGAGAGGCTTTTTCAGCCCTGAATGGGGTGAGAGACCTTTAGCTAAAGAGATTTGTCAAAAGGAATTGAGAAGGGGAAAGTGGCTGCTTTGTAATAGCAATGTTAATAAAATAACTATTATCATTTATGAGGCGATCAGATTCCAAACTGTCATAAATGTAAGGCTTGTTAACCCCCCGAGGGCATGAAATGTTGCTTGTGAGCATGACGTAACAGGTGGTTGGAAAGGCTCCAAGAAATGCTTAAGGGGAAAAGGCTGAGGTATTTACTCAAGCCCACCTCTTCTAGTGTTAAACAAGAACTCATGAGTAAAGTATGTGTGCAATTCCTATTTGTAAAGGGTTATTCATGAGCGATGTAGTGACAAGTTTGACTAGAAGACTGGTTTATAATGCAGAGTCAAGAGTGATGCTCAGTGAAGGAGTTTGTACAAATAAGTGAGGCAGGCTCTCAGTTCGCCCAGCCTTATATAACTGTTTTACTCAGCATATCTGGAGAACTCCTTGCCTTTGAAAATGCTCTCTTTGCGGTAAAAACTTTCCTGCAGTAAAACATATAGGGAACTGCAGGGCCTTCCATTATAAGGTTTTTCCAAGTTGTTAGAAATATCTTGATGGGAAGCACAAACCTATTAAAATTCTTTCCTACTGTGATTCTACTCAGCTTGTCACTGCAGACCTCTGCTTTAGTAGAACACCCTGTTAACAGTATAGTTTGTTGGCAAGCTGATAATTTCCCCCATCCTGGTGGGGCTAGCATGGCAGTTCTGCACTCCAAACAGCTGTTTTATAAGAGCTAATTTACAGTGTGGTTTCTAGATAAGTGTCTAGATATTTGGTATGAATCCTACTGTCCCATGACTAGATCAAATATTTCTTTGCATTAACATTCTGGTTGTCCTAGACATTTATTTTATCCTTTTCACTAGTTAATGTCTTCTCAAAGTGTTAATTTGAAAGGCCTTATTGTGATTTGGTTTTTATCTTCTCTGTGGTATAAGGAATGTTTTCCTTTTTGAAAATGTTCCAGCTCTATTTGTCTAGGGATGGAGTAGTCTGCTTCCTTGTCATCTGCTCTTGTTTTAATACTTTTTGTGTCCATGCAGATATTTGCTTATAGAGCTGACTAGTAATTCACAGTGCCTGGTCTCTGGCTTATTTAAAATGTCCAAGTTTTCCCCATGAAAGCAGATTCATTTCCACTCTGAGATCATGCTCCCATTTGTGGGAATTTTCTTTCGTTTGAGATTGTTGGCTACTTGTCAGAGCTGTTGTGAGACTTCTCAGTTTTTGGTATGATGGCTTTCAAACCCAGCATCTTTTTATGAGTAAAGAAGGGTAGTACATAGCCTAGAGGCCTGGAACACATTTGTTACAAAGGTTGGATCAGATATAAATGTGGCTTCGTCAGCCAGGACTATGTGTGCCATAAAATGTAATACCCAGGTACCAGAGATATAAACTTTATAAAGGACAGCAGCTGGGAAGCTCTGAGTTGGTCTGTCCTTACTGCAAGACTCCATGGGTTGAGGGGGAAGGGGAGGGTTCCCACATGCGCGGACTGTAGAGTCAGTGGTGCAGCATTGGGCAGACGCTCCTGAGCTGCCTGAAGGGAGGCAAACCACTTCCCCAGCCTGCTCCTGACACCAATGTGTGAGGTCAGGCCCCAGGGTGAAAACATAAAACAGCTGAGAGTTGTAAGCTTCCCCCTCCCCTAAACCACCATGGAAGGGGACTGGGAAGATAAGCTGAACTAAAAAAAAAAAACCCTGCCTGCAGATGGGAGGGGGGGGCAATGACCCAGGTCTGAGGCAGTGTGCATGGCGGCACCCAGGCCAAGCAAAGCCTGATAAGCTGGAGATGCCTGTGCTGTAGTGACTGCCTCCAACCAGGGCCACCAGGTGACCCATGGCAGGGAGACGCTGGGAGTTCAAGCTAGAGATTGTTAGCAAGCTGTACTTACCTCTGTTTGGCAGCAGGTGTCCCAGGCTGAAGGCTGCTGGATCATCTGATGGGGAGCAGGCACTGTGTGCATAGATTTTTAAATGCTTTGACTTTTTAAATGTAATAATTCTGCACTTTGTTTTATTGTTTATCATTTGCTGTGAGCCGACCTGAGCCATTTTATGGGAAGGGCGGGATATAAGTTATAGAATAAATAAATAAAATAAATAAATAAGGCCACAAGTTACCCAGTGACCTATATAAGGAGAGATTGATGGTACCAGCCCCCTATGAGGTGGCAGTTGCCTATGTCTGAAGCCTGCCAGGTGGTCCATGGGGGAGCGAGACTTGGCGAGACTTGGCATGGTCAGTGGCAGGGCTAGGCCCCAATGTATGGAATAAACTGCTGAAGAACACCCACCAATGGGCCAGAGCACAGCAGCTGCATGGGGGGGGGGTGAGAATACAGTAATGGTGCTGGCCACCAGCAGGCCGCAGCAGAGGATCATCAACCCTCCTCCCGCATGTGCAAATACTGATCCTTGTGGCCATCTGAGACAGCACCTGTGGAGCTGCAGGCTGAGTGGAGAGGTGTATGACCTTGCTTTGGCCCCTTGAGTTGGTATGAATGCAGCTGCAGTGGCTCCCATACTTACCAATGAGGTTGCCACTGAAGTGAAGGGGTTCTGCTTGACTGCTGCAGACATGGTTGTTCTGCCATGCTGAAGCCTCAATTGGAGTGGCTCCACCCACTCACCCCCCTCCCAAGCAGTTTCTTGTGATTAACATGTGGAATTCACTGCCACAGGAGGTGGTGGCGTCCACAAGCATAGCCACCTTCAAGAAGGGGTTAGATAAAAATATGGAGCAGAGGTCCATCAGTGGCTATTAGCCACAGTGTGTGTGTGTGTGTGTGTGTGTGTGTGTGTGTGTGTATATATATATATATATATATATATATATATATATATTTGGCCGCTGTGTGACACAGAATGTTGGACTGGATGGGCCATTGGCCTGATCTAACATGGCTTCTCTTATGTTCTTATGTTCTTATCTCCCTTGCACCAGTTGCTTGCTGGCCGGGTAAGAGCTCTAGAGAGGTCTGTTCCAACCCCCTAGGCCTTATGTGTGACATCCTTGGCATAGTCTGTCGTCCATGAATGTTTCCTGTTGTATATTTAATAGCAGTACATGGCCCCACAGTGCAAACAAAAAAGATCTGCAAGCGGGACCTACTTAGGACAGGATATATCTTTCTGCAAATCTGGGATACACCGCACCCTCCAAAGTTGAAGGAAAAAGGTCGAGTTTAATCCCCTCTCCCAAGTAACCAGTGACATCTGCGCTTGCATAGACATTGCCTCTTCAATTCTGTGCAAATAAGTATAATAATATAGTGGGGATTGAGGCTTGGTCAGGGAAAGTAAATGACGGATGGATGAGTGAGTGAGGAGGAAGAATTCTGAAACTGGGGAGGAGTGACTGCATAATTGGGCAGGTTGGAGAGGGGGCAGGAAATCTGGGTTATTGGATGGATTAGGAAGAAACAAACTGTGTAGGGGGGGGGGGGAGAAAGCAGGATGGATGGGGATCCCCCCCCAGTCCTCACAGTATTCCTCTCTTATGCTTAAAATGCAAGTGATTTGATTTGTGAGGCTATTACTTTGGTACCCTGTGGGTCACACTAACGTTTATGGATGCCCGGCGCAATCCTAATGTATGTGTGTATTGAAATAAGACATGTTGCTTTTTATCCTACTCTTATGTGTATTTTTTCTCTGTAAAGTATGTTCATTCCCAGCTTGTGTTGGCTATACATATGGTAGTGGGGGAGGGGAACGTCTTTGGTCTTGGAGCTGTTGTCAGTCCAGAAGCTGTGGCCTGAAGCCATGAAAGGCAGTAGTGGAAAATCAGAGGCACTGGCTATGTCTGTTCAATGTCAGCTTTCATTGAATAAATGTCTTGTTCAAGCCCTTGTGGTGAGGAGGGAAGTGGGGCACTGCCGCTTCCTATGAAAGTGTCTGGAAATGCTCTTGAATGCAAGATACTTTAGTTTATCTCTCCTGTCTTCTTCCTTGCTTCCCCCCCCCCTCTTTTTTGTGGCTCAATCCTTCCTGCTGCTTGTTCAAATTGTCAGTAGAATTGAGGCACACAGGTCTTATCTGTATAAAACTGTCACAATGGAACTGCTGACGACTCTTTAAGTAACTATGGCTGAAGTTTCTATGGTTTATGTTTGGGGAGGTTTTTTCCAACCCTTGTTGTGAAGTGAGACATCACTTTAAAAGAAACCTAGGAACATTTCAGAAATGATGGCTGTTTCTCTTACGTTAAGTAAAATGCTGACTGATGAATCAGGCAATTAATTTGGGATAAATATTAGAATTTCAAAAGTCTTCCTTTTGGTCTGCACCCTCATACTTGACAAAGTGAGAGGGTTTTAGTGATCCCATCCTTTGTCTTTGGGTATGTTGCAATAAGGATTTGTAGCTGCCACTCTTTGCAGTCTTGAGTCTTTAACTTTTGTAGAAACTATACTACTTACTTTTACACTAATTGGAAATAATTTGTGTGTGTGGTGGGTTTTAAAGTGACAATGTTGGAAGCCTAATTTGGCATTAGCTTGAAATGTCATGTGTACTTTAGAAACTGGAATATCTTTTTCCCCTTGATTATAAAATAATTTTGTAGTCTTTTTGCTTGCTTCACAAAAGTTCTTTAAAGCTTATGCCTCTTTACTTTAGCCCCATATAATCTTCCATTCTGTCTTCATGGGGCTGGTACCAACTGAACAACATGATTAGGCCAGAGGGGCTTTTTATGAGTAGGAATGCACCGGAACTGGCTTGGCTAACTTGGCATCAGGGGGTATGCCTAATATGCAGAAGAGTTCCCGCTGGACTTTTTCTACAAAAAAGCCCTGGATTAGGCTTTCTGTGGAATGTGTTAATGAAGCACCAGAATTCTTTCTCTTGGCAGCCAGTAGGCAAGGCAGCACCCTATAAAACCACCCTTCCTATTGACACAGTGAATTAACTGGATATGGCTGGAAGATTTATGATACAGTAGCATTGATATATTTGGGTCTGATCAGTTCCCAGATAGAAGACCTCCTGGAATCCTAGCATATACCATCAATTCTGAAGGTCTGTGGTAGGTAGGGTGGCCAGACCGTCCCGGTTCTGGCCACCAATTCCCGGCTCCCGGGCTGCCTATACCAGGACCATTACAAAGCCCCGGTATAGCCAGCGGGGAGCTGGCGGGCCGCGCGTGCGGGCGGGGAAGGCGGGGAGTGAGGCAGCCAGCATCCCTGCGCGTGCGCACGCGCAGGGACGCTGGCTGCCTCACTCCCCGCCTTCCCCGCCCGCGCGCGGGGTCCGGAGAGGCCGGCGCTGGTCCCTGGAGGCCTCCAGAGGCCAGCGCCGGCAGCGTGGAGAGGCCTCCGCTGGTCCCTGGAGGCCTCCAGAGGCCAGCGGAGGCATCGTGGAGAGGCCTCCGCTGGTCCCTGGAGGCCTCCAGAGGCCAGCGGAGGCTTCGTGGAGAGGCCTCCGCTGGTCCCTGGAGGCCTCCAGAGGCCAGCGGAGGCTTCGTGGAGAGGCCTCCGCTGGTCCCTGGAGGCCTCCAGAGGCCAGCGGAGGCATCGTGGAGAGGCCTGCGCTGGTCCCTGGAGGCCTCCAGAGACCAGCGGAGGCAGCGTGGAGAGGCCAGCGCTGGTCCCTGGAGGCCTCCAGAGACCAGCGCCGGCCTCCGCAGCCGCCGCCAGCCCCGCCAGCAGCCCGGAGGAGAGGCCGCCACCGCCCTGGATCCAGGTAAGCCAAAAGCGGGGGGGGGGGCTGGCCTTCCTTCTTTCCTTCCCTCCCTCCCTCCTTCCTCCCTCCCTCCTTCCTTTCTTCCTCCCTTCCTTCCTTTCTTCCTTCCCTCCTTCCCTCCCTCCTCCCTTCCTTCCCTCCCTTCCCTCCCTCCCTTCCTTCCCTCCCTCCTTCCTTCCTTCCTTCCTTCCTTCCTTCCTTCCTTCCTTCCTTCCTTCCTTCCTTCCTTCCTTCCTTCCTTCCTTCCTTCCTTCCTTCCCTCCCTCCCTCCCTCCCTCCCTCCCTCCCTTCCTTCCTTCCTTCCTTCCTTCCTTCCTTCCTGACTGAATGGGCCACTGGCCTGATCCAACAGGGCTTCTCTTATGTTCTTATGTGACACAGTGTGTTGGACGGGATGGGCCACTGGCCTGATCCAACAGGGCTTCTCTTATGTTCTTATGTGACACAGTGTGTTGGACTGGATGGGCCACTGGCCTGATCCAACAGGGCTTCTCTTATGTTCTTATGTGACACAGTGTGTTGGACTGGATGGGCCACTGGCCTGATCCAACAGGGCTTCTCTTATGTTCTTATGTGACGCAGAGTGTTGGACTGGATGGGCCACTGGCCTGATCCAACAGGGCTTCTCTTATGTTCTTATGTGACAATACTGACTTTGGTGGACCCAAGCACTGATTCAGTGTAAGGGAGCTTTGTGTTTGTGACTGGAGTGGACAATACTGACTTTGGTGGACCCAAGCACTGATTCAGTGTAAGGGAGCTTTGTGTTTGTGACTGGAGTAGACAATACTGACTTTGGTGGACCCAAGCACTGATTCAGTGTAAGGGAGCTTTGTGTTTGTGACTGGAGTAGACAATACTGACTTTGGTGGACCCAAGCACTGATTCAGTGTAAGGGAGCTTTATGTTTGTGACTGGAGTAGACAATACTGACTTTGGTGGACCCAAGCACTGTTTCAGTGTAAGGGAGCTTTGTGTTTGTGTCTTCTGGTGCAATTTTGTTCTCAGATCCTGTATTTACTTCATCAGTATATGGGATAAGGCACTTTCTCAACTGTGCTGCATAATGCAGCCTATTTATTTTGTCCTGTTTGCTCTGTTGGCTCTATCTGCGCCACCTTCATCACTTTTGGGGTGTGGATCCCCCAGTGGGGTGGTCTCGCGACTCCCTCCGCCGGCTGTTTCTGATAGCCCTGCGCCCCCTCTTTCATTTGATATGTGTCCCGTGCGGATGCCACCCTCCCGCCGGGAGATGCCGCAAAATGAGCCCCCTTGAGGCTTATGGCGGCAGGGCTCGGGGGAAGCGAGCTAGACTGTTGTTCTTTTGAGGGGTCATAGAGTGTTTCGAGCCCGTCCCTGTGGCATCGGTCCCATCGTTGTGGGGCCCAGGGGGCCGGCGCAGCGGCACGCTGAAGCAGCCTGTCGGTCACTTCCGGGTTCCTGTCCTGCATCTCGACCTGTGACAGGCTGCTTCGGCGTGCTGCTGCGCCGGCCCCCTGGGTCCCACAACGATGGGACCGATGCCACAGGGACGGGCTCGAAACACTCTATAACCCCTCAAAAGAAAGTGCCTTATCCCATATACTGATGAAGTATATACAGGATTTGAGAACAAAATTGTTTCCGGCGGTGATATTTGGGGGATTTTTGGGGACGTCACAGGAAGTTCTGTGAAGTCACTTCCTGTTTCTGGCAGTGGCATTTGGGGGAAATGATGTCATTTGGGGGAAGTGATGTCACAGGAAGTGACGTCACTTCCCGTTTCCGGCAGGTGACGCGGGGAAACGATGTCACAGGAAGTGGTGTCACTTCCTGTTTCCGGCGGTGGCATGCCGTCACCGGAAGTGACGTCACTTCCTGTTCCCGGCGGCACGCGCGCAACCCTACCTTCCACCCCCCCCCCCCAAGGTGTCCCTGGCTGGCCTTCAGACATTATGGTCACCCTAGTGGTAGGCGAAAAGTGGGAAAAGAAGAAGAGGAGATTAGATTTATACCCCGCCCTTCACTTACCTGGAGGAGTCTCAGAGCTGCTTACAATCTCCTTTCTCTTTCCCTGCTCTTGAGAGGAAAAACTCTGTGAGAACTTGTGACTGACTCAAGGTCACATCAGCAGAATCAGAGTGGAGAAAGTGATTCAGCCTCTGCATGGAACGAAAAGTCTGTGGGAGACTTGCATAGGTGCAGGGAAAGGTTGTAATTTAAACCCAGTTCTGAATTTTACATGAGGTACAGTATGAATTAGCATTTAGTTGTCAGTTCTCAGAACAGCTTTGTTCCCTGCCTGGATGCCTTTCACCTTTTGTTGGTAATGAAAGACCTGTAGTGAAATCCTAAATAGAACTGCACTCTTCTGTGTCCTATGAAGTATAAGAAGCTTTGAAGAGTGTATCTGGTTTAGGATTGTGCTGCTAGTAAGTTATATGAAGTTACCAAAATTCGATCCATTAACCCAAGAAAGAGGGCTTTCCATTCCCAAAGAGGGACCTATTGGTATAATTTTCAGTAAGTAATTAAATGTTGTCTCTTGTGTTTTTGGTATATGCAGTGAGTAGAGTTTTGAATTGGGGGAGACCAGATTTATTATGTATCATTTTGTGCTCTGTTTTATTTTTTTTCTCTAGTGGAGATAAAATTGTTGATTTAACATTTTATTTAATCAGTGTAATTATTTCTCTATATATCTTGAAAACAAAATAATTGCTTTGGAGATGTATGAAGGTATGTTTGTTTCTTACAGAGTTAGGCCTCATAGGCACACCTCCCACTTCTGTTGGTGAGTAATTTTTCTAATTTTAATGAAACACTCACAGAGTAAGACTTTATCAAGCAATCTTATTTTAAGGAGGTAATTCATTAAAGTAGAAAATCCAGAATTTATTGGAAATAGTTTTTACAATCAGATGTTTCCTGCTTCTGGATCCTGTTGCTGTGTTCTTCCTGTAGAGGGAATCAGAATGAACCCTGGGGTCCTTTTCTCCTATCAAATGGATATCCTACCAGACTGGGGTCTTTTTTCACTTACCAGCAGCTTCCAGTCCCCGTTTCAGTTCTTTCATTGTCATCCTGTGCACCTGCAAGTAGTAGAGGCCGTATGCAGCAGCTCATAAGTCTTCCCTTTCTTGCTTTCAGGAACAAGAAGAGTTGTAATAACTTGACTGTAAAATATCCAGAGTCCGCCATTTTCTTTGTGTCTATTTCTGCTTATACATGGTGCATTTGTTTTTTGTAATGGCTTGTATATAATATGGAATAATTGGAAAGGTGAGCGTAGCAGTGTCACAACTTCGTTCTTAAAGTGTGTAATGCTGCCACCAGGAATTTAATTCCAAACACTTCATTTAACATTCCCCACTGAATTGTGCCCAAGCTATAAGTCTTGGACTATGTGGCCCTGAGGATGAGACTCTTACAATTTAATATCATAGGACTCCAGGTTAATACAAAACAAAATAAAACTTAATTTGTACAATAAGTGTATTGGTTTAAAAATGTTTATTGTTTAATTCTTCAGTGAATAATAATAACTTCTGACTGAGGTGCCACTCTTTCACTTCACATACTTCTCACTCTCAAATTCTCCTTTCTCTTCCTAACTCAACTTTCTGACAGCTTCTGTCTCTCATACTCCTATAATACTTTGAGAATATTAGGTTTTGGCTCTCTATCGAGCCCCTAATATGCCCTATTCTACTTTTATTCTCTAGAATCTTAATGCCTTTCACAGCACTCTTATGAGATTCTAATCAGAAGACTGTTTGTAGACTTATGACTGACCATGACTGACTATTAACTGCTGTCACTCTTCTGAAAGTTAACTGTTGACTGTCTTCTCTCTCTCTCTCTCTCCACACATACTTCTTAGCTTTGCCCACACTCTCTCAGTCACCAACCAATCACCTCACTCACTCATTCCTCCTCTTCCTGTCTCTTTCTTTACTGCAACTTACCAACAATTAAAGGAACACACACATATAAATTCATATCATTACAAGCACCAAATAGGGTTGTCAACAGCGTGGAGAAAAAATATCCTCTATTTTTAAAAAATTACAATTAATTACAATTCAAATAAACATCTATGTGTACAAAAGAGAACATATAACCTAACTTGGCAGATAGAGGATTAATGCATGAAAATGAGCAGCTGCTGCTTTGATGCATGGAGCTGCTATTGTTTGGGGTACTTTTCCTCCAGGTTGTTGTGAACCCTGACAGCGAAGCATACCTGGACAAATGTATATGAAAGTGGGCTTTCAGCAGGATAGTGAAGTGATGGGAAATGATTATCAGAGCAAGCCTAAGTGAGTCAACTCAATATCCTACTTAGTTCAGTGGGGCTTACTCTTAAGAAAGTGTTCTTAGGATTGCAGGATTCCCACTTATCTGCTCCAGTTTAGGATCTCTCACCAGGCTATTTCATTTAATTAGAACATTGTACACAGTTCCTCCACCTTTCGATAGCAGAAAAACTATGTGTTTTTCGGTCCACTTGTCAATGTTCAGTTTTCTCTAATGCATTTTGAATAAAGGTTTGGGAAAATGTTAACAGCTTTGGAGGAGAAGTGATTGACAAATGGCCTGAGTGATTATTGTATTGGACAAGAACCAGAGGAGAAGAGGAATTAAACAAGTTGAGGTAGATACCAAGTAATTCTGAGAATATGTTTTGATATATTACGTACTTGGCTGGTAACTTTGAAAACAGATTGTTATACCATTATTCAGATATGAATGAGAAAGACAGCTATAAAAAGGGCAGTACATGTACAGGAGAGAGCTTGAGGGGTGTGGAGTGTCCTTTTAGAATTTTCATTGTGTTGTCTTTACAAACCTGAATGGCTTGTTAGAGAAGAAGGGTGCAGGTTATAGTTTTTAAAAATGGAGCGTTAACAGATAAAGCCTGTTTGGACCAATGTGGATCTGAGACTGACTTGACATTGCTGCATTTGAATTTGGCAAATGTTCTCTAAAAGAGCCAGTCCTGATTGGAAAATTGGTTTTATTGATAACTTTAGCAACAATTTCAGTATTTAGTGTTTCTCAGTTGAATTATCTTCAGCTATAGAAGAAAGATAATTGCCTCATACTTCTTACTTGAGGTTTGTGAAGGTGGTCTTTTTGAAGGTGGTCTAAATGCTGGTAGTCAGTAGTTTGCATTTAATTATTTTCATTGGGAAAGAAACATCATACACTAGATTAGGGGTGGCCAACGGTAGCTCTCCAGATGCCTTTTGCCTACAACTCCCATCAGCCCCAGCCAGCATGGTCAATGACTGGAGTTGATGGGAGTTGTAGGCAAAAAACATCTGGAGAGCTACGGTTGGCCACCCCTGCACTAGATGTTATTTCAAGAAAGACTTCTCTAAAAACTGTCATGTAAAAAGACTGAAGTAATTTCTAGAATGGTTGAACAACAGAGTAGCTTCTAATATTCATATTTTTGAATTAACACTGAGAGCCAGTTTGGTGTAGTGGTTAAGTGTGCAGACTCTTATCTGGGAGAACTGGGTTTGATTCCCCACTCCTCCACTAGCACCTGCTAGCATGGCCTTGGGTTAGCCATAGCTCTGGCAGAGGTTGTCCTTGAAAGGGCAGCTGCTGTGAGAGCCCTCTCAGCCTCACCCACCTCACAGGGTGTCTGTTGTGAGGGGAAAAGATTTAGGAGATTGTAAGCCGCTCTGAGTCTCTGATTCAGAGAGAAGGATGGGGTATAAATATGCAATTCTTCTTATTCTTTAGTTCCTGCAGTGTACATTGCCATATTTTGAGGCTTTCAACAGACACTCTAGAAGCCTCTGAACTATTCTTCAGAGGTAGAAAGAATGACTCAATAACCTAGCTCCAAGGATCATGGCAGCACATGTCCCTCAGCACCAGAATGTTCTCTTCTATCTCAAATGAAAGGAACCTTCATGAGAAGTCAAAAGTTCCTTTTCCTTTTTTGTTTTTTTGCTGTATATGCTCCTATTCTAGTATTTTTGTGAACAGAGTCCAGCTTGGAGTGCAGAATAGAATTTGGCAGTGGATTGAGTGTTGACTGCATAAAATAACAAGGCACTGGTCCAGTAAGCACCATTCATGTGTTAACCATGCCTTTTAAGAATTTATTAAGATTTTGATCTGTTTGATTGTGACTGTTCTTATAAACATTTTAGTTCTGTTGCTGTGTCAAGTGAGCTTTAAGCCTATCTAGATCAGTCCTTGACGCTGAAGAAAGTTCATATGATTTGTCTTGTCAGATGCGTGTGAATTGTACACAAGGCAAGGAATCTGCATTCATTAAGCTTAGTAAGAGGTATTGGTCCTTTTTATGTTCTTGCTTTTTTATTGGCCATTCTGCTTTGAAATGGAGTTAAGAGACCAAAATTTAGTTGACATTGTTGAATACCTTTGTTTCCTGATGCTAAATTATTTATCTCATGGAGGTTTCTACATGTTTGAATTCTGAATTTCCACTTAGAAAAGTTGCTTCATGTCTTGGGGGGCATGTCTGCACAGGTGTTTTTTGACATCCAGTTTGGTGCACCACTTTAAAACCAGATATGTGAAAGTGGTACCTGTGGAAGGGAAAGTAGTGAAGAGGCTTTACCACGGCCAGCTCACCCACTAGGCAAACTAGGTGTTGTTAGCCGCCCTGAGCCTG
This sequence comes from Heteronotia binoei, assembly GCF_032191835.1. Taxonomy (NCBI): domain Eukaryota; kingdom Metazoa; phylum Chordata; class Lepidosauria; order Squamata; family Gekkonidae; genus Heteronotia; species Heteronotia binoei. Next base: position 95,192,096 of record NC_083224.1, read on the forward strand.
CCTAGACGGGGAGGGCGGGATATAAATAAAATTTATTATTATTATAGGTGGTTGCCTAGGGCACCAGGAAGGGGGGACAAATTGGGCTCCTCCGTGGTGCCTAAGACAACCACCTAGTTTGCTTGCCTGTCTGCCTTCCCACCACCACCGCCAGCCCCCATCCTTCCCTTCCGCTGATCTTCCCCACCCCAGCATCATTGTGGTGAGCTAGGGCGGGAGCTCGTGGTGGCATCGGCGGGGGGGGGGGGAAGGCCAGGAGGCAGCCAGGGTCCAGTGTCATGGCGAGAGGGGAGAAGGGGGAGAGTGGTGGCTGGGGGAGGCGCACACGTGTGCAAGAGAGGAGTGCAGTGGGGGGGGGCCGCCAGGCAGGGAGCTTTACACTGGGCTTTACACAGCAACAGTGTTCCTTTCCTTTCATATCTTGTGTGATCTACCCTGTAACTTCTTTAGTATGCTAAAATATACAGACATTAAAAGCCTACCTTACAAGCAAATCCTTGACAATTTCCTGTGCTTCCTCATAAACTGTATTCAGAGCTAGTCATCTCCCCTTTGCCCTTTATGTACAATGCATAGGTTGAAGATTTTGTTTTGGAATAAACAGTAGTTTGCTCTGACATCCAGATCAGGTAAAATTACAAACTGTGTTTTGTTGTTTTGCCTACAAACCAGGATTAAACTGCGATACAGAATCCTTTGTTTGTAGGCAAAAGAATAAACTGCCACTAGCAATTTTGCTTGTTCTGGATGCTGCAGCAAATGATAGGTTACTTCAAACTTATCAATATTTTTCACTCTCTGCACTGCATGTCAAGTAGAGAGAAGGAGTAGATGAGTAAGCCCAAGAACTTCTGGACTTGTTGTCAAGGACAAGCTGATATTTGTTCATGGTATCTGAATGCAGCCTTGCTTTCAGATGGTTGTTCCTTCTTGACTAAGAGTGGAGAAATAACTATTTGTATACTACTTACCATGATCTATTGAGTCGTCTTTTTTCCCATTTCCCATTGCCTGTTGTTTTGAAGAACCTTCAGGAATTCTGGTGTCTTTAGTGTTGAATACCACCTTCTCTGAAAGGAAAGGTCCCCTGTGCAAGCACCAGTCATTTCAGACTCTGGGGTGACGTTGCTTTCACAACTTTTTTACAGAAGACTTTTTTACGGGGTGGTTTGCCATTGCCTTCCCCAGTCTTTCACACTTTCCCTTCAGCAAGCTGGGTACTCATTTTGCCGACCTCGGAAGGATGGAAGGTTGAGTCAAGCTTGGGCCAGCTACCTGAATCCAGCTTCCGCCGGAATCGAACTCAGGTTGGGAGCAGAGAGTTCAGACCACAGTACTGCAGTACTACTGCTTTACCTTCTCTAGCTGTTTTCTAATTAAGGTTTTTAATCTGTTACTATGGCTACATTTATATCTTCCCCTTCCCCTATGTAGCTCAGATATTATGTATGGAATAATCCCATTTTATCCTCAAAATAATCCTGTGAAGTAGGTTAAGCTGAAAATGTATCACTAGAGCAAGGGTGTCAAACCTATGGTCTGTGGGCTAGAACTGGCCTGCCCAGGCCTGGCAAGTGGGGCTCCTCTCCCCCTCCCTTACCCATTCTAACTGTTCTGAGCTTGAGCTGCCTCAGAGTATAGAGAATAGAGGGCAGGGCTGCCTCAGAACAGGACAAAAAAGAAGACTGCAGATTTATACCCCGCCCTTCTCTCTGAATCAGAGACTCAGAGCGGCTTACAATCTCCTATATCTTCTTCCCCCACAACAGACACCCCGTGAGGTAGGTGGGGCTGAGAGGACTCTCACAGCAGCTGCCCTTTCAAGGACAACCTCTGCCAGAGCTATAGCTAACTCAAGGCCATTCCAGCAGCTGTAAGTGGAAGAGTGGGGATACTCTGATACCCCTGTCTTAGGGTGGCAGGCAGATATATTATAAGATAGCCCAAAATGCAGGAAATGTGTGTAGAAAATACCAAAACAGTTGTTCCTGCTGAACACAGGAATCTGCTTTAGAGGCACTTAAGCAGATACATTTTCATCCAGTGCCTGAACAGGAAAGTGAAGATTGGGAGCATAGGGTTATTCAGTGTGTGGCCTGAAGAAGGGAAAGAAGGTTGGCAGCATAATGATACTTGGACTGAGCTTCAGTTCCTCCTCTAGTTCAAATATTTACCTTTGTACACTTAGTAAAGATGTTTCTGTTACTTGAAGAGAAGCTCAAAAAAATAACCTTTGATGGACACAGGAGGAAGCAATCTGGTAGGTTTAGAAAAATGGTCTGAATGATTTTATACCATTGCCTAGTGTGACCATGGTCCTGATGGTTTTATGCTACATGGGAAGTCATAGTGTAGACTGAGGAGTTAAAGATACAACCCATGGGCCAGATCAGGGCCACCCAGCGTTTTAATCTGTCCCATGGGAAGAACATGTCCCCCCTCCCCCATTTCCCTGTTAAAGATTTACTGTCGTTTAAATCATGCTGCCTGCTGTGGTCGGGAGTGTGATTGGTGGCTGCATGTGAACCTGCTCTGCTTTTTCTGGTGGTCTGATGAGCTGCTTCCTCTCTGCTCTGACTTGTCTGTTGTGTTTACAAAAGTTGAAAAAAAGGCACCTCGCTGTTCTGAGCTGTCCTGAGTATAGAGAGCAGTCAGCAGGGCTGCCTCTGAGTGCAGAGAGCATGGGGTGGGACTGTCAAACTTCACAGACATCCTCCCAGGCTCTGTAGTTTTCCTCATAGGTTTTCCTCATGTGTGTGGGGGGATTACTTCTGCTGTGATCCTTGTGCATCTTCTTCGTGGTCTCTGTGCATCACACCAATGGGAGAGGCACCGGCGCCGATCACGATCGGTAACTTCAAAGCCGCGGATTTCCGCGCCCCCGTCCCGGTGCGCATGCGCAGGCACCCCCCCTACTGCGCATGCCCAATGGGACAGGAGCGGACATCCCGTCAGTTCTCTTCTGACCGCCGTTGAGATCAGTCGATCTTTCCTACGGTCGGTGGATTACATACTTCAGCCTTGCTGGTTTTTCCAGTGCGGATTCTTCTAGCGTTATCGCCTTCTTCGTCTTCGTGAGTGGGGTGGAGTGTGATTTTGTTATTTTCTTCCTGACTCTAGTACCCCTTTTCCTTCCCTTCCCTTCCTCCCCCCCCTCACCCCCACGCTTTTCGCGTATGGAAAAGCGCTGGGGCTTCTTCAAGCAGTGCAGACGGTGTGGCAGCAAAATCGCCCCTCCGGACGGCCACACTCTTTGTTTGTTGTGTCTGGGTGAAACACACAAACCGGACTCCTGCACCCACTGCGCGAGATTTTCTCGGCAGACCCGCAAAACCCGAGCGGCTCGTCTTGCTGCGGCCCTGGTCGAAAGGGCGCTGTCTCCGAGGAACATGGCGTCATCGGAAAGCGCGCCAAAATCCTCCATGTCGGTGGCCGATACCGACAAAAGCTCCCTCGATACCGATTGCCCCCTGAAAAGAGCGGGCTCGGCATCGTTATCAGAGACCTCTACGCCAGCGAAGAGGCCCAAGGAGGATACGGGAGCCTCCGCGGGATCGAAGAAGAAATCTGATAAGCAGAAGCATAAGAAGGTCCCTGTGACTCCTTCACCCACGTCACCGCCTGACCTTTCGGCCCCGATCCTGCCACCCTTAAAATTGCTGGCCTCTCCTATCCGCCATCGACCGAACCTGCCGCTCGAGTCGATGTCGACGCAGATTGCGATCTCCTCCGACTCCGACCGAGATCTGGATTCGGCGCAGCGCTTGGTGAGAGACGACAGTCCTTCGGACCTCACCCAGGAAGAGAAGGAGGGCTCTCGGGATCGATCTGAGAGGGCTCGTCGAGAGCGATCCCGCAGCGCACAGAGAGTCTCCCCATTAACACTGAGACGGGTGCCGCAGCTGGACCAACCCAAGCCCCAAAGGGACCGATCTCGGAGTCCTCGGTACCAACGGGACCGTCGCCCTTCGAAAGAAAGATCCCCGGAGGACCGGTCTCCTCGGGGACACCGAGACACCTCCCCACGACAGAGAACACCGCCACGGCTGTCATGGGACCAAAGGCAGTGGCAATACCTCTACGGGTCTTGCCCGATGCCATCTGTCTTCCCTTGGTTTCCCCCTCGGCACTCCGAATGGTACCAGCGCTCGGAATCCTCATACTGATCGAGGACATCGTATCGCCCTCCCAAACGCAAGCCATCGGCGTCGGTATCAAAGCCTCCGGTCGAGGAACCAGCCAGAAGGAAGAAGTCTTCCCCCTCTGATGAAGCCGTGACCCCGGTACCGATTCGAGACCGATCCACCCAATCGGACCAGTTGGAGTCCCCGGAATCACCGAGATCCTCGGAGGGTTTGATACAGGAGGAACAGCTGTCCTCAGAGGAGCTTCCCCCCCCCCCCAATAAGGTTGGGGAAGACCAGCCGATCTCCCCTCCGGAAGACTTAAAGTCCTACGGAGACCTGATAAAGAGGATGGCTCAGTCCATAGCGTTATCAACAGTTCAACCCGCACCTGTCGTTACCGATAGTGTATTCGACATCGTTCAAATGGATACATCTACAGCTGTAGCGCTTCCATTGACCACGGTGATGTTACACACCGCGAAAGCTTCATGGGACAAGCCTGCCTCCACCCCTATTACATCGCGCAGGCTTGATCACATGTACCGCATTCAAGAGTCCTCAGCGGACTTCCTTTTTAACCACCCTAGGCCAAATTCAGTAGTGGTGGCTTCTTCCTCCAAGGCCAGAAAGACCCACGCTACCCCTCCTAACAAGGAGGGCAAGAAACTAGATGGTCTGGGGCGAAGATTCTACACTGCAGGAGCGCTGGGCCTAAAGGTGGCCAATTACGCCGCCTGCATGGGGCGTTACCAATACGCCCTGTGGGACCGTGTATCCTCACTGCTTCCCGGGCTTCCGGAACAATCTAGGAATGCCCTAAGAAAGATCCAGAGTGAAGGGATGGCGCTAGCCAAGCAGCAGCTGAACTCGGCGAAGCATGCGGGGGACATAGGTGCCAAAACCCTCACGTCGGCTGTGACTCTTCGGAGACACTCGTGGCTGAGATCCACAGCTTTACAGACTGACACCCAGGCGTACGTCGAGGACCTACCCTTCGACGGAAAGGGGTTATTTAGCGCCACCACTGATGCGGTGCTCCAAGACATGGATAAAAGCATCCGTACATCTAGAAATCTAGGGGTCCCGTCATCGTCCAAGCAGCAATCCAAGCGTCCATGGTCAAAAGCGTGGAGCAAGAAACCCTTCCTGAAACAATCAGGTGATCAACAATGGAGGCCCAAGACCACGGCCCCCTTTACCAAGTCCCAATATGGCGCAAAGGCCAAATATTCCCCTACCTCCTCTCAGTCCTCCAGGCAGAAGGGGAATAGACCGCCCAAACAGGGCCTTTGACTGCCCCCCCTCCCCTTGTTGCACCCCCACCTTTTCTTCAGACCCTACCCGCCTGTGGCCCTTCTTCCGAGCATGGTCTTCCATAACATCAGACCATTGGGTACTATCGATAGTCCGGCTGGGCTACCTAATCGAATTTCAACAAGAACCACAGTTTCCAACATTCGTCTACACTACCCCATCTTCTACCCTCCAAGAGGAGGTCAGGACTTTGCTCGAGAAAGAGGCCATAGAACCGGTCCCTCCGGACCAGGTACGGCTGGGGTTCTACTCCCGCTATTTCACTGTCCCCAAGCGGGATGGGGGCCTGCGACCCATAATGGACCTTCGGGGACTCAACGACTTCATACCGCACCAAAAGTTTCGTATGACGTCCCCATCCAGCATACTCCCGCTGCTGAATCCGGGAGATTGGATGGCCACGTTAGACCTCCAGGATGCATATTTCCACATAAGCATCCACCCGGCCCACAGAAAATTTCTAAGGTTCGCCATTGGGACTTCACATTTTCAGTACCGTGCGCTCCCTTTCGGCTTGTCAACAGCTCCAAGGGTGTTCACAAAGACTATGATAGTGGTGGCAGCCCACCTCAGGTTACAGGGCATAGCAATATACCCGTACATCGATGACTGGCTGCTGGTGGCGGGCTCCGAAAGCAACCTTCTACAGCATATTTCCACCACCCTCGACCTCCTCCAACAGTTGGGGCTGCGGGTGAATGTAAAGAAGTCCTTCCTCCATCCATCCCAAAGGATCCAATTCATTGGAGCGATTCTGGACACTCAACAGTGCAAGGCATTCCTCCCAGAAAAGAGGGCACGGGACATTGTGAACTTAATCTGCACCTTCCAGTCCAGCCGGACCGTTACGGCCCTCCAGATTCTGCGTCTCCTAGGACTAATGGCGGCAATGACTGCGGTTCTGACATTTGCCAAACTTCGCATGAGAAACCTCCAGTTGTGGTTCCTGCAGCGCTTCCGCTGCGGGGTGGACTCACCGCGACGCAGGTTCTCCATTCCTCCGGAGGTTCTGGCGTCATTGACGTGGTGGTCTTGCAAGCACAACCTGCTGCAGGGGGCACCGTTCCACAGGCCACAGCCTACTGTGACTCTGACCACAGATGCATCCCTATGGGGGTGGGGTGCACATGTCAACGGTCTTTGCGTGGGCAACAGATGGCCCAGGGACCACGGGCACTACCACATCAACTTCTTGGAGCTTCTGGCGATTCACCATGCCATCCTTTCCTTCAGGCCTCTGCTGGCGAATCGGGCAGTGGCGATTCTCACAGACAACACCACAGCACTAGCCTATATCAACAGGCAGGGCGGCACGGTGTCTCGCAAGCTGTGTTTCCTGGCGTTGCAGGTGTGGCAGATCTGCATGGAGATGAACACTTACCTCATTGCAGCTCATCTTCCGGGCGAGCAGAATGTGTGCGCAGACTTCCTCAGCAGGGGAGGTGCGTCCCTGCACGAATGGGAACTGAACTGGACCTTCCTCCAGCCGGTCTTCCAAGAGTGGGGGACCCCGGAGATAGATGTCTTTGCTACCCGCGACAACACAAAGTGCGAGAACTTTTGCTGCCGGGGTGGGAGAGATCCCTTGTCGTTGGGGGACGGCCTGCTGCTTCACTGGGACCATCTTCACCTGTACCTGTTTTCCCCGATTCCGCTCATCACGCGGGTGGTGCAGAAACTATACACGGAGCGCCCGCGGGGAATTCTGATCACCCCCTGGTGGCCCAGACAGCACTGGTTTGCCCCTGTGCTTCAGCTCTCCGAGGGCAGATTCCATCATTTTCCAGGGGTGCCGGATCTACTCTCCTCCCAACAAGGCAGGATAGTTCACCACGACGTCCCGCATCTGAAACTGACGGCGTGGAAGCTCGGATGAGCGAGCTGTCAGACAGGGTGCAGCACGTCATCCTTAATTGCAGAAGGGAGTCCACAAGGAGGTCCTATGCCTACAAATGGGCGCAGTTTTCTAAGTTTGCCTCAGAAAGGGGCAGAGACGCAAAGAAGGCGGGCCTTCCTAGCGTCCTTGACTTCCTACTCTCCCTACTGGACAAGGGTCTTACTGTCTCCTCCGTCAGGTTCTACCTTGCGGCCATCTCAGCCAATCATGAGCAGGTCGAAGGCCGGTCGGTGTTTTCTCACCCCACCACTAAGAGTTTCTTAAAGGGTCTGGTGCGGCTGTACCCTTCCGTTAGAGCTCCTACGCCTCTCTGGGACCTACCGGGGGTTTTGGAGGCTCTTGTGGGAAAGCCCTTCGAGCCCATGGCTACGTGCTCCATGCAGCTGCTTTCTTGGAAAGTGGCATTCCTGGTGGCCATCACGTCAGCACGCAGGGTTGGAGAATTGACGGCTTTGCGCTGTGACCACCCCTATTTGCAGATAAGTCCAGAGGGGGTACGCTTACGACCAGATGTGACCTTCCTGCCGAAGGTAGTGTCTGCCTTCCATCTGAACAGAGAAATCTATCTTCCAGTCTATTTCCCGAACCCGGCCTCGGATTTGGAAAGACGTCTTCATGCCCTTGATGTGAAACGGGCAATCTCTTTTTATCTGCACAGGGTTAAATCTGTGCGCAAGGACTCTAGACTCTTTGTCTCATATGCCAAGGCCTCTATAGGGAGGAGGATATCCTCACAGAGGCTCTCCAAGTGGTTGACAGAGACAATTAAATTGTGCTACTTGCTAAGGAAGCGACCTCTGCCAGGGCCTATCAGAGCTCACTCCACGAGGGCAATGGCCACCTCAGCTGCATTTATGAAAGGGGTGCCCTTGCGAGACATTTGCAAAGCAGCTACCTGGTCCTCCCCGCATACGTTCATCAAGCACTATGCGTTGGACCTTCAGCGGAGACAGAGTTCGTCGGTGGGCAGTGCAGTCCTGCAGTCGCTCGCCTGTTGACGGACCACGCAACCCTCCTCCAGGTATGCGATGAGCTTGCTATTCTCCCATTGGTGTGATGCACAGAGACCACGAAGAAGATAAACAGGTTTCCTACCTGTAACTGATGATCTTCGAGTGGTCATCTGTGCAGTCACACTACCCGCCCACCTTCCCCACTGATGCGGGTCCGTCTCCAGGGCTCCTGCAGCGGTCAGAAGGAACTGGCGGGATGTCCGCTCCTGTCGCGTTGGGCATGCGCAGTAGGGGGGGGGTGCCTGCGCATGCGCACCGGGACGGGGGCGCGGAAATCTGCGGCTTTGAAGTTACTGATCGTGATCGGCGCCGGCGCCTCTCCCATTGGTGTGACTGCACAGATGACCACTCGAAGATCATCAGTTACAGGTAGGAAACCTGTTTTTTTTATTTTTAAAATTGCATTGCAAAATTCCACTATTCCCTCACCTTTCCAATTTAGGCAGGCATCATTTAAGGGCAGGGAGGGGGAGTTTTGGGAGCAGCCACAGTTAAAATGTAGAGTTCTGCAAATTCTAGGTACTCCAGTTTTGCAGAGAAACATTAGTTTTGACACACACACCCTGCTAATGTGGGGTTCCAATGCAGAAAAATTGCTGAAGAGGATAACCAAAATTATTATCTCAGACCACCCTATAAAATACCCTGAGACCCAGGAGAGCCACTCTGAATAGACCTAGGAGGGGGGAGAAGCTTTCAATGCTCAGCCATTTCATGTTTTTCTCCTGGGTCCTAGGCTCACACCAGCTATATTTTTAGTTTATATTTTTAAGAACATTGGGGGGGGGGCGGGGTTGGAAAGTTTGGGACCAACCACAGTTAAAATATAAACAAACTCAAGGAACTCTAGTTTTGCAGAGAAATATTAAACACCTCTCCTAGTGCAGGGGTCCAATGGAATAACTGCTATAATATCTTTAATTGTGTTTACCTGTGTCCTTTCTAAAGTTTATATTTCTGCTACACAGCATTATGTTTTTGACACACATTGTCCGGCCCGACAAATTCCCACTTGTGTCAGATCTGGTGTTCAAAACAAATGAGTTTGAATTTCATAGTGGATTTTGGCCACCTTTTTGCCAACCCACATGTACCCACCTATCTTTCTAGGTAATTCCAGTCTGTTGCAGCTGATGAGGAGACAGACATTCACTCCCAGCAAGGAGAGGGTGTCATGTATGTAGCCTGGAATATAGGGGAACAAACAGTTGCTGGTCTTGAACAAAAAGATCATGGAGGATGTTTCTGCAGATCCAAAACAGAGCTGGCCTAGTCTCTTAGCTAAACGAGTCAAAAATGGAGTCTAGAAACCCAGAATAGCTTTGCAGAGGGTTTAGAAACAGCCTGACCCATATCAAAGTATCTACCCGGAGGTTGGATATCCTAGGTCTGGCAGCACCCTCTGAGTGACTTGATGCCACCTGACTGTTCAGCAGCAGCCCCCCTATGACAGCCAGTGTGACTTAGCTGTAGCTAACTCCAGGTTGGGAAATTCCTGTTGATTTGAGGGGTGGAGCCTGGAGAGGGTGGGTTTGAGGAGGGGTGGAACCTCAGACAGGTACAATGCCATAGACTCTACCCTCCAAACCAGCCATTTCTTCCATGTGAGGGCTGGAGATCACTCAGAATTATAACTACTCTCTCATGGCAAAGATCAGCTTCCCCTGGGAGAGTGGATGCCTTCACTTGGGTGGGTGGGAAGACAGCAGAGGGGACACTTGCCCAGAGCCTCTTTCTAGAGCCTGTTGTACTTTTCTTCACAATGGGCCTTATTCTTAGTTTGTTAATGCTTGTCACTTTTATGTACGAGGCAGTCTCCACATATGTCTGAATATATTCTCCTCCTTGTAGGGAAATAATGCAAAACCTGAGAGAACTTTTGAGGAGCTGGGACTCTTGGACTCACCCTGTTTCCAGGTTTTACCAAGCTACTTGTAGGCTTATACTTTGAAAATAGTATATCTCTGCCTTATTCATAATGGTTTATCACTTATGTCTGTGAATTGTGTGCTGTTTTATGTCCACAAAATCTACAACAAACCTTTTCCTTTAGACTTCTGTCAAATTAGGAAGATGAACAATGGTCCACACTGAATAAAAAATAAGCAAAGAACTTGGTATTCCATATAATCCAGTAGTCTTATTGATCGCTAAGCCTGATACTACCCGCATTTATAGAAAAGGTAGGTAATCTGAAGAAGTGGGCTGTGACTCATGAAAGTTCAAACCCTGCCATAAATTTTGTTACTTTTCAAGGTGCTACTGGACTCTTGCTCTTCTCCCTCAAAGTCGGAGGACATAGAATCATAGTTAGAAGGGACCTCTAGAGTCATCTAGTCCAACCCCCTACACAATGCAGGAAACTCACAAACACTTCCCCCTAAATTCACAGGATCTTCATTGCTGTCAGATGGCCATCTAGCCTCTGTTTAAAAACCTCCAAGGAAGGAGAGCCTACCACCTCCCGAGGAAGCCTGTTCCACTGAGGAATTGCTCTAACAGTCAGGAAGTTCTTCCTAATGTTGAGCCAGAAACTCTTTTGATTTAATTTCAACCCATTGGTTCTGGTCCTACCTTCCGGGGCCACAGAAAACAATTCCACACCATCCTCTATATGACAGCCCTTCAAGTACTTGAAGATGGTGATCATATCACCTCTCAGCTGCCTACTCTCCAGGCTAAACATTCCCAGCTTCTTCAACCTTTCCTCATAGGACTTGGTCTCCAGATCCCTCAGCATCTTTGTCGCCCTCCTCTGGACCCGTTTCAGCTTGTCTATATCCTTCTTAAAATGTGGTGCTCAAAACTGAACACAATACTCCAGGTGAGGTCTTACCAGAGCAGAGTAAAGCCATACCATCACTTTGTGTAATACGGACACTACACTTCTGTTGATACAGCCCAAAATTACATTTGCCTTTTTAGCCACCGCATCACACTGTTGACTCATTGTCAAGTTGGCAGATTCAATAACGTGTCGTTGTTGATACAAAGAAACTACTTTATTGATACTGATACCTGAGGCTAGGCCAGCATTGAAAAGACTAAAGAATAAACTGTAGATACATTGCATATAAGGGACACTTCAAAGGGATTCCTAAGGGGGGAGGATTATGCAGGGAACATTCACACATTGATGTTACCAATTCGTTCTCAGGCTTGCATGGCCTTGATCGTAGTGGGCTCCTGACTCCCTTCCGAGAGCCAGGCCTGAGAAGGCACAGATAAGACTTTCACATCTTTCCATTTCATAGCAAGGACACTCACTACAGGAAGGGAGGGGTAGGAAAGGCATGAGCTAGCAGCATTTGAATATACTTTGGTTCTACCCAGAATGTTCTTTGATTGAGCCAGAGTTACAGATAGACTTGACACTCATATTCAGCATATGATCCACTAAGACCCTTAGATCCTTTTCGCACATACTACTGCTAAGACAAGTCTCCCCCATCCTATAACCATGCATTGGATTTTTCCTACCTAAATGCAGAACTTTACATTTATCCCTGTTAAAATTCATTTTATTGGCTTTAGCCCAGTTTTCCAGCCTGTCGGGGTCATTCTGTATCCTGTTTCTGTTGTCTTCTGTGTTTGCAACCCCTCCCAATTTAGTATCATCTGCAAATTTAATAAACATTCCCTCTATTCATTCATCCAAATCATTGATAAAGATGTTGAATAAAACAGGTCCCAGGACAGATCCTTGAGGCATTCCACTTGTTACTCCTCTCCAAGAGGATGAGGAACCATTCACAAGCACTCTTTGGGTGCGATCTGTCAACCAGTTACGGATCCACGTAACGGTAACAGGATCCAAACCACATTTTACCAACTTGTCAACAAGGATAGTATGTGGAACCTTATCAGAAGCCTTACTAAAAGCAAGATAAACGATGTCTACAGCATTCCCCTGATCCAGCAACGTAGTCACTTTCTCAAAAAAAGAGATCAAGTTAGTCTGACATGACTTGTTCTTGAGAAACCCGTGCTGGCTCTCAGTAATCACATCCATTCTTTCTAAATGTTCCAGGACCCACTGTTTGATGATTTGTTCTAAAACTTTTCCAGGTATAAACATCTTGGGTATTTTCCCACTGTCCAGTCAGAGAGGCAGGAATTTCAAAACTTCCTCTTCCTGTTTACTGTGGGAACCACCCCTAGCTCAGTTCTTTTCCTGCCTCGAGCAGGGAGAGCAGCTTTTAGGATAGGCTCCTGTCCTTCTTTCCTCTTCTAGTCATTTCTTCACCTCAAAAAAAAAATCCTTTCTCTTCCATTTCTGCCATAGCCTGACCCATTTCAGTTAACAATTCCCCCTCCCCTTCCTCTACCCTCCTTGCCTTCTCCTTCCCTGAGAGAAGGATTGCGTCGCAGTGCCTTAGTGGCCTTGGGAAATAGCTGCGGCATGAAGAGGAGCCCAGATGACTTCCCACCCCTAGGATGACTTCTTAGAAAACGACTCCCTTTCAGGCGCCCAGCACAGGGCTGGGAGTGCTACGTTTCCCAGAGCCGGCATGACCTCTAGGCTTGCTGTGGCTGCCGGCAATTTGCCCTTTAGGGATGGCCGGCAGAAGAGTGGGAGAAAGCAGAGCTGGTCCTCTTCGGCCATGGAGGAAGCGCATTGTTCCAAGACTTCTTCTGAGGCCGGCGGCCATCTTGGATCAAGTTTTTTGGTGCAAAACAGCCTCAATTGTCGGCGGGATACAGCTCAGCAGATGGGAGCTCCTGATGCCATTCTCCAGGCTGGAGACTTCAATAGCAAAGCATTCCCATCAGACCGGGATGCGACAGGACCTTCATAGCTCCTTATGGGGCCAGGTAATGTGGGAGATTTCTTTCTATTTGTTTTTTTTCCACTATGGGAGATTCTTTTCTATTTGATTTTTTAGAATCCATTAAACAGAGAGTGGGTGATACAGTTATGGAAGCCAGTCACAGAAGATAGCCTTATGTCCCTAGCTGTCACTCCTCATCCAGTTTTCCATTCCCTAAGAGACCCAGGGAGGGCAACTGGCGCTGACCAAGGCACAAAGAAAACAATTGGCTAGCCAACAGTTAGAGAGGTCCCCAGAGGAGGATCAGTCAATGGGGTTCCCAAAGGGGGACAGGGAAGAGGGAGAGTTCATTTCTGATGAAGAAATTGAGAATATTACAGTACTAGAACCCTCTGTACGTCTTTTCAAGGCAGAAGAATACCAATCCCTCCTAGCTAAGGTCTTAGCAGCATTAGACCTTTATGATGCTCCCGAAGAACAGGAAATAGCCAGTCCCCTGACTAATCCCAAGTATAAACCTAAGGGAAGTTTTTTCCTCTGACATGGTGTTCCCCTTCCCTGAATTTTTGAATGGCAGTTAAAAGCTGAATGGGCCAAACCCAGCTCATCAAACCCGTCAATTTCCTAATTTTATAAAAAAAAGTTGTATGCCTTACCAGACTTTGCAAACAAAATGTTGCAGGTACCATTAGTGGATGCACCGATAGTAGCTTGGCAATCTCATGGACTCCTATCAGAAGATGGCCCGGCTCCGTTCGTGACAATTGGGACAGGAAGATTGATTTGGCCTTAAAAAGGAACCATGAAGCCACGGCCATGGCAATCAAGGTAGCATCCACAAATTCTATAGTTTCCAGAGCAGCTATAGTATGGGTAAGGCGTCTCACCCAACTGTTGCCAGATGCTAATAGAAAGATTTTAGAGGGTACCAACAGACTTCAGAGCCGCTGAATTCTCTGTGGACACATCCCTGGACACCCTCACATTCTGTACCAGAGCAATGGCTTCAACCACTGTTGCCAGAAGAGGAGTGTGGTTACGTGCTTGGCCCGCTGATCTACACTCTAAATCCATTGTGTCTTCCTACCCCTTCCAAGGTGAGAAGTTATTTGGAGAGTCCTTGGACAAGATACTCATTGAGACACAGGATAAGAAAAAAGCCATGCCTAAGTACATCAGGCGCTCCGACAGGAGGGGTTTCAGTTCTAACTCCTTTTGTGCCTCCAGTATTTCATCCTGGCCCAAGCAGGAGCATAGAAAGCCTTCATGGGGTCAGCCCAGGCAGTTGTTTCGGAAGAATTTCTCCAACTCCAGGTTTCAGAGACAACAACCCGATAGACAGGATAAGCAAGATAGAGACTCAAAGCCTAACAAGGCATGACTGGGATGACATCCCAGTGGAGACCGCCTCCTTTATTTTCATTCAGCATGGGTGGCCTCAAAAGCCGATTCATGGACTCTAGAAATTGTTACTTGGGGCTACGCAATAGAATTCAGGAAGACCCCTTCAGACCGTTTCCTAGTTTCTCCTCTACACTCCAATCCGGACAAGAGAGGCATCACATTCAAGGTGATTCATCATCTTCTAGAGATTTCTGCAATAGAGCCAGTCCCACAGTCACAGAGATGTCAAGGGATTTATTCATCTTTTTTACGGTCCCCAAGAAAAATGGGGATTGGAGGGCAATTCTAAAATTCCTGAACAGAGCCATCAAACCCAGGTATTTCTGAATGGAATCCCTTAAGACCATCACAGAGGCCCTTCAACTTCAGGACTTCTTGACCTCTCTGGATTTGACAGAAGCTTATCTGCACATTCCAATTCTACCCCTACATCGTTTTCGTGTGGATGGTTCTCACTACCAGTTCAAGGCACTACCCTTCAGCCTAGCTACAGCTCTGAGGGTGTTCACAAAAGTACTTGTGAACCTAGTTGTCAGACAATGGAACTTCAAATCAACCAGACTTCGATTTGATACAAAGTATAGGCTTTATTAGAGAATCCATAGCATCTGAACGAAGAAAGATTGGAGCTGATACAGTGTTGCATATGAGCACATATCTTAAAGAATTCCACATCAAAGCTTGCTATGCAAAACCCACACATCTAAACATTGCTAGGTCGGGGTGCTAGGTTTCACAAGGGTACTTCCTCTTATCTCTTTGTTATTGCTGTTTCACAGAGATGGCCGAATTGCCAGCCCTGAGGCACTTATCTTTTGTTAGTTTGCAAGGAAAGGAATGTTCACATCCACTGTTAGTTACATTCTGTGACTTCTACTTTGATATGCAGCAAGCTTTCTCATGGTTAGTATCAATGCTAAGATACTAATGCTAAGCAGTGATGCTAAGCATTTACTGTAGTTATATTCCAGTGTCTGACACTAGTGGCACATCTCAGACAACAAGCAGTTCATGTGCATCCTTACCTGGATGACTTTTTAATAAGATCTCCATCGGAGGAAAAGGCATGCGAGGATGCCCATCTCGTTGTCAGTTGCCTCAGGCACCTTGGGTTCCTGATCAATCTTTCGAAGAGCCATCTACACCCATCTCAATGACTGGAGCACTGGTATGATCATAGATGCCAAGATGAACTCTCTCTTCCTTCCAGAGGACAAAGTACAGAGGATCAAGAGATTTGTTCAGCAAGTAATCTGGGAATGGTCCTCTTCAGACTTTGGCAAAGTTGATGGGGGTGCTGATATCCAATCTTGATGCAGTACAGTTGATGCAGTACAGCTTCCATATCAGACATCTGCAAATATTCCTCCGCCCATATCAACGCCAGACCATGGAGAAATGCAGCATGTTGCTATCAGTGCCCTTACAAGTCCAGGAGAGCGTACTGTGATGGACCAAAGAGTCCAACCTACATTAGGGGAATATCTATTACATAGTCAAAGAGACACAACTATTCTCATATGCCAGCCTCTCAGGTTGGGGAGCGATCCTCAATGAAACACTTACTCAGGGCTAGTGGTCTCCAGGAGAGCCAAGATTCCTATCAATGTCTTAGAGTTGAGAGCCATTCGCCTAGCTCTGTTGCAGTTTTGGGACCAAGTGACCAATCATAATCTCTTGATTCGCACAGACATGGCAGCCAAGATGTACCTGAACAATCAGGGGGTATCCAAATCATGCACTCTCCACAGAGAAGCCATGAGATTGTTCCACTGGACAGAGATTCATCTGAAGTCCATCAGAGTAGAACTTATAAAAGAGATTTTGAACGTCAAGGCAGACTGGCTCAGTCGAGAAAATCTTAAACCAGGGGAGTGGTCCTTGAACAGAAAACTCTTCCAACAGATAGTGGATCGCTTTGGCCCCCCAGTCCTAGAGCTCTTCACATCTCATCAAAATCATCAACTTCCTTGGTTTTTCACGAGGTACTTCCACCAACAGGCAGAAACCACGGATGCGCTAACATCTCCTTGACCTCAGGGTCTGCTGAATGCTTTTCCCCCAATCCCAGTGATTCCCAAGTTTCTCAGAAGAGTAAGGCTATTGAAGGCACAGGTTCTCCTGGTTGTTCCATGGTGGCCACGGCGGCCCTGGTTCTCATCTCTGCGACAGATGGCAACAGAGGATCCATTCCATCTACCGGTGTGGCCTGACATGCTCCAGCATGGTCCAGTGTGGCATCCTCATCCCGATTGGCTGCAATTGACCGTGTGGAGGTTGAGCGGAGATCTTTCCTAGATTTTGGATATACAGAAGAAGTAATGAATACTATTCTGGCATCCAGAAAGGACTCCACTATGCAAATTTACAACACATCCTGGAAGGCTTTCCACTGGTGGTGTAGAAGGATGAAGGTGGATCCTTTGCATCCATCAATCCCAAAACTTCTAGTTTCTACAAGATGGTCTGTCCTCTGGCCTGAATCCAGCTACTTTAAGGCGACAGGTGGCAGCATTGTCATCAGTTCTTCACCAAGTCGATGGAATCCGCCCTTCCTCCCATCCACATATTCGTCATTTTCTCAGGGGGGCTACTCTGCAATCACCCCCTCAGCATCATCGTTTTCCAACCTGGAAGCTTCATACAATCCTTACAGCCCTTAACTAAGACTCCCTTTGAACCTCTCATGTCAATTCCATTGAAGTGGGTGCGTATGAAAACCATCTTCCAAACTGCAATTACTCCAGCCAGAAGAATATCTGAATTGGGGGCTTTGTCAGTCAAGCGGGAACTATGTATTTTTCATAAGAATAAAGTAGTGCTTTATACAGATCCCACCTTTATACCGAAGGTGTCTTCTTGCTTCCACAGAGATCAGGAGATCTCTCTTCCTTCGTTTTGCCCAGATCCTAAGCATCCCAAGAAGCATACATGGCACATGCTAGACGTACATAGGGCCATCAAGATCTACCTGGTCAGGACAGAGAGCGTACGCAAAACCGACTCCATGTTAATTAATATTGCAGCTCCAAACCTTGGGTTAAGCATGTCCAGATCGGCTATTAGCTACGCTATCAGGCTGTGTATCACAGAAGTCTATAGGTCACTTAACCTGGCAGTGCCACAAAGGATTACAGCTCATTCAGTCAGAAGCGCAGCAACTAATGTAGCTTTTGACAAGAATGCTTCAGTTCAAGAGGTCTGCAAGGTAGTGACGTGGTCTTCGATATTCACTTTTGTACGACATTACAAGTTGAATGCATACACTTCAGCAGATGCAGCGTTTGGAAGTCGTGTGCTACAGCACATAGTTCCGGAATAGAGAGATCCCTTCCTGACTAACATACTGCTCTGAGAGCACCCAAGATGTCCTCCGACTCTGAGGGAGAACGACCCTTGGCACTTACCTTGAGGGGTCCTTCTCCTCAGAGGACAGGAGGACATCTTGCCCTCCTGTCTATCGCTCTACTATTCTTTACCTACTTTCCATGCTGTCTTAAGCTAATTTTTTCTGTCAATGTACAGTTTGTAGTTCAGTGTTCTTTTTTCACTTTTATGTCATTACAGATGTATTTCTCTTGTTACACTGTTTTTTTTCCTAGAAAGTGATAGGTTTTTACTGCTTTTCGGAGTCACCTGAACTGAGCTAGGGGTGGTTCCCACTGCAAACAGGAAGAGGAAGTTTTGAAATTTCTGCCTCCTTGATTGGACAGTGGGAAAACACCCAAGATGTCCTCCTGTTCTCTGAGGAAAAGGACCCCTCACGGTAAGTGCCAAGGGTTGTTTTCTGTTGCTACAGACAGACTAACAGAGCTACCCATCTTGATCTCTCCACAGTTATGCACACGTGTCTAGTGTGGACAGGCTTTAACAGAGTCCATCTTTTACATTGTTTTTATGTCTGCTCTAGCCTGAGGACTGTTTTATGAATATCCCTTTAGAGCTGTTTTATACTATTTTATATCTGTTATGTCTGATCATTACTGA
The DNA here is from genome assembly GCF_032191835.1 of Heteronotia binoei. Lineage (NCBI taxonomy): Eukaryota > Metazoa > Chordata > Lepidosauria > Squamata > Gekkonidae > Heteronotia > Heteronotia binoei. The sequence continues at coordinate 95,210,610 of NC_083224.1, forward strand.
TAGTTCAATGCTGTTTTTATACTTTTATTACATTGTACTTTTTGAGCCACCATGAACATATCTCTGGAGAGGCACATATAAATTTTCTTATATAAATTTTGTGTATGTGTGTAGTTTCTCTACTCACTTATCTCTATCCAGTTATTATGATGGAGTCCTTGCTTATTTTGTGGCACAGTCATTTGCTAATGTGTTTGATTCTTGCTGTCTATCCTATATCACATCACAAGAAAATGTAGAAAAAATATTAAAACCCATCTGGATTGTTTCCTCTTTCTCTGAGGGGAGCTTGCCCCCTACTGACTGTCTGCTCTGGATTGAATGTCAGTTACTAGTGGGATGCTTACTCGTTTCTTAGAAGGCATATACTTAAGATTATTTAATGCTGTGCTTTAGTGTGGCTTGATCATCTGCAAATGTAGCACACAAAAATGTTGTGGTCAGATTGTCTTTCCTGCATGTAACCAGTGCTGTGATTTTTATTGAGGAAGAGGAAATAGGAAATAGGAGCCTCTTGTAAAGAAGTAATGGATTTATATGACAAGGGGAAAATGAACTTGTACTCTTGTGTTACAGATTCAGTGGTTCTTTCCTCTGACTCCGTTGGACGTTCAATAGGCTCAGGTACAAAATCCCTCCCTTCCCCCTCTTAGTGAAACACTGCCATTTAATTATGTGACAGCCATGTTGGGAGGCAGATAAGAGGCAGTTGGGGATAGTTCAGGATTACTCTCTAAGATGGCCATTAAATCAAATTTAAGAAATAAACAAAGGAAGTATTAGAAATCATTGAATGTCTAATGACAACTCAGCCACTTAAAATGGAACTCCATATTACTTTATGACAGGAGTAGACAAACTGTGACTCGGGAGCCACATGTGGCTCTTTCACACATATTGTGTGACTCTCAAAACCCCCACCACTCTATCAGCTGACTTGAAGGAGGCCTCTTTAAATAACTTCTCCAAGCCAAATCAGCGAGTGGCTTGAAAAGGCATTTGAAGTTAAAGTTGCTTCTTTCCACCTCTCTCTCCCCATTTTTCTCCCTCCCTCCCTTCCCTCAAACATATAACATTCGTGTCTTGTGGCTCTCAAACATCTGACTTCTAATCTATGTGGCTCTTACATTAAGCAAGTTTGGCCACCACTACTTTATGATGTATTTTAGGACTTCAAATGCATGTTTGACTGAACAAGTGTCATAATTATTAGATACGTTAGAAATATGGGGTTGTAAAACATTCTGCCAAGCAATCCTTGAACAGTGTTACTCTAGTTTAAGCCCACTGAAACTGAAGAGTTTAGACTGGTGTAACTGCATAGAATTGCACTGTGTGTGACTTTATAGTGAACTATATTACCTGTTTCTTTCTCTTAAACAATTGCCTGGATAGTTTTTCTTTAGGCTTCATATCCCATGATTACTAGCTTCACTCTGGGGAGCACAACTAACATAGTCACATGAGAGGACCACCACCACCATCCTCACTAACCATGGAGTGTGCTACTTGAGAAAGTCTCTTCTGATAGTGTTTGGGTAATAAACAGTCTAAATCAAAGGGAACTGCGGGCAGAAAATACGTTGGACAGGGAAGGTAGAGCTTATAATTGTTTTTTCAGCTACATGGAGTCAAGGGGCTAGTGAGAAACTTGTTGCTTTTAGATTATGACTGACTTGCATAGTTTTACTAATTTGAGACTAAAAACAAAATTGGTCTTTGGGGCCATGTAATTACATGTATTCATCAGCAGTGCCATGACTTATTGCTGGAGTGTGCTATTGGGGTTCTGGTAGAGAATGCTGGGAAATTTCTCTGTGGTCAGATTTTGCTAGTGTTAGGTGTGATTTACCTTTCAAAAATGCTTTTTGATGTCTACTTTCAACCAAACCCAGCTCTTCCCAATCACATAAATTTCTTTCAGGATCTCTGATTTTACTCAGATTGGTAAGAACATTTACTGCCTTCCAACATGGCCCCAGGCTTCTTCCTGCTTAGTAATAATGCACAGTTGCTGAACACTAACGGCATAGCTTTTTACAGGGAGTGCTGAGTTAGCAACCCCAAACTTGGGTCCTTCAAAAGCCCCAAATGTTTCCTTCTTTTGCTTCATTCTTAAGAATGTGTTCCTGGAGGCTGTGGATGAGGGTGCACTATCTTGCACTGAGATTGCCCGGCTTTGCTTGGTGAAAGTAAAGTTTTGATGGCAAAGTGTGTGTGTGTGAGATTTCCTTCTTGGCAAAACATCTATGACTAAATATTATGCAGATACCCTAATGATAGTCTGTGTGTGTGGTTGGGGGGGGGGTATAAATAGCATGTGGTAATAGAGATGAAATTTAAAAAAATCTTTTGTTCCTCTGTCCCAAGCAACTTTAGTTATTCTGCATCATCATAAATTAGCCAGCTACACAAGAGAAGCTTGGAAATGGCTTACAGTTCATTAAAGTCCTGCATGTTAAATTGCTTTAGTATTAAGAGCCTTGGCTTCATTGTGCTGCAAACTCCAGCTGCTAGTGAAAAATTAGCTGCGTATTAATTAAGGTTGAGTTGTGTCATCTGTTGTTCCACTGAGGGAAGGCTTTCCTTGTTAAAACAGGAAGGAGAGAGGGAAAATCCACATCTCTTGTGCCTCTGTCATCTCTCCCATCACACCTTGCTGCCGAGCTGGGAATAGGCAGAACTCAGAAAGAACCTGTGGCTGTTCCACGCCCAATCGCTCCTAGTAGGTACCAATTCAGGTTGGAGAAAGAGATAAAAAATCATAATGAGAGAAAAACTAAAGAGAGGATGGTTATTAAAAGCTTCAGGACTCGGAATTTATAATTGATGGATGGGAGTAGGAAGTTGGTATCTGTTCAGCAGGGCCAAAATTGGATGGCATTGAAGTTAACTTCCAGCTGTGCAGTTTTGCAAGTAATATGAATATGTCCTACGTTTGAATGTGCTCATATTTAATGGTTATATCTAGGTGTTTTTTTTTCTCTTATTTGTTCTTGCCTTTTGCTTGATTCTGACTGCAGAAATAGGAATCTGTCTTAATTTTATGAAACGTCTTATGCATCAGTGATATTATTTTAGATGGAAAGGATGGATTATTTTGATAATGTACAATCATCCTGAAAGAAGAAAGTGATATACAAACTGCATGCTTGTCTCAGTCTTTAAAATAGCTAGTCCAATACTAGGAGGATCCTGATTGCATGTTCTTGATATTGTTTACAATGTATAGCTTAGTTGTTGTCTTTGGATTGGATTGTCTGCAAGAAAGGCTTTGTGGGTTTATATAATGAAAGATACCACCCTTGTAAAGGTCTTGTTATTTATGGCCCTAGTGAACCAACTTATGAGTGCTTGGCAGAGGCAAACTCACTGATTCTTCAGAAATAGGATTGCCAGGTGTTACCTTGGTGCCAGTGAGGGAATCCTGGACCCAGTTCAGGAGTCTTCTTTAGCCAGCTTGGAATTGATGTCATTGTGTCACTAACGTTAGATGTGACACTCTAGGTTTTGGGGGAAAACTCCATGTTTTGCCCAAAACCCAGAGTGTTATTGCACAGTGACAGTCACATCAGGGATGCTGTGTGATGACATCCTTCTGTTTGGGGGTGGAAACTTCTTCACCAGCCAACTGAGAGGTGGTGGATTGGAACCCCCCAGACCAGGGGACCCCCTGGCCGGACTGGGGTCTGGCAACCCTATCCAGAAGTATCAGTTGTAGTGGTGAGGTAATAGGATTTTTTTTCTGTTCTTCCATCCAGTAGATACATAGACTTGTACTAATTTGCATGTTTAGCAAAGGCTCATGGGGCATGCTTTTGAAAGAGCCGCTATGACTACGAAAGATGGTAGAAAGTAGGACTGGACTAGATGAAAGGACAAGGGATGATCATTGAGATGTGCTGAAGGTAGTGCTCTTTGAAAGGCAAAGCCTATTTCCAGGCTGTGGATCCAGAAAGGACATAAAGCTGAAACTACTAGTTGTAAAAAATTGAACACTCCTCTCAGAGTGCAGCGGTGGTTTGGAAGAGCTGAAGAAGCTAGGAAAAGCAAGGAACAGGAATTGCTGACAACTGAACTCTTCATTGATTGCCTGAGATCAGCACCCTGGTACAGAGCTGCCCCACTTCATCTTGCCAGGAGGAAAGGGGAACTGCTCCTAGGGCAACAAGCTTGAGAAATTCCTCCTGCATCTTCACAAAAAGAGTTCCTGCTGTTGCAAGTCTTCTGGATATCAGGGACTGTGTTCAAGGCCTCCAGACGAACCCACAGTACGGTTTGCACCTTATACAGAGTGGATTGTGAGTAGGACTCTGCTCTGGGGACACTGGTTAATTATCAGTATTGATAACTTTGGGAACATTTTCCACAGTTGCATTTTTGTTATATTTAAATAAATTGGATTTACATTTTGAATTCGTGAACATTACTATAGTGTTTGAACCTGGCCCTTGGGACTTGGAGGGTTATATATAAGATAAGGCAGGTGTACCTGAAGGTGCTGAGCTATTTCCCAGTAAAAAGCTGTTTTAGCCAGATCAGTCCCTGTGAACAGCAGCTGACCCTTTTTATTTTCTTCAAGTGGTTTTCTGCCTGTATTACAATGTTGGTCTGGCCTGTCTTTAGGGGTATCTGTGCACAGCCTCTGGGGATGAGGAAGTATTCCCTTCCCTTTTGATCTCTATCAGTGCAAATCCTATGCAGAGTTTCTTCAGTCAGAGCCCACGGATATAAATGGGCTTACAGGTTTTGCATAGGACGGTAAATGGAAAACACTAAATGAGCACCAAAGAATAATAGCCATGTTGGTCTGCAGCACAGGAGCAAGATCTGAGTCCAATAGCCTTTTAACACCAATGAGATTGGTATAAGTTTCTAAGAGGCAAAGCTCCTTTTGTCAGTATTTGGACTTGAATCTTGCGCTACCAAAGAAATAATGATCTGATTTTTAAAGGAAAAAATCTTGAGGTAATGATAAACCATTTCAGAACTTTCTTTTAAATGAAAATCCATGAATAAAATTAGGGGTATAAACTTGATTTTTCAAGTTTCTAGTGTCAAATGTACATCCTGTGGGCCTGATCCAGCCCCCAGAGGGCTTCTGACTGGCCCCTGAGGAACTGCCTCTGATCTGTTTCCTTCTCTAGAGCCAGTTTGATGTAGTGGTTAAGTGTGCGGACTCTTAACTGGGAGAACCAGGTTTGATTCCTCACTCCTCCACTTGCACCTGCTGGCATGGCCTTGGGTCAGCCATAGCTCTGGCAGAGGTTGTCCTTGAAAGGGCAGCTGCTGTGAGACTCCTCTCAGCCCCACCCACCTCACAGGGTGTCTGTTGTGGGGGAGGGAGATAAAGGAGATTGTGAGCCGCTCTGAGACTCTTGAGTGGAGGGCGGAATATAAATCCAGTGTCGTCGTCTTCTTCTCCTTCTCTCCTGCTTTTGCTGTTGCCAATTTTGTTTTATCTCTGTGGGATTGAAGCAGCTGAGCAAAGCAGCCTCTCTTCACTCTTTCTCTCTCCCTCTTCCCCAATGGAGGGGGAGGAAGGAGGAGCATCAGTCAATGGAAGAGCTTGACTCTGTAGCTCTGCTGTGTGATTGAGAGAGAAAACTCCATGTCAAATGCAATTTTAACTTGTTTTGAAAAATGAGTATCAAAATACAAAATGAATATAATAAGTACATATCACCAAGTTAAGACCTCATAAATTACTCAATGCTCCTACTGCACTTCTGTGGCTAAAAGCCACTGTATTACTTTCAGTCCAGTGTTAAAAATAGGTGGTCCAATGGAGAACCGGTCCGCTTTGTAAGCTGTTTCAAATCTCAGATCCTTCTTCTAGGGACCGTTCTTATAAGAATTGTACAGTTTTCCAGGTCCAGTAATGCCAAATGAAATCCTAGCTTTCTCTAATAATCACGCATAATAGCAGGAACGCAATAGGAAGTGCTATCCTTATCAGCAATGCAGATGTCTGGGAAAATGGACCTGAAAAACTGTACAATAAGTAATAAGGGCAGTAGGAGCATTGAATTATGTTTTAACTTGGTGATATGTACTTTATATATTCGTTTTGTATTTTGATACTCATTTTTCAACACAAGTTAAAATTGCATTTTACACAGAGAGTTTTTTCTTTTTGTTGTGGCTTGGTCTCTCCTCCGTGGTCCCATTTATATTGTGATGTGATTGAGAGAGCCTGGCACAGCTAGAGCTCTCTCAATCAAAGTTAGAGCTGTGCCAGGCTCTCTCAATCACGCAGCAGAACTACAGAGCCAAGCGCCTCCATTGGCTGAGGCTTTCCTTTCCTGCCCCTCACTGGGGAAGAGCAAGATGCTGCTTTGCTGTCTGCCTCAATCCCACGGAAGAAATTTTAAAAGCACTTGTAAGATCGACACAGTTTTATTCAAGGTAAGAGCTTTTTGCCTTGCCCCCCCCCCTTCTCACCATTATACTTTACAGTCTCTCTATTCTTGCACTGCCTCATAGGAGTTACAGTTATTTTCCTGGGGAAGACTATAGCTTTGTAAATAAACACATAGCCCTTAGTCTGCGTCATGGTGCCTTCACATGTTCTTGACAAGCACATGAAGCAACTTATGTATAAAAGCTTACAATGCCCAGCCATTTCATGTTTTTCCCTGGGTCCTAGGGCACAAAGCATTGACCATCAGATTTCTGTAATGAATGTCAATAAATCGGAAGTAGGTTTGCAATTTTCAGATACACACCTGAACAACACCTGAACAGCGTATTCAAGATTGTTACAGCACAGACATTGTCTTCAAATTTTGATGCAGTAATTCAGAGCAAGAGGTGTCAGTTATCAGAGACTGTTAAATAACAAAATTTTGCAAGAGTGTTAATGTTTTAAGCATGTTTTATTTTAAGTTTTAGAAAAATCTTTAATTGTGTTTGTCAGTGTCCGTTAATGTCCGCTGCCTGGCATTACATTTTATGACACACATGGCCCAGCTCGACACGGTCTCATTTATGTCAGATCTGGCCCTTTTGAATTTAACACCCCTGCTCTAGCACATCTGCCCACAATGTATAATAGAATAAAACAGCTATAAAAAGAACACTTGGGTAGCCATTGAAAATGAATGAGAAGCATGTTCGCCAGCTTCCTCATTGAGTTGATGCAAAACACCATGTATCAGCTGCATGTACTGACCCCTTTCATCAACCGTAATGAGAACTTGACAATTAGCTCCTTTAATGTTCTGTACCCACATTGTTAAATTTTCTATGTTTTTGTGGAACCGAATGTGTTATGGCTACTCTACTGGTTACTAACCGTTTGGTTTTGGATCGTGTAATATAATTTTGCAAAAGAAATCGTTCTGGAATGCAGGGAATGGGTTACTGAATAATAAAGCTGGCTTTTTGCTTTGGAAGGGATTTGTTTATTGGAGAGAAGCTGTTATAGGTTTTTGAATAATTTGTCTAATGTTTGTCATCTGTATAGGAAAGAGACTACTATATAATAAACTGATGACTTGTTAGCCTGCCTTATAAGATTAGGCAGATTGATTTTTTAAATTAGAAGTTCTCTAGTATTGTTGACATTTCTTGTTCTCTCATATCCCTCCCCAGTGCTGCCTCTATCTTTCATATATGATTTCTTCTGGCACTGCTCTTGGACAAGCCTGAATAACATCAGCATTACCGAGGGAAAAGGCTTTTTAAGAGAGTTAAAATGTCTTTTCACTTTCCCCCCTTGGAACACTTACTGCCCTAATTTTGTAGCTCTCCTGAGAGGTTTCCTTGGGTGAGGTTGACACTTTGTGTTTGTTGCTGTCAGGGATATAGATTTTTCAGCTACCCAGAGTGGGTTGGGCCAAATGCGGTTAGTAGTTTGAATCCCAAATTTACAAAATAGAGGAACAAAGCTCCAGATATGCAAAACATCCCCCAAATAATAAACCTAATGTTTATTACATAAATTAAGTACCAAATTATAAGAAATTCTACTGGTTAGAATAAGCATGCTCAGTGGACATGCTGCTAGAATTCTTCCAAGCTGACCAGGGTTCTAAGCAGAGTTACATTCTTAAGCCCATTTACTTCAGTGTACTTAGTGTAACTCTTAGGATTGTGGTGCATATATTTTTCTTTTAATTGGTACTGTCTCGATGAATACATTAGTTATAATAATAAGTTCCGTCTCTGGAGAGATCTGTGTGTCCACGTGATAAACCCTGATCTGCCACCCCGTGTTTGATTGCATAGAAATCTGTATCCTTTGAAGGCATAAGAATGACCTTTATGTTGTGCAACATAAAGCGAATATACTACTTTAATTAGCTCTGTCATGTTTGAAGAACTGGAAGTTTAACTTTCCATTTCCATGTATTTTCATAGGTGCAGATGATAGCACATATATTGGAGGATTATACATTTGGATTCTTTTCAAGAACAGGAGCAACAACATTGTGTTTTGCTGTTTGCATCAGCATGTCTCAGTGAAACCACTCTTAGAGTGTCAGTTGTGTAAAAGACAGCAATATATGTCCTATGTTCCTCACCTATGACAGACATTTCAGTTTTACTTATAAGTTGGCATGCATCCGGAGAAAAGCAATATGTAAATTGCTGTTGATGTTAATAATAGCATAACGCTTTCTGGTACAATTCCTTAGGGTAACTCATATTTAACATCAGTGTGCTATGGAGTCTTTCTGTACCTAAGAAGAATGGGGCTTTCAACAATTTCTTGTTTTGCCATGGTGGTCTTTGAACAGACCTTTGTTCTGCAGTTGCTTCATTCTCCCACTGGGAGAAGAAAACAGAAGTTCTAATTCAGGGGTGGTTTGGGAGCCACATGTGACTCTTTGACACATACTGTGGCTCTCAAAGCCCCCATGGCTCCATCAGCCAGCTTGGAGAAGGCATTTGTCTCTTTAAATGGGTTCTCCAAGCAAGCCGGAGGCTTGGAGAATGTATTTAAAGTTAAAGTTTTCTTTCTGTCCCACATCTGTTTTCATTCCTTCCTTCCGAGAAAAAGTAGCGTACTTGAGTGACAGTGTGGTAGAATGAAGGAAAAGAGGGATGAGAGAACCCATTTAGATTCATATTACCAAGTAAATTCTTAATGTTGTGTCAAAGGAAAAATGTATTGAATAATTTAAATTTTGGGCTCTTTTGTCTGCATGAGATAGAGCTAACTCTCCACTCACACACTTTCTTTCACAAACTTCTGTCTTAATCCTCAGCCCAACATACCCTGTCCAAGCTGCTCATAGATAGCCCTAACTAGGAGGAGGCAGACTAAGACATTGGGTCCATCCTATGGCATGTCTGTCATGCTGGTAGCTGAGAATTGGGGGGCTGAAGTCTTGCTTCTGTTGGGTTTCTGATGCAATTTCACTTCCTGTTGTCATGAGTTAATTAAGTGTTTGTATATGCATGCTGATGTTTAGCCAGTGAGTAGGTAGAGCCAATGAGAATGTGTGCACGTACTTCCCGCCAAGGCTAGGTGTCAATATGCATAGTGACCATTGAGGGAGAGCCCTAATAGGCTAATCCAAATATTTGGGTGGTGGTCTGAGGAAAACCATTTGGTCAGTTTTATTGCCCTTTGTGTTAAGCCCTTAGATCTCCATGCAGTTGAAGTTAAGACTTGAGAGAGTCAAGATGTAGCCTAGAAGCTAGATAGGATATTGAGTCCTTCTTTGTTTTCTAGAAATCCCAGTCATACCTTTTCCTCATTAACAAAGTAAACTACTTTGTTTCTTAAGCTAAACCGTGTGCCTGGCTGTTATTCATGGTTCTCCTCACGTTACTCTGCTAATCGTATGTTTAAACCCCAACAGCTTCATCCCCCTAGTTACAACTATGCTTGTTCTGAGGTTAAGGAAAACTGTCCTCAGAAAGGCATTGCTTTCCTGCTTGGAAGAGTTATGTCTGAAGAACTGAGAAACTGCAGCTGCCCAACCCCATGAAGACCACAGCCCAGAACCTCAGGATCTTTCTACCATATGTGGTGGACTTGTGAAAAAGCAAAACAATTTTGGCAAATGATTCAGAAAGAAATGTCAATTTTAGGTTATGACATCAAGAGGTCTCCAGAGTCTTTTTTGTTGGGATTACAAATGGAAAGCTTTCCGAAACAAGATAGAACAATGGTGTGGTATCTGCTTTCTACTGCAAGGACATTATATGCGCAATTATAGAAGCAAGATAAAATACCAGAAATATGGGATTGGATTTTAAAAATTATGTCATGGAGTGAAATGGACAAACTTACAAGAATCTTAAAAACTATGGTTTGGAGAAGTTCAGAAAGGAATGGGAGAAATTTCAAAATTATGTAAAAAAACAATGGAAAGTAGGGACATTTAGTAATTTTTGATAATAGCTGAAGTGTGGTGGAATAATGGACTAAAGTCTATAAAGGGAAAAAATTTTCTTTGAGTTTAAGGTGAAAGGAGAAAAATGAAGATGAATGTATAGAGTTAACTTTTCTTATTGTTTTTATTTCTTCCTTATTGTTATAAAGTTTTAAAATGGAGATTCTTGATTTGTTAGGTTACCTTGTATTTTTTTTTTACAATTTTAAGTAAACACTGGCAGGGTCAAGAAAAGAGGAGGTGAGGAGAAGGGGGGGGGGGAAGTGTGATGTATTGCTTTCAATTTGTATTATTTTTTAATTTTTCTTAAAGAATACTATAACAATATATTGCAAATTAATAAAATTGTTTTAAAACGAAGACCACAGCCCAGAACCTCTATTACATCATCTGCCTGCTTATTTTTCACATATACTTAGACAATTGTTCCTGCAGTGCTTTTAGAATGTGGGTATTTTCCACCTTTTCCCATGCAAGTATCCCTCATTAAGAAATTGACCAGCATAGTCAGTGTATAACATATATCATTGACCTGAGTGGGGTGTTTTTTTTAAAAAAAAGACTGTTGAGGGTTATTTGTTCTGCAATAGTTTACCCTCACTTTCCTTCCATTTGTCTCTAAGTTATAGTGCTTTTTAAGTGCTTTATATTTCTGACATTTTAACTGGGAGCTGGCTGATGCTTTTGCAATACCTAGCATGCCCGGATTGTCAAGCAAAGCTGCTGTTTTGTTTTATTGGGCTCCCTCCCCACCTCCCTTCTCCTCTAGCTTGGGGATATGAGTGTGTGTTTGGGTGGGAATGTCTCTAGGAGAATCTTTTAAACATTCCCATGTCCTTTCCTTTATTGTTTGACATATCTGCAGATCAAGTTAGCTTACTCCATAGGTCACCAAGAACTTGCACATATTACTATTTTGTTAGTATTTTCTTTGACTTTTACTAGGAAATATAATACAGCTTCTGAAATGGACCAAAACCCACTTTTGTGAAACATTCACTTACAGTTAATCACAGTTAATGAAGCTAAAACTTCTATGAACTAAGCAGAAAGCATGCTAGGAGAAAAGTACATACTAGGATTCCCTTCTGGGACTCTTTCTGTGAGCTAAATCTGATCCCGCCTAATGGATTTCTTAGAATTCCTTGGTCTTGGAGAAACAAAATCTTTTCAGGTTTGAAGTCTACTGTCTTTGATGGGATAGTTGTGATTTTGAGTTTTGAGGATCTGATGATTTTTAGTACCTTTGTCAGTCTTTGCCAGTTTATTGTGAATCTTTCAAGATACATTCAGGTACATCTTCAAGGTACATTTTCAAAGATTATCAGCATTTTCAAACACTTTCAAAAAAATTATCAGCAAACTATCATTTCCTCTATGTGGCTGGAGAAGTACTGCTGAAGATCTGGAAAAGGTGGTGTGTTTCTGATACAAATAATTTCTGAAGGAGCTTGTTTTTCTGATAAAACAAATGAGAATTAAAATGCAAAGCCTGAATTTACCAGGCAAAGCTTAGTAAAAAAAAAAAAGGCATTTGTGATTGAGGAGGTCCCATGACTCAGTGGTACAACATCCGCTGGACATGCACAAAGTCTAGGGTTTGATGCCCAGCATCTGCAGCTAAAAGCAGCAAGAGCAGGGGTGTAGCCAGAATATTTTGGGTGGCAAGGCATTGGGAAATCCTGTGGGGCAGAGGAGCCAAGGGAAAAAGAGAGGGGGAGGGAGAGAGAGAGATGGAAGCTGCTGAAAGAACGACTCCCCCACCCGCAGCCCTCCTGACTCTACTGGCTTTCTCATCTACATGGGGGGGAGAGGCGGATCTCAAAAATAAAATACAATTTTATTTTTGCATTTTTGAAAACCTATTTTTAAAAATTTAAAATATTTATTTCCTGCTTGGAAAAAAGAAAATGAGACTGAAGCTTCCCTGGCTGTGCCCAGGATAATTTTTTAAACCTATTCACATCCTACATTAATTTTTTTTGGCATTTTTATTTTTTTAAATTCTTGTTTTTATTTATTGGGGAGCACTCATCCATGGGGGGCATTGCCTTCCAATCCCCCCCCCCCCGATATGGGCCTGAGCAGGAAGTAGGGGCTGTGAAAGGCCTCTGCCTGAAGAACTCTAAGAGTTACTGCCAGCGTGAGTCATCTGATTAAGTATTAAGGAGCTTCACGTGTTTATTGAGATTTATTCATACTGCAGTTTACCTTATAAAGAAGATGTACTTCAATAAGACGGATGTTCATGACATCCCAGAATAACTCGCAGCTGTTAAAACATCTTTCCTGTAATGGTGTACATTAAAAGTCACAGCACTCAAATCTGGTGGGAAAACATTTTCATCTTCCAGGGTGATTCAGTGCTGACCTAAGAGTGACAGTCCTCAAACAGAGTAGCTTCAAAAGGAGATTACAGTGTGAGATTGCTGAATTTGAGTTCATTCACAAATTCAGAACAATCCCCCCCCTCCCCCGGGCTAAAAAGGATCACTGGATTCTTATCTCACTGACTAATTTTCTGACTCTCTGCATTTCTCCTTTTTTACATTCAAGCTGATTACAATGTTCATTGCATCTTTGCAGCCTGTATCCCTTCTTTACAACACCCCTATCACATTTGGGCTGGAATATAAGAATTTGGGGATCTGCATTCCAACTTGTAGCTGATGAGGGGGCTTTGACTTTCAAAAGTTTATACTCTGAAAATTTTGTTGATGTTACTGGGCTTGAATATAGGTGTCTTACTGCAGACTGGGGATGGGCACAAAACAGCTCATTAATCTTTGTTTTTGATTAATTTTGGCCGGTTTGTAATTCACGAACTACAGCCTAGCCATGGAACCTCCATGAACTTTTAAGGCAGTTTGAGAGGGTTCATGGGATACAAAAAGCAGGGGTTCAAACACCTGTTTTCTCCTCCCCATGAAAGCTGCTGAAATAGTTGAGTGGCAGGAGGAGGTTGCTCCTGGCCACTCAACTGTTCAGTTCAGAAACAGCTGAGCTGTGGAGGCAGCCTGCTTTTACAGCTAAGCTGTTTCGGGCTCTAAACAACTTAGCCTGCTCTGTGCAGCTTAGCTGCTTAAAGGGGCTTAAGGAGCCCTTGGGGTGGGGCTTACTGCCCAAAGATAGCCCTTTAAACAGCTGAGCCATGAAGGCCACACTGCTCCCATACTCAGCTCTTTAAAAGGGCTTTCTTGGGCAGCCTGCCCCACATGGCTCAGTTGTTTCAAGGGTGTTTTTTTTTTTTACTCCATGCCATTTAAACTGCTCTGCCACTCAGCTGTTTGGTTTAAATGGCTGAGTTATTTAAAAACCCTTCTTTCTGCTCCTTACAAAAAGTGACAGGGAGCACAAAGCAGAGGTCACGAACTCTTATGAACTGGTTTGGTTCGCAAACCAATCTTCACGGTTCATGCTGCAAAAATGTGGTTCATGCCCATCCCTATTGCACAGCAATATGGTTATCCTCTGAAACTATATAGAAAATTGTTTCAGAAATAAGTTTTTAACAAATAACATAGGCAGCTATTGTTTCATTATGTTGAAATGTTGATTCCTGATAAGTTTTAAATTTATTGTTATAAATCCAGGGGCTGCCTTAGATCTTCTTCGTGGTCTCTGTGCTTCACACCCATGGGATAGTGTGCCTGCGCTGATCCCCGAATCAGTACCTGAAAAGCCCGGGATTTTTCCGCGCTCGGCGCCAATGGGCATGCGCAGGCGTCCCAGTGTACATGCTCACCGGCGCCAGCGCGGGGATCCCACCAGTTCCTTTCTGATCGCTGCGCGGAGAGGTTTACCTTTTGTGTTCCCTGGTCGGTGAGAATCTTTGGCTTTGCCTTTTTTTCTCTTTCTCTTAGCCCGTTTATTATTTTCTTAGTGTAGATAGATAGATAGATAGTTAGTTAGTTAGTTGTTAAAAAAAAATTGAATAGTTCTCCACTTGTGTTTGTCGGATTACCCTTTGGGGTGTTCCGTCCCTTGTTTTCCCCCAGTTTTTTCCCCTCAGACGATTCTGAGTGGTTTTTTAGCGGCTACCGTCTATGGACAGTCACTGGGGTTTTTTCAAGCACTGCCGTGCTTGTGGGGAAAAGATCGCCCCCCCAGACGGCCATTCCTTGTGTCTGCTGTGTTTGGGAGAAGCGCATCGCGTAGAGGCCTGCCTGCACTGCCTTCGCTTCTCCAAACAAACGAGGAAGAACTGAGCGGCCCGTCTATTGGCAGCCTTGACCGAATCGGCGCTTCGCCCGCAGAGATCAATGGCGACCGCATCGACACCGAAGTCGGCGGACACCCCGGTACAGGAGCACGCATCGGCCGATGCGGCTCCGACTCTGACTCTGACCGAGTTACTGGAAGAGCGCGGCTCCACAAAGCGTTCCCATGAGGGTTCGGTGGACACGCCCGCTAAAAAGCGCCGAGACGACTCGGGGACCCGAGTTCCTAAGAAGGCTAAATCGAAGGAAAAGCGGAAGCGACCCCGCACCCCTTCGCCTTCGGTCGACGCTTCGGCCCCGTTACCACAGCGCCACCGCGGAAGATCCTGGCTTCCCTGCGCCGCAGCCTGCTGACTCAGCCACGTCAGTCGACCTCGGGGCATGAGCATGAGATCGACTTGACTCAGCGATCTTCATCGTCGGGTTCGCGGAGACGCAGTGCGAGCGAATCGGCGTTGGAAGTGGAGGTTTCGACACCGATCATCCAGCCTGTACCGATGGGGCACCGAGAGAGATGAGAGGTGGAACCCTTTCAGGCACCTCGCCGCTTCCCGATACCACCGTGGGAACAGCGTAGGTGGCAACCTCCGTACTCGTACTACCCGCCGTACCAGTGGTACCCAGAAGAGTTCCCGGAGTGGGAGCGGGAGTCGGAGTTTTCCTCCATGTCTAGAGTCTCGCACCGATCCCGAAAGGCATCGGTATCGGTTCCCCCGGAACGACGCATGGTCCCGCTCGAAGCCCATCGACGACCATCGCCGCCGATCCGCTCTCCTCCGAGGGAATTGACGCCGATGCTATCGGAGCACTCCGCCCATGACCAGGAGTCTTCGTCGTCGGAATTGGCTAGTGAAGCCCAGGATGTGGAGCCTTCACCGGTCTCCCAGACGGCCGAGGATCTTCCGATTTCGCTGTCGGAGGATCTGAAGTCATACGGGGACCTTGTGAGGAGAATTGCAGCCACTCTCAACCTGCCTGTGACTCAGCCAGAACCCATTGTGGACGACAATGTGTTCGATATAATGCAGAGGAACACATCCACCGCTGTTGCCTTGCCAGTCACTAAGGTGATCCTCCAGGCAGTTAAGGAGCCCTGGAAGAGACCATCGTCTATGCCGGTCTCCTCCAAACGGTTGGACCACATGTATAGGGTCCAGGAGGCAGGAGCTGAGTTCCTCTTTACCCATCCGAGGCCAAACTCAGTGGTCGTCTCCTCCTCCTCGAAGGCACGAAAAGTCCATTCCTCTCCTCCAGATAAGGAAGGGAAGAAGATCGACAGCATGGGCCGCAAAGTTTACTCAGCAGGGGCACTCGGAGTTAAGGTATCTAATTATGCAGCTTGCATGGCTAGATACCAGTACTCTCTGTGGGAACAACTCTCCCCTCTCCTCTCTTCCTTGAGTGAGGATAAAAAGGCTGCTGCTAAGAAATTACAAAAAGAGGGCCTTGCTGTAGCCAGGCAACAACTGGCAGCAGCAAAGCACATGGTGGAGGCCTCAGCTAAGGCCATCACCTCTGCTGTCTGCATCCGGCGCCACTCCTGGCTTAGATCGACGGCTTTACACCAGGACATTAAAACCTTTGTAGAGGACTTACCCTTCGAAGGTGACGGGCTCTTCAGTACCACAACAGACACGGCGCTGCAAGAGTTTGGCAAGAGTGTCAAAACCTCGCGGAACCTGGGCATGCAGGCCACCCCCAAGACTCCCAGGTCCAAACAATGGCATAAGCCTTGGGCCAAGAAGCCCTACCAGAAATTTTCTCCGGAGCAATGGCGTCCTCGTCCTTCGCAAGCTGAAAGACCCTCCTACTCCGGCAACAACAGGAGCCGTTACGGGTCCCACCCAACGGGCAAGCCCAAGGGTGCGCACTCCCAGAAGCAGTGGCTTTGATTTTCCTCCAGCACGCGTTATCGCCCCCACTGGTATTACATCCATCCGCCTATGCCCTTTCCTACCTGCCTGGGAGTTGATCTCCACAGACAGGTGGGCTCTGTCCATCGTAAAAGAGGGCTACAAAATAGAGTTTGTTCAGACCCCGAATCAGTCCGTGGTAGTTACCACTCCCCCTTCCCCACCTCTGCTGGCGGAGGTGAGCAACCTCCTACAGAAACAAGCCATAGAGGAAGTTCCATTGGAGGCCAGGACGGGAGGTTTTTACTCTCGCTACTTCCTGGTCCCCAAAAGGGACGGGGGTCTGAGGCCTATCATGGATCTTCGGAATCTGAACAAATTTATTCTGTACCAGAAGTTCAGAATGGCCACGCTGCAAACAATTCTGCCTCTCATCAATCAGGGAGACTGGATGGCGACTTTGGACCTCAAGGATGCTTACTTCCACATCAGCATCCATCCGACGTTCAGGCGCTTCTTAAGGTTTGCATTGGGTGCTCGGCACTTCCAGTTCAGAGCCCTTCCGTTTGGCCTGTCTACTGCTCCTCGGGTGTTCAAGAAGCTGATGAGCGTTGTGGCTGCCCATCTTCGTCTTCAGGGAGTTGTTGTCTTCCCATAGATCAACGACTGGCTTCTTGTGGCGAAGTCGAGGGAGAGTTTAACAACGCACATCGCCATCACTCTGCGTCTTCTTGACACCCTGGGGTTGCAGGTCAATCTGGAGAAATTCCATCTCACTCCATCGACAGTGCAGTTCATAGGGGCTCTGCTGGACACAGACCAACACCGGGCATTTCTGCCTTCGCAGAGAGCAAAGGACATCATCAGTTTGGTGCAGCTTCTCCAAAGGCAGCAGTGGGGCACAGCCCAACAGCTTCAGCGGATGCTGGGGTTGATGGCGACGACAAGCGTGCTGCGTTTTGCAAGACTACGAATGAGAGGCCTTCAACTATGGTTCCTGCGCCATTTTCGTCCTCTCAGAGACTCACCTCGAAAGAGGTTCTCCATCCCGCCTGCAGCTCTTCAATCACTGCAATGGTGGGAGTCGGAGAGCAACATCTGCCAGGGAGCTCCCTTCCATCTTCCGACCCCTACTGTGACTATCACTACCGATGCTTCCCTGTGGGGGTGGGTGGCCCACCTGGGAGATCTCTGTGTGGGAGGTCAGTGGTCACCGAGGCTGGTTCGGTGCCATATAAATTATTTAGAACTGCTGGCGGTTCACTTTGCCCTTCGTTCCTTCTGCCCACTGGTAGCAGGACAGACTGTGGCGCTGCTTACGGACAATACCACTGCCCTGTGCTATATCAACAGGCAAGGGGGGAGAGTGTCTCGTCAGCTCTGTGTGTTGGCGATGGATCTCTGGATGGAGTGCCTCCAGTTCGACATTTTTGTGAAGGCGACTCATCTCCCGGGGGTCCTCAACATACAGGCGGACTCTCTCAGCAGGGGTGGGGCTTCTCCACACGAATGGGAACTACAGTGGCGCTTCCTAGAGCCTGTGTTCCAGCTTTGGGGGTACCCACAACTGGATGTTTTCGCAACAGCCGAGAACAAGAAGTGCCCGTTGTTTTGTGCCAGAGGGGGTGCAGACCCAGCCTCTTTGGGAGACGGGCTCCTACTTCCGTGGGAGGGTCGGTTCCTTTACATGTTCCCGCCTCTACCTGTACTGACGAGGGTGGTCCACAAGTTAGCGCAGGAAAAGCCACGCTGCATCCTGGTAACTCCTTGGTGGCCCCGCCAGAGCTGGTTCTCGATCCTGCTCCAGCTGTCGAGGGGGGTCTTCTACCAGTTTCCGGCGGAACCAGACCTGCTGTCGGCTCAGGGCGGGCACGTGTTTCACCACAACGTGCCGCACCTGAAGTTGACGGCGTGGTTCATCGACCAGTAGGTTTTTCTAGTAGGGTCCAGCAAGTCCTCCTAAGCAGCAGGAAGCCTTCCACCCGTGCTTCCTATGGAAGGAAGTGGAAGAAGTTTAGCAATTTTTTGGCCGACTCTCCTGTGCCGCCTGGCAGCGTGGGGCTTTCGGCAATTTTTGAGTTTTTATTGGCCTTAGTGGATGAGGGTCTAGCTTTCTCCTCTGTCAAGGTCTATTTGGCAGCTATTTCTGCCTTTCAAGATTCAGTGGAGGGTTACTCTGTTTTTGCTCACCCTCAATCAAAAAGGTTCCTAAAAGGGTTGTTCAGGCTTCACCCACCCTCGAGGTCCCCCCGACAGTTGTGGGACTTGACTCTGGTTCTGGACAAGTTGACTCGTCGTCCATTTGAACCCATGGCAACGTGCTCCCTACAACTTTTGTCATGGAAGACTGCATTTCTAGTTGCCATCACTTCTGCACGTCGTGTGGGGGAGCTCACGGTGATGTGTTGTGACTATCCTTACCTCGCTTTTCGAGAAGCTGGGGTTTTGCTAGCTCCAGACATCACTTTTCTTCCCAAGGTGGTTTCTCAATTCCACCTTAACTTAGAAGTTTGGTTGCCTACGTTTTACCCTAGCCCTTCCTCGGAGGAGGAACGTAGATTGCATGCGCTGGACGTTAAGCGTGCTCTACTGTTTTATTTAAATCGTTCACGGGACTTCCGTAAAGACAAGCAGCTTTTTGTTTCATATGCTGCCCCCAAATTAGGGTCCAAGATTTCATCTCAGAGGCTTTCAAAGTGGCTTACGGAGACGATTAAACTTTGTTATTTGTTGGCAAAGAAGCCTTTACCTGGACCTGTTCGTGGGCACTCCACAAGGGCGATGGCCACGTTGGTGGCGTTCCTGAGAGGTGTGTCCCTTTCCGATGTCTGTAAGGCGGCTACCTGGTCTTCTCCGCATGCCTTCATGAAGCATTACACGCTGGACGTGCATGCTCAGCAGAGGACTCGGTTGGGAACTGCGGTGCTGCAAGCTGTTTCTTCAGGTTGACCGTCTTCCCTCCTCCAGGTATGCTTTGCTTGCTAATCTCCCATGGGTGTGAAGCGCAGAGACCACGAAGAAGATAGACAGGTTGCTTACCTGTAACTGTAGATCTTCGAGTGGTCATCTGTGCATTCACACTACCCGCCCTCCTTCCCCACTGCTGACGGTCTCCCTCCAGTAGGGGCTTCCAGCGGTCAGGAAGGAACTGGCGGGATCCCCGCGCTGGCGCCGGTGAGCATGCGCACTGGGACGCCTGCACATGCCCATTGGTGCCAAGCGCGGAAAAATCCCGGGCTTTTCAGGTACCGATTCGGGGATCAGCGCAAGCGCACTATCCCATGGGTGTGAATGCACAGATGACCACTCGAAGATTTACAGTTACAGGTAAGCAACCTGTTTTTTTCCAACATGCGTCCCTTATTCAGATCTATTTTTCAGTGTGAATTTGAAACTGCTGGAGCATGGCATGGACTACAGGACCATGACCAGGAATATTTCTCTGCCACCTAGCTTAAGTTAGCCTGGTCTCATCAGATCTTGGAAGCTAAGCAGGGTTGTTCCTGGCTAATGCTTGAATGCGAGACCAAGTCCAGGTTACTGTGCGGAGGCAGGCAATAGTGACCCACTTCTGAATGTTTCTTGCTTTGGAGACCCACCTGAGGTTGCCATAAGTCAGTTGCTACTTGATCACCAGTTATTTTACAAACATTTATTCCCAGCTGGCTGAATTTACCAGGTCAAGTGTGAACTGGTGTTGGAAACACACTACTTGGAAAACTTTTCACTGATTTATGTTTTATTTTACTTCCAAATTTTAAAATAAGTGGTTACTTAAGAGGCAGATGCTTATGTGTTCCAAGTGTGATGTTTTGCAGTCTGCTTGGTATAGCCATCCAGAGGGATCAAAGGGAGCCCTTGGCAGACCACCAAGACTTGTCGCAGAACACTTTATTGATAAAATAACTCATCCGATTTCACAGACTCCACTTTGAATGTAGATTGAGTGTGTTATGTGCTGTGAAGTCTCTTCTGACTTATGGTGACCCTATGAACTAATGACCTTGAAACAAAGCTCATTGATTTCCTCCAGAGGGTGTTGTGGCTCCAACTAAACTCTTGGATCTGAGGATGGTACCTGCTCTGGACCCTACTTGTAGACCAATCGATGACCCTACCCAACATCTAGGGACCAAGGATGTCAGTTTTGACTCAACTGATCCATCTGAAGTGGAATTTGACATTCCGGGGTCTGATACTGAAGATACCCCTGAGATACCAATCAAAATTCCATCTGACTGACAGGCTAACCTGTCCACCATCAAAGGTACCAATGGTTTCCTAGACTTTTAACACTGCTCTGGGAATCCAACATACCCCAAATGCTCCAGTGATTTCTGATGTCATCCATGACATATTATAAACAGACCTTCCAACCATTTTAGTTTTGCCAGTGCTGGCTGTACATGTTGCAACATTAAAGGAAGCTTGGTCGAAGCCTCCTTCCACTCCTCCTGGGGCTAAGAGATATGAGGTGATGTACAAGTACAGATCAGAGATGCCAAGTTTCTCCACTCTCATCCTGACTCAAACTCTGTCACCGTACATTCTTCTTCTAAAGCTTAACAGCTCCCCCTTCTTGCTCTCCTGAGAGGGAGGGGTGAAAGATTGACACCATTGCCAAGAAAATCTACTCCTTGACCTCCCTGGCAGTGAAGATGCAGACCTATATATCATACATGGCCACTTACAACTTTAACACTGTGACCAAGTTGGCAGCTTTCATACCACAACTTCCAGCTTATGTTCAGACTGAGGCAACCTCTCTGACACATGTTGAACTTCTAAACAACAAATCTCGACAGTTAGAAACACTGCTTCTTGTTTCTCATCTTCTCTGGCTTCCACTGTGGGTCTGCGTCTCCACATGTGACTCCAGTCTACATCCTTACAACCTGATGTTAAACTGAAAGTTGAGGACCTCGCTTGTGATGGGGAGGGTCTCTTCCATTCCACCACAGATTACAAGTTAAATAGTCTATAGATGATGGCCACATGTAAGCAAAAAATCATTATCACCTCCTCACCGACACACCAAATCAAAGATAGAATTCACTGTACTACTACCAGCAGCTGTCACCCGTCTACTGCTGACACTTGGGAATGGCATCAACCTCCTGCGAAACAATCTTATCAACCAAGATCTAAGTCAACTGCCACCAAAACATCCACTCAGCAATCCAAACAATCCTTTTGACTTCTTGGCAAGTCATGTCCAATCCATACTGTCCACCATCACCCCACCCACAGGGACAGATTTTCTTCCTTGGGAGAATATCAGCCAGTTTGGTGTAGTGGTTAAGTGTGTGGACTCTTATTTGGGAGATTTGATTCCCCACTCCTCCACTTGCAGCTGCTGGAATGGCCTTGGGTCAGCCATAGCTCTCGCAGAGCTGTCCCAGAAAAGGGCAGCTTTTGTGAGAGTTCTCTCAGCCCCACCTACTTCACAGGGTGTCTATTGTGGGGGAGGAAGATAAAGAAGATTATAAGCCCCTCTGAGATTCAGAGTGATGGGTGGGGTATAAATCCAATATCATCTTCATCACCATCTTCTCCTCCTCCTCTTACACTTAGATCCTCACCATCATCCGGGTGAGCTACGTCGTAGAATTTGACCCCAGGCCTCACACCCCTCACATTGCCATCACGCCTCCATCTCCTCTTCTCCTGGATATGTGGTAGAGGACCTCTCCAAGGATGCTTATATCCAAACATCGCCAGGAATTTTACTCAAAGTACTTCATTGTCCCAAAGAGAGACAGAGGCAAGCATCCCATCATGGACCTTCAAGATTTTAACAAATGCATCAGAAAGACCAAATTTCAGATGGTGATGCTACAATCCATCTTGCTATTGATTCTGCTGGATGCTTGGATGGCATCTGTTGATTTGAAGGGCACTTACTTCCCTATCATCATTTGTCCTCAACATCCGTGTTTCTTTTGATTTGCAATTGGCTGTCTACACTACCAGTACAGAGTGCTGCTCTCCGGGATTTCAGTGGCACCTCAAGTCTTTACAAAGTGCATGGCAGTAATGGTGGCTGTTCTTTGCACCTAAGGCATGATGTTTTTTTCTTACATCGATGACTCCGCTCATGAACTGCAGTAAGACCTCATGGTGACCCTTTGGCTTCTCAGTTCTTTTGGACTCGTGTAAATTGAGAGAAATTTTGTCTCATTCCTTCTCAGAGAATTCAGTTTATAGGAGCAAACCTGGACCTGACCCACCATTGGGCGTACTTATCTATGGACAGGACAAACACAATCCAGTCACTAGCAGAATGTTTCATCATAACTCCTACTCCAGGCCATACTCATAGAACTAATGGCATCCATGACCTTTGTTGTACCCTTCGCAAAACTTTTTTTTTTTTTAGTATACAAAAGATTTTATTGAACAAACAAAAGTAGAACGTACATACAATAAGACAAACATTATATCATATACTCATCAAATCAAAGAAAATAAAAAATAAGTACATATACATACATACAAAACACTAACCCCACACCACCACCACCCTGAGACGGAGGGGCCTAATCGTAAGTAAATTTCAAATTCCTCATATCGAAACCCGTTCCATTAAGCCACGAGTAAAGTGGATCCCAAGTTTTTTTACAAATCTGTAAATCACCCCCTCTTAGTCTTGTTGTTAATACATCCAATTTGGCAGCTTCTAAGAGTTTAGATAGGAATTCATTCTTATCGGGTATTTTGGGGGATTTCCAATACTTGGCATATAGTATCCTAGCCGCCGTTATGACATATAGTAATAATTTTTTGGATGATTTTGATATTTTCTCTTTCACAATACTTAATAAATAGAGCTCAGGTGTATGAACAAATCTTAATTTAAGAATTTTCTGGGACCAGTCATGGATTTGGGCCCAAAATTTTTTCGCAAACTTGCATTGCCACCAGATGTGAAAGAGAGTACCTTTTGTGCTGCTGCATTTCCAGCATTTGTTAGAACAATTAGTATAGATTTTTGCCAATCTAGCTGGAGTCAGATACCAACGGTGAGCCATTTTATAAAGGTTTTCTTTGAACATCGCTGATTTAGTTAATTGGATATTTTGCCGCCAGATTTGCTCCCATTCCTTCAATTTGATATTGAACCCAAAATCCTTAAGCCAATTAATCCAACACTCTTTAACCACATCGTCCTGCATTTTTTCCTTTAGAAGCCAGTTATAGACCTTAGAGATAAGTTTTCCTTCGTCTAATAAGATCATATCTAACTCATTGGGTTTACTATAAAACCCCACTGATTTATCAGCCTGAAATTTTGAATTAACTTGCATTTTAGTCCACCAGTCAAGTTTGAGATTCTCATCCTCTAATTTAAGTTTGTGGGTGTTATCCAATAATGCTCCATAATTATAGTTTAAATCCCAATTGTAGACGTTAGGATGTACGGAGGCTTCGACTGGGGATACCCAATGAGGTATGCTCATATAATATATTTTTTTGATTTCACTCCATACTTTAAAGACAGGCTTCCTTATCACGTGTCTTAAAAATATATTACTTCCTGTGGGGGCCTGGTACCACAAATATGAATGCCACCCTTCGCAAAACTTCTGATGTGACCTCTTCAACTATGTTTCCTCTGGAGATACAATCCAACGACCAACCCATAGTCTGTGCTTCCGACCATACCTCAGCATGTTATTCCATCCCTTCGTTGGTGGACTTTGTTGGACAACTTTCTACCCAGGGTGCCCTTTTGCCAATGGGATCCAGAGGTTGTAATTTACACCAATGCCTCACTGCGTGAATGGGAACCCGCTGTGGGGATCTACATGTACAGGTTCATTGGTCCCCCCAGCAACAGCTGTCTCTTATCAGCACCCTGGAACTTCTGGCTCTCCATCAGATGTTACTTTCTTTTGCTCCAACAATTGTGATCAAAACAGCTCATGGACAATATGGCAACAGTGTTTTATATCAACAAGCAAGGTGAAATGGCCTCTGTGGCCCTTTGCCAAATGACAATTCACCTTTGGGACTGGTGTATCTCTCACCAGATCTTTCTAACAGCAATCCATGTACCACGGACACAAAACGCTTTAAACTGGGAGAGTTTCAAAGAACAAGAGTGGGCACCCAACCCAGGTTATCTTTCCCCTGTCTTCCACCAATTTGACCACTTGGAAGTGGATGTTTTTGCAATGAAATATTCATTCTTCAGCAGGACAATACCATCACAGAGGTCCATGGGAGACACCTTCCTACACCTGTGGACTCAACATCTCCTATATAGATTTTCTCCCTTTCCTCTGATCATCAGAGTTTTACAGAAGATCCAGACTGATCAGACTTCTTGCATTCTGATGACAGGCAACCCTGGTTTCCAGTTCTGCTGCATTTGTCCAAGGGCCAATACCTCTTACTGCCACACATTCCTGATCCTTCTTCTCCAACAGTTGGGCAAAGTCTTTCACGACAACCGTGGCTTCTTCAAATTGACAGCAGGGCAGATTATACAATGATGTTTTCTCCTCTAGTCACTGAACCAGGAGATCTTATAAAGCAGAAGTGTTTCATGATCTATGCGACATCTAAAGGTTTTCAACCTGACACCATGCCCTTGCCTGAAGTTCTCAAGTACCTTATTATGCTGTAGTAATCTGGCCTGGGCTTCTCTTCAGTCACAGTTCATCTGTCCACTATTTTAGCCTTCCATGTCAGTATTGAAAGTACTATCTTTTTTTCTCATCTAACTGTGAAGGCATTTCTGATAAGTCTTCTGAACCTCCATCCACCTCAAAAACAACTGATTCCTTACATGGAGTCTTTCATTGGTTTTGTCCCAACTCATGGGTAAACCATTTGAACCTAAGGCCACAACCTCTTTACATCTTCTAACTCAGAAAACTACCCTGTTAGTTGCATCAACATTTGCAAGATGAACCAGTCAATTTTATGCACTCTGTATTGATCCACTGCACATGGCATATCATGCAGACAAGGTCGTTCTAAGGCCTGATCCCTCTTTTCTACCAAGGGTTATTTTGCTGTTCCACCTGCCTCAACCTGTAGTTTTGCCATCTTTCTTTCCTCATTCAACTGACAATGCTCAATGCAGACTGCATGCTTTGGATGTCCACCGAGCTGTTGGACTCAGGCGTTCCAGCAGGTTCTGACATTTCTTAAGGGCAAACCTATCTCATCTCACAGTTTGTCCAAATGGGTTTAATCAACTATTGGATTCTTCTATGAACTGGCAGGCAAGCCATTACCATCCTTACCTCAAGCCCATTCCATTAGGTCGATGTTTACTTTGTATTCCTGGCTGTTCCATCTGTGCTGCTCCATTAACCTTCACATCTTATTATGCACTTGACATTAAGGCTCGTAAGAAAACTGCCTTTGGGCAGGTGGTCTTGAAATCCATCTTCCAGTGTTGATATATTCTTTTTATTTTTCATAGTGAGCAACAACCAAAAATTGAGTTAGAATGACAATGCATACCCCAAAAGTTCCTTGTTTCGTTACACATGCCTCTGTCTCAGTTATTGAGTTTAACCTTTTCTGCCAACACCCACCATCCATCCATGCCTGTCAGTTCAATACTCACCTAGTGTGTGGCCTTCACAGAGACCACAAAGAAGATAAGCAGATTGTTTACCTGTAACTGATTATCATTGAATGGTCATCTGTGCAGTCACACATGCCCACCCAACCTTCCCCACGGCTGGTATCTCCTTATCATTTACTTTGAGTTGATTGGACTTACCAATGGTGCACAGAAGGAACTGAGGTTGGGTGGAGTTTCCCTCCGCTCCAGGCATGGACAGTTGATGCCTGCTCCCCAGAGCCAAGGAAAGGCCTGCCAAAAGAAGAAAGTTCTAAAACTTTCCAGCGTAGGCACAGTACACAGTGTGCGACTGCTCAGATTACCACTCGAAAATCAGTATTTACAGGCAAGCAACCTGTTTTTCTTCTGTTAATGGCATTTAGTATTGTAAGGTTTTGCTATTTTCTTGTAAAGGGACCACTCTGTAGTCGTCTGAGATGACATCCTTGCCTTCCTTAGCATTTCCTAATTATCTTTTTAATAAACATTTTTTTTGGTTTTTGTATACAGGTAAAGGTAGTCCCCTGTGCAAGCAGCAGTCGTTTCCAACTCTGGGGTGATGTTGCTTTCACAACATTTTCACGGCAGACTTTTTACTGGGTGATTTGCCGTTTCCTTCCCCAGTCATCTACACTTTCCCCCCAGCAAGCTGGGTACTCATTTTACCGACCTCAGAAGGATGGAAGGCTGAGTCAACCTTGAGCTGGCTACCTGAATCCAGCTTCAGCCGGGATCGAACTCAGGTAATGAGTGGAGAGCTCAGACTGCAGTAGGTTTTTGTATAGAGTATAATTAATATAACAAAAGACGAAGAACCCACCATCAAAAGCGAACAAACAAAATCATCATTACATGTAATAGTGAGGGGGAAAAGGGGAAGGGGATGGTAGGACATATCATATTGAAACATTATCAGATTACAATTATGATAAATAAAACAAGACAAAAAACATGCGGGTAAAGGCTCTTAAAACGAGTGAGTAAAGGCCTTAGAACTCTTAAAAGGTAAAGGTAGTCCCTGTGCAAGCACCAGTCGTTTCCGACTCTTAGTTGGACACAAGGAACAGGAAGGTAGAATTAAGAAGGTAGAATTCTGTTATTCTATATGGTAGAATAACAGAATGGTCAGTGCATGAGGATGACTCTGTGGTAAAAGGGGATCCTTTATTCTAAATAAAACAGTTTTAAACAGAGTTTATTTAGAAGTGTAACAGCAAAACTGCTTCAGTAATGTTTATAAGTGTATTGCTTTCAGATAGGTACAGTTTTTCTTCTTTCTCTAGAATTTCTTAGATAGATCTAGCCATAAAGAACTGAGTCTCTGAACCAAGCAGTCCACTAGGGTATAGCTATTTTCCAATACTTCAGTCATCCATCCAACACTCCCCCCCCCCCCTTTCTTACTCTAAAGGTCTGCCTTTTTCAATCACAGCAACATATATATAAAACCCCACATTAAAACATAAAAATAAAACACAAAAAATATTTACATACTGAAAAAGCACAAGTATTGTCAACAGTTGTATTACTCTTTACTTGTCTGTTCTGGTTGGGTGCAGTGGGCGCAGTCTTCTAGTCCCAGAACTTAACAGGGAGGTTCCAGAAGGTGGTGCTAAGGGCTATAGTGACATCTATGCTGTGGTTACTAGAAAACTCTACCCAACCCCATGCTATTTAACATCTGTGTGAAACTGCTGTTTGAGACAGAAGATTATAGTACAATCCTATACAAAGTTACATTCATCTAAGCGGGCCTAAATTGGAGTGACTTTTCATAGGATTGTACTGTTAAACAGTCACAAGTATGCTGATAACACCATGCATTGAAAAAGGTGATGGAAATACTGTTAAAGTACAATCCTAGTTTCTGGAGGAGGTAATGAACTGCATGCTATTAGATAACATCCTTACTCTGAAAGCTGGTATTGCTTTTTTGGTATGAGGTACCCTTCACTAGCTTAGAGTGGTGTACTAGCTACAGTAAATAATGAACATATAGAACTTGGGCACAGTTATACATGCAACTTTTACATTGCATTAGAGTAGTGTGTTGTATGTGTTGCTGCCCTTGAAAAGTATTCAGGGCACAGTGGCCAGGTTATTAATTGAAGCAATATGGTTCTTGTTCAGAGTGTTGGCTTTACTTGGCTTGGGATCGTGATAGCCGAAGGACTGTCTCCTGGTTTATGATAGACCTTTTCTAGCCATCCCATCCCCCTGCAGTTTAAGGTCAAGTAACTGAGGAAGGCAATGGCAAACCACCCCGTAAAAAGTCTGCCGTGAAAACGTTGTGAAAGCAACGTCACCCCAGAGTCGGAAACGACTGGTACTTGCACAGGGGACTACCTTTACCTTTTTAATTAGTGACCACAGAAGGCCCTTTTCAGCAGTGTCAACCTGAAATACCCTCTTTAGACAGTGTAATGTTCGGTATGCAGTTTAGGGGTACATTACATCATGGAAATAAAATTTAATTTAATGTGGACTTTCATATAGGGCAAATGGAGAGAGTTTTACTCATGAAATATGGGTCAAACATTTTCTTTTTAATCATTGCAGGGTTTTTCCCCTAGTTGTATGGCACAAATGTCAATATGACACTGACTATCAGAAGAGCTGCAACTCTTCTGCCTTTGCTTACAACTTTTCTTCCTTTGTTTAAGGAGCAAAAACAGTCTTCCAAGAATGAATGTTGTCAAGTATAGCAAATGCTGAAGTATATATTTGTGCTCTTTTGTTTATCTTATGCTATTTTGCCATGATAATACTGCATTAATTTGTGGTGCAGATGCACACTGGAGAAGAATACATTTCCTCTTATCAATCTGTATAAACATGTGGCTGAAGCTGGAAAACGTAAATGCACTTTATTTGCTATTTCTGATCTGTTGTCATCTTTTTGGGTGGTCTGTTGGGAGCTTGGCAAATATACTAAGCATTTCTCACTTACTGACCTATGGCTAGATTGTTCCTAGATGTCCAGAGGAAAGTTTCTTGTTTGTACCAGTGTTTAGCTTGGCAGGGAAAGGGTATCATTTATAAAGCATGCTGTGCTTGGCTGTAAGTCTGCTTGTGTTATAGCTGTTACGCTTCTTTATTATTAAACTGTTGGCAGCTACCAAGTTTTCATTTGATTCTAGGACTCCCTACAATATAGGATCATGTATGTTTGTTTCTTCTTACCTAAGACCCAGTGTATGCTCATGGATGAGAGGAAATTCCTTTCTAGTTCTGTATAAAGCAGGGGTGGCCAATAGTAGCTCTCCAGATTTTTTTTGCCTACAACTCCCATCAACCCCAGCCATTGGCCATGCTGGCTGGGGCTGATGGGAGTTGTAGGCAAAAAAGACATCTGGAGAGCTACCGTTAACCACCCCTGGTATAAAGTACTGAGTCATTTATGTGCATTGCCTTTCATGGCAGTGATCAGTAAAATACATGTCTGCTTATTTTGATAGTACATCTTAATGTGGTGATTTCTGCTTTCCCTTAGTTAAATGAGATAGCTCTGCTTGTATCATTTCAGTTGGGCTAGTTTCTCAATATGGCACTTATTCTTTTTAAACTATTTGTAATTCTTAAGTCATTTTTTGGCCAGTGCTCTTCAATAGATGAAGGGCTTCTGTTGTCCCATATTTGAAATTAATCTCTCATTCATTATACTGTTCAGGGTAACACTATCAGGCTTGCCCCCTTGCCTTGACTTTTACTTAGAAATTAAGAATTATAGTGTGTGGTGTTAACAACATTTTGAATTAATTGCATAAATAAAATTTTTACATTCCTTTTTAAAGGATGGGTTTGTTTTTGAAATTTGATATATTTGCAGTTTTTATTTTCCCGTCAGTTACCTCCTTTGGACCTGAAAACAATACACAATCAATTTTGATTATCTTATAAAGTAAGCTTGAGAGTGTGCTTTACAATTCTGAAAAAAACAAGAATCTTTCTCTTGTCTGTAGATCTGCCTTCTATTTCTTAAGTTGTACTATTCAACTTGTATTATGTTACTTCAAGCGATATATCTCAACTAAGTCCATGCAGTAATTACATGCCCTCCAACACTTCACAAAGGAAAATGGGGATATTCCTGTACATGAGTGGGCAGAGCTATGAGTGGAGTCTGATAAATAATGGAGGTGTAACTGAGTTCAGGCTGGTGTGCTATGAGCTGGAAGCTGGAAATGAAACTGCATGCAAACAACTCTAGATGGCAAAAACAGTGGGGCAAGTCAAATACATAGTCTATTTATATTCCATTTGTACAAATTAGAGTAGAATTGTATAATTTTTCCATTGACAAGCACTAAGACATAGCAGTAAGGGATCTGATGAACCCCAGTTAGTGTATCTGTGGCATAAAATTCTTAAGCAGATGTAACATTAAAGAAAGTACCTTTGACCTTATGCAGAAAGCATTTTTCCTCCGCATTGAATAATCTCCCTACACACAGCACATATTTTTAAAATCCAGGGCTGGCCCTGCCTGTAAACTTGAACCAGCAGACACATACTTTTTTTTGCCATTCACTCCTTGGTTAAAATCAGCACAGAAAAAGAAGACAAATTTTGTGCATGTTTTTCAAATTTTATTATTGATGTTTTATCATTAAAATGAATATACATAGCTGAAGAAATCCTTTCCTTACTCCTAACCTCCATTTCCTGTCCCTGAAAACATCTGTTGCAACCATCTTCCAAACATCTGTTGGAAGCGGAAGGTGGTGGTGATTGGAGACTCCTTGGTCAGAGGGGTGGAGCTGAAAGTGCGCTGACTGGACTTGTCATCCTGGGAGGTCTGCTGGGTGCACGCATCCAGCATGTGAGAGAAAGGATTGGAAGATTTATCAAGCTCACGGATTACTATCCTTTCTTGCTGATCCATGTGGGAACGAATGATACTGCATGTCATAGCCCTGAATGTATTATAAAAAACTATGTGGCTCTGGGTCAGAAGGTGAAGAAGCTGGGCACACAGGTTGTGTTCTCGCTAGTTCTTTCTGTTGAAGGCCGTGGCTTAGGACGAGAAAGAAGAATACTTCAACTAAATGACTGGCTACGTTGATGGTGTCGTCAGGAAAGATTCGGATTTCTGGACCATGACTTAAGATTTCTAGATGGTGGTCTTCTATCGGGAGATGGTTTGCACCTTACGGCGGTAGGGGAAAGGATGTTTGGTAGCAGCCTTGCTAACCCAATAAGGAGGGCTTTAAATTAAATTGTATGGGGTAGCAAGACAATAATTCAAAGACTCGTATGATGCCAGAAACTGGGGATAAGAACATTAAAGATTTGCAGAGAGTGGCACATACACTAGGTAATGTTAACTTGCAGGTTTGTATGGAAACTAAACCCTTGGGATGCATAAAACATGGACTCCGATGGCTCTACACTAACGCAGAGTGTATGGGAAACAAACAAGAGGAACTGGAAGTCCTAATACAGGAAGGAGACTATGACATAATAGACCTTATTGAAACATAATAGATCTTATTGAAACTTGGTGGGGTGACACTCACAACTGGAATATTAGGATTCAGGGGTATAACTTATTTAAAGGGGACAAATGACAAAGGGTGGAGGCGTAGCAGTATATGTGAAGGAGGAATATACTTGTGAGGAAATATGTGAATCTGAGCATGGCAGCTCAGTTGAGAGTCTCTGGGTAAAAATAAAAGGATTAAGAAATAACAGTGATAATATGGTGGGGGTCTGCTATAGACCACCAAGCCAGGCAGAGGACTTGGATGAGATAGTCCTACAACAGATTGCAAAGTTCTCCAAGAGAAGGGATACAGTGATCATGGGAGATTTCAATTACCTGGACATCTGTTGGAAGTCCAACTCTGCTAAAAATGAAAAGTCAAATAGATTCCTGACTTGTCTTGCTGACAACTTCCTTTTCCAGAAATTGAAGAAAGAAACAAGGGGATCTGCTATCTTGGATTTGATTCTCACCAAGAAGGAAGAATTGATTGAAGAAGTGGAAATAGTGGGCACCCTGGTCAGTAGTGACCATGTGATTTTGGAATTTACAGTCTTAGGGAAGGGAAAAGCTATACGTAGTTAGACTTCTAGGTTGGACTTCAGAAAGGCAAACTTTGATAAACTTAGAACTATGCTGGGTAAAATCCCATGGTCAGAAATACTTAGGGCCAACCAACCAACCAACCTTTAATGGCATGTAAAAACAGGTTAAAAGAACAATGGGTTGAAAAACAGAAAATAGGTTAAAATACTGGACATCAGGATTAAAGTACATTTACATAAGATCACAGTTAAATGGGACAACAAAACTGTTCCTTGTCTTGACGAATCATTTTGGCCCAGTACAGAAATAAGGCAGTGTTTACAGTTATGTCAGGACTAACATCCTTCAAAAGAAACTGGACCTTATCTGGATCAGCCAGACCCATCTTATTTAGAAGAATAGGATCCAAAAATCAACCACGAATACTTAGATAAAAGGGACAATACAGGAGAATATGTGAAATGGTTTCAATAGATCCAGACTTACATGGACATGGTCTGGCCGGGTAGGGTATGTTGTGATATCTACCATATAAAACTGCTGATGGCATAACATCAAATCTTGCCAATGAAAAGGCCCTACGCTGTTGAGGACTTTGCAAAGAATAGAGATAGGAAGCCATATGGCCAACATCAAACGAAAACCCTAGACTCACGGGAGAACAAGTTTTATTAGCGGCGCTGTGGAGATTTTGTAATTCAGTATCCAGAATTCTGACTTTAATCATACGAAATGCCTCTGTTTGTGAGAGCATGGATAATGACTCTAAAGATAAACCAACAGTGCTAATCTTTTTCTCGATGGAGTCTAGCCAATTAGAGTAACTAGATTCTGAGAGCATTTGAAAGATAAGACTGGAAGGATCGAAGTTATAGTGTATTCGCAACCAATATTTAACAGTTAAGAGCCATGCCCTAGTTTCAAGTGGGACCTGCCCCGATTCTAGGCATAGGGCTGCATAAGGCACACAACATGGCATTCCCAAAATTTTACCAAGAAATTTGGCTTGGATGCGTTCCAAGGAATAATCAAACGCACCAATCCATAATGGCATACCATATAGTAGTTGCGCACATGTTTTGGCCTTAAAAACTTTCAGAGCAGCCGGCACAAATTGATTTCCCTTATTGTAGAAGAAACGACAGAGAGCCTGAGCACTGGCCTTAGCCATATTAGTTGCAGATCTTCGCTGAACAGTCCAAGATGCATTGTATTGGAAATGAATACCTAGATACTTAAAGTGTCTAATCTGCTCTTTTCTATTTCCATTAAAGTCCCATTTGAATAATTTCCAAGTTCTTGAGAAGACAAGAATTTTGGTTTTTTCAAAGTTAAGTTGAAGCTTATTAGATTCAAAATACTCAAGACAGCGGCTAAAAAGACGCTTCAAACCCACTCGCGTGCAGGACATTAGTAAAGCGTCATCTGCATACAGTAACAGTGGCACGTGAGTGGACTACTTAGGGAGAAGGGGGTTCAGAAGGGGTGGGAATTTCTTAAAAGCGAAATACTGAAAGCGCAATCACGGACGATTCCTATGAGAAAAAAAATGGAAAAAGCCTAAAGAAGCCGAGTTGGCTCCATAAACAGCCCTCTAAAGACTTGAGAAATAAAAAAGACTCTTTTAGGAATTGGAAGGAGGGCCTTATAACCAAGGATGAATATAAACAAATCACCAGTGTTTGTAGAGATAAAGTTAGGAAAGCTAAAGCTCAGTGTGAGCTTAGGCTGGCCAAAGACGCTAAAAACAACAAACAAAGGGTTCTTTTCTTATGTTCAGAGTAAGAAAAAGAGCAAGGATATGGTAGGCTCATTGCAAGGGCTCATTGCAAGGGAAAGTGAAATTGTAACGGATAATGAAGAGAGGACGGAACTGCTCAATTCCTACTTTTTCTCAGTCTTCTCTTCTGAGGGAAACAGTGCTCAACATGGCAAAAACAGAACATATAAAGAGGGTATGAAGTTCCAACCTAGGATCAGTGTAGGGGTAGTATATAAACACCAAGTTTCTTTAAATGAAACTAAGTCTTCAGGGCCAGATGAACTACATCCAAGAGTTCTAAAAGAGCTTCCGGATGTAATTTCTGAGCGTCTGGCTGTTATTTTTGAGAATTCTTGGAGAACAGGAGAGGTACCGGAAGATTGGAGGCGGGCGAATGTTGTCCCCATCTTCAAGAAGGGGAAAAAAGAGGATCCGGGTAACTACCGACCTGTCAGCTTGATGTCTATACCTGGAAAAGTTTTAGAACAAATAATCAAACAGTCGGTCCTGGAACATTTAGAAAGAATGGATGTGATTACTAAGAGCCAGCATGGGTTTCTCAAGAACAAGTCATGTCAGACTAACCTGATCCCTTTTTTTGAGAAAGTGACTACCTTGCTGGATCAGGGGAATGCTGTAGACACGTTTATCTTGTTTTCAGTAAGGCTTTTGATAAGGTTCCACATACTATCCTTGTTGACAAGTTGGTAAAATGTGGTTTGGATCCTGTTACCATTACATGGATCTGTAACTGGTTGACAGATCGCACCCAAAGAGTGCTTGTGAATGGTTCCTCATCCTCTTGGAGAGGAGTGACAAGTGGAGTGCCTCAAGGATCTGTCCTGGGACCTGTTTTGTTCAATATCTTTATCAATGATTTGGATGAAGGAACAGAGGGAATGCTTATTAAATTTGCAGATGATACTTAATTGGAAGGGGTTGCAAATACAGTAGAAGAAAGAAACAGGATCTAGGATGATCTTGACAGGCTGGAAAACTGGGCTAAAGCCAATAAAATGAATTTTAACAGGGATAAATGTAAAGTTCTGCATTTAGGTGGGAAAAATCCAATGCATGGTTATAGGATGGGGGAGACTTGTCTTAGCAGTAGTATGTGCGAACAGGATCTAGGGGTCTTAGTGGATCATACGTTGAACATGAGTCGACAGTGTGATGTGGTGGCTAAAAAGGCAAATGCAATTTTGGGCTGTATCAACAGATGTGTAGTGTCCACATCACACAAAGTGATGGTATGGCTTTACTCTGCTCTGGTAAGACCTCACCTGGAGCATTGTGTTTAGCTTTGGGCACCACATTTTAAGAAGGATATAGACAAGCTGGAACGGGTCCAGAGGAGGGCAACGAAGATGGTGAGGGATCTGGTGACCAAGTCCTAGGAGGAAAGGTTGAAGGAGCTGGGGATGTTTAGCCTGGAGAGGCGGCGGCTGAGAGGTAATATGATCACTATTTTCAAGTACTTTAAGGGTTGTCATATAGAGGATGGTGTGGAATTGTTTTCTGTGGCCCCAGAAGGTAGGGCCAGAACCAGTGGGTTGAAATTAAATCAAAAGAGTTTCCCGCTCAACATTAGGAAGAACTTCCTGACCGTTAGAGCGATTCCTCAGTGGAAAAGGCTTCCTTGGGAGGTGGTGGGCTCTCCTTCCTTGGAGGTTTTTAAACAGAGGCTAGATGGCCATCTGACAGTGATGAAGATTCTGTGAATTTAGGGGGAGGTATTTGTGGGTTTTCTGCATTGTGCACGGGGTTGGACTAGATGACCCTGGAGGTTCCTTCTAACTCTATGATTCTAACCCCTGCTGCGTTCCCCAATATGAGTGGGTTGAAGAAGAATGTACTTATCTTGACTACTTTGGGTGTCTCTTTTTGGGGGGAAAGAGGGATGAATAATTTTAAACTTGCTTTTAATATTTAAAAGTGTGTTTTATGCCAATTCCTTTGCATGCCTCGGTTAACTTCTGTTGATACCTAGGTTTTGTCTCTCATTACCAATGCTGGTATCTTCACACTTACTGCCTTCTGCTTAGCATACCTAATCCAATCAAGCCTGTTCTTGGGGAAGGACGGTGGCTCAGTGGTAAGAGCATTTGCTTGGGAAGCAGAAGGTCCCAGGTTCAATCCCCTGCATCTCCAAAAAAGGGTCCAGGCAAATAGGTGTGAAAAACCTCAGCTTGAGACCCCGGAGAGCCGCTGCCAGTCTGAGAAGACAATACTGACTTTGATGGACTGAGGGTCTGATTCAGTAGAAGGCAGCTTCATATGTTCACTCACCTGCTATTACCATCTGAAATCAGCTTTATAAAGTTTATATCTCCAGTACATAGTGTTACATTTTATGGCATGCATGACCTGGTCCAACAAAATGACATTTATGTAATAAATGAGTTTGCCACTTCTGCTCTAACCATTACTTCATGTTTAAATGTGACAATAAATTTAAATAAATCAAGAGAAAGAGCCCATTTTATTGACTGATCTTGTAACATATCTGTTTGGGGTGATTGGAAGAATGGATGAATATTATCAGAATTTAAAATAGGAAAGAGTTATGTTAATTGTGGCTGTGTGTGGAGTTTTTAAAGTGTACATGGTACGCTGTTGATTTTTTCTTTAAAAAGTATCTAATGTGCAGCACTTTTTATCTCAAGGCTTCATCTTAGTATTACTCTATAGTCATCTTAAATGGAATCATATACCAGTCAAAGTGTTCACTGCTTCACCATGTCACAAAAACTGGAGTTTTCATTTTGAAGTTGTTGTTTTTCTGAATGCTGAAAGTGAATGTGGAAGTGCTGTACTAAAGAATAGTGAATCTCCCCCCCCACACACACCAAAAGGAACAAAACTACATTATAGTGCTCTGTTGTGGGGCCTGTTGTTTTTGGTGAGGCTTGTACTGAACAGTTAAACTTTACTGTGGTTCTGTCAGGGTTTCATTTAAGTCTGAGAACTCTTAAATCTAGCTTGCAGAACAGAAAACACCTGGTCGTTTGCATCAAATTTCTTTTGATGCCTATAAAACCAGTATGTTTCTCTAACAAAGGAATGGCATCTCAGTAGATTCCTACCCTCTCATTGAGAATGGATGCAAGCTGGAGTTTCCTTACTCAAGAGATATAAGTAGGAAATTCTATGGCATGTGTGACTCTGTCAGCCCATGTGTTTCCTTAAGTGTAAGAGATAAAAAGATATAATTGGAGCCCTTCTGTAAGCGGGTCTGTTCTTGAACCCCACCTACTCTGTTGCTTGCCACAAGAAGCTGAAGCTCTTACTTGCAAGTTAATTCCTGTACTGCTTTATAGTATATATAAGAAGTACAACTACTCAAAAAGCAGCACAAGGACTTGTCTAGAAAAGAAAGAGTAAAAAGAAAATATGAGGAATACTGGTATAGACGCATAGATAATGGTAATAATATACATGCAGCCTTTCTGATTTGTATGCTTTTTGTCTGAGCCTGCCTTGGCAGGATGGGCAGGATAGAAATACTAGAAATACATAAATGCAATATAAACTTTAGAATTAATAGAACACTTTCCAGTTAAACTTCGCTATTGTATATTTTTATATCACACACACCTAGGGTTGCCAAGTCCAATTCAAGAAATATCTGGTGACTTTGGGGGTGGAGCCAGGAGACATTGGGGGTGGAGCCAGGAACAAGGGTGTGACAAACATAATTGAACTCCAAGAGAGTTCTGGCCATCACATTTAAAGGGACAGCACACCTTTTTAAATGTCTTCCTTCCATAGAAAATAATGAAGGATAGGGGCACCTTCTTTTGGGGCTAATAGAATTGGACCCCCTGCTCCAATCGTTTTGAAACTTGGAGGGTACTTTGAGGAGAGGCACTAGATACTATATTAAAAATTTGGTGCCTCTACCTCAAAAAACAGCTCCCCCAAAACCTCCAGATCAATTCCCCATTACTCCAAAACACATTAATTATATACTTGGCTAAAATTAAACATTATGTTTTATATATAACCTGTTGTACTTTGGTGGCCATATCCTTGTACATCACAGCCATATTGCCATTCATGGTGTTAATTAACGCAGATACAATAATCTCAGATTGCAGAGTGGTGGAACCATTTTCCTCCATAAGGCACACAAGGGCATGGGTGTCAAAATAAAGCTTCTTGCTTCCTGACCGGGGGGCAGGGGGGGGGACTCGCCTTACTGGTTTCTACGTGTAGGGGTGATGCACAGATGCTGATATCTCACTGTTTGGAGGCGAGGGAACGACCTCCATCGAGGCTGAGGAAACGCCGACGCTCTCGCAAAATGAAAAGCCACGCGCTGCTGAACTTGCGCAGCCGTTGGTTTTGAGGCCGGCAGAAGCCAGGAGCTTGCTGCCAGCTCCCGGCGCGCCGTTACTACTCCTCCGCCTCCAGTCTCCTAGGCAATGGCGCGAGACCGCTGAGCATATGATGACATTATGTGAGGCACCGGAAAGGAAAGCTCGTCACTCCCTGGATAAGGAAGACCCTCTTCCTGCCACCCACAACCACTATGATGGCTGCAGCCTGACCTCTCACCATCCCGGCTCTTTAGATCCCCATCGGGGATCGGTGGGAAGGGAAGGGGGGAGGAGAAGCTGCTGGGATCAGGGCTGGGTGGGAAGGGCCGCCATCCCCCCCTCCGCTTTCCAGATTTTTGGCACGTGGGGGATGGAGGCTCCAAATCAGGGGTCTCCAGCCAGGGCAGAAGATTTGGGAAGCCTACACAAACCTGCGCACAATCATATTGGCACTTTCTAGTTCTTCCATTGACTATGGTGTGCCATTGTCCTGTCAGCTGCCATTCAAGTTCCATTGTTAAGTCCACTCCTCTCTCTCCACCACAGTTGCCTACCCACTCTCTGTGGCATTTGGAAGATAAAGTAGGCAGCAGTGGCAGGGAGATGGCAGACAGATAGGGAACAAAGGTGCTAATGCGACTAGGCAGCAAGGGCCTGACTCTGCTGGGAACATTTCCTCAGTGGTCATGGTGACTGCCTCTTTCCTGTCCCTCCCTCCCTCCCTCCCTCCTTTAGCCTTGCCCCAGGACAGATGAGGATGGAACCACTGGGGGAGCTACTAGGCAGTGGCTGTTGCTAGGCAATCAAGGTTGGATCTGTCAGTAAAGAGAGAGGCCTCAGCTGAATATAATCCAATAGAGTCCACCCTCCAAAGCAGTTATTTTCTCCAGGGGGAGAGAGATCTGTTGTCTGCGGTTCAGTTGTGGTACTAGGAGATCTTCAGGCTCCACCTGGAGGTAGGCTTGGCTGCTTGCTACCGTTCAGCAGCAACCCCCATGACAGCCAGTATGGCAGAGGAGTTAGCACTTCAGAGCAGGGTCCACCAGACCTAGGTTCTTGCTGTGGAGGCTGACTGGGTGATTTTGGACCAGTCACAGACTTTCAGCCTAACTTACCTCACAGGGTTATTGTGCAGATCAAAAGGGGGAGAGAATGATGTAAGCTGCTTTGGTCCTCACTGCAGAGAAGGATTGTCCTTTTCCTAGGTAGAGACTGCAGGGAGGGGGGGAGATGGAGAGCCAGGCCCATAGCCAGAAGATTTTAGGTGGGGGGGCCAGGGGATAAATTTTTAGGTAAGGGGGATGTGGGGGCACAAAATGATATCACAGACTTAAAAAAACCTGGGCAGCCTGGTCCTCTGTTGAGCCATCATGGTGGTACTACAAGAGTGTGTGCATCAGTCTTTTTATGAGTGAGAAAGCTGCAGAAAAGCAGGGAAGGAAGCAGGAGAGCAAGAAAGCTGGCAGAAGAGCAGGGAAGGCAGCACAAGAGCGGGGAAGGCACCGCCACAGCACAAGAGTGGGGAAGGTAACACGAGAGCAAAGAAGGTGCTGCCATGACAGGAAGGCAGGGAAGTTGGCAAGAGAGCAATGGCAGTAAGCAACGATGGAGGGGCCAGAAAGGTAAAACTACAGGCCTGTGGAAAGTCAGAGGGACAGATCAGAGTATGTTGATGGTTGGCTGAAAAGGAGATAGGGTTGCCAACCCCAGGTTGGGAAATTCCCGGAGAGGGTGGGGTTAGAGGAGGGGTGAGATCTCAGGCAGGTTCAATGCTATAGACTCCACCCTCCAAAGCAGCTGTTTTCACCTAAGAAACCACTGTTGCCAATCTCCAGGAGAGGGATGGAGATCACTCAGAATTACAACTGCTTTCCAGATGGCAGAGATCAGTTCCCTTTAAGAAAATGACTGGTTTGCACATTGGATTCTGTGTCATTATACTCTGCTGAGGTTGCTTCCCTCCTGCTTTGGTCCCCACTGTGGAGAAAGATGTTACTTTTCCTAGGCAGAGGCTGCTGGAAGCGGGGAGGAGATGAAAAACTGAAGTCAGATCAGTTCCCCTACAGAAAACAGCTGCCTTGAGGTGCATATTCTGTGATATACCAGAACACAGCCAGGTGGGGATGAGGAAGGACACCAAGGATAGGGGGGAGTGAATGCCTTCACTTGAGTGGGTGGGAGGGAAGACAGCAAGTGTTGGAGCACTCTCCCTGAACCTCTTTCTAGAGCCCATTGTATTTTTCTCCACAATGGGCCTTATTCCTAGTAGACAATAAAGCTCCCAAAGTATCTTGTTAAAACTGTAAAACTAAATGTATAAAACCAATTGTAAACATTTTATTTTCTTTTAATTTCTTGGTTTGTATTTTTTTCTTGTTTTTTGTCTTTTATTAATGTGTGACCTTGTGTATTTGTTGTATAACTGAGTAATAAAAATTTTAGAAATCCCAAGCTACTAATTAGATTTCTAAGTTACTTTTAGATTAATTTTCATCACTTGAGACTTACAAATAGAACTACAAACATATTCCATTTATCTAAATTAAACATAAAAATGTTTTGAGGAGACATTTTAGAAAAATGGGATTGGTATTAATATAACAGTAGGCTTGCCAGTCCTCAAGTCCAGGCAAGGGATTCCCCAGTTTTCCAGGCTCCTCCCCACAGCCACCTGGCTTGTGGGAGAAGCTGCGCCCAAAAAGCCATGATGTGCCTTTAAATCTCAGCATGTTTAGAATAGGTTTGCAAATTCTGTGTTTTGGAGTGTGTGTGTGAGTGCCTTTAAATCTCAGCAGGACTCGAAAGCAGCATGGGGAGGGTGAGCAGGCAGAGCTTACATGGCTCTTCACGGTGAGTGTATGAGAGAGGAAGAGAGCTCAGCCCCTCTGTTGGTTTTGCATTCCTCTCAGAAGTCATTTGTATAGTAAAACAGATAGTAAAGAGTTAACTAGAACCTGATTATAAGATGGAGGAAAGCTCCACCCCTAGACCTCCCCTTTACATTTGTTTTCCTGTGTTAATCTGAAAAAGTTGGTTGAAATACAGCAGATTTGTTACATTCAGCAACTCACATGAGTAAAGTTCCAGTGAGATCACAAAAGTGTGGGCTTGCAAACTGTTTATACTGGCTGCTTTGTGAACGTATATGTGTGTTCGCTTTCATTTAGTGGAGCTGCTTGGGAACCCTTTGGAGGCAAAAAAGATGAAGAAATGACTGTATTAAGAGGCACTGCTGTATTTTTAAATTTATTTATTTTAAGGGATGGGGAACTCCACCCCCAAACTCCCTAGATATTCCCTGAGTTGAACCTGGCAACCCCATATAGCACTGGCTTGGCTATTTTTATGCATTAGTCTATGCTACGTTTTCAGTCATGTGCCCACCCAGATCTATTAAAGATTTGCCTTCTCTGTTGTTTCCCTAAAGGAAAATGTAAATTTTCTTTGAAATATGGTATGCAGTGTAATGAAAGTACACTGAACATAAATATTCTATAGTTTCTCAGTTTTCCATAATGGATCTTTTCCTCACTTTTACAGAAGCCTCTGCCCCCACCCCCCCTTTGGCAGGGTAGATTAGGGTTGCCAAGTCCAATTTAAGAAATATCTGGGGACTTTGGGGGTGGAGCCAGGAGACTTTGGGGGTGGAGCCAGGAGCAAGGAAGTGACATCACTTCCAAGTCAAAGGTCAAGTGATGTCACTTCCTGAGCTTCACTCCTCTATATCACTTCCAGCACACTGCATCAAACCCCACCTCTAAAACCCTTCACGGGGGTTTAGGAATCCTAATTTCTACATCATTTAAATTGAATGTGTCCATCTAAAAAATTCAAACCCATGGGCAATGGCTATCCTCCTACACTTCAAAATGGGGTCTCTTCTAATACTAAATGTATATATCCCTCCCCAGCAAAAATGATCAGATATAGCAAGGTGCTGTAATTAATCTGAATTTTTTTATTGAAGAACTTTTATTAGATACTCCAGCACACCTGATTCTAAAGGGGGGGGAGAGAGAGACTTTAGTGCTAGACTCAATTCAAATGATAAGATTCTAATTGACAAATTTGGATGAAAGCTTGCTAAATAATGTCACTTAATTCAAAACAGATATGGGCTTCCCCCTTAAACAGTGGAAGCCATTCCCAACCTAGTAAGACTTAGTTACTGCTGTCTTCTCAGGTCAAACACAATTACAAGGCTAAGTAGCTCTATCATACCTCTGGTAATTCTGTGGTCAGGTATTTCTCAGTTGCATTCCCTTTGCCACAAAAAAGAATTTGTAGCTCTTTATGCTTCAGGAACTTGGCAATTTGGAAGCTTAAGATAATTCACACCAGAGAAAATTCTTATATGCACACTAGAGCATATTATGTCCTCCTCTATGTCTAGCAATTGGGAGTGGAGGTTTGCATATATCACCCCTACCAAAAATCCTAATAAGCAGCTCTGGTTACCATCATGTAATAGAATAGCTCTAGGGTTGCCAGGACCTGTCACTGACCAGAGGCAGGAGTAGGGTTGCCAGCTCCAGGTTGGGGTATTCCTGGAGACTTGGAGGTGGAGCCTGGGGAGGACACAGAACTCAGGGGATTACAATGCTCCCAAAGGCCACCCTCCAAAGCATCCATTTTCTCCAGTAGAAATTGACTTTGTAATCTGGAGATATGCCATAATTCCAGGAAATACTTTCAAGTATCAGTTATTCGTCTTTCCATTTAGTGGGATTAGAAAAGAACACAATATCAAAGCAATATCTGCAGTACTGCATTTAGAACACCTGAGACTCAGAAGCAATGTTCCCTCTAAGCTGTGGGGTCATGTGAGCAAAAAATCTACTTTGTGAGCTACTGGCATTGAAGTCATGAGCTCCTGCATAAATTAGTTTCATGTGGGGCCATTTTTCCTGAGCTAAGACAAAAATGTGTGAGCTGGAGACTAAAAACTGAACTAGCTCACACTAACTCAGCTTAGAGGAAACATTGCTCAAAAATATGTTTAAATGTCATCTAGAACCAACATATTCATAATGCAATAAACTATATTGCTTCTTTTTCACAAAAAATACAATTCCTGTCAAACTATCTGATCTTTACCTGGAAAATCCCTCCCCCCAGTTGTTATAGGATTGGTTTGTTTGGTGTGTTTGTTGTGATAAAAAAAAAAACCTGCTATATCTTAAGGGGGGGGGGGAAGGAGAGCAAGATAATTAACTCAGCTAAACAATGCTAGCAAATAAAAATAGGTTAGTTTAACACCCATTTTCTCAAGTGAAAATAACTTCTGTAATCTGGAAATGAGTTGAATAAGTATGCTTGCACATGAAAAAATATACCTTGAATTAAACTTCGTTGGTCTTAAAGGTGCCACTGGGTTCAAAGTTTTAGCAAGGTTTTAAAAATTAAGACAAATTTCTTCAGAATGTTCCAGACACCCGGGCCAGCATATACTAAAGTTAAGCTGAACATGGGGTAGCCAAAGGCAATAAAAGCAGAGGAGGCAATAAATCAGATAAGACAATGAAAAAATA
The DNA here is from genome assembly GCF_032191835.1 of Heteronotia binoei. Classification (NCBI taxonomy): domain Eukaryota; kingdom Metazoa; phylum Chordata; class Lepidosauria; order Squamata; family Gekkonidae; genus Heteronotia; species Heteronotia binoei. Next base: position 95,254,267 of record NC_083224.1, read on the forward strand.
AACAGTCTCCACAAGAACACAAGGCTGGGACTGCGCTTAGCCCAGCCCGGCTGAAAAGCACATAAAACGAAAACTTAAGCACTCTAAACCAATACCTTAAATCATTGTAGAAAGCACCTTAGTAGCAGAGCAAAACAGCGTCAGAAGATTACTCCTTGCCTGTACACCCACCCACTGCAATTCCTGTTCTGGAAGAGAGGCTTTTCGTCTTAAAAGCAAAGCAACCCCAAAAGTTCTCAATAAGTATTCTACTGCAAAGTTCTGCAGAAGTTGCTGCTGACAGGTTGAGGGCAAGGCAGTTTATCAGTTCATGCATCATTCAAAATCTCATCAAGAACACCTCATGCCTTTCTGTCCTGTAGTGAAGGCACAGGGCAGGTTTGTGTGAGGAGAAAATGTTTGCTAGATCTCCCCTCTCTCGGTGCCTGGAAGGAATGTTTATTTACACACCAACCACCGTTTGAGCAATGAGATCTACAAATCGCGCAGGCTCTACAAATCTTCCTTACTAACAGGACAGGACAGACACCCCCCCCCCCTCCCTTCCCTTTTTTTTAGGCTCTTTCTTAGCATGCCTGGGTGATGACTGGACTCCAGTGCCGAGCCTTCGGTGGGTGCAGGGAATCAGGCAGGCTCTCTCCAGGAGAGTGGCATGAAATTGGAGCCGTTCCCCTCCCCCCCTCCCGCTTCTGGACTTTTGAAGAGCGGGGGAGGAGGCTATAAATTCTGGAGTCCCCCGCCAGGGCGGGGGGGTTGGGAAGCCTAGGGTAGATGGTGTGAAATTCATTTGAAAGCTTATTTGGAGATTTGATGAGGAAGTGTAAATGTAATCTGTAAGTTTCACATCAATACTTGAAGCTACTGGAAGCATACGGCAGGGCTGCTACTGTTCCTGGTTTGTTGGACCGCTGTGCAATTTGAATTGAGATGACTGTAAGATTTGAGACTGCCAGCTGGAACAGAATGAGAAGCTGTAGATACATATGTTGTGATTTTTCCCCCTGATGTGTTTTTTGAAATAAAAACAGAACAATTTCATAAAAATGATGCCTTTGGCATATACAGCAGAAGTGGAAATATTCTGCCTACTAAAAAGAAAATAATAATCCAGAGTTGTCTTGCACTGCTTCCCTTCAGATAACATATTTTGTAGTTTGGCAGCCTTTATATTTATTTGTGGTAGGAGTTACAGCATGTTTTGTAAGAGGGCGAATTGTCATGGTTTAGAGAATGTGCAAACTCCACAGCTATCTGTTTTTAGGATCAAGTTGGGAGAGCTGTACAAAAAAGAGGGCTTAATCCACCCAAACAGAATATGCTTTCTTATTTTTTGTTTTTACACTTTTGTTCTATAAAGAGTTCTGCTAGTTCTTCTGAAGTTAAGGAACTAGGACATTATTTAAACAGGAGTAAATGTAATAGTTTTAAAAACTATCCTATCACTTCCAATTAGAAACTTCTGTGTCCCTTTTCTTACAGATGGGTTACCTGGAAATAAGATTATTATTGGCTTAATTATCTGATTCTCTGTGTTTTGTCTTTCAGAATATGACAAACTGGGCTTTCTTCTGAAGTTGGACTCAAAATTGTGAGTAGAACCATAGAGGGGCTCTTTCTTGATCTATCATCATACACTTCCACTGGGGGGGGGAAATTATCTTGGCTCTGAGTGGTAGCAACTAACAATGTTGCACAAAAGTTTATCAGTATATAAAAGCAAATGACTATAGATTGTATTCAGAAACATAACACTCAAGTCCCTGTTTGCAGGCTCAAGGTAAAAAATACGAAGGAAAAGAGACTTAAATGACAAGGAAACTTTTAAGTAGCTGGATGAGACTATATTACTCCACAACACTACCAAATCAATAACTAAGGTAATAATAAGAAAAGAAGAAATCAAACAGAACATTAAAGAACTGGATAACGAAAAAAAAGATGAGAGTTAATTTTATATGCAAAGGGTGTAAGCTGAATATCTAAAAGGGGGAGACTTCCATACATAAAGACCACAAGTGAAAGTGTCATGTTGAGAAATTAGCATGCTGGAGTGGAGGGCTAATGAATGGACAGACTGAGAAAAAGAATGGAAGGACAGCAGCAAAGATTGATAAAAAGGGGAAACTCTTAATAGGTTTGAAAGTTAGAAGAAAGAGCTTAACCTTAATACAGAGCAACAGAGAAAGGCAGTGAACAGAAACACAGAGAAATATAACTAATAATACTGCCAGTGTTTATAATTACCTTCACTGAACTGTAAATTTTGGCCCACACTTGCAGGCAATTGATTGTTGATAAGTTTGCTTGGAGTGTACCTTGGCTTTTGTTTAATATTCTGTTAGGAAAGGGACCAACTCTCCATTCCAGTATTACCAGCTCCCTCCTGAAGTGCCATTAGGGTGACCATAATGTCTGAAGGCCAGCCAGGGACACCTGGGGGGGGGGAAGGTAGGGGTGTGCGCGCGCGAAGCCGGAAACAGGAAGTGACGTCACTTCCGGTGACGTCATGCCACCGCCGGAAGCAGGAAGTGACACCACTTCCTGTGACATCATTTCCCCCGCGTCACCTGCCGGAAACGGGAAGTGACATCACTTCCTCTGACATCCCTTCCCCCAAATGACATCATTTCCCCCAAATGCCACTGCCGGAAACAGGAAGTGACTTCACAGCACTTCCTGTGACGTCCCCAAAAATCCCCCAAATATCACCGCCGGAAACAATTTTGTTCTCAAATCCTGTATATACTTCATCAGTATATGGGATAAGGCACTTTCTCAACTGTGCTGCATAATGCAGCCTATTTATTTTGTCCTGTTTGCTCTGTTGGCTCTATCTGCGCCACCTTCATCACTTTCGGGGTGTGGATCCCCCAGTGGGGTGGTCTCCCGACTCCCTCCACCGGCTGTTTCTGATAGCCCTGCACCCCCTCTTTCATTTGATATGTGTCCCGTGCGGGTGCCAACCTCCCGCCGGGAGATGCCGCAAAATGAGCCCCCTTGAGGCTTATGGCGGCAGGGCTCGGGGGAAGCGAGCTAGACTGCTGTTCTTTTGAGGGGTTATAGAGTGTTTCGAGCCCGTCCCTGTGGCATCGGTCTCATCGTTGTGGGACCCAGGGGGCCGGCGCAGCGGCCCGCCGAAGCAGCCTGTCACTAATAACACAGGTCGAGATGCAGGACAGGAACCCGGAAGTGACCGACAGGCTGCTTCAGCAGGCCGCTGCGCCGGCCCCCTGGGCCCTACAACGATGGGACCGATGCCACAGGGACGGGCTCGAAACACTCTATAACCCCTCAAAAGAACAGCAGTCTAGCTTGCTTCCCCCGAGCCCTGCCGCCATAAGCCTCAAGGGGGCTCATTTTGCGGCATCTCCCGGCGGGAGGGTGGCACCCGCACGGGACACATATCAAATGAAAGAGGGGGCGCGGGGCTATCAGAAACAGCCGGCGGAGGGAGTCGGGAGACCACCCCACTGGGGGATCCGCACCCCGAAAGTGATGAAGGTGGCGCAGATAGAGCCAACAGAGCAAACAGGACAAAATAAATAGGCTGCATTATGCAGCACAGTTGAGAAAGTGCCTTATCCCATATACTGATGAAGTAAATACAGGATCTGAGAACAAAATTGCACCAGAAGACACAAACACAAAGCTCCCTTACACTGAATCAGTGCTTGGGTCCACCAAAGTCAGTATTGTCCACTCCAGTCACAAACACAAAGCTCCCTTACACTGAATCAGTGCTTGGGTCCACCAAAGTCAGTATTGTCACATAAGAACATAAGAGAAGCAATGTTGGATCAGGGCAATGGCCCATCCAGTCCAACACTCTGCGTCACATAAGAACATAACAGAAGCCCTGTTGGATCAGGCCAGTGGCCCATCCAGTCCAACACTCTGCATCACATAAGAACATAAGAGAAGCCCTGTTGGATCAGGCCAGTGGCCCATCCAGTCCAACACTCTGCGTCACATAAGAACATAAGAGAAGCCCTGTTGGATCAGGCCAGTGGCCCATCCAGTCCAACACTCTGCGTCACATAAGAACATAACAGAAGCCCTGTTGGATCAGGCCAGTGGCCCATCCAGTCCAACACTCTGCGTCACATAAGAACATAAGAGAAGCCCTGTTGGATCAGGCCAGTGGCCCATCCAGTCCAACACTCTGCGTCACATAAGAACATAACAGAAGCCCTGTTGGATCAGGCCAGTGGCCCATCCAGTCCAACACTCTGCGTCACATAAGAACATAAGAGAAGCCCTGTTGGATCAGGCCAGTGGCCCATCCAGTCCAACACTCTGCGTCACATAAGAACATAACAGAAGCCCTGTTGGATCAGGCCAGTGGCCCCTCCAGTCCAACACTCTGTGTCACATAAAAATATAAGAGAAGCCCTGTTGCATCAGGCCAGTGGCCCCTCCAGTCCAACACTCTGTGTCACATAAGAACATAAGAGAAGCCCTGTTGGATCAGGCCAGTGGCCCCTCCATTCCAACACTCTGTGTCACATAAGAACATAAGGAGGGAGGGAAGGGAAGGGAGGGAGGGAGGAAGGAAGGAAGGAAGGGGGAGGGAGGGAAGGAAGGAAGGAAGGGGGGAGGGAGGGAAGGAAGGAAGGAAGAAAGGAAGGAAGGGAGGAGGGAGGGAGGGAAGGAAGGAAGGGAAGGGAGTGAGGGAAGGAAGAAAGGAAGGGAGGAGGGAGGGAAGGAAGGAAGGGAAGGGAGGGAAGGAAGGAAGGAGGGAAGGAAGGAAGGAAGGGAGGGAGGGAGGGAAGAAAGGAAGGCCGCCCCCCGCCCCCCCCGCGCTTTCGGCCCCCTTACCTGATTCCAGGGCGGCGGAGAGTCCAGCGGCGGCGAGTTCTGCGGGCCTGCGGCGGCGGCCTCGCGGCGAGGGAGGGAGGGAGCTGCCGGCGCTGGCCTCTGGAGGCCCTCCAGAGACTCTGGAGGGCCTCCAGGGACCAGCGGAGGCCGCGGGGAGGCCTTCGCTAGCCGGCGCTGGTCCCGGAAGGCCTTCCAGAGGCTCTGGAAGGCCTTCCGAGACCAGCGCCGGGTGCTCCGCGGCTTCCCCGCGGCCTCCGCTGGTCCCTGGAGGCCCTCCAGAGACTCTGGAGGGCCTCCAGGGACCAGCGGAGGCCGCGGGGAGGCCTTCGCTGGCCGGCGCTGGCCCCGGAAGGCCTTCCAGAGGCTCTGGAAGGCCTTCCGGGACCAGCGCCGGGTGCTCCGCGGCGTCCCCGCGGCCTCCGCTGGTCCCTGGAGGCCCTCCAGAGACTCTGGAGGGCCTCCAGGGACCAGCGGAGGCCGCGGGGAGGCCTTCGCTGGCCGGCGCTGGCCCCGGAAGGCCTTCCAGAGGCTCTGGAAGGCCTTCCGGGACCAGCGCCGGGTGCTCCGCGGCGTCCCCGCGGCCTCCGCTGGTCCCTGGAGGCCCTCCAGAGACTCTGGAGGGCCTCCAGGGACCAGCGGAGGCCGCGGGGAGGCCTTCGCTGGCCGGCGCTGGCCCCGGAAGGCCTTCCAGAGGCTTTGGAAGGCCTTCCGGGACCAGCGCCGGGTGCTCCGCGGCGTCCCCGCGGCCTCCGCTGGTCCCTGGAGGCCCTCCAGAGACTCTGGAGGGCCTCCAGGGACCAGCGGAGGCCGCGGGGAGGCCTTCGCTGGCCGGCGCTGGCCCCGGAAGGCCTTCCAGAGGCTCTGGAAGGCCTTCCGGGACCAGCGCCGGGTGCTCCGCGGCGTCCCCGCGGCCTCCGCTTGTCCCTGGAGGCCCTCCAGAGACTCTGGAGGGCCTCCAGGGACCAGCGGAGGCCGCGGGGAGGCCTCCGCCACCGCCGCCGGGCCCCGCGCGCGGGCGGGGAAGGCGGCGAGTGAGGGAGGGAGCGTCCCTGCGCGTGCGCAGGGACGCTCCCTTCCTCACTCGCCGCCTTCCCCGCCGGCGCCCGCGGCCCACCGCCTCCGGGGCTGGCTAAACCGGGACCTTTAATGGTCCCGGTATAGGCAGCCCGGGAGCCGGGATTGGGTGGCCAGAACCGGGAATGTCCCGGGAGACCGGGACGGTCTGGCCACCCTAAGTGCCATGGTCTATTTTGTTAACCTGGTGGGCCTCCCTGTCCACAGGGGCTGCTTGCTGCATGCTTTTGTTTCTCCTTTGGATTGAGTCAACAACTAGGGAGTTGGCAGTGAGATGCTGGAACAGAAAAAGGGTTGACAAGGAATTGTACATCAGAAACCAACAAGTTCACCCTCTGACATTGACAGAGGTGACATCAGGGAATGGCCTAATTGCAAAGGAGTTTTCAGAATTGGTGTAGGCTCAGCGATGGATTTGAATGCTATCCATGCCAGAAACAAGACTTTATGACAAGATGAGGAAGACAAGCTGAATGAGTTGGTCAAGATTTTTCAGTGTGCGGATGCTTATTGTGAGCCTTTTCAGGAGGCAGCTCTGAAACACTTCTCACAGGCGATGTCGGGATAGTAGTTTGAGCTCTTTTAAGCACTGTAGCTGGAGCCAGGGGATCTGAAACCTATCTCGGATTTGTTGGAACCAATGACAATTAGATCCGTCTCTGGATTTGGTCACAGCAGCATACTGAGATGATTGTCATAAGCAGTACCAGACAAAGCTTTCTCCCATACAGCAGCTTTTAGGGGTGATGGTCTGTCACATATTTCTTTGGGAGTAAATAATCTACATATTTACATATCAGATACCTCAACACCTCATGCTCTTCACCAAATCACAGTAAACAAAGTTTATAGTTGGCTGTATGGGAGATTTCAGCCCTACAAGATGGACATTTCTTGTGAATAAAATACCCCTCCGCTTGTGAACACAATCCAAAATATTATACTATGTTGCTTATAGATTATTGTAAATTCACTCACCCACAGAGAAAGATTTATTATTGGATCAACACGTTCATTTGTTGCTCTGTACCCAGCTCTTAGTTTTGGGCATTTTGGTTCTTGTTAAATATCCTCTTGTTCTTTTCCATTTTTAAGGGACATGTTCCCTTCTTTAGTTTTACAAATGGATCACACCGAAACATAAATATTAAACAGATTGAAAACATACAGTTTTTTAACAGACCATCATCATTCTATATTAATGTTGGGCCTTGTGGGAAGGGAGTGTGTCTCTTCCTTAGTTGTATTAAGACCTCTTGGAGTGTTAAGATCTCTTGTTCCCTTCTGTTTTAAAGAGACACACTCCCCTATTTAATTTTACATTACATCACTCCAAAGCACTAATATAAAACAGATAAAACCCATACAATTTGTAGAGAATTTTATAACATACCATCAGTTCCATATCAATGTTCAACCTTATAAAAATGCCAACATTTCTATATTTGTATTAAGAAGAATTGCAGATTTATACTCCGCCCTTCTCTCTGAATCAGAGACTCAGAGCGGCCCACAATCTCCTATATCTTCTCGTCCCGCAACAGACACCCTGTGAGGTGGGTGGGGCTGAGAGGGCTCTCACAGCAGCTGCCCTTTCAAGAACAACCTCTGCCAGAGCTATGGCTAACCCAAGGCCATTCCAGCAGGTGCAAGTGGAGGAGTGGGGAATCAAACCCGGTTCTCCCAGATAAGAGTTCACATGCTTAACCACTACACCAAACGGCTCTCCCTTGGTACAATAGTATGTAGCCTGTGAATCCAGTAATATTCCTGTTGGAGCAATATATCCTCCTTTATAAAAGGTTTATATTTATATAAAACAAAGAATCTTAAGTCCTTTGTCACATGCCCTCTCTCCTTCATATGTTGAAACATAGGCATTTCAGGTATCCCCCCTATCTAACCAGGATTTATGTTCCAACACCCGAACTTTAAATGTTCTAGTAGTTTTTCTTACATACTGTAACTGCCATTTGCGTATTGCTGCATATATTAATTGTTTTTAATTACACGTTGTGAAATATGTTAATTTAATCATCTTCCCATTAGCTGGATTCACAGATTCTTTTAGAGAAAGCATCATACTACATGCCAAACAGTTCCCACATGGGTAATTGCCTATTACTTTATCTTCTGTTCCTTGATTTTTACTATTTAATTTAAAGTCAGCCATCACCAATATGTTTCTCAGACTTCTAAGATTACACAAACCTATTTTTGGTGGTAACGAACATCCAGGGAGGTGTGCTACTATGTGCCAGTATTTCTTAATGGCTTTAAAAATTTTATGTGTAACTGGCGAATGAGCAAATCCGCATGTCATGCCTTGTGTGGCTTGTTTAGGTTTATCTTGCATTAAAGTATCCCTATTTATTTCCTCTGCCCTTACTTTCACTTTATTGATGACATAAGATAGTCTCTTGCTAGAAATTGGTGTGTTAATTTGTCTGCCTCCTTATTATAGTCCTGTACTCTGGTCGAGTTTCTTTTAATATGCAGAAATTGGCCATAGGGCAAGTTGGTTCATATATGTTTGGGGTGATATGATTGAAAATGTAAAAACCTATTTTTATCTGTAGGTTTATTATAAAGCTTGACAAAAAGCACGTTATTGTCATCCATCTCAACTGTTGTATCAAAAAAATTAACCTTATCTGTATTCCATCTTCCTTCAAATTTTATGTTGTCATATAATTGATTTATCCAGTAAAGGAACTCCTCTATATTGTTTTCATTAATAAAAAGAATAAACAAATTATCAATATACTTCCTATAAAACCAAATAAGAGGTAAATAAGGATTAACTGAGAAGTGGCTTAGCTGCATTAGTGGAAGCTGCTTGGAGCTGGGACAGAACTGCTGGTAAGCTGTTGCTGAGAGAGGAGCCTGTTTGCCTGGGGGTGGTTGCTGGCCCCACCCCTCTACTGTTGCTCTGGCTGTTGGTGGATGGAGGCTTGAGCCTTTAAATTGCAACACTCATCCTTGCCAGAGGCGTGAGCCAAAGGGCTCTTGGCCTGTGACTCCTTGCCTGAGGGTCTAGCCCGGGGGTTCTGTTGGAAGGTGGGTAGTTTATAGGGAAGTCAAGGTAAAGAGAATTTTGAAATGGATTACAGCAGCATGGCTGGTGAGGGAGCTGAGGCAGTGATGTGTAAAGACTTTGGGTGTTTGTATTTCTACCTGAGAGTAGCAGCAATTACACTTGCAGCAAGTGTAAGTTAGTGGCCCTGTTGGAGGAGAAGATACAAGGACTGGAGGCATGATTGTTCACTCTGCAGTGTATACACTCTGCAGTGTATAAAGGAAGATGAGGATTTTCTTGATAGAACCCATGAGGCACTCTTGAAAGGACAAGAGGAGGAAGAGGAAGTGGTATCTTAGCAATTGGAAGAGAACCCAACACAGGAGGAGGGTTCGTGGAAAAATGTAACCTGAAGGAGCAGGAAAATCAGATGTTCTGAGCCTCTGCTCCTCAGCAATAGGCTCCAGGATCTTCCCACAGTAACTGATTCTGAACCATTGAAACAAGGGCTACTTTCTCATCCTCCGCGAAGCTTGAAGAAAGTTTCTCAGGATCCTGTGGATAAGAAGCCTGGAGCTTCTGCTCCCCAATATAGGAAGAGGAGGGTGGTGGTAATTGGAGACTCCTTGTTCAGAGGGGTGGAGCCCAAAGTGTGCTGACTGGACTTGTCATCCCAAGAGGTCTGCTTTCTGCCAGGTGCATGCATCCAGGATGTGACAGAAAGGACTGGAAAACTTATCAAGCCCACAGAGTATCATCCTTTCTTGTTGATCCATGTGGCAACAAATGATACTGCCCGTCACAGCCCTGAACGTATTATAAAAGACTATGTGGCTCTGGGTCAGAAGGTGAAGGAGCTTGGAGCACAGGTTGTGTTCTTGTCAGTTCTTCCAGGTGAAGACTGTGACTTAGGACCAGAAAGAAGAATACTTTAAATATATGACTGGCTATGTCGATGGTGCCATCAGGAAAAATTTGGATTTCTGGACCATGGCTTACGCTTTCGAGATGGTGGTCCTCTATCGGGAGATGGTTTGCCATGCTAAGCTAATAAGGAGGGCTTTAAACTAAATTAAACTAATAAGGAGGGCTTTAAAATTAAATTGTATGGGGGAGCAAAACAATAATTCAAAGCCTCGTATGATGCCAGAAACTGGGGATAAGAACACTAAAGCTTTGCGGAGAGTGGCGCATACACTAGATAATGTTAACTTGCAGGTATGTATGGAAACTAAACCCTCAGGATGCATAAACCCTCAGGAGGCGAGACTGAAGGCTACCAGAGAAAGAGTCTTCTCAATTGCGGCCCCCCACTGGTGGAACCAACTTCCCCCCGCTTTAGGGTCGTCAGAAAGCAGGGGGGAGTGGAGGGAAATGTCTGCTGGGAACTCTGTTATTCCCTATGAAGATTTATTCCCATAGAAAATAATAGAGAATAAGCTTCCGGGGGTTGGAACATGGTGAGCTGACCTGTTTCTTCTAGGAGGAACAGACCGAGATCTTTGTTTTGGGCATAAAAGGCATCTTAATGCCTGCTACCGGAGGCTTCTGGTCAGGCGTCGGAGGGAGGCAGATGCGTAGTTTTCCTGCTCCGTTGTGATAAGTCTTTTTAACCTGGTTTTAATCTAGTTTTATTCTTCTAACTATTGTTTTGGTTTGAGGATTTTATCTTCTTTTAATCCTTTTCATTGTGGGCTGCAGAACTAAAGAATATAACTCCCACCAGCTGTCTTCTGTCAGAATATTGAAACTTCCGTTTGCTTGTCGAAGTCTGAGCTTCTGCCACCCTCTGAGTCAGTTCCAACAAAACATAAGGAATCAGACCAACAGACCAAATCAGACCAACAGGCTCATTGATTCTAAATTTACATCGAAGGTTATTGATTCTTATTCGACTTGCAAGCCTGTATTGACTGCTGACGACGCTCAAACTGTAACCGGGGCATTTCATAAAAATGGTTGTATAGTGTCAGATTCTGAGGTTGACTTAAATAAGATAATGCATGAGGGTTGACAATTAAAATTTCTGTCTTGGAATCTTGGGGGGTGGTGGAATAAGCTTCACAATCCTGACTTTTTGGCTCTTTTACAAGGACATCATATTCTTTTCCTCCAGGAGACTTGGAGTCAGGACCATGAACAGCTTTTTATTAAGGGTTACAGGGCCTTTCCAGTTCCTGCTGTTAAATTGCATTTAAAGGGTTGGGGCTCTGGAGGTCTGGCTATTCTTGTATCAGTAGATTTGGATGTGGAGATTCAGGTCCTGGATAAATATTGCTCTTGCAATTTTCAAACCCTTTTAGTCAAAGGTTTTCACTTTGGTGATTTTATTTGTATTAATGTGTACATGCCCCCTAATAATTCCAAGTCTAAAGCTAATGAAAAATCTTGGGACTGGTTGGGTGCAACTATTGAGGATTTAATGTCACAGTTCCCTAATTCCCATTTTATTTTGGGTGGCGATTTTAATGCTAGAATTGGTCCAGGTATGTTAGATTCAAGAACCAGCATGAATTCACAAATTGCAGTCCACGCTTCTCTTCTGGACTGGTCTTCGAGGGACAAGGCTATTAATAAATCGGGACTTAAATTCCTGGAATTGCTTTCATGGGCTAATTTATATGTGTTAAATGTTACTTATTTAGATGTAACAGGTGGCTCTTTCACTTATTTATCAACTTTACGGGCTAGTACAATTGATTCTTTTGTTATATCATATCCTTATTGAAATTAGTGGGCAGGTTTGAGGTTGTTGATAGTCCTCTAAGTGACCACTGTCCATTGAGACTTATATTTAATCTCAATTCTAATCTCCTGAAACCAGCCCCAGAGTTTGCAGAAGACTTAATTCAAGGGTTCAGGGGACTTAGGTGGTCAGAGCAACTACACACCAAATTATCCCAAGCCTTGCTAACCCTGAGTTGGAGACTTTGAAACTTGCTCTTTCTCAGTCTGGCAATGATGCCATTAAAACTCTTGATGCTATAAATGGCTATTTTAAACCCCTTTTTTATTAATAGTAGGCCAATTAGTTCTATAGTGTATACTAGCAATGGCTGGTATGATTTGGAATGTAAGGTGACCAAAAAAGAGATTACATCTTTAATGAGATTAGCAAGATGTAATAATTATGATTTGCTGATGTCACAAATTCTGAAGCTTAGGTCTCACTATAAAAACTTAAGCAAACAGAAGAAAAGGGAGTATGCTAATTCTTTATGGAATGAGCTTGAATTAGCTGTCTCAAGGAAAAATAAAACTCGTTTTTGGGATATTGTCTCTAACTGTACTAACAGTTGCCCTCAACAGCTTGATGCGCAAATCCCTCCTAAGGCTTGGGTTCAGCATTATAGTCAGGTATTTGAGCTATCTGTGGCTTCTTCCTTGGTAGACACACCACAATTGCAAAATTTTAATTTTGATATAACAGATCTACCCGTGTGGGCCCCAGTCTCGGAGAAAGAGATTAATGGTATAATCAGTTCTTTGGCTTCTAGAAAATCTCCTGGGGAAGATTTGATCCCCTCAGACTTTTATAAAGCCTTTTCCTCATGGTGGTTGCCTGTGCTAGCCACAGTTTTTTCACAAATTAATGATACAGGTATAATCTCTCCTGGTTGGAAGCTTAGTATTATTGTACCTATTCATAAGAAAGGGGTTAAATCAGATCCTCAGAATTATAGGCCAATCAGTTTGCTTGACATAGCAGCAAAAATATATAGTAAATATCTGTTGTTTAAGCTTGAGGATTGGGTTACTGAGAGCCACATTATTCACCCACACCAAGCAGGTTTTAGGAAAGGTCTTTGCACTGTTGACCATTGTCATACCCTCCATCATTTGGTGCATGCTGGGTTAAAAGGACCACAAAATCTTTATACGTAACATTTGTGGACCTGGCCACTGCATTTGATTCCATTGATAGGAACCGTCTATGGCAAAAGCTAACTGATTTGAATATTGACAAAAGACTGTTATTTCTACTGCGTGAGCTGCATACAGATATTAGTGCTCAAATTAGAGTGGGAACTTCAGGCTCATTAACAAAAAGAATTCCAATCTGTAAAGGAGTGAAACAGGGATGTGTGTTGGCTCCTACGTTGTTTAACTTGTTTATCAACAACGTAGTTGAAAGGTTATCTGGCCCCCATAATTTTTTCCTCCTACTCTTGGAAAGTATAAAATTTCAATTTTGCTATATGCAGATGATATGGCCCTAATTTCACTTACTAAAATTGGGATGAGAAGGCTGTTGCAACAATTAGGACTATAATGTAAAGAAGAGGCCCTTAACATCAACTTTGGTAAGACTAAGGTGATGGTTTTTAGGAAAAGGGCCCAAATATCTTCCTGGAATATACTTGGTGACCCAATTAATCAATGTAGTTCCTTCAAATATTTAGGTATTGCATTTAGAGAGAATGTGAACTGGAATGTGCATATTGCCACAGTTAAAGCATCTGCTGCAAGGTTTGTGGGGGATATTCTTGAGATTTTATTTCACTAAGGGAGGTTTCCTTATTGATTCCGTTCTAAAGTTATTTAAAAGTAAAGTTATACCCCATCTTTTGTATGGTCCTGAGGTCTGGGGTTGGAAAGAGGATATCCTTGCTGGCGTGGAAACTATCCAAAATCAGTTTTTAAGATGCATACTGGCTCTCCCTAGGGGAACACCGGCTGCCCTGATGGGAGCAGAAACTGGCCTTCCTTCCTTAAGGGCTTGGGTACATCTCGCTGTTTTAAAAGCCTGGAAAAATAACAGATCACCCAGATCTGATTCGTTCAGTCAGTTGGCTTTTAACTTAATGCTATCTAAAGATCCAGAACGTCTTAGTTTCCTCAACAACTTACTTGTAAAATATTCCATTCCTGATGGCCTTCTTGCTGTCTCAGTAGACAAGCGACATCTTAGAGATTGGGTATTTAAGTGCGATGCCTTGTTAGACAGACAAATAATTTTAAAATGTCAGTCAGCACTTTGGTTTAAACTATTTAAGAATGATCATTCTAGGTCTCCCTACTTGGCTAGTATAGCTAACCATAATCTCGGAGTTGCCTTCACATCCTTGTGCTTTGAAACAATCCCTAAGGAACAGCGACTTTGCATCTGTGGCATTTCTGTGAGTGAGGATTTACCTCATTACATTCTTAACTGTCCATTGTAAAACTGTAAAAATTCTCTCTGGGATATTAATTAATCTACATGCCTATTCAGATCCTGAGAAGATTGTATTTCTGTTAGCTGACGTTGATGCCAATATATCTCACAGAATGGCATTGTATGCCCTTGCAACGAAGAAACTACGGGCCAAAGCTGTTTGTACAGGTGCTAATTAACTACTGATTCTGTGGCTACTTTATGATTGTAATTTCTATTTTTATTTTGTGGTGTATTTTGCTCGGTTGTTTTATCTGTGGTCTTCAGAACAATTTGTTTCACGGTTATATGATATTTCACGTATATTGTATCCCATTTGTATATTTTATATTTACGGATATTTTGATATTTTTGTTTGTGATAGCCTACGGCTTAATGCAAATAAATAAAAGTACACTAATGCCTGCTGCCTGCTTTTTCCAGTAAAGGAATCTAAGACGTGCATAAGTATTTCGAGGGGATTTACTTTGGCTGACGAGAAATCCCAGGAGGGGTTTTTTTTTCGGCTTTGAAGAGTCCCCAGTGAGAAATTGCATTCCATCGTCTACAAAGAATCTCCGGAGTCATTGATTTGACATAAACTCATCAAGGTTCCAGCTTTCTATAGACTATAAAAACATATGAGGACAAAGTGGACGGTATAATTCAAGATAAACGTCGTTAAGGTAAAAGATCCTTATCTTTCACTTTGGGACCAAATTAAGACTGTTAAAAAGAAAAGATTTAAGATCCAGAACTATTGGTTACAGTATGAAATTAAAGAGAAGTGGAAGGGGGTGAAAGTGGAATTTTTGGAATTAAGGGAAAGCAGAAAAGTGCAGAAAAATATTTGCTGTTGAAAATTCCTGTGGCTTCTGAAAAAAAAACCCAGCCATAACAAAACTGCGGACTCTTATTACAAAGCAGGAAGTGACATGTGCTCCAACTATCATGAGATCTACAATCAGTGAGAACGAGACTTCATTGCCAGAGAGTCAGGAAACAATTGTTGAGAGAGAGAGGAACTTCCAAACATTCGGGTATTTTGATGAACCAGAAACTATAGAGAAACATTGGAGGCCATTATAAAAAGGTCAAAGTTTTTTTTACAAAAAAAAAAACTGGAATTGGACTGTAATAATACTCAAAATCAACATAAATCATCCCCAAAAGGCAAAACAATCTGGACTGTACGCGTGAAAATGAATAATAAGCCCTAGGGGGAAAAGGAAAAGTTTTTAAAAAGTGAGGCTTGGAAATAGGGCAACCGCCATTTTGGAAATATAAAAACTTTAAAAATTAATTTCTCAAGTTAGGGAGCTCTGAGGACGGTGATTTTGGGCTTGCTGGAAAGGGCATGCTCCAATCTATTAATTGCAACCATCAGATTGTGGATTGGTGAGATCAGCTTGGGACCCATTATTTGTAATGGGCAGTCAGTAATGTCTGATCAGAAGCAGGGATTAAGAGTTACACTGTTAAGAGCCTCCTCATCGGGAGAGGGAGAAATGTCTGAACAAGGGCAAGATCAACTGGATGCTATGGAAGCAAGACTGTTAAAAGCAGTGAAGGACTTAATAACAGGAAGTGAAAAGAAACTCACTAAAGAAATAATCAAAGAAATAAATTCTAGTGCTGAAGAAGTAAAGAAAGATATCAAAAAAGAGATTGATGAATTAAGAAAAGAGTCTCAAGCAACAGCTAAAAAGACTGAAGAGATTGAAGTAAAAATAAAAGATCAAGATGCTACCATTAAGAAGATGCAGGAGAAAGCAATACTACAAGATTGTAAGCTGATGGAGAACATAATTTGTCTAAGGGGAGTACCTGAGACTGACCAAGAGGACTTAAAGAATTACATTGTTACAATAATGGCTGTTTTTATGAAAGATGACCCTGTGGAGATGGGATGTTTGTGTGATTATGTCTATAGGGTCAATTCAGAATTTGCCAGAAAATGTAAGCTACCTAGGGATGTGGTAGTGAAGTTTACCAAAGGAATGTGGTGGGAAGGATCTTAAGTAAGCAATTTGAAAGCCCACTGGTGGTGGAGGAAAGCAGAGTACGAATGATGAAGGAGCTGCCGAGGAAAGTTATCACTGACAGAAAACAATTCAAGAAACTGACAAGATAGGTTAAGAGACAAGGGCATAAAATACAGATGGATTTTACCTGAAGGTCTTAGCTTTGCAAATAAAAGACTGAGAAAAACAATAGTGGATACGCAGGGCATGAATGAATTTTTGGCGGACAATAAAGAATTTGAGGACACAAAATAGTTGAAAAATCATTATGGATTACAAATTAATTTCTTGGAATGTAAATAAACTTAATTCACCTCAAAAAAAGAAAAGCAATCTTTCATTGGATTAAAAAGCAGAAATGTAATATAGTATGTTTACAAGAAATACATATTAAGCAATTGGATTATAAATTTTTGTGGAATAAGGCTTTGGGGAAAGAATTTTTTTCATTAGCAAAAGAAAACGAAAAGGGAGTGGTTTTCTATATTAAAAAAGAGTTGGAGCCAAAATTGGGTTTTAAAGACAATGAAGGCAGATACATTGCTGTGGAGGTGTTTATGAATGGGAAAAAGATTTTGGGACTATATGCCCCTAATGGGGCAAAAGATGATTTTTTAAAAGATATTCTACAACAACTTGATCAAATGACTTATGAACAGGTAATGTTAATGGGAGACTTTAATGGTACAATCAAGAACTCTTTGGATAGATCGGTAAATATAAAGAAAAAAGATGGTAAGCTGCCAAAGCTTTTTTTGAAATAATAAAGCAAGAAAGTTTAGAAGATATATGGAGAAAGTTCAATCCTAATGTACGTGATTATACTTTTTTTTCAGCAAGGCATGACTCCTTCTCTAGAATTGATATGATACGGCCTACAAAGGGTTTGGGGCTTATTACTAACAAAATAGAGAGTCTTCCGAAATTAGGTGCAGACCACAATCCATTAATGTGGTTAGCAAAGGAAAAGAGAAAGAGAAGAAGATGGAGACTAAATGAAGACCTATTGTTAAAAGCTGAAGTAGTGAAATCTCTTGTAAAAGAGACCAAAGCTTTCTTCCAGGCTAATGAAGACCAAGAGGTTAATACTCAGACTGTATGGGACGCGTACAAAGTTGTTATGAGAGGACTACTAATTACATTGAACAATAAAGATAAAAGATCCAAAGAAAAACAATTGAAGGACTTGCGAGCAGAAATAGGCAGAAAATAAAATGATTTGAAGAAAAAAACGGGGGGGGGGGGGGATAATGCGAGAGATAATAATTTTACCAACTGAGACATTTACTGAATAAAGAGGTGGAGTGGATTTAAAAAGGCTACAGCAGAAATCATTTGAAGGCACTAATAAACTGGGGAAATACTTGGACTGGCAACTGAAAAAAAAAGGGAGGAAAAAGTTCGTAAATAAGATTTTTTTCAGAGGGTAAAGAAATTGTGGATCAAGCTGGAATTAAAAGGGAGTTTTATAAAGTTTATGCTAAATTATGTAAAGGTCAACAAGTAAATAGAGAGAAAATTGATGCCTATTTGCAAAAAATTAAAATACAACCCGTAAGTGAAAATATGGGAAAAATTTTGAATGATCCAATTGAGAAAACAGAAATTGAAGCAGCAATTTGTTCAATGAAACTAGGAAAAGCTTTGGGTCCTGATGGTTTTTCAGCAAAATGTTATAAAGTCTTGGGAGAAGTACTAGTATCAAAACTTCAAAAATTGATGAATTGTATTAGGCAAGATGGGAAGGTGCCAAGTACATGGAAAGAAGCTGTTATTTCTTTGATTCTGAAAAATGATAGAGATTCCACGAATGTAAAAAACTACAGACTGATCTCATTACTGAATAATGACTATAAGATATTTGCTAGAATTTTAGCAGAACGACTTAAATAGCATTTGAACATTTCTATTCAAGAGGAACAAGCAGGTTTTCTCCCCAGAAGGCAAATAAGAGACAATATCAGAACAGTAATAGACATTGTAGAATATTATGATAAGCATCCAGAAAAAGAGGTGGCTTTATTTTTTGCTGATGCAGAAAAAACTTTTGACAATCTCAACTGGGACTTTATGTTTGCTGTGTGATGGAAACAATGAAATTAGATGATTTTATAAGAATGTTCAAGGCAATATATACATAAGAACAAGCTGAACTCTCTATGAATGCAGACTTGACTGAAGAAATGAAGATTAGCAAAGGCACAAGACAAAGTTGCCCTCTATCTCCGTTGTTGTTTATAATGACCCTAGAGGTCTTGCTGTCTCAAATTGATGAAGATAAAGAGATTGAGGGTTTGAAGTTGAAAGGTTTCTCATATAAATACAGGGCCTTTGAGGATGATGTGATGTTTATTAATGAAAATCCATTACAAGTGACTCCCTTGTTGTTAAAGGAAATTAAAGAGTATGGTGAGTTATAGAAGGTCAAGGAAATATTTTTGGTTGGCATGCATATTTGTATTATAGGAAAGAGAAGATGGATAGATTTTTCTCACACCATTATATAAGGAGGAACTTGTTGAATACTTGGAAAAAATATAATAAATATGGTGATGAGACAAAACCACTTTGGATAGTGCCAACTGAAGTTATAAAATTGTCTCAAAGTCCACGAGAAGAGAAATATGTATCATACGAACAACTGCTAAAATTTCAGGGAGGTAAAGCAGAAATGAAATCAGCTGAAGAATTGCAGGGGAAATTTGACTGGTTTCAACTGCTTCAAATTAAAAGCTTGGTAGAAAAAGATATTAGGAGTACAGGTATAAAATATGAAAAAACAGAAATGGAAAAAAATGCTGTTGGGTGAAAATGAAAAATTGATTTCAAGGACTTACAAGTTGTTATTGAAATGGTCTACAGAAGAGGAGGTTGTGAAACCTTAAATGATTAAATGGGCAATATACATTAACAAAGAAATACAAATGGAGACGTGGGAACACCTATGAAAATTTCAACGTGTTATAATATAAAAGAGAACTGTTTTAAAATGCTGTACAGATGGTATATGATGCCCAAAAAATTAGCAAAAATGAGTAATCAAGTCTCTGATAGGTGCTGGAAATGTAAAAAATATGAACGTTCTTTCTATCACATGTGGTGGACTTGTGAAAAAGCGAAGCAATTCTGGTTTATGGTTCAACAAGAGATTTTGAAAATCTTGGGATATAATATTAAGAGAGCTCCAGATGTTTTCTTGGTCGGATTACAAATGGAAAGTTTTCTGAAACAAGATAGGACATTGTTGTGGTATTTGCTTTCAACTGCGAGGACATTGTATGCGCAAATGTGGAAACAAGACAGAATACCTGAAAAATGGGACATCTCCAATCAGTGTCTGCTGTGATGCAAGTACCAGGAAGAAAAATGATCACCTAACCTATGAGCACATGATAAGACATGGAAGAATAAAATTTTGGCAAGATATACAAAGTGAAGGAAAGAATATCCAATAGCTGACATCATTAAATGGCATCATAAGAACATAAGAGAAGCCATGTTGGATCAGGCCAATGGCCCATCCAGTCCAACACTCTATGTCACACAGTGGCCAATATGTGTGTGTGTGTGTATACACACACACACACATATATATATATCCACATATTGTGGCTAATAGCCACTGATGGACCTCTGCTCAATATTTCTATCCAATCCCCTCTTAAATCTGGCTATGCTTGTAGCCGCCACTACCTCCTGTGGCAGTGAATTCCATATGTTAATCACCCTTTGAGTGAAGAAGTACTTCCTTTTATTCGTTTTAACCTGACTGATCAGCAATTTCATTGAATGCCCACGAGTTGTTGTATTGTGAGAAAGGGAGAAAAGTGCTTCTTTCTCTAATTTCTCCATCCCATGCATAATCTTGTAAACCTCTATCATGTCACCCCACAGTCGACGTTTCTCCAAGCTAAAGAGCCCCAAGCGTTTTAACCTTTCTTCATAGGGAAAGTGTTCCAAACCTTTAATCATTCTAGTTTCCCTTTTCTGGACTTTTCCCAATGCTATAATATCCTTTTTGAGGTGCGGTGACCGGAATTGCACACAGTATTCCAAATGAGACCGCACCATTGATTTATACAGGGGCATTATGATACTGGCTGATTTGTTTTCAATTCCCTTCCTAATAATTCCCAGCATGGCGTTGGCCTTTTTTATTGCAATCGCACACTGTCTTGACATTTTCAGTGAATTATCTACCACGACCCCAAGATCTCTCTCTTGGACAGTCTCTGCCAGTTCACACCCCATCAACTTGTATTTGTAGCTGGGATTCTTGGCCCCAATGTGCATTACTTTGCACTTAGCCACATTGAACCTCATCTGCCATGTTGACACCCACTCACCCAGCCTCAACAGATCCCTTTGGAGTGCCTCACAATCCTCTCTGGTTCTCACCACCCTGAACAATTCAGTGTCATCTTCAAACTTGGCCACTTCACTGCTTACTCCCAGTTCCAGATCATTAATAAACAAATTAAAAAGCATGGGACCCAGTACTGAGCCCTGCGGCACCCCATTGCTTAGCGTCCTCTACTGTGAAGACTGCCCATTTATACTCACTCTCTGCTTCCTATTAATTAGCCAGTTTTTGATCCACAAGAGGACCTGTCCTTTTACTCCATGACTCTCGAGCTTACTAAGGAGCCTTTGATTAGGAATTTTATCAAAAGCTTTCTGGAAGTCAAGGTAAACAACATCTATTGGGTCTTCTTTGTCCACATGTTTGTTCACCCCCTCAAAGAAATGTAACAGGTCAGTGAGGCAAGATCTTCCCTTACAGAACCCATGCTGAGTCTTCCTCAATAACTTGTGTTCATCAATGTGCCTACTCATTCTGTCCTTGATAATGGTTTCTACCCACTTTCCCAGTATTGAAGTCAGACTGACTGGCCTGTAGTTACCCGGATCTCCTCTAGAACCCTTTTTAAAGATGGGGGTGACATATTTTTGTCAGAAGATCCACAAGTTCAACTTTTTCTTTCAGAACTCTTGGATGTATGCCATCCGGACCTGGTGACTTATTAGTTTTTAATTTGTCTATCAGTTGTAGGAGCTCCTCTCTTGTCATCTCAATTTGACTCAGGTCTTTCAACACCCCTTCCAAAATTAGTGGTTCAAGCGGGCAAACACTTCTCATCTTCCACAGTGAAGATGGAGGAAAAAAATGCATTCAGCTTCTCAGTCATATCCCTATCCTCCTTCAGTAATCCTTTTACCCCTTGGTCATCCAAGGGCCCCACTGTCTCCCTGGCTGGTTTCCTGCTTTTAATATGTTTGAAGAAATTTTTATTGTTGGTCTTTATGTTTTTTGCAATACGCTCCTCATAGTCCCTTTTTGCCTGCCTGATCACAGTCTTTCATTTGATTTGCCACAGCCTGTGTTCCCTTATATTAATCTCACTTGGACTAGCTTTCCACCGCTTAAAGGAGTCCTTCTTACCTTTTACAGCTTCCATTACTTTGTTTGTTAACCATGCAGGCCTTTTTTAAAACCTGTTTGTGCCTTTCCTAACTTGTGGTATATATTTTATCTGAGCTTCTAGGATTGTAGTTTTAAATAGCCTCCAAGCTTCCCCAAGGGTTTTGATTGTGTTTACCTTTCCTTTCAGTTTCCTCTTCACATGCCTCCTCATCTCAGAGAATTTACCCCTTTTAAAGTTAAACGTGGTTGTGCTGGTCTTTTGGGGCAACTCCCTATTTATACAAATAGTGAAATCAATAACGTTATGGTCACTGCTCCCAAGCGGTGTGATCACTTTTACATCTCTCACCAAGTCTTGGGCATTACTTAAAAGTAAATCCAGGATCGCCCCACCCCGGTAGGTTCTGTGACCATCTGCTCCATAGCACAGTAATTGAGAGCGTCTAGAAATTCAATCTATTTCTCTTGACCTGAACACATATTGACCCAATCAATCTGCAGGTAGTTAAAATCACCTATGACGACACAGTTTTTATGTTTAGCCACTCTCTTTAATCCTTCCATCATATTATAATCATCCTCTATCTTTTGATTTGGTGGGCGATAACAAATTCCCATAGTTAAATTTCCTTCTGGGTCCTCTATTTCGACCCAAAGCATTTCTAGAAGGGAATCTAATTCTTTTACCTCAGTCTTACTGGAATGTATACACTCTCTGACATACAGAGCCTCCCCACCTCCAACCCTTCCCTCCCTATCCTTCCGATATAACTTATATCCAGGAATCACCGTGTCCCACTGATTCTCCTCATTCCACCAAGTTTCTGAAATTTCCACAATGTCTATGTTTTCCCCCAACACTAAACATTCCAGCTCACCAATTTTACTTCGATCTCTTCTAGCATTTGTATACAAACATCTGTAATTTCCCCGGCAAGTTAGGCCCGCAACCTTCCTCCTGCTGCCTCGAGACTTTGTCAGGCAGTCCATACTTTACTTTAATTTTAGTGGACGATATTACTGCTCAGACAGTGCCATGGTCGGACCACTATGCCCTTAAGGCTCATGTGGATATTCCACTCCAAGCCCATTTAGGCGGCGAGCGTATTTTAGCTCGCCCGCGGAGCCAGATGGACCCTGAACGGTTCCAGATGGCTCTACGGGATCCCTGGCCCTCTGGCAATTCCCTCGATGACCTGGTGGAGTCCTGGAATGATAGGCTCTCCAGGGCCATCGACGAGATTGCACCTAGATGTCCTCTGTGCCCTCGCCTAAAGCTAGCACCCTGGTATAACCAGGAGTTGCGGCAATTAAAGCGAGGACTCAGACTACTAGAGAGGCAATGGCGGTGTACTCGAGACGAAGCGACTAGAGCATCTTATAGAGAGTGTATGAAGTCCTATGAGATGGCAGTCAAAGCCGCAAAGAAAACATACTTCGCGGCTAGGATTGCATCTGCAACTTCGCGCCCGGCACAACTGTTTAACACAATTCGGACTCTTATAACGCTGCCACAGAGCAGCCCAAACGCTAGTCAATTGGAAATTGGCTGTGAGGCTTTTGCGAAATTTTTTGCAGATAAAGTCGCGTCGCTCCACCGCGACGCCCCCGCCATATTGGAGACAGTATGCGAACCCGAGGCTCCATGCCTGTCTTCAGATTGTGTCCTGGATGGTTTCAGCGCTCTCAGCCTGGAGGAAGTTGACAGGATCCTCTTGTCTGCACGCCCTACAACTTGCAATTCGGACCCTTGCCCCTCCTGGCTTATTAAATCTTGCCAGAGGGAGCTTAGGTATCCTGTACAGGATATCATAAATAGATCCCTGTTGGAAGGGCAATTTCCAACACCTCTTAAGGAGGCAGTGGTCCGCCCCCTCTTTAAAAAACCAACATTAGACCCAGCCAAATTGGCACATTATTGGCCGGTCTCGAATTTACCCTTCTTAGGTAAACTCATTGAGAGGGCAGTGGCGTTGCAACTACAGAGTTTCCTGGAGGATGCTTCCGTCCTTGATTCCTATCAGTCGGGCTTCCGCCCGGGTCATGGGATGGAGACAGTGCTGGTTGCCCTGGTAGATGATCTCCAGCGGCATCTGGACCGAGGCGGCTCAGCGGTACTGATGTTGCTAGACCTATTGGCAGCGTTCGATACGGTCGACCATCAGTTGCTGACTTGCCATCTCGCCAACGTGGGGATTCAGGGGTTGGCTTTACAATGGCTTGCCTCTTTCCTCAAGGGTCAGGGACAAAGAGTGGCGATTGGGAGTGAACTGTCCCGGAGGTACCCGCTTGATTGCGGGGTCCCTCAGGGAGCAGTTCTTTCCCCGATGTTGTTTAACATCTACATGCGCCCTCTTGCCCAGATTGCCCGGAGATATGGGCTGGGTTGCCACCAGTAGGCTGATGACACGCAGCGCTATCTGCTTATGGACAGCCGGCCTGCCTGTGTCCCAGAAAACCTGGACTTGGCATTGCAAGCCGTGTCTAGATGGCTCAGGCTGAGTGGGCTGAAACTAAATCCAGCGAAGACAGAGGTCCTTTGCTTGGGTCGCCGTGGTCCAGGGACTGGAGATTTCCTTACCGGCCCTCGATGGTGTGCCTCTGACAGCGGCGCACAGGGTTAGGAGCCTGGGGGTGCTATTGGAGCCTACTCTAACTATGGAGGCCCAGATAGCAACCACTGCCAAGTCCGCATTTTTTCATCTTAGGCGGGCAAGGCAGCTGGCCCCTTTCCTGGAGAACAGCGATCTGGCAACAGTGATCCATGCAACGGTCACCTCGAGGCTGGACTACTGCAATGCCGTCTACATGGGGCTGCCCCTGTGCCGAACCCGTAAGTTGCAGCTAGTGCAGAATGCCGCTAACCTGCTGTTGTTAGGGCTCCCTTGACGGGAGCACATTCAGCCGGGGCTCCGGGGGCTGCATTGGCTGCCGATAACATACCGAGTTCGGTACAAGGTGCTGGTTATGACCTTTAAAGCCCTTTATGGCCTGGGACCTACCTACCTTAGGGACTGTCTCTCCCCACATGTTTCCCAGAGAGTGCTGAGATTGGGGCCTCAGAACCTCCGTATAATTTCTGGGCCAAAGGAGGCCCGTCTGAAAGCGACCAGAGACAGGGCCTTTTCGACTGCAGCCCTCCTGGAGGAGGTGAGGGCCCTGCGGAACCTTGAACAGTTCCGCAGGGCCTGTAAAACAGCCCTCTTCCGGTTGGCATACCATTAATTGATATCGGGATGCCTAAATATTTAAACTTTGAACATCAGAATATTGAACACTGGAATACTTGAAGAATTGATTTAAGGAAAAGGTAGCATAGTGCATATTGATGTGAGTTTTATGTATTTTTATGTATTTTATTGTATAATTATTAATGTATTTTAAACTGATCTTTGTTAGCTTTTTGTATTGTAAGCTGCCCTGAGCTCACCTTGGTGGGGTAGGGCGGGATATAAATCGAACAAATAAATAAATAATAAATAAATACTGTTTGTCACCATCTCAGTGGATAAATCTGATCCATTACCTGGTAAAAAAATAGCAGCTAACCCTTCATCTCTTTGAGATGAGTCCTCCCCGAACCAGAGACATTTCATCTCCTGTCGGCTTTCTCCCAAGATTTAGTTTAAAAACTGCTCTGCCACCTTTTTGATTTTTTATCAAAATATAAAGAATTAACAGCAAATGAAGGAGGCCATCTAAGACAGAAAATGCCTTATGAACAACTGATCACAGGTGATCTAAAACGTCTACTAGGAAAAACATATACAAAATACAAAACAGATCCAGAAACAATGAAGGCCTGTACAACCAAAGGAATGAAGAACTTTCTAGAGAATATTACTATGTTGGGAAAACGTATGGACAAAAGAAACCAAATTCATTGAATCCCAAACACTAAGGGGTAATTGGTATAAAATGTTCTTCAGATGGTACATCACACCCAAAGAAATTGCAAAAGCAAACAAGAGTTACAATGCCAGATGTTGAAAATGCAAGAGTACAAATTCAACCTTCTTTCAACAAAGCCAAAAAATATTAGATAAAGATCCATGAAGAAATACAAAAAAAATTAAAAGCTAACTTCTCGATGTGTCCAAAAATATGCTATTAAATACAGTACTAATGTACCAAAAATTCATAATGAACTATTTAAGTACATGGTGATGGTGGCAAGAGTGGTATTTGTATCTAAATAGAATAATAGGATTATAGAGTTGGAAGGGACCTCTAGGGTCATCTAGTCCAACCCACTGCACAATGCAGGAAACTCACAAACACCTCCCCCTAAATTCACAGAAAAATTATATATGTCCAGAATTGATGGATTGGAAAAATAAATTAACTGAATATGAATACATGACAATGGCAAAACTAATATCTTACTTGCATAACAGACCAGAATCCGAGTTTTAAAAAAAATGGAATGTGTTTTTTGCACATATTGATCAAACAGGCTGGAAAGTTTTAAAGACTAAAATAAGAATAAAATGATAAAATCTAAAGAGACAGGACTGAGTAATGTATGCTAATAATGTTTATGCTTATAATGACCCAAGGTCAGAAATGTTAGGAATTAAGCAATTATGTGCAGACCAGACCAAAACAAAAGTATATTATATTAAATTAAATTATACTATTTTGCATGCTTAATCACTGCCCACCAGCTATATGTAACTCTGCTCACTGTACCCCATTTCATTTTCTGATGAAGTGTGCATGCACATGAAAGCTTACATTGTGAATAAAACTTTGTTCATCTTCAAAAGTGCTATTGGACAACTTTGTTCTAAGTAATTTATATTTAACAACGTAAGATCTTTTTCATTAGATCTTCATTAGACAATACTGATGATGATTATAAATGATAGTTTCTTCACTTATTGATTTTTGCACTCATGTTCACCAAAATATAACTGTTTATAAACAAAACACTGTAGTGTTGATGTTTTATCTTATCTTTTTCAATGTTTGTTTGATTACTTTATTTCTCTCTCTCTCTCTTAATGTGTGTGTATGTGTATATATATACACATACACACACACACACACACACACACACATTAAGAATTAAAAAAAAGATATGCCAGACTCTACCTCACAAAAGCTAAACACTACTTGTTATTTCTTCCCTGTAAGGCTGCTTTGTACCCAAGTATGTAGAGCAGGGTTCCCCAACCTTTTTGAGCCTGTGGGTAGAGTAGTGGGTACATTCACAAAATGTCTTCCATGGGAGGCAAAACCAACCACAAAATGGCCACCGAAGGAAGCAGAGGCACTTGTATGCGCGCACACTGTCCAAGTAGGGTTGCCAAGTCCAATTAAAGAAATATCTGGGGACTTTGGGGGTAGAGCCAGGAGACTTTGGGGTGGAGCCAGGAGACATTGGGGCGGAGCCAGGAGCAAGGGTGTGACAAGCATAATTGAACTCCAAGAGAGTTCTGGCCATCACATTTAAAGGGACAGCACACCTTTTTAAATGCCTTCCTTCCATAGGAAATAATGAAGGATAGGGCACCTTCTTTTGGGGCTCATAGAATTGGACCTCTTGGTCCAATCATTTTGAAACTCAGGGGATGTTTTGGGGAGAGGCACTAGATGCTATGCTGAAAATTTGGTGCCTCTACCTAAAAAAACAACCCCCCATTATATCCTATGAGAATCGATCTCTACATAGGGAATAATGAAGTGCCCAGCAGACATTTCCCTCCCCCCCCCCCCGTTTCTGGTGACTCTGAAGCGAGGGATTGGCATCTCTACTCATGAGTTGCTGCCAACTTCTTCAAAGTAACTCAGACACTCATCCCAAGAGGAGACCTTTCCAATCGGAGACTGAAGCCTCCAGAGGTGGAAAGTCACATGGTGGCTGTGGGAGCAGAGCTTCCCCCCCACACCGGCCAGCTGACTGGGGGCAGGAAGGAGCCTGGGAAAGCGGGAGAACCCCTGCTGGGACCTGGGGATTGGCAAGCCAAAGTCCAAGTGCAGGGAACAAGAGGAATTTTTAATAAACACACAGGAAAAGAAGTATGTGAGGGGGGGGGAAGCAACACTGTGGTAGCAGCTTTTGCTGAAACAGTGCTTTAATCTGCATGACCAGACAGAAATGCTGCTAGGCAAGATCCCTATCTAGCCCCATCCAGTTTCTAAAAACACCTAGGTGGTTACCAGGAAAGATATTGACAGGGGACATGGTGCCTGTGGGCATCTCATTGGGGACCCCTGATATAGAGACTTATAGTAGGTATCTCAAAATTCAATGGAGTACATAAAATTTATTTAATTTAAAAGATTTCTAAACTCTTTTCTGTTTGTGGAATATTCAAAAGAGCTAAGCTAAGAAAGCTAACAGCTACTATATACCAGTTGTAGTTTCTAAACCATTTTTAAAGGGAGCTTCGTGTAGAGTGTAATATGGTAATCTAATCTGGATGGTACCAAGCAATCTGTGACTGTAGCCAGGTCAGTTTTTCCTATCCTGGCTAAATTGCCTAGAAGGATACCATGGTTATATTCAGAGTTAGGTAATAGGGGAAGAGTGAAATGGTAGAATTAAAGCTTCCCAGGTAATTTCTAATGTTCAGACTTCCCCAATAGTAAATTCTTATTCTACATATAGGGAAAAATTGCATAAATTAAGTAGTGATTGTTCAGTGATGACCAGAAATTTGATTTAATATTTTCTTTTGCTTAATTTCAGGTATCATTAGTAGCCAATGGAAAGATATAAAGCAGGTGTGAAATGAAGACTAGATTGAAGTGAGCCAAAGTGATAAATTCCAGAAGAGTAGATATATTAGTCTATGGCAGGAAGAAGACATCAACTGTGGTATGGTAAACCTTGCTAGCTAGGTTGTAGCCTGAGTTTCCACAGGGACAGGCCCCTTTTGTCAGAATCATCAAGTGGCCTAAAGTGGTGGGTACTCAGACATTAAGCTAAGATTGTATCATCATCTCTGTATTTTGACTCTAAATGTATTATATTTTATGTCTCAATTATTACAGCAATTACACTGGCTACAACTCCCAAGCCCAATTCAAGGTGTTGTTTTTGTCCTTTAAAGACCTACATGGGTTGGGACCAGGATATCTGAAGGACTGTCTTCTCACATATGTTCCTGCCTGGGAATTAAAATTGTGAGGAGATGCCCTCCTGACTGTTTCACCAATTAAAGATGTTTGTTTGGTGGGTACATGAGAGAGGGCCTTTTCTGTGGCAGCCCTACAATTATCGAACAACTTTCCCTGGAAGATGGGCCTGGCCCCCCTCATTGTCGATCTTCAGGAGGCAGTTGAAGACCGTTTTATTTAGGACTGCATTTTGTTTGAATTATTAGCCTTTATTATTTGCAGTCCTCATTGGAGTTTTTAATCCTTGACTTCTATGGGTTTTATAATAGTTGTTTTTATTATGTTTTTCATAATGTTTAATTTAAATTCTAAGCTGCCTTGATTTCTGCAAGGGGGAAAGGCAGCTAACAAATGTTTTAAATAAATAACCAAAGCAACCCAATTTTTGTTTATTTTATCCCTGATGTTCTTCAGAGTCCCTGTACTGATTTTCATGTGCTACATGTCCATTCTATATCCTCTCATGGGACTCGTCACAGAAGGTTAATTAAATGCCACTGCCAGGATCATATGTGTGAAGTAGGGATGCCAGCCTCCAGATGGGACCTGGGGATCCCCTGGAATTACAGCTCATCTCCAGATTACAGAGATCAGTTCTCCCGGAGAAAACAGATATTTGGAGGGTGAACTCTATGGCATTATACCCCACTGAGATCTCTGTCCTCCCCAGTCTCCATCTCCAGATCTCTAGGAACCT
Organism: Heteronotia binoei; assembly: GCF_032191835.1. Taxonomy (NCBI): domain Eukaryota; kingdom Metazoa; phylum Chordata; class Lepidosauria; order Squamata; family Gekkonidae; genus Heteronotia; species Heteronotia binoei. The sequence continues at coordinate 95,283,589 of NC_083224.1, forward strand.
CTCAGCCTGGATCTGGCAACCCTACCCTGCCATCCCCTGCAGGAGGACCTGGCAACCCTAGGTGATGGGGGGGATTGAAATTCATTGAGGTGAGTGGATGGAGAAAAAAATGGATGATTGTCCTGCCTGTCTTATTTTCCCCAACACTCTCTCCTGCCTTTGCTGCTTAGCTTTATTGATGGTACCCAAAAGTGTGCTTCCACTCTAGATAAGCCCGAGGCTCATGAGTGCAGGGTTCTAGTGCTCAGTAGCTTGCTTTGGGGACATTTATTTGATGGATGTACTGAAAGGTGCTGCTGTTTGAGGGAGGAAAAGAAGTTGGGAGGATGAATTAGGGCAGGTTTTACTATTCTTGTATGACCCTGCTTCTCACTTAACTGTCTCAGAATAATTTCCAGTCCTCTGTATTCAGAACCAGTGCTCTTTGATTCTCCAGCCATGTAAGATCTGCTTGATGGTATGTAAGTACAGGGGATCATATCCATACTGGGGAAATAAATTCATGGCTAAGAGTCGGCTTAGCGAACTTTTGAGGATTAATCCAGCTACAATTGACCTTATATCAATAGAGCCGCTCAATCATCAGAGCCAAGCAAAGAAAGTTTTACTCTCTTTTTTCTTCCCCTAACGTCCCCACTTTACTCCTCAGACAAAAAATGAAACTGAGCACAAAAGGGGTTTTTCCGGTACGTGTATTCCAAGACAATGTTGTTCGGGTCCTATGTCCTATGAGGCCTTGTGTCAACACTTGCTCTAATAATAGACGTGGAACGCAGAATTTTGCTACTCCCCCAAATGCAGATCAGAGGAACCTATCCTCTGTTGGTCTACCAGCCTTCTGTAAGCAAGATGGGAGTGATTCCCATGATATGAGGACGGAGTCCGAACGTGTTTCTTCAGGATGAACTATGGAGGGCATTACTTCGCTGGCTTGTCAGATGGGAGATGGAAATGGCTGGCTAGAGAGCACTGAGGAAAAAACGCTGCTGCAAGATTTTGCATACCTGCCAGCGGGGGATCAAACAGCCATACTTTCCAGACTGGGCGGGGTTTATAAAAGATTGGAAGAAGTTTACCAAGCCCGTCTGGAGAAGGAGGCATCAGTGGACAAATCGGTAGCAAGGGCTGATAGCCTAGGGGAGTTTAACCAGGGAACTGGGGCCGCAGGAGTGAATCCCTCTTTGACGGAAAGCTAGGGGTTAACCAGAAACTGAAGACACACAGGGCCTGCGTCAGGTGACCTGAGGGTGGGGGCAAAGTGCTCAGAGCTCTCAGGGAGGGAAAGTGGTTGAGTGACAGAAACTGCTGAGGCAGTCATTCAGTCAGTTGGTGTCTGACAGAGTTGGTGCCTGTCAGAAGTCTGTCAGTGTTGGGGCCTGACAGAGACGGAGTGGGTCAGTTCGTGCTTGACCGAGGCTGGGAGGGCAGCTGATCCTGTGAAGGAGCTTGAGACAGTGGCGGGAAAGTCTTCCAGAGACTGCAAGCTCGACAAAACCAGTCAAGAGGACTGTGTGTGTGTGAGTCAGTCAAGACCTGAACGGTCACAGACACCTGTATACAACTCAGAAGATCTAGTGAGGTGGTTGAGGGAGTGGATGTGGGTCTGAGACACCAGAAGGACTGGTAGTAGTGGCTCCAGTCGAGGGGTGAGACTTGGCACATCATTCCCAAGAGGCCAGACCTTGGCTAGAGGTGGAGAGTGAGTTATAGGAAAACTGTGAACTGTGTAACTGAGAGAGACTCAAAGGAAGAAAAAGTTAATGTAAAGACTGAAACAACTGAGCAACGTGTTAGCCTGTGTAAATATCTCCCATATCTCCAGTTTTAAGACTTTGTGTTATAATAAATCTGTGGTTTGAGTTAAAGTTCTTGAGAGCCTATATTTTTGGGAAAAACTACAAAGCTGCTGTGGTCCCCTACGAAGAGAATTCTATTTCCATCAAATAACAAAGTAAAATACCCCGAAGAGACTGAAATATAGAGATCCAGTGAGGCCGTGAGGTTGGCGCTGCAATACCCTCCTTGCCCACATACGCAGCCCAAATTTCAGGAAGGACAAATGAAGTGAGCTCCACCGCAGAAAAGGACTGCCATTATGGATTTTGCCCCCATTTGTCAGATAATCCTGAGGTCATCAAGCAAAAGGTCAAAGAAGGACTGAAGAATCTTAGCAACAATGGATGTGTATTCCAGGATGCCAATGGGGTCCTGGACGCAATAGAGACAGATTAACTGACCCCTAGCCAACAGAAGGAGGGTTTGACATTCCATTCTCTCTCTGTAATATCATAGAACATCATGGGATGGGCTGCTAAATCTAGGGAACCAGATGCCAAGAACCTCATGAAGAAATATGATGTTATACTCCTCCAGGAGACTTGGTCTTTAGAGTCTATGACTCTGGACGGATATAACATATATGAAGCGCAGGCTGAGCCGTCGGTGAGAGGTAGAGCCAAGGGAGGTTTGGGAATACTAATATCAACAGCTCTGAGAGTCCAAGTCATCCAACCACCTTTCTATACCAGAATGGCAATGGCTCTGATCCTCAAATTTTAAAAAATTGATTGTTTTTGAATGTCTATATTCCCCCCACTAGAATCAAAGCCCACACAGAGCTTGCCTGGAGAGATTTGGAGATTTATATGGAGGAGTTATTTAGGACATACCCAACAGCGTATGTTATAGTGGGAGGTGATTTTAATGCTAGATTGGGAAAAGATGATAAGTCTTTAAATAGGGGATACGATGTCTGTTTTCAGTTCACCGAGCTGCCCAATTTGCCCCATGAAAGAATATCTAAAGATATAAAGTGCAATTATGCTGGTCGTCTATTAGCTCGCATGGCTAGGGCCCTAGACCTAAAAATTTTAAATGGTTCCCACACTAATGATCATCCTGGGGAATACACTTACTGGTCTGGAACTAGGTTAAGTGTAATTGATTACATTCTTGTTTCAGGGAACCTAGTGCCATGTGTTGAAGCATTTGAGGTGGCCACCTATTGTGGCAGTGATCACATTCCTCTCACCTTGACTATTGCAATCCCCAGTCTTCATCCCCACATTGAGGACCGTTTCTTGAGGAACAACGAATTTGGGGGGCAACATGTTAGGATCAAATGGGACGACCAAAAGAGGAAATATATGCAGGAATTTCTTGAGCAAGAGCACATATCTAAATTAGCAAATGATATCAGGCTTTCAGAGGAGGGGGGAGAGATCATCAAATTATATGAGGATCTCATTCGGCATTTTCAACCCCCATTAGAAGGGCAGATATCTAGTTCAGCAAGGAGAGGAGGGAAGAACAACGGTTGGTTTGATAACGAATGCTTGATGGCAAAGAAGGAGCTTAGTAAAATCTATTTGAAATATAGGGCGGATCCAGGGGCAGTCAATAGAGAACAATTAAAACAACAGAAATCTAGATATAAAAAGTTAATTGTCAGGAAGAAGAAAGAGGCAAAAGAACTAGGATAAGGATAAACCCGAAGGGACATCTCACAAAAGCTATCAAAGTAGGGAAGGGAGTTAAGCAAGGCTGCATCTTGGCCCCACTCTTGTTCAACCTCTTTATAAACGATCTGGGGGAACATCTAAGTGGTCCAGAGGTGCATGCTCCAAAGATTGCAGATAGGCATATCCCGCTTCTGCTATATGCGGATGATGCAGTGCTGATCTCTAGGACCCCAATTGGGCTAAAGAGAGCAATGAAAATTCTAGCGCATTACTGTCAAGTTAACCAGGTTGAAATAAATTAAAATCAAAAATGTTAGCCTTTGCAAAAAGACCTAAGGTATATCACTGGAAGATAAACGACAGGGCTATTGAACAGACACGCTGCTTTAAGTATTTAGGGGTAGTTTTTCAGGCCTCAGGGGTCAGGAAGGCGCACGTGGACTATGTCACAACTAGTGCAGCAAAAAGCTCTGGAGCCATAGAGAAATTCTACTGGATCTTCGGGGGGCAGAACGTGGCGGCTGCAGTCAAGGTCTTTAAGGCCAAGGCCCTCGCCCAAATGTTATATGGGGCACCTTTGAGTATAACACCATATCAGCATCTCTGGCAGTTAGCAGAGAAAGTGCAATCTAAATTCCTTAGGCATATATTACAAGTCCCTCCATGTGCTCCCAACTCACTTATCAGAGTAGAAACGGGTATGGTTACAGTGAAAGCAAGATTGTGGATTGCTTCTATTCTCTACTGGTACAAACTAATGATTCAGCCCACCAGTTTGGCGGGGCTGATAGTAAGAGATTCGTTTGTTCCTCCGTGGATCAGAGAAACGGAGTTCAAGTTGGGCTATTATGGACTATCTAAACAATTTTTGCTCAATATGGAGCATAATCTGGTTAAACCCTTTCTTAAACAGAGGATCTTGGATGTTGAAAGACAGCATGATCTGAATCAGCTTAAAGGTTATTTACCAGGAATATTTATTTATTTATTTATTTATATTTCGATTTATATTCTGCCCTTCCCACCGAAGTGGCTCAGGGCGGCTCACAATATATAAACTTACATAAGTTTAGCTTAAAAACAATTACATAGTAACAGTTAAAACAATAAATTAATAAAACATAGAACATAAAAACCAGCGGTCTGTCAAATGCATTCTAGCTCCATCCAGAAATTCTCAGTGTCAGTTAGTTGTTGTAGGCCAGCCGGAAGAGGCCAGCCGGAAGAGGAATAGAGGAGTTACATAAAATAACACTGATGCCATACTTGCAAAATCTTGACAAAGCAGAGTATAGGAGAGCATTTACTCTTCTCAGATTTGATATGTTACTGTCAGCTATTATTGAAGGCAGATACACAGGACAGTTATACGAGGAGAGACTGTGTATTTGTGGGGACAATAAACCGGAAGATAGGGAGCATGTATTATTCCAATGTAAATTATATCAGCATATTAGGGCCGATTATATACTCCTGATCTGTGCCAGTGTCCCTGGAAGAAATATTAGATTTCAGCTAGACAAATTATTGGCTGATAGGAACAAAGGAACCACTTTATGTGTGGCAAAATTTGCTTCGCGAGCTATAAGTCTCCGGAAGCAATTCTTAAGGGGAATACCCAACTGAACGCCTTGGTTCTGGAATTTAATCAGTGTTTTGGGAAGGAAATTATATTTTATACTGTCTATGTTTTATTCTCATTATAGTATTGCCTAATTATATTTTATACTGTGTATGTTTTATTCCCCTTATAGTATTGCCTGACTGAATCTTATAGCTTCGCGAGCTATAGGTCTCCGGAAGCAATTCCTAAGGGAAATACCCAACTGAATGCCTTGGTTCTGGAATTTAATCAGTGTTTTTGGAGAGGAAATTATATTTTATACTGTCTATGTTTTATTCTCATTATAGTATTGCCTAATTATATTTTATACTGTGTATGTTTTATTCCCATTATAGTATTGCCTGACTGTATCTTATTAAGTTATTTGTATTTAATTGATTGGTCTTTGACTGTATTAAACTTTCATTCACAGTGCTCTTTGAAGATGAGATGATTGGATCATACTGAGTATTGGTTAATTCACTAGCAGATATGGTATATGTTGTCTGTCCCTGTTTTTGATGGAGTTTCAAAAGATAATTAGGTTCTTTCTCTTTTGAACACAATCACCCATGAGACAGCCCAGATGTGCTGTTTTTGATTGGAGTATGGCATGTCTTTCTCTACACTGGGTAAATTGTTGAGATGTTCTTTGGTGATCTCTCCCAAGAATGATGTTCCAGAAATTCTTGGGAATGGCTTAAGTTATAACTTCCTGTACTTTGAAAATGTTAAACCACAGAGGCATCCTCCAACTGAGGAAGTATTTACTTTCCCAGGTTTATTGTTCCTCCAAAGGACTTAATTTTGAATAACTTGGTCTATCAATGCAGAGCTTCCCCTGCCTGCTAAACAAGTTATCTTCCTGTTAAACAAGTTATCTCATTGTTTAAGTCATATTCTATGTCTGACAGGTAGGGATGTCAAAGATAGAACTTGATTTTTAATGTTAATATTAATTGTAGATCCTCCAAAAAATGCATACTTTTAAAAATTATTTTTCCCATCTTACTATTCCTCCAAGCATTTAACAGAAAAGAAATATATTGAAATATATTTTATCTCCAGGATCACCATTTTCTGAGCCAATCTACTTTTAACATGCTTTTTCTGAGAGCCTTCAGTCATTTGTGTAAGCCACTGGTAATTATCTTAACACTGCATCCAGACAGGACCCCCAGATTCAGTAGCATGTCTTTAATTTGTATAGAGACAACCTGAATGTCTCCAGTGAAAGCAGCAATCTCTAACTGGAACAAGTACAGATTCTAGAGGTAGAAAGCAAAGTTGTTCCATGTGGGTCAGAAAGGCAGAGGTTCAAAGAAGAAAAGTTCCTGAGTTAGTAGTGCATGGAAATTATATATTGAATAATGACGCTGTTGACAAAATTGATTTAGTTATGTGGCTGTTTTATAGACATGATTGTCCCTGTAGCATTCTGCTGCTGATCAGTAACACTCTAATGGTACTTTAATTGGTGCTGGTGTGACTGCCTTTGTATGACTTGGAGAAATAGGACAACTGTGAACTCAGTTATCACTCACTGAACTCTCTTAGGTGTTTCTTTACCATTTTACAAACTAAGATAAAAATTATTAGAAACTTCTTTTGATAAAATTAGACTTTGGATATGTATCCTATGACTCATGGCTAAGTACTCAGAAAGATTAAACAATGATCATGTGTCTCCTTCAGACCATAAAATGCTAATTACAGACTTGCGCAAACCTTGGGCCATGCAGGGAAGTGAGAGGAGAGGTTCAACCTCTACTGGATTTGAAACCAGCTCATCTACTCTGCTATCAGTAGCTATTTAAAGGAAAAAATACCTTTTAAATGGGAAGGGGAGCTGGTTTCAGATAGCGAAACTGAGGGGAATTTTGCTGCTTGGCTGTGAGGCAAATTGAGCCTAAGGCCCTAAAATGCTACAATCTGGGAGAAGGTATTCAAGTAGCATACACATAGAGAGGCATTTCACATTTGGCTGTTTATGACTTTCTCTCTCTTGTGATCTCCATCTTTCTCAAATTGTTGATGTCCTGCCCGTACTATTTGCAGTGAAGTCAGTCACACTTTGTTATATTCACAGCTAGATAATGATTACTTGCTATTCTCTAGGATTCATGGGAATTGAAAGGAAATGAGAAAAAAAGACTTTTGGTAAATCAAGAGATGGATAATATTAACAATGCACACTGTAGAAAATTGCACAGGGGCCATATTGTTAACCTGAAGTATAATAAAATAGTTTGCATTCACACTGAGAATGAAAAGTTGGGTTGCTAAGAAGAGGATAGCTCAGAATTTTATTGCACTAGGTGGTGACTTTTCTTATAAAGCTTTAATCACCACAGCAGCTGCTATGTACAATGGCAGGCAGAATGTAAGCTGAATTTTTTTGCCAGACAATTTTGAATTGTGTGTAAATTATAAGTGGCAGGCTATAGGTTGTAGGCTTGTGTTTTGACCAATATAAAACTTACTTGACAGATTACCTAGCCAATGACTGAAAGAATAGCTTCACATAAAAAGCCTGTGATTAATCAAAATAATAAATAATGGCAGATGCCAGTATTATTGTTTCATGCATTCTAATACAAGAAATCCACATAAAAGATTTGTGGAAAGATTAGTTGGAGAGGGAAAAAGCACAGAATTAATTTTAATGCTCTGATACGATCAGACTGTGATTGTACTTGTATACACAGAATTGTGTCAATATTAGCCCAAGGAGATTATTAATTTGATGGAAGAGGGAGCTTCTCCATTAGGCACTTCCCAGACGTTCTGTAGCCTCTGAAGATTTGTCTATATTTTATTACATGTTTGTGCTATATCTCCCAGATCTGTACTAGAAAGGACAATAATTGCAAACGTCCTTGTAGGAAATAAAATGTGCAGAAATTGAAGTCTTTTTCCAAAATAAAAGAAGAGCCAAAACTAACAAACTTTACCCTCTCAAACACAAATGAACCTCAACCCAGACTATGAGAAGACCATAAAATGGAAGCAGCCTGAGTTACGAACACATGCAGCTTGAGTTACTAGTGTTTGTTTAAATGTCTTCCTTTTTCAGCATTAAAAAAATTGTAAGTGGATTCCTTTGCTTCTCTGCATTTTTTGCTGGGTTTCGAGTACAGTGTTTTCCCACTAGATATAAACATTGGGCCTTTAGAAGAGCCCTGAAATAAGTGCCAGTGCCAGCCCCTATGTGATCTAACCTGAGGGCTTGTGTATCATCTTGAATTTGTTCAGGAAGCCAACATGAGAATACAGACCAGAGCTGTACAGACACTGTGGTCATTGCAACACAGTTTAAACGTTTTTGTTAGCCCAGTGACTTGGTGTTAATCCACCAGCTGGTACGGAGTTTTGGGCTGGGGTGTCATCAATATGCAGATGACATCCATCTATATTTGCTTTTGGGCAACTCCAAGGGGGACTCCTGCCCCCGAAGCAGCATCTAGACAGCAGGAATTGGTAGCACTTTATAATGGATGTGATCGGGTTTGTAATTTGTTTTAGGTAATTGGTTTTATTGTATGTATTTTATTGTTGTACATCGCCTAGAGCCCAACTATGGCTGGGATGAGGCAATTCATCAAGTCAAATTATTATTATTATTATTAGATAGGGCTAGCCTGGGCTATCCAGGTCTGGGCTGCTAATCATACAAAAAGTAGAAGTTGAGGAAAGTTATTGAAGAATTATATGCCACCCTTTGGTTTTCTTGATAATATTGGTCTCACCAATGTTGCTATTGTACATAACTGCATTCCTTGAACAAATTTTAAATCTTTGAAGAAATTCCTATAGTTTCCTATATTTAATGCAATATGTAGACATCATAGTTGCACAATGCTTTCTAAATACTGAGGAACATAAATGTCTTCCAGGAGGTTTTCTTTGAAGTGGTCCAGGCCAGTCAGTGTTCAAGCTGGCTATGAATGTTTTTGACGGTTTAAGAAAGATTAAGATATGTAGTGATTAATAGGAGCAGACAAATAAATTAGGTTGAAAAGATAAAACTTGAAAAATTTTAGAGAATGACAGTGTGAATAGTCAGAATGGGAAATGAGGCAGTGCTGGCAGCTGTGGTTTGTCTACAAACTAGTTTTGCTTGTGGCACTTTGGAACATGAACTTTTATCACATTTTGTAAAGTTTAATAAGATTGTGTCTCAGACTAAAATGTCTCTTGTCTTTAAAATAGGCTGCCCATATAGTCCTGTTATGGCACCAGCAAGTCACCATTAGTCAGAGGAAACGATCTCTTGATATTTTTAATAGGATTGGTACAAAAGAAACTTTGGCTGTTTTGATCTGAAACTAAAGTCACTTTAAAGGCAACATAAAAAATTATTTGTGTTGTGGTTGATACTGTACATAGCTGAAGACAGGGCTTTTTTTGAAAAAGCCCAGCAGGAACTCATTTGCATATTAGGCCATACTCCCTGACCTCACCATGGCTTCACACAGACTTTTTTGGTAGAAAAGACCCAACAGGAACTCATTTGCATATTAGGCCAAACCCCTGACACCAAGCCAGTTGGAACTGCGTTCCTGCTAAAAAAAAAAGCCCTGGTTGTAGATATTCTGAACAGGATGCATTACAATATCAGATTGTAGAGAAAAGAATATCTGTATCTCTGTTGCACAGTGACTTCCCCCTGATTTTCCTTGAATATCTGATGAGATGGTTCCTGGGGCCCTAGTTCAGCACCAGTCAAATGAAACTGAATTTTAAAGTCCTCTTGTATATTACCCAGGAATGCCAGCACAGGGTAATGAGAGCTTTGGCCATGCATACATTCTGCTAAGGCTTGGAGGGAGAGGGCTGAAAACTCTTCAGTGAAGGGTGGCCTCTGCATGAATAGCCATACTTTCAGCATTTGTGCCCTCATTGATTGGCTAGCTTTCAGCTGTGTTTAAAGATGGTGGTTCAGATTGTTTTATAGATAGAAAATAAGTAAATAGTTGTGCAGTTGTCATGGTAAAAGTGCTTCTGGGAGGGTACTTTTGCTTCCTTAATGCTTTTGTGTGTGTAAAGTGCCATTGGGTCACAGCCGTCTTATGGTGACCCCATAGGGTTTTCAAGTCAAGAGACTAACAGAAGTGATTTGCCATTGCCTTTTTCTGCCCTATAACCCTGAAATTCCATGGTGGTCTTCCATCCAAATACAAGCTAGGGCTTACCCTGCTTAGCTTCTGAGATCTGCTTTTAAACTCCAGAAAATACTTTCTTCATGGTTTGTGTAATTGCAGTTTTGTGGTTAGCTCTGACCTGGATGGCCCAGGCTAGCCTGATCTCCTCAGATCTTGGTAGCTAAGAAGGGTCAGCCCTGCTTAGTCTTTGGACAGGATATCAGTAAGGAACTCCAGGGTTGCTGTGCAGAGGAAGGCAATAACAATCCACCTCTAAATGTCTCTTCCCTTGAAAACCCTATGGGATTGCCATATGTTGACTGCAATTTGATGGCACTTTCCACCCTTACCAGTTTTGTGGATTATAAAGGATCAGCTTATTGACATGAAAACCGGATATTAAAAGCATTGAATAGTTGTTATTGCCTTGCTGACAAAGCAACTGTTCTATAGATATTAAATATGAAATAATATCATACATAGATTCTATTCTTTCCATTTTCTTCGTTAACATGTCAGTAAAATCTTGAAAAGGGAAAGAACAACAATTCTTCTGTATATAATTGTAGCTATATATAGGGTACCCGTATTTGTTATGAGGCATAGCCCTTGAGGGACAGAAAATCGAAGCAGTTTAAACAGCAAATGACTGTTTAGCAGCATCACTCTCCTTGAGCCTAGCAGAAATATTAATAGTTTAACCACAGTGACGTGCCTTAGAAAGCAAAGTGTTGTATATTCAGGCTTTCACATGCCAGTCAATTGCAAGATAGACTGAGTTATAGAAAGTCAGCTGGGGAAACAATGTTGGGCCTGTGATATAGGAATGCCAACTGCCTCCATTCTCTCAGTGGTTGGTAGAAATTTGTGATAATTCTGTTAGACTTGATCTGCAAATAGAAATTTCGTTAGACATTGTAGTTCTATCATGCAACAGAAAAATAGGCTGACAAGTGAGGCTTTGTTGCTGCCTATAGCCATTCTAGTTGGAAAATTTGAGCCTAAAATAGCTTCTGAGAAACACTGGTTCCTGATTTCATCTTTCCCAGTATCTAAAGCATTACTAAGGCTGTATGTTAGATTCCAAATGCTGTCTGATTTTGCTTTGTTTATGAAGTCTTTTTGTTCTTATTGCTCTCAGCTATTTAACAAAAATTATAAAAGGATTAAGGTGACACAGTTGTTGTTTACTTAGGACTTTCTTGACTCTAGTTATTTCTCTGCAGGCCTCCAGAGCTAGCATCAAAGTATGCTAACATCTCAGATGGAGTTTGCAAACCTGGATATGCGTCTGCTCTCATGACTGCCATCTTCCCAAAGTAAGTGTCCTGTTCCTCCAGGTTTGTACATTACAATCCTGCTCTTCTATTCCTGTATTCCCCCATTTGTGTCCCGTAAAACTAGTGACTAAATCTAGTATAATAATTTAAATAGATTCCAGGGCTGTTTTTCATGATATAAAAATGGTCAAGCAGTATGTATACTGTCATGGACATAACCAAATGGCAAATTTAATATCCAATCCAAATATCTTTATTGGCATAGAGCAAATTTAATACGAGAAGTGAATGATCTTTCTTAAAGAACCATATATGTAGAGTACATTTTTCCTTATACTGATATAGATTGAAAATAAAGTCACGTAAAATAAGCTGTTTCTAATTAACTGCAAACTGAATTACTTAGTTTATTAGGGTTTGTAGAATCTTTCGGGCTCAAGTGCCGTGTTCTACTGGAGAAAGTTTTTCTTCCAGATGTTTCGTTCCCAGCTGCGGCCAAGGTCAGAGCGCCTGCTCCGGCTGCAACGTCACTGAGGATGTTCTCCGCATCTGAGAATGAAACGTCTGGAAGAAAAACTTTCTCCAGTAGAACACGGCACTTGAGCCCGAAAGATTCTACAAACCCTAATGATGTTACCAGCCGTGAAAACCTGAAATCTTTGATACTTAGTTTATTCTTGAAAAGTTTGATTGCTTGACCAGATAGTGGCATTTTATTACACTGTGTAATCAAAAATTTGATTAAATCGCTAACCCAAACAGTGTTATTGATTGGGGATAATGGCATTGTTAGCTGTTAAGCTGCTTAAGCTATAACCTTCACTCTTTAAAAGCTGGTTAACACATACATGTGTATTATGGGATTTCCCATCACAATGGTTTACTATCTTTTCAGTGTTTAACAAGTTGCATTTGTGCCTGAGAATTACATATTCTTGTTTCAGTATCTTTTGATGTCCCTGTCCCTACCATCATGTCCTTTTAAGTTGTGTGATGGTTAGGGAATTCCCTGCCAAAGCCACTGCAGCATGGCCTTTGTGGGTTTTTTCCAGACAAGAAGAATTGTTGCTTCTTCCTCTTCTTTTCCTGCATCTACTCTATTATCTGGGCATCCAGAGAGCTCTGGAGAAATTCTTCATCTGGCCCAGTCAAAGTTTAAACGTCTCCCTATACACCTGGCAACCTCTACCACTCCCAGCCTTTTCTCTTTTCTTGCAACCTTCCATATTCTCCTAGGGCTGGTGTTGCTGTGGCTACAGCAATGGCAGCCATTCAATCACTTCCTTGCCAACTCAACAACGACTGGATTTTAGGGAGTTCAGTATTTCCCTGCCCACCATTGAGTCAAAGCTTGTTGTGCATGTGCTCCTAGCCAGCTCAGCCCAAAAGCTTCGGTCTTGTCCTTTTGCCATGTGGCCTGCTGTGAAGATTTGATCATTGTGAGTGAGTTAGCCCCAGCAGGCAGGTATAGGTTCCAGACATTTTGGAGACTTGATAGGTGCAGTGGCTTTGTACAGCCTTGAAAAGAAGTCAGCATTCCTGTTCATGTCTCAAGGAAATTGTCCTATCAAAAGCGTTTTGTTCAACTCCTCTTCAATTTCAGACCCTGAACGTTTATTGCATCATCTGATAACTCAGCAATTAATTAGAAGGAGCACTCCTTCTAATTTCTAGGTCTACATTTTCTACTTACAAGTAGACTACACTTATGTCCCAGTATGCATGTCATGGCTATTCAGTTTTGCAACCCATGGGTATATTGTACAACAGTAAAAAGTTTTGCAATGTGACTTGGCAATAAGGAGTAAATCTGCAATCTAACAAGGCAGCTCAACTTTTGGGGAAGAGAGATAGTGAAGAAAGTGTTTGTTTAAAGAAATGTGTACCTTTTTCAATTTGTTGCTTTCTTAGGGTTTTTCAGTGTACACGTGGATATTTTGGGAGATGATTCTCTTCTCAAATACAGCAAAGCTTGGATATAGTTAGGTGTTCTAAGTCTTTGATATTAAACCATATAAAAAGTACCAGCCTATGTTGACAATGTGTGAACAGGTGTTTAGAATCACAAGCCTGGTACTTCAGTATTGAATTGTATTTTTAAGGACAATCAACTCTTCTGTGAATAACAGGCTAAAATTTGCATATTTTTAAAATCTGAATTATGCCATCAAAATTAATTACACAAGTTTCGGAAGCATTTATGAATTTGCCCAAATTTGTATGTCTTCTTACTTTTTTGTGGAATAAACATTCATCGTTCTGTGCAGCCCCTCAGGCCTTAGCAATAAAGCAAGATGATCCCCTCCCAGACAGAGCTGTTGGAGCCGTTTTCCTACCCAATAGTCATGTGCTCCAGGGAGGGGCTGTGCACTCTCCTTCAGTTCTCTCTTTGCTGCTGCTTAGAAAAGTACAATCCTAGTTGGTTCTGCATTTTTGTTGAGAAAAGATGTTATTTTAAAAAAAATTTCATCCTGTTCAATAAAAATGACTCAGATGGATGAGCAGTCCTTTTGTCTTCTATCCCTCAGAGAGAACCAAAATGTTTCAGCATGTAAGATTTGCAAGCAGTTTACCCTGAAGGCCCAGGCAGATCATGCCTCCAACCTCAAGGCCACTTTATGGAAGAGGGCTCTGTCTATATCTGCTAACCTCATACAGAGAAAGCCAAAAACTCCATGTATAAAAAGTTTTGCAACAGCTTCCTTGTTAACTGTATAATTTATATGCAATAAAGATGAAATTTATATCCCAATAGATGACAAGTGTCATATGTATAGAATCATAGAGATGGAAGGGACCTCCAGGGTCATCTAGTCCAACCCCCTGCACAATACAGGAAACTCACAAATACCTCCCCCTAAATTCACAGGATCCTCATTGCTGTCAGATGGCCATCTAGCCTCTGTTTAAAAACCTCCAAGGAAGGAGAGCCCACCACCTCCCAAGGAAGCCTGTTCCACCGAGGAACTGCTATAATGGTCAGTAAGTTCTTCCTCATATTAATCCAGAAACTCTTTTGATTTAATTTCAACCCATTGGTTCTGGTCCTACCTTGGATGTACCCACAATGGATATATTTGCACATGGAACAGGTAATGCATCCAATCCAACTGATAAAGACTTTTATACTAGAACATAGTCCATTTTCAACTTCAAACAGGATTCTTTCCACTCCACATGCTTAAATTTCAAAGAGTGATCAATCTCCAATCCATTTAAAGTACAAATGGTATGGAACCGGTGGAACAAGTAGAACCGGTATGCAAGACCTGTTTCGCTGGCTTCTTTTTCCAAGCTTTGACAAATCAGGGGAAACTTCTCACTTTACAAACTGTTATCTTCATTCAGTTATAACAAAGGTGTTGTGAGACTTTTAATACATGGACCTTTTGGCTTTCTCTGTCTTACCCAGTCTGTGTGACTCTTTGGGTGTGCTTTATAGCTACTAACTTGGCAGCAAAAACATCTCCCCTGGTAGAGCAGTCTGTCTTTTCAGTCCCTAAACCCGGTTTCAGACTGTGTTTCCTGCCCTCCGTTGGTGAGTTCAGTCAGTTCCAGGACACAAGAATGGGCTCCAACCAAGTCCTCATCGGAACAACTGCCTAAGAAACACAGATCAGAGTCTAAATACCAAAGTCATTGGTTAGTATTGATGAATCTGACTTGCTCAGAATTGAAAGGGGCAGCCAGTTCCAAGGGAACCAGTTCCAAAGGCTATCATTGAGGTCAGTGGGCATACTACCCCACACACCCCATCTCCTAGTGGCCACTTTGCAGTGCAGTCTCCATCAGAATGACACCAAGCCATTCAAGGAGATGTTTCTTCTGAACACATTTCTATTTCTCCTGCTCCAACTCCTCCATGGGCACCTATAGAACCATGGCAACAGTACCTGTGTTGCCACTCCTCTCTGTCATCAGGAATGGGCTAACCTTCCTGAACCACATATGGAATCAAAGAGTCATGACACAAGGTTAATGAAGAGACTGTATACACATAATTATTGGAACCTCCCCCCCCATTTTGGGTCCAGCTGTTTATGGTTCCAAGGAAGAAGAAGAGTTCAGGCCATAGCTAATTTCAGTGTAGCTTCAGAACCGTCTCCTGATGATACCATGGGAGATCATAACCAGTGTCTCTGAGTGAAGATTTAAATCTGTAGTTAGAGAAGATGATGTGAATGGCACAGTCTTTGGACATCCAGATCATGGACATGAGACCTAAGAACAAGATACTGGGGCAACTACCCTGACATACCAGGGATTGTAGCCTTCCCATTGCTAGACAGAATCCTGGAGATGGCAAAATCGGCTTGGGAAAAATCATCTTCTATTCTTCCCACATCTCATAAAGTTGAGAATATGTATAGGGTTCATCCTGTCCCATCCTACTTAATAGCAGAGGAGACACAGGCTAAGCAAGGAGTGGGTTCCCATTCCACCCCAGCTGATAAGGAGGGCAGGAAGACTGATGCCTTGAGCTGCAAAACTTATTCTTCAACTTTAAACTTCAGGATAACAAATCATCAAACAATTATAGCAGCTTACCAGCTCATTTTATGGGAGAAGAGCACCCCTTATCTGGAGCAATTATCTGATTATAAGAGTCTTTGGCCAAGGTTATCCAAACAGAAGCCCACAGGCTATCTAAATAGCAGTTGAATGCAGCCAGACATGCAGCTGATATTTCAGTGCACACCATGACCTCCTCCATAATCCTTAGAAGACATACTTGGCTATAATCAACATCTCTCACACAGGAGATGCATGCTCATGTGGAGGACTTAACTTTTGCGGGCTCTTCTAATTTCTCCTCTAAGACTGATGAGTTCCTCCAACAAATTAAGAAAAATTGTTAAATAGCTCAGTCATTTGGAGTAACCCAGACCCAAGCGTCTTCCTACAGACCCAAACACCACTCGAGATTCCAACCTTCTTAATCAGAGTTTTCAGCACCCATATCAACAACAGGCATATCAGTATCTTCAGCAAAGATCCTCCTCCTGCCCACCTCCACACACTTGGAGTAGAGCTGGCTTGAGGCCTAAGTGTGATCCTATTCAGCATCACCCCCCAAAGGACCCTGTGTAGGCCCCTAAACCATTGTTCTGATTATTTTATTTATTTATTATTTATTTATATTGGGATTTATACCCCGCCCTTCGCACCGAAGTGTCTCAGGGCGGCTTACAACATGATAATACAAATACTACAATTTAAAACACTTACAAGTAAAATTAAAACCATAAATTAATAAAAGCAAGAT
Organism: Heteronotia binoei; assembly: GCF_032191835.1. NCBI lineage: Eukaryota > Metazoa > Chordata > Lepidosauria > Squamata > Gekkonidae > Heteronotia > Heteronotia binoei. The sequence continues at coordinate 95,300,343 of NC_083224.1, forward strand.
AGATAAAAACCGGCGGTCTACAGATGCATTTTGTTCCATCCAAAAGATTTCCTTGTCAGTCAGTATTATAGGCCTGCCGGAAGAGGGCTGTCTTACAGGCCCTGCGGAACTGCCCTAGGTCCCGCAGGGCCCGCACCTCCTCCGGCAGCTGGTTCCACCAATAAGGTGCCGTTACTGAGAAGGCCCGATCCCTGGTGGATTTTAGACGGGCCTCCTTTGGCCCGGGGACTATCAACAGGTTTTGTGAACCCGAGCGTAGTACTCTCTGGGGAACGTGTGGGGAAAGACGGTCCCTAAGGTAGACAGGTCCTAGGCCATATAGGGCTTTAAAGGTAATAACCAACACCTTGTACCGGACTCGGAATATTACTGGCAGCCAGTGCAGATCCCGGAGCCCCGGCCGAATGTGCTCCCGTCTTGGGAGCCCTAATAACAGCCGGGCAGCAGCGTTCTGCACCAACTGCAGTTTCCGGGTCCGGCACAAGGGTAGCCCCATGTAGAGGGCATTACAGTAGTCTAACCTCGAGGTGACCGTAGCATGAATCACTGTTGCCAGGTCGTCACGTTCCAGGAAGGGGGCCAACTGCTTCGCCCGCCGAAGGTGAAAAAACGCGGACTTGGCAGTGGCTGCTATCTGGGCCTCCATTGTCAGTGAAGGCTCCAACAGCACCCCCAGGCTCTTAACCCTGCCCGACGCTGTTAGTGGCGCGCCGTCAAAAACTGGCAGGGGGATTTCCCTTCCCGGGCCGCAGCGACCAAGGCACAGGACCTCTGTCTTCGCCGGATTCAGCTTCAGCCCGCTCAGCCTAAACCACCTAGCCACTGCCTGTAACGCTCGGTCCAAATTTTCTGGGGCGCAGGCGGGCCGGCCATCCATAAGCAGATAGAGCTGGGTGTCATCAGCATATTGGTGACACCCAAGCCCATACCTTCGGGCAATCTGGGCAAGGGGGCGCATGTAGATGTTAAATAACATCGGGGAGAGCACCGCCCCTTGAGGCACCCCGCAATCAAGCGTGTGTCTCCGGGACAGTTCCTCCCCAATCGCCACCCTTTGTCCCCGACCGTCAAGGAAAGAGGAAAACCATTGCAAGGCCAACCCCTGAATCCCTGCGTCGGCAAGGCGGCGCGCCAGAAGCCGATGGTCGACCATATCGAACGCTGCCGATAGGTCCAACAACATCAGCACTGCCGAGCCGCCTTGATCCAGATGCCGCTGAAGGTCATCCACCAGGGCGACCAGCACCGTCTCCGTCCCGTGGCCCGGGCGAAAACCAGACTGGTAGGGGTCAAGGATAGAAGCGTCCTCCAGGAAGCTCTGTAGCTGCAACGCCACTGCCCTCTCGATAAGTTTGCCCAAAAAGGGCAAATTCGATACCGGCCGATAGTGTGCCAATTCGGTCGGATCTAACGATGTTTTCTTCAAGAGGGGACGGACCACCGCCTCTCTGAGCGCTGATGGAAAATGCCCCTCCAGTAGGGATCTATTTATGATATCCCGTATAGGATATCTTAGCTCCCTCCGGCAGGTCTTAATAAGCCAGGAGGGGCATGGGTCCAATTTACAAGTTGTTGGGCGTGCAGATAGGAGGATCCTGTCAACTTCTTCCAGGCTGAGCGCGCCGAAGCCGTCCAGGACGCGATCCGAAGACAGGCACGGAGCCTCAGGTTCGCTAACTGTATCTAATATGGCAGGAAAGTCGGAACGGAGCGATGCGATTTTATCCGCAAAAAAATCCGCAAAAGCCTCACAGCCAATTTCCAATTCATTAAAATTTGGTCTGCCCTGTGGCAGCGTTGTAAGGGTCCGGATTGTATTGAACAGTTGTGCCGGGCGCGAAATTGTGGACGCAATCTCCGCCGCAAAGTAAGTTTTCTTTGCGGCCTTGACTGCCATCTCATAGGACTTCATAACCTCTCTATAAGATGTTCGAGTCGCTTCGTCTCGAGTACGCCGCCATTGCCTCTCTAGTCGTCTGAGTCCCCGTTTCAGCCGACGCAGCCCCTGGTTATACCAGGGTGTCGGCCTTGCGCGAGGGCGCAGAGGACGCCTAGGCGCGATCTCGTCGATGGCTCCGGTGAGCCTATTATTCCAGGACTCCACCAGGTCATCGAGGGAATCGCCAGGGGGGCAGGGATCCCGCAGAGCCGTCAGGAACCGTTCCGGGTCCATCAGGCTCCGCGGGCGAGCTAAAATAAGCTCGCCGCCCAAACGGGGTTGGGGTGGGACGTCCACACGAGCCTTGAGGGCATAGTGATCCGACCATGGCACCGCTATAGAAGCAAGATCGTCCACTAAAACTCCCGACGCGAAGATCAAGTCTAACATGTGACCGGCCTGGTGAGTGGGTGTCGTAACTACTTGGGAGAGTCCTAGTGTCGCCATGGAAGACACTAGGTCCATCGCCTGATTGGAGGTCACGTCATCGGCATGGACATTGAAGTCACCCAGAATCAAAAGTCTCGGGTGCCTCAATGCCCACCCTGTTGCAGCCTCCATCAGTGATAGTAAGGCGCTGGCCGGTGCGTTAGGCGGTCGGTACACCAGCCAGATCGCCAACCCCTCCCCAACATCCCACGCCAGGCCGGCACATTCAATGCCCTTGATCTCCGGAGCCGGGAGGGCCCGGAAGGAGTAAACCTCTCGAATGAACAGGGCCACCCCTCCCCCCCGCCCGCTAGTCCGCGACTGGTGAAAGACCGAGTATCCCGGGGGCGCGATCTGGGAGAGAGCTACGGTCTCCCCATCGCGGACCCAGGTCTCGGTCACGCATGCCAGGTCCGTGTCCTGTTCGAGCAGGAATTCCCGAAGGATAGAGGTCTTATTATTAATGGACCTGGCATTACATAACACCAGTGACGGAGGCGAGTAATCTCGCCTTGCCCCCCTACCTGTCACCATCGGGATGGGACGCAGGCTGGAAGGTGGTCGAGCGCTATCTCGTCTCGATCTCCTTCCCTTCCATTTCTGCCTGTTCCCACCGTCATACCTTCCCCTCCCCAGGAGTACCGGAATCCCGGATTACCAGTGGTTGGCACTGCAGTCAGCCACTCCTTTTGGGATGGTTTGTCTAGTTTTCTGCCAGAATGGTATTGTTAACTCAGACTCCTGGGTCCTGGCCTTTATTATGAAACAATTTATATTTATCAAAAGTTATTATACTTATAGGATATATTAAACAAAGAAGTAAAGAAATCTACTTTCGTATACATTTATATTCAAAACTTGTTCTAATTTTTCTACATTATACAACATTTGTATGGGGTCTTGGCCATTACTGAAAAGGGCTACAGCCTTGAGTTTACCCAGTTATTAACCTTAAAAACGCTGTTCATGGCATTGACAATGTTTCTCCTGAGTCCTCAGAGTTTAATCTTTTATAGGAGAAGGGTGCAGTTCAAAGTTTAAGTACTACTGATCCCGTATTTAGTTTTTATTAAAGGTTTTTCCTGATTAATAAAAACGATTATGTCGTATTTTGGATGAAAGGTCTTAATTTCTTTTTCATAAACTCAGGGTTCATAAATTCAGAATGGTGTCCTTGAATTCAGTGTCACAGCTGCTCAATTAAGGAGATTAATTTTTATTTATTTAATTCCATTTATATCCCACCCTTCCCGCCGAAGCAAGCTCAGGGCGCCTTACATGCTCATGCGTATGCATGAGTATAAAACATAAACAGTTTAAAAACATAAGAAGTTAATATTTTGATGCTATGGTCTTAAATCAAATTTATGTTCTCTGTAGGCAGATCTTAGATGGTCCTTCCCGCTACTGCTACAGGGCAGCTTGCAAGAGGTGGTTCAGATGTTTCCTGAGGACTGTAGTGGCCAGCAATCTAGTTTGCAAATGCCTGGTGGAAGAGTGCCATCTTACAGGCCATGTGGAACTGTATGAGCTCTCGTGGGGCCCTAACTTCTTCCGGCAACTTGTTCCACCAGCGTGGGACCACTACAGAGAAGGCCCTGGCTCTAGTTGTCATGAGCCTTGCCTCCTTAGGGCCGGGGATTGAAAGCAGATTTTGTGATCCAGACCAAAGTGCTCTCCGGGGAACATGTGAGCAAAGGCAGTCCCTAAGGTATGCAGGTCCCTGGCCATATAGGGCCTTAAAGGTAAGGACCAGCACAAGTATGTAATAGGCAACTAGTGCAGTGCTTTCAGCCCAGGTTGAATGTGCTCCCGTAAGGGAAGACCCAATAGCAACCTGGCTGCCGCATTCTGCACTAGATGAAGCTTCCGGGTTTGAGACAAGGGCAGCCCCATGTAGAGGGCATTGCAGTAATCCAATCTTGAGGTGACCATAGCGTGGATTACTGTTGCTAAGTGGTTGCATTCGAGGTGGGGAACCAACTGTCTTATCAGCCATAGTAATGCACATTGGGGCCAAGAATCCCAGCTACAAATACAGGTTGATGGGTTGTGAACTAGCAGAGACTGACCAAGAGAGAGATCTTGGGGTCGTGGTAGATAACTCACTGAAAATGTCAAGACAGTGTGCGATTGCAATAAAAAAGGCCAACGCCATGCTGGGAATTATTAGGAAGGGAATTGAAAATAAATCAGCCAGTATCATAATGCCCCTGTATAAATCGATGGTGCGGTCTTATCTGGAATACTGTGTACAATTCTGGTCACCGCACCTCAAAAAGGATATAGCATTGGAAAAAGTCCAGAAAAGGGAAACTAGAATGATTAAAGGTTTGGAACACTTTCTTTATGAAGAAAGGTTAAAACACTTGGGGCTCTTTAGCTCTTGGAGAAACGTCGACTGCGGGGTGACATGATAGAGGTTTACAAGATTTTGCATGGGATGGAGAAAGTAGAGAAAGAAGTACTTTTCTCCCTTTCTCACAATACAACAACTCATGGGCATTCAATGAAATTGCTGAGCATCAGGTTAAAATGGAGAAAAGGAAGTACTTCTTCACCCAAAGGGTGATTAACATGTGGAATTCACTGCCACAGGAGGAGCTACAAGCATAGCCAGCTTTAAGAGGGGATTGGATAAAAATATGGAACAGAGGTCTATCAGTTTCTGTGTGTGTGCGTGTGTATGTGTGTGTATATGTATATATACACACACAAACACATATATTGGCCACTGTGTGACACAGAGTGTTGGACTGGATGGGCCATTGGCCTGATCCAACATGGCTTCTCTTATGTTCTTATGATCTGGTGGTGGCCGCCACCTGGGCCTCCATATTTAAGGAGGATTCCAGGAGCAACCCTAAGCTTTTAACCTTGGCGCCAGTGTAAATAGCACCCCGTCAAAGGTCAGTAATGAGACCTCAATTCCTAGACCACAACAACATAGGTACAGGACCTCCGTCTTCGTTGGATTCAATTTCACTCGACTCAGTCTGAGGCACCCTGCTACAGCTTGAAGTGCCATGTCTTCTGGGGAGGAGTTGGATTGGCCGTCCATCAACAGATAGAGCTGGATTTCATCTGCATACTGATGACATCCCAGCCCAAACCTCTGGGCAATCTGGGCAAGGGGGCGCATGTAGATGTTATATAACACCGAGGAGAGGACTGCCCCTTGTGGCACACCACACACAAGTGGGTGCTAACAAGACAGTTCCTCCCCTATTGCCACCCTTTGTCCCCGACCCTGAAGGAAGGAAGCCACTGTAAAGCCAACTATGTCAAATGTGGCCGATAGATCTAGAAGTATCATTACCGCCGAGCCACCTCTATCCAGATGCCTCTGGAGGTCATCAGTTAGAGCGACCAAAACCATCTCCATCCCATGACCTGGGCGGAAACCAGAATGAAAAGGGTTTAGCATGGAAGCGTCATCCAGAAAGCTCTGTAACCGCACCGCAACTGCCCTCTCAATAATCTTGCCCCCCAAAAGGCAAGTTTGACACCAGCCAATAGTTTGCCAATGTGGCCAGGTCCAAAGATGGTTTCTTTAGAAGGGGGCGGACTACTGCCTCTTTAAGAGACTGTGGGAAGGTCCCTGCAGATAGGGACCAGTTGACAATTTCCCTCGGGGACCAGTAGTTCATCCCAGCCAGCCTTTATAAGCCTTCCAAATGCATATTTTCACATTTCCATTCAAGCTGATGGTGGTCCTTTGAGTCTAATATCTTGCTAGGTGTCCCCTTTGGATTCCTATCCCCTCAGGTCACAGTTACAACAGATGCTTCCCTTTCAGGTTGGGGGGCTCACTGTGGTGATAGGTGTATTAAGGACACATGGACTGAGACTGAATGAAGTCTACATATTAACCACTTGGAAATTAGACCTATTCGTTTTGCCCTTTACTATTTTGCAGCTATTCTACAGAGGAAGGTGATCCAAGAACAAATGGATAACACCACAGCCGTGCTTTACATCAACAAGCAGGAGGGTACAGCAGCCCTTCCATTGTGCCAAGAAACCACTTCCACTTAGGTGTAGGCAGTAATGAGTCAAGCATCCCTTCATGCCATCCACTTTGCTGGTTCAGAGAATGTCAAAGCAGACATAATTGGCAGATTAGGGGAACCCACATACAAATGGTCCATTCACCAGGAGTATATCTCCCCCATCTTTGCACAATGGGGTTTCCCTATGTTAGATCCTTTTGCCACAAGACTCCAAGGTCCTCTGTTTTGCTCAACAGTGGGTTTTGATCTACTCTCTCTGGCAGATGCATTCCAGCTAATTTGGAAATAGATTTTGTTTTGTGCTTTCCTTCTCTTGCATTTAATAGGGAAGGTAGTGGCCAAGTTGTCACTCCTTTGTGGCCAAGACAGATTTAGTTTCAGGTTCTACTACAGAGGTCCAAGGGCATCTGTACCAGATCTGTTGAGCATACAGGGCCCATTTGGAGGTGGGTGGTCTCCATTGAACTGCTTGGTTGCTGTAACCAGAGACCAGTTCTTCCCTGATTTGATGATGAAGGTTCTGCTCATTACTCGCAGACCTTTGACTAAGATTGCTTATGCTTACAAATGGGATATTTCACAGTATGATCGGAATGTAAGAAGGTGTATCCTACTACCTGTCCTTTGTCTCTATGTTTGGAATGTTTATTGCCATTAAAATATACTGATTTATCAGCTTTGTCTATTAAAATCCATTTAGCAGCAATTTCTGCCTTCCATGCCCCTGTTGAGGGGAAATCTCACATGAGATTACTTCCTCCAAGGTCTTAACAATTTGTATCAACCTGGAATGCCCTTCACGCCTCAGTGGTCTCTTTTCCTAGTGCTAACTCACTTAATGTAACCTCCCATTGAGCTACTGCCCACTTGCTCCCTTGAGAACCTTTCCTTCAAGGTCTCCTTTCTAGTGGTTATTACATCTGCCAGGAGGGCAGGAGAAATTACTACCTTTAGGGCTGATTACCCATTTTATGATCATAAGGTTATGTTAAGGCCTTGTGTTGTTGTTGTTGTTTTTAACCCAAGATGGTTTCTAGATTCCACTTGAGCCAAGGCATATCACTTCCCACATTTTTTCTGCACCCACAGAAAACTACAGCAGAAAAATGGCTCCACACATTAGATGTAAAACATGCCATATAATTTCATTTAAAGAGAACAAGTGAGTTTAGGAAGGTTCTGCAATTATTTGTCTGCTTTACTGGGCCCTCTAAAGGAAAGCCTACATCAGTTCAGACAGTGTCTAGATGGATTGTGTCTACTATCAGGAAAGCATACAAGCAAGCTTCAGTATAGTGCCCCTTGCAAATATGGATGCCACTCCATGAGGGCTCAGATATCATCCACTGCCTCTCAACAAGGTATCCTGTTTGCTGAGGTTTGCAGGACAGCTATCTGGTCATCTGCAGACACTTTTATTAAGCACTGTTCTGTGGGCATTTAATACAAGAAGGGAGACAGCAGTGATGACAGTGGTCTTGCATTCTATATTCCATCACCTGGTAAGTCAGCTTGCTAGTCTCTCATGTGGGACTGTACAGAACAACAGAGATGAAAATAGTGTTGCACTTTCCTTAATTGTTGTGCATCAACTTGTCTCTGTGCAGACACACATCCCTCCCTCCTACCCCTCTGTGAGCTCTTCTCCTATGTTATTTTTGGGCTCAGGAGAACTGAGGGGAGAGCACAGAGCCCCTCCCTGGAACATGTGACTGTTGGGCAGGAAAACAGCTCCAATGGCTATCTGGGAAGGGGCTCCTCCTGCTCTATTGCTAAGTTAGCTAAAAAAATCTTCTGGTAGATGGCCTGTGCAGTCCCATGTGTGCCAGCACAGAGACAACTCAATGAAATATAGTTAAAAATAAGTGCAGCAGGGTTTTTTGTTTCTGTGAGGGAGTGGTGTAGAGTACTTGGTCTTCCTCATAAGAATGTGGGAAGGAGATGCCTGTAGACCTGTATGGACATGGGCTGAGAGTAGGGCTGCTAGGTCTGGGTTGAGAAATTCATGGAGATTTGGGAGCTGGAGCATAGAGAAGTCATAGTTTGGGGAGGGGAGGATCTTCAGCCAAGGTATAGAGTCTCTCCTCTAAAGCAGACATTTCTAGGGGAACTGATCTTGGTCATCTGGAGATCAATTGTAATTGTGGGCGATTTCTAGGACACACCTGGAGGTGGCAACCTTAACTGAGGGCCATGTGGAGTGGGTGGTAGAAATGTATTTGTAGTGGGCATATCACACTGTGGTGCAGCAATGCCACTGTGCAGCCACTCCTCCCACAAAAAAGGACCCTTGCTGTGGCTTCATTTTTGCCCAGGGGTGGGGAGAAGTCATTCTACATTAGAAATAATCATACAGGGTCTGGAAACATGAATGAATTTGTCAAATTTGTGTTTTATAACAGGCTAAAATAGTTTGAAGTACTCTTTCTGTTACAGCTGGGCCCTTCTTTTTATGCTAGACTCTTGAGCCTATTCATTCTGCCTCATTAAATCATTGAGTGGCTTTTCTGGCCCTTCTTTTTATGCTAGACTCTTGAGCCTATTCATTCTGCCTTATTAAATCATTGAGTGGCTTTTCTGGAGTGTTTAGTTCACACAAATTCTTATATGCAGAGTGAGGTGGCTTACATGGCTGTTTCCTCAGACATGGAATGATGACTGCGTGAATTTATTATACCCTTGAATGTTACTATGTGGAGGAGAATGATAGAAAATCTGGAACAAGTGTGTAAGTGCAAGAAGCCTGGAAAAGGATGCATTTGTTCTACCTGTGGTAGGGAAAGACTCTCATAAATGAGATATAGAATGCCACATGGGGAATTCCAGCTCAGAAAATTGGCATCTATAGAGTGTAGTGGAAAATAAGTAAATTCAGACCTGCTGTGTTTTTCCCTCTCTTAACTATAACTAAACCCAGGTATGGTAATAATTGTCACAGGATTAGGCTGACGTAAGTGGTTTATCACATTCAATAAAAGAATTTGGCTTTCTTTTATGGCACTAAAATTCATTTAAAGGGTCTCTGAATTTTTCTTCCAAGATTAAATAAAGATTACTTGGCTTTGTGTATGGCTCTTCATCCCACTTCTGCTTGGGATTCTGCTTTTCTTACTCTGGTAGCTTCCCAGCAGTTTGTTCAGAGGAATTTGTGTTCTTGGATGCATCCTGAGTGAGTCACAGGCAGCTGTAAAGACCGCCTGGTGAAGGTGTGTGTGTGGAGGGGAATGGATGGTTGAGTGGATAGGTATTGTTTTACAGACTGTTCTCTCCAAGCAGCTCCAGTTAAGCAAATTTTGCTGAGGAATTTGAGGGCTTGTGCTCATATGGAAAGTCTGCTTACAGAGCTGAGCACAATTGTGGACATGGCCATTCAGACCCTATCCGATTTGAACCTTTTAATCAATTGGGAAAGAAGAGAAGAAGAAGACAGCAGATTTATACCTCGCCCTGCTCAACTACCTGCTCTTCCTCAAGGACAAGTGACTATCAGTGTCCTCAATAAAGGTGCATTGATCAGCAATTTCTGCTTACTGTAGTAGGACTGAAGGATGCACTGTGTTCTTTGCCCATAATCTAAGAGGTTCCTTAGAGGACTACTTAATCTATTCTCACCATCTGCCCTGCACACCCTTCAGTAGAGCTTGTTTTATCCAGTTTGCTTCATAAACTGGTTGAACTTCTAGCTATAGTTGTGCCCTATAAGACAGCATTTTTAGTTGCAATCACATTGGTTCACAGGGTAAGTGATTTGGGAGCACTGAGATACGATTCCCCATACCTCAGATTCCATAGCGACAAAGTAGTCCTTTGAACTCAGTCTTTCATTTCTCCCTAAGGTAGTCTCTCTTTCCCACCTTTTGCAAGACCACGTTTTTCCCAACCCCTCCTCTCCCTCAGAACAACTACTTCACATGCTGGATATTAGGAGGTATGTGTTATTTTATTTTGATCATACAGACAATTCCTTATTTGTTTCTCGGGACAAAACAAAGGTAGAGAAGTCTTCTCTCAATCTGTGTCCTGCTGGGTAGTATCTATGATTAAGCTCACTTACAGCTCTGCTAGGGTTCCATGTCCATTTCCAGTTAAAGCTCATTCAGCCAGGGCACAAGCTTCTTAATCAACCTTCATCAGCCTAATTTCTATGACAAACATCTGCAAGGCAGCTGTGTGGTTGAATCCATTCATGTTAATGAAGCACTGCATGCTAGATGTGGACTCTAGGAAGGAGGCAGCTGTGGAAAGAGCAGTGCTGCAGTCACTATTCTGTTGACTAGTAACTGAACTTGCTGCTTTCCCACATGGAACTGCACAGAAGCTACAAAGATGAAAACATGGTTGCAGTTACTTGAAGCTGTTGTTCATTCAGTGATCTTTGCAGGCACACATCCTTCCCTACTTCCCCATTCTTACCTGCTCTGTATTCAGGACCATTACAGCAACAAAAGAAAGACTGAGGGAAGACCTGTCCCCTTCCTTCCAGTTACATGCTGGTTTTGGCAGGAAACACCAGCTCTGGATGGAAGGAGAGAAGCTTTCTTACAGCTTAGAATGTTCTGGAGTTTTCAGAATTCTTCTCTGCAGTTAGCTTGCAAATGCACAGTTCCATGTGGGATTGTACAGAAGACCACTCAAAGAACAATTATAATAAATGCAACTATGTTTTTTATATATATAAGTTTTCTAGTATCTGGCTGTGGTATTTGTTCATGATAGATGAGAGTGTGTATTGGACAAGTTAAACAATTCATGAATTCTTTTGGAGAAAGGGCCTCAATACTAGCAAAGCTGTGTATATATGGCTGTGTCCCATAATTTTAACTGTTAAACTTCTCAAGTATTTGGCTATGCAGGTACCATATAATAAAATATAATATAATAAAATTGCAAAATATTACAGATGAAATATTTCTGTGTTTTTTCTTCTTCATACATGGGTCTTTCTTCATGCACCTCTAACAGCTTTACAAAATGTGGATCTTTTTTCCTCAGTTCAGCATCAGCAAATACACTTTTAAAGTATGAGATGAAAGTTTTTTGGGTTTTTTGCTATAAAACCCTATTTAAATTCAGAGGTTCATTGTCTTTGTAGATTAATTCAGTCCCCACCACTGAGCCATGTATTGCCTGTTGTAGATCTTAACTCCTTGTATTACTCTCCTAATTCAGATATTCTTTTAAAGTAAAATTATAACATTAATTATTTTGGTAATCTTAAATGGGGAGATGATATATACCCAGTCTTGGACCACTCTTGATTGTTTAATAGTTGCCATAAAGCTTAGCAGTCTTTCTTGTGTGACCCTTGTATTCTCCCATCCCCTTTTTGTATATGCTAGATCTGGTATTTTGTGCCTTTCCAAGAATGTCAGTTCTGTAAAATAATTGATTGGGGAGGATCGAGTTGACAAAGATACTCCTCTATGCCATGCGTTTTGATTTCTGAGAACATCCTTAGGAGAGTGAAATTCTGTTTTTCCTAGCATATAAATTAGTGGGGATTTACTAACTATGTTGATTTGCAGAAGAGGAGAAATAGAGCTAGTAAGGCAATACCATATTTAGGTCAACTAAATTATAAAAAACTGTTCTTCAGGATGGTGACAGTTAAGTAAATTGATGTTACTGTGCCTAGTCCTTTTGTCTTGGTTTTGCCAGAGTGGTCTTACTTGTCCAATGAAGGAATTAAGTAGAAGCAAATTTTAACTTTGGGTACAAACAAGTCATGTTGTTATAAAATCATTTAGAAGTCTTTCATGCACAATGCAGGAAATGGGGACCCTTTGGAAATACAAAAGCAAGACACACCTTCAACATCATGAAGATTATGCAGAACACTGCGACATCAAAGACCAGAGAGGGGGAAATGAACCCAGAAGATGTTTGATTACTATCACATTAGGTATTAAATTTGATAGCCCATTAGGTGATTGATTGAAATCAAATTTTAGAGTGTTATGCAGTAACTGGCAGATTGGATAGTGTGTTCATCATTAATAGCTGTATCAGGTTTTGATATGCCCATTCTAGAAATTTATTTTTGGAGATGACAAACTATCATCACACATGTTTGCCTGGCCTCTATCCCATATTGGCCCATATCCAGTACAAATTTCCAAGGTAATGTGAGATAAGTGTTTGTTTCCCAGATAGTGTTTTGGGAGAATCTTGTAAAAAAAAAAAAATTAAGGTTAAGTGGTGGCCCTTAGTATCAGATTAGGAACCACTGCTTTTTCAAAGCTTTTTGAATCCTGAATTTTCTGATCATTCCTTTTGTGGAAATTTTTTTTAAAATGACTATTTTTGGTCCTTTTCCTGACATGGACCATTTTGTCGCAGTGCTTAGGTCTTTGTTTTAGGGAAGTGTCTTCCCTAAAGATCTTTTTTATGAGGTGAGTGACAAGGATAAATTCATAGCATTATGTATATATTGCACTTTCCCATTATCATAATTTTGTGATAGTTTTTAGAAATTTCTCAGCATTAAGTCACTAGGCTAAATGGTAGGTAAAATGCAGTAGGTTAATTGCAGCATCCTTTGTTTGATACATTTATTATTTGCTCAGATACTGCTTTTTCCTGGTCCATCTCTTCTTCTGCTTCATTATGCACAACACATCCCAGTTTTATCAACAATATTTGAATTGAAATTTTGCCATTTCATGGCTTTGTAATTGATGAAATAAAAGAACTCAAGGTGAGCAACTTCCTTAAACTTCATGAAAATACAGACATGACTGAATCACTGTTGTCTGCATGCTTTGAACTCATGTCAGCCTAATTTGGCATGCAGGTCAGTTACCTGGTCAAATATTGCTGGTTCACCATCTGTTCATTGACCATGGTCACATATTAAATGTTACATGAAGCCAGGAATGTCAATTTGTAGGTGGCAACTTTTATTTTATTTAAAACATTTTTGTTACAAAAAGCAAATGTAGGATTGAGGGCTCCTTGTCCTCTAGCTCTGCAGTAGAGGGTGTAGACTCTCTCTCTCTCGGCTTGGCTTCGCGAACGAAGATTTAAGAAGGGTGCAATAGTCCACGTTTGCTGCAGGCTCGCTGGTGGCTGACAAGACCAATGTGGGACAGGCAGGTCCGGCCACAGCGGCTGCAGGGAAAAGTCTGATTTAGGGTTGGTCCTGTAGCAGTGCGATTCTTCCTCAATCTCCTTTTGTCCTCAAGACCAGCTATGCGTGTGTTCTCAAAGGAAGAGACAGCCTGGTGGATGGTGTGCCTCCATGCTTTGCGATCTGAGGCGAGGTCAGACCACTGGTGATGGTTGATGTGACAGGTGCTAAGGGATTTCTTCAAGGAGTCCTTGTACCTCTTCTTTGGTGCCCCTCTATTTCGATGGCCGGTGGAGAGTTCGCCATACAGGGCAATCTTGGGAAGGCGGTGGTTTTCCATCCTAGAAATATGCCCTGCCCAGCGCAGCTGCGTCTTCAACAGCAGTGCCTCGATGCTGGTAACCTCTGCCCGCTTGAGGACTTCAGTGTTGGTCACAAAGTCACTCCAGTGGATGTTGAGGATGGTGCGAAGGCAGCGCTGATGAAAGCGCTCAAGGAGTCGCAGGTGATGACGGTATAAAACCCACGATTCGGAGCCATAGATGAGGGTTGTCATCACAACCGCTTTGTAAACATTGATCTTTGTGCCGTTATTCAGATGCTTGTTGCTCCACACTCTTTTGTGCAGTCGGCCAAATGCACGGTTTGCCTTTGCCAGCCTGTTGTCAATCTCCTTGTCGATCTTGGCATCTGAGGAGATGATGCACCCCAGGTAGCTGAACTGCTGGACTGTCTTCAGAGCTGATTCACCCACAGTGATGCAGGGAGGGTGATAATCTTCCTGGGGTGCAGGCTGGTGGAGAACTTCTGTCTTCTTCAGACTAACTTCTAGGCCGAATAGCTTGGCAGCCTCTGCAAAGCAGGACGTCATATGCTGCAGAGCTGATACCGAGTGGGAGACGAGTGCAGCATCATCAGCAAACAGTAGCTCTCGGATGAGTTTTTCCATTGTCTTGGAGTGTGCCTTTAGTCGCCTCAGGTTGAACAGGCTGCCATCGGTGCGATAGCGGATGTAGACACCATCGTCCTCATCTAGATCTACTGCGGCTCTTTGAAGCATCATGCTAAAGAAGATCGTAAAGAGAGTTGGCGCGAGAACGCAGCCTTGCTTTACACCTGTGCCTATTGGGAAGGGCTCCGAGAGGTCGTTGCAGTGTCTGACTTGGCCTCGCTGGTCTTCGTGTAGCTGGATGATCATGCTGAGGAACCTTGGGGGACATCCTAAACGTTCCAAGATTTGCCACAGGCCTTTCCTGCTAACGGTATCGAAAGCTTTGGTAAGGTCGACAAAAGTCACATACAGTCACATACAGACCCATACAGAGGGTGTAGACTAGGGATGTACAAAAAGAAATCAGGTATTTTGGGGGTTCGGGTATATTGAACTAAAAAAAAATTGTGTTTCCTGATATTCCCAAATCTCAATGCTGGTATAGTATTCAGATTTGGTAAATATCCAGGAAAGCTATTTTTTCTGGCTTCATCATAACCTATGGGGACTGTTCCTCATTAGCTGTAATGGAGAATTGATCTGAGGATATCTGGGGCTCTTAGGGGGCTGGGTTTTTTGATAGAGACAGCAAATCTCCATAGCTGCTGGTGCCTCTCCACCCCCCACCCCCAAGTTTTAAAAAGATTGGAATGGGGCCCAATTCTACGGGTCTCAGAAGAAGGTGCCCCCATCCTCCATTGTTTCCAGTGGAGGGGGAAAAGGCATTTAAAGGAGTTGTGGTCTCTTTACATTCCTTCTCCAAACTGAGAGTACAAACTGAAGGCATTTCAAGGGAATGAGAACCCTTTAAGTGCCCTTTAACTGCAGCTATCTCGTAGTTCTGAAAATTTTTGAATATTTTCAAAATAGTAAAAAGTCCAGTAGCACTTTTAAGACGACTAACACATTTTATTGTAACATAAGCTTTCAAGAAAGAGCTCTCTTTGTCAGATTTCACAGCAACAGACTACATGACTAATTCCTCTGAATCAATGATATTTTCAGGATTTTTCAGGTTGGATAGCCAAGTCAGTAACCCACTCAGTAACCAGCTAAAAAAAAAAAATCCGAATTAGTGCACTCCTAGTGTAGACTATGAAGCATAGCAAAATGTCTCCTTATTGCAGACATCTGAACAGAAACACAGGCAGCTGCATAACTGAGAAAAGTAATGGTCTAGGACCACTCATGTTAAAAGCTGTAATACTTTATTAAAGTTTTCAACAGTAATTTCATTATTTCATAGTAGCAAACCTATTGCTTGACTAAAGCATATCTTCATAATTTTAATAAAATCAGTAGTTTAATTATTTGACCATTGCTTGACTGATCTGTTGACTAAACCTAGACAATTTGTTTGTTTATTAGACTTTTAGCCTGCCTTCCCCTGCACCACAAGGCTCAGAGCAGGTAATAAGTAAAATGCCCAACCTTAAATCAGCTAATGAGACGACATCACATTATTATCATCATCATCCTGCCCTATCCCGGGGCTTATGCTAGGCTGTGGGCGATGTACAGGGCATATGCCATAAAAACAATAGTTAAAAGCTAATATACAACTTAATAAATTAAAAATCTCAGATTGTGGCCTCTGAGTTTTCTGTTCCCATTGTGGACTACCAGAACAACATTCTGGGAGGGGAAGTAAATTTACAAAGAGGGGAAAGAGAAAAGTGAAGGTGCCAGCCAATGAAAACCGTTGCTACCCTCAACCGAAAGCCTGGAGGAACATCTCTGCCTTACAGGCCCTATGGAATTGCTGAAGATCTCAGAGGGTCCTGGTGTCATTTGGCAGAGAGTTCCACCAGGTCAGGTCCAGGACCAAAAAGGCCCTGGCTCTGGTCAAGGCCAGCTGGACCTCTCTAGGGACAGGGATCACCAGTAAAGGCTCTCCCAGGGACACACTAGAGGAGATGGTCCAGGAGATTCATTGGTCCCAGACCACTCAAGGTCTTAAAGGTCAGTACCAAAACCTTGAATCTGACTCAGTACTCCACTGGGAGCCAGAGTGACTGGTGCAGCACTAATTAAATATGTGCTGTACATGGCATTTTTGTCAGGACTCATGCAGCTGCATTTTGGACCCACTGGAGCTTCTGGGTCAGTCTCAAGCGTTGGCCAGTGTAGAGCAAGTTACAGTAGTCTGGTCTGGAGGTGATCATTGCATGGCTTACCATGGCTAGACCAGGGAGCAACAAGAAAGGAGCCAGTTGCTGAGCTTGGTGAAGGTGAAAGAATTGCCAATTTGGCAATATGCATGACCTGGGCCTCCAATGAAAAGGAGCCACTCAAAGTCACACCCAAACTCTTGATGGACGGTGCATCAGTTAATGGTGCCCTGTCAAGAGCTGAAACCTCTCCCCCAGCCACAGAGCCTCCATCTTTGATGGATTCAGTTTCAGCCTGAAATATATGAATCATAAGAGGATTTTTGATGTGAAGTCATTTTCTTTGAGCTGTTCTGGAGGTGCAGGATAGCTAGCATGAACTCCACCCACTGCATGCTGTAGTGCCCAACCTAGGAGATGTGCAGGAATCCCTCCAAGCCAAGGTGTGTCACCCAGCCCATGGACACAGCATATCTCTCAGTCCAATGTACAGTGCTGTGGCCGTGGACCAGCCAAACGTGAGGCAGAATGTTGCAATTAGAAGAATGTGTTAGTGGCCAGATGTGGACTTATGTAGAAACAAATAACAGATGATCACCACCTGCCAGTAGCCTGAATGTGTGACAGGTTGAGCTCAGCTGCTGCAGTGGTAACCCAATCCTGTAGGAGTGGGAATAGTTGCAGTAATTTTAATTATAAGAGATGGTTTGTTAACAGTTACAGTTTGGAGGCTCATTTCACTTTGGCCCCTGCAGAGATAGTGCAAGATATACCATTCTTATGTGGATGTTCTAAGAAAATGCCTGCCATGGGCTGTATGTAGTCTGGAAAGTACATATATTGAAGCAGAAACTGTTGAAGAAGTCTGCAGTTTTATTTGGCTCTCTAGTGACTGCTGTCTTCAGAACTAAGAAATATGCAAATAGCACTGACAGCAGGCATTGAGATGAAGCCATAACTTAGAATAGAACTTTCTCAGCTGTTCTTGGGTTGTTATGTTTGTAGACTAAAGTCCAATAAATAGGCCATATTTCTTCTCTTTCATTGCTAAATGCTGCTGACATTCTTTGTTAATCTCCGAACAGTCAAACTAATCACATGAAATCCCAAATGAAAGATACAATTATGGCTGGACATATTCAGAGTATGTCCTGTGTCATTATGGTAAATGGAAGTTCAGACCTCTGCAGAGCTCCATGCTGCTGTTATGAGATGCTGTGATGCTGAGGACTCCCTACAAACATTTTATCTTGCTTGTCTTATTCATTATTGCAGCTGGGTCTGTATTTTGGGTCTGTATTTTGATTAGAAGTCAAATTAGTCCATCAGCGAACAGGAATCTGACAGATATTTCTGACATCTAGGCCGACATTTCTGACATCTAGGACACCTATGGCATCTATGTCCTAATCTGTAAAAAGTGCTTACACCATATATGCTGTTTTATCTGCTTGTTTTAGTTGTTTTAATTGTTTATTGTTGGATTTTTAATTGTTCTATTATGTTGTAATCCGCTCTGAGCCCATTATGAGAAAGGGTGGACTATAAATCCACAAAATAAAAATAAAATAATAAAATATGGTATTAAGAGATTTTTTTTAAATGCCAAGGCTGATGATGCAAAATAAAGTAAATATACTCAGTTAAAACTCCTAGGATTCCCTACATGTTTCGCCAACAGGCTTTGTCAGGGAAATCTGTTGTTGTTGTTATTAGTTTGTTTATATTCTGCCCATTCCCCCATAGGGGCTCAGGGCGGAGCACAACATAAATAATAAAATCACAATAAAATCATATATTAATAAAAGTCAATTATAGTTATTCAATAGTTAGTCTTACAGTGATTCTTCAAAACCAGTACAGGGTTCCCCTGACAAAGCCTGACGGCAAAACGTGTAGAGAATCTTGGGAGTTTCACATGGGTAATAGCATATATATTTTACTTTATTTTGCACAACAAGCTCTGGCCTCATTTTTTATCTCCTAATAGCATGATGTTTGCAGATTCCTGTTCTTTGATGGACTAATTCTAATCAAAATATAGATTCATGGTAAAGCTGCAATAATAAGATGAGCAAGATATTTTGCACCATTGGCCTTGACCTTATTATTAATCTTTTTTTACCTCTTATTGACTGATGCAGCCCTCCAAACATCATTGTATTGAAATACTTTGACAAAAACCCATTATGTAAGTATGATAACATAAATAGGACCTGGTCTGCAGATAGGTTTTCCTTTGGTGTTTTGGGGTGTCTGCACTTTTATAATCCATTTATCAGTCTTGTATAAATAAAATAGGGGTTTTTTTATTTTCAAAGCACGTTTATTTCAAAGCATAATGTACAGCCAGTACAATAATAAGAATAGCAATACATTACAATCTGTAACGTCAAACTTCCTAGTATAAATATACTAGAAGAGTATCAAATCAAATCAAATTTTATTCTTATATCCCGCCCTCCCCACCAGAAGGCGGGCTCAGGGCGGCTCACAGACATGACACGTCATGATTTAATTAAGACAGATAAACAACATTTTAAGTATAGTACAGTTACATAAATAGATTAAAGTAGATAAAAATAGGTGCTATAAATTCTGTCATCCCAATTACATACTGTCAAACATCAGTTTCAGTACAAAGTATTAAACTAAAAATATTTTGGTAAAAAATTCAAAATCAAATTAGGAATTAGCGTAAATAACAGTAGTAGTAGTAGTAGGAGCAAAAATTTATGAGATAGTAAGGAAAAATAAAGATAATTAAGGATAGAAAGAACATTGAAAAATTATTAATAAATATTTGAATACTATTAGTGTAGAGCTAAACAAGATTCCCTACATGTTTGCTGTTTGCTGTTTTGACTGATTGATGTTAGTTGGATCCTATTAATAAAAGGAGACCATTTCTTCAAAAATGAGGATGTACCTAAATTTGGTTTATTGGGCTCAATATCATATGTTAATTTATCCAGGATTAAATAGTCCCAGAGCTTCAAACACCAGGAATATAATGATGGGGAAGTTGAACATTTCCAATCCGCAGCAATAGCATGTTTTGCTACTACAAACATTGTTGAGATTAAGTCTTGGAGAGATTTTGAGACATGAGTTTCCCAGAGATTTAGTAAAACAAACTTCAGATTAAAAGTCAAAGGGAATCCAATTATCGAAATTATTTCTTTATAAATTTGTGACCAAAATGATTGAATGATGGAGCAAGACCAGTTATGGAAGTAAGTGCTATGCTGTCCACAGCCCTCAGCCATGGAGGTATGGATGAAGGATAGCTTGAATATCTTCAACTCGGCCACCTCCTTCATTCATGCAAAATCAACCCACCCCTATTGTCAGACTTTGAAAATTTTCTCTATGATTCTACACCAATCAAAAGTCTGTTTTCAAAAATCTATAAACAGCTTACACTATCTCAACCTATCTCAACTATACTGATTTCCAACATGATTTAACAGACGATCAATGGCACTCAATCTGGGGCTTGTCAATATAAGATAGTGAAGCAACTTCTTGTAGAGAAATCTGTTCAATATCTGTTGTTGATGTAACCTGACATATACAAGATTAACAATTCAAAAGTGTAGATATGCCAGAAAGCCACAGAAAACTTGTTTGTATATCAGGGTTATTTGATTTATGAACATTTGTTTTATGAAGCAATCCTCAATTATATTGTTATTAAAGTACTTCAGTTAATGTTGTTGGGATAATTATGGTGTCATGGAGGCTAGAGCTGAGGCTGATATCTGGAGAACAGTCTATAATGAACCCAGGAAGCAGGTAAGGCCACATGTACTCTGGGTGTGCAGGTTCCTAGTATGTCTACAGCAGATGGTAATCAGTGTTTAGGGCTGACTTGACCTGAACAGGGATAAAAAGACAGTTTATAGAGAGAGCTCCTGAAGAAAAGAGAAAATACAGGAAAAGTCTAATATTTCATATGTCTTTCAAGTTTTCTAGGTTTGTAGTTTCTCCCACTCTCACAAAAACAAAAGTTCCTTGTGGTTTTAGCTATGAAAATTATAATCCCTCTTTCATTTTGAGGGGCTATAATGTCACACCATACAACATAAATTGATGTTTGAAAATAAAACAACATCAAATGAAAGATTTATGGTACACATGATTTCCCAGAAAGATTATGTTGCATCCATCAACCATAGTCTTGTTATGTTCATAGTATGTACAAAATAAGGCCATCACGAGAGGCTTGCAAAATAATCGTTAGTAATGACCAAATCACCTCTGTTTGAGGGCAGAATTTTGTATTCTGGAATATTGTCACTGGCTGCTACAGGAGTTGTCTTTTCTAGCCAAACAATTGTTATAACCTCTGCACTAATATAGTTTACAATGTGCTTGCATACATTATCTCATTAATGTCATCACATTATGAATTGTTTGGTGTCTCTTGCTCAAGGCCTCAGTGACTTTATTGTTCAGATGATGTTTGAAGCTGGATTTTTTTTTTGGCTCATTTTATTCTTAGTCACTGTGCTATAATCTAAATAGTAACTTCATCTAATAGCCAAAGGCAAATTTATAGTCACTTGAAGAGTGGCCATGTCTCTTTGTTTTCTGCCTTTTGTGATACACCATTGGTGACATCACTAGAGATAGGGCCAGGGTTATAAGAACAACACATCTTAGAGGGGAATATGCCTATATATATTTCTTAGAGTTTTGCATAGAGGAGGAAAAGCATTTAAAATAACTTTGGCATGGTTTCAGAAAATGAGAGACAAATTTGAGGTGATCAGTTTTGTGCGGTGAACTGCACAGTGATGTTGGCTTGTTTCAAAAGTCTTGCTAGTTAATATGCCAGGTCTTGAGCCAGTGTTATGTAGTGGTTAAGAGCACAGATTTTAATCTGGAAGAACCTGGTTTGATTCCCCACTCCTCCACATGCTGCTGCTGGTGTGACTTTGGGTCAGTCACAAATCCTCTCAGAGCTGTTCTCGCAAAAGCAGTTATCAAAGGCACTGTCTCAGCCCCACCTACTTCACAGGGTGTCTGTTAGGGGAAGGGGAAGGAGATTGTAAAATGCCCTTCCAAGTGAAGGGCAGAGTATGAATCCAGTCACTTCTTCTAACACTATCACAACACCTAATAGAAAATATTCAAGAAAAAATATGAGCTGTATATGCTGCCTTCGTAGACATGATGTTGGCTTTTGATGTTATCGTGAGGACTGAACTCTTGGAAAAATCAATGAGGATATCAGTAGACTACAGGCTTTTATATTTAATCCGTGCACTGTATAACAGCAACACCCTCCAAGTTAGATGTAACAAGAATGTTCATATTACAAATTCAATTACTGCTACTAAAGGAGTTAGACAAGGCTGTATTTTGGTCCCACTACTTTTCATTTTTATATCAATGATATGGTTAGCTATCTAAGCAGTCCAGACTTCCACCCCCCTTAGATACAGGATTGTCAAATCTCAGTGCTGTTATAGTCAGACAATGCAGTAATTCTGTCAAGAACCCCAATAGGTCTGATAAGAGCATTGGAGGTCATCACTCAATACTGTAATAGAGATCATCTGACAATAAATTTCAAAAAACCCTAAAATCTTGGCATTTGGGAGGAGACCAGAAACTTGGTATAGAAAATTAATGGACATATTATAGAACAAATGGACAGTTTTTAAGTATTTGGGGGTACTACTACAAGCCTCCAGTTCAAGGAAGGCATATCACAATTATACAGCAGGGACAAAAATCTGCCCATAGTATAATTAAGTTTCTATGTTCCAAGGATGGTAATTTTATTCCAGTGGCTCTTAAATTATTTCAGGCCAACATACTAACACAAGTCTTATATGGGACCATCTTAGGGCCATCCCCCTCATGCTTCTTACCTCTGGAATGAGTGTAATCATTTTGAGAGCTATCCTTCAACTACCTAATTTTGTTTCAAACACTAATATATATCTGGAAATGTTCATGGTAAAAATGGAGGCCAGGGAATATCTTACCTCATTTAATCTTTAGTTAAAGTTAAATCTGAAACTCCAGGGTTTAACTCCACAGATTCTTAATGATAGCCATGAAATTTAGCTAAAGTCAATCAAAAATAAGCTGAAGAGTTTGGATTTTTCTCCTTTTTCTGTCCTGGAGCTTGGGTATTAACAGGCAAAACAAACTATGAAGCAAAGGGTGCTAGATATTGAGCGGCAGATAGATCTAGAAATATCACCAGCTTTTCTGTCCACCGACAGCTCCAGATACCTCATTTCACCAGCTGTTTATATCGCTCATCTAGAGATAACAAGTCACAGGAGAGCATTTATTCTTGCTAGAAATCAAGCTCTCCCCTCAGAAGTTCTAGAAGGGTGATATTAAAAAATCCAGAAGGAAAATAAGTTATGCCCTTGTAGTACAGGAGAGATTGAAACTATAGAACATGTTTTATTTTGCTGCCCTTACTATGAAGAAGTTGATATTAAGTTTGTCTCTTCTATAATTAGTAGGTACCCTGGCTGTCCAGAATCAGTGTATACTAGAATGCTGCTAACTGATGAAAATCCACTGGCTTTAGTGAAGAGAGAGAAGTTTCTTGCAGCTGCTTGCAGAATTCAGCAGATAAAGAAGGTTTCAGAAATTGTACTTTTAAATATTTTATTATGTTTTAAATACTAATATTATTAATAGTTTTTAAAATTTGAAGTATATGAACCTGTTTTTAATAAAGATTGATAGCTCAATTGCTAACACTGGCACTATCCTCTGGTGCAATGACCTTGAGCCAGAGAGAAACTCCATTAGCAGAACAGATTTCGTGGGTCCAGCCCATTGTATATTTGGAACTAGAGTCGGGTAGTGGCTATAAAAGCTCTATTGCAACCACAAACTTTATGTATATTGCTAGAAACTGAATGGAGCCGGGGGGGGGGGGGGGTTGAGCACACAGAAACGCAGTTCCGGCTGGCTTGGTGTCAGGGGGTGTGGGCTAATATGCAAAAGCATTCCTGCTGGGCTTTTTCTACAAAAAAAGCCTTGAATGTATCTATTTTCTCTGATGAAGACTGCTTAGGGTCACAGCCCTCGGAGTGATCCTTATCATAAATTAGGCTTACTAAATCTCCTTCAGTTTTACAGCAGAAATGACTATAATCTGGCTTTACATTACAGAGCCTGTTTCATAGTGATGTACAATAATTTCATTCAGTATGTCATTTTTGTTGTCCTAAAAAGTTCATATGTGGTTAGATCATTATTACATGATTGTAAGGGCTGTCTGTTAAGGCTTTCCCCTCTGATTCAAGAATTAGTTCACAGGGACAAGGTATTTTGAATAATGAAAACCTTCTAGTATATGGAAGAATATTAGATAAATAAGAAAAACTGCTTTTGGAAATCTCCAGAGGAAAAATAGAGCAATCAATCAATCTTTACTATGGCACACAAGCTATGAATATAGTAAAACAAAAAGTTGATAACTGCAATCCACTCTTGCCTATACTATACAATATTATTACACATACAGTAGAATTACAATTAACATTTCATTTGTGAACTAGAACTTATTTCTGCCTGAATTTTTATGGCAATGGAGAGAACTGCAACTCATAAAGTAACTCCCTGATAAACTCCATCTCTTGAAAAACATTTCAAGAGATTTCTGCTCCCCAAAGTTTTTTTCCTTCCCAAAATGAGTTTCAATAAGTCCAAATGTACTTGCCTTTACAATTTACTGATCCATCTGCCCAACAATATGTGTGCTAGTGGTTAAATCACCTAAATGGGCAAAATATGTGATTAGCTGGAATCTTAACTTCTAATGAACATAGCTAATGGTAAAAAGTTGAGTCTAGCCCAATGTAAGTGCATGAATGATGCCTTGTAACTGTTAGAATTTAAAGATAATAGGGAAATTGAAATTGAATCAATAGTTCTAACATATATAAAATAGGGGAGCACACTGCACAAGTTTTAATCAATATTTCTTGATAATCAATATCTTTTATATGGTTATTGATTGCTAATAAAGTTTTGTTCTTCCTTATAGATTTTAAAAAACAGTTTGGAAGATACAGCTTCTCATCAAATGGTTTGAACCAGGGATGGACATAATAATCAGTTGTTAAATTATAAAGAGAATTTTTCTTTTTTTTTTCTTGGTAATAAACAATTTTATTAGTAACATATGGTAGCAGAACTATCTCTACAACTTATAAAAACTTAAAATAAAAGAAAAAACTTTCTACCCCATATCTTACTTTTCCCCCTCCCCTCCCCCCATTACTTGACCCCCGCCAGTGTTATTTACTTAAAGGAAACAAATATTAAAGAAAAAAACAACAACCAACAGTTATATTCTTATTTTAAAAACCTTAATCATTATCAAAGATTATCCAATGTCCTTTTATTTTCCACTCTTTTTCTACATATCTTCTGAATTTCTTCCACTCCAACTTAAAAAGTTCCAAATCATAGTCTCTTAATTTTCTTGTTAATTTGTCCATTTCACTCCATGACATAATAAAGAGGATTTTTCTGATCAGTAAAAACATAAGCCAGATTCTAAATTTAAAAGCAAATAGCCAGGCCAAGTTCAAAAGTGAAATAAGACCAACTTTCAATTTGAGCCACAGAGGGAGCACATCTAGAAACTTTAAAAATAGTTCTAAAAAATTTAATTTGAATGGAGAGAAAAAATCTGGAAATAGGATCCATTTTTTTCCATTTTTTTTCTCAGATAGCTTAGCGAGGTTACCCAAATTGCCTTCAATGGCAAAAGAAGTTCAGAAGTTTGAGTCATGTCTATGTTTGAAGTTATTGAAATACTAGTACTGATAGTACTACATGAAACTTGTACTGGTGAATGTTTATACATTGTTTTACTCCATCTTTCATATCCATTTGGAAAACAATCATTATAAAAAACAAACAGGACTATGCTAATCCTTAGCCTTAAGACAATGCCTTAACTTCTAGTGTGTCTTGAGATTTGGTGGCTCTTTCATTTCTACTGTTTCTGAGAATCATCTTGAATTAATCTGGGAAAAAGAACCAAGTGAACTGTCATGGCCCAAAGAAGATGCTTTGTGCCAAGGATATTGCTACAACCTTCTGTGTGTTGCTATCTTCAGGCATTTGTTGTCCAAAGCAAGGAAGTAATATAGGGTTGCTGGATTCCTTACTGTGTAAGAAAAATGGGTCCCTCGTTGAAATTTTCCAGTTACCAAAGGGCAGAGGTCCAATAATATTCCAATAATCCTTACAAGTGCCAGTGGACTCCAGAGGCCATATTCTGCCTTCCACAGCTTTGAGCTATAAAATAAAGGTCACCCATTGTGTTCTGCATTTTCTTCACAGCCTTGGACTGAAGGAGAGATCCAAAACCACATTGGATATAATTTTCAATTTTCATTTCAATTTATATCCCGCCCTTCCCACCGAAGTGGCTCAGGGCGGCTCACAGCACATAAAATCTAACATAAAATTATTGAATTTAAAACATCTTACACAGTTAAAACAGTAAAATAAAACATATAACAGCGGTCTATTAAAACTACACAGTTTCCAATGCCAGTTAGTTATAGGCCAGCCAGAAGAGGGCTGTCTTACAGGCCCTGCGGAACTGACCAAGGTCCCGCAGGGCCCTAACCTCTTCCAGCAGCTGGTTCCACCAGAAAGGGGCCGTTACAGAGAAAGCCCTGTCCCTAGTAGATTTCAGGCGGGCTTCCTTTGGCCCGGGGATAACGAGCAGATTTTGAGATCCCGATCTCAGTACTCTCTGGGGAACATGTGGGGAGAGACGGTCCCTAAGGTAGGCAGGTCCTAGGCCATATAGGGCTTTAAAGGTAATAACCAGCACCTTGTACCGAACTTGGTATATTATTGGCAGCCAGTGCAGAATCCGGAGCCCCGGCCGAATGTGCTCCCATCTTGGGAGCCCCAATAACAACCAGGCAGCGGCATTCTGCACTAACTGCAACTTCCGGGTTTGGCACAAGGGCAGCCCCATGTAGAGGGCATTGCATTAGTCCAACCTTGAGGTGACCGTTGCATGGATCACCGTTGCTAGATCGTCACGCTCCAGGAAAGGGGCCAACTGCCTCGCCCGCCTAAGATGAAAGAATGTGGACTTAGCAGTGGCTGCTATCTGGCAGGGGGATTTCCCCTCCTGGACCCCGACGACCCAAGCAAAGGACCTCTGTCTTCGCCGGATTTAGCCTCAGCCCGCTCAGCCTGAGCCACCCAGCCACGGCCTGTAACGCTCGGTCCAAATTTTCTGGGGCGCAGGCCGGACAGCCGTCCATAAGCAGATAGAGCTGGGTGTCATCAGCATACTGGTGACAACCCAGCCCATACCTTCAGGCAATCTGGGCAAGGGGGCGCATATAGATGTTAAATAACGTCAGGGAGAGGACCGCCCCTTGAGGCACTCCACAATCAAGCGTGTGTCTTGGGGACAGTTCACCCCCAATCGCGACCCTTTGTCCCCGACCCTCAAGGAAAGAGGAAAGCCATTGTAAGGCCAACCCCTGGATCCCCGCGTCGGCGAGGCGGCAGGTCAGTAACCGATGGTCGACCGTATCGAACGCTGCCGATAGGTCCAACAACATCAGCACCGCCGAGCCACCCCAATCCAGATGCCGTTGAAGGTCATCTACCAGGGCAACCAACACCGTCTCCGTCCCGTGGCCCGGGCGAAAGCCGGACTGAAGGGGATCAAGAAGAGAGTCAGCCATTTAAAAAAAAAAAAATGCTTCCATATTGAAGATGTTGTAGCCTACAGCAGAAAGTGAGGAAAGGAGAATATATTTTGGTCCCAACAGCACAAATACCAAAAGATTTATTTACCTCATCTGTTTTACCAATGAATGCACACTCCTTTCAGGTATACCTTGGTAGTGCCCAGAAGGCGCTGCCTTATTTAGACTTCCACAAATCAGAAAGGAGTTCCCTTAGATCAGGGGTGTTGAACTCATTTGTTATGAGGGCTGAATCTGACATAAATGAGACCTTATCAGGCTGGGCCATGTATGTTATAAAATGTAATGCCAGGTAACAGAGGTACAAACTGTATAAAGGACACAAACAAACATAATGAAATATTTTTTTAAAAAACTTAAAATAAAATATGCTTAAAAGATTAGCATTTTTGCAATATTTTGTTTATTTAACAGTCTCTGATAACTGACACCTCTTGTTTTGAATTATTGCATTAAAATCTGGAGACAATGTGCTGTAGAAATCTTGAGTATGCTGCTCAGGTGTTGTTCAGGTGTGTGTCTGTAAGTTGCAAACCTACTTTTGATTCATTGACATTACAGAAATCTCATGGTCAAAACATGAAATGGCTGGGCATTGTGAGCTTTTGTACATAAGTTGTCTCATGTGTTGGTCAGGCAATGCAGAAAATAGAGGCCTTGCTCTGTAGCTCCTGTGCAATTGAGCAAGCCTTGCAAAGCAAGTTGTGATGCAGAAGGAAGTAAGAGAGAGAAAATGAAGCAGATGACAGTGAGTTGCTCGCAGGCCTGATAGGAGCCTTCCGGGGGCCTGGTTTGGCCCTTAGGCCACACATTTGACACCCCTGCTTTAGATGAATGGATCATATATCACCAGGTGATGTTCAACAGTATGCAAACAACCTCACCAGACTTTTCTGTTAGAGAGAATTTTCAGATGTCCTTTTATAATCTGAATACATTTCTGGCCACAGTGGTCTCTTGTACAGAGATTGCATTGTGGTGCAAACTGTAGTGCAGGCTACAGTTCATTGTGGTTCAAACTGTAGTGCAAAATAATGGTTATATTCATCTCATTTCCATTCCACACTCTAGTAATTGCTTGCACAGAAGTCCCATGATGACTAAGGATGTCAGAGAGTGAAGTGTACCTGAAGCAGATTCCAGTGTCCAGAAACATTAATTTCCTGGAGCTCCAAGCTGCTCATATTAGTCTGATAGCCCTCCAGGAGTAGAAATAGAAGTTAGTACATATTGATGTGTACAGATGCAACAAATGCCTATATATACTGAGAGGAAAAGCCATCCTTTCTGTACATGGAGTTCATGACTGTTGCTTTGCAATGTCTTCAGGCATGACCGCTCCACTACTCTACCAAATGGTAGACAGAGTGCAAGTGTTGGATGGCACATTTGCTCCTGTTCACCTTTCTCTGTTTCTCTGGGTAGAGAGCACCTACTGTGATAGGTAATGTCCAGGATGTCACAAATATAAAAGCCAGCTGGCTAAATAGAAGAGCCTGATTCAGTCCTAAAACCTGAACTTGGCATACCAAAGAAAGAATTGCTGGCATGCAATCAGACCTCAATCTGTTCTGTTTCAAAGTCTTTTTGTTATATGGGCCAACTGTGCTCTCAGCTCTGAGGCCAAAAGGACTCCTGCATGCCTCCTCCCTCCCCTGTACATGTGGTGCTGGAAGCCTTTTAGAAGATATGGAAGGGGTAGGCTAATATCTTTTCCAGTCCTGGCCCCGACCTAGTGGAATTCTTTCCCAGAAGACACCAGGGCCCTGTAGGATCTTTTATAGTTCCACAGGACCTGTAAAGCAGATTTGTTCTGCCAGGCTTTTGCTTGAGGACAGCAACAGTTGCCAGGCTGGCCTGGCACTCCCCCTCCACCCAAGGAGGGGTCACCTGCCCCTGTTACAGAATCTTGAAAGCAGAATAGTAGCAATTTATAACATACATCATTGGGTTGAAATTTTTTTAAAATTAACTGATTTTATTGATTATCTGTATTTTACTGTTGTGCATCGCCTAGAGCCCAGCGTTGTCTGGATGAGGCGATTCAATAATAATAATCTAAATAGCACTGGCACAGTAGACCATGGGTTTTAGAAAGTCGGTTCTTTTAAGTTCCCTGGAAATTAGCAGATTTGATTATTTAACACATGTTTTGGCCTAATTAATTAATTACCATATGGTAGTGGATGTAGTATAACCATTTCTCCATGGAATTCATAGTTGCTGAATCAACAAACAATAAAGGTCCTCTAGGTGGCATTGTTTACTGTTTATAATTGCCTTATGCATTGCTAGAAGAATAAACAAGATTTGATCAGAATAACTTAATGTTAACTGATGCTTCTCAGACTCCCAGCAGCTGACTGCAAGAATTCTGTTTGAGCCGTCAAACATCACAGTGAATGGAAGAAATGTTAGGGCTGGGAAAGACCAGACATTCCCCAAATGTCATACAAGGAACCAGAAGCTGTACACACCAGCCAAACAACTTGAGCTCTGCCCACCTTCCTCCTAACTACCATATCTACATGTGCTGCATGAAATTCACTTCCAAAAGCCAATACTTGGCTTGAGCAAATCATCAGTCAAATTCATAGAGGTCAGGCTTACCAGTGGTTATTAAGCTAAGTGGAACCTCCATGTTCAAAGGTAGTATGCTAATGAGGCATGGCTTTATAAGCTTCTAGATGCATTTGGTTGGTTGTTTTTGCAGTTCAAAAAGTGCTGGACTAGATAGACTTTGTTCTGATTCAGGAAAGCAATTCATCATTATGCTCTTAGATTTCATTAAAGAGTGAAAATACTTGTAATGAGTCAAGAGTGGCACCTAATACTGGAGTTGTGCAGATTCTGGCAGGAAGGAAATACCCGGCTTGCAAAACTTGAGTTTTCTCTTCTCTAACAGAAGGTTTAGATTTCCTGGTACCAGCATGTAATATCTTAAGGTGTAAGATCGATGTGTACAGGTGGGAAATATACTTCCCTTCCAAATACAATGGTTTAACTATCAAAAGATTATATTATTTTCGATTATGCATGTTTTGTGACTGTTTTCCCCATTTCTGTTCAAAACACAGCAACAGCATTAAAAGTAGAAGACCTTCATGGGTAAAAAAGAATAGAAGTAGGTTAGTCTCTTTGTTGAAGAAGCTGGCTGTTCTGCTTCTTGAGTACTGCTGCTTCAGAGTCCCTGTCTGTGAACAGTTTTAATCTGGAAAAATAAAGAAAAGTTTCTTGCTGATCTGACTACCATAGCATTCCACTTTAAACAACTACATGTGTCTAACTTTGATTCAGCTCCTAAATCATCAGGGGCACCTCTCCTATGAACCTGTGCTTCAAGCAGTTGAAATTGGATGCTTTGCTGTCAGCGGAAATATAGTCAGTTAATAGGGTTGGATTTATTTGTTTTAATTAAATGACTATTAAATCATGAACGGGGAGTTATGTTTGAGAAGGAGAGCTGTTCTGCATTCTGCAACTCTGCAAACACTTCTCAGTAGAAGTCTTAGAGAGCTGATCTGTATAGGAGTCCCTAAGCAGTATTGTTTGCTGTCTTTGCCATTGCACTATGCAGTTGGTTTTGTGGCATTCTTCACAAAGCCCCTGTCCTGCCCTGACATATTCTGATCTGTTATTTCACAGCAGACCAAGTACGTTGGACAGCGACCTTTATGTCTTCTGTAATCTTTTAAGGCAAAAATTAAATTAGCCTCTTAGATTGGGGTGGTTGGTTGGGCATCATTTCTGTCAGATATTCTCCATGTCCTCTCATGGGAAATGTATCTTCACAATGGAAGGGGCTAAAGACTTTTTTTTAATGGAAGCTGGCAATTCAGAAAACCTGCTAAGCCTATTGTTAACAATGCTCCAGTGATATATTTGAGTGATAAATGCATTTGAGTGCATTTAAAGAATCACTTTTCCTAAGGGGAAGAGGAAAGGGAGTTATTTGACCATGACAATTCAATCATCAAACGGTGGGTGAGAATGGGCAGGACAAAGAAAACAAACAGAAATATTATGCACGACTGATTCAAAGTCAGCTTCCATAAAAAATCATGGTAAAAGTGGTCTCAAACCAGAAGAAAATGGAGTCAAACCAAACAAACCTGAAATGAAAACTTAAAGGCATAAAAATGTATGCAGAATTGGGATAAATTGAAGCAGTAGGGGGCCAAAACCAATGAAAACCCCATGAAGAAAGGCCTGAAGTCAAAGTAATTCCTTGCCTTACCCATTTGCCAGTTTTTCCCAGCAAAATTAATTGCTCTTGGTTTATTATAGAGATTGTTTGCCCTCTTCCAAGAACTGTTTGTTCTCAACAGTGTGTTTTCAGATATGTTTGTATGTGCTGGTAGGTTTTTTTTTTCCTCCCGGCTAATTTTTAAAGGTCACCTTGGGTTCAGAAAGTTTAGAAAGCAGCAGCACCAAAAATAGACCCAAATAGTTCAAACCAATTCAGAAGCTGATTGAGCTGCAGAGTTTTTCCCTCTGAGTTTTCATTGGGACTGTAAATGTAAAATGTTACAGTAAACAAGGATTTGTCTATGAAGGTCACAAACATCTCTTGTTTCTGTCTGTGGGAAGGATGGTTCTGGTCCTCCCTCCCCATCATTAGAGCTTCAAGGTACCACCCTGATGGCCTCAGAGAGAAAAGGGGATGGGAATTGAGAGCACCCAATTCTTCTCACTAACTCCCCTCCTGGCAGAGCCTGGAGTGGATAGCTAAGCATCTCTTCAGCATTCTCCTCCTGCCCTTTGAAAGGTAGTGCTGAAACTTGCATTTGCCTGCTGATCTTTCACAAGGAAAACAGCCTTCACAAGAAGCCTGGAGCCACTTTGCCCATTGTTTGTTTTGGACTCCCTCTCCGCACTTCCTATTGTAAATACCACCATCAACTACAGTTTGTTACTTCATGCACTCCCTTTCACATGTATCCTTGGTCATGTGTGGTGATCACACTGGGATCTCTATAACTTGGGTTCAGTTCACTGATCCAGAATTGTGACCAGTGGTGGGAAACAGCTCAGTGTAAGGGTAAACAGCTTCCCTCTTCCACAGCCTGGCTAGCTTGGAAAATGGCCACACATTAGGTGTAGAATAGTGAAATGGTTATGTCCAGAAGGATATATCTATGATGAGTTTAATGGAGGACAGAAAGTCAAGCAGCACACTCAGTATGATTACTGTGCTGGGAAACAGCCATGAAGAGAAGGGGAAGGGGTTTAAAGAGAGTGTGTTTTGAGAGAGAAAATGAAAAGTCCAAGGAGACAGAAGAGGTTTACCTTTCATTCTGTTGAACTGAGTCTATTTAATCAAGGGTTGATGACAGCACCATAGTCGTAAACTAAGGGGGGGGCTCAGGGGCTCAAGCCCCCTTTGGATTTTTCAGGGGGACTGAGCCCCCTCCAGGCAACTAATACAGGACTTGGGGGCTTAGGCCTCCCCCAGGCAGCCAGTGCCAGGCATAGTGGCAAACTCCTTTGAGTGTATGAAAATGTGTTCCAATCCATTTTAGATTTTCAAGAAGGAGAGAGATTGATCTTCAAAGACATGAATGGGGTAATAAATCCTGTGAAGAAATGCATTTTTCTCCTGAGACATTGTGAGGCCACCAGGAGAACATCCCTGTGTGTGTGTTTTTCCTCTGGGCTGGAAAGAAAGGAGTCTGTGGTGTAATGATCTTTCACACTCAGCTTTTTACAAATAAATGCTAATTGACCTAGCGGAGTAGACAATAGATAGACAGATGGATAGAAAAACATCCCCCTTCTCCAAGCAGGAAACATATGTGAAGGTATCAGATAGGAAGACTATCTTTGGAGACAGGAACAGCTATTTTAACCTGAGCAGATCTGGGTCAAGGGGGTGGGGGCTTTGATAATGTTTCTGGGCAATAGGAAGAGAAGTTCTCTTGCTTCTGGATCTGTTAAGGAGGACAGATATCTCACCTGAGATCTAGGAAAGGTGGCTATTTTGTCCATCCATCCGACCAGCCTAGAGGGCTGAAGGACATTGATATTGTAAAAAGTAATTGTGATCTGCAAAAGTTTTTAACTGTGTCTTTGGACTCTAGATTAATTACTAAGGTTTTGATATCCAGAACACATCAATACTTAAAAAGTTTGGTGTCTGTTGGAAAAGAAAGTATAGTCCTTAACCCTGGCTGGCAGCATCCATTTTCAGTGTGGCAACAGTCAGACTGCAAGGCCTTTGTTGGGCTCAACATACTTGCTTGGCTCCAATTTACATTTGGGGGAAAGTGAGATTGGGTGGAGGGAACATGAAGATCAGAGGTGTTTTCAAATTTCCTTTTGTCCTGTATGCAGTCCAGAGTCAACATTGCCAAGGAATGTGCACTCTGTACATGTTCATGCTTTTCATTTTGCTGTTACCTAAAAGGGTGTGGTACAGGTTCAAAGGGGCAATCAACTAGCTAATGGATTCAGCTGGTGTAGCCGTGTTGGTCTGAAGCAGCAGAACAAAGTTGGAGTCCAGTGGCACCTTTAAGACGGACCAAGTTTAATTCTAGGTATAAGCTTTCGTGTGCAGGCACACTTCATCAGATACAGGTGAAACAGAATTTAGAGTCAAGATGCATAAGCACTAGGTGATTATAGCTGGGATTGGATGTGTGAGAGATCTGTGGATGGCAGTAAATTAGTAAGTGAGAGTTAGCAAGCAGGTGTGAGAACAAGGTTTGAGTCCAGTGGTACCTACCAGTCAAGTAAAGTTCCATTATAGGTATAAGCAAGAACTGAGAGACTTAGTATGTTCACTCCCTAAGATTATTTGAAACAGATTTCTTCAAATATTACATATAGGTAAGGGTGTGTGTTAAATTGCCAGGAAGAGTTAGTTGGGATAAAAATGTCTAAGTAACTGAGCAATACATACAACTAAGATTGGAATAACACATTAGGTAAGATGCGAAAATTGCAGTAATTTGGTATACAGATAATAAAGCAATTAACAATGGATGTGAAAACTAGGTTTGAGACCATTGGCACCATTTAGAACAACATAGTTTGATTTCTGGGTATAAGTGGGAACTGAGTGACTTAGCATGTGTAGTGATAGAAGAAGCCAATATCTCTGTAAAGTCCTGGAGTTTCCATTGTTCTGAGTGTTGTAATAGCTTGCAATTCAGCAGTCTCCTATTCCCATCTGTTTCTGAAGTTCCTTTGCAATAAAGCAGCTACTTTGAGGTCCCTCATTGAGTGTCCTCGAAGGTTGAAGTGTTTTTCTGTTCTTGCATATATTGGAAGTACTCCTTCAGGCATAGATGGCAGAAAAAATCTTTCAGCTCCCCAGACATAATGGGCACAAATCTGACATCAAAAATCACAAGACTGAGAAGCCTGTAGGAGAACACTTGGACCTTACAGGACACTTAACGGGGACCTCAGAGTAGCTGTTTTATTGTACAGTTGCTTTGAATGCACAGCAACTATTTTCTATTCTGCCCTAGCTCAGAGACTCCAGCCATGCATTTACCAAATGAAGGTATCTGCGATGCCATAATTTTGTAAATTTCAGTACAATGTTACCCTTATGAATAAATCAGAAACAAGTCACCTGTAAATGAACATCCAGGTAAGTTTTTTAAAAAGTTCCCCTAAAGGCTTTTCTGTGTTGCCTTTTACTGTCAAATTTGAAACTATTCGTTTATCCTATGCACATGATATCCATGTTTACAGATCTTAAAGTGACTATTCATTGTAAAAATTAATTTCAAAAACAGGACATAGCATGAGACTGCTGAGATACTACTATAACCACTGGCCAACTCCCACCGATTCCTGGGTTTGGCCTAGCCCATGGGCATTGTTAGGTCGTTCCCACTAAATTTCTGGGAGGATTCTCTCTAAATCCCCCATTGCCCCACCTCCACAGGTAGTGATAATGGAGGCCCCTCCCTGTGATGTCACTGGCTCCTCCCTATCATGTCATTAGATCCCAGTTCTTTTGGGACCTATCATAGCAATGCCTCTGGCCAAGCCCCAGCCCATTCCACCCCCAGGAAATTGGAAAGTCTATGCCCCTGGACTGCATTTATGTCTGGTGGAAAATGGTGGAATAGCTAGAGGTCTTGGGCAGAGCTCCCCCAAAGTACTGATAAAATAATAATAATAAAAAAGGCAACAGAGACTATAAACATTGGCAGCCTCAGAGCAAGCAGAGGGCATGAGATTACCAACACACCTTTGGATGGTGGAGCAGTGACAGGAGCCAGCACACAGGAATATCAAATTATTATAAAATTCAAGTTGAGTCCACAGTGATCAACTGTGGATTTCCTGGCTCCGATTGGAGTGTGTGTGTGTGGGGGGGGGAGTCTTCCCAGGAGGACAACAAAAGGCATTGCATCCAGACAGGAATATCCTGGGTGGATGAAAGGGCCTGACAAAAATGAAGGTTTCTCCCATGCCTGAGGTAGGATGGTAGGACACATTCAGGCCAGATCAGTAGGTGTTATCAAGCCAACCTGGTGGCTTGTTTAGTAATTAGATTTTATGCTCAGGAGGACTTGCATTTGCTGACAAATTTAATTGGTAGACTGAGGTGAGCAACTGGCAAGTGGATCATATCAATGGGTCAACTGAAAAGTGGATCATATCAATGGGTCAGTTTCCCACCCAAGATGTTGGCCATTAGCTAGCATAACCTGACTAAGGAGAGCCATGAGCTCACTTTCCCTAAAACAAGGCTTTGCTACCTCTTAAAATGGCTGCCAATGTACAAGCTTACCCAGGATGCAGTTGGCCAACATTAATCTAGGAAAGAGGCCCTTGGAAACAAACATTGGTAGTGACTTTTTAAAAGGGTGACTTTCTTTAGCATCAGTAGTTAGCATTTGGGGTCATAGATTCCCCCCCCCCCCACACACACACACACACACACACACATCACTTGACACTGTGCTTATGTGCTTACCTTCATTCACCTGTTGCCATGGAGTACAATTAAAGCCTTAAGAATCATTATTCATGTGGTGCATTCACACTACAGTAATGTGTTTCACATCCAGATTTTTACTGTGTAAGAACAGTAAAAATCCGGATGTAAAACACATTATTTAGTGCAGTGTGAATGCACCACTGCTGTTTCCATGATATTCAAACGCAGCTGCTGAACTACAGTTGCCCTCCCTAAAACACTGGTTAGAAACTGACTAAATGGAGGTTTAAGACCCCAGTTTGTGCAAAGAACTAAGTTAGCCGAAAAGTCTACATGTGGACATCATAGCAAACGAGAACATGATTCTCAAACCTGGAAGTTCTCTGTTGCACTCAACACATGAGGGGAGGGAGCAGAAATGAGGCAAATGTGCAAGCTTTCTTCATTCCTATCATTATCACACGTGTGTTGTGATATTGGAATGCAACCTGTCATAATAATTCTGAAATTAAATTATGCTACAGCTGATTTCTTTGCTGTTGTGTTTTTAAAAGCATGATTGCTTATCTGATATCCATATGGATGACTGTATAACAGCAGTGTCAAAGACCTTCTGGACATTGATATACTAATTACTTTTTCGTTTCATGTCACCTGTTTGAAATAAATGAAGTTTGATAAGCTTTATCACCATTATTAGCATTGGAGGAGGTCATTTCTGATTAGGCATAGTTGGTCACTATTAATGATCTGTGGTACAAAAGCATAATTGGAGCACATTTTTAAATGAAAAATAATCCCTTTCTTCCGGGGGGGGGGGCGGGAATGCTAACTTCATCATTTCACAATAATGAGTGGCATAGTTATCTTGCCTTTTCCTTTTGCCATAATCTGGTGAACTGTTGTTACCTATGAGCAAAATAGATTGAGGTCTGTTATGGATTTTAAACTCCTGAGTTAAAGTCTGATTTAAATTCAGCTTCTCTTTTTAAAAAAAAAATTACCTAGTTCTGGACAAGCATGCGCACTGACTTAAAGCATATTGGTTTTGCATCATTCATTTATACATCCTACAGGAGTCCCCAGTGTGGTGCCCATGGGTGCCCTGGTGCCTGTTGATACCTTTCCACAAAGTATTTTTAGAAAGTGGGCGTAGGCAGGTGGCACTTTTGCCCTGCAGGGCTTCTGATGGACTGTTGAAGATCTGATTGGCTTTGCAGTTTTTTTAAAAAGATGTTTCAGTGGCAGCTACCATCAGAGTTAGATTTAATTTTTCTCACTCCTTGTTGCATTTTTAAAATTACCCTTCTTCTTTGCACTCAGGCTTTCTCTTTGTGGTTTAGGGTTGCCATCAGAGATCTCCCACTTTCACAACTGATCTCCAATTGGCAGAGATCAACTCCCCAGAGAAAAATGGCTGCTTTGAAGGGCGTGTGATCCTAAGCCCTACCCTCTCCTGGCTCCACCCCCAGAGTCTCCAGACCTGGCAACCCTAGTGTGGTTGGCTACACCTCCCATGGCAGCCTTTTTGTGCCCATCAATCATCCTGTGTCAAAATTTCAAAAAGTTGGGGCCTAGTATAATCAACACCCTTAGTTGTGTCACCCATAGATTTCTCTTCGGTTCTCTCTGGGCAAGAATGCTAAGTGAAATCACTTAAAGGAAGGCTAAGGTTGCAATGTCATGTATGCTTTATTCTCACTAAACAAGTGGTTTTGACATAAAATTACATACTGGGCTGAAAGGGTCCAGATTGAAACAAAAAGATTTCTCAAAGCTGAAATCACAAAAGGTGAAAAATACCAGAAATAACAATGACAATAAATAGTTATAATACAGAATTGGAAAAGACAATTGCTTTATGCCAGCTAGTTGTTTGAGTGGGGGATGGGGATTGGGGAGTTTTTCTGTGGTCAGATTACAGTCTGAATTGGAGAAGAATTGCCCCAGGGGGAGTGGAGAATGACCTAGTTTGCAATAGTTGCAAGCATGCCAAATTCATAATCCAAACTAGCATGCTTCATTTCATTCTCCATATTCCATTTTACAAATGGTGTTTCTCCAGTTTGGTGTAGTGGTTAAGTGTGCGGACTCTTATCTGGGAGAACTGGGTTTGATTCCCCACTCCTCCACTTGCACCTGCTAGAATGGCCTTGGGTTAGCCATAGCTATCGTAGGAGTTGTCCTTGAAAGGGCAGCTGCTGTGAGCCCTCTCAGCCCCACCCACCTCAAAGGGTGTCTGTTGTGGGGGGGAGAAGATATAGCAGATTGCAAGCTGATCTGAGTCTCTGATTCAGAGAGAAGAGTGGAGTATAAATCTGCAGTCTTCTTCCTACTTCCTACATAGCTGTTCCATCAATTATACACATAATAGTTCCTGGGAATTTTGTGAATTTGTTCTGCCATCTTGTTCTGCTTTTTTAAAAAAACTTAAAATATAAATATGCTTAAAACTCTTGCAATATTTTGTTTAAAATGGAAAGGTGGGGGGATTAGTGGGATTTGGCAATACAATTTTAAAAAATAAAACATCAGGAAAAAGCACAAGGATCACAGCAGAAACTAAAAATATAAAATGCTCTGAGCCTAGAAAAACATGAAATGGCTGGGTATTGCAAGCTCCCCCTCCAGTCTACTCAGATTGCTAATGGCTTTTCAATGTAATATCCCTTTTGGCTGTGGGTTCCCAGGTTATAGTACCCACTAGGCACCAGTTCTTATGTTCATTCAGCAGAGACAAGCTGACTCAAAGCATCAGCCCTTTATTTGCAAAGACACAACTCCAGGAAGCAACAGCTTCAATGGCCGTAGGAATGCTGGAAAGTGAATCTGAGCTCCACTCTATTGAAATACATTGTCTATCTGGGCATAGAGACTAATGGGAAATCCATTCCGCATTTTCATTGTAGCCCAGAAGAGCTTCCTTCAGCTGGCAAAGATAAGGCAGAAGAGGTTGAGAACTTTGACAGCCTTGGAGCTTCAAAGGGTGAGGGCAGGAGGGGGAATCAAAGAGCCGCAGGCCTAATTAAAGCCTTAGGCAGGTTCTGGCCCATGGGCTGGATATATGACTCCCCTGTGAAATAAGGTTAGAAGTCCAGTAAGACAGTTTTGTTGGGGAACTATCGTTTTCCAGCCAGCTTCTTGCCTTGGGTGTTATAGCATAACCTGCACTAAGTCTCCATTTTTGCAAGTATTTTCTTATTTCGTCTTATTCCTTGTTGTTCAGTATTTGGTTAATGAATTAGTCTTTTCCATTCACTCTGCCTTGTGTCCTTGTCAGCCTTACATTAGCGAGTGTGAAACCAGAGAGCTCACGGGTATGAGTAAGGTATATAACTTAGAACACTCCCTGAGAGCTTTAACTAATATATGTCGAAAACAATATTTTAAACCAGTATTTTTCACATATTAATTTGGAATTATATTACAGTCCATTTTACAATATGCAATGTTTTTCTTCTTTTGTAGGACTTCCTGAAGTCCAATTCACCAATAGAGCTGTGATTGCAGTTCCCAAACTGGTGTAGCTGCACCAAGGCCCTTTCAAGAGAAGCTAAAGACAAAGAGAAATGTGGCGAGAAATGTGGAGCCCTGCTTGATCCCTGGAGATAAGCAGAGCAGTGCCAAATTGAAACTGTATCCCTTGGTGAGCTGCCTGAAGAAGGATTCTCTGAAAGTGGACAGAAGCAGCAGTCCAGTTGCAGCCACACCAGTTGGGAACTGCAATCACACCTGCATTGGTGAACTGGACTTCAGAAAGTCCCACAAACAAAGAAAAACATTGTATATTGTAAAATGGACTGTAAAGTAATTCCAAATTAATATGTGAAAAATACTGTGGTTTAAAATATTGTTTTCAATATATATTAGTTAAAGTTCTCACGGAATGTTCTAAGTTATATACCTTACATTAGGGAATGCCTGAACACAAGAAGGAGCTGCCCAGGAAGCAGAGAGGATCTCTGGGCCTTCTCTAGTTAAGCCCTTGAACCAAAGTGTTAGCTTCCAGCCAAGGTCTTTGCCTGTTCCAGGACTGAACAGGGAAGGGGTGTGTGTGCAGGACTGGAGTGATCCTTGGAAGGGACTGTTGTATGGAAGAAGATCTCCCCTACATTGCATCATCTACTTGGTGACATCAAACCGATTCCTGGTGCATTCCAAGTTTTAAAATTTTTTATTTCATTTATATCACACCTTTCTTTGTAATGGGGGACCCAAAGTATCTCCTCCATTTTATTCTCACAACAACCATGTAAGGTAGATTAACCTGTTGGTGTGTGACTGGCCCAAGGTCAGCTCTCAAGCTTTCATGGCAGACTTGGGGGATTTCAACATGGGTCTTCAACACTGGCTCTTTGGATCACAGAGCTGTAAATCAGAATGTGAAAGCATGTTGTTGAGCACAGTTTGAAACAATGGCCACTGCTGTTATATCTGGTTTCAATCCACCAGCCTCATTCCTGCAACCAGAGCACCCGAAGAAGATTTGCATTTGCTGAGGAAGGTCTTTTAATTTCAAGACAGACGACACACTTGAGCTATGGGCCTGGCTTCATCAATTTATAAGCAATGGGACCAATGCCAGTGGCTGTTAGTGGCACTCTGTGCCCTCCTGGACCTTTTTAGACTGATCTGCATTTAAGAAGCCTTTCCTTTCATAAACCTCATTGAAAGCACAGCTTTCATCCCAAATCAAGCCCTTGTCAGGCTGGAAGTGGTATTTTTTATTCTCTATGTGACTTTGCTCTGCCACCTGTTTT
Source organism: Heteronotia binoei (assembly GCF_032191835.1). Classification (NCBI taxonomy): domain Eukaryota; kingdom Metazoa; phylum Chordata; class Lepidosauria; order Squamata; family Gekkonidae; genus Heteronotia; species Heteronotia binoei. Next base: position 95,341,308 of record NC_083224.1, read on the forward strand.
CTGACTCCTAACTCTTAACCTGTATTCTGACTCTTAACAAGCCTGGGAAGCTGTAACCTCAGATTACAGTTGTCAAGCTGGGATATAGAATAGATTTCTCTTCACTTCCTCCAACCAGAAAAATTGTATCTACTCCTCAATCAGGACTCTGGAGAGGGAGCATAAAAACTGTCCTTTCCTAACCTGTTCTTTCTCCAGGAGATGGATTTCAGAAAAAAAGCAGTAGTGTCAATGCCTTGCTCCTAGAGGGGCCTATGGTATTTCAGGTACTTCATTGTCCCAAAGAAGGATAGAAGTCTTCACCTCATTCTTAATCTAAGGGAAGTAATTGGGTATGTTAGAAGCTCTAGATGTTGATCCTAGTATCTAGCCTGCCTGTTCCGACGTTGGGTTCATGATTAGCTTCTGTTAACGTCAAAGATGGTTGCTTTCACATCTCGATCTGGCTGCAACATGTTCTGTATATCACTGAGGGAGACAATTTGTAGCAGTACAAGGTGTTATCATTCAGCTGAGATGATTTTCACCAAATCATGGCTGTGGTTGCAGAACATCTTTAGCAGTGATGCATCATTATCTTTCCTCATATAGATGACTTCCTTCTCTCATTTTTCCCTTCTCCAGTTAGGTGAAAATTACACTGTGCATATTCTAGTTTCAGAAGGTAGCTGTGTTGGTCTGCAGTAGAACAGCTAGATTTGAGTCCAGTAGCACCTTAGGAAACAAGAGTTTCAGAGTATAAACTTTTGAAAGTCAAAGCTCTCTTAATCAGATACGGATGAAGGGACCTTTGACTCTCGCAGGTTTATACCTTCAAGATCTTGTTGGTCTCCAATGTGCTACTGGACTTGATTTCAGCTAGTATATGTCTTCGGATAAGTGCCAGAAAGTCACACCCCTATCATGTTTGGCCTGTACATGGGCCTGGCATCCCTCCTCATGAGGATTCCACTACAACCAGCTGGGCAGAGCAAACATCTTCCAGATCTCATGGCAACCATTATCTCCATAGTCTGTTACTCATGAAGCTTTTACAGATTGGTTCATTCACTATTTTCACTGAATTAAGGATTCTCAAGACAAATTCTTTTTGCCATTCAATGGCACTACATTCCCTGCAGTGGTGGACTTAAAGATATTTGGACTGGTGTGTTCCATTCACATCTCCATATCTCATCTTGATGATAAACACTTCCATCTGGGTTTGGGGAGCCACTGTTACAAAGATTCCATCAGTTAACCTTAATAATCAAAGAAACGGAAGCTCTATATCACGGAGCTTCTAGCAGTGTTCAAGGCACTTCATGCTTTTCTCCCCAGGCTGTAAGGCAGAGTGGTAACATTGGTTACCAACAAAATGACTACCATATACTACACATGCAAACATAATAGTACAGCATCTACTTTTCTGACCATCTTTGCCTTCTGCCAGTGGGCATGCTGCATCAATTACATAATCACTCCTACTGCCATCCACATTACAAGTGAAGACAATGCCGAAGCAGATGTCAAGTATGATGGTACCAGTGTTCCCTCTAAGCTGAGTTAATGTGAGCTAGCACATAGATTTTTAGCCTCCAGCTCATACATTTTTGTCTTAGCTCAGGAAGGATGACCCAGAGCACACTAATTTTTGCAGTAGCTCACAACTTTATGCAGTAGCTCACAAAGTAGAATTTTTGCTCACAAGACTCTGCAGCTTAGAGGGAACATTGGATGGTACATGAATGGACTATCAAGGACATATCTGAATAATACCACCAAATGTCCACAATCAAGGCCATAGGTTAAGAGTCACAAGCTCTTATACCCTTATACCTTTGTCCCACTGTCCACACCCAGACTTAAAAACCTCCCACAGTAAAGAGAGAAACAGCCTAGATCTAACGAACTGGCATTCATGTTTCCACTGTTCCCCATCTTGCTGAAAGCATTCTTGGACACACTGCAGTTAATAGAAGTAGTCTGTAACTGATAAGCTAGCAAACATCTTCCCACTATTCCCTTTCTTGCTTATTAGCATAGAAGATTTTTATGGATTGTATCCTGATCACGTCTACTGGCCATACAAAACATGGTTTCTAAAGGCCTGCTGGTGTCACATGGGTGCTGCATCAGGATGTCCAAGGTGCTGGACCTGCTATCCTAGTATCACAACAGGACTATGCTTCCAGACAATGAGAGGCACTACTCCCTCAACATTATTGCCAGAGCCACTATCTTTGTCAGAATATACAGGAAGTTCCCAACATTTTGCATCCAGGAAATCCAGAGGACATTTCCAGGAATTTTCATCTAAGTAATTTTCCATTATATTCCTTGCATGTTATTTTTAATAGATCATTATTACTCCCTTTTCAATGTGGGTTGATCATGTTGCATTGTTGACTTTGGATGAATAAATACTATACATCAGTGAGTTTGATTATGATCTCAAATTTAAATAGTTTGATGTGTTGCCATGTTAAATAATACTGGAATATACCTTGGAAATGCCTGAAATAGGCCTTGACTTTGTGAAGTCTGCATAATGCAATCAAACAGGCAATAAATAGCAAGTACTTGGCAAGGAAATCTAACCCTTATGTATTCTGGACTGTCTTGCACAATGTTTAGAAAGAGGGAGAGGGTGATTGGTCAGCATTACTTTGTAGGGAATATTTTGGCACAGTATTAGAAAGGGGCAGATATTTAGGGCTGATTCTGATATAATTTTTTCATTCACAGAGAATACATGTGAAGAATATTATGTTGGAATGCACATACCCACATACATTTGTCATTCAAAATTAACATTTTTACATGTATTCCTCTGTGGAGGAAGATAGTTACAGCTCACACCTTATGTGGTTCATTTGAGCGTGTGTATGCTAGCCAGATTATTCATGGGTAATATCTCAGTATTTTAATTTTGAAGTTAGAATTAATGCAATAAATAATTAAAAGTTAATAAATGCATAAGGATGGATTAAACAGAATCCAACTGTTTGAATAGTCAAATAAATTTTAGGAAGTATTAATTAAGGTACATATGATAAATGTTGCCAGTTTGAGGGCTGGCTCATGTTTCAAGGCATGCCCCAAGAGATAGAAATGTGTCAGACTCATGGTCAAGCCACACCCCATAAAAAGGCACCATATTTGTAAACTGCTTGCTTTCCATGGATGTTTGGGCTGCCTGCCTGCTCCTGCAACAAGTTGCCTAAGTTCCATGGTTGGCAGCATGTCATCTAGAAGCACTGGCAGGTTGCAGAAAGTGGTAATGGAGGTCAGTAGGCCCCAACTTTGGGATCAAGGTGGAAGCGACCTTAGTTGAATGCAGCAGGACTCAAAGGAAGCATAAGATGGCAGCTAGGAATGTGCACAATGGGCCTAGCAGCAGGCTTAGCTGGCAATACTAAGCAGCATGGCATGGTGTGTGTGTGAATTGGGCAAAATAGCTTCAAATATCCAAGGTCCTCTTAGAATTCAAGAACAGAGACTGAAAGAGAAGGACAACAGGGAGCACAAGGCACTGGAGTTTACCTGTACATACTTTGGTGCAAAAAAAGGAGAACGACTGATGCCGTTGCCTCTGGATCTGCTCATTTTCTGTTCAGCCATGCTGGACTCACTTGGGCCTACCTCTTCTCCATCTCCTAGTTCAGGAAAATATCACTGTGCTGTAATTATGATAAAGCATTTATTTGATGTAGTGATGCTGTTTGGACCTATCATCATAGTGGAAATTATTGTAATTTTGTATACAGTTCCAGGTGGAGGCACCAATTCACACAAATGACATGCGTACTCCAGCATGGCAAGGAGCTGTGGCTCAGTCGAGCATGGCAAGTCAGCTGTGGAATGCACAGGAATGCAGAAGGCCCAGGTTCAATGGCCAACATCTCCAGCTGAAAGGATCAGGTAGTACATAACATGAAAGACCTCTGCCTAAGACCATGAAGAACAACTGCCAGTCTGAGTAGACAGTGCTGACTTTGATAGCCAATGGCCCGATTAAGTATGAGGTAGCTTCATGTATTCGTAGACCTAGTTGTGAGTTCAACAACTGCTCTGAATGTGCTGGCCGGTGGACGGAAGCCCCGCCCCCACAGTCACCATGTACCTCTAGAGCTCCAGCAGGTTTACAAACCTGCAAAGAGGTCTGTTTTTAAAATGCATGTCTTTAAAGTTGAGCAGGAAACAGGAAGTGCTTCATGGGGAAGGGTCAGCAGCAGTTTTGTCAGAGCACAGATTCTCCGTTTGTTTTGCTTTCATTTTCAGAGCAAGCAAAGTTGTGGAGGAACCAAACTCAGTAAGTGTGTGTGTCTGTGAGAGAGAGGGGGGGAGGGAGGGGGCAGGGGATTCCCCGGTTTGGAGGTCCTCCCCCTGCTTTAGAAAGTGGGGGGGGGAGGGAAATGTCTACTGGACACTCTATTATTCCCTATGGAGAACAATTCCCATAGGGAATGATGGGGAATTGATCTGGGGCTCTGGGGAGATGTTCTTTGAGGTAGAGGCACCAAATTTGCAGCATAGCATCTGATGCCTTTCTTCAAAACACCCTCCAAGTTTCAAAGGGATTGGACCAGGGGGGCCAATTCTATGAGCCCCCAAAGAAGGTGCCCCTATCCTTCATTATTTCTAATTGAGGGAAGGCATTGAAAAGGTGTGCGGTCCCTTGAAATATGATGGCCAGAACTCCCTTTGGAGTTCAATTGTACTTGTTCCAACCTTGCTCATGACTCCATCCCCAATGTCTCCCGGCTCCACCCCCAAAGTCTCCTGGTTCCATTCCTAAGTTCCCTGATATTTCTTGAATTGGACTTGGCAACCCTACTGTGGTAGTGCATAGCTGTGAATTCTGTGATGTCATTTTTCTTCTCATATATTTCTGTTTAGTAGTATAAATAAAGTTCATGTCCTTAGTGGCCTTTTTTAGCAATGGAATGGTCACCATGGAGAAGAGAAAAGTGGTTTTATGCCTGAATCTTCCTTGTGAATTCTTTCTCTTTGTACAATGCATATTGCTCTGAGCTACAAGCCGAGCAAGATAGGATTTTAAACAGTGTGTCTAGGAAGGAAAAATTTATGTGGAACTGAAGATCTTATGCAGGGGCTATAATTTAGTGTCATATCTTGCTTGCCATCTTTGTGAGCTAAAAGGATTATCTTTCCCTAAAAGAACACAGTATTCTGGTTGAAGCTGTATCTTCCTGCATACTGCAGGAAAGTGAGGGAAGATAATTTTTAAGTGCAAAGACCAAACTTGTGTCTTTCTGGGTCCACATCAAAGATAGAGCCCTTTCATGTTCCCCTCTAAATAACCAATGCTGCATAAAAATTCCCCATATTTAGGAATAGTTGCTGTGACTGTAATATGTCAATTTAGTGTTTTTATTTTATTTACAAAATTTGTGTCCTGCTTTTCTGCCTCCATCAGGGTTGCTAAGGCAGCTAACAGATTGAAAACATATATAATAAAAAAATCTTAAAATGTTTAAACCAAACAAAAACACATCATTAATACTATTAAAACCAAAGTTAAAATGTGCATACAAAAACATTAAAACAACAATTAAAATATAGACCACAGGATCACTGAGGAAACACCAAACAAAACTTCAAAGTTTTCACTGCTGAAGGAGGTTGGCAACAGAAGGTCAGTCTTCCTGGAGAGAGAAGTTGGTACCATGACCAAGAAGGCCCTCTGCCTAATCTTAGAAGGTGTGTGTGTGGGAGGGGGGCAAGCAAGATAGTGTCATAAGGAAGCTGACAGCACTTTAGGTATGCTGGTTCCATACCCTAACGTTGTGCCTGGAAAGAGACAGGGAGTCAGTGTAGACTCTCCACAACTGGAGTTATATGATCTCTACAAACAACTCCAGACACCATCCTGGCTGCAGCATTTTGCACCAATTGAAGTTTCTGAACACAAGAGCAGTCCCATGTAGAGTGCATTTCAGCAATCTAATCTGTATGTTACCGGAGCATACACCATAATGGTCAGATTTTTATGACCAGGAAAGACTGCAGTTGGCTAACTAGTAGAAATAATGTTCCCTCTAAGCTGCAGAGTCTTGTGAGCAAAAATTCTATTTTCTGAGCTACTAGCATTAAAGTTGTGAGCTACTTCATAAATTAGTGTGCTCTGGGAACACTAGTAGAAACGGGTAAAAGGCTGGCCACATTTGCCACCTGCTTATCCAGCTGGATGGATGGATGCTCAGGTTTGTTAATTGGGTCATAATTTTTAAATTATAAAATATGCAGATTCTTTTAGAAGGTGATGGAAGATGGGAAGAGCTCCCAGGTCCTTCTACGTATATGTAAAACCCATCCACGAGTATTCCAGTCTCTTGCTCATCTGATTGCGGACTGTGCCTGGAAGTATGTAGCTCCCCAAGAACTGGGAACTTTACATCTCTTTTTCAAACAGGACAACTGGGAATTGGCTAGCTGGAGATCTAGGGAGGATAAGATAGTGAGCCCATGAGAGCTGTGATCAGAGGGTTTGATGTGTCCTCCAAGAGATGAGAATGCTTGTCATAGCTATATTTTGAAATTTCGAGCCAATCATGTTAGTCATGACATTTGCTGTATTAGGAAACTGAACAAGTTGGATTTTGTGTGCTTCATTGATCAGGTACTTTGTATCCTTAAAATGTAGTAAGGAAAATATTAAAAGTAGATTCTTAAATATTCACTGAAATGCAAACTTATAAAAGTTTTTTTTTATACTTTTGGAAACTTACTTTATTTTGCAAAAACAAGTTATTTGTCTAAGTGGCTATTAATAACTTGGATATTTTGGAAGCAGGAAGTTCCTTACCCAAAGTTTGCTATCACTTCATATGCATGAATTAGTAAAAATTTATCACTCCCAAATGGGGAATGGTGGTTACCAGTTGATCAAATGCAGGGCTTTTTTGTAGCAGGAACTCATTTGCATATTAGGCCACACACGCCTGATGTAGCCAATCCTCCAAGACTTACAGGGCTCTTAGTATAGAGCCTACTGTACTAAGAGCCTATGAGGAAGATTGGCTACATCAGGGGGTGTGGCCTAATATGCAAAGGAGTTCCTGCTACAAAAAAGCCCTGAAAATGTGCTAGATACTCAAGTTTATTTTCTGCTCTGACTCCTCATCCAAAATCTGCCGGAGTTGCACCTCAGATTAGGTTCACATAATTTAGTTTTAGTATTCTTACTTATTTATCCTAATTCACAATTTGATTTACTCCACCTTTAATTTAAAAGTGATTATTATTACAGTAAGTTATCTATATGTCAACAGCTGGAAAGTTTGGGGCGGAGGTAGGATACTACAGCCAATTGAATCTTTTTGAATTAGTAAAGTTTGCCAGTGACTAGTAATGAGTATATTGTCTCTCCTGGCAAACTATTTGTTTTTTCAAATAAGCATATGCTTGACACACAGGTATAGTACTGGCAGCTACATTATAATTTCATCAAAGAGATCTCTACTACTTTGATTGTTCACCTGTTTTTCATCAAAAATTGGAGCATCTTCTTGGGTAGTAATTTAATAAGCGCTTTACTGCCTGTGATTTGTGCTGGGTTTGTGCTTCTATCTCACAGGTTTGTTGGTGCTTCTCAGTCCCAAATGCTCACTGCCATATAGAGGATGGAGTGGAGTTGTTTTCTGTTACTCCTGAAGGTCAAACCAGAACCAATGGGTTGAAATTGAATCAAAAGAATTTCTGGCTAAACATTAGGAAGAACTTCCTGACGGTTAGAGTGGTTCCTCATTGGAACAGGCTTCCTCAGAAGATGGTGGGCTCTCCTTCTTTGGAGGTTTTTAAGCAGAGGCTAGATGGGCATCTGTGAACTTAGGGGGATTCTGTGAACTTAGGGGGAGGTATTTATAAATTTCCTGCATTGTGCAGGGGGTTGGATTAGATGACCCTGGAGGTACGTTCCAACTCTATGGTTCTATGATTCACAAACTTTCACCACTATACACTGTCCTACCCTTGAGACTGACCCAGAAACTCCAGTGGATCTAGAATGTTGCAGCATGTGTGTGTGTGTGTGTGTGTATATATATATATATATATATATATATATATTTTCCCCACAAAAATGGTAAAATAACCAAATATATAAAGCAGACAGATGGAGATCTTCATCATGCTACTTTGGCCACATAGGAGAAAGTAATTTTAAAAGTATGATGGGAGAAAGGATACTACAATACTGGCCCCAAATATATATATATATATATATGGCCGCTGTGTGACACAGAATGTTGGACTGGATGGGCCATTGGCCTGATCTAACATGGCTTCTCTTATGTTCTTATGTCCTGATAGGAACATCATGAATGGCACATATACAACCTGTGCTGTGCCAACTGCACTGGTTCCCAGTGGAATACTGAGTTGGTTTCAAGGTCTTGGTGTTGACCTATAAGGCCTTGAGTGGTCAGAGACCAATGTATCTATGGGATCATCTCTTCCATTAAGTCCCCAGAAGGGCATTGCACTCTCAGGATAATAACTTAACGATGTCCAGCTGTCCTCAACAAGGGCCAGGGCATTTTTGGTCCTGGCCCCAACCTGGTAGAACTCTGCCAAATTCCATCAGGGCCCTGCAGGACCTAATGCAATTCTGCAGGGTGTGTAAGGCAGAGATGTTCTGCCAGGCTTTTGATCAAGGGCAGCAGCAGTCTTCATCATAAGCTGGCACCCTGTCTTATCTTTCCGCTTCATCCTTGCCACTCCTCCCCCCTGCCTGCAAAGTGGTCGGCAGTCTGAAATTGGAATAAATAGCAATAATTGCCGTCTGTTTTTAAAGTGTTGTGATTTTATTGCAATTAGTTTGTTTTAATGATGATGTACATTGCCCAGAACCCTGCAGTAGTGGCAGGGATTGGGTGATTCATGAATCTAATGTATGCAGGGGCCATTTTGTAGAAAAAGAGGTGCTGGAGCTTGTTAGCACAACTCATTTGCATATGCCACACACCCCTGACATCACCGGAAGGTGTACTAAATTATATCAGCTCAGCATCTATCTTAAAATGTTTCATGAATTATAATTGTCATAATAAAACCTTTCTCCCATCATACTTTTAAAATTACTTTCTCCTATGTGGCCAAAGTAGCATGATGAAGATCTCCATCTGTCTGCTTTATATATTTGGTTATTTTACCATTTTTGTGGGGAAAAATATTAGAAAGTTTGTCAAATCTTAGAGTTCCACAAAATTCTCACAAGGGGTTTGAACAATGGAGTCCAGAAGCAAGTATTTGGAGGTTCTGGAGCTCCGCTGCTTTGACCTCTTGCTCAAAATGAGGCCTGAATGTATGTATGCATATATAAATAAATAATATTTTATCAAATAAGCCACAGATTAATCAGAGAGACTTTGGGTATTATCGCCATGGGGTTTATTAACTTCTAAAATGCTTAACTTGGCGTTTAAACATTTTTAAACTTGCCATGAAGCATGTCTTGTGTATTAGGGCAGGGGTCCCCAACCCCCGGATTGGGGACTGGTAGTGGGCCGCCGCCTGTTTTCCATGGGCCGTGCAGCCTCGCCACCCCCCACTTCACCCGTTTCCTCCTCCCTCCTTCGCCCCTGCACAGCCTCCCCGCCTCCTCCCCCCTCCCACTGATCAGCTGATCGGCTGGAAAAGCCGCCTCCTCCTCAAGTGGGAAGGCGGAAAGGACAGCGTTGCTTGCTGCTGCTGCCGGCTGCCAGCCGCCCTTCCTTTCCCTTCCCGTCCCTTTGCCCCCCGCCCCCCCGGGCTTGGGCTCTGCAGCTGAGGCGTGCCTGCCTCCTCCTCTGTCACCTCTTTCGCTTCCCTTCCTGTTGCCTCCCCCCCTCCGCCCTGCTGACCACAGCATATCTTCTTCCTCTGCCGAGCCCACCACCACCACTTGCCTTCTCCTTCCCTTTCCTTCCTGTCCCATCACTCCCCCCCCCGCCCTGGTGGCAGTGGCGTGCTGTGATTGCAGGCGGGGGGGGGAGGCGACAGGACAGAAAGGGAAGGAGGGGGTGAGTCTGCGGGCTGGGGGGGGGTTGAAGCTCTTTGGGAGGTGCCTGCCTGGTGCACGATGTGCCCTCGGCTGCCACTGGCTGCAGCAGTTCCCCCCCACCCGGCAGCTGTTTGGCGGGGGGTGGTGGCCTGGGATGACTTCATCACCCCTTCCCCAGCTTTAAAATGGGGGGGAAGAAGTGACAAGGCTGCATGGGGGGGGGAAAGGGAAGAAAATGGGGGGGAGGGAGGAGGAACATGGGGGAGGAAAACATGAGGGAGGAGGGGCCACAGGGGGGAGGCTGAATTGGGTTCCCCCACCCTGTCTGCTCTGGGCCGCGGTTGGCAGGCTGGCCTTGGATCCAGTCCCTGGGGCCAGAAAGGTTGGGGACCACTGTATTAGGGAATGTAGGCAAGAGAAAGATAGACTTAATGAGACCTTTCTACCTCTCTCCTTTAACCAAGTCATTCTTCTGTGGTTAAATACAGCTTTGGCACATGTAGTCTTAATATTAGAATGGCTCTGCAACTGCCAGAGAAATACTCTTTCCTATCCTTGATTAAGACTTCCTTGTGCGCCAGCTTGTTGACAGCTGCTGGACATTATTTGCATCAGTCTTCTTACCAAAACTGGTTCCCACGCTGCCTTGCAGATGGAGAGGATTCAGCCATGTGATTGACTGTCATTTGTAGCTGCCTAGGCTTCTCATTTCCACATGAAATGTATGCTCTCAAAAAAGCTACAAATTAAAATGTGTCTGTTTTGCTGCTGGGAAACCTTGGCCTGCTCTTAAAGGTTTAGAGTGATGGGAGAGGCCTGTCCAGAGTGGTTGAGAGAGGAGAGACTGTTACTTTTTCTCAAATACAGAGTTCTGGAGTTTTGGCAGTCTTGTGTTTTCCATGTAAGGTAGCAAGGACTTGACTTGAATTTCTACTCCAGGGTACATTGGTATAAACCTTATTGTTAGAATGACATTTAGTGTCTCTGATCAGCTTCTGAACAAAGCCATTACTTTGTCCCAGGAAAATTCTTTGTACTTGGTTTATGGCTGGAATAAAACTAAACAATAATCTGTTTAATGAGTTTTGAAGATTGGGTATTTGCAAATGGAAGAAGTTTATTGACCAGTTTAATAGTTTTCAGCTCTTGGTGTTCTGAATTGCTTGACCTGGTGTTCTTTTAAATAAGTATGTAAAAGTCCTGTTAAATAGTGAGTCCATACAGCTCTCGTTATTAGCAAGAACAGTCACAAGCAAACAGGCAAACAACAATGAACTATATACATTTGGAACAGGGATAACCATGTCCCCAACCCCCCAAGCAGGCACTCTCCAATCCTGTGCTGCTTTCTGCTTCATTTGCATTACTTTGTTATATGCCTATTGTCCCAATTGGCCGGTTCCAATAGAACGACCAATCAGAATGCAGGATTCAGGATCCTGGGTTGCAATGAGTGCCTGCCTCAAGCTCAGACAACAAAACAAAATCATTAACACAATACATTACACCCCTCCCCCATGAGTTAGGACTGACTCAGTTGCACACAAAGTCCTGTAGGTAGTGGGGGCAAACCCTCATCTGCTGGGAGCACTGTAGTTCTTTTGTGGGCTCTGCTTCAGTTGCAGGAGTCGCCCCACTGGTCTAGAGTAGAGTCCATAGCCAGCTCAAAGCTCTGCCCCACACTCCTCTGAGGGGGCAGGAGCTGCTGGCACAGGAGTCACTGAGACATCAGCTCTAGGTCCCTTGGTATGCCATAGTTGGCCCTGAGTCCAAGTCCGTAGGTGGTACTCAGCTCAGCTACCTATACCATGGGTGATCCATGTGACAACAGAATCCTGCCGTCTTTGGCAGAAACATAGTATGCTTAGCTTTGATTACAGTCACGGGAATCCAGGCTGGCCCATCCCTGTAGTTCTGGGTCTAGACTCAGGGAGCATCCTGGATTTCCTGGCATGGTGGCTAGTCCATTGTTAAGTCCGAATGCTGTCTGTCCAGGAGGGTGGTGGGCCTCCAGTTCACAAGGAGTTCTGCTGGGCTCTGTCCGGTGGGCATATGCAGTGTGATGTATTGTTGTAGCAGGAAGTCAGCCAGTCGCAAGTGCCAATCTCCCCGCATGATCCTCACCAGAGAGTCCTTTGTGGTGTGCACCATATGCTCAGCTTACCCGTTTGTCAATGGGTGGGATGGTGCCATTGTGATGTGTTGGATCACATTACTGGCCATGAAGTGCTGGAACTCCACTGACATGAACTGTGCCTCATTATCCAATATGTTAAGAACATAAGAAGAGCCATGTTGGATCAGGCCAATGGCCCATTCAGTCCAACACTATCACACAGTAGACAAAAAACCAGAAGCTGTCAGGAGGTCCACTAGTGGGGCTAGGACACTAGAAGCCCTCCCACTGTTGCCTCCCCCAAGCACCAAGAATACAGAGTGCCACTGCCCCAGACAGAGAGTTCCATCAATACCCTGTAGCTAATAGCCACTGATGGACTTCTGCTCTGTATATTTATCCAATCTGCTTTTGAAGCTGTCTATGCTTGTAGCTGCCATCACTTCCTGTGGCAGTGAATTCCATGTGTTAATCACCCTTTGAGTGAAAAAGTACTTCCTTTTATCTTTTTCTAACCTGACTGCTCAGCAATTTCATTGAGTGCCCACGAGTTCTTGTATTGTAAGAAAGGGGGGAAAGTACTTCTTTTTCTATCTTCTCTATCCCATGCATAATCTTGTAAACCTCTATCATGTCACCCCTCTGTTGACATTTCTCTAAGCCAAAGAGCCCCAAGCATTTTATCCTTTCTTCTAGTTGTCCTTTTCTGGACTTTTTCCAGTGCTATAATATCTTTTTGGAGGTGTGGTGACCAGAATTGTACACAGTACTCCATATGAGGCTGCACCATCGATTTATACAGGAGCATTACATTACTTTGCAACCAAGAAAGATTACTTTGCAACCAAGATTGCATCTGCAAATTCGCGCCCAGCACAATTATTTAGAGTAATTGGGGATCTTATAACGCTGCCACAAGGCAAACCAAACGTTAGGGAATTAGAAATAGGCTGTGAGGCATTTGCGAAATACTTTGCAGATAAAATCTCGTTGCTCCGCCAAGACCTGCCTACCACTTTGGATACAGTGAGTGAAATTGAGGCACCGTGCCTGTCTTCGGGTTTAGTGCTGGACCACTTCGACCCGCTTAGCCTGGAGGAAGTCGACAGAATCCTTTCTGCTGCTCGCCCGACAACATGCGATCTGGACCCTTGCCCCTCTTGGCTGATTAAATCTTGCCAGGGGGAGCTTAGTTGTCCTTTACGGGACATCATAAACAGGTCCCTCTCAGAGGGGCAGTTTCCAACACCTCTGAAAGAGGCTTTGGTCCGCCCTCTCTTGAAAAAAGCTACAGCAGACCCGGCCGAATTGGCGAACTACCGGCCGGTGTCTAACTTACCGTTTTTAGGTAAAATTATTGAGAGGGCCGTGGCGTCGCAGCTTCAGAGGTTTCTGGATGACGCTTCTGTCTTAGACCCATGTCAGTCTGGTTTCCGGCCGGGCCATGGGACGGAGACGGTGTTGGTCGCCTTGGTAGATGACCTCCAACGGCAACTGGATCGAGGCGGCGTTGCGGTGCTGATGCTATTAGATCTGTCGGCTGCATTCGATACAGTCGACCATCAGCTACTGACGCGCCGCCTCGCCGACATTGGGGTTGAGGGGTCGGCCTTGCAATGGCTTTCCTCCTTTCTCCTAGGTCGGGGACAGAGGGTGGCTATCGGGAGTGAACAGTCCCGGAGGCGCACACTGGACTGTGGGGTGCCCCAGGGAGCAGTGCTCTCCCCGATGTTGTTCAACATCTATATGCGCCCCCTCGCCCAGATTGCCCGGCGGTTTGGGCTGGGTTGCCATCAATATGCGGATGACACCCAGCTCTATCTACTAATGGACGGCTGGCCCGACCCCGCACCAGGGAATCTCGACCAGGCCTTACAGGCTGTTGCGACATGGCTCAGGCTGAGTGGGCTGAAGCTGAACCCAGCGAAGACAGAGGTCCTTTGCGTGGGTCGCGGCGCTCTGGGAAGGGAAATAGCTCTCCCGGTCTTCGATGGCGCGCCATTGAAAGCAGCGCGCCAGGTAAAGAGCCTGGGTGTTTTACTGGAGCCTTCACTATCGATGGAGGCCCAGATAGCAGCCACTGCCAAGTCAGCATTCTTCCATCTGAAGCGGGCAAGGCAGTTGGCCCCTTTCCTTGAGCGCCGGGACCTCGCAACAGTGATCCATGCAACGGTCACCTCAAGATTGGACTACTGTAATGCCCTCTACTTGGGGCTACCTTTGTGCCGGACTCGAAGACTGCAGTTAGTGCAGAACGCGGCGGCCAGGCTGTTGTTGGGACTCCCAAAACGGGAACATATACAGCCGAGGCTACGTGAACTGCACTGGCTGCCGATCATATACCGGGTCCAGTACAAAGTGTTGGTCATTACCTTTAAAGCCTTATATGGCCGAGGACCTACCTACCTGAGGGACCGTCTCTCCCCGTATGAACCCCAGAGGGCACTGAGATCAGTTGGGAAAAATCTAATGACCATCCCTGGGCCGAGGGAGACTAAATATCAGAATACTAGGGTACGGGCATTTTCAGTCGCGGCCCCTACCCTATGGAACCGACTCCCCGAGGAGGTGCGGGCCCTGCGGAACCTTGACCAGTTCCGCAGGGCCTGCAAGACCGCCCTTTTTAAACTTGCATACCTGGACTGTTAAGAAGATCGGCAATTAAGCACCCGCCAATGCGGTTAAGACCACACCGCTGAATAACTGCACTTACTGGATTGTTTTAATGTTATTAAGTTAATGTTACTGTTTTATATTGTTAAATGTAAAAGTTTTAACCATTATATGTTTTTATGAAATGTTGTTAACCGCCCTGAGCCTGCCGAGGTGGGGAGGGCGGGATAGAAATAAAATTTATTATTATTATTATTATTATTATTATTACTGACTGATTTGTTTTCAGTTCCCTTCCTAATAATTCCCAGCATAGCGTTAGCCTTTTTTATTGCAGACACACACTGTCTCAACATTTTCAGTGAGTGTTTGATAGTGATAATGTCTGGCAGGCCATGAGTTGTGAACAGATGCTGTAGGGAGCAGATGACAACTGCAGATGTCATTGTGGATACTGGAACCACTTCCAGCCACTTAGAGTAGGAGTCCACAATGATGAAAAAAACTTGTCTCTGGAAGGGACCCACAAAGTCAATGTGGAGTCTTGACCACGGTGTGTGTATTGTCTCCCAGGAATGGACTAGAGCCTGCAGAATCATAGGACATGACACTTGGCATGGCTGGCAAGACTGGATCCACTCCTCGATCACCTTGTTCAACCCTGGCCACCACACATAGCTGTGGACCAGAGCCTTCATATGGACAATGCCAGGATGACCAACGTGTAGTGCCTCAAGTACCTGCTGTCTCAGCTTGGGTAGAATGACAATGTGGTCCCCCCAGAGTAAGCACCCCTTGTGTACCGACAGTTTGTGTTAGCAGGAACTGAAGGGCTGGAATTTGGCATTTAAATGGCCTATTGGCCATCCCTCCACACCCAGTTCAGAACCCTCAACAAGGTGCGGTCTTTGGCTATGTGGGCAGCCACATCGGAGGTGTGAAGAGGCAGTTGAGGAAGATTCTCAAGCAGTATGATGCTGTGAATGGGAGAAGGATCAGTAGCCACATCAGGTAGAAGCAGGCGGCTGAGAGCATCGGCATGGCCCAAAGCCTTGCCCAGTCTGTAGTGAAGGGTGTAGTCATAGGCAGACAGGAACACAGACTAGCACATCATCTTAGGTGACAAGATTTGCAGGGTCTGGCAGTAGGACACAAACAGTCCTAAGAGTGGTTTGTGGTCTGTCATGATGTCAAAGTGTTTGCCATATAAATAATTGTGAAACTTCTTGACTCTGGCTACGGTAGCGAGTCAATTTAGGTGTAGTTTCTCTTGGCGGACAGAATTCTGGAATAGTAAGCAATGAGGGCTTCCTGCCCATCAGACTCAAAACAGCACCAATTCCTTATGGTGATGTGTCACACGTGAGGACAAGTGGTTTCAGCTTGTCAAAGTGCATCAGCATGTTGTCAGATGATAAGTCCTGACAGTGGTGAAAGCCTTGTTTTCTTTTGGACCCCAGACCCAGGGGCTCTTACTCTCTAGAAGCCTGTGCAGAGGCTCAGCCAGCGATGCCTTGTGTGGCAGAAATGAATGATAGAAGTTCAGCAGATCTAGGAACAACTGGAGTTCCTTCTTTGACATAGGTGGAGGCGCACTGTGGATTGCCTTTACCTTAGCAAGCATAGGATGAATGCCAGCTGCATCAATGAGAAACCCTAGGAACTTGACCTACAGAACCCCGAATTGACATTTTTCTCTCTGTACCTTCAGGCCAGCATTTTGCAGTCTGCCGAGGACCTCTCAGAGGTGTTCAGACAGTTCTGCAGCAGAGCCCTCAAAGATCAGTACATTGTCAAAATAGGAGATGACCCCCCATAATTCCTTTCAACAGTCCTTCCATCAAGCTTTGGAAGACGCTTCACCTTGAAGGCGCCTCGGAGGGTGGCTATGGTCTGGGCTTCTGTAGTGACATCATCCATGGGAAGTTGCTGATATGCCTGTGCCGGGTTGAGTTTGGTGAAGATCTTCTGCCGAGCAATGATGGCAATAGATAACTCACTACAGGAATGGGATATGCATGCTGCTGAAGTGCCTTGTTGATCATGCACTTGTAGTCTGCACAAATGTAGATGGCCCCATTGGCCTTGAGTGGGATCATGACTGGAGTTTCCCAGCGAGTGTGGGACACCAGTTCCAGGACCCCTTGGGCGATCAGCCAGTCTTCCTCAGTTTTCTTCCTCAGTTTTCAGTTTCAAGGCAAATGGCACCTGACGAGAAGAAGAAAAAGAAGATATTGGATTTATATCCTGCTCTCCACTCTGAATCTCAGAGTCTCAGAGCGGCTCACAATCTCCTTTATCTTCCTCCTCCACAACAGACACCCTGTGAGGTGGGTGGGGCTGAGAGGGCTCTCACAGCAGCAGCCCTTTCAAGGACAACCTCTTCCAGAGCTATGGCTGACCCAAGGCTATTCCAGCAGGTGCAAGTGGAGAAGTGGGGAATCAAACCCGGTTCTCCCAGATAAGAGTCTGCACACTTAACCACTACATCAAATTGGCTCTCCACTTAGAGTAGGTGGAGAGCTTTGAGTTGGACAGGCATAACAGTGAGGTCAAGGTTGAATGACACTGGAGGGTTGCTGTATTGTCCCAAGGAACCATCAAACATGGCAGTGAATTCAGGACAGTTTTGAAAAGGGACTGGCCGATTTGTTAGACACCCATAACATGAATGCTCAATGTCTTGAGCCAGTCAAGTTCAAGCAAGTTAGTGCAGCGGCCTTCAACTACAACAAGATTCAATTGGCTGCTGAAGTCTTTGTAGCAGATGTGGAATATTCTAATGCCCGCCACTAGAACTTGCCATCCTTGGAAGTCTGTCAAATAGACGCCAAAGGTTTCCAAGCATTGATCCATCTTCTGCAGACAAACTCGACGGAAGGTTTCTCTGGAGATGGTGGAGAGTGCCAACAAGTGATTCAGCTCAGTTTTTGGGGCTGCCTACCCAAGCAAGTATCCCATCCTCATCGCCAATGTTAAATAGTGAATCCAGAAAGCTCTCATCTCAACAGAACTCATTTATTAGCAAGAACAGTCACAAGCAAACAGGCAAACAATGATGAACCATATACATTTGGAACAGGGGAAACCCACACACAGACACACACACACACACACAAGCAGGCACTCTACAATTCTGTGCTGCTCTCCAGGAGCCTTTGTTACCTGCCTAGCATCCTGATTGGCCAGTTCCAACAGAACATCCAACAGACTGCAGGCTTCAGGATCCTGGGTTGTAATCTGTGCCTGCCTCAAGCTCAGACAAAACAGAATCATGAACACAATGCATAACAAGTCCAATCTTGGTAGACTCCAAACTGAATGAATACTTGTAGCTGTGCCATATTTAAAGAAAATTTAAACAAGACATTTGGGCTGCAAAGCACTGCACTTGAATGGAATGTGTCCCTCCCCCCCAGAATGGTTAGAGTCAATATCTAAGCTATCTAGTCTGTGCAAAGGATGAGAATAATTTCAGAGATCCTGCTGTATATTATTCTTTCTAACTCGGGATGTCTAGTAGCCATTGTGGTCATGTGTGTACATGAGTTTCCATTTTATCACTGTTGAGGTTTAGTCAATTGCTACCTATTCTAGTAAGGCCTTCTCAGTATCACTTATTTCAAGGCAGGGAGAGCAGGTGGCTTGTGTACATGTAGGAGGAAGATTTGTACTGGCATGCCTGGTAGGAACAATGGTTGGTAGAAGCTTTGACCACTGTGTTAGAAGTGGATTGTAGTGTCTCTGAGCCTGATATATCCTAACTTGAAGTTGGGAGTGACAATAGAATGACAGAAGCAGTGGTATATCAAGGGCAGGGTGGAGGGAGAAGTCTTTGAACCGGCCTTTGAAGCCAGCATCATGCTGTGACCAGCCAAATGTCTTTTCCTTTTATTTTTAAAATGCAGTTCTGGCTAAAGTCACTAGGGACACAGGGAAGTCTGAGCATATAAAAAAAAAGCCTCTCTTGGATTGGCTAAACTTCCTTTGCTCTAAGACTGAAGCAAACTCACTTAACAACAAATGAGGCAGCACTCCGATAACTGATACAGTAATTGCCAACCTGCAGGTCGTTTTCTCCAATAGTCTAGTCTTTCTCTTTTCTTTTCCTTGCAGGTCTTGCAAAGCAGTAGTTTGGGTGTTGCAACAAGATAAAACAACCATTCCCTTTCTTAATTTCTCTCTGTCTTTTCCACACTTTTTTCATTCATCTCTCTCCCTTCACCAAATTTTTAAAGTTAAATAAAATAAAACATTCACTATCTGTGTTTCTTTTCTGGCCATTATTATTTGTTTTATTTCATGATTATTACTGAAAATAATTTTGTCATATTGAGGAGGATCCCTGACCTGGATAGTCCCAGCCTAGCCTGATCTCGTCAGATCTCAGAAACTAAGCAGGGCAAAACCACCTCTGAACATCTCTTGCCTTGAAAACTCTAATGAGTTGCCATGTCAGCTGTGACTTGACAGCAAAATAAAAAATAGAGGAGAGGATGTTAAAAAATTATCTGCCCTGGGTGCCAAATAGGCTAGGTACACCACTAGACATAAGAGACTTGCACACATAAGGGTGCCTTATATTGAATAAGTCTACTGGTTCATCAAAGTAGATATTGTCCACACAGACTGGCAGTGGCTTTCACATTGCCTAGTACCCAGTCCTTACTGAAGATACTGTGGATTGACCCTGGGACCTTCTGCATGCCAAACAGATGTTTTAGCACTTAGTATAGGGATGGGTGGGATCATAGCATGGGGGCATGTGTTAGTGATGAAAACTAGGAGGGTCCTGACATCAAACTGTGGAGCCAGTTCTGAGTGACAGAGCAAAGTCTGCCAGATCTGAAAAACAGAAAGGTCCAGAATTGGCAGTGGTGAGACAGCACATTAATATTACTCCTGAGACACCAACTGCCTAAGACTGCCTTGGGTCACTGAAATAGAATTTTTAAGATATCATAGTGGGAAATTAGGTTTAAGCAATTCCCACTCTTTGGCTTACTTTTAACTGCTGGAATGCAACAAGGACAGGAGATGGAACTGCTGGCATGCTATTCCTTCTATTGCATTCATTTGGAATGTTAGTGTTAATGACCGTGCTGAAAGCATTCATCGTTCTGAAGACTGGCTAAAAGTTGAAGACTTTTAGAGAAAATTTACTGTGGAGAAAGGTGCATTTCTAGGTGGGAGATTAAGGGAAAGAACTCAGGGTAGCAAGTAATTAATAATAATAATAATACCTTTTATTTATATCCCGCCCTCCCCGCTGAAGCAGGCTCAGGGCGGCTAACAACAAAGTTGAAATATACATAATACAAAACAACATTTTAAACCATAATTAATTAAAACTATTAACATTCTAAAACAGTAAAATTAAATTGTGCTATTGTCTAAATGGTGAACTTAATTAGCAGTTCTAGTCTGTGAAGGCCATTCGAAACAAACTGGTCTTACAAGCCCTGCGGAATTGCTCAAGGTCCCTCAGGGCTCGTGTTTCTTCTGGAAGTTGGTTCCATAGCTGTGGGGCCATAACAGAAAAAGCCCGGTTACAGGTACTTTGGAGTTTTACTTCTTTTGGCCCGGGGATAGTCAGCAGGTTCTTCCCTGCTGACCTCAGTGCTCTCTGGGGTTCATGTGGGGAGAGATGGTCCCTAAGGTAGGAAGGTCCTCGGCCATATAGGGCTTTAAAGGTAATGACCAGCACTTTGTAACGAATCCGGTAAGTAACTGGCAGCCAGTGCAGTTCACGCAATCCTGGCCGTATGTGCTCCCACTTTGGGAGCCCCAGCAGTAACCTAGCGGCCGCGTTCTGCACTGGCTGCAGCTTCCGGGTTCGGCACAGAGGCAGCCCCATGTAGAGGGCATTACAGTAATCTAATCTGGAGGTGACCGTTGCATGGATCACTGTTCCCAGGTCCCGACGCTCTAGGAAGGGGGCCAACTGCCTCGCCCTCCTCAGATGAAAAAAGGCTGACTTGGCTGTGGCTGCTATCTGGGCCTCCATTGATAATGAAGGCTCCAGTAGAACTCCCAGGCTCTTGACCTGGTGCGCCGCCATAAGTGGCGCCCCGTCGAAAACCGGGAGAGATATTTCTCCTCCCAGAGCGCCCCGACCCAAGCAAAGGACCTCTGTCTTCGCTGGATTCAGTTTCAGCCCACTCAGTCTTAACCAAGTTGCCACGGCCTGCAGTGCCAGGTCCAAATTCCCTGGGACGCATCCAGGCCGGCCGTCCATTAGCAAATAGAGCTGGGTGTCATCTGCATATTGGTGACACCCAAGCCCATACCTCCTGGCAATCTGGGCAAGGGGGCGCATATAGATATTAAATAGCATCGGCGATAGAACTGCTCCCTGAGGCACCCCACAATGTAGTGTGCGTCTCTGGGAAAGCTCTCCCCCGATTGCCACCCTTTGTCCCCGATCTTCGAGGAAGGAGGAAAGCCATTGTAAGGCCAACCCCCGAACCCCGACATCGGCGAGGCGGCGGGTCAGTAGCCGGTGGTCGACTGTGTCGAACGCAGCCGACAGGTTTAACAACATCAGCACCGCCACACCGCCTCGATCCAGATGCCGCTGGAGGTCATCCGCCAAGGCGACCAGCACTGTTTCCGTCCCATGACCTGCATGAAAGCCGGACTGGCAAGGGTCCAAGACGGAAGCGTCATCCAGAAAACCCTGCAACTGCAACGCCACTGCCCTCTCTATGATTTTACCTAAAAACGGTAAATTCGAGACCGGCCGGTAGTTCGCCAATTCGGCCGGGTCTGCTGTAGTCTTTTTCAGAAGGGGACGGACCAGGGCCTCTTTTAGAGGCGTTGGAAAGCGCCCCTCCAAGAGGAATCTGTTTATGATGTCCCATAAAGGACATCCAAGCTCCCTCAGGCAAGATTTAATCAGCCAAGAGGGGTACGGGTCCAAATCACAAGTTGTTGGGCATGCAGAGGAGAGAATTCCGTCGACTTCCTCCAGGCTGAGTGGGTCGAAATGATCCAAGACTAAACCAGAAGACAGGCACGGAGCCTCCAGTTCATGTACTGTATCCAATGTGATGGGCAGGTCCTGGCGGAGCGACATGATTTTGTCTGCAAAGAATTTCGCAAAAGCCTCACAGCCCATCTCCAATTCTCTAACATTTGGCCTGTCCTGAGGCAGTTTAGTTAGGTCTCCAATTATTCTAAACAATTGAGCCGGGTGCGAATTTGCAGATGCAATCTTGGCTGCGAAGTAATCTTTCTTCGCAGCCTTGAGTGCCATCTCATAAGACCTCATAAACGATCTATAGGATGTTCTCGCCGCTTCGTCACGAGTGCGCCGCCACTGCCTCTCTAGTCATCTAAGCCCTTGTTTTAGCTGGCGTAACTCCAAGGTATACCATGGAGCCAGCTTCGAACGAGGGAGCAGAGGACATCGAGGTGCGATCTCGTTGATTGCCCCAGACAGCCAATCTTGCCAGGCCTCAACTAGGGCATCAAGGGAATCGCCAGAGGGCCAGGGGTCCCAAAGGGCTATCTGGAACCGTTCCGGGTCCATCAGGCCCTGCGGGCGAGCCAAAATAGGCTCTCCACCCTTACAGGGTTGGTGTGGCGTCTCCATACGAGCCTTGAGGGCTAAGTGATCCAACCATGGCACCGCCTCCATTGCGATATCGTTCACTTGAATCCCGGACGCAAAGATCAGGTCCAATGTGTGTCCTGCCTGATGCATAGGAGTCGTAACAAATTGAGAGAGTCCCAGTGTCACCATGAAAGACCCTAGGTCCATTGCCCGATTAGAGGCCACGTCATTGGCGTGGACGTTAAAGTCGCCCAAGACTACCAGCCTCGGGTACTCCAACACCCAGCCCGACACTGCCTCCATCAGGGATGGTAAGGCGCTGGCTAGTGCGTTAGGCGGACGGTACACCAGCCAGATCACCAACCCCTCTCCGACATCCCACGCTAGGCCAACACATTCAACGCCCTTGATCGTTGGGGCTGGGAGAGCCCGGAAGGAGTAATCCTCCCGTATGAATAGCGCCACCCCTCCCCCCCGCCCGCTAGCCCATGATTGGTGAAAGACCAAGTAACCCGGGGGAGTCATCTGGGAGAGAGCCACTGTCTCTCCCTCTTGTACCCAGGTCTCGGTCACGCAAGCCAGGTCTGCGTCCTGCCGAAGCAGGAAGTCTCTCAGAGTTTCGGTCTTATTATTTATAGACCTGGCATTGCATAACACCAATGACGGGCGCGGGCAATTCCTCCTGGTTCCACTACCTGTCACTGTTGGGATGGGAAACAGACTGGAAGGGGGCCGCGCACTGTTTTGTCTCGGTCCCCTTCCCTTACTCCTTCGTCCCCTCCCACCGTCATACCTTCCCCTTCCCAGGAGCATTGGAATCCCTTGGCCAGGCATCCACAGCTGTGTTCCAGTATGATCTTATAATCTATAATAGGCCGTACTCACCTGACTAGTTATCTAAATCAAAGTGCAAATAATCCCTAATCCACCCTCCACCCTCAGTTCCCAAATTATCTGACTCACTACGATCTAATCGAGTCAATTTATCCCTCTCTAACTAATTAGTCAATTTAATAATATTTAATCTAAATCAAAGTGCAAATAATCCCTAATCCACCCTCCACCCTCAGTTCCCAAATTATCTGACTCACTACGATCTAATCGGGTCAATTTATCCCTCTCTAACTGATTACTCAATTTAATAATTAGTGAAATATGGAAAGAATGGCTTTGAATATAGGGAATACTCATAGTGACAGCAAGATCTGAAGTGTACAATTTCAGAATACTGAAAGGTAGTGATTAAGAAACACAGTTGAGTGATCTATAGTGGTAGTTCCCAATCTTTTGGTATGGTGACCCACAGATCCAAATTTACTTTGTTATGGTGATTCATCCAGGGCTGGCCCAAGGTTTGCGGGTGCCCTAGGCAAACTATGCCCTGACCTGGATAACCCAGGCTAGCCTGATCTTGTCTGATCTTGGAAGCTATTCAGAGTTGGCCCTGGTTAGCATTTGGATGGGACACTACCAAAGAAGTCCAGGGCTGCAATGCATAGGAAATGACAAACCATTTCTGAACATTTTTTGCGTTATAAACCTCATGGGGTCACCATAAGTCAGCTGTGACTTGATTGCAAAAAAGGCAAACTATGACTTTGGCACTTATCTAGTGCAGCATTCCATTTTCCAGAGTGACTAACCAGATGTTTTTGAGAAACCAACAGACATTACACAAAGGGCACAGCTGCCCCACTGTGAACCCCAAGCAAGTAGTATTCCAACATACACAGCCTTTCATATGGAGGTAACATAGCAGCCTTTGATCTCCCTCTCCTTCTCCATTACTCTTTCTAGTCCTTCATAGGATTCTCACTCACTTTAGCGACCATCAGGACACATTTTCCTTGTTCAACATGTATATGCAGTGAATTCAAAAACTGAATATATTGTTTCCAGGGTCAGAACTTGGTTTTCAAAACACAAAAGAGATCAATGAAAGGGCAGGGGCAGCCAGCCATTTGGGAGAGCTGGCCTGCACCCCACTTGCAGAGGCGTCACAACTCACTTTGAGTCCTTACACACAGGTTGGGAAATACAGATCTAGGGATGGTGGAAATGCTCTCGCTGCACAGTCTTGAATTTGAGATTTTAGAACAATTAGATGAAGCCTGGTGATAGGGCTAGCTACATACACTGTGTCCACAAAAATGAATTAAATTAAAATTTTTGTTGTCAGCTTCTATTAACATAGAGGTGCCCTTTGTCAAGTTCTGTTTTTACCTGTATTTCCATTCCCCAGGATTTCTGTTTGCTCTGTTTTCTGGGCATGGATTTGCAAAAAGTCTTTGTATTCTAGAAACAAAAGTAATGTTGTTTGTTTATACTCAGTTTTTGTCCCCAGTAGAGATCCAAAGTGGCTTACAGCATTCTCCCCTTCTAGTTTTTATCCTCATAACAACCCTGTGAGGTAGGTTAAGTTACCTCTGATTAGGACTAATCAAAACAATGCAAACAAGGGCCTTTTTTCTGAAAAAAGAGGTGCTGGAACTCTCAAGAGGGGAACGAAAGAGAAACACATGGGTGCCCCTCATAAACTCTTAAACATTTTTGTAGAATTTTGTTTGCACAAAGAGGTTCCAGAACTCTGTTCTGCCACATTTCCCAAAGGAAAAAGCAAAACCATATGCAAAACCATTTGTAAACTTTACAGTTCTGTTGTGACTGTTCATCAAACTGAATGCTAACACAGAAAAAAGGAGATGGAGGAAAAAGATGCTGCATGTCCTCATCTTAAGAGTTCATTTTCATCCTATGCCAAATAGATTTTAATAGATTAGGTAGTATTAAATGTAGCTGCTATTGTTTCACTTTTAGCCTTCTAGAAAGAAGGGAAAATGGCAGTTGCTTCATCTGTTTCTAGAGCTCACAGAAGCAATGAGATCTGTGCTTGGATGCCTGAAGGCAATTTTTATGTGCCATAGGTGACCAGGTGCAAGCAAATTAGGCAATAAAGTTGATCAGTGCAAGCTGACTTCCTGTCTTGAAAGACCTTTAACTGCCAGAGCAATTTAATTTATTAAACAATATGATGCATGTTTGTTTAGAAATGTTGGAGGTCTATTTTTATTAAATTCAAAGAACCGTTAATTGTTTTGTGTGTGTATCAAGGATCTAAAGTATTTGGATTCCTTCCCTTTCTTTAAAGTTAACTGCCACTTTTAAAAACATTTTTGTTTAATGTGTTTCATTTCAAACTCTCCTAAAATTTAAATGCCCATTGTAAATAACTGAGAAATACTAAATATATAATGTTGACTGAAGCTGAAGGTTTAAGACAAGCTAAAGTGAGGTGATATGCAAATCCATGAAGGTACTAAGATGCTTTTGGTGTGTTAGGTAAGTTTTTTTAGCAAACAAGGACCAATAAAAACTGTAAGAAGTGCTTTATACTCCTCCTCAGGGAGCCAGATTTTATCTTTGGGCTTGCAGGTTCTGATTCCAGTATAAATTAATGCTTTGAGCTGGCTGCGGCACCAGTGCTAAAGGAAGCTCTGATTGAAAAAATGCAAAAAAACCGGTGTTGTAGCTAAGATCAGGGCTTTTTTTCTGGAACGCACAGGAACATGGTTCCGGCTGACTTGGCATCAGGGGATGTGGTCTTAATATGCAAATGAGCTCCTGCCAGGCCATTTCTTCAAAAAAACCCTGTGCAAAACAATGGTGTGGCAGGGGTGTGGCCTAATGTGCAAATGAGCTCCTGCTGGGCTTTTTCTACAAAAAAGCCCTAAGATACTATCATTTATTGTCTCTATTCAGTTTGTTTCAGTTTAATTGGCAAATGAAAATATCTTTTTTCAGCTCTAATCTATCTACTTATGCACACTTCATCAGACAAGGGGATCAGGTATTGTGGACTGAAATACATGCAGTTTGTTGATTAAGAGGGCAAACTGACTGTGATCACATGGTGAAACAGTGTGGCTTGGCCATTTGATCTGGATAGCCATAAAAGGTAATAAAGTTTCCTGCCAGTTGGTGTTTCTGCAAATCTACATAAATCACAAAAGGACATGTATTACCACTTATGGCTATTCAGCTCAAATGGCCAAGCTACACTGTTTCACCATGGGATCACAGCCAGTTTGCCCTCTTAATCAACAAACTGCATGAATTTGAGCCCACAATACCTGATCCCCTCGTCTGATGAAGTGTGCTTAGAGAGCACACGAAAGCTTATGTTCTGAATAAAACTTGGTTGGTCTTAAAGATGCACTTGACTCATGCTTTGTTCAACTGCTTTAGACCAACATGGCTGCCCACTTGGATCTATTTATCTACTTATGTAACTGATTTGCCAGCTTGATTTTTTAAAACAAAATATACCAACACTTTTGATATTGGGTACTGAAAGGTGTATAGGGAGCTGCTGTAAACTGTTAAAATGCTTCATTCTGCCACCTGTGGAAAGAACCTTAAATGGTAAAGAGGCTGCACTATATGTGGGTCTCTATTGTAGTAATATGCATTGTATGCCAAGTTTGGGGGAAAAGTATTTTATCAAGTACAACTCAGTGCTGATCAGTCAGTCCAACAAACTTCAGCTTTGTACTTTTAGATATCTTCTTGGAGGGTTAAGAAAGCTAATTAGAACTAGTTCTTTGAATCTTCAGTCCATTTCTGATCCATGTAGGAAAACCCAAAGCATTTTTTTTAGGTTTGTTTCAGAGCCTTTTGCCTTTGTTCCAACATGGCAGTTTCTCGTGTATCTTTCCCACATGTTTTATCTCTAAAAAGCTGTTCTCATAAAGAAGTTTTACAAGCATGCCCTTCCTTTGGTAAAATATTTGTTTATATAATTTTTCTTTAAAAATTTGTCCCCTGAGGACCACAGGAGGGATGTTTATGTTAAATAGCAGTGATGTAAATCAGGAGGATTTTTAAAAATGTTGATTCTGGAGTCCAAAATTAGTAGAGCAGATAGAGGAATACATGTTTTTTGTGCATCAAAAAGGGTCATTTTTATGGTTTGGAGTTCATATTTTTAGGTGAAGTTGCGGTTTATTATTCTTGGGAAATTCTGACACAACATGCTACATTATCATTTTAAAAGACTTTATCTTTCCCAAATACAACACCTCTGGTTGCTTTTGCAATGAAAGAATGGCTAGGCAGAAGGGGGAGCAGTTAAACACTTCTTTTCCTAGCAGTTTTCCTGCTAAAAATCACTACCCCCACACTGTTAGTCTTCTGGGGGAAGATCATGGACACCCTCCATTAGCTCTCACTGACCTACCCCTTCCCTTTTTCTCTAGTAACCAGACCGGGTTGCTAGACTTGCCTCTCACCATCAGCATGGTTTCCAAATTCTCGATGTCCTACTAAGATGACACACAGTGATGAGCACAAGTTGTGATTAATGTGCACATAATGTGGAAGCTTGTAAAATCTGCCAAGGTTTCACCCCCAAGACCTGATCAGATAGTGACTTTTGTTTGAAGGCAGCCTTATGGAAAAAGGTGCTCACCTCTGTGAACCCTTCAAACCCATCCATTTCAGTGCTGCAAAAACCAGCCTCCACCTGCTCAGTTCTGACCTCCAAACTGCATGCTCAACGCTCTTATGCTATTGTGGTTCCAGAGGCCACCAGCTCAGATCAGCCCTGTTCCAAGCCACCGATTCTGGCAGTTCCAACTATCGATTCAAGGCATTAGCCCCTCTCATACTCAAGATTACTGGAACTGCCAGCTACGAAGGGCCATCAAAAGACAAAGTATAAGGAGAAGTCTAAACCTCCTTCAAAGAAACAGAAGCCTGCTTCGCCACCTGTTGCTTCACCCTCCAACCTCGTACTCTCTTCCTGCTCTCCAAGTCTCCAGAACAACTGTACTCAGAAGTTAAAGTTGAGCCCCCAGAATAGACATGAGAACTATCCCTAGAGAATTAAGCAGGCTCCTTGTCCTTTCTCATAGCCCCACTTTACCATGACCATCTTACTATATTTCACCTGCATATCTGCAGGAGTGGTCTGGCACCTGCAGTCATCACCTAGTGACTGAGCCTTGCTCAGCTGTACCTGGAGTCCTCGTATCAAGTTTGCAATTGCCTTGTTGCACTGCATCTTCTTTGGCTTAGTCAGGGCCAGATGAGGAGGAGATTGCAGCCACCTATTGTAGCTCTGAAGGCCCTTCTTAATCCTCCTTTGTGTCGCAGAATTTTGGGTTGGGTCTCTTATGAAATGGGCACTAACACCTTAAATTTTTATATTTCTTTTTGAGTTGGCTTTCACAATTATTTTGGATGCAGTTATGGAATTTGGCCACTTGAGGTCTCAATCCTTCAGCACCATGGGGCTTCTATATTAGGGCTAGATGGGGTAACTGGGTGAAGGTTCAACCTGCCTCTTCAGGTTTGATCATATTTGGCAAGGAGGAAACAAGATGGAGAAAACAGCCCCAGTAAGACCCAGAAGGTAGGTGAAAGGGTGAGGGCAATCTGGGTTCTGATTGTTTACAGTTGGCTATAAAATTGTTGATACTAAGTGATCCAGTAGATCTGATATGAGATCGCTGGAGCCTTTATAAGCTATGAATTTTGGGGGCCAAGCTGCTGATCTGTGCTAGAGGTTTGGTACACTGCCTCTGTGACAGATCATGCTACGCTAATTGGAACTTAGACTCTTGAGTTGCTCTGCAGAGACAATTTCTCTGCTGGACGACCAAAGAGGAGAGACAGCCTTTGCTGATTTAAATCATCTTCTGTTTGAGGCCTCAAACAATAGCTTACTGCCCAACCTTAGATTCCAGGGTATGACTTAGGTTTTCATTGAATTTACTCTTTTTAACAGGTATTAGATTATTAAACAAGGGTAAGCATAACTATGAGAACGTGTTTTGAGTTCATTTGATTATAAATATGCATAATCTTCTATTATATCCGGAACTAAAGTACTGATATTTTATGTTTTGCCTTCTGAATGTCCTTAAGCCTTCTGTCTGGAGTCGAGTGGAATAAAGTTTATCTG
This sequence comes from Heteronotia binoei, assembly GCF_032191835.1. Taxonomy (NCBI): domain Eukaryota; kingdom Metazoa; phylum Chordata; class Lepidosauria; order Squamata; family Gekkonidae; genus Heteronotia; species Heteronotia binoei. The sequence continues at coordinate 95,370,547 of NC_083224.1, forward strand.
CATGGTTTGTCTGTGGCTGTCTGGATTATTGGGAACCAGGGAAAGTATAATTCCCATATCACTTTGATGATAAAGTTGGGGACCCTACCTAGTTTCCCCATATGAAGATCTTTGGCTCTATGTGGTGAAGATGCTGTGAATGACCAGTGCCCTGGATATTGCTGTTTCCTCTTCCAACAACAAATCCAGGGATAAGATTCTCAGTTACTTGTACCCCAACTCACCTGGCATAGTAGCCTTCCCCAATCTAGAGGGCTCAAAAGACCACACTGTACCTATTTTGCAAAAGTCAGCATCCATTTCAGCCACCTCCCACCAGGTGGAAAATTTATACAGGGTGAAACGGGTATGCGATTACCTTTCCATGCACCCACTCCATCCTTGGTTGTGACAGAGGAGATGCAGGCAAAGCAGAGACCAGACCAACATTCTCCTCCCGCCGACAGGGAGAGTGGACAGCTGGATGCCCCTTGTCAGCTCTTAACATCCACATTTCCAACTACCAGCTGATTATGGGAGAGTATCAGATCTTTGTATGACAGAAGATATCTTTGCACCTGGACTCCCTCTTTGATAAACCTCACGCACTTGCAAAACTAATGTAAACCATAGCTATTAAACTGTTGAGACAGATTAATGCCAGGGGACATGCTGTGGATGCCTCAGCAAGATCTATGGTTGTGCTGCATAGACACTTCTGGTTTCACAATACTTCCTTGTCCCTTGACACATGCTGAAGGGTGGCACCCTTTTGAAGGCTCAATGTTGTTTTCTACCACAACCAAGTCATTTAGGATTGATAAGACTTCATTTGTCTGTTACTCAGAACCAAAGAAGGGACAAGCAGCTTCCCCACAGTTGCTTTCTGGGTGGATCATGGGCAGCGATCAGCTCCTGTTATAAGGCCACTGGTAAGACCTGTCCCTTTGATGTACAGCTCATTCCACTAGGGCTCAAGGTTATTTGGCTGCTTCCCATTGGAGAGTTCCCCTTGCCAACATTTGCAAGGTCTGCGGAGGATAATTTTGCTCTCGACCTACAATCAAGAAAAGACCTTGAGGTGAGAAAGGCAATACTTGAGTTCTTGTTCCAGTAAGAGCATCGCTCCACCTACTCTGGAGAGAAGCTAGCTAAAATCCCAATATGGGGCTACACTGAAGACAGAAGATGAAAACAGAGTTGTGCTTTCTTGTACATTGACGTCTTCTGTGCAGACACGCATTCCCTCCCTCCTGGGCTCTCTTCCTGAATTAATCTATGGTGTTCTCCTGAAAGCATGTGACAGCAAGCAGGAGCTGAGGGAGAGAGGGCACATGCCTCTGGAGCACGTGGCTGTCTGGTGGGAAATTACCGCACTTGCTCTGAAGGCAAGGTATGTGCTCTTTTGGTTTCTAGAAGCTTAAGGAAACTCCAGTCACAGCTGGCCTGCACCTGTACACTCCCCGTGTGTGTCTGCACAGAAGATGTTGATGAACAACACTTATAAGTTAAGTGCAACTCTGTTTTTTTTTTTTAATGATCTTGGAATTTTATCTATTGTGTAGTTTTGCCCTAAGTTAGAAGAGGAGGGAAGCCATACTGAAGATAATGTTGATGGATTTTACATTGCTTCAGCAATGCAAATGGAATTCCTGTTAAATATAACAGGAGAGAGCTATCTGGAATATCTTCCTGTGCTGGTTTCTACAGAACTCATTAACATGGGCTTTGCTGTTCCCTACTAATGGCTTTTCTCTCTCTTTGGGAGGGTAGCTATGGTACATAGTGTACAAAATGCACTTAAAATATTTCAAAGGTAGCCATGTTGTCCATGTTAGCTGCCATGAATGCTCTACTTCCCCATTCACACCCAGTTAATAAAATACAGTTCTGTCCTGTGGTCCAAAAGAATAATTGTACTGTGATTCCAAAAACAGTTTCCTGTGGGGGATTTGTGCTGGGATGGCTGATAGGTGATCTTTTGCTGTGTGAAAAACCAGTTGAGAGCTTGTGACTTGGAATGGTATAACAGGGCAATGTATTCAGCCTCTAAAGCAATAAAAAGAAATAAAGAGTTGTTCTTTGACACAATATACATCTATACTAGAGACTTAAAGGACCAGGATCCCACTTCCCAAATTAGGGGGGCATTGCTCCCCCAATTTTTCCAATAGAAAACAGGGGAAAAGTAAAATATTTCCTTGCTCCTGAATGCTGTATTTTTAAATACAGCTTTGCTCACTATAAATGCTTTCTGTACAGTATGAAAATTTTCATAAAGCACAGACTATAGCAACAGATAAATTATAATTCCTGCCTGCTGCAGGGGGGACTTGCCATTGAGGCCAGACCTGTTACCACTTGCTGTACCCTCCTCCCCACCCTGTGGATTTGTCTATTCATGTCAGATGGTTAAGAAACCTGGGTTTAATTAGAGTTTTATATAGTGCATATACAAAATTTTCAGGATGAATTTTTATAATTTAGAGAGTGCAACCATCTCCATGGAAGGAGCATACAGGGCATTCTTTATTTATGGACTACTGTTTGCCTTCTCTGGTGACTTTAATCTAGTTTGGTAGAAATCTAGAAGTCACTATCCCAATAGGGCTGTCATCCTGATTTGGATGCCTTTTCCCCTCTCTATACAAGGACTGTGACTGACATGCTGTTACAGAGAAACAGTTTATTGCCTTATCTTGCTGGTGATAGAGAAAGTCTGAGGACTTAAAAATTTCAGGAAAATGTGTCTCTCTGTATGTGCCAAATGCAATGTCCACAAGGTGTCTGTAATTGCTTGTGGAACCACATTGCAAAAAAGTATATATGTGTGTGTGCTGTCTGGTGGAAAAACTGCGTTGCCCCCAAATATAAAATATAGCACATCTGGTGCTGGAAAAATGTGTTTGCGTAAAAGTGCAACCAATAAATAGGTAACAAATGCACCTTTATTGTGCTCAAACAATCTGAAAAGGTTTTAAATGTATACCTTTTGCATATATACATGCAAGATATTTTGAGGATTCTTTCTCTTTTACTACAGAGGTCTTATTTAAAGTATTTGCTGCTTCTCAACCCTTGGAATCTTAAATTTTAAATGATTATATTGGTAATTGAGGGGACAAGTCTGAACTAGTTGATCAGCTGCTTGGGATGCCAATTAAACCCTATGCTGGTGTAACTCAAATACATGACAGTATATCTGGAAGTATGACAGCTTAGTGTTGTCTTGGCACCACATCTGTATAGTCCTGCCATCAATGAAGCTCCACTGGCATAAGTCCTGGAAATGGACAGTGCCAAGGGAGTGCTGAGGGAGGAGTTGGCGTTCATTGGCATTCTAAGAATGAAAATACAGCTGCTTTCAAACACACCTCAGAGCTATAGTGCATCTTAGGATACTGCCAGTGACAGCATTCCTAAGAGCTCGATAACCCCTGCCAGGACACTTATGATAGGACAGAGGGCATAGGGGTACACCTCTTTGGCCTCATATTGTGCACACTTAGAACATACAGACACACCTTTGGCAATGGGAACTTTAGAGAAAGTTCTAAATATACATACTGAATGTAATTTTTCTACCAAGAGCTTTGAAAGCTGAAACAATGAACACCATCAGATTTTGCTTACTTTGATAATATTTCCAAATACCCTGAAATTATAGGACTTCAGCTTCTGTCTACTTTAGAAACCTTGAATGAGCAGACTGACATGTGGCCTGACACCTGCTCACCCACCTCCCCAGTAATTTTGTTCAACTACTTTCATTGTAATATATTAAATACAAAAGATGGTAATTTAGTAATGGCTAGGAATTGTTTCAGCCCAACATCTGAAGGCTTTCTGTGATTGCAGTGCATACTATAATGCAGGCATGTCCAACTTTGAAAGGTCGTGATCTGTTTTTTCTGGACAAAAGTGCTGGTGATCTACCACCATGAAAATTAAGTTTCAAATTAGATTTTAACCCACCAAAGTTGGGTTCCACACCCCTCCCCCCCCAATTTACAATGTACCTTCTGTCATTTACTGGTAAGCAAAATAAGCAAAACCAAAACAGAGACGAAGATCCAGAAAGAACTGCGAACAGTTTTTCTTAAATTTTTATTGTTAGAACTTTCTGTAACTGTCTTAATAATTTTCTTTAACTTTTATTGAATAATTTGTGTTAAATGTAGGTCAAGTATTGATCCAGGCTGATCTTGTGCAATCTTTAAAACTTCGCTCTTGCTAATTAGTCTGAGCCTGCATTTCATCCACCAGCTTTTTGAAATTGGGTGAATATTGCGTGAGGGCCAGTCTCAGGGAATCCTGGAGATGTTCATCTGTCATGTTGGAACACTGTGTACTCTGTCATTTTCAGATGGGAAAACGCAGATTCACACAAATAAGTTGAACCGAAACAGAAGTGTACAGCTTCACTGCATCTTCTCAAGTTGGGAAATTTGTCTCTAGGCACTAGCTTCCAAAACGATTCTTGCTCAGCACGGATCTTGAGAAAAATGTCATTTTTAAGGGTTACTATTTCATTTTCAAGAGATGCCTTGTTCAATGAGTAATTTTTACTGATAGCAGCTGCAGTTTCCTTAATGTCCATATCTGCTTTGAATGGGTATGACAGGTACTCCACAACTTTTTCAATTCTTTGGAAGTCACAGAATCTTTTTTTGAATTCCTGGATAACAGAGCAGATTTCTGTCACATACTTCGCGTTCTGAAAAACAAAATTTGGATATGAACATATGAAGCTGCCTTATACTGAATCAGACCCTCAGTCCATCAAAGTCAGTATTGTCTACTCAGACTGGCAGCGGCTCTCCAGGGTCTCAAGCTGAGGCTTTTCACACCAATTTGCCTGGACCCTTTTAGTTGGAGATGCTGGGGATTGAATCTGGGACCTTCTGCTTACCAAGCAGATGCTTTACCACTGAGCCACCATGGGGGGAGGGGGGAGACCACAAGCCCAAGCCACAGATGTAAGAAGGAAATAACTGCTTGGCATTATGTAAAATAACGGAACCAATTTTCCTGTGCCTTCCAATTGCCTGATCAAACGAGCACTGGGATATTGTCCCAGATGGTCCTGAGTATTAGGAAAATGATCAAAAGTGTTGTTTGCAAGGTCAATCATCATTAGCTCAAATTTGCTCTTGTAGAATGAAACTGTACTCATCACCTCACCAATGCATTTGTTTTACCTTGTAGTTCAATGTTCATATCACTTAGTTCGCCTATAAAGTCAGCGAGAAATGCCAAATCACATAACCACTCCTCATCTTCCAACTCTGCTTTGTCATCTCTCCTTCAAAAATCTTTTTATTTCATTCAGCAAATCACAAAATCTTTGCAGAAATTTGTGCCTACTTAAGCCACCTTACATCTGTGTGCAAAATGATTTCCGCTGCCCCTTCATCAAGAGTAAGATTGAAAAGCCGTCTTTGAAGTGATCTTCCACAAACTGAATTTACAGTTTTGAGAGTGATGTCCATGACAGTCTTTGTATTGAGTCTCTTGTTTGCCAAAACTTGCTGGTGAATGATGCAGTGGTAAGAAAGGAAATCTGGAAAGTCATCATGCTGGTTACAGAGGCCTATGAAACCGCTAACCTCACCTGTCATTGCTCTTGCTCCATCAGTAGTGATGGAAACAAGTTTATGCAATGGAAGATTATACTTTGTCACAAAAGAATGGAAAGAGCTGAATATTTCCTGACTGGTAGTTCTCCCTTTTAAAGAAATCATTCCAAGTAGTTCTTCTTTAACACTTAAGTATTCAAAAACCATCTGGATAAAGACTAGTAACTGGACTATGTCTCTTATGTCTGTAGATTCATCCGGTTGGAGTGAGGAAGCAACACAAACTGAAACATCCTCCAACAATTGTTCAGTTGTGTCCCACACATCTTTTCTATTCGCCGCACAACGGTGTTTCTTGACAATTGTACATCTTGAACAGCAGCTATGATCTCTTTCTTATTCTTAAACCCTTCAAAAAGATTGCCTGCTGCTTCAAGAAAACAATCTTTTACAAATTCTCCTTCATTGAAAGGTTTGCATTTCTTTGCGATCAGGCTGCTGACCATGAAGGATGACATGGTTGCATTGACTGAATGTGACCTTGGCTTCGCCATCAACTGTTGCTGTGCAGCCAATTTAGATTTAAGTTCTTTGAGCTTCAGTTTACAAATTTCACTTTTGGGTGGAAAATCAGCATCAAACTTATTGCTATACAGAGCCTTATAACGACGCTCCAGATTACCTTTTTTGGGCAAGGATACAGCGGCTTTCACCATGATGAAGAAGTAGTCCATTTTCCATTCATCATGAAAGTGGTAGGTTTTGCTCTTCTTTGGAACACTCATCTTTGTTATACTGGGGTGGCTGGGGTGCTAAATTAACACTGGCTGAATCTGGTCTAAAACTGTCACTGTCCCAAAGTATTAAAGATCAACAGGAACTGAAGACCTCTGGATGATGCCAAAACCACACATGCAGTTCTAAAAGTAAAAATAAGAATTCATCATACTGGCACCAATAATCAAATACCACCACACTAAACAATCATCAAAAAAACCCAAACACCTGTCCAGCAAACCATGAGACCAAGTGGGGCTGGTGATCTACCTCTGACCCCTCCGTGATCTACTGGTAGATCGCAATCTACCTGTTGGACATACCTGCTATAATGTCATGAAAAAGACTTTTCTACTTAATTTCTTTATATGTAATAAAAATGTTACTGCTCATCGATATATTCGAGAAAAAAACCTTTTTGTTAATTCCCAACTCATTTCATAGCCTTGGAAAGTTATTTATTTATAACATTTCTGTGCCACCTTTCTACCCAAAGAGGGAACCCAAGGCAGTGTTTTGATAAACAGTAAAACATCAAGCAATTAAAACAGAATTTAAAATATAATTGTATATAAAACATTTAAATTCAAACATATAAACACATATAAGAGCACAACCGGGGAGAAGGGCCAATAACAGTAGGGGAATGCCAAACAAAACAAAACAGTCTTTATCTGCTGGTGGAAGACAAAGTTAGAGGAAGACTGACAAACTCCCTGAGGAGGGAGCTCCAAAGTTTTGGCACCATGACTGAGAGGACCCTTCCTCAGGTTACTACCTAGACTACAGTTACCAGATGCAACTCAGGAAATACCTAAGGACTTTGGGGATGGAACCTGGAGACTTTCCTATTCCCATAAATAAATAAACACAGCAGTGCAGTTTTCCTGAATACAATCTTCATTTCCTCCTCCTCTTTTTTTTGCCTTCAAAGGGTTCACCAGCAACTGCACTTCCATTAAATGAAAGTGAACGCACACACTCACAAAATAAACAGTTTGCAAGTCCACACTTTTGTGATTCAACTGGTGCAAAGTAAATTGCTTTACTCACAGGAGTTGTTGAGTGTAATAATCTACCAACTTCTTCAGACTAATACAGGAAAACAAATGTAGGAGAGACATCTAGGGGGTAGAGTTTTCCTTCATCCCACAATCAGATTCTAGTTAACCCTTTACTATCCATTTTACTATATAAACAACTTCTGAAATGGAATGCAAAACAACAGACTGTGTTCTCTTCCTTTCTCACACTCACTGCAAAGAGCCACATGGCTCTCCCTGTTGCCCCCCCCCCCCATGCAGCTTTCCCATCCTGATGAGATTTAAAGGCACACACACATTTCAAAACACATATGAACATATGAAGCTGCCTTATACTGAATCAGACCCTTGGTCCATCAAAGTCAGTATTGTCTTCTCAGACTGGCAGCGGCTCTCCAGGGTCTCAAGCTGAGGTTTTTCACACCTATTTGCCTGGACCCTTTTTTGGAGATGCCAGGGATTGAACCTGGGACCTTCTGCTTCCCAAGCAGATGCTCTACCACTGAGCCACTGTCCCTCCACCGTCCCACAGTTTGCAAGCTTCTTCTAAACCTGCAGAAATCTAAAGGCACATCATGGCTGTTGGGGTGGGGCTCCCCCCTGCCAGCCAGCTGACTGATGGCAGGGAGGAGCCTGCAAAACTAGGGGAATACCTTGCCCAGACCTGGGAGCTGGCAGGCCTAATCTAGACTCAGATGGAGCGAGCACCTGAAGCAAGACTTCTAAAGATGACTAAAATGGACTGGAAGCTTCATGTTTGTATTGGCGGTCCTTAAGACTTCAAGCTATATAAGACTTTAAAGGTCTGTATCAACAACTTGTATTTGGTCCAGAAACAAATTAGGAGACAATGTAGATGGAAAAGCCTGGGCTAATATTGTCCCTAAGATCCACTCCATTCAACATTCTGGCTGCAGCATTCTGCTCCAGATGTAGCTTTCAGTCAGATAGTCTTCAAGGTCAACCCCACAAACATTGCATTTAAGTAATCTAATGAAATGTTACCAGGGCATGCACTACAATCTAATATCTTTTATGCCCAAGAAGGGCTGCAGCTGGCTCACCAGGTGAAAGGCACCTCTGGTCACCACTGCCACTTGTTTATCCAACAGGAGGCCCAGGTCCTGCTGAGCCCCCAAGCTACAAACCCGTTCTTTTAGGAATAGAGCGACCCCTTCCAGGACAGGTGATATCCCAATCCTTAGGTCAGACTTTCTCCCCCATGAGTAGCACCTCTGCTTTGTTGAAGTTGAAGTTTCCATGTGTTAGCCCTCATCCATCCTAAAACTGCCTCCAGACATCTGTTCACAGTTCATACTGCCTTTCTGGCATTTGCTGGAAGCACAAGATAGAGCTGAATGTCATCTACATATTGGTGGCAACTGGGCCTACATTTCACAGTGCTTTGCACAGATTTTAAGAAGTATCTACATTATATTATGCTAATATTGTGTGGCAGCAACTTGTCACACACTAATGCATGTTCTGAAAAAGATGAACAGATTGTGGTTGCAAGTTAAATAACATGTAACTGCATCCAATTGTATAACTGAGTAGTCAAGAGCTTTTCTTATTCATCATCCTGGGTTCACAAAGGCTGTGTTCCTCTGGCATTTGGCATGGAGAGCTGGCTCTCACATGAAAGACTAAACAGAAATAGCTTGTGGGTCAAGCTCAGGTCTGAAGGACATTTCTCCTTTGTAGCTAAACTTCTCTGAAAAAACAAGCTTTGGAAAGAACCCATTTGACATTATCCAAAGAGGAATTAATTTAATTGTATGACAAAATACCTAATAAGTTACTTGAAATTCATCAGATCAGATCTCTGCCCTCTTTTTCTCCAGTAAAAGCTCGCAAGAATATGGATGAGTCGTATATTACATTCAGTCAAAGTAATTGCATCTTGTCATAAATATCCTAAATGTGCTGCTTCCAACAGCTTTACAGAGCATACAGAAAGGAGGACCTTCTGTAAATAGAGACACGTTTCCATAGTGAAAAAGGCACCATTCTGATTTTATTTTCATGTGCTTCTTGGCCCTTGCTTCTGAAGCCAGGAATCTGTTTGACAGCTGACTTTGCTGGGCATTTTCTTCTATAACTATTCAGAAGAGTAAAAAAGGATGAAGGATTTTAGGTACTTGCCTAAATGCTGGTCTGCTCAGGGCCACTTAAACTTGGTTACAAAAAGATAGAGATGGTTCTCAAATAAAAACTCATGACAAACAATGACCATTTGAGGTCACCTGACAAAATCTTGTAGGTATGGACAGAACCTAAACATATAGTCAGTTAAAAGCTTCTCTTAAAATTAGCTTAAAATTTATGCATGCACTTCATATGTGTAATATCTGTCATGTCAGAAGTAAATATGCAGTTGATCAGTACTTGTGGTTTGCTTATTTGTCATGAGCCATTTTATTGTAAAAACTCTTGCCCTCTTGCCTGACTTGATTGGTGTTAGTTTAATTATGAGTGTGGTTGAGCCTGAAACAGGTGGAGTTGGTTATGTTTCCAAAGTAAATAAATTGTATATGTGTGTTTTATAAATCTGAATTTAGAGACTACACTTGTTTGAAAGTGATATAGACCTACTGTGTACATATTTGGCTTCGGCCGGTCTTCTACTGCAGGAGTCCCCAGCCCCTAGACCGGGGACTGATATCAGGTCGCAGCCAGTTTGAAACAGGTCACGCAGCCTCACACTCCCCCGTGGCACCTTCCCCACAGGAAGGGAAGGAGGCAAGGGCAGCATTGCTCACTGCTGCTGTGGGTTTCCCACCCATCAGCTGATTGGTGGGGGGTGCTACCTGGGAGGTGCTTCATGGGCCTTTCCCTGGCCTTAAAATGGTAAAAACGGGAGGGGGGGAGGCAGTGACAAGGCTGCGTGGGGGCAGTGGCGAAGGAGGGAGGAGGAAACGGGGGAGGAAAACGGGGGGAGGAGGAGGCTGCGTGGGGGGCAGCAAGGCTGCACAGGGGCAGAGGGAGGAGGAAACACTGCAGGGAGGATGGGAGGGAGGCCAAATTGGGTGTCCCCACCCTGCCGGCCCTGGGGCCATGGTCGTCAGCCTGGCCCTGGGGCTAGTCCCCAGGGCCTAAAAGGTTGGGGACCACTGTTCTACTGCATTCTGTGTCCTTTTAATAATTATAAAAAACCTGTTTCAAGTAAATAAAATCATGCTGGCAAGAGGGCAAGAGATTATACAGAATAATTTTATAAAGAAAGATATTGTTAACATGAACAGTGTCTCTGCTCCACTTTTCCAGTGTTTAGTAATTAGCTGGCTTGTCCACACTGAGTTTGTTTGAAAACACTCTGCTCTCAAAATGACCATTAGTGTAGCGTCTCTTTTGTTCAACTCCCCTAAATACAACTTCAAAGAAGGCTGTTGTTGATTGATAGTAATGTTCAAAGTTTTTCAGCCACTTTCTGTTTCCTTGAAACTTGTCTTGACCTTGTCTTGGTATATTGGTTTACATATTTTGTGTTAAGAACATAAGAACATAAAAGAAGCCATGTCAGATCAGGCCAACGACACATCTAGTACAACACTGTCACACAGTGGCCAAAAAACCAGGTGCCATCAGGAGGTTCACCAGTGGGACCAGGACCCTAGAAACCCTCCCACTGTTGCCTTCCCCAAGCACCAAGAATACAGAGCATTACTGTCCCAGACAGAGAGTTCCATCTATACCCTGTGGTTAATAGCCACTGATGGACCTCTGCTCCATATGTTTATCCATATGTTCTGCCACTTTATTTCCAAACCTGGCTTGAGAGACAGCCATGAGATCCTAGAAGTTAAAGTTAAATAATGATTGACTGGCATCATTATGAACTCTGAGCTGTGTATGTATATGTCATAACTTTATTTGCACTTTGTAGAAATAGGCCTGAACTTAGCAGATCCATAAGTTCCTCCACTTTGTCTATTTTTTCTTGTGTCATTATTGGTTCATCAACCATATGATTTTACAGTTTGCACATGGCTAGTGAAGCTCTATTTTATATAACGTTTTCTCCCATACACACCTTATTGAAGATTCTGCTTCATTTTGTTTTTTAGGTTCTCCAGGCCAGCACCAATGTTCCTGGATGATTCCTTCAGAAAGTGGGCACGTATTCGGGACTTTGTTCCTCCCTTTGGAATTAAAGGACAAGGTAGGCTATCACTAGAGTATCCTGCAAGCTTGTTTTCTGTAGGACAACAGTCCTAGAAAGGTACAAATGTAGAAGGCACCAATTCATGTGATGGAATATGAAAGGAACTAATATTACAATATAATGGAGCAGTCACAATGCCCTTTTTCATATATTTGGAAAATCCATTCTGATGTCTGGTCTGGATAAGTATTGTGATTTGGTAAAGAACATATACTATTCTTTACCATATACTATGGTAAAGAACATATAGTATTCTACAGTTCATTAGTACAATAACAGAGGCATCCAGTTTCCAAGTTCTATCAGATTGAGATTTTAATATCTGGGAGAAGGAAACATGAATTTGAAAGAGAATTTGATTCTTTTGAACTGCTCTTTGTTTCTGAAAGTAAGTATAAATATTCACTTTCAAGATTTTATAAAATAATATAAACATTATATTATTGATTTGGGCTCAGGCCAATTTTTTTAAAAAAGAAATGGCATGAGGCCTTGGGACATGAGATGGGCATGCAGGCTAAGAATTGCACCAGTTTGGTGCAATTGAGAGCCAGTTTGGTGTAGTGGTTAAGTGTGCGGACTCTTTTCTGGGAGAACCAGGTTTGATTCCCCACTCCTCCACTTGCAGCTGCTGGAATGGCCTTGGATCAGCCATAGCTCTTACAAGAATTGTCCTTGAAAGGGCAGCTTCTGGGAGAGCTCTCTCAGCCCCACCCACCTCACAGGGTGTCTATTGTGGGGGAAGAAGATAAAGGAGATTATTAAACCGCTCTGATTCAGAGAGAAGGTTGGGGTATAAATCTGCAGTTGTCATCAACCAGTGGCCCCTTACTCCAGTTAGAATTTCAGAGATTTATAAAACAGCATATAGCAAATGTTGGTATTCTGAAGAAAAAGACACTGACTATATCCACGCGTGATGGAGGTGTAAAAGGGCATAAAGCTAATGTTCTATGGGATTATGCTTTCTAGTGGCATTCAATATGCAGTAGTTTAATCCAAAATTGTTTTTGTTAAACTTTGTTGAATTGTGTCCAAATAAATTTTGGACATTTATTCTTGACAGACTAGATGGAATAGTTGTTATAATATATTTTAAGTATTATAATTAATAATAATTTTAAAAAAGAAATTCATTCTCATGTAGCCACCTTGCAAATAAAGTAAGTGAAAGGGTGTTCTGAAACCTTCATGCAAAACATAATATTTCTGAAACCTGTGGTATATCATCTTGGAGACTTAGATAAGTAGGATACTTGGAAACAATACTACATTCCAGAAAGAACATAATTTACATAACTTACTTTGCTCATGGATAGTCAGAATATTTGGCAGAGAATGTAAGATTTCAGATAATGGCACTGAGTTCAGGTAACAGTGTCTTGTACCATACAGAATTCCTAGACTACTGCTCTGAAAAATGGTGCCCTTTCACATCTGTTTCCACACCATATAAATAAATGCTCTGCATTAGACAGTGCTTTTTACTATTTATACAATGGTATTAGTTATGCCGAGAACGGGAGAGTCTACAGAACATGAATTAGACATTAGCACAAGCCATGCACCAAGTTAAAAAAGAAGTGTCCACTGAGTCCCTGTCCTTGCAGTAGGCCAAATCCTAGTCCATGTGGGCATTTTAAAGTTTGTACATCAGTTTCACCTTCCTGTTAGAGATGTTTTCATCCTAGTGAGGCTAACAAAATGAATGCGACTCTGTAGTTTGCCCAGAGAGATTAGCTGCAAAGGCTGTTAAAACTTCTGATAGAAATAGGAAGGCTGCATTGACATGATACAGATTGGACAATCCCATGCTTTCAGGCTTCCAAGGTGTGTAAGGATTCTCAGCATTTAGGTTTTCTAAATCTCACAGGCAGCTTGTCAAATTCTTCTGCCAAGCCAAATCAAAATGGAGAACCTTGGCATAGGATGATTGAATGGCTCTGGCAGCCTCCACTTTACATTTCAAGTCTGCTGCCAGCTTGTGTCACCACCACAGTGTTATGTAAATCTAGGGTTTTATATTGGATTTTCTTTAGTTAAAAACAGTAACAGCCATTACTTAAATGGCTGGGAGGTGAAGCAATGGGAGCAAAACAGCTGAATGGATTGCTTAATGCCCTCATGGGACAAAATTTTATGCCAGGATTCAGTCTGAAGCTGTTTGTACGTGTGGGAGGGAAGAATTATTACTCTCTGAAAACCAGTATTCCTAATGGCTGTGCTGACAGGCCAGGAGCGTGAGAGAAGCAAATGGCACCCCTCTCCATCACATATCACTGGGAATTTTTGCATCAGCCTTTTCTGCTTATCCCAGGAGATGCATTATGGATGAATAATAGTGACCTGATGACAGCATCAGCACTTCGTTAAGATCCTCAGTCAGGGCTGGTCTGATGCTGGCCGAAATGGGGCTGCATGAAGGTAGTGTGGATGGCTTTCAGAATTATGTTACTTGAGAGATTGAGCAGCTTTAAAGTGCAAGATATGCCCCAAAGATTGGCATTCCACTTTGATCCTTCAGGAACACATTACTCATCTTCATGGTAGTTTTGCAAAATAGTCTGTATCCTGAGAGGAGCTTTAAACTGGGCAGCTATTAGCTTTGAACAGTTATGGGGATTAACTTCTTTTCCTCCTCTGAACTTGGATCACCTACCAAGGGCTGCACAGTTACTTTTGAAATTTTCTGATGGGTGTGCCAATTAGTTTTAGTGTATTGATTCAATAAGTGGATTGTGGCTTCTTATTCAATTATTGTGGCCAAGTAGACCCTATTACTTGGCATCTCACATCAGATTTGAACACAGTGACTTCCTACATACTGTATACTTGAAACCTGCCAAATTCTGAACGCAGATATAGAATGCAATCACAGACCTTAACAGAAATAAGAAATACAGTTAATATTTTCCGTAGATGAGAATCTACACAGTGAAGCCCCCAGAAAATGGTATTTGCTGTCCAAAATAGGATAAAAAACTTCAGGATTGATGTGGTAATAAGGAATTGACATAGGAACATACCAAGGTGATTTTACCTGTGAAGTTGCAGACTGCCAACAAAATCATGAAATAATATGTTTGATCTGTGAGTGGGATTTTTCCTTTCAAACACAGTGTTGGTGAAAAATTGTTTCTGTGTCTGTGTTGGATCATGTATGCACATAATAACCAAGCTGCGGTCAAAGATTTGAGAGGAACTTGGGCAAGCCTTGAGGGGAATCTTAATTGAAGAGACCTGTTGTTACTTGTGGCTTTAGTGAGAAGAACTTAACATGCTCACCACTTTGTGACATTTTAGTTGGTGCTAATAAGAGGCATTACATTGTCAGCATGCTCATTCTGTCAGTAGATATGCTGTTGTACTGTATTCTAGTTGCACAGGTGATCGGTAGCTACCTAATAAAAAAGCAAACTCCCTTCCACTTAGTGTTTTCAAAATTGTGCTGCTGTAATTGTATATATTTCAGTCAGGATGTGACAAATCCTGGGTCATCGTGGTACATAGAAACTTCGTTTTGGGGTCTAGCAGTTTCAGCAGTTATTTTACTGCAGTGTCTTTCACAGGGTCTTTTTTGTAGAAAAAGCCCAGCAGGAACTCATTTTCATATTATGCCACACCCCCTGACATCACCATTGTTTTGTAGAAAAAGCCCAGCAGAAGCTCATTTGCATATTAGGACACACCCTCTGATGCCAAGCCAGCCGGAACTGCGTTCCTGTGCATTCCTGCTCCAAAAAAAAAAAAGCCCTGGTCTTTCAGCTGTTCTCAGTGGCTGATTTATTTCACTTCAGATTATATTGTTATATGGCTTAAAATAAATGTGCATGAAGTTCTTATCATATCATTACTTGTTTATATGTAAACGTTATAATTCAGTGGTAGTGTATTCTTTGATTAAGCAGTTGCTTTCTGTATTAAATCCAATATTCAATTATATGGAGCTTTTAAAAGCAATAATAGAATCCTGCAATATTAGGGAGAAATTTGGCTAGGGTTACAAGTTAACTTTTTGTAGTGGAGGTGACAACCAGGGTTAGCCCTTTAATTACTTATATGCTATAACACTTTTGTCATAGCTTTAAGAAAACTGTGTGAAGGATTTGTATGGACAATAATTAAATAACATAGTTATTAAAATTCAAATCCCTGAAGGCGCCTAAATTATTGGGCTGGCTCTGGGAGCAAAACAAAACAAAACTTGCCAAGACATGTCTTTGTTGCTCTGCTCCTCCATGCACCCTGCTTGCTGAAGCAAATTCATTGCATCCCATCATGAAAAGTGATGAATTCTGTGATCCAGAATTTAGAACTGCACATTGGATCTTAAAGCTCATTACTCTATTGCAGGGTTTCCCAAACTTTCCACCCCTGTGGCCCGGTTATTTTTACAATTCTCCTTCGTGGCCCACTAAAATTTGGGAGTGGAGCCAGGAGACAGGAAATGATGTACAAACATGCTTAAAACACTTGCAATATTTTGTTTAGGAAAGGTAGGAGAAGAGGGGGATTTAAAACATCAAGAAAAAGCACAAGGATCACACAGCAGAAAAAATATAAAATACTTTCAGCCTGGGAAAACATGAAATGGCAGACATTTCAAGCTTCTCTGCCCCCCCCCCCTCACCCCACGTCTACTCAGATTGGCAATGGGAGGGAAGGAAGGAAGGAAGACAGGGAAAAAGACTGACTGGCAGAAAGAGAGAGAAGATGGGGAAAGACTGACTGACAGAAAGAAAGAGAGAGAAAGAGAAAGAAAGAAAGAAAGAAAGAAAGAAAGAAAGAAAGAAAGAAAGAAAGAAAGAAAGAAAGAAAGAAAGAAAGAAGTGGCAGGCATTTCAAGCTTCTCCCCTGCCCCATGTCTACTCAGATTTGAAATGGGAAGGAAGGAAGGAAGAAGACAGATGGGGAAAAAAATGAAAGAAAGAGAGAAAGAGAGAGTGGAGAGTGGGAAATAAAGCAAATAGGGAAAAAGAAAGAAAGAGGATAAGAGAGTTGGAAACTAAAAAAGAAAGAGAAAAGAAATGGGAAGGAAGGAAAAGGGAGGGAAGGAATGAAAGAAAGAAAGCAGGGACAAAACGAAGAAAGAAAGGAAAAGAAAAGAAATAAATGGGATGGGAGCAACTTACCTTTAAAACTGCTGACTCTTGCCCAGCATCTTGGCACACTGAGCCCTGAGGCTAGTGGGAAGTAGGGAGGCCCCCGCGCTGGTGCTGCTGTGTCTCCCAACCTCCGGTGGCCTGGGAGGAAGTGGGGAGGCCCCGCACCGGCATGCAGTTGTGTCCCCTGATGTCCAGTGGCCTGGGAGGGGGTTGGGAGGCCCTGTGCTGGTGTAGTTGCATCCCCTGACCTCTGGTGGCTTGGGGGGGATTGTCAGGCCCCCACACTGACGTGGCTGCGTCCCCTGACCTTTGTTGGCCAGGGGGACATTGACAGGAGGCCCCGTGATCTGGCATCAAGGCCTCCATGGCCCGGTGCCGGGTCCTGACCCTGCCAATGGGAAACATCACTCTATTGTATGCACAGCTATTTGTTCTTGACTTCTTTACCTCTTGGTGAAATTTATCTCTTGGTGCACTTGGAGAGAATGCTAACCACCACCAAATAACATTTGCTCACGCTGAAGTGCCCCTTGCATGAAGGGCTGGCCCTAGGGTGGTGCCCTGCCTAAACAATGGCAGGCCAATCCCTCCATTCTATCTTATGGGCCCAGAGGGTAGAATGGCGTCTATTTTATCCTATGAGCCCTTAGGATAGACTGGAGGGATTGGGTCGCCACTGCGGTGTGACACTACAGAAGGGGTTTTAAACTTTAAATCCCTTCTGTAGCATTTTGCCACAGTGGTGGCCCAATTCCTTCATTCTATCCTATGGGCCCTTAGGAAAGAATTGAGGAATTGGGCCACAGCCCCACCGCCCACACCTTTTGGAATCTACAAGAGGTGAGGGGGGATCCTTCCCCTGCTTTTGCACCTCAGGGTGCAAAAGCAGGGAGAAAGCTCCACTACTTGTACCTTTCAGAGATTCCAAAAGGCCCGTGTGAGGGGAACTTGGAGAGGCGGCCAAGCTAGGTGGCGGCCTGACTCAATGAGTCATGTGGGGGGGCACTCATTTGGGTGCCTCCAGAAGACCGGTACCATAGGCAATCCCCTAGTTTGCCTAGTGGCAGCCTTGCTTGCATGATATGTATGGAAGCAGGGCTTTTTTTGTAGCAGGAACTCCTTTGCATATTAAGCTGCACCCTGTGATGTAGCCAATCCTCCAAGAGCTTACAGGGCTCTTCTTACAGGGCCTACTGTAAGCTCCAGGAGGATTGGCTACATCTGGGGTGTGTGACCTAATATGCAAGGGAGTTCCAGCTACAAATAAGCCCTGTATGGAAGAACGTGTATGAAAGATGTTGCATCAGAATTGCTCACTTATGTGGCCACTGTGATAATTTTTTTTCAGCTGCTCATGGGATTGAAAATCTTGTAACTAATTTCAACTTAATATTTTTCACATAAATTCCTCAGTGTTCCATGGAGGCAAATGTTATAT
Organism: Heteronotia binoei; assembly: GCF_032191835.1. Taxonomy (NCBI): domain Eukaryota; kingdom Metazoa; phylum Chordata; class Lepidosauria; order Squamata; family Gekkonidae; genus Heteronotia; species Heteronotia binoei. Next base: position 95,388,633 of record NC_083224.1, read on the forward strand.
ACAGAAGGCTTGAGTCAGTGCAGCTGATTTTGGTTTTATGAGCTCCACAAGATGGAAAGCTAGGCAGCCCCACTGAAAGTATTGACCTCTAGGGCATAGTGGAACATGCACATTTGAGTGCTACCAAATATGATAGCTGCCATTCTCTTCCTTAAACATTCTTTTAGCTGCATAGCAGCCTCTTTTCACATCTGGTGTTCCTGGCATAAATAATACTTTATCTCTGCTGATAAAATACAGATGCACGCTGACATCAAAATTTAAATTTGCAATGAACCAAACTATTTGTCTTTACACCTCTTTCTTGGCTTCTTGCCCAGATTTGTGTCTGGAGGAGCTGAAGTTCTGCAAGCAGGAGTTCTCGCTCATTTTCATTCCCTCTCCCTCCTCCTGTGTTCAGAGCAGAAGGCTTTGTTGGATTTTATTTTAGGCTGCTATGTTATGATAACTGTTCTGCTTCAGGATGATGGGATGCACCAGTGTCTTTTTCATTGATGGCTTGTTTTCCATGTACAATATGTCTGCGGAGCATCTTTATCTGCCTTGTCATGAAAATATTAGGTAAAGGACATATTGTGTTTCTTGCCAAGTCAGAATGGAAGGTGCTAGTTTTGTGAACTAAGAACAAGAAGAACAATCCCCTGATATATCTGAAATGCTAATATCCCTATCTTCTTCCATGCGTACAGATTTATAAGGACTCAAGGGACCTGAAAGAATGTATATTCCCTAATGCATGTCACTCTGGTCCACCAACAGATTAGCCTACCTTAATATTTAGTTATAATATTTATATCCTACTTTTTCCATCATGGAACTCAAGGCAGTTTACATAGAATTCCCAGGAGTTCTCCCATCCAAGCACTATGTAGGCCCATATCTGTTTAATTTCAAAGAAGCTGCTATATCAAATGCATGCCAATCATTACCTGCATTAGTCCTGGGTTTTTGTTGTTGCTTTGCTGTCAAGCCACAGCTGACTTATGGTGACTCCATGGGGTTTTCAAGGCAAGAGACATTACAGAAGTGGTTCACCATTGCCTGCCTCTGCGTAGCAACCCTCGTATTCCTTGGTGGCCTCCCATCCAAATACTAACCAGGGCTGACCCTATTTAGCTTCTCAGATCTAACAAGGTCAAGCTAGCCTGGGTTAGCCAGAAGATTAACAAGGTTCATTTTTACAAGAAGTGGCTGTAGGTAAGGAATGTCTAAAGAAAACAGAATTACCAACTAGACATTGGTATTATCAACCCCAGATTTGATTTGAGAGGAGTTCTGTGAGTTTTAGCATTCAGACTTGATTTGACATTACAAAAGATACATTATATTTTCAGATACTTACATTTTTTTTTCTGTATATTTATTTAACATGTTTATAAGCCTACCTTTCCCCTACACAGTGGAATTCATGTCTGCAGCATGATTGGAGGAAAGGTGATGGATGGAGTAGGGGTATGATTTTGCACGTACTACTGTGTGCACCCGTGTTAATGACAATAGACAGATACATTGTTCTGTAAAGGGCTGGATTCTCTTTGGCATTAATCTAAGGAGTGACTAGACTATGGATTTTAAGAATGTTGTGTTATTATTATACATTCGCTGGAGCTCTGCTTTCCTCCAGAGAAGGGTAAAATGCAAGGGAAGCATTGCATGCTTTGTATGGACATCTTGACAGCAGGCTGCTGACCGTAACTTTTGTGAGCTTTTTTGGGGGGGGGGGGGGGATAAAAGTAAATAGTAGAGAACTAGGCTAACAATGACCACACAAAGAGTCAGCCTTCATCCATCTCTAAAATGGAAGGGTGGATAAATTTCACATCATGTAAACAATTGTGTCTGGTCATTAAGTTCCACCTCCTACAATTCAAAGAGCAATGAGATATGAAGAATGTCCCATGCAGTGGGGTCACTGTGGTGCTTCTGGCACATTTTAGCACTTTTGAAATTTTTAGCCTTTTATGGTCCCTTATTCTAGAATTCCACATATATATTATGGAAAGGAGCCTTTGGGTGTTGTATCTAATGCATTAATGATAATGTTAGCTAGCTGTCTATTTATTGGCTGTCTCAGTCTCCAAAAAGACAACTGGTTTACATACTTACCTCACCAAAGAGCCTCAGGGCTGGCCGTAGACTGTCTTGCACCCTAGACAAGGCAAACTTTTGCAACTCCCCTTTCCTGCACTGATAATGTCACCATCATGTGGTGGTGCCCAATCTGGCGACCCCAGAAGGCCAGCACTCTAGGCAATCATCTAGTTTGCTTAGTGGCAGAGCCAGCCCTGTTCTTGATATGATCACCTACCGTACTTCTCTGCCACATAAGCATTGTCCACTTTTTTTGAGGGGAAAATATGCAAATAAACCCTGTGAGTAGAATAGTTGTGTTACATATTATCCTGTGAGTGTTGTACAGAGTGACTTGTGTATGCCACAAGAAGAGGTGGTTTGGCTAGATGAACATGTGAAGTAGCCAGGTATCCCGTATAGCACATTAAAAGATGAATGTGTTGTGGCTTGAGTGTTCTAGAATCAGTTTTCAAATAACTCTTTACTTCATGTGACAAATATTCCATGATCATACAATGGTGTTCTCAAAGAGGAAAAACATTCCCTCGGAAAGAGAGGAAGAATTAATGCAGCTCTTGTATCATAGAGACCCTTTCCCTAAGCACGATGAAGCCTTAATTGGAGCCTGCATGTGTTTATTGACCTTTTATACATACAAACTTCCTTTGAAATCTTTGTGGATATTCAAGGCTCTGAAAATAGCTTGCATGCCCCTGACAAAAGGCCAGAAGACTGAAGAACAAGAATATACCCCCTAAGGAATCAGGAAAATATGTTCCCATGTACAATTGCAATTGGAGGTTTCTGTACATGGAATTTTGATGTAGAAGAACATACAGTATTACTGTGCTGTAACTTTTGAAGTCCTGGTTCAGAAGAAGTTTAATTTTTTAAAGTATGTGCAACTTGGAAGTGTAGATGTGTGGTGCACTGAAATTGCACATGTGGATTATGAAGTCTTCATGTTCCTTTGCTGGTTCTGGTGTCAGCCAATTTTGGAAAGCAGATGTGTGGGTGGGAATCTGATATGAACTAAAAAACCTCCTGCATGTGGATGGTCAGATGTATGATGCAAGCATATCCAACCCCCAGTGAAATCCTCTATGATCCCCAAACATGGGGCCTAAGATCATCAAGGGGATCAAAGGTGGGGGCCTTAAGAGGGTGAATGGGCAAAAATTACACTTCTGCTTTTCTTCGAACACAGATACCTATAGTGACCATAAAGAGAAATTAGGATCCAAGCCCTCGTTATGGCAAATGCTTCAAAAGTATCAGTAGCCGCCCTGAGCCTGCCTCGGCGGGGAGGGCGGGATGTAAATAAAAAGTTATTATTAACAGTATACATTTCAATATTCCTTATCACATGATTCAGCGAATGATGGTGTATTTGATGGTGTAGCACTGTTGAAGATAAGCAGACATGGATTTGGTATCGCCTGAATGGGAGACTGTTAGGAATAATGTTTATATTCTTTCTTGTTCTTTTGTATATGTGTACGGAAAAAAATAATATAAATATTTTAAAGGGAATCTAATGTAAATTCTGAGTTTTCTGAGGAAGACCTAGTTGTATGTAATAAATAGAGAAAGGGTGCATTGACTAAATTCACTTTAAATATTTGGAAGGAGGAGGAGGAGATTGGATTTATACCCTGCCCTTCACTACCCGAAGGAGTCTCAGAGCAGCTGACAATCTCCTTTCCCTTACCCTCCCCACAACAGACACCCTGTGAGGTAGATGGAGCTGAAAGAGCTCTAACAGAAACTGCTCTTGAGAGGAACAGCTCTGCAAGAAGTGACTGACTCAAGGACACATCAGCAGGTGCATGTGGAGAAGTGGGGAATCAAACCAAGTTCTCCCAGATAAGAGTCTGAATACTTAACCACTACACCAAGCTGACTCTCTTGTTCCAATTCACATGAAACTTTCTTTTTATAGGTAGACCTTATGCCAATGTTGCAATCATAACTTATGATGATTTTACAGGGTAACACTATTGGCATGATTCACATGTGCCCTGGGTGCCATATCCTAGCAGGGTTTATCCCCCTCCTGGTTTTGCAGGCTCTTCCTCACTAACAGCCAGCTGGCTAACAGGGGAAAGCCTCTCCCCAACTGCCACAATGCTAAGCCACATCAGAAGGCTTAGAAGAAGCTTGGAAACTTGGAAGGTGTGTATGCCTTTAAATCTTAGTAGGAGCAAGGCTAAATGATGGTGGGGCGAGCCAGCAGAGCTATGTAGCTGTTACCGGTGAGTCTGTGAAGCTGTAAGAAAGGAAGAGAGCCCAGTTCCTGTTTGTTTTAAATTCCTTTCAGAAGTTGTTTGCATAGTAAAGAGTAAACTAGAACCTTTCGTTTCCTGTGTTAGTCTGAAGAAGTTGGTGGAAGTACAGCAGATGATTACATTCAGCATCTCCTGTGAGTAAATTATCCCAGTGAGATAGCAAACGTGTGTGCTTGCAAACGGCATGTATTTTGGATGCTTTCTGAGTGATACACTTTCATTTAGTGGACATGCAGCCAGCTGCTGGGGGGATGAGGAAATGAAGACTGTATTCAGGGTAACTGTATATTTATTTTACTGAATAGGAAAGTCTCCTGGCTCCACCCCCAAAGTCCCCAGATATTTTCTGAGTTGGACCTGGCAACTCTGACTCTTACCACACTACACCACACTGGCTCTCTGTCTGTGGGGAAGGAGACTGTGCTTCATTTTTCAGGTTGTGGAGATCTGGTAAGGGGAAATGGTGAGGACTCTCACAAATATAACATGTGAACACTGAAAAATTACAGGTACCCAATTTAGGGTTGCCAATCCCCACTTGGGAAAAAGCAATAATCAATAATGGGATCACAGTGGAGATACGTTACAAGAAACAAACAACGTAACTGTGATGTAAATAGGCTACCATACTTTTTAATATACAATTGCTTTGAATTTACATACTTTTAAAATATAAAACTACTTTTAAATTTACAAATATCTTTGATACAAAAATCCACAGTAACAACCATGAGAAACAATTAAACCAATTTTAACAGAGCCCATAATAATTTAGTGGTACAGCATACAAGTAATGTAATTACAATAATAGATGCGTTTCGTGTTGCCACTTCATCAGTATTGTTAATGTCTTCCTCTTGTTGAGCTGTATATAATGGAGTAAGCCAGTTTATTTTACTAAAAGCCTTCCATTTCATTGCTGGCCAAAACACTCTCCATACATACTGGATACAAGTACTGAGGCTTCATGAAGGAACCACCCATTGTTGCAGTGTACTTTTCTATATGGAGTAAGCCAATTATTTCTCTTTTATCTGGTTCCAAACCTTCAATTCTAAAGTTGGCATGATGTTCTCAAGTTGCAAACAATGCAGAAATGAGACAAAATTTATAAATTTCTTATAAAAAGTTAGCCATTCTTCATTTTGAGCAGAAACAGCGCCTTTTTTTTTATTGCTGGCCAGTTGTGGACAAGTTTACATTGCAGACCACACAATGGGACTACACCAGTACAGTTCTGTTACAGTGCAGGTGCAGTTGTGGACAAGTTTACATTGGAATCACACCATGTAGCATCCAGATAAGAACAAAAGACACTGCAGACTTGGCCAACCTGTAAAATCAGCAGTGGCTGAACATAGCCTAACTCAAACAGGACACAGCATCTTATTTCAAGACACAGTAATGCTGGACAACACATCCAATCACCATATTAGATTACACAGAGAAGCCATTGAAATCCATAAACATAAACACAATTTCTACAGAAAGGAAGAAAATTTAAAATTGCAAGAGTGGCCAATGGTAGCTCTCCAGATGTTTTTTTGCCTACAACATGGCCAGCATGGCCAATAGTTGGGGCTGATGGGAGTTGTAGGCAAAAAACATCTGGAGAGCTACCATTGGCCACCCCTGGAATAGGGCATGGCTTTCAGTCCTGAAAAACTCAAAATCCCCTACAACATACAGCATTACATATAAGATTAGAATTTCAATAGCCAATCCATATACACAAGAACCCCCTCAGGTAAGCTCCCCTATTAGCATGTCACAGCCCAGGAAGCTCCCACAAGACTGTTGACTGTTTTATGATGTAACCCACCCTGAGCCTGTTCTTAAATTTTTTAAATTTAAAGGGTTTTTATTAGAAAAGGAATTAACACACAGAAAGTGAAAACACATTGACACACAAGAAATGGACATAAAACAAGCACAAATACCATCAATATTATCAAAAATACAAACACAAAACATTCAAGAACACATCAATGCGCAATACATTGAAAAAAACAGAGCATTCATGACACTTCCATGCGCAGTACATTCAAAACACAATAATAAATCTAACAACTATACAACCACCCACTCAAACACACTAGGAGATGGAGAGGGTTTGAAAAACAAAGGGAAAATATTGTTACTCCATGCCAAAACCTTTACTTTTAACCCATTTATAAATAGGGTCCCATTCCTCCTGACATTTTTGGACATTACCATCTCTTAATCTTGTGGACATTAAATCAGATTCTGCGGCGTCCAACAGCTTGTTAATAAATTCATCTCTATTAGGAATTCTGTCAATCTTCCAATACTTGGCATAAAGTATTCTGGCGATAGTAACTATGTACAGTAGCAGTTTCAGTTTTATCATAGGAAAGTTTTGTCTACAAATGTTCAGGAGATACAACTCTGGCACATGGTTAATATGTATGTTCAAGATTTTTTGAATCCATATATTAACTTGGGTCCAGTATTTTCTTGCATCTTTACATTGCCACCAAATGTGAAACAACGACCCTTTAGCTTCACGACACTTCCAGCATTTGTTTGAATATGTGGGATAGATTTTAGCCAGTCTGTCTGGTGTAAGGTACCATCTATATACCATTTTATATAAATTTTCTTTGAGATCTGCTGGTTTTATTAATTTTAAGTTCTGTTTCCATAGTTTTTCCCATTCATCTAAGGCTATATTGTAGCCGAAGTCCTTCAGCCAACGGATCCATGTTTCTTTTACAACTTCGTCTTGCATCTTAACTTGGAGTAACCAATCATACACCTTGGAGATTATCTTCTTTTTAGTCTCTAGAATAAGATCCAATTCAATTGGCTTATTCGAAAAGCCCCTTTCCTTGTCCTTCTGAAATCTTGATTTCAGTTGACACTGTAACCACCAGTTTAGCTTAGAGAGCTCTTCCTCAATCAACTCATTCTGATTATTCAACAGATAGGCATAATCTTGTGGGTTATCCCAATTATACAAATTAGGATGAGTCAAGGCTTCTATTGGGGATAGCCACTTTGGAGTATAAGACTTGGGAAGAAATCAAAGTGTAATGTACTTTGATTTCTTCCCAAGTCTTATACAAGGATCTTCTTATTTCGTGCCTGAGGAAACGGCTGGTCTTTATAGGCGTGTGATACCACATATAGTTATGCCAACCTTCCCCCAGACCCGCGCCCTCGATGGTCAGTAATCTTTTATTGTCTAGCTTACACCAGTCTCTTAACCAGGCAATACAACTAGCCTTATAGTACAAGTTCCAATCCGGAAGAGCAAGACCGCCTCTTAGTTTACTGTCTTGTAGAACTTTCAATTTTATTCTGGCCTTCTTGCCTTGCCAAATAAACGTCTTAGTCATAGAATTAAGTTGCTGGAAAAATAGTTTGGGTAAAATAATTGGGATTGTTTGGAAGAGAAATAAAATTCTTGGAAGAATGTTCATTTTTATTGTGGCAATTCTACCTAAAAACGATATTTGAAGGTCTTTCCAATTAGTTAAGTCATTGCGGATTTCTTTCAATATTTTTTCATAGTTATCTCTATACAAAGTCTTTGAGTCACTTGTCAAATAAATTCTGAGATATTTTATCTTTTTTTCATGCTTAAATCCTGAAAGTTGTTCTAAGATTCAATTTGGGCTTTCACCATATTTTTCGCTAAAATTTTAGTCTTGGAAACATTCAGTTTAAAACCAGATATTTCTCCAAATTCTCTCAATCTTTGTTTCAAAAAAACTATCGAAGAAATGGGTTGTTCCAAAGTAAATACTAAATCGTCCACAAAAGCCAAAGTCTTGAATTCCACGTTGTTTATTCTAGTTCCTTGAATTTGGGGATCTTCTCTAATCTTCTTGATTAACGGTTCTAACGTCAAAATAAAGAGCAAGGGAGATAACGGGCATCCCTGCCTAGTACCTTGTTCTATTTCTATTTCACTCCATTGAAGCTCACTTTCGCCGCCTGCTTCGAATAAACCGCTTCGACCATTCTGCGATATCTTTCACCACAACCAATCGCGGCCAATGTCACTTTAATAAAGTTCCAATTAACATTGTCAAACGCCTTTTCCGCATCAACTAAGATACCTGCAAATTCTTTATCAGGGTGATCCTTGTAATATTCAATCGCATTTAGAAGTAGCCTCACGTTCTGGTTCATTAGAGGTCCTGGGACAAAGCCCGTTTGATCTTCATGAATTAAACCAGCTATTACTTTCTTTAATCTGTTTGCTAATATTGCTGCAAAGATCTTATAGTCGCTATTCAAGAGTGAAATTGGTCTATAATTTTTAATTTCCGATGCATCAGTCCCTTCTTTATGAATGAGCATAATCAGAGCTTCTTTCCAAGAGTCTGGGATCTCGCCTGTATCATAGGTGTTCTCAATTACTTTCTTGAAGGATATCAATAATAAATCTTCAAAAGCTCTAAAAAACTCAATCGGAAGGCCATCTGGACCTGGAGTCTTGTTACTTTTTTGAGTTCTAATCACATCAACAATTTCCTGAGCCTGTTCTATGGGAAGGGCGGGCTAAAAATTGAATTAAATAAATTAATAAATAAATAAAATAATGACTCAGCCCTACCCCACCTGCCTGAGTAGATATAAATTACCTGCCTACCAACTTCTTCTCAATCTGACCCAGAGAGAACACCAGTTTTCTGGGTTACACCTCTGAGGATGCCAGTCACAGCTGCTGACGAAACATCAGGTCTCACAATGCCAAGACCACAGCCACACAGCCCGGAAAATCTACAACAACTAAAGAATTTCTATTCTTGACATTTCTTTCATCTTTGTTATGAATACTCAGAGACACAGAATGCTTGAAAGTATAGAACTGGTGCAAAATATATTTGGGCTGATGTTGTGGTACATAAAATAATTATCACCCTCATTTACTCTACAGTCTTTTAAGGCATCTCTAGTAAACTTCCCTGTTATTGATAATATTGTTACCTCTTTAAGACCAACAAAGTTTTATTCTGAGTATAAGCTTTCCTGTGCATGCAAACGAAAACTTATACCCAGAATAAAACCTTGTCAGTCTTAAGGGTGCCACTGGACTCAAACTTTGTTCTGTTACTTCAGACCAACATGGCTACCCACAGTGAATCTATTGTTACTCCTTGCTTTGCAATTCATAAATATGTCCCAAGAGCTATCATGTAGGGTCAAGTTCATGACATATGAAAGGACATACAGCTGCCAGGTATTCATCGCCAGAAAGATGGATGTATCTTCTAATTTCAGCTAAATGAATTCTTCAAATCAAGTCCAATGGAAGGATTCAGCAGTGAAGTTAAGTGGATATTTCAGTTATTTTTCTCATTGTACAATGTTTTGGAACACTTTGTGTGAAAGACACTGTGTAAACTTAGATGAATCTAACTAATACAGCAAGCTTTCTTGCTCGGAACACCTTATCTTAGTGTTTGTTGATCAATAAAAGTGGGTGCTAATGACTCATTAGCTGTTATCTAACTGTAATGTAAAAATGGAGTGAGAGCAGAGTGTTGGAGGAAGGAGGCTATGTGTTCCTTGGAGGAGCATTTTGTACAGAGAACCTGCACCACTCTGGCTTCTTCAAATGGCTGGACACAGGAATTCTCCAAAACAAAAAACACTTAGATATTTCTGAAAGTGTTTTCAGAAAATGAAAGGACATGATATGCACACTATCGTTGTTCTTCGTTATCTTCTCTGCATAGGCCTTCATTTGGGTTCCATGTGGGCTGGAAACTGGAAAGTTCGAGTCAGATTGTATGTCTATGTTATGATCTGCAACTCTTGCAGAATCCTTATTCTGCCAGGGTGTATTAGGTCAGTGGTTCATTAATCCACGTACCACCTACTAAGAATGTAGCATTATCATTGGATGCCTTGCTTTTAGTAACACCTATAAGTCAGGAACTTGATCACTGCACTCCAGACAAAGTATGTGATACACAGATCTTAAGGTACATTCACTGAGATCTTTGTAGCAGCTTCTTGGTATTAGGTTTGATTCCTAGGGTTGCCAATCCCCAGTTGGGGGCAGGAGATCCCCCGGTTTGGAGGCCCTCCCCACTGCTTCAGGGTTATCAGAAAGTGGGGGGTGGGGAGGGAAATGTCTGCTGGGCACGCCATTATACCCGATGGAGACCCATTCCCATAGGGTATCATAGAGAATTGATCCATGGGCATCTGGGGCTGTTTTTTGAGGTAGATGTACCAAATTTTCAGCATAGCATCTGGTGTCTCTCCTCAAAACACCCTCCAAGTTTCAAAAAGATTGGAACAAGGGGTCCAATTCTATGAGCCCAAAAAGTAGGTGCCTCATGTCAAGTACTGCACAGTCTTCATTAATTATGAGCTCTATGTTTATTGAATCATAGAAACTTTATTCATATAACAAAGCTGTTTCAGGTAAGACTTTGTTTTAATAGAGCTGGAGGGCTGGGTTACAAACAATCAGATATATGTTGGTTCAGACCATTATTTCATTTGAGTAGAAAGCACCTTTCCCCCCCTACCATTGAAGCAGCACCCCTTCCCCCTTTCCTATTCCGGTTACAACCAGCCGCAGCTAAGCAATAGTGTCTGAGAGTATGACCTTGAATACCCAAGTGTACCACATACCTCATGGTGAGAAAAGGATACTTACAAGTTTCATAAACAAAATATGCATGATTACCCAGCCATCTGTCACTACAAGCACAATAGCCCAGTGTTGTAAAATCTGAACCAACATGGAAGTATTTATGGCAAGGTAATACCTTGACACCCCATCCTTTATTATTTCCAAATTGAGAGAAGGCATTTAAAAGGAGTACAGTCACTTTAAATGGGATTGCCAGAACTCCCTTCAGAGTTCAGTTGTGCTTGTCACACCCTTGCTCCTGGCTCCACCCCCAAAGTCCCCAGATATTTCTTGAGTCACACCCTATTCCTATCTGTTGTGCATCACCTTTTAAGGGCCCTGGGAAAGAAATCTAAGATCTTGGATTTTATTCTCTGGGCAGGGTGATCAGTATAAAATAGCTATTCTGCTGGCTTTCAGAAGCCATTTTAAGCTGGGAGAAGGGGTTGCCTCAAATCCCATGTCCCCAAGTCTTTTAACTCACATTTGTGGGGTTGCCTCAAATCCCATGCCCCCAAGTCTTGTAATTTGCACTTGTGGGGGGCTTATGGCCCCTGCAATCTTGATATCTGGAGTTATATCTGTCAAATAACAAGACAGTTTCAACAAGGGAGGAGTAAGACCTGGTGAACCTGGAGGTGATTTAGATTAGAGACTATTTATAAAGGCTTGGACCAACCTGGAATTATATATATACTATATCAATAATAAGAACTTGAGGAATTGGTGTTTCTTATATCCCAGCTTTTATTAAGAGTCTTGTTTTCCATGGTGTCCCTTCTGTCTAGTTTATCAAGTTTTAGAAGCTGACATTAACAAGAATACCTTCATCAAGGATGAATATAAACAAATCACCAGTGCTTGTAGAGAAAAAGTTAGGAAAGCTAAAGCTCAGTATGAGCTTAGACTGGCCAAAGATGCTAAAAACAACAAAAAAAGGGTTCTTTTCTTATGTTCAGAGTAAGAAAAAGAGCAAAGACAAGGTAGGCCCATTGTGAGGGCAGGAAAGTGAATTTGTAACAGGTAATGTAGAGAGGGTGGAACTGCTCAATTCCTACTTTTCCTCCTCTTCTGAGGGAAACAGTGCTCAACACGACAAAAATAGAACATATAAGGAGGTTATGAAGTTCCAACCTAGGATCAGCATATGGGTAGTACATAAACACCTAGTTTCTTTAACGAAACTAAGTCCTCAGGGCCAGATGAACTGCATCCAAGGGTTCTAAAAGAGCTTGCAGATGTAATTTCTGAGCCTCTGACTACTATTTTTGAGAATTCTTGGAGAACAGGAGAGGTGCTGGAAGATTGGAGGCGGGCAAATGTCCCCATCTTCAAGAAGGGGAAAAAAGAGGATCCGGGTAACTACCGATCTGTCAGCTTGACGTCTATACCTGGAAAAGTATTAGAACAAATAATCAAACAGTCGGTCCTGGAACATTTAGAAAGAATGGATGTGATTACTAAGAGCCAGCTTGGTTTTCTCAAGAGCAAGTCATGTCTAACTAACCTGATCTCTTTTTTCTGAGAAAGTGACTACCTTGCTGGATCAGGGGAATGATGTAGACATCATTAATCTTGATTTCAGTAAGGCCTTTGATAAGGTTCCACGTACTATCCTTGTTGATAAGTTGGTAAAATGTGATTCGGATCCTGTTACCATTAGGTGGATCTGTAACTGGTTGACAAATCACACCCAAAGAGTGCTTGTGAATGGTTCCTCATCCTCTCGAAGAGGAGTAACAAGTAGAGTGCCTCAAGGATCTGTCCTGGGACCTGTTTTGTTCAAGATCTTTATAAATGATTTGGATGAAGGAATAGAGGGAATGCTTATTAAATTTGCCGATGATACTAAATTGGGAGGGGTTGCAAATATAGTAGAAGACAGAAACAGGATACTGGATGACCTTGACAGGCTGGAAAACTGGGCTAAAACTAATAAAATGAATTTTAACAGGAATAAATGTAAAGTTCTGCATTTAGGTAGGAAAAATCCCATGCATAGTTATAGGATGGGGGAGACTTGTCTTAGCAGTAGTATGTGCAAAAAGGATCTAGGGGTGTTAGTGGATCATACGCTGAACATGAGTGAACAGTGTGATATGGTGGCTAAAAAGGCAAATGCAGTTTGGGGCTGTATCAACATAAGTATAGTGTCCAGATCACGTGATGTGATGGTAAGACCTGCTTTGCTTTGCTCTGGTAAGACCTCACCTGGAGTATTGTGTTCAGTTTTGGGCACCACATTTTAAGAAGGATGTAGATAAGCTGGAATGGGTCCAGAGGAGGGCGATGAAGATGGTGAGGGGTCTGGAGACCAAGTCCTATGAGAAAAGGTTGAAGGAGCTGGGGATGTTTAGCCTGGAGAGGAGGCGGCTGAGAGATGATATGATCACCATCTTCAAGTACTTGAAGGGCTGTCATATAGAGGATGGTGTGGAATTGTTTTCTGTGGCCCCAGAAGGTAGGAACAGAACCAATGCGTTGAAATTGAATCAAAAGAGTTTCTGGCTCAACGTTAGGAAGAGCTTCCTGACCGTTAGAGTGATTCCTCAGTGGAACAGGCTTCCTCGGGAGGTGGTGGGCTCTCCTTCCTTGGAGGTTTTTAAACAGAGGCTAGATGGCCATCTGACAGTGATGAAGGTCCTGTGAATTTGGGGTAGGTATTTGTGGGTATTTGTGCAGGAGGTTGGATTAGATGACCTTGGAGATCCCTCCCAACTCTATGATTCTATGATTTTGCCTCAGTTGTTTTGGCTGATTAGCCCCCCCCCCCCCCCACACTATAAAAACTATTTAGAATCTTCATTCCTTCACCAGGGTCAGATGACAAGGAGAGGTGACTGTCATTTGCATATTGTTGACATTTCACTATAAATCCTTGGATGACTTATGTGAATGTTTTATGCAGATATTAAATATCATGAGGGACAAAAGATACCCCTGCAAAGCTCTGGCACAGTGTGAAGTGCCCCATCCTCCTGCCCCTGCTCCTAGCTCCACTTTTTGGAATAGACCTGCCAGGTAGGATGTGTAGTGCCCCCAGTTCACAATCCCACAAAAAGATTGATGGCATGGAAAACTGGTGAAAGATCTGGGAGAGGCAGAGGCTGCCTAAAAGTTGTACTTCCCCTTGTCTGTCTCCTGATGGAGATTGCCAACCAGGGCGACCAGGAAATTGTCAACTACAGTTATTTTAACAAGGGTAACAGTGTTGGTTCCCTGACCACCATGGAGGCTAGACTTAAATATGTCTAGAGAGAATTTATTTCATCCCAGAACATCTAGAATTACATAGTCTTCACCTGCTCAAGCGCTTAGTCCTAGAGCTACTCTTTGTAGTTCCAGTAATAATTCATAGGTGTCATATAGTATTTATGATGGGGATGTATGAATTATATATGCACACAGAAGAAAGCACCTTACACTAGACTTACCTTTGGGTCCATCTAGCAAAGTACTGTCTAGTCTATAGGCAGTAGTACTCTCCAGGGTCTCAGGCAGGTGTCACTGCAGTCCCTGTTGCTACAGATCTTATTAGGAGTTAAGATTGAATATGGACCCTTATCAAGCTTGTTCTCTACCACAGAGCCAAGGGTCTTGTGTAGAGGAGGCTTATATAGCACCATTGCCTTGTATGGCTCTTATCCTGATTGATATGTCTCATCACTCACTAACCTGTTACATTTCTTTGAGGGGGTGAACAAACATGTGGACAAAGGAGACCCAATAGATGTTGTTTACCTTGACTTCCAGAAAGCTTTTGATAAAGTTCCTCATCAAAGGCTCCTTAGAAAGCTTGAGAGTCATGGAGTTAAAGGACAGGTCCTCTTGTGGATCAAAAACTGGCTGAGTAATAGAAAGCAGAGAGTGAGTATAAATGGGCAGTCTTCGCAGTGGAGGACGGTAAGCAGTGGGGTGCCGCAGGGCTCGGTACTGGGTCCCATGCTCTTTAACTTGTTCATAAATGATTTAGAGTTGGGAGTGAGCAGTGAAGTGGCCAAGTTTGCGGATGACACTAAATTGTTCAGGGTGGTGAGAACCAGAGAGGATTGTGAGGAACTCCAAAGGGATCTGTTGAGGCTGGGTGAGTGGGCGTCAACGTGGCAGATGCGGTTCAATGTGGCCAAGTGCAAAGTAATGCACATTGGGGCCAAGAATCCCAGCTACAAATACAAGTTGATGGGGTGTGAACTGGCAGAGACTGACCAAGAGAGAGATCTTGGGGTCGTGGTAGATAACTCACTGAAAATGTCAAGACAGTGTGCGTTTGCAATAAAAAAGGCCAACGCCATGCTGGGAATTATTAGGAAGGGAATTGAAAACAAATCAGCCAGTATCATAATTCCCCTGTATAAATCGATGGTGCGGTCTCATTTGGAGTACTGTGTGCAGTTCTGGTCGCCGCACCTCAAAAAGGATATTATAGCATTGGAGAAAGTCCAGAGAAGGGCAACTAGAATGATTAAAGGGCTGGAGCACTTTCCCTATGAAGAAAGGTTGAAACGCTTGGGACTCTTTAGCTTGGAGAAACGTCGACTGCGGGGTGACATGATAGAGGTTTACAAGATAATGCATGGGATGGAGAAAGTAGAGAAAGAAGTACTTTTCTCCCTTTCTCACAATACAAGAACTCGTGGGCATTCGATGAAATTGCTGAGCAGACAGGTTAAAACGGATAAAAGGAAGTACTTCTTCACCCAAAGGGTGATTAACATGTGGAATTCACTGCCACAGGAGGTGGTGGCGGCCACAAGTATAGCCACCTTCAAGAAGGGTTTAGATAAAAATATGGAGCACAGGTCCATCAGTGGCTATTAGCCACAGTGTATGTGTGTATATAAAATTTTTTGCCACTGTGTGACACAGAGTGTTGGACTTGATGGGCCGTTGGCCTGATCCAACATGGCTTCTCTTATGTTCTTATCTAACTATTCAGTAGCACTAATTGAGAAATAGTTAAGGTAAAGTATTTGGACAGAATTTTGAGACATGTGTGTTTTAAAGGGCTGTTGACTAACATGCTACCTAAATGGTTGAAATGGCCCATTCAATTGCATTTCCTGGTAGTAAAAAATATAAGCTATGCTGAAGCAGTTTGTTTGTTTATTCATGTTTAGACACAAGGATGCAAATGTTTATGATGTTTGTGTCCTTGCAGCTTTTGCTACTTTGCTAGCTGCCTTGAATCTGAGGTGATAAAGCATAAATTAAAAAATGGCAGATTGGATCGAATGGACTGGGTCCAGAGTTCAGTAAATGCCTCCAAGAGAGAGGGGTGGTTGTCCCTGCCTTGAAGGGACCAGTGGTTATCCATTCCCAAAGAAACCTACTCTGGACCCAGGAGAGTTGAATAACTACTGCCCAGTTGCAAATGTACCCTTTTTGAGGGGGGGGGGGTTTGAATGAGAGGTGGTTTGGCAACCTTAGAGATTCCTGAATGAAGTGGATTGTTTGGATCTCTTCCAGTCTGGTTTCAGGACTGGTTATAGGATGGAAGCAGCTTTGGTCACCCTAGTGGATGACCTGTCCTGGGGAGATGGACAGGAGTGCAACCCTGTTAATTTCAGCAGTTTGGTGTAGTGATTATGAGTGTTTGACTAGTATCTGGTTTGAATCCACATTCATGCCATGGAAGCTTTCTGGGTGACCTTGGGCCAGTCACACTTTCTCAACCTAACCTCCCTCACAGGATTGTTGTGAGGATGAAATGGAGGAGAGGAGAAAAACATAAGCCACTTTGAGGCCCCATTGAAGAGAAAAGCAGGGAACAAATTGATTAAATAAACAAATAATTTTTGATACTATGTTAGCTTTCTGGACTGGTATACGCTGTTTTGTAGTGGTTTCAGTCTTACCTCAAAGGTAAGTTTCAAAGCATGCTGCTTGGCTCTTTGGCTTCTGGACTATTGGATCCCACAAGGTTCTACCATGTGCTTTTTATCATCTTTATAAAGCCTCTGGAAGAGGAAGATCTGGGCTGAGCTGCTACCAGTCTGTTGGTGGCACTCTGTCTCATGCTTCCTGCAGATGTGTGAACTGTGAATGAGTGCCTGCAGGCAGTTTGGGGGTGGATGAGGGCTAACCTGCTGAAACTTAATCTTGATAAAATGGAGCTGCTACTGAAGGGGAGGATGTTTGACCCAGGAACGGGGATATCATGCCTGCTGTGGATGGGGTTGCACTCTCCCTTAAGGAGAAGGTTCATAGCTTGAGGGTGTTGTTAGACCCAGGTCTCTTGTTGGATAAACAGATATCAGGCAGTGGCCAGGGGCAGCTTTCTGCAGTTTTTAACTGGTGAGCTAACTGTGCTCCTTTCTGGTAGTCTCTAGATCAGGGGTGTCAAACTCATTTGTTAGGAGGGCAGGATCTGACACAAAATGGGGCTTTGTGGGGCCAGGCCATGTGTGTCATAAAATGTAATGTGAGGTAGTGGAGATATAAACTTTATAAAGGGCACAAGCAAACACAATTAAATATATTATTTTAAAACTGAAAATACAAACATACTTAAAATTCTTGCAATATTTTGTTAAAAATGGAAAGGTGGGAGAATAATGGGATTTGGCAATGCGGTTTTTAAAATAAAACATCAAGAAAAAGCACAAGGATCACAGCAGAAACTAAGAATACAAAATGCTCTGAGCCTGGGAAAACAATGCAATTTCATTGCAAACTTCTCCCCACCACCCCCAGGGTCTACTCAGATTAGCAATGGCTTTCCAGTGTAATATCCCCCTTTGGCTGTGGGTTCCCAGGTTAGAGTACTCACTTGGTCAGATCCATTGAGCAGAGACAAACTGGCTCAAAGCATCAACCCTTTATTTGCAAGGACACCTTTATTTGCAAGGACACAACTCCAGGAACCATGAGCTTCAGCTATCTATATAGGGATGCTGAAAGTGGAACTGATCTCTACGTAGGGTTGCCAAGTCCAATTCAAGAAATATCTGGGGACTTTGGGGGCAGAGCCAGGAGACTTTGGGGGTGGAGCCAGGGGACATTGGGGGTGGAGCCAGGAACAAGGGTGTGACAAGCATAATTGAACTCCAAGGGAGTTCTGGCCATCACATTTAAAGGGACAGCACACCTTTTTAAATGCCTTTCTTCCATAGGAAATAATGAAGGATAGGGGCACCATCTTTTGGGGCTCATAGAATTGGACCCCCTGGTCCAATCATTTTGAAACTTGGGGGGAGAGGCACTAGATGCTATACTAAAACTTTGGTGCTTCTACCTCAAAACATAGCCCCCCCCCAGAGCCCCCAATACCCACGGATCAATTCCCCATTATTCCCTGTGGGAATCGTTCTCCATAGGGAATAATAGAGTGCCCAGTAGACATTTCCCTCCCCCCCCCACGCTTTCTAAAGTGGACAGAGGGCCTCCAAACTAGGGAATCCCATGCCCCCTCCCTCTCTCACACACAAATACTTACTAGGTCTTCTTCCTGCAGAACTTTACTTGATCTGAAAACGAAAGCAAAACAAAGAGAGGGGCTATTCTCCGAAGCCCTTCCTTTTTCCTGCTCAGCCTTAAAGGCACATATTTTAAAAACGGACCTGCAGGAGCTCTAAAACCTACATGGTGACTGTGGGGGGCAGGGCTTCCCCCGTCGGCCAGCTGGCTGGGGATGGGGGGAAGCCTGTAAAAATGGGGGCTCCCCCACTGGGACCTTGGGATTGGGAAGCCTATCTTGCAGCACAGACAAAGTTGCAAGGAAAACGTAAAATGGGTTTTCCATTCAGGTCTCCGGGCCCTCTCTATGTGGGCACAGAGACCATAATGGTAAATCAATTCCACATTTTCCTTACAGCTTTGCAAGCCCAGAATTGCTTCCTGATTCAGCCTGTAAAGACAAGGAAGAAGGAGCTGGAAACTTTGGCAGCCTCTGAGCTTCAAAGGGTGAGGACAGGAGGATGAGGAAGGGGAAGAAAAGAGCCCCAGGCTGATTAAAACCCTGGGCCGGCTGGTTCTAGCTCACAAGCTGGACATTTGACACTCCTGGGCTATGGTCACACACACTAAACAATGCACTTTCAATCCACTTTTAATGTGCTTTCTAACTGGATTTTGCCAGTCCATGCAGTAAAATCCAGTTGGAAAATACATTGAAAGTGGATTGAAAGTGCATTATTTAGTGTATGTGATCATAGCCCTGATCTTGATTATATTACTGCAATTTGTTCTACATGCTGCTCTTTAAGATTGTCCAGAACTTACAGTGGCACAGAACACTGCAGCCAGAACACTGGATGGAGTGGATCATAGGGACCATATCACTCCAGTTTAAGTCCATCTACACTAGCTTCCAATTTGCTTCCAGGTTAAACTCAAGGTGCTGCTATTGACCTTTAAACTGCTATATGGCTTTGGGCAAGCATACCTTAAACACCACCTACACTCATATGAATTTACCTGACCACATTGGTCACCTTTGGAGGCTCTGCTTCAGATAACCTCCCCCACCTGAAGTTAGATCAGGGTGTCAAAACATGCAGTTTGGGGGCCAAATCAGGCCCCTGGAGGGCTCCTATCAGACTCCCCAGCAACTGGCTGTCATCTGCTTCCTTCACCCTATATCTTGCTTCCTTCAGAGCTTGCTTTGCAAGACTTAATCGCACATGAGCTACAGAGCTATTGTCTCCATTGGCTGAGGCTCCTCCCTTGCTTTGCCAGGCTCTCTCAATTGCACAGCACAGCTACTGAGCCAATCCTCTCTTCCTTCTATTGGCTGAGGCTCCTCCCCCCAGTCGCCTGGGGAAGGAAGGAAAGAGCCAGAGCTTCCTTTGCCCAGTTCTCTGGTTCCCATGGGAGAGATACAAAGAAAGCATCTTTAAGACCAATAAATGCTAACGTTTCAAGCATGTTTTAAGTTTTTAAATATATATATATTTGTGTGTTCTTTATAAAATTTATATCTCTGCTACCTAATCTTAAATAGGTACACACATGGCCCAGCCCAACATAATTCAGCCCAACCTGACATGGCCTGGCCCAACAAAGTCTCATTTACGTCAGCTCCAGCCCTCATAACAAATGAGTTCGACACCCCTGAGTTAGATAGATGGCAAACCAAGAAAGGGCCTTCTCAGTTGTGGCACCAAAATGCTAGAACTTTTTTGTTTTGTTTGATGGTCCTTCATAAACTCTTATTAGCCCTCCCCCATTTGTCTGTTTTAATTATTTATATTTTTATGTATTTATATTATTTTTGTCTGGTCAAACATCTAGAATGTTTTAATGTTTTGTTTTTAAGGTTTTAAGGTTTGTCACACTGGAGTCCTTGAACTAGTTGGAAAGGTGGCATAGAAATCTTTTTTTAAAAAAATAATGTCCACTGAGAGCAGGTTGCAGAACTTGAGATGTCTCATTTGGTACCTTGCATGATCTGGAAAGTCTTGGTTACAGTAAAACCTTCTATTATTATTAGTATTGTTTATTTTGGTGTGATCTGGTGCTTGAAAGATCACATGCATTACTCTTAGGTGAACATTTGCTACATCTTGAGCGATAACCTGAGGCATATGTCTATGCTGACCTGCCCTTGAGACTGACCCAGAAACTCCAACTTATCCAGAATGCAGTGGCACAAGTCCTGAAGGGAACATCACATATTCAACCTGTGCTGTGCCAGCTACACTGACACCCAGTGGAGTACTAAGTCAGGTTCAGGGTTTTGTTATTGACTTTTAAGGCCTGGAGCAGTTTGGGACACACATATTTTTGGGACTGCTTCCTCTGGTATATTCCCCAAAGAGCATTATGCTCTGCTGAGAACAATCTACTGGTGATCCCTGACCCTAAAGACATCCAGTTGTCCTCGTCATAGGGTTGCCAAGTCCAAATCAAGAAATATCTGGGGACTTTAGGGGTGGAGCCAGGAGACATTGGGGGTGGGGCCATAAGCAAAGTTGTGACAAGCACAATTGAACTCCAAAGGGAGTTCTGGCCATCACATTTAAAGGAACCACGAACCTTTTAAATGCCTCCCCTACATTAGAAATAATGAAGGATAGGGACACCCTCTTTCGAGGCTCATAGAATTAGACCCCCCTGGTCCAATCTTTTTGAAACTTGGAGAGCATTTGAGGAGAGTCATCAGATGCTATGCTGAAAATTTGGTGCCTCTACCTCAAATAATAGCCCATCCAGAGCCCCAGATACCCCCAGATCAATTCTCCATTATATCCTATGACAATTGATCTCCACAGGGAATAATGAAGTGTGCAGCAGACATTTCCCTCCCTACCCCCCCCATTTCTGATGACTCTGAAATCAGGGATTAGCATCTCTACTCACAAGTTGTTGAACTTCCAACTTCTTCAAAGTAACATAGAGCAACCAAAGGTTCAAGTTTACCTTTCCTTTGCAAACGACCTCTGAAAAGATTGTGCAACCAACGGGGGGTCTGGGCTGCCTTCACAGTCACTGGGAGCAGCCATGTTCTTTTGACTGCTCCCCCCACCCCCATTCAGCCTTAAAGACACAGACATCCCAAGAGGAAGCCTTTCCAAGAGGAGTCTGAAGCCTCCAGAGGTGGAAAGGCACATGATGGTTGTGGGGGCAGGAAGGAGCCTGGGAAAGTGCGAGAACCCCTGCTGGGACCTGGGGATTGGCAAGCCTAGTCCTCGACCAGTGCCAAGGCTTTTTCAGCCCTGGCTCTGAGCTGGTGGAACTCTCTGCCACATAAAATCAGGGCCTTGCGGGATGTAGTGCAATTCCACAGGGCCTGCAAAGCAGAGATATTCTGCCAGGCTTTCAGCTGAGGACAGCAATGGATAATTATCATGGGTGGCAACCTCTTCCCTCCTGTCTTTCCTTCTCTCTCAGCCTCCTCCTTATCCTGTTCATGAGGCGACAGCACAGTCTGAAACTGGTTAAAGATTGATTCGTTAATGCCACCTGGGGAGTGTTGTTAAGAATACAATAATGTATTTACAGTATTTTTAATAATGTATATGACATATTCTGCTTTATTGTTTTTAATTGTCCAGAGCCCTGTGCTCGCAGGAACTCGGTGATTCATAAATCCAAATGATAGATAGATAGATAGATAGATAGATAGATAGATAGATAGATAGATAGATAGATAGATAGATAGATAGATAGATAGATAGATAGATAGCAAAGGTTTGACAGGAGGGCCCTTGACCCTATGGCATAGAGTGAGGTGTCCACATTTCAACCTGGCTCTCCTGCCTGACTCAGTAGGATAGGCAGGCCTGTAGCTACAGTGGGGCCCAGGGGGGCCAGACCACTCCATTCAAACCCTCCTTCCATCTGTATGGCCCCTCCATTGGAAGGCCTCCAATCTGCCCGCTTTACTCACTGCCGCTCTGAACAAGTGCGGCATTGCTACTGTAGGGGTTTCAGATCGGCACAGGGGTGGGGGTGGGAGAAGCCTACTTGCAGCTGGATCCCCCAGAAGGTTTACTGTTAGATAAGGAGGGCGGGGCTGTCGCTTTACATGAGAAGCAGAGAAAGTGTTTAGGGCCAAAAAATGCTGCTGTGGGCCCCCCCAAACATGAAATCCTGGCTATGGCCCTGAAGATAAGGGAGGCAAACCACACTGGCACAGAATCTGAATGTAGGCTATAGGTCCTGCTAAGTTGGCAGCATCTAATAATTTGAACATGATTTGTTGCACACTTGCCAAAAAGGTTGGCCATAACTGTACTACAGAGTCTTTTTCCCTGCTTGAGTAATACACATCGTTTTCTCCTGACTGCAGAACTTTTTTCCTGCCATTTTGTGCAGTTCAGGTAATTAGGAAAATCAGCTTGGTTTAGGGGTGGATTTTTTTTTTCTGATACAAAAAGGTAAGATGACAAGACTTCCTGAGAGATGCTATTTTAATTTTGGCAACAGTTTTACTAATATTTGTTTTTTACACTACAATTTAAATCTGCTCACAGAAACTTGTTTGCTGTTTGCTTTGGTTCCTGGAATGTTTTGCTATTCTTCCTTGTTACTATGTGAAAAAATTATGAAGGATTTATTTCCTTTCTATACAGATAATCTGATCAAAGCCATCCTGTCAGTAACCAAAGATTACCGCCTTACTCCAGCCCTTGACAGGTGAGTGGATACTTGTAGGAAGCTGTGGTAGTCACTAGCCCTACACACTCTTGCTGGTAGTTGCTAGTCATACATACTCTTTGTGATTGCTTTGAAGTACAGCTAGCAGTGGTGCTCCTGTTCCAGTCCATAGCCGCTATGACATAGTTTTTGACAGCTTCAGAATTTTTATTTTGCGATGATACAAGCTGCTCAATTGCTTGCTTTTCAAAATAAGTAATTGATTATTTTTCAACAAATACATTTACTTGTCACTGCTTTCCCTGAAGTGTGTTGGTAAGATAACAAATTTTTCCATTGTTATTCTGGCAAAATAAATTTCAGTTTGTTCTGATAACTAGATCTTGCTAACAGCCTGCCTCTTAAACTCAGGCTTTTTAAAAAATGACTCTGGGCAGTAGAGCTGATGACAAGTTTGATATGGGAATTTCTACCAGACTCTGATTATGAACTGATTATGCACATATTGCATATAATATACATAGTTATATCTATGTATACATGGTTATGTGCCTTTATAACCATTTATTTCTTCTAATGAACTGGTTCCCCTTGTGTGATTTTGGACAAATCTTGAAATGCACAAAAGTTCTTGCTGTCCTATGGTTTGTGGGGTTTTTTTTTTAAATTTCCCTCCATCTCTTTCACTAAGCAGTATACTTTTTCTGAATGTACTACCAGCTTGCTTATCAGCATTGATTTTGGACGTAAAGTGCCATATTCAAAATAATGCAAAATCAGAATTCAGGAAACATGGAAATTATTTTCTTTCATGGCAAAATATGGGAATTAATTTACTGCAGCTGGGACATATTTAGCAGAAATGGGGCTGACAGAAGATAGAGATGTAAGAGGCTAAAGAAATATGTATGAAAGTGGAGAATCAGCAGTGCAGTCTATAGGGTTGGGAGGATTTGGTCAATGTACAGGGAGATACAAAGAACAGAGTATCTTCTTCCCAGCCACTGGAACCTGGCACTTGATGGCATTTGGGTTTTTTGGTCACTGTGTGACATAGAGTGTTGGACTGGATGGGCCATTGGCCTGAATCAACATGGCTTCTCTTATGTTCTTATGTAGTTTAACTGTTGTTTTAGTTTTTCCAAGATGAGTGATTTAGGTAGGCCACTGTCATTTAGTTTCGATTTTCCTCATCTTACAATAAAAATAATGATCCATTTTTACTGACTGAATTTTTGGTTTAGTTAAATCAAAACTGGATATCACTTTGCATGCTAGAGGTGTCATTGAAATTATTTGACTATATCTCTAGTTGAAATAGGAAGTCTTTTCCTTGATCCAAAAATTCAATCAGGATCTTCTCATCTGCCCAGGAGTACTTCCAAGTGACAGCTTTATGCTGCTTTAGCCTGATTTACTGGCAGCTTATTATAGTTGTATTCTCAAAACCAGCTGGAATACTTCTTTTTAAGGCCCACTGACACATTTTTTTCCATACCTCTGCTATTCATAGTATTCCAAGGTATTCCCACTCGCCAATTCTCATTACTGTAATAAAACTACAAATTGCTCGGTATTTGGAATTTCATTTCCAACATGATTCCTTCAGTAAGATTTTTTCAAATACTGGAACAGCGAGTGGACAGAAGTGAGGGGAGGGTGGAATTAAGGGAGTGGCTCATATTTTATATAGATGATCCCCCCCCTCACCCTGTCTTTTCTTCCAGCCTCAATAATCAATTACCAAAGATAGGGTTACTAGCCTCCAGGTGGGGCCTGGAGATCTCCTGCTTTTACAACTGTCAGATCCCCTGGAGAAAATGACTGCTTTGAAGGATGGACTCAATGAACTTGTACCCTCCCTCCCCAAACCCCACCCGACTCCACCCCCAAAATCTCCAGGTATTTTCCAACACAGACCTAGCAACCCTAACCAAGTAAAACTGTGAACACTGCACTATTATTTTGATTTAGCTCTGTAAATAATCACCCAAAGCAAAGAATGGCCCTAGACTGAACTGAACTTTTTTTTTATTACGGTCATAGACCAATATAAAAATTATAACACATCATATAAAAACCCTCCTAAAATACATAAAATACAATAAAATACATAAAACTTTCCGTCCCTATAGAGGTCGAGGATAACTAAAATATAGTTTAACCAATTATAAAATCCAGAATCAGTTCAAATTAATATAAAATCCTTTAAATCAGAATATATAAAATTGTTTAAAACCTAAAATTCAAACAGATCATACAAAACATGCAATTTCTTGTCTTAGTATGGAACTTCACAAGGTAATGGCAGAATTTAGCTATCTGTCTAGAGATAGATGGACTTGCATCCACCAAAAGTTTCTCCAAATACGCCCTGTCCGTATCTGCTATTGGTTTGACTACAAACGGGGAAACAAACCTGTCCCTATATACTTGGTGAAATGGGCATCGAAAAAACATATGCGTCATCGACTCCACCTCTCCCGTAGCACAAGAACAGCGTTATTTAACTGTGCTATTGGAGTATCAACCATGTATCAGTATTTCTCTGATTTCTACTCAAGCCTATTTGGGAGATTTGCATACTGTTACAGTCTAGTTAACATCTAACTATGTTTCCAGTTGAAAATTTATTTATTATTACTTTAATTTATTGTAGTTTTAACTTTTAATGTAACTGTTTAAATGTATTTATTAACTGTATTTTAAAATTGTGTTATGCAAATCATGGTTATACCATGTCTTGTTAGCCGCCCTGAGCCTGCTTCGGCGGGGAGGGCGGGATACAAATAAAAATTTATTATTATTATAAGTCCTCCATATTGTAGTTAATGTTTCTCCAGTATGTATAAGTATTCATAGGAATTCTAGTTTTCTATTATTCAAGCTCCTGATCTAACTGGGAATAAGGGCAGAAAATATAATTTAGTATGTATTTGAGCCTTCAGATTACTTGAAAGAATGCAAGTGTAGCTTTATAGATATAGATAGCTATTTTCAAAGAGCCTAGATAC
Organism: Heteronotia binoei; assembly: GCF_032191835.1. NCBI lineage: Eukaryota > Metazoa > Chordata > Lepidosauria > Squamata > Gekkonidae > Heteronotia > Heteronotia binoei. The sequence goes on from NC_083224.1 coordinate 95,414,672, forward strand.
TTAGAGACCATATGTACTGGAGAATTTTTTTACAATTCAATATAACTTTCTATTTCTATTTAACTTTTCAATTCACTTGAAAATGGCACAATTAGCCTATCCCAATGCAACTTTTTCACTTTGTTGCAATATTTACGTTGTAATTTGTTTGAGCCAAATAACCAGCAGATCTTTGACAAAACAAGAGATTTGATTTTGGCATAGATTTTCTCTCACCTAGAGAAGTTTGGTTCCTATTGAATTTGCCTTTAAGTATTTTGCCTGTGTGTAGGAGTCATTTGTGGGTTTCCTTGGGGCCAGGCTCTTGATACCATCTGTGTAAGCTTTCAGCAAATTGAGTGCTTGGGAATTCTTTGCTGTTCATTTCAGCACTATATTCTTTTGCCAAAATCAGTGGGTTAATGATTATGTAACACTCTGAGATGAGAGAAACAGAATTGAAAGAAATAAAGAAAAGGATTTATAGTTCGTTACGATGTCCATCTTTAAAAGGTTGCATTCACTATTTATTTAATTAATTACTTCATTTATGGTGCACCTTTCTCAGTGAGAAGCAAGGCAGATGACACAATTAAAAAACCATGCACTCAGAGCTGTTTGATGCATACAATCAACAGTGCAATAATATGGGATTACAATACTAGGGCAGCTCACTAAAACAGTATACTACATACAATTAAACAGTATAATACGTACAGAGAAAGGAAAGGTCCCCTGTGCAAGCACCAGTCGTTTCCGACCCTGGGGTGATGTTGCTTTCACCACGTTTTCACGGCAGACTTTTCACGGGGTAGTTTGCCATTGCCTTCCCCAGTCTTTTACACTTTCCCCCCCCGGCAAGCTGGGTACTCATTTTACCAACCTCGGAAGGATGGAAGGCTGAGTCAACCTTGGGCCAGCTACCTGAATCCAGCTTCCGCTGGAATCGAACTCAGATCATGAGCAGAGAGTTCAGACCACAGTACTGCAGTACTGCTGCTTTACCACTCTGCGTCACGGGGCTGCTCTATAATACGTACAATAAACAATGAAATAAAATTGGATGGGAGGGACGGTGGCTCAGTGGTAGAGCATCTACTTGGGAAGCAGAAGGTCCCAGGTTCAATCCCCGGCATCTCCAAAAAAGGGTCCAGGCAAATAGGTGTGAAAAACCTCAGCTTGAGACGCTGGAGAGCCTCTGCCAGTCTGAGAAGACAATACTGACTTTGATGGACCGAGGGTCTGATTCAGTATAAGGCAGCTTCATATGTTCATATGGATCACAACATTAAAGAAACAGTGTGATTATGTAACACTATGAGATGAGAGAAAGAGAATGGAAAGAAATAAAGAAAAGGAGTTATAGTTCCTTACTATGCCCATCTTTAAAAGGCTGCATTCACTATCTATCTATTTATTTATTTATTTATTTATTTATTTATTTATTTATTTATTTATTTATTTATTTATTTATTTATTTATTTCATTTATAGTCCGCCTTTCTCAGTGAGAAGCAAGGCAGATGACACAATTAAAAAACCATGCACTCAGAGCCGTTTGATGCATACAATCAACAGTGCAATAATATGGGAATACAATATTAAGCTCACAAAAACAGTATACTACATACAATTAAACAGTATAATACGTACAACAAACAATGAAATAAAACTGGATTACAACATTAAAGAAACAGTGTGACAATATAATGTATCATTGAAAAAAGTGATGAAAACTGCTTAAAATGTTTAGATGCCAGCTATGGCCCACCTGAACAATTAGAAAAGCAGAACAACAGTATAATTTGTACAATGAATAAAGCAATGAAAACTAACAAAAATGTCAGACATTTGCAGCATAATTCTAAGGAAAGTTACACCAGTCTAAGCCCATTCATTTCAATAGGTTTAGACTGGAGTAACTCTCTTTAGGATTGCACTTTCAGCTGTCAGTTGCTCTTGAGAATAGATATATGAAGGCCTGGGGGAAGGGATGGGAAAATGATGTGGAGTGGAGGAGGGGTTGCAGAACTTTCCCTCATTTTAATAATGGAAAATTTGGAAGATTTTAGATTTTTAAAAACCCTCTTGTGACATATTTTCCCATTTGGAGTTAGTGAAAACAAGGTTTTACTCATGCAGAATGTAGTGTGATGATTTTTTAATGTAAGAGAGTGTTAGAGAATAGTTCTTTTATATAATGTAGACAAGGGGAGACCCGCAAGAAACTTGCAGGGAGGGGGCATCCCGCCACCTTTGTTTTCCTCTTCCTGCCCAGGGTGTCTATGCTGGCATATGAAATCAGGCACCCCTTGCCCCCACTGCGCAACTGCTCATCTGTTGGGGTGGCCCCATGAGGCCAGCTCCCTCCTGATCCCTGGCAGCCTTTCCTTTCTCTCCCCTCCCCTTCAGCCATCCTGACTCAGCCCTCCTGGCCCCCTAGCAGCGCCTTGCAGTCCAAATTGGCCTGCGCATAGTGCTGTGGCAGCTTTCTGTCAAGTGCTCGGAGGAGCAGACCCAGACTGAGCAGCAGCAGTGGTGGTGAGGCAGAGAAAGAGGCAGTGATGGGGAAAGCTGGAGGAAAGCCATTCCTTTGCCTGAGGTGCTGGGCAAGGTGATGGGGTGCAGCTTGGTGGGAAGTGGCCCAGCTTGGCTGAGATGCCTGCTTTCCTCCCTTCCCTTACAATGAAGGCAGGTGGGCATCAGTAGGCGGAGGGGACAAAGTGTCCCCTATCTGTGGAAATAAGTATCTGCACAGAAGAGGCATAGTTGGGAATTAGATATATAGATGTGTGTGACACTCAAATTTAGGATGCATTTTTACAGCCAAAATGTGCTGCCCATGTTTATGAGAGGTGCAGAGAGGGCCTTCTTTGCCAGTAGACTGTTGCTTGACTTCCTCTGGTGACATCTTTAATTTAGCTGGATGGTAGAAGCCGTAACCCTGGATCTGCTCTCCTTTTGACCTTGCTTCTGTGGTCAACCTTTACAGTTCTCTCCTCAAAAGACTGTGACCCATACACCTACAGGCTGGGGAACAAGCAGCGTATGGCTGGAGGCAATGCTAGTAATTTCAAGGATATTTTATTGTTTAAATGTGACTAATTTTGTCCACAACTAAATACTCTATAATGTGCATGATAATAATACACTATTGAAGAGTTCAGTTTAACTCAGCATTCAAGTATGCTGCTAGCCAGTGTGGTATAGTGGTTTAGAACAGTAGACTGTAATCTGGAGATCTGAGTTTGATTCCCTACCCCTCCACATGAAGCCTGATGGTTGCCCTTGGGCCAGTCACAGTTCTCACAGAACTCTCAACCCCAGCTATCTCACAAGGTATCTGTTGTGGGGAGAGGAAGAGAAAGATAATATGATTGTAAGTCATTTTGAGACTCTAGGGTAGAGAAAAGTAGGGTATAAAATCAATTCTTCTTCTTGTACTAATGTGACTATATGAAATTGTTTCTGCTCAAGTAACACTTTATTACAAGTTTTGTGCTTTCTGTTTTCAACTTTTATTTTTTCCTACCACTCAGATGGCAAAAACTAATAGATGTGTTTAGGTAGTATAGATCATAACAAAATGCAGTTCTTGTTCTCTCTCTCTCTCTAATATTGGGTATGTTTGAAATTTTGCTTTTTGAAAATGAAAGCATTTGTTCTTTCATAAATATTCCAATGGTATAATTGTACATGCTAACTGAGTTACAAATGATGCATTTTATGTTGTTAAATCAGTAAAATAAACTTAAGCTTGATAAGAAAGTACATATTGCATATGTTTTGATTTTCCCATAATTTTTTTCCTTGTGGCTTCACAATTTCTTTAAATTTTGCATCTCTAGTTAGGAATAGGAGTAAGAAGTGCTCATACTCCTGTGCCTCAGGTGTGTGTAATAACCACTGGAGAAGTGCTTGCACAGTTCCTGGTGTAAGTGTCCTGCTTAAAATATTGTTAAAGAGCCTTTGAAGAGCATCACAGGAGCCCTGTGGGGGTGGGTTCTACACAGTTATATTAACTATAATAACAGACATCCATTAACATAGCAGCTTCAAAAGTAAACTTTTAGCAGTTTAAGTAATCTCTCAATATTTTTTAACTTGCCTGGTGGTATTCTGTGTTTGGTCCTTAATTCCCACTGGGACTGTACAACAGCTCTTCCTGCAAGGTTAGACAAGAACACATAAGGAGGGGCTGAAAGCATTCTTTGACTGTTCCTGAACTATAAAGAGAGCTCTGGTTTGCTTTGGTGATGAGGACCTCTGAGGACTCTAAAACTGGGGATTTTAGCTTGGGAATTTTAGCTTCCAAATAAAGTAGCCAGTGTGTTTGCTGTGTAGGATGTGAAGACAAATGTTATTTATCAGGATACTAAGCAGAGAACAAGAGGAAATAGGCTGAAATATACAAAAAGAAATCTAGGTCTAAAGTCATACTGAATAGTAAAATAAAGAGGAAATAACCTCAGTCATTTATCTCATTGGGATTTCAAGTCATATAACCAACATTCTAGCTGGTTTCCTAACATTCCTTTGTGATTTATAGTTGGGTAATTCCCAGGGTTTGCTGAGGGCTTGTCTCAAATGGCTCTGAGATTCCCAGGTTTTTTTGGGGGGGATGGTCTGCATCAGAGGCAGACTTCTATAAATTCTTGAAGAATGCCAGTCAGCTACAACTTTGTCTATTACTTTTGCTGAAGGACAGTGGGTACAGTTCATGCTTTTGTTTTTTACTATTATACTTATGGTCCCCTTTCACTGTCGTTTTCTCCCATAAAGGATTATAAAGAATGTTTATTGTAAGCATGTAACTTATTCCTGTCTGTGCATTGGTCATTGGCCGAATAAATTAATTGACTCTGTGCATTTGAGGAAGGCTGCTATATAATCATATCATGTTGCATGTGCTTAAACATTTACTGATCTCCTAAGCAAAAGCAGAAGTATCTGAAATTGTTTTAATTGTTTAATGGGAAAGTGAGGATTTGTCCCTTTTGATGAAATAAAGTATTTTGGTAGCAATTAAAATGCAAATATTTGAGCTGATGAGCCTATATACAGGGGTGGCCAATGGTAGCTCTCCAGATGTTTTTGCCTACAACTCCCATCAGCCCCAGCCATTAGCCATGCTGACTGGGGCTGATGGGAGTTGTAGGCAAAAAACATCTGGAGAGCTACTGTTGGCCACCCCTGGCCTATAAGAACCTTCGGGGTAAATCCTTTGTGTGACTATTTCTTTGCTACTGAATGTGATTGAGTATGTTATTCCCAATTAATAGGGTAGAGTATCCTGACTGATCTTACAGTTGCTTGGATAGATGCAAATTGTATCAGATATTTACAAGGAGTTCTGTGCTAGTGAATTTTACTGTTTTAATTAACCGTCTTTCCGTATGTTTCCTCCCCAGTCTCAGTTGCCGGCGATGTATTATTGTGGGGAATGGTGGCATTCTAGCAAACAAATCATTGGGGTTGAAAATTGATGACTATGACATTGTTATCAGGTGAGTCTTCTGGAAAAGGAAGGGATTTTTCTGTGGTTCTGTTTCTATATCAGATGATATCTAAGCGAGCAGCCAGATACTGCCATTCTCACTAGATGTACTGATAACAAAGAATAAAGATATTCAGAAGCTTGCTGTGTTTTTGAATGCTTTATCCTTTTTCAATATCAAGAATGCCTTCTTGAGATCCACAAACCACTACTCTTTTTCTATGGATACCTTCTCAGTAGTGTGTTTGTCAGTTTATTTGGCCCCACGCTTTGTTGTTCTTCAGGAGCCAGTGCTACAGACTGTGTACAATCCACAACTGAATGAAGAGTTTAGGAAAGGAGTGACATCTGTCCTCCTTCTTTGTTCTTAGCACAAAGAATGATTATAGGGGCAGGGTGAGGCCATCTTGCAGCTTTTCTGTCAAATTTGTTTAATAACTATCTCCTGCAGAGGATTAGGACAGCTTATAGTGCAATAGAAGGCTTTGCTAAGACACCAACGGAAAGAGACTGTTTTCCAAGTTAATTTTAAAATGGGATGATTCTTGGCAAGGAGTCTAGAAAGAGCCAGTTTCTGGGAAAAGCAGAAGAATGTATAATCTATCTCATGTCTGTTTGCATTTTGACCCTACTTTTCATATCTACATGTCCAAAGCTACTTTTACAACTGGTGGTCAAAAGGCAGATGTATGACTCCTTTGGCTGTAAGAGGACGGATATAATGGAATTCTTGAAAGTCAAATGTATGCAGATGCTTGGATGTACAAATAAGAGCCAGTTTGGTGTATTGGTTAAGTGTGCAGACTCTTACCTGGGAGAACTGGGTTTGATTCTCCACTCCCCCACTTGCAGCTGCTGGAATGACCTTGGATCAGCCATAGCTCTCACAGAGGTTGTCCTTGAAAGGACATCTTCTGTGAGAGCTCTTTCAGCCTCATCCACCATACAGGGTGTCTGTTATGGGGGGGAGAAGATAAAGAAGATTTTTCTTCAAATGGGGAGATGAGGGTTAATGTAATGAAAAACAACTACCAGCTTGTAGGAACAACATAGGATCTGCACTGAGTAAATGCTTTCTAGGCCCAACTGACTAGGATAATATTGCAGCCTATGAGCTAGAAAAGTTTTTGGGGGGAAATCCATATCAAACATAAATAAGGCAATCCAGCTCTGTATTGAAGTTTAAACAAAGAAGTGACTTGATGGTGATGGTAATGTATTGGGGCTATAGGTGTCTGCACTGAATGTTATGGAAATAATAAACTTATTAGAAATTCCACAATACAAGACACTGGGAGTTCCATGAATGGAGCTCCCATTCCCTCCCCCCTTTAAAAATTAGGCACATGGGTACCAGATCCCACAGGGGAAAGGGTTTAAGCCTTCTCCCACATTATTTTCCCAGTCTGAAATTGCCTCAGGAAGGTCTTTGCCTTGCTGTGGTATGTTTGTTCACATCCATGGACTCCCACTATCTTGTGTAGGAAAATCATTATTGCAAGCTATGGAGCTGTGTTTAGAAATGAGCCCATCTCCCATCTATGTAGACGATCATACTATTAGTACGATATAGACTGTCATACTATATGATTTACCTGTATTGTCTGAATAGCAAATAGTTTCATAGGAAGTGATGTCATAATGTCACATTGAAATGGTGTTGAAGCAGCTGCCAAGAGGAGCAGTAAACAGATGGGGGGGGGCTTTTATTTATTTATTTATTTGATTTATATTTATTGATTTATATATTTATTTGATTTACATATTTATATATTGATTTTGTTAGTTAGTTTATTAGATTTGTATCCTGCCCTCCCCGCTGAAGCAGAGGATGCCTTCTTTTCATGCCAAAATAATTCAGCCCAGAACATATGACACTCCTATAGTATTGCAGTTAAAACTTTTGCTGTGGTTAACTGCTGTAGGGGGAGGGAGGATGTAGGAAAGATCCACAACTATTAGCATCTTCCAGAGAGGGGCTGTTGGATCCAACCCCTCATGCTTCATGTTGTATAATGCTAGGCAGTATAGGGAAGAGAACAGATGTTGGATTCTGGTTCTTAGCAGCAGATATGTATCTTATCACAATGTCTCATTCTGGCCTAAATGGATTATGAGGAGAGACCCAGTTGTCACAGTGTTTTGATTGTAGTCTGGTAGATATGATAGTACTATGACACCACTTCACAGGCAGAGCATGCCAGGTATTTGCAAAGCTCCTTTTCTAAAACCAGCTGAGCACCTGTTTGAGTGCTTAGAGCTTCTTGGCATGTGTAGGATAATACAGCACTGCTTTGTTGCTGCTGTTATACCACAAAACTCCAGGGTAGATGAAAAGCACAGAACCACTTATTGGGGCTTGTGCTGTGTGTCTTTTGTGATAGATGCTAGGTCCAACACTGTAACCCTTCCACAAAATAAACACTAAGCAACACTTCATTGGGCTATGGGAAAATCCCAGATATTGCAGAAAGATAACAATGAGTAGCACAGATTAATGTAGATGAATTGCAGCTTGACCCAATGTCTGATTGGACCCTTGGAACTAAGCAGAAAATCCAGTTTGTATACACACAAGTTTTCTTAGTGCTGGATCTTCTGTGAAACAATTAGTGCTCTTCACTGATGCTATAACTGCAATAGGAGGCATCTGTAGCAGTCAAGCCATTGAGAATAATGGCTGGCTTTGTAACCTTAGGTCTATGAAAGTTGGAAAATACTATGAAGTTTCTTGATGCCTGATTAAGTCCAGTGTGTCTATCAGTTTCTACTGTAGATCACTCACTATCTGTTCTGCCAACCAGATAAAGCAAGTTTTAACTGTGTAACTAGCCATTGTAAGTTTCCAGAATCTAAGTATTTGCTCATGTCAGGGTAGTGCCTCTGACATGATCTTCCATTAGACAAAGTTTCTGTCATGTATTTCTGTTATTTGGCACTGTTTTATGGCACTGTTCTCTGGTCTCTCTGCAGGCTGAACTCTGCTCCAGTAAAAGGTTTTGAAAAGGATGTGGGTGGCAAGACAACCCTGCGGATAACATATCCAGAAGGGGCCATTCAGAAACCAGAACAATATGAAAAGGATTCTCTCTTTGTGCTAGCAGGGTTCAAGTGGCAAGATTTCAAGTGGCTGAAATACATTGTTTACAAAGAGAAAGTGGTAAGATGAATGTCTGTATGGAGTAGTCCTGGTATTTCATTCCATCATTTGCTTGCGGTCAGGTCTTACTCCAGATGCTACACTTAAGTTTCTTATACAACTCTATTTTTATTCTTTCATATTTGGTAGTCTGCAGCAAGGCAGAAAGATGATGATGATGATGATGATGATGATGATGATGATGATGATGATGATGATGATGATGATGATGATGATGATGATGATTGATTGATGATGCCACTGCCAGTGTGCTGCAGATTCAAATGTCAGTTTAGGACTGGGGAGAACGAAGAACAGATCCCTACTCAGTCATGAATAATAATAATAATAATTTTTTAAAATTTATTTATGAAGCTCACTGGGTGCCCTTAAACCATTTGCTAGGTCTCAGACCAACCTACCTAATAGAGATGTGAGGGTAAAATGAGAAGGGACGATCCAAATATACTGCCCTAACTTCCTTGAAAGAAGAGGGGAGGATAAAGATGCAATGGATAGACTGAAATCTAGTTATCATAATTATAACAAAATGGGCTTGAGAGCTCCTCGTTCATACAAAAATATACTGGATATGAATAGCCATTTATCCAGTTGATGGGTATGTTTTGGCCACATAATATAAAGTGGTCTCCAAGCTTCCCCAAGGGTTTTGACTGTATGTACCTTTCCTTTCAGTTTCCTCCTCACATGCCTCATCATCTCAGTGTATTTACCCCTTTTAAAGTTAAACGTGGTTGTGGCGGTCTTTTTGGACAACTCCCTATTTATACAAACGGTGAAATCAACATTATGGTCATTGCTCCCAAGTGGTGCAATCACTTTTACATCTCTCACCAAGTCTTGGGCATTACTTAGGACCAAATCAAGGATCGCCCCACCCCTGGTAGGTTCTGAGACCATCTGCTCCATAGCACAGTCATTGAGAGCATCAAGAAACTCAATCTCTTTCTCTCGACCAGAACACATATTGACCCAATCAATCTGCGGGTAGTTAAAATCACCTATCACGACACAGTTTTTACGTTTAGCCGCTATCTTTAAGCCTTCCATCATATTATAATCGTCCTCTCTCTTTTTATTTGGTGGGCGATAACTAACTCCCATAGTTAAATTTCCTTTTACCTCAGAGGGTTATGTCATAGATTCCACTCTCAAAAACATCTATTTCCTCCAAAGGAACTAGGATTGCCGACCTCCAGGTGAGAGCTGGAGATCACTCAGAATTACAACTGCTTTCCAGATTACAGGAATCAGTTCCCATGGAGAAAATGGCTGCTTTGGAGGGTGGATTTTATGGCATTATATCCTGTTGAGGTATCTTCTCTCCCCAACCCTCACCTTCCCAAGCCTCCACCCTCTAAATCTCCAGGGATTTCCCAAACTCAGTCTGGCAACTCTAAGCAGAACTGGTCTCTGTAGTTGGGAGATCTGTTATGATTCCAGGAACTCTCCAGCTTCCACTCTGTGTTTGGCAACCATAGCAGGAGAGAAGGAAGCAAGAAAAGGGAAATACTACGGGGGCTTTCAGTAAAGGGAAAGAAGAAATAGTGGGAGAGGGGAAGTGAGATGCCTCCTGCAAGTCATTGCAGGTTCCTACTTGTATGAACAAGCGGGTTGGATTCCAGCATAATTCTTTATCTCAGAAAAAAAATCATCTCCAGAAAGCTCTCCTTGAACATCTGCTTTGTGTCAGTAAAGGAGCCAAGTGAGGGCAAGGGTTTCCTTGAAAATAAGTAGCTTTAGGGCTTTTCCATCTCTAAAAACCATCTCTATACCTACTTGCAGCAGGAGTCTGAGCAACCACTGCCAAAATCAGCAGCTTGTGAAATAAATGCTTCCTGCATCAAGAATCTGTTTTCAGTAGTGAAAATCCAGTGATGAATGAGCACACACCAGCCTGCAAATGCAGCTAGGATCAAGAACCTGCTTATTGCAGAGGTGCACCTGACTCACAATAAGCAGGGTATGAGGAACCTGGTGGGGGTCAGCTTGGGAGGGTGACCACTATAAATTTTTCCCCAGTCACCTTCCTTCAGTCCCTCAGGCACACATACAGAAATCCTGAGAGACCTAAAAAAAAATAATAGGCACCTGATGGTTTTAAATTCAAAAACCAAAGAAGTATTTATTGGATTACAAAAGGCAAGGAAGAGGGGTAAAATAATATTGATTAGATCTGATCAGTAATAACAAATCATTTGGCAGGTGGATGGTTGGCAAAATAATCAATTACTAAGCACAGAGATTTGTCAGGCTGAGGTAAAATTAAATATATAACCCTGGCAGAAGATTTTTAAACTACCAAATAGGCAGACATTAGATTTCTACTGAACTCTATGACAGGCAGGCAGTGCCTACTGGGCACTAGGAATGCTTTGCAGTTCAGAGCCCTATGCTCTGGCTACTCAAAATCATAAAAATAACAAACTGTGTCACTCTTTTTCACTCACACAGATAACTCCTGACTGGTGCCAGATTAATTTTCCCTCACAGACATCCCACACTAGCATCCAGGACTCACACCACTGAGAGCTAATACCAGCCCCTCACTCCAGTGTGTCTCAGCCCCAGCTAGTTTTCTGGTCTGAATCTTGGGAAACCCTACCGACCACCAGAATCCAGTCCTCCCTTCTGAGTGTTTGTGTGATCTCGATTTGTACAAGGAGTCTGCCTTGATATGCTGGCAGATCTCCCACAGAGAGTTTCTTCTTACAGAAGGTGCCTGGTTTTGCTTCCTTCTGACTTCAAACTCTCAGACAGAAGGTCAGCCCAGCTCTGTCTCCACAAGGAACTCAGCCCCACTGGCTGTTCTCAGCTCCATGTCCACAACTGACCAGCCCTCACCACAACTGACCAGCCTAAGCCGCAGTCTTCACACTTCAGACTCTCTCTGAAGACTCTCTCTGAAGACTGCAAACTCAACTCAAACTAAACTGAAAACCCCTGAGGTGTTTTCTGCAAGCCACTTCATTTTGCTACATTTCATTTACCATGGCTGTGTCTCAGCCAATCGCTGTAAGGTTGTTCTCCAGCTTCTCAGGCTAAGTTCCTGAGTCCGTCACACAAGGGTAACACTGGAGGTCTAGTAGGGTACAGCTGAACTTTTTTGTGTGATCAGGAAAATGCTTATATCCTCACCCCCCCCCCCATGCACATCAATTGGCTACCAGGTTACCTAAGAGATCTGAATAGTGTTCAGAGCTAAAAATTACATAGGAACATAAAACAAACTTTACTTGGAACTTGAAACTTTCCTTCTCTGGCATTTTAAGAGCCTTTGATTATTGGTAAAGCACCTTCCATGCATCGCAGGCAGGATTCTTCGGCTGTGATGATCCCACGTGAGGAGCTTCTCCTGATGATCTCTAGTTTGGCCCTCTTTGGTTAGCATACAACAACTCAGATTTTGCTTTTAGCAAAACAAAGTGATTCTGTTCATCATTCTTCTTTCTGTGGCTTTTCATCCTACCAAATATTTTAGGCATGTGCGGGGGTCAGCACAAGACATTGCCCAAAAGTCAGGGACAGACCCACTCCATTGGAAAAAGCCTCAACCCCACTGAGTATTCTCTCCATATTCCCCCTGCCCTTTTCTTCAGTTCAGAGGAGAGAAAAACAGCAACACAGCAGTAGAGCTGTGACAGAAACAGGCACATGCCTCCCACCACAGCTGGGGGAATAAAATGACAGCAGAAGTCAGCTATGACAGCTGGCTTCTGCATTGGCCCTTCCAGACATGCCTTTAGAGTAGGGACACCTCCATCCCTGCCTTGGCCAGTAGGAGCGAGGGCCAGACCCATCACAATGGGTTTTCATCACTGCCAGAACCTACCCAAGAGGTTCTGTACCTGCAGATGCACTTTCTCTGCCTTGGTCAGGAAGCAGCATGGAGGCTTTTAGGGGGATGAGCTTTTTGTTGGTAGTTTATGGGTGCGTTCAGACACTCCTTTAGTTCCAACATAGGCACGTTTCCCATTCTGATTTCCTGAGCATGTTCAGACTTCCACATCTGTTACTCGGTAGCAACTCATAGTCATCCCAACCTGCCCCAGATTGATCTCGTTGCAGTTTGACCCCAGAGAAAGTCCTGTCCTTCCTGCTTGGTGCGGCATACAATCGGGTTATTTCTGTCTGAATGGCTCATCTGCGATGCAGCTGGTTTGCACTTCCCTCAAACTGCAACCGTTTCTGGCACCATTATTAACAGACGATTTCATGCATGCGCATGACCACATAACTGTTTAGCAGAGTTTTGCATTTTTCCTGTCAATACAGGCTACACGGGAGCAGAATCTTTCTTTTTTAGAGGAACTGGAATATAATATCCCCGTTATGTGGGATCTCAATGTGTCAAAGTCCCACTTCTCCCTGAAAGTAGTTCTCAGCTGATGGGCAGTTTGAAGGCTTCTCTTCCCCCTCCCTCGTGAGGATCCCTTCCCACAACAGCTGTTTTTCAACTGCATGAAATGCATTGCAAATACTGCGGGCTTTTTTTTTTTTCAAACACACGCACTGAAATTGTCATTCTCCAGGAAACGCTCCGGCTTCCCCACACACTCTCTTCCAAATGTTTAATTTCACCCTTCAGCTCGCCCTGTAATAAAAGAACATTATCCAGATTAGACTCTTTCTCTTTTTTAAAAAGGTTTTGGAAAGGGCTGCTTTTCTTTCTTGGGTGATCCGTCATCAACAATAACACTAATAATGGGAAGAGGGGAAGGGTTGCAGGAGGTGTGGAAAGCAAGAAAGCCCTCCCCGCTGCCTGAGGTCTGAACCCAAGTCCTTTTTCCTCAACATCCATCTACAAATGTCTTGAGTTCTAGAGCAACCATATCAACAAAGAGGTTGCAAGTTTGCAACCCCCCCTCCCCCTGTGGGAGGTGTGTGTATGTGTGTGCGCATGTTGGGAGGGGGGGGGAGAAAAAGGGAATTTGGGAATGCTGCTTTTAGCTGAGGGTGCAATGTGCAATCCAACTAATGGTTCCTAGGGAAAGAGGCAATCGGGATCTCTTCACCCCCCCCCCCCTCCAAGTGTGTGCGCGTGTTTGCTTCTCTCTCCGCTCCAGGTTTTGCCGGAACTTGTTATTTCAAGCACAAGGAAGAAGAGATACAGGTCTGCAATGTCTGATCATTCAAATACGGGACCAGTGTGGGACCGCTCTTTTTTGGGAGTGGTCGTCTGATCAGAAATGTGCCGATACAGAATTGGGCGGTTCAAATTGGAATGTGATGCATCCGCTTTTAGTGTAATGTCTGACTGCACCCTATGAAGGACACAAGAGAGCAGCCCAAGCCTCATGCCCCATGAAGGGCCTCCATGGTGACGTGCATGGGACTAGCATGGGATATTAAAGAGGAGAGTACAGGGGCCAGTACAAGTATCCGGTCCTCACTAGCCTGAACATCAACAAGACAGAAACAAATTTAATTGTTAGTAGAAGGGTGGAGTGGTGGAGGGGATGATGGTGTGGTGCCTTTCACAGATCACTCTGGGGAAATGGCTCACTCCAGCCTCACATCATGAGTCAAGGACGTTCAGGGCTCTACTTCTGCGCCTCTATTAAGTTTACAGCATAGTGGAGCAACTGTACCACAGCAGCGAACAAAGTCTCACAAGAAGCACAGTAAACAAAAGCACTAATTCCAAAAGCACTTAGGACGAAACTAAATATGACAGCATCCTCCTGGCCACCATGAGGAAAAGGACACTATTTTAGAGACTATTTTAAAATGCCACAAGGGCTCAGTTCTGAACAGCTCACAGCATGGTGTTCTTGCATGTCCCCCCATGCTTTTTCAAGCCCCAGAGCAGCCATAGGTGGCTGTTTCAGAATTTAAAAGGGGCAAGGGGGGAAACAAGAACACCACACTGCAGGCAAGCATCATGACATTTTAAAGTGGTAGCCATGAGGATGCCATCATGTTTAGTTTGGCCCTTATTTCTCACCCCTCCAGCAGCTGATCCAGATAGGTTAAAATGCACCCTGCTCTAACGAGGAAATAGGTGCTTTAGAGAAAAATGAGTCACAGCCAGAAGGTGAGCAGGGTGGGGAGGGGAAGGGAGTGGCAAAAGGCAGAGCAGTCATGCTGATTCCCTCCAGGAGGTTGCAAGTACATAGGGGCTGGAACAAAAGTTCCCCTTAATTCTCCCTTCTTCTTATTCTTCAAGCAAACTGAGAGGCACATGCAGGGAACAGCTATGATATATGTCATGGGAGAAAGGAAGGGTCCCTTTGCTTTTTAAAATTATTATGCAGTTGCAACATGCTATTGGTAAATAAATTAGCATTCTGAATAAAACTTTGTTGGTCTTAAAGGTGAAACTTGAATCCTACTTTGTTCTATTGCTTCAGACCAATGCGACTGTCCGCTGAGATTCAGAGGCTGGCTGCCTCTGAGCATGGAAGTTCCTTTTAGTCACAATGACTAGTAGCCACTGATAGCCCTATCCTCCATGAATCTGTCTAATCCCCTTTTAAAACTGTTTATGGATGCATTCACACGCACTAAATAATGTACTTTGCAACTGGATTTTGCCTGTATAAGTGTATTAAAATCTACTTGCAAACAGTCACTGTGTGAAAGCATTCTGTCTGTGGCCACCACTACATTCTCTGGGAGCCAATTCTATATTTTAATCATTTCCTATGTAAAGATGTATATCCTTTCGTCCATCCTGAATCTACTGCTTCACTGAATGCCCTCGAGTTCTAGTGTTTTGGGAGAGGGAGAAAAGTTCTTTTTGTCAATTCTCTCCACCCAGTGCATAATTTTATAAATCTCTATCATATTCCCCCCAGTCATCTATTTTCTAAACTGAAAAGCCCAAGAATCTTCAGCCTTTCCTCATAGCAAAGGTGCTCCAACCCCCTAATCCTCTTGATCAATCTCTTTTTTTACTTTTTCTAGCTTTGCAATATTCTCTTTGAAGTACAATGACCAGAACTGCACACAGTATTCCAAATGAGGCTGCACCATAGATATATGCAAGGGCATTATAATATCAGTCATTCGATTTTCAATCTCTTTCCTAATAATCCCTTAGGTAGAGTTTGCCTTTTTCATCACTGCAGCACACCTTCATTGAGCTATCTCCCATGACCTCAAGATTTTTTTCAGTCTCAGCAATTTCATACCTTGTTAGCCTAAAAACTGTAGGGCTTTTTGTACCAGTGTGTATCACCTTACATTTACCAACATTGAACTTCATTTGATATATTGTCGCCCACTCACCCAGTTTATGGAGATTCTACTGGAGCTCTTCACAGTCATCCTTGGTTTTCACCATCTTGAATAATTTTGTGTTGCATTGTTTTGTTGCTGTTGTTGTCATCTGGAAACATGACCACCGCACTACTTTCCCCTAGTTTCAGATCATTTATGAACAAATTAAATAATACCAGTCCAAATCAATGTTCTCTCTAAACTGTGGAGTCTTGTGAGCAGAAATTCTACTTTGTGAGCTACTAGCATTAAAGTTGTGAGCTATTGCATAAATTAGTTTGCTCTGGGGTCATTTTATGTGAGCTAAGATAAAAATGTGTGAGCCGGAGGCTAAAAAACTGTGAGGTAGCTCACACTAACTCAGTTTAGAGGGAACACTGTTCCCAATACAGATCCTTGTGGGAGCTGACTGCCTACTTCCCTCCATTGTGAGAACTGGCCACTTATTCCTACTCTTTGCTTCCTGTCATGAACCAATTTTTATTCCATAAGAGAACCTGCCCTCTTATCCCATGACTGCTAAATTTACGCAGGAGCCTTTGGTGAAGTACCTTGTCAAAAGCCTTTTGAAAGTCCAAGTATATTGTCCACTGGGTCACCATTGCTTACTTGCTTGTTCAGATTCTCAAAGAATTCCAAAAGGTTGGCAAAGCAAGACTTCCCTTTGCAGAAGCCATGCTGATTTTCCCTCAGCACAGTTTGTTCCTCTGTGTGCCTAATAATTCTGTCTGTGATTATAGTTTGTCATAATTTGCCTGGGACAGATGTCAGGCTGACTGGCCTATAATTTCCTGCTTCCCCTCTGGACCCCCTTTTAAAAATCCATGTAACATTTGCTACTTTCCAGTCTTCTGGTACAGTGACTGAATCTAGTGATAGGTTACATATACTGGTTACTAGATGAACTATTTTATATTTGAATTCCCTAAAAACTCTCAGGTGTATACCATCAGCACCTGGAGACATTGCTTTTTTTCATTTTCTCAGTAGGTTTAGAACTTCATCTGTCATCACCTCAATTTGACTTGGTTCTTCAGACTGTCATATTTCTGTTATCATTCCAAATTCCTCATTTCTGAAAATAGTGTCTGTGGCATGAGTACATGCCTTATACATGCATTGTCCAACTTTCACATCCATTAGTCTGGTGTCTTATTCCAAAACATTCTAAGATAAACATGTCTGGTATGTCCTGCTTTGCAGTAATTTCAATATGATAACAAGTTTACATTGTTTGTGAGTTTGTTCTGACTCATAGATCTGTGCTACAGCCACTGGGGATGATGAGAAGGGGGTAGGGTTGCCAAGTCCAATTCAAGAAATATCTGGGGACTTTGGGGGTGGAGCCAGGAGACATGGGGGTGGAGCCAGGAACAAGGGTGTGACAAGCATAATTGAACTCCAAGGGAGTTCTGGCCATCACATTTAAAGGGACAGCACACCTTCCTTCTTTCCATAGGAAATCATGAAGGATAGGGCACCTTCTTTTGGGGCTCATAGAATTGGACCCCCTGGTCCAATCCTTTTGAAACTTGGGAGGTATTTTGGGGAGAGGCACTAGATGCTATACTGAAAATTTGGCGCCTCTACCTCAAAAAACAGCCCCCGCAGAGCCCCCAATACCTGCAGATCAATTCCCCATCATTCCCTATGGGAATCGTTCATGGAGGTGCATAATGGCTGTGGGGCTTCCCCCGCCGGCCAGCTGGCTGGGGGAGGGGGGAAGCCTGTAAAACCGGGGGATGCCCCGCTGGGACCTGGGGATTGGGAAGCCTAGAAGGGGGGATGGCTCCTTTAGGGATATTCTAGACTCTACCCTTGAAAACACAGCTTTTTAACAAGTACATAACCCTTTTCCTCAACTGTGCAAGCTAAAAGGAACACACCTGTTTTGTTATTGGCTGAATGGGGCAGCTACATTGTTTGTTCTGTGTTTTATTTGTTCTAAGTTTGTTTTGTTGTAATGTGATAATGCAATTGAACACTGAGAAGTCAGAATGAAATCTGATAAACACATTTAAGCATAATTATATGCATCAAGTTTGAATGCCAGCTCAATTCCAGCAGTTGTTTTCAGATGGGGGGGGGGGGCAAGGGAGGAAAATGTACAACATGGGATAATGCCATATCTAAAAATGAATGACTGGAATGAAAGCTAGTGTTCGTTTCTGGATCATATTCTGCATTTCAAGTATGAAACCCAGTTTCACCCTCACATATGTTTTCAAATGGGACTGTGTGTGGCTGGAAATTGAAAAATAGATCGTAATGAGACTTCTGACATGAGATCTATGATACTGTACTTTGTTGTACTGGGAGCAACACTTCCAATTCTGATTTATTTGATTTCTCTTTCATATTTCTACCCTTCCATGTTAGCCATTTTGTGCCTTAGGTAGAAAAATACAAAATGTGGAACTTCCGGTTTCAGTGACGCAGGGTTGAAAGCAGCTCAGAGCCGCTTTCAAATCAGCACATTTGAGGGGTCGCCCTCGAAGGACGACTCGACTCTGGGGCCCAGGAAGGGTCCCAGAAGGCAGGAGGACTGAGCGGTAGATCTGGGAGACCAGCGGAGGCGGCTGCTCCCCAATCCCGCTTTTCTCGAGCCTCATCGTACCGATCGCCATTTTAAATGGCAAAAGAGTCAGCCACTGGCTTCTTCCTCCTCTTCCCATCACTTTGCATTCTGGACTTTCAAGTATCTTCAAAGGACAGTGATCTTCTTAGTCTGTAAGTGTTTTTTCCTCATACTTCTTTTTGGATTGGTAGCAGTTGCAGGAAAAAGGAGAATCAGGAACAGATCTTAAGTAAGGCAAGAGACGGAGAAGGGGGGAGGGAACTCTCCCTCTTTCTTTTTCAAGGCTTGGAAAAGTCTGCCTAACCTGATATTTTGAAAATACCTGCAGTAAGAGATTGCATCAACTCATAATGAATGGCTGAATTTTGTTGACTTGTCTTAAACCTCATTTGGGGGATGAAAATGTTTTAGTACTTGGGGAAGAGGTTGGTTGGCAAGTGCACACGGATGTGAAAGCTGGTGGCTTTAAAAACACTTTAAAGCTCAAGGTGAAGTGCTCTGACTCAAATTATAAGTATTTTAAGAAACTATTTAAGAAACAGGTGGACACCTGACATTGATCTATAGGCTTCCCAAACCTCCCGCTCTGGCGGGAGACTTCTGGGTTCCCAGCTTCATCTCCCGCTCTCCAAAAATTGGGAAGCGGGGGGTGGAGGGGGGGAGAACATACCTGTAGGCTTCATGCTGTTAGCTCCTGAGCAGTTTGTGAAATGCCTGCTCCTTTAACGCTGGGCAGGAAGGAGGAAACAGGAAGGGCTTCGCTTCGGAGAATGGCCCCTCCCTTTCTTTGCTT
Organism: Heteronotia binoei; assembly: GCF_032191835.1. NCBI lineage: Eukaryota > Metazoa > Chordata > Lepidosauria > Squamata > Gekkonidae > Heteronotia > Heteronotia binoei. The sequence goes on from NC_083224.1 coordinate 95,433,902, forward strand.
TAGTTTTCACAGCAGGCAGAGGGAAGAAGACCCGGCAAGTATTTGTGTGTGAGAGAGAGGGAGGGGGGATTCCCTGGTATGGAGGCCCTTCCCCCCCCTTTAGAAAGCGTGGGGGGGGAGGGAAATGTCTACTAGGCACTCTATTATTCCCTATGGAGAACAATTCCCATAGGGAATAATAGGGAATTGATCCGTGGGTATTGGGGGCTCTGGGGGGGGCAATTTTTTGAGGTAGAGGCACCAGATTTTTAGTATAGCATCTAGTGCCTCTCCCCAAAATACCCCCCAAGTTTCAAAACGATTGGACCAGAGGGTCCAATTATATGAGCCCCAAAAGACAGTGCCCCTATCCTTAATTATTTCCTATGGAAGAAAGGCATTTAAAAAGGTGAGCTGTCCCTTTAAATGTGATGGCCAGAACTCCCTTGGAGTTCAATTATGCTTGTCACATCCTTGTTCCTGGCTCCACCCCCAATGTCTCCTGGCCCCATCCCCAAAGTCTCCTGGCTCCGCCCCCAAAGTCCCCAGATTTTTCTTTAATTGGACTTGGCAACCCTATTGATCTATAAGACATAGCAGGATCTCTGGCTGTAAGAAGAATATTTTGCAAAGTTTTAAAGTGGATTTCTATCTATTTTTGTGGATGATATGGATATAAACGTTTAAACTTATATTTTACTTTTCTATTTTTTTGCCTTGTGTACATCTGAGGTTGGATTATTTTTTGATAGGGTTTTAAAGATTTTTGGTTTGGGAATTCTTTTTTTATGTACCTGCTTTTATTTTGGGGTTTGCTGGGGGGTTTTCCCTTTTTGTCTGGATTATTGGTTATTTTTGGGTCTCACTCTTGGATTACAAATAGGGTAATCAGCCCTGGATTACAGATTTATACTTTGTAGCCTTTTTACCTGGATTATTGACCTTTGGTTTTATGCACCTGTATTTTTCCCCTCTATTTTTGGGTCTGTTGGGTTTTTTGTATTTTTGTCTGCATTATTGGTTTATGGTTTGATTTTGGGTGTTACTATTGGATTATAAATAGGGTAATCAGCCCTGGATTACAAATTTACACTTTGTAGCCTTTATACCTGGAATTTAGCTGGAAGACGTGGTGGTGATTTGGATTACAATTGAAATTGCTTGGCTGCATATAACAGGGAATGGCTGCTGCTCTAGGGAACTGAACTGAACTCTTTTCCCTATTGACTATCTACTATGGTGAACTGAAAAGTGGTGTTTATTATCATTTTTAGTATTGTTTTGGCTAACACAAGTGGTGATAGAAGCCAGAAGGTTGTTTTCATTTTTGGATTGTTATAGAATAAGGATATTTTTTGGGTGGAGTTTAGCTTATCTGGTATAAACAGGAACATAGAGTTTCAAAACAAACGTGGAAGAGGTGTTATTGGATTTGTGGTTGTGAGTGTGCTTATTTCAACAAGCATGAGTGGTCCCAAAGAAACTGTTAAAAGAAAAGACAACAAAGAAGGAAAGCAAACATTTATTTCACCTAATCCTCCATCGGGACCAGGCAAATTTACGACCATGCAAGGAGATATGAAGGAAATGCAGACTGCTTTAAATGACTGCTATAGTACAGTTAACAAGCAAAGTAGATAACATTGGTCAACAGATGGCAGAGATTAAAGAAGAGCTTTTAGAGAACAGCAGACAGACAGCTGAGACTAACAAGGCTCTAAAATGGTCAGGTCACAGAGAATATTCAAAAAGTGGAACATCTGGAAAAAGAACAGAGTTTTCAAGATTCTAGACTTTTGCAACTGGAAGTAGATAGAGCTGCATATATGCTGAGGTTTCAAAATATACCAGAAGAGAAAAATGAAGATTTACAGAAAATTTTAAGTGAAGCCTTGGCTGAAATTTTACAGGTGACTCCTGAGAGGATGGAAAAAGAATTTGACCAAGTTAGATGGGTACCTTTGAGCTATACAAGACAAAATAAACTGCCTAGTGAAGTTCATTTGAGATTTACAAGAAAGAGGACCAAAGATGACATTTTAAACAAGTAAGAGATAGACCGATGATGATAGCTGGGAACATGGTGAAAATTCTGAGAGAGGTTCCCTGGCCTGTGAGACAAAAGAGGAGAGATTTCCAAGAGCTAACAGATTTTCTGAGAAGAAGAGAAATACCTTATATGTGGCTAATGCCAGAGGGCCTTCTTTTTACATACCAGGAGAACAGATTAACTCTATTTTTAAAGCTCAAAACTTTTTGGAAAAAATGAAGAAGAAAGAAGGCAAAGAAAAGAAGGATGAAGAAGAGGAAGAGGGAGAAGGTTCCAGGGAAGAAACCATGAACCATGGAGATACCATACAAGACAACATCCCAAAAAAGATAAGAAAGATAATGATAATCCAAATCCATAATGGCTTCAATAGTTTCAATTAATGTGAATGGACTTAATTAAAAGGAGGAAGACATTTAGATATTTGGCAAAATTTGAAATTGATATAATTTGCTTACAAGAAACTCATATTCTAACAAAAGACCAACACTTTTTGAAAAACAAAAAATTGGGTAATTTATTCACAGCAACAGATAAGTATAAGAAGAAACAGTTTGTAATATTTTGGAATATTATGAGAGTCATCCAGAGAAGCAACTGGCCTTAATTTGTCTAGATGCTGAGAAGACTTTTGATAATGTCCGTTGGTATTTTATGTTGCAACAATTGAAAGGCATGGAGTGTGGTGAAAATTTTTTGAGAGTAGTAGAAGAATATATTCTTCACAAAATGCAAGGGTGATAGTGAATGGCGAACTAACAGATGTTATTAAGATTCAAAAAGGTACAAGATAAGGCTGTCCATTGTCACCTCTACTGTTTATTTTATCTTAAGAGATGTTGAATAATCAAATAAGAGAAGATGTAAATATAAAGGGAGCTGCGATAAAAGATGAACAATACAAACTTAGAGCTTTTGCTGATGATTTAGTTTTTATTCTAGAACAACCGATGGACTTAATTGACTGTCTTCAATTAAGAACTGGAAAATGTAGATATTAAAATGAGAATGCAAGTTGAATCCAGATATGCCAAAGACAAGGTGATAGGTTGTAATACAGAACAATATGTATTTGACAAAAAAAAAATTGGGCCCACAAGAAAAGTTAATCTCCAAATTATATGCATATCTACTTCAAATGAAGACAGAAGACGAAGTTGTAAAGGATTGTATGGCCCAATGGGCAAAAAACGTTGGTGATAATATTGCATTAGAAGACTGGGAGAGACCGTAGAAGCTTAACGTTAAATTAACTAAGTCAGTGACTTTCAAAGAAAATCTATATAAAATGTTTTATACATGGTACCTGACTCCACAGAAACTGTGTAAGATTTATTCAAACATGTCCAACAAGTGTTGGAAATGTTCTAAACAGATTGGTTCTTTTTATCATATGTGGTGGACATGTGAGATTGTGAAAGCCTATTGAAAAATGGTACATGAAATGCTACAGAAGTTTATGAAAACACAGATTCATTTCAAACGAGAACTATTTTTGTTGAAAATTTTCCTGAGGACTATTCCAGAGAAATGAGACACTTGTTGGCGCACTTTAATACAGCAGCTAGGATCCTTTTGACACAGAGATGGAAATCTCAGGAAATCCCCTAGAAAATGGACTTGATGGGAAAAGTTCTGGAAACAGCAGAGCTGGACTTTTTATCCCAGCTGTTGGCTGGGAAATCTAAAGAAGAAGCAAGAAAATACTGACTGAAATTTTATGCCTGGTTAGACAACCAAGACTCTTAAGATTCTCTGGTGTGAACTTATTTTTTCTTTCTTTTTTCCTGTATTTTATATTATAAAACTTATTTACACTGGAATTGTCAAAATCGCCAGAAAATTTTAACAAAAGGTGTAGACTATAAAATTGAAAATGGATTATGTATTGTTGAAACAAAATAAGGGGACAATTTATGTAAAGAATATATTGTAGAATTAAGCTTTTTGAAAGTATTTTTATGTAAAATAATACCAGAATGTATTGTGCCTTTTATTTTCCTATTCCCCATCCCCTTTTTCTTTCTGAAACTAATAAAAGTTTTTGAAAACCGGAAAATACAAAATGTAACTTATAATAATTTATAAAAAGCAGCATAAATACTGTAATTAAAATTTGTTTTACCAGCAACTTCAAAAATGAGTGAGTGAGTGAGTGATTAATTATTGCTGTAAACTTGAAAGAGTGAGCCCAGCTATGCTTCCTAGGAGATAACATTCTACACAAGATGGGTACATTCCCTGCCAGTTGGGGGCAGGGAATCTCCTAGTTTGGAGGCCCTCCCCCACTTCAGGATTATCAGAACATGGGTCCTCATAGGGTATAATGGAGAATCAATCCATCAGTATCTGGGGCTCTGGGGGGCTGTTTTTGAGGCAGAGTCATCAATTTTCAGCAAAGCATCTGGTGCCTCTCCTCAAAAAACACCCCAAGTTTCAAAAAGTTTTGACCGGGGGTCCAATTCTATGAGCCCCAAAAGAAGGTGCCCCCATCCTCCATTATTTCCAAATGGAGTGAAGGCATTTAAAAGACATGTGGTCTCTTTAAATATAATGGCTAGAACTCCCTTTGGAGTTCAATCATGCTTGTCACAACCTCACTCCTAGCTCCACCTCCAAAGTCTCATGGCTCCACCCCCAAAGTCCCCATTATTTTCTATTTTGGATCTGGCAACCCTAGTTACTAGTGAAATCCACAAACCATGAAAACAGTTGAATAAAGTAGAATTCAAACTAGCTAAACATGCTCGTGTGCATAGCTTCCCCCACCTCCTTTTTTAATCAAAAGAATCCTTGGAGGACTGTGAAATTTTAAGCGGGACATATGTCTGCCCACACTCTCCACTTTCTCTGCTTGGGCTATTTTTGTGTTCAGAATCATCTTGCTATCTTCCAAGTCGCTTTTTCTTAAATGATTAATAAGCACATTATTTTATTTCAGTGGGATTTCTTCCAAGCAGTGTAGTTAGGATTTGGAAATTAATTTCTCTAAAGCCAGATGGTCAGTCAGTATTGAACTTGGCTTGTGGTTAATTGTAAAAGTGTTAGGAAAATGTAGTTCTTGCTTTTGTGCAGCAAGGATAATCTGCAAAAATAATCTGCAAAAATCCCAGACTTCAACACATAGGGAGCTATAGCAAGTTGTTTGAAATATGAGGTTGGATGAGAGTTTTACAGATATCATGGACCACCAAATAGACAAATATGTGGGTTGTAGATCAAATATAGCCTGAACTCTTCCTAGAAGCTAAAATGACTGAACTGAAGCTATTGTACTTTGGTCACATTATGAGAAGACAACTCACTGGAAAAGATAATAAAACTTAGAAAAGTTGATGGCTGGAGAAAAAGAAGAATCAAAGAAGAGATAGGTCATTCATGCAAACCATGAGCAAGACAGTTAAAGATAGGATATTTTGGAGTCATTAACTCATAGGGTTGCCATAAATTGGAAGTGACTTCAAGGCACTTAACATCTACCACAAGCGTAGAAATTATGTGAGCAAAAGATTGGTGCACATGGAACAGTTCTGGTAGGTATTTACTTCCACATCTGAGCCTATGCATCTCTGTGTTGCATGAATCACCAGTTGGGTAGTGTGGATTTAAGAATCAGACCTAACAGTACTGACTAGTCTCTTCAGTAGGCAGATGTATATACATCAGTTTCACAGGCTGCTCCCAGCTCTGTGGACTATGACATAATATTAGCCATTAAATGGAATTTAAGGAAAACAGAATCCTTCAATTTTATATAGTTAAAATTGCTGTATACATTGATTGTTGATGTCTAGAGCAAATAAAAATATAATAAACTTCTTTAGAAAGTTAGTCAAAATACTTCTATGAAAAGTTACCTTAAGCTTGAACCTATAGAATTGGTATTGAGAACCTATAGAATTGGTACTGTAACCAGGGTTGCTTTGAGTTTTCCTACTTTTACAACTGATCTCCAGCTGGCAGAGATCAGCTCCCCTGGAGGAAATAGCTGCTTTGAAGGGTGGACTCTATGGGATTGCACCATGCTGAGGCCCCTCCCCTCCCCTCTGCTAGATCCACCCCTCAAAGTTTCCAGGTATTTTCCAACACAGACCTGGCAACATTAATTGTAACCCTTCACAGAGCCTCCATACTGGAGCTTTTCTGCACACAGATAGTTGTCTTTCCAGTAGGGTGGCCATAATGTCTGAAGGCCAGCCAGGGACACCTTTGGGAGGGGGAAGGTAGGGGTGTGCGCGCGTCGCCGGAAACAGGAAGTGACGGCACTTCCGGCGACGTGCCACCGCCGGAAACAGGAAGTGACATCACTTCCTGTGACATCATTTCCCCCGCGCCACCTGCCGGAAGCAGGAAGTGACATCACTTCCTGTGACATCATTTCCCCCAAATGACATCATTTCCCCCAAATGCCACTGCCGGAAACAGGAAGTGACTTCACAGCACTTCCTGTGACGTCCCCAAAAATCCCCCAAATATCACCGCCGGAAACACCAAGATTATTTATAGAGAGGGAAAGGGGGAAATAAAGTTAAATAAAACTCTTTTTTTACTTTTTTCAAAGTGAGAAGACTAGAGAGAACGGGTTCCACGCTGAGAAGCCAGTCAGATTCCAGTGAGATTCCAGTGAGACTGTGCTGCATAATGCAGCCTATTTATTTTGTCCTGTTTGCTCTGATGGCTCTATCTGCGCCACCTTCATCACTTTCGGGGTGTGGATCCCCCAGTGGGATGGTCTCCCGACTCCCTCCGCCAGCTGTTTCTGATAGCCCTGCTCCCCCTCTTTCATTTGATATGTGTCCCGTGCGGGTGCCACCCTCCTGCCAGGAGATGCCGCAAAATGAGCCCCCTTGAGGCTTATGGCGGCAGGGCTCGGGGGAAGCGAGCTAGACTGCTGTTCTTTTGAGGGGTTATAGAGTGTTTCGAGCCCGTCCCTGTGGCATCAGTCCCATCGTTGTGGGGCCCAGGGGGCCGGCGCAGCGGCACGTCGAAGCAGCCTGTCACTAATAACACAGGTCGAGATGCAGGACAGGAACCCGGAAGTGACCGACAGGCTGCTTCAGCGTGCCGCTGCGCCGGCCCCCTGGGCCCCACAACGATGGGACCAATGCCACAGGGACGGGCTCGAAACACTCTATAACCCCTCAAAAGAACAGCAGTCTAGCTCGCTTCCCCCGAGCCCTGCCGCCATAAGCCTTAAGGGGGCTCATTTTGCGGCATCTCCCGGCAGGAGGGTGGCACCCGCACGGGACACATATCAAATGAAAGAGGGGGCGCAGGGCTATCAGAAACAGCTGGCGGAGGGAGTCGGGAGACCACCCCACTGGGGGATCCACACCCCGAAAGTGATGAAGGTGGCGCAGATAGAGCCAACAGAGCAAACAGGACAAAATAAATAGGCTGCATTATGCAGCACAGTTGAGAAAGTGCCTTATCCCATGTACTGATGAAGTAAATACAGGATCTGAGAACAAAATTGCACCAGAAGACACAAACACAAAGCTCCCTTACACTGAATCAGTGCTTGGGTCCATGAAAGTCAGTATTGTCTAGTCCAGTCACAAACACAAAGCTCCCTTACACTGAATCAGTGCTTGGGTCCACGAAAGTCAGTATTGTCTAGTCCAGTCACAAACACAAAGCTCCCTTACACTGAATCAGTGCTTGGGTCCACGAAAGTCAGTATTGTCTAGTCCAGTCACAAACACAAAGCTCCCTTACACTGAATTAGTGCTTGGGTCCACGAAAGTCAGTATTGTCTAGTCCAGTCACAAACACAAAGCTCCCTTACACTGAATCAGTGCTTGGGTCCACGAAAGTCAGTATTGTCTAGTCCAGTCACAAACACAAAGCTCCCTTACACTGAATCAGTGCTTGGGTCCACCAAAGTCAGTATTGTCTAGTCCAGTCACAAACACAAAGCTCCCTTACACTGAATCAGTGCTTGGGTCCACGAAAGTCAGTATTGTCTAGTCCAGTCACAAACACAAAGCTCCCTTACACTGAATCAGTGCTTGGGTCCACCAAAGTCAGTATTGTCTACTCCAGGGGTGGCCAGAGGGAGGGAGGGAGGGAGGGAGGTGGGAGGAGGGAGGGAGGGAAGGAAGAAAGGAAGGAAGGAAGGGAGGAGGGAGAGAGGGAAGGAAGGAAGGAAGGAAGGAAGGAAGGAAGGAAGGAAGGAGGGAGGGAGGAGGGAAGGAAGGAGGGAAGGAAGGAAGGAAGGAAGGAAGGAAGGAAGGAAGGAAGGAAGGAAGGAAGGAAGGAAGGGAGGGAGGGAGGAGGGAGGGAAGGAAGGAAGGAAGGAAGAAAGGAAGGAGGGAGGGAGGAAGGAGGGAGGGAGGGAAGGGAGGAGGGAAGGAAGGAAGGAGGGAAGGAAGGAAGGAGGGAAGGGAAGGGAAGGGAAGGAAGGGAGGAGGGAAGGAAGGAAGAAAGGAAGGAAGGAAGGAGGGAGGAAGGAGGGAAGGAAGGAAGGAAGGCCGGCCGCCCCTTCCCGCCAGCTGCCCCCCCGCTTTCGGCCCCCCCCTGGCTTACCTTGTTCCGGGCGGCTGGTGCTGCTGGCGGGGCTGGCGGCGGCTGCGGCGGCCGGGGAGGTGGCGGAGAGGCCGGTACTGGTCTCTGGAGGGCCTCCAGGGACCAGCGCCGGCCTCTCCGCGGCCTCCGCTGGCCTCTGGAGGCCCTCCAGGGACCAGCGCCGGCCTCTCCGCGGCCTCTGCTGGCCTCTGGAGGGCCTCCAGGGACCCGCGCCGGCCTCTCTGCGGCCTCCGCGGGCCTCTGGAGGCCTTCCAGGGACCCGCGGCGGCCTCCCCGGCCTCCGCCACTGCCGCCGGGCCCCGCGCGCGGGCGGGGAAGGTGGGGAGTGAGGGAGCCAGCGTCCCTGCGCGTGCGCACGCGCAGGGATGCTGGCTCCCTCACTCCCCGCCTTCCCCGCCTGCGCGCACGGCCCCGGCTCCCGGCTGGCTATACCAGGACTTCTAATGGTACCGGTATAGCCAGCCCGGGAGCCGGGAATTGGTGGCCCGAACCGGGAAAGTCCCGGGAGACCGGGACGGTCTGGCCACCCTGATTTCCAGGCATATATTAATCAGGATTTATGTGGTTCCTTTAAAAATACATTTTTGTTTTTCAGCTGTGTAGTACAGCTCTTGTTGTTGTGAAACTAATCTTCAGACAACTTCTTTCTTGTAATTTCTCTTTTCTTTAAAGTGGCATAGTTCTAGTCTTATCTGTTGCATTGTTTTGCATTTAATTCTCAGTTAGAATCATAGAATAATCAAATTGGAAGGGACCTCCAGGGTCATCTAGTCCAACCCCTGCACAATGTGGAAAATTCACATATTCCTCCCCCACACACACATGCATCCCCAGTGACACCTGCTTCATGCCCAGAAGATGGCAAAAACCTCCAGGATCCCAGGCCAAATTGGCCTGGAGAAAAATTGCTGACTGATCCCGAAGTGTCAATCAGCATTTCCTTGGGCATGTAAGAAAGGGCTTCAGGAACTAAGCACTGATGCAATTCTTCCTGCCCTCCTTCTTATGATCTGCCTAATTCACAGAATCAGCATTGCTGTCATATGGCCATCTTGCCTCTTTTTAAAAACCTTCAACGAAGGAGAGCCCACCACCTCCCAAGGAATCCTGTTCCACTGAGGAACCATTGTAACTGTCAGGAAGTTCTTCCTAATGTTTATCTGGAAACACTTCTGATTTAATTTCAACCCGTTGGTTCTAGTCTGACCTTCTGGGGCAACAGAAAACAATTCTGCATCATCCTCTATATCAGGGGTGGCCAATGTTAATTCTCAGTTGTTTTTTGCCTACAACTCCCATCAGTCCCAGCAAGCATGGCCAATGGCTGGGGCTGATGGGAGTTGTAGGCAAAAAACATCTGGAGAGCTACCGTTGGCCACCCCTGCTCTATATGACAGCCCTTAAGCACTTGAAGACAGTGTTCATATCACCTCTCAGCTGCCTCCTCTCCAGGCTAAATATATCAAGCTCCTTCAGCTTTTCCTCACTCCTCTCCAAGAGGATGAGGAACCATTCACAAGCACCCTTTTGGTGTGATCCACATAACATTAACAAGAACCAAAACCCATTTTACCAACAAGAATAGTATGTGGAACCTTATCAGAGGCCTTACTGAAATCAATAAATAATGTCTACAGAATTCCAGAATGTCTACAGATCCAGTAGGGTAGTAACTTTCTCCAAAAAAGGAGATAAGGTTAGTCTGACATGACTTGTTCATGAGAAACCCATGTTGGCTCTTAGTAATCACAGCCATCTTTTCTAAATGTTCCAGGACTGATTGTTTGATGATTTGTTCTAAAAGTTTTCCAGGTATAGACACCAGGCTGATGGGTCAGTAGTTACCTGGATCCTCCTTTTTCCGCTCTTGAAAATGGGAACAATATTTGCCCACCTCCAGACTTCAGGCACCTCACCTGTTCTCCAAGAATTCTCAAAAATAATGGACAGAGGCTCAGAAATTACGTCCGCAAGTTCTTTTAGTATTCTTGGATGTAATTCACCTGGCCCCAAGAACTTAGTTTCATTTTTAAAAACTAGGTGTTTATGTATTACCCCTATGCTGATCCTAGGCTGCAACTCCCTTCCCTCATCATATGTTCTGTTTTTGCCATGTTGAGTACTGTTTCCCTCACAAGAGAAGACTGAGGAAAAGTAGGAACTGAGCAGCTCTGCCCTTTCTTCATCACCTGTTACAATTTCACTTTCCTGTCCTCGCAATGGTCCTACTAGTTGTACTCTTATAACTGAGCAGCCCTGAGCCTACCTCGTCAGGGAGGACGGGATATAAGACTAATGAATGAATGAATGAAGTGAGTGAAGTTAGTCTTCTGTCCACTAGTATAACAAAGCTAAATCTAATAATCAAATCTGTAAACTGTTCAGTTTGCCTTTGCATGTGTAAATACACTCCAACAAGTTAAGCTGCCAAGTTGTTCCAGTAGCTTCACACATAATGGCATTTGGTGTTACTTCCTTGGCTTAGCATAGCAAACTCACACATTAAACAAAGTTTGAAATTTCATAAGTTTGTTATTTTTGTTCCACAGATTCACAATGTGCATTTGTGTAAACAAATCAGGAATTTCCCGAAACCAGCCACAGGAATGCACAAGTAGTTGAGGGTACTATTAAATGCACACAAAATGCAAGTCGGAACACCTGACATAATACACTGTTGATGCACCCAGTTCAGTGCTCACCTTTGTCTTCTGTGTTAATGAAACTGATATCTGTGGATGAAACATTTCCATGAAGAATGTGCTCTGTAGACTATTTTCAGATTGAAGGTTTCCTAAGGACCTTCTGCAGGTGTGTGCATAAACCCTCTAAAGGTATGTGCATTAACCAGATTGTATACCATGAGAAGAGTTCTGATAGTTTACACCAATAATCCACACAATCCAGCATTCCTTGTTCCACAGTGTTGGACCAGATGTCTCAGAAGGTCCACAAACAGGTGCACAGGTCCCACCAACTACTATTCAGTGATATAGTGCACACAAATACAAAGATTCTATTTAATCCTCATTACAAATAGCCAATGATGGATATGTCCTCCAATAGTTTGTGTAATCCCTATTTAAAGCCACCTGTGCTAATGATCACCACTGCATCCTATGGCAGTACCATAAGATAATTATGTGTTATGTGAAGAAGTACTTTCTTATATTTGCCATGTATATATTACCCGTCAACTTTATTGATATTTTGGGAGAAAAAAGAGGACCTAATCTTTTTAAGATGCTTAGAAGTTTATTATATCTATAATGTATGCTGCAGATTAGGAGAGATATCAAGAGGATGCCAACATGGCTAACTAACAAAGTGAAATCCGTGTTGGTCTGAACAGAGCAGTAGACAAGTACACTTTTAAGACCAACTAAGTTTTATTTAGAATGTAAGCTTTCGTGTACTCTTAACTTAACAAAGTTAAGGAATACATAAAAGGTAAGAATGCTTCCTTTAAAAACTGGAAGCCTTTTCCAAATGAGAAAAATAAGAAACAGCACAGAAAAAGGAATAAATGGTGGTGGCATGCAAAATCAGATTTTGTGGGTCCTCTTGCTGAAAATAATACAAATAATAATAAATTCTTCAAGTACACTAAAGGCCTTGACAATAGCTAGAACTGGAAGAGATTCCTGCCCTGAGTAGGGTTGCCAGCTCCAGGTTGGGAAATACCTGGAGATTTTGGGAATGGAGCCAGAGGAGGGCAAGGTTTAGGGAGGGTAGGAACACTTCAGTGGGATATAATGCCATAGAATCCATCTTCCAAAGTGGTCATTTTCTCCAGGTGAACTCATATCTATCACTTGGAGATCAGTTGTAATCCCAGGAGATCTCCAGCCATCTCCTGTAGATGTAATGTAGTAGCCAGTTGGTCATGAAGGAACAAATACAGTAGATAATAAATTCTGTATGCATTGGGACTGCAGACAGTGTCCATGGGATCTATTATGATTTATCTAGGGAGCTATGGGGAGACCTACCCCCACCATACATACATTGATAATTTTCTTCTTGATCTGTGAGTTTCTCTTATAAAAAAAGATCTAAGTGTCTTACCATGCCAATTATCTGCATAATTTTCACTGTTAAGGGGGGGATATTGCCAAACACTGAAGATTTCGCAGAGAACAATCTGATCAATGTTGAGCATCAGGTGAACTATATCAAACATAGATGATCTGTGATTCAGTTTCCACCTCTTAAGAAAATTACTGGAAAATAGTCTAAAAGTGATGTATAGGTGGTGTTACAGGCTATCAAAAATCTCTGTAAATGTATCTAATATATGTTGGAGATGTCAGATGTCAGATGTGGTACAATTGTGACATCATTAAAGAGTTTTGGAGTAATCTACAGAAAGGGATATAAGATATTACAGGTATAAAATTACCATGGTTACTGTGGTATCTGGTGCTACGCCTGCTGGTGTCAGCTAGAATAATATTACCTCAAAACTGAAACAGCCTATCCTGGCCAAAGTAGAAATGTGGTATGGGAAACTATTTTTTATGCTTATTGATAAAATGTATATGTTAAAACATAAACCATTAAAGAAGACACTAGGTCAGAATAATTCTGCTCAGCAATGGTCTCTCTTTATTGAAACTTTCCTCTGGAACTTGTAAGGAAACTAGTAGTAGATTGGATTTGAAAAACAAAATTAGTATGGATATTTGTATAGGCTGCATGGTGATATTATGTTTCTACTTTGGGGTTATTGTTAATTCCTTTACATGTAATTTTCTACCTTTCTAATTAAAAATTCTGCTTTTGGATGCTCAGCAGTAAGTTCTGCAGTACAGCCTTGAGACCTTGTTCTGTCCCAGATCAGTCTGTCAGTCAGTCATATTTATTACAGTCATTAGACCATCCATGTACAGAGGAAAAAATACAGAACAAAAGTTAAAAATTAAAAGTTGAAAAGTATGCATTCTTATATACAAGCAGAGAGGAGAGATATGAAATATACCAATTATTCAAGTCCAGTATTTAAACCTGGTTAATGTACATCTTCTGCAGCCTCATAATCAACACACAGAACCTGGCAACTTGATAGGTGATTTTAGGGTTTATGTGCGATAGGAGGTAGCCTAGCATGGCTTTACTTGTGAGGCTGGGGATCTTGTCCAACAAGGGAGTAATAATCTCTGACCATGGCATATTAACCATGTGCAACTGAAAAATATGTGCTTCAGAGACTCCACCTCCACTCAGTGCCTTAAAATGATTAGACCTGCAAAATCTGCATGATACACAGGTATGAATCAACCAAGTCACATGAGCATAGCCTTTCTAAGTAGAGGTTTTTCTTATACCTTCTTTCAAGAACTGCAGAAGGAAGTGTAAGACTCCTTGGCAAAGAGAATGCCCTTCTAAAGTAATTTACTTCCAAAGAAGCCAAGTACACTGCTGGCTCAACAGCATATTTGTCATTTAAAACAAGCCAGATCTGGATACTTGGGAGATGTCAGATTGGCGTTTAATATCCTCCACTCTTTGTTTAACTAGCTGTTTTGCATGGTCAGTTCCACAGGATAAAAGTACCTCAGGCGCTAAGCTGTTTCTGACAATATAGCTATGAACAGGCCTGAGCCAGCTAGATTGAAAATTGTTTCTGGACATCTGAGAGAGCAGACCTTGGGGGTTGTAGTGACCTTTTAGCCACATGTAGATGGAGAGAACACATGCTCTTTCTTCAGCCTTAATAATACCTGCCTCCAGCCTTACGAATTTGTTGGATACACATCTGGGAACTTGTAAAACCACTTTTGTCCCAGATCATGTTTGGGTAGACTTTAAGACATATGACTAGAGTTGCCAGCTCCAGGTTGGAAAATATCTGGAAATTTGGGAAGTGGAGCCGAAGAAGGGTAGGGTTTGAGAGGGAAGAGACTTCAATGGGATATAACGCCATATGGTCCCCCTTCCAACGCAGCCATTTCTTCCAGGTGAACTGATCTCTGAACTGAACAGTGCACCATGCTTGCAAATCTCTACCCATGTCTCACAAATTTGTCTGCTTTTGACTAAAAATCCTTAGTTACATGCCTTTTCATTAATTTTGACAATGGAATCATTCTTCCTAGTCTTCTCTCTGTACTTCTCAGGAGGATATGTGACCCTGTGCATTTTGAATAGCTCTGTGGGAATGCTTAATTCAGACCTAACCAAGCTATTTTCGGAGAGAAAGATTTCCCATTTGTCATCATCATTAACCCTACCTGTTCCTTGTGCAACACTGTTAGAGAATGAATAACCACATTTCTATCTGGATGGGGAGAACCAAGACACCTGGTGAACTACAGTATTGCAGGGTCTGTGTTTCTGCTTTTTCTATCTCAATTTCAGGCCTCTTTTCAATTGTGCCAAAGGTTAATTGCTTTCTCCTGGATCCTTTAAACTTCTGGGCAGGTATCTATTCCCATTAATTGTTCTTTGTACTTTTTCACTTACTGGCTCCTGGAGTATGATGTGCAAAATCTGCCCTTTCCCTTTCTTGCTGATCCACCAACCATTCTGGTTTTGTTTTTTGCACACAGGTTGTACTAACCATTTGTTACTTGGCAGTATTGATTCCCAGGAGCAGCCTAGAATTTATGCTTTGTCTGCATTTACCACTAAATTGCCTTAAAATGATTGGACCTGCAAAATCTGCATGATACACAGGTATGAATCAGCCTAGTCATTGAGCTGTAGCTGTTTAAAGTGGATTGAAGAAAGTTTAAGACAGATTTTACTATTCCAGAGGTTAACGACACATTACACACACACATGCAATAGAACTCTTTTTTTTAAGTAACTTCAAAAAGGAAGAATTTTGAGTAGACAACAAGTAGTGGGAGCATTATAATAATTACCATTTTATCTTCAGTCCCTTTCCTAGTAATCCCTAACATAGAGTTTGCCTTTTTCACAGCTACAGCATGCTGGGTTGATGCTTTCATTGAGCTATCCACTATGACCCCAAGGTCTATTTCCCGTCTCAGCAGGTTCAGACCCCATTTGCTTATACTTGAAGCTGGGATTTTTTTTGTTCATATGTGCATCACTTTACACTTACCAACAATCAACTTCATCTGCTACGTTGTTGTCCACTCATCCATTTTGTGTAATCTGCAGATTTGGCAACCTAGTTCCAGATTATTTATGAACAAATTAAGTAGTACCAGCCCCAATACTGATCTTTGTGGGACTCCATTTATTCCTATTCTTTGCTTCCTGTCATTGAACCATTTTTTATTCCATAAGAGAACCTGTCTTCTTATCTAATAACTTCTAAATTTACACTGGAGCCTTTGGTGAGGTACCTTGTCAAAAAGCTTTTTGAAAATCCAAGTATATAATGTGCACCATGTCACCGCTGTCTACATGCTTGTGCACTTTCTCAAAGAACACCAAAAGGTTGGTGAAGCAAGTCTTTCCTTTGCAAAAGCCATGCTGATTTTCCCTCAGCACACTTTGTTCCTCTGTGTGCCTACTAATTATGTGATTACAGTTTCTCCTAATTTGCCTGGGACAGATGTCAGGCCAACTAGATTGAAATGTCCTGCTTCCTTTCGGGGCCCCTTTTAAAAAAATCAGTGTAATATTTCCTGCTCTTTAGTCTTCTGGTACAGTGACTAAATCTAGTGATAGGTTACATATACATGTTGGTAGATTAACTGTCTCACATTTGAGTTCTCTTGCATGTATGCCCTTAGGACCTGAAGACTTAGACTACCTTCCTGAAAATAGTATTGTGACATAGGTACATGCGCCACACTTTCCACAGTGAATACAGTAGCAAAAAATTAACCAAGCTTCTCTGCCATCTCCCCATCTTCCTTTAGCAATCCTTTTATTCCTTTGTCATCGAAAGACCCAACTGCTTCTCTGGTTGATTTTCTGCTCTGGATTTGTTTAAAGAAATGTTTATTGTTTTCCTTGATGTGTTTAGCAACCTACTTCTCAAAATCTCTTTCTGCACGCCTTATTGTTGATTTACATTTCTTTTGCTGGGATCTGTTGTCTGTTTTGTTCAATTCATTGGGGCAGACTTTCTGTTTTTAATAAATCTCTTTCTTTCACTTGCTCTGGGGAAAAAGAGAACAAGATATATTCAGTGTATCATAATCCACTCCACCTACACACAGACTCCAAATACAACCTCTTTATAAAGGCTTCATGTAGTTTTTTTTTCTCTTTGGGACTCAGATCATGTCTGAACAGGCTTCTCATGCTTAACTAGAGCTTTGAGAAATTCAGGTAATATCTCACCCACACCAATACCAGGAGTCTACTCCGCTGACTCCAAAAGCTATCCTAGTCTTGCAGTCATCCCAGACTGCAACTTGCATTGACCTTCCATCTACCCAGATTAAAGAGTTGTTGCACATAGCAGATTAGATGTACCGGCAGAGCCAGATTAACCATAAGGCAAACTAGGCACCAACCTATGGGCCTCACGTCTTTGGGGGCCCCGGGCCAACTTCCCTCCCCCCAGGTGAAAGAGGCAGCTTCTCCTGCTTTTCCTGCTGCCCATTTTAGCCTCTCCTGCTATCCACACCACCCATTTTTGCTTCCTCCGCTCTCCCTGCCATCCGTTTTCAATTCCCCTGCTCTCCCTGCCACCCATTTTCACCTCTCTCGCTTTTACCGCCACCTGTTTTCACTTCCCCTGCTCTCTCTGCCACCCATTTTTGCCTCTCCCACTCTCCCTGCCACCCGTTTTTGCTTACCTTGCTCTCCCTGCCACCCGTTTTCACCTCTCTTGCTCTTCCTGCTGCCTGTTTTTGCTTCCCCTGCTCTCCCTGCTGCCCATTTTTACCTCTCCCACTCTCCACGCCACCCATTTTCGCTTCCCCCGCTCTCCCCACCGCCCGTTTTTGCTTCTCCCGCTCTTCCCATCACCCATTTTCGCTTCCCCTGCTCTCCCTGCCATCCGTTTCCACCTCTCCCGCTCTCCTCGCCACCCGTTTTTGCCTCTACTGCTCTCACCGCCCATTTTTGCTGTCACCCCACTCTCCCTATTGCTCTTGCTGCCCTTGCTGCCACTCTCCTTTTTAATTTATTTTTAGTGTGTGTGATGTCATTTTGGGCCCCAGGGCTCCTCCAACCTAAAATTTTATTCCCTGCCCCCTCACTAAAATTTTTTGGCTGTGGGCCTGGCCAGGGTGCCCTGCTCTGTTGAGAAACATAGCGGTGGAGCAACAGAGATCATCCTAGGTATTTCATCTGTAAGACTAGAAGTAACCATGAGACTGATTTATGGATAAAACTGTGCTGGATCAAATCTTTAACTATTGGTTTCCCTAGTCCAGGGGTGGCCAAGCTTGCTTAACATAAGAGCCACACATAATAAACGTCAGATGTCTGAGAGCTGCAAGACAGGAATGTCAGATGTTTAAGAGCCACAAAACAGGAAGGAAGGCAAGCAAATAGATGGGGAGGTGGAAAGAAAGCAGCTTTAACCTTTAATACATTCTCCAAGCTGCCAGCTGGCTTGGCTTGGCGAAGTGATTTAAAGAGACAAATGCCTTCTCCAAGCTGGCTGATGGAGTGATGGGGGCTTTGAGAGCCACAAAATATGTGTGAAAGAGCCACATGTGGCTCCCAAGCCACAGTCTGGCCACCCCTGCTCTAGTCTGTTATCTGCAGCTACTGCTGTGCTCAAGCTTATGGGCAGAATGCTTGCTGTTAGGTGACCCATTTGTTTTTCCTCTGGTTCAGTTCTGTTCTGGGAAGTTCCAACAATTCATTTCTTGGTTTGACAAGACTATGTAAGATTCAGTTGAAGAGAACTTGGTCATTGTCCAAAACTCAATGAATGCTTCACCTGAGTTTTTGTATGCGTGTAATATATCTTGACACTATTATGGATAGCAAACTTTAGTCTTAGACTGCAATATTAGTAATTTCTTTGTTTTTACTTTTAAGCATTCATGTATCCACACCGTACTTTAGGAAACCTAAGTGAGATGTTATATCATTCATTTTGCTGCACATTACCAGAGATAACTGTTGCTGCACATTACCAGAGATAACTGTTTTCAACAATGTCTACTTTTAGCTTCAGTTTGCATTGATTTCAGATAGTCTGAGTTTTCAAAGACTACCTCTATGCTCAGTAAATTATTAAAAATTATAGTTCACATTTAGAATTATTTTGATGTTGATTTTCATGGCACAGTTATTTAAATTTCAGTTCTAATTTGCACAGGCATATCTTTTTACAGGTCCAGAACTAGCCGAAAGAGATTAGTACACCCCATCCTTAATACTATAGAAAGTCACTGTGGCTCTAAAGTACATTGTCTCTTGAACAGTCCTTCATCTGCTGCAAAATTCCCCAGATCTCACCTGGAGACTGACATCCCTAGCTTTGCTGAATCTGTGCAAGCCAACCAGCTGCTCTGGTGCCAGCCATTCTTGCTCTTCTTCATCTTCCTCTTCCTCTGAATTTCCCTGGTTACATTTCTATATTTTGGGTGATGATATCAATCTGTTTTGCGAGTAGTCTTAAAATACAAATAGAAAATACCTGTAGTTCATTGAATACTTTCACATGAATATGAGGCACCTTTTACAAGAAATAGGGCACATGTGATCCATACCAATATGCTCAGTACAGTTTTAGAGCACATCCTTCCTATAGAATATGTATGCATGCTTACCATTAAATAGGATGCATATCTGTTGAAGGTTATTTCTACTTGTAGTTGCAATCAGGGTAGTTAAAGAGTCACAAAATGGTTGATGCTCCCTCTTCCACACTTACTTTCTAGTGCATGCCAGATTCTGTGAATTCTGTTCTGCGTTACACACGATGTGCTAACTATTCATCTTCAACATGAAATGTAAGGATATTCTCATATATATGTGGCATATGGCAAATTTTAAAATAACTCTCCCAGTCTTTACCAGCCATGAAGTCATAGAGTTGGAAGGGACCCCCAAGATCATCTAGTTCAACCCCTTGCACAATGCAGGAAATTCACAAATACCTCCCCATAAATTCACAGGATCTGCATTGCAGTCAGATGGCCATCCAGCTTTTGCTGAAAAATTTCCAAGGAAGGAGAGTCCACCACCTCCAGTTCTACTGAGAAACTGCTCTGTCAGGAAGTTCTTCCTAATGTTGAGCCAGAAACTCTTTTGATTTAATTTTAACCTGTTGGTTCTGGTTCTAACTTCTGGGGCCACAGAAAACAATTCTGCACCATCCTCTATATGATAGCCCTTCAAGTGCTTGAAGATGGTGATCATATCACCTCTCAGCCACCTCCTCTCCAGGCTAATGGCTAAACATGCCCAGCTCCTTCAACCTTTCCTCATAGGACTTGGTCTCCGGACCCTTCACCATGTTCATTGCCCTCCTCTGGACCCATTCCAGCTTGTCTATATCCTTCTTAAAATGTGGTGCCCAAAACTGAACACAATACTCCAGGTGAGGTCTTACCAGAGCAGAGTAAAGCGATACCATCACTTCACATGATCTGGACATTATAAGTCTGTTAATACAACCCAAAATTGCATTTGCCTTTTTAGCCACCGGTGCCTGCAGGCTGCAGTGGGGGGCACGGGCAGTGGGGCAGGTACTCCAACTCTGAGATAATTTGTGAGGGGGCCCCCAAGATTTTGATTGTGTAGGGGCCTCCACAGGGTTTGATTCTGTACAGTAGGTATGTGCAGACACCAAATTA
Source organism: Heteronotia binoei (assembly GCF_032191835.1). NCBI lineage: Eukaryota > Metazoa > Chordata > Lepidosauria > Squamata > Gekkonidae > Heteronotia > Heteronotia binoei. The sequence goes on from NC_083224.1 coordinate 95,454,152, forward strand.
CCAGGTTCAGTCCTTTTGACTAAGGTTTAACATTTATTTTAACATTTCAGTCATAATGTAACATGTCTGATGTCTGCCTCTTTGGAACCCTGAAGTTTGGACTCCTTCACAAGAGGAAGGGCTTTTTCAGATTGTAGTTCTGACAGCTGCATTAGCTTCTACAGTACTAACATAATTGGGAAGGGGGTGTCTGAAAATTAACTGTAGGGGTTGGGCACAATTGCTTTTTAGACTTGTGTTGATCCTGTTTGTTCCCAGTCTCTGGTTTCAACTATCAGCAATTGGCAATATGCCTGACATCTACAAGCCACAAAGGCTTATGAACTACTGCTTAATTAGTACTAAAAACAGTCTGATGAAATTATGTTTCTTCCCCCCATTTAAAAGCATTTTGAGGTACTCTACAATGGGATGAAAACACAGGCAGCTTTTGACAAAGAGAGCAGAAAGAAACCAGTCTGGAACTTGCAAATTACCCAGCTATAGACAATGACCAAGCAGAAATTGTCTATTGTTCCAGGGAGGGTATAGGGGAATTTCCATCAGCCTTGCCCAGTTTTCTGCTTTCATGATGTAACCCTCCTTATTAGATGACAAATGCACCTTAGTAGTAGGGTTTAGTGTTCAGTGAAGGAAATAATTATGTAAAAATCAAGTCACGAGAAGAAGCCACTTTCTCCTTACAAGTGACTCAGTGGAATGTGGGTGTAAGAAAGGGCTTGGGAAAAGCTTGGCAGTGATATTTTGCTTCTCCCTTTGGCTTTACCTAGGTAACCAGTGACAGGTACTTAGGTATAGTTTCATTGAAGAAGAATTGTGCCAAAAGCCTCATGAAAAAGTGGGGTTGTGGAGGGATTTGAATGGATTGAGAGAGATAGCACATTACGGGTATTCTGGAAGGCAGCTCCATTCATAATGGGCAGCAAGAGAGAAAGGGCAGAATTGTTTGAGGAAGCAGGTGACTTTTTAAAATTTATTTTTCACTGGCTTCCCCTTTAATAAAACATCGACGTTTGTGAGTGTAACAACAAAAGGAGGGGGAAATATAATAATAAACCAAGTGAATGAGATGGCAGCAAGATCAATCACCATTCACAACCATAGACAACGCTGCCTAGCAGGGGGCGGGGAGACATGGGCAAGGCAGAGAAAAAGAGGAGGCCTGGCTCACTGGCCAAGCAGGCCCCTTTCCATGCTGCCTCTATTTATATAGGATGTCATAGTATCCTGGTCTGTACAGTAGATACACTTTTGACTCTGAACCCTTGGGGAAGATGTGGGGATTGGTGGTGCTGCCCTCACCCTGACTCATGTATTCCACCAAGGTGGAGACACTGAGGACCTGGGCCAGCATGATGATGTGGATGTGGTTGCTTTCTCTGCACATGGGCTCCACCTCCTGCTGGCAGAACTCCTTTATGCTGTGCCCTCCCTCAATGAAGTTCTCAAAAACTTGTTCTCATGTTGCAGATACCCAGAGGTGAGCAGTCACAGGTATACCACCAGGGAATCCAAGGTGCTCTGGTCATTGAAGGAAGCCAGCTGGTCTGAGACCGTGGTTTGCTTCTCCACTTGCTCTATCGGGTCCATGAATGTGTTGTGAAATCCTCCCTGGGGAATTCTGCGAAGCCTTGTGACATCAGCATGTCTTTGCTTTTGGCAGCCACTTCTTTGAAGTGCTGCAGTTCCTTGCTGTCCTCCAACAGAGCTTCGAGGTTGAAGAAGTCAAATGCCCATTAGAAGCAGTTGCCATCCGGCGTCTTCCAGATGAACTAGTACTTTTCCAGCAAATACTTGATCTTCTGCTGATAGATAAGGTCTTTGTCAGTGCATTCTTTGTACAGGACTGACAGCTCCATCTTTTCTGAAACTAGCAGGTACAGCGATCTCCTGCTGAATTCGATTTTGCTGGGCCATTATAGCTTCATCATAGGCCAAGCAATTCAGCCCATTGGTGTCCCCTCTGACAGACTACAGCTGCTGTTGAAGCTCTTCCACCATCATCTTCATACTGGGACTGAGCAGAAGATATTTTGATAGCTGAAGCTGGTGGAGCTAGAATAATGAAGATCATGGATATATCTGGATATGAGAGTGGAGGGATTTGTACTGTCAAAGGCCATAAAGGGTCTAGATGTAAGGGTGAGTAGTTTGTGCCAGATCTGGAAGATCAGTCAGGAAGTCAGTATAGGTATCCGGGGGGAACAAAGAGGCAAATGGCTTTGGTGACACAGTTTTGGATTGAGGTGGTGGAGTAAGATGCAGCCTGGAAGACTAGGAAAGACAAGGAGCCTGTAGTAATTAAGTCCCAAAGAAAGCAGAGCTTGATGCGATTTTCATAAAGGGAGTAGAGAGAAAAAGGTCACAGTCTTGCAGTGTAGTTGAAAGGGAAAGCAACTTGATTTACAGCACAGCCCTAAAGGGTGGGGTGGGGGATGAACCAGCTCAGGAAATTGACTAGCCCTTACGTCAGCATAAGGGTCAGTTATGCTGGCACAGGACACTGATGCTTTGTTGCACCAGGACGTATGTGCCTTGGCTGCATACCAGCATGTATTTCAGGGAGCATAGCTGCAGTTAAATGGCTCCCTCAGCACTTTCAATGCAGGAACACCCCCCAAACAGGCACAAGTTACACCAACAAAAATAGCAGTGTATCCCATTGGCACCAATTATTCTGAAAAAACAAAGCCCCCCTCCCACTGCTGCTGCCACACCCACAAGATCCCTAGCAGCTCATGATGCATGATGACTCCCCATCCTCATCTGTGATGACCTCATCCTCTGCCCAGTATCCAACCATGCCCCTCCAGCCCTACAGATGCTTCTGGAGCATGAAGTAGGGCACACAGCATGGTACGCTGTCTGATCAAGGAAAAGCCCAGAGAGGGCACATAGAAAAATCACAGAAAAGGTACATAGCACAACTGGGCAAGCACTTGATGGGGAGAGCAAAGTCCACACTCTGTGGCTGACCACTCCCAGCTTTTACGCCTTACAGGTACCCCATCTCTTCTATCAGGAACCAAAGGGGCAGCCATGCACTGATAGGTAAGCAAGGTAGCTTTCCCCTAATCCCCTTTCCCTCCCTGGCCTCCAGCACCTGACCCCACCAGCCAAAGGTCCCTGACACCCCACACCATCAGCCTGGTGCACAAAGGGGATTAGTGTATGGGTCCCAGCCCAGGACAGCTACAAGAGGAAGGGTCCCGAACTGTCAGTTGTGCACTGGATGGGAAGCCTCAGCAGTTAGCAGGGTCTCTCCTCAGACAGTGCACTATGGAGGGTGGGGGGAGAACCACTATTCTGAGTGGAGTGCATTACCACACAATCCCTGAACCCATTCCATTGCAGGTGCAGAGTTCCCTTAAGCAAATGCCAGTGAGGATCCTTCATCAGCTGGTGGTGTGGACACAAGTGCCACACAGGTGAGAGGAATGGTTTGCACAAGCTTTAGGGGGCATGGTTGTGGCACAGATCTGCCTCATGGGCTGCAAAGTACATTTTTGGGTGTCTCTGGGGACATCCCAGTGCCTGGCAAGCAGCTATAGGGATCTGGTTGCCTGTATTGGACCATTTTCTCCACAGGTCAAAACCCAACAGGGAGGCTTCCGATACCAACCATCAAGCCCCCAGCTCACTCTGTGCCCTGGTTGCATAAGAAACCTGACTTCAGAAAGTGCTACTGCAATCAAGCCTGCTGCTCCCTTGGTCCCCTGGCCCATTAGCAAGCTGCCTAGGGGGCATAATACCCAATTCCTCTGAGGCTATGTGGTGGCAGAGTTGGCAGTTCTCAGCTCCTTTGTTCTCATAGTCCTCAATAAAGTTATTTGTTTGGGTGCAGCTGTGTCTGTGTGTGTTTGCCTGAGTTGTTGGAAGGTGGGTGCAGTGGTTTATTCACTACACTGATGCTGCAATCCAGTGGCAGAGAGGATGGTTCTCATCCCACTATTAATGCTTGCACATCTCTGCACACGGATCAAAGGATGGGTTGGGCAATGCACTAGAACCGTCACCTTCCAAATCAATAGCACACACAGTGCATGGAGAGTCTCCAGGATGCAGTGAGATCCCTGAGAAAAAGCAGCTGGGTTATTAGCGGCAGAGCCCAGACAGCAAGGGGACTGCTCAAGTCAACAGTGGGACCTGCAGATACTTCAATTGAAGGAGGGAAATGCCAGGAAAGACCAAATGGGGGAACACGGCCCAGTTAGGTTGTTCCACCCCATCAAGTTCTCTTGGAGCTGACTTAGTTGGCCTACAGCACTGGAAATGGGCCGCCAGCAGCATTCACCTTGAATGGCTGTCTTTTGCCAATCAAACCAATGCTCATTGATTTTTGGGGTATGGAAAAGGGCTGCTGAGCTTGCACTCCATAGGGGGGCTGTTTGCCAAAAAAAGTCATTGCTGTGGCCATTGTGTGAGTGACCATATTGGGATGACCATAATGATAAATGCAGTTCCTGTGGGTGCTCGGCCAGGCCTCAGCTGCCTTTTTCTCATTCTGGGGCCCAGTGCTCTCAGAGCTAGAAGCACCCATTGTGTGTGAGGTGGGTGTCTAGGACTGAACCATGGAGGAATCAGCTATCTGTACAATATGTGGTTCTTTCCACAACCCACAACTCCTTAATCATAGTGGCTGGACTCTCTGAAAGGATTCTGTCTCTGCACATGCCCTTTGCCAGCGGCAGCAAATCCATGAACTAATAATGAAAAATATTTGCCATTCACAGATTGTGGGAATTCCTAGCTCTGAAGTCACTGTTGTCCCATCCCCTTTTTAGGGGATCAAAACAAATGTGAAAAACAGGACAGCTCCAGAGTGGAGCTGGAAAAGCCCTTCACTGTGGCTGAAGGGGGCCCAGCAGCCAACTCCAGTCTTCCCCCATGTCAGTTGGCTCGGTGTGACAATGGCTGAGCAGGGGCTTGCAGCTGCAGTGGATAATGCCGACAATAAGAAGCCAGAAGCCCTCTACGTAACAACCATCAGAAAGTAAAACTTGACTATATTTCAAAATTAATAACAATAAATCAGGTTGGTGGTCAACACCTCCTGTGCCAGATGTGTTCCCATACCCATTCCCACTCAGTGTGCCCTCTGACAACCTGCCTCGCTACTGCCTCCATCAACTGCTCAATGTCCAGTCCCCCACCCAGGGACCCTCCAACATGCTCCCTCTGAAGTTGGCAGTAGCTGTTGGTGCATGGCCATGTTGTTCAGTGTCGCACAGCTTGGCCACAGCCAGGGGCTTCATGGCCTGGTGCCTTCCTATAAGATGGAGGCAACAGAACTCCATATTCGGCTGCCCAAATGCCTGCTTGATCACCATGTGTGTTTGGCGGTGGGCTTGGCATTGACTGCACAGTCTGGTGTATCATCCTCAGGATATATTGTTAGTGAATATGGGAGTAGGGGGTAGCCATGATCACCTTGGTAGGATGCACTGAGACTCATCAGGAGTGGTGCCTCCATCTTGGTGGGTGGGGATGTCACCTGCTAGCTGGGTGCCTCCCCTTCCCACACTACTGACTTGGGAGCCATCCTTTGTCCTCTGGTCAGGTGGTCAACAGGCACTTGAGCCCAGATGATGCAAAAAGCTGTGCATCAATGACACTGCCTGGAAACTTGGCTATGAGGTCCATGAAATGCCTTGGTGGTCACAGGACACCTGTTTATTCAGGCTGTAGAAATGATGGTGGTTTTAGTAAAACTGTGGTTTCTCCCAGGGGTCAATGAGGGCAATGTGAGTGCAGTCCACAGTCCTCACAATGATGGGGAGACCTGTGAATACTTTAAAGCATGCCCATATGGGTGCCAGCTCCCTCTCTTATGTGAGGAGGTGCACATGCTTAAGTTGACCAGCATGGCATCCAGAAAGCTATGCAGATAGTGGCTTACTGAGGACTGGGATGCCTCAAAGATTTCTGCCATGACCCCCTGGAAGAATGTGGTGAACAGGACCCTAAGGGAGAATAGGACCTTCTGAAGAACAGGAAGGCCATGGGAGGGGGGAGCTTGGCCCTGGAGGGCTGGCTTCAGTTCCTCACACAGAGCCTGGATGGCTGCTCTGTCTGGGTGGAACCAACTCAGAGGGATGCTGTCTGAGACGTGCAGGATGCTGGTGCATGCCTAGTAATGTTGGCACAGTGCCTTCTCCACAATCACTGTGCCACTCATAGAGTGCTGGGAGTAAATGGATACGTTGCATGCCTAGCAGAGGCAGAAAGGGGCGCTTCCAGGAAAGGTTGGCTGGGGTCTTTGGAAAGAAGGGGCTGCATTCACTATGGTGAACTATAGTGCAGGGTACTGGCTGTGATCCCCCTGTACCTACCACCTCTCCCCATGGATGACTGCTGTGTGTACAGCCTTCTGATGGCTGGTGCCCAGTGTGGGAACATGGGGGTGGGATGGGATGAGACCAGGGGTTCATGACTTCTCATAGTGCCTTGTCCTATTCCTGCAGTCTGCAGTGTGTGGGTGGCATGGCTATGCCAACATCTGGCAGCACCAATGGCCACCACCAGGACCAAGGCTGAGAAGGTGCTGCTGTAAATGGTGGTGGTGGAGTATATGAACATAGCCCTACTGACAGCCAGGAGCAACTCTGCTTCCTCATACTGCCATGCCTTCTGGTTCATGGTAGTGGAATGAGTCTCTGCTCTGTCCATCCTGAAGCATTGGAATGACTCCTTCGGGTGAGCTTGGAAGTGCATCCAAGCCCTGATGTATCCTTTAAAAGTTGGTGGAGGAGGAAGGTTTGCCAGGACCAGAGGGTGTCATGTGGCTAGTAATACCCCCTGTGATGGTGGGTAGCTGCAACATTGAGGTGCTGAGTGGTGACAAAGGTCCCACAGCCTCCTGATCTCTGCTGGTGGCCCACCACCTGCCACCCACAGCATTGCCACACACCCTGGACATCCTGACTCCTTCCCTGTCCCCCGCAGATGAGTCTCAGAGTGTGGATGCCATTCTAGGATCATCCATGGAAGTGACTGAGGGGGGGCCAGGCATTATCCCGAGTTTCTGACCCCTGACCCCAATCCCTAAGGAAGAGGGGGACTCTGCCATTGTGATGCTCCTCTGACATCCCTGGGACCCTTCAGTCAGGGCCACCTTGCCACATGTCCAGCCAGGAAGAGATGGAGCTGAGGGGAGGGGAGGGGAGGGGAGGATGGCCATGCTGGCCAGGTTCCAGTGATGGGAGAGAGAGGTGAGGTGCCTGTGAGAGGGGCTGGTGTTGACAAGGTGTGACTAAATGCGTGGGCAGTTGGGCTGACTCTCTGCTGTCTTTCCCCCTATCCCAGGACCCTTTCCCCTAACGTTTGCAGCTGATTTCATGGACCAGCTCCACACCCTGATCCCTACAAGGCAAAGGTAGTGGTGGCAGCCTCCGTGGTCCTGCAGACATTGGGCATCTCAGAGTCCCTCGGGCCAGCAGATGAGGACAAGTCCATTCAGTGGGAAGAATCAGTATCTTCAGATAACAGTACACTGGGCTACCAGAAACTTGGGAGGGGAGGGATGGCAGGGGCAAGCTTCATCCTCTGGAGTGAGGTGTGGCAGCGTCAGGTGGCCCAGATGACAGTAGAGACTCCAGCCCCTTGCTGGAGCCCTGGACACAGCTCATCACCTCCACCCTGTCACAAGAGAGATCAGTTCTTGGGGGTGTCAAGAGGCAATAGGACCTCATCCACTTCTTTGGCATAACAGAGAGAGGGCTCACTCAGTCTGAGAGGTCAACAAGATTTAGTGAATTAAAAGTGCATTGATTATTACATGAAGATAGCATTACAACTGACAATAGAAAATTCATTCGGAGCATTCTTCCACCATGTGCATGCACTCCCCCAGTAACCCCACTCATACTCCTGAGATTTTACTTCTGGAGTGCATTCATGCTGACATACAATGCAGATCATAGTAATCTCACCTATATGCTGGCTAGGTTGGAGAGAAGTAGAGATTTGATAGAGAACTTTCCTACCTCTCTTTGGTTGCATGCCAGATTAAATGCTCCTAATTCTAGCTCTACCTTGGTTAGGGTCACTTAGGAGATGGGCAGACCCACCTTTCCTAGGCAGCTCTGGGGATGGTCTTCCTCTTGGAATGTACAGCTAATGTGTCTCAAGGTTCTGTCTTTGCTATTAACTCTTCCTGGCCCTGTCTTGCACCAGAGAAGGGTCTTATTGAAATAATCAATACTATGTCACCTAATCATGTCTTTGTCCTTACTGACAAATAAGATGTGCGTAGTTGAGGGCAACATACCTTACTAATATTGAAGCAAACTTTTTACACAGAAAGAAGAGCACAAGCATAATCAGACTTGAAGAATAAAAAATGGCTCCAGTTTAGTTCAGTCAAGGATCAATAACACAGCTCTGAGTTCTCAAACTGGGTTGTCTCTAGTAGCCCCCGTCAGATCCCCCATGCACTTCAGAGGCACTGGGTTCTTCATATCTGGAGACAGCACAATTCTGGTCAGATTTTCTCTTCTGCTGTCCAGCACTCTTGTCCCGCCCAGCCCGAGCGGGGACTGCGTGGAGGAGACCCCCCGGCGCCTGCCAGCCATTCCAAGCCCTCGTCGTCGCCCCAAGAGCCTTCCCCACCTCTCCAAGCCCCCGTGGCGGCCCCACCCCTCACCTCGACTGACGGGGCGCCAGCAGCCACCCGAGCGACGCCTCCCAGACGACGAGCCCGGCTCCGAGTCCGCGAAGTCTGGCCAGGGCAAGACGCCGGGGAGCAAGAGGGAGAAGCTGAGCCCAGCACCGGGCCAGGAGGAGGAGAGCCGTTCATCTCGTCGCAGCGCGAGACGCCCCATCGCAGCATGCAGCCGAGGGCTAGGACGCCCGAGGCACGCCCAGTCAGCCCAGCCCTGGCTCGCCTCTCCCGGGCGTCTGGGGCTTTGAAGGGGGAAGGAGCCAGAGAGGGGCAGGACCCGGGAAGGGGGAAGGTTGGGTCGGGAAGCATAAAAGGAGGGAGGGAGGAGGTCGCTGAGGAAGCTGGCTGATGCTCAAAGAGGCTGCCTCGCGAGAGAGAGGGACAGGAGCCGCAGCACACGGGGGCCTGCGGTGAAGTAACCCAGCGCCCACCCCCCTGTTTCTGAGACCTCTGGGGAACGCCCCAGAGTGCCTGGGAGGGGCAACGGCGACGCCGGGAGACCGGGAGGGGTACCGAAGACCCGACAACTCTGATATAGGCACGGTATCGAAGAATCCAAGTGATACAGTATGGCCAAAACTTTCCTGGCAATCCAGTGCCTTGATGCAACTTCAAAGGCCATTACAAGACTCAGTAGCATAGCTCAGAACCAGGTTGTCTCCAACAAGAGATCCTGCCCAGAGAAACAGTCACCTGGGTTAGAGTTTTGAATTGAAGTGAGACAAGAGAGCTCCCTCACAAGATCTGTTCTTGCAGAAAAGTAATTTAATCTGCTTGTCCCACCTCATTCCAGCTCCAAGCCTATGTAGCTATTCCTCCACATATGTCTCACAACTCTGGGAGTGATCTCCACAGGGGCTGGGGGAGGTGCATGTTCCTTATACAGATGCTTACACACATATCGATGAGTGAGACAGCCAAATGGTAATATCAGACAGGCAACTGAAGATGTGTGAGGAGAAATTTCAGGTATATAGAGGCTGAGCTGAATGTCATCAGCTGAAACTGATACTGAAAGCTATGGGATTTGATGAGGCCATCCAGAAACAGTGTATGTAGAGATAAAATGGGGAGAATACAACCTCATCCCCAAAAGTTGTAAACTAATCAAATTTTATCTTAACCAAACAATCCAGACAAGGTGAAAGTAATCACAGAAAAGCTTTGTCTTTTAAAAATACTCATCAGAACGTTTATTTAGTTCTGTCAGTCAAAGGTTACTCTTACTGGACTCAGCAATACTTCTGTAGACTTCCATCACCTGGGGAGAGGAAGTAACTATACATGACACCAATGGACTGCCTCGAGTCAGGCCAGAGCCCCCCACAGGAGGGGGAGGGGGAATTCCTTTCATGCTCAAGTGGAGAACTAGGTGAATTCCTCACCAATCCACCTGGTAGGTAAGTAGGCAATATGGAGATAGTTAGATTCTCAGAGTAAAGTCCAATTTATAAGGCTTCCTTCTGTGAATATGCACAAAACATGACAAGGGTGACTGGATACTCATGATGACTGGATCCAAAAATCTCCCTCCTTGCGCAACCATATTTCAAAGTTTATTTGGGAAGGACAGATTTTGCCTTTGACTAAGAGTGAGCTGCTCTAGCTGGGGTGCCAGAGGTGTCAGATAGAAGGAAGCTTTCATTTGGACTCTTCTGAGGTGATGCTTGTCTTGCAACTCTGACTTGTCAGATCTGGGAAAATTACTTAACTTGTCCTTCTTGAAAGTATGATAGTTTGGTTCAGCTAAGATCCCTACACAAATCTGGCCTCCCCTCCCAACCCCACCACCACCACCAGTGGTGCATTCATTGCAACATTCAAACAAGACATCAGATATGTCTTGCTTAGGTAACATGCATAGCTCTCTGCCCAAGTTGTTCTGTTTCAATCAGGATGCACTGTCAAGTGGTAATTAATGCTGGCACAGGGTAACATGCAGCTATAAGTATATAACCTTCCATTTTGATGGTGAAGACAGACTCAAATAACCTGTGGGGAGAGGAGAGTGGATCTAGGAGAAGGGAGACATAAAGTAGTTGAATGACGGCTCTCAAGAAAGTACCGGCTAGCAGACTTACTGATTATAGTGTGCCTATTCTTCCATTAATGGCCATGTAGAACAGGATGTTGAACTATGTATTGGTCAGCTCCAGCAGGGAGCTTGCATTCACATTTTCATATAGTAGCGGTTATTATACAGCATTGGGCCTTCCATATTTCTCTATCCTCACCAATTGGATGCCATCTTAGGTCATTTTCCCTGGTCATAGATGTGATCAAGATGCCAAATCAGTGATCATGTAGATAGCTGGAAATATAGTGATCTTGTCTAAGAAAGTCACAGCAACTTGTATGGATAAAACCTGAGCGTTGTGGAGTTTTCACTAATCATTGGCCATGCTGCTGTGATACTATGGAATCTGTTAGTATACCTTCCTTGATCTTCTGGTTTCTGAGCTGAGTTACTTCAATGAACCAACTCCCATCAACAGATTCACAATTGTAAAAAGACTATTCTGATGCCAGATGTGAAACAGGGTTGCACTTTTTACATCTTCCATTTGATGCAAATGTTATCTCATCCCATGAGTGAGATCCTGTGTGGTGTTCAGTAGTACCTGGCATTTGTTAACTGCCCTGTGTGTCTGCTCCTCTCAATCTAAAGAAGGGCAGGTATCCCCAGAGGAATGAACAGCTTTAGAAATTTCTTTAAGCATCTGTCTCTAATCAGAGTATTAGACATAATAGTGGCTGCCCCAGCAGAACATCAGCTGGGAGAATACCTTGCTACCAGCTGCTAAAGCCTTCAGGGGTTAGTGTCTGAGGAGCTGTCTGTCTGTGGTTTGCATCGTGGTAGAGCTGGGCTTTGTAGTTAGGAAGCAAGGAACTGTAGAACAAAGCCACAGAGTTATGACTGGAACCCAGACATAAAGAACAGAATGCTTGCATTTATAAAGCATAGAATGTGATAGCACATTTGAATAGTATAAGTAGGCATAAAAAGAATAGCATGATTATAGTAGACCAGAATGTCATTTCCCTCCAATCCCATGCCTATCTCCCTCCAGACATGTATTATCTTTTATACAGACCAAACCTCAGTGTGCCCAAAGTTTGTTGTTGAGAATTAGATCAGGATTGCACTGTTAGATGGTGTGCATATTCTCCTTAAATAAAAAATAAACTTGGTTAACACCTTTTTCTTTCCTGTAGTTGCTGTTTCAACATCATTCTGCTCCCACCCCTTCCTTGGCAGCTATTTCTATTTCTTCTACTTTTATGAGCTGATATTGTGACCTCGCATGGGTTCACTGGGCATCAGCAAATATCACAAAGATTTTGTTCTGTTATCTATGAGTAAAAAAGAATAGCTGAACATCTTTACAAAAAGGTGAAAATTACTGAAAACGTGCGTTTTTCTACTGCTAAAATATTATGAATATTGGTAGCTTTTTATTATGCATGCTAATCACCAGAATATTTTTGAGTTTTGTAAGTGCCTCTTTTGAATCCTGATTCCTTGCAAGAGTGCTATGTTATGCATAGATTCCGCTATTTTTGAGCAGTGAGTACAGAGGTATATATCTTGTGTTCAAGCACAGTGGTGTTAAAAAGAGTTTTTTTTAACAGACCTCACCACACTTTTAATATATGAAGACTGTTTGCCTGTTGTCCAGTGTTCTGGCTTACGCACAGATATTGCTGGCTATGAGACATTTAAGATAAACCTAGTGTTGTGAGTTCAGCTGTGAGTTGATGAAACTCCATTTTATTTTGAATCGGGGACTGAGGAGATACACAGACAGGCAGGGAATATATACAATAGGTACATACCAAACCACACCAATTAAGTCAGTGGGAAACCACCCTATTGGTCTATCCAGGATCCTATTATTTGCATATAGTAGTTACATGCCTGGAGCCACGATTGGCCAGTTCACCGGGAACAGCCAATTGCAGTGTAGGCATTAGGATCCTGGAGGGCAGAAGCAAGCTTTGTAACAGGACCATATGCCAATATATAACACCTTGGCTTGTATTTAGGAACCTTAACCTTTTCTTTGCTCCTGTTTGCGAGATTCAAACATTCCAGAGGGAGTTTTTTTTGTGGGGGGGGGGGGAGGGTTAGATCCTTCAAGGTTAACAACTTGAGCTTTTGAACAGGGAAGCTGCCATATAGAGTTTAAGCCTTGGAGCTTGTGTAGAAGAGAATGTAGAAAGAGATTTAATTCAGTATGTAAATACTGTGATTGAAAACCACAGGGAAGAAAAAATCAATCTACTTAAAAATTGTATTCAAAGCACTACACTGTGGATTTTAGCCATCAATTTTGTGATAATGAACTCTCAGCAGCTTGTCACACTGTGAAATTGGCCAGTATCCTTCAAGTCATCTCAGTCAGCAAATCTTGCATCACTTTTCCAAGAGAGATGATATGCAATGCAAGCCTAAGAAGAACTGGTGGCCATTTGTAGAAAATCTTATACATGTATCTTCTGATTGATTTACTCTTTATATTTTTGCCTTTTCTTTCGTTAAAGTCCAAGCTACTGTTTAGGAGCTGTACATAGCTTATCATTTCCTGTGTAGGAAACTGCCTGTAACTCCTCCTTTATAAGTGATGAACATGCTTTCTGTTTTGCCATGTCTGTCTGTGGGAGTTGTTACATCTGCTCAAGATAATGATGCTGAAGTATTAGTGTGGTGTCAGTATCATGGTTCTAGCAGTAGGCTTCTGCAGAACAGAAGAGTGTAAGATGTTGTGGTTCGACAAGTCCCAGTGAGTTTCAGTGAAATTTTTATCTTGCTGTTCAAAATATGTCTTGAATACTTTTGAAAACAATACGCAAGGAATTGGGTTAGGTATTGCAGGACTTGGTGGCATAGCAGGCATTGTGCAATTGGAATTGCTAGATTTGATTCCACTAATATTTAATCAGCTGTGATTTTTACATTGAATAGTTGGTTTTCCCAGGGGCACCATAAGAAGCAGAGACCAAGCTACAGTAAATAAGCTACCTAATCCATTTTAGACATAAGCCAAGAGCCCAGTTTCCTCATCTGTCAGGGTTCTCCCTTCCCTGGATTTATGAGGTGTTTCATTCTGCAGATATTCAGTTTTTCCTGCAGTCCATAGGTGCAAAGGGCATGCTGTCTATTCAGTTGCTGTGTGAAACAGAGAGATTTATTACTTGTTCTGGTGGTCAGTCCAAGAAACAGTTAAGCCTAAGCACCCTTTTCTCATTATATGTAGCTTGAGTTGAGGTTCACCTTGCTTGTGTTGAGAAAGCAAAGTTGTGGTATAGTTTGTGGCTCTAGAGAACTGAATTGATTCATGAGTATACAGTATGTCACAGAAGTGAGTACGTCCACTCACATTTTGTAAATATTTAAGTATATCTTTTCATGTGACAACACTGAAGAAATGATACTTGGCTACAATGTAAAGTAGTGAATCTACTCAAAATTACGCAAACACACAGCCATTAATGTCTAAACTGCTGGCAACAGTGAGTACAGCCCTAAGTGATAATGTCCAAATGCGGCCCAAAGTGTCAATATTTTGTGTGGCCATGATTATTTTCTAGCACTGCCTTAACCCTCTCGGGCATAGAGTTCACTAGAGCTTCACAGGTTGCCACTGGAGTCCTCTTCCATGATGACATCACGTAGCTGATGGATGTTAGAGACCTTGCGCACCTCCACCTTCCATTTCAGGATGCCCCACAGATGCTCAATAGGGTTTATTGAGTGCTTGGCCAGTCCATCACCTTTACCTTCAGCTTCTTTAGCAAGGCAGTGGTCGTTTTGGAGGTGTGTTTGAGGTCATTATCATGTTGGAATTCTGCCCTGCGGCCCAGTCTCTGAAGGGAAGGGATCATGCTCCGCTTCAGTATGTCACAGTACATGTTGGCATTCGTGGTTCCCTCAATGAACTGTAGCTCCCCAGTGCCAGCAGCACCCATGCAGCCCCAGACCATGACATTCCCACCACCATGCTTGACTGTAGGCAAGACACCCTTGTCTTTGTACTCCTCACCTGGTTGTCGCCACACACGCTTGACAGCATCTGAACCAAATAAGTTTATCTTGGTCTCATTGGACCACAGGACATGGTTCCAGAAATCCATGTCCTTGGTCTGCTTGTCTGCAGCAAACTGTTTGCGGGCTTTCTTGTGCATCATCTTTAGAAGAGACTTCCTTCTGGGATGACAGCCCTGCAGACCAATTTGATGCAGCATGCAGCATATGGTCTGAGCACTGACAGGCTGACCCCCCACCCCTTCAACCTCTGTAGCAATGCTGGCAGCACTCATACGTCTATTTCCCAAAGCCAATCTCTGGATATGATGCTGAGCATGGGCACTCAACTTCTTTGGTCGACCATGGTGAGGCCTGTTCTGAGTGGAACATGTCAAACCACTGTATGGTCTTGGCCACCATGATGCAGCTCAGTTTCAGGGTCTTGGCAATCTTCTTTTAGCCTAGGCTATCTTTATGTAGAGCAACAATTCATTTTTTCAGATCCTCACAGAGTTCATTGCCATGAAGTGCCATGTGGAACTTCCAGTGACCAGTATGAGGGCGTGAGAGCGATAACCTGCTCTCCCTTCACACCTGATACCTTGTACCACTAATGAGTCACATGACACCAGGGAGGGAAAACCGCTATTTGGGCTCCATTTGGACATTATCATTTAGGGGTGTACTCACTTTTGTTGCCAGCAGTTTAGACATTAATGGCTTTATGTTGCGTAATTTTGAGGGGACAGCACATTTACACTGTTATACAAGTTGTAGACTCACTACTTTACATTGTAGCCAAGTGTCATTTCTTCAGCCTTGTCACATGAAAAGATATACTTAAATATTTACAAAATGTGAGGGGGTGTACTCTCTTCTGTGACATACTGTATTTCCTCTTTATGCATATCATCTCCTTCAACTTTTGTTTTTTTCTAGTGGACGTAGTATTGCTGTTTAAATATTCTTACAGTATGAATATCATCCATGAGAACAGGTCATGTAGTGGAGTCCACATCATACTAGTCCAAAATTCTATACCAGAAATGGGGAGACCTACATTCAAATGCTATCCAGTCAGTCATCAAGTTAACTGGATGACTTTGACCCAGCCTAACCTCACAGGATTATTGTGAGGATAAAATGGGGGAGGAGAGAACCTAAGCCCTTTAGAGGAAAAGTGGGATAAAAATGTGTAGATAAATAAAATAGAAAAGTATAGCAAAACTCTAATCTTCTGAGCAATGGCCAGAAACCATAGTTGCTGCTGGGTTTAAAATCCCTGTTTTTCCTTCCCCTTTTTTGCTGTAAAATGCCATACTTTTCCCAGTAGTACGACGCTCCATATGAATAAAAAAATGCAATTATAGAAATAGAATTTCTGTTTCTAGGATTGCATATTCTGTTTCTGGAGGACATGTTGTGCTAGACTCGTTCCAGTCAGGCTTCTGCCCGGGCCATGGGACAAAGACTGTGTTGGTCACCCTAACAGATTACTTTCTTAGACAGCTGGATTGAGGTAGGTCATTGCTGCTGCTGTTGTTGGATCTCACAGCAGCATTTGACACAGTGGAGTATGCTCTGCTGATTCACCGACATGGGAATATGTGGGGTAGCATTATAATGGCTCTCCTCCTTCCTCCACGGTTGGGGACAAAGGGTGGTACAGGGTAAGGAGATATCCACTAGGCACCCACTTTTATGTGCTGTTCCTCAGGGGACACTCCTTTCCCTAATAATAATAATAATAATAATAATAATAATAATAATAATAATAATAATAATAATAATAATAATAATAATAATAATAATAATAATAATTTTTTATTTCTATCCCGCCCTCCCCGCCGGAGCAGGCTCAGGGTGGCTCACAACATAAAACACACATTACATCAATTATACTTATAAAACATGGTTAAAACAATTACAGAGTATTAAAATTAACATAACAGTATGGCGTTATAAACAGGTTTCAATAAATTTCAGAAGTAAAAACGTTTCAAGAATAAAAGCATTTCTAGCAGCATATCTAGTTTTGTCACAAGTTTTTTCACTAGTTGAAGGCCATCTTGAAAAGGTGGGTCTTACAGGCCCTACGGAATCCCTCTAAACATCATAGGGCCCTCACCTCCTCAGGGAGTTGGTTCCACAGTAGTGGAGCAGTAATAGAGAAGGCCCGGTCCCGGGTGGCTTTCAGTCTGGCCTCCCTTGGCCCAGGGATATTCAGCTGGTTTTTCCCAGATGACCTCAGTGCCCTCTGGGGCTCATATGGGGAGAGACGGTCCCTTAGGTAGGTAGGTCCTCGGCCATATACTGCTTAACATCTATATGTGCCCCCTAGCCCAGCTGGTATGCAATGTCAGGCTTAGGTGCCACCAATATGTGGATGACACCCAGCTATATCTGTTTTTGGATGACAAATTGGGCAATGTCCCACAAGATATGGCCCAAGGCTTACAGGCCATGGTGGGCTGACTAAGAAAGAGCAGGCTGAACCCGTCAAAAATGGAGGTCCTGTGACTGGGGGGGATGGGGCACCTTTAACACCAGCACCATCTGTCAAGAGCGTGGGCATGATGTTGGATACCTTCCCTTTCTATGGAGATCCAGGTCAAGCACATTGCCAAGGTGGCATTTTTTCATCTTCGTCAAGCTCAGCAACTGGCTTCCCTCCTGTCCTGTTCAGATCTAGCCACAGTGATCCATGTTAGGGTCACCTCCGGACTAGACTACTGTAACTCACTCTATGCTGGTCTACCCTTGAAACTGACCCGGAAACTCCAGTGGATCCAGAATGCAGCCGCACAGATCCTGGCAGGAACACTATAGACAGCACATATACAACCAGTGTTGTGCCAGCTACACTAGCTTCCAGTTGAGTATCAAGTCAGATTCAAGGTATTGGTTTTGACTTTCAAGGCCTTGAGAGGTCTGGAACCAACATATCTGTAGGACCGTCTCCTCAGCTCAGACCTCTCAAGGCCCTGGTAGAGCGTTATGCTCTGCTGGCAGCAATTTGCTGGTGATCCCCAGCCCTAAAGAGGTCTGGCTGTCCTCCACAAGGGCCAGAGCTTTTTCAGCTCTGGCTCTGACCTGGTGGAACTCTGCCAGAGGAGATCCAGGCCCTACAGGACCTTATGCAATTCATTGCCCAGAGCCCAGCTTTGACTGGGATGGGGCAATTCAATAAATTGAATTAATTAATTAATAATGCATGCTATAACTGGTCTAAGACCAGTTATAGAGCACTCAGAAGATTCAACACTAGTAAAGCAACTATTGTGCTCATTCTTCCTGGGTATTCCCCCCCCCCCACACACACACACACTGTATTTATGGCATTTCCAAATTAAGGTTGATTTGCCTTGGCTTTTAATGCAGATGTGACCTGACAAGGAACACTGAACATAGCAATGTAATATATTGTAAAGGATAACTAGAAGTTATCCTTTACAATAACTAGTTATTCTTATTGTAAAGAATAACTAGAAGAAACCCATCATTTAGATATCTCCTGTTAGCTGGCTTCACCTTGGCATAATTTGTTGTTGGAGGCTAGGATCACATTCTTAATTGCAGCCTGGGAAGGCTCAAAGGGGAAATAGAATTGTAGCACCCTAGTTCACTGAATGTGTATGCCTTTTCATTTCTACAGAGTGCCTCTGATGGCTTTTGGAAGTCTGTGGCTACCCAAGTTCCAAGAGAGCCTCATGAGATCCGTATCCTGAACCCATATTTTATCCAGGAGGCAGCTTTCAGCTTTATTGGCCTTCCCTTCAACAATGGACTGATGGGCAGAGGGGTAAGCATGCAGGGGAGCTTAACCCCAATACCATCTTTGCGTTCTTTTGTGCTGCTGATTGAAAACAAAATATGATGATAAACTCTGATCCCTCTTCCCCAAATCCCTTCCTAATGTAGCTGGTAAGTCCTCTGGACAGGGACTAGAGCATAATAAGAGCCCTGCTGGATCAGACCAGTGACCCATCTAGTTCAGCATGCTGTTTCACACAGCCACATCACTTCTATATTTTGTGCAACACCTTCTACTAAATGCTAGATAGTCATGTTATCCCAAAATGGAGCATTCAAATCTTTTTTAAAAACTCCATGGTAGGTGGGTGGGTATGTCAAAGAAACTGTAATGTACCACAGAATGATTAAACCAGCCAAAAGGCTTGGTCATACATGCTGTTTATCCGTTTTAGATGTATTTAAATGGTTTTAATGGTTTTAATGGTTTAATGGTTTTAGATGTATTTAAATGGTTTATGAATATGTGTGTTTGATGTGTTGGTATGTTTGTGGAAGAGCACCTCATTTCGTTGCTCTCTTTTTGTTGAGAACAATGACAATAAATTCATCTATCTATCTATCTATCTATCTATCTATCTATCTATCTATCTATCTATCTATCTATCTATCTATCTATCTATCTATCTATCTATCTATCTATCTATCTGTATGCATTAAATTATCTGCTGGCACCAGATAATTCTAGATACATTGTAGCACCAGCAGCGTATCTCTCATCCCTGGAATCCCCTGTTCATCGTAGAGCCCTTTCCCTAGCTAGATGGCATGCACTCCCCTCTGCAGTTTTAGAGGGGAGATATAGAAAGATCCCTAAGAATGAGAGGGTCTGCCCTTGTGGAGCAGGGGCCATTGAAAGTGTTGAACATGTTCTCCTTTCATGCCAGTTTTACCAGGAGATACAGGCAAGGTTAATTAGTCCCTTATTGAGTAGATTTCAGGGCCATTTCGGTCTTTCTAATTTTGAGATCACTAGGAAGCTTCTTATGGGAGTGAACCCACAGATTACAGGTCCTGTGCAAGGTTCTTTTCAATTGCATGTAAAGTTCACAATGATATATTATGTTCTGAAGCCAAATTTTAATTGCTATTTTATATAACTTCCCACTGTTATCTTATGCGATGTTCAAATATGTTGTAAGTATTTTAGCTTTTGTAAATTTTTTCTGATTTGTGCTGATTGTTGACCATATTAAAATTGAATGAACAAACAAACAAACACATTAAATTATAGCAACACATGTATAGTTCTGTATCATGTTGTTTGAGAGAGACTACTTGTGGTTATATTTATGTGCCTAAGTCAGGGCGAAGGAGGGCTGAGTGCAGGACCTCAGGGGACAGGAGGGTGTTGCAGTATGAGATAGAAGACTGAGGAGGGGGCACAGTGGTGGCATCCACACCCTGCAAGGCCAGGGAAGATCCCTAGGGGACCTGGCTGCTGCCTAGAGGTCAGGAGCCCAGCCTGAGGCAAAGAATGACAGGACATGTGGGTACTGTTTCTGCCCATTCCTGCCCCACTCACTGCTACTTTTTTGTGAGAGAGGGGGTGAATTTTATGTTTAGCCTTTATTGGCTTGTCAGTTGTAATCCTTTCAAGAAAAAGTGTTACCATGCCACTGTTAGACATGTTCTGATAGCATCGCAGTCTGGGGTTTTCCGTACCTGGGCCCACTTCTGAAGACTGTACCCGGTTCTGGCGCCCCAGGACAAACCCCGCCCCCCCAAAGAGTTTTCTCACGCATGCTTCATTCAAACTCTTGGCCTGGCCCTCTCCCGGGAAGAGGCTGCCTCTGAAGTGGGAGAGGGCCAGGCAAGGGGCGGCATAAGCTGCATGTTCTTTCTTTGAGAACACGCAGCTTGGGCTGCCCCTTGCCCAGCCCTCTCTGGCTTTGCAGGTCAATGAGGATGGAGAGGGGGCACCTGTCCCCTGCCCCTGCAGTGAGGTGGCAGCCCAGGTGGCTGCCTACCTCGTTGACTCCCACATGCCAGCCCTGACTGTACCCCTAAAAGAATCTGCAAGACTGCTTGCTGACTGAAAACAGGAAGGAGCATATCTTGCCAATACTGAAAAAAGAAAACTTACGGGCTGCAGTTTCCTTCTGGGCACAATTCAGAGTCCTCACTGTTACCTGTAAAGCTCAATAGGCAGATCTGGGACTTGAGATCTTTACTGTTTTGGATGGCGTTACACTCCCCTTGAAAAGCCAGGTACACACCTTGGGAGTGCTACTTGGCATAGCAGTCACCTTAGAAAGGTGGCTGCTGAGGGCTTTTGCCCAGCTTTGGCTGGTGCATCAACTGAGTCTGTTCCTGGATCAGCCAGATTTATCCAAAGTAATCCATGCCTTAGCCAAATCCAGACTGGGCTATTGCAATGCACTGTATCTCGGACTACCCTTGAAGAGTGTTTGGAGGCTGCATCTACTGTAGAATGTTATAGCTAGACTGCTGGTCAGGACCAGTCACTGGGATTATGTGGTCCTGATATTACAGCAATTACACTGGCTATTGATCCACTCCTGAGCCCAATTGAAGGTGTTGGTTTTGGTCTTTAAAGGTTTGCGTGGCTTGGGACCAGGCTAACTGAAGGCCCATCTTTTCCCACTTGTTCCTGCTTGGGAATTAAGGTCACAAGGAGTATAGTTCTGTTTTACATTGTTTGCAGAAAGTTAAAAACATGGGAGCCTTCCTGACCTCCTCATTCTATAGGTTAGGGCCACTCTATAGGTTAGGGCCACTACAGAGAATGCACATGTATAGGACCTTAGTTTTTAGTGGGACCTTAGCTTGTTCTTGGTGCATTCTTCTGATGTTTGCAGCCAGACTCTTGTTTTTGTTTGTTTTGATTTTTTTAACTAATCTATTTTATTGTTTATATTGTATTTTGAATTATTGTAAAACACTACAAGATCCCTGATTAGAGAACACTGGAAGGGGCTCAGACGACTTCTGACATAACTGTGTCACTCTGAGATAACTGTGTTACTGTGTCACTCAGACAGCCCCCAAACTGAATTGAGCCAAAAATGCCCCAAACCAGTCAGTGTGTGGGAGAAAGGGGGGGGGGGGTAACCTAACAGCGGGGCAAGTGCGCCTGTCAGCTGTGAGGTTAAAATGGATGGCAGTCGTTTCATGAGTCCATTTCACTTCCTGCCACTTGGAAGTAGGGTGAAGTGAAACTGCCATTTAAACCTAACAGTCAACTGTGGACATGTGCTGCTCAACTGTTAGGTTTAAATGACCTGAACTGAACTAGACCAAAATCCAGCAAATGTACACAGAAGGTGCCTTCCCCAAACATTGGTTTGGGGACTGCAAATCAGGCCAAGTTTATTCCAAATGTTGGCTTGTGAGGCAGTTCATGCCAAACCTAATCCTTAGTGTCACTGGCTCCTGTTTATTTTGGGTTTTTTCCTCTTATTCACCAGCAATGTAGTTCTTAGGAATCCTTTCTTTCTGGGGTTTTAAACACCTAACATTCATTTTTACAAGTGAAGAAACTATTTGATTGACCCATGGTCTGCTATCCTATGTCTGGCAATAGCTGAGTCAAAAGAAAAGATGATTTCCTCTTGAATTTTGCTATGTTTGTGGTTATTTGTACCTACCGTGTTTCCCCGAAAATAAGACCTACCCAAAAAATAAGCCCTAGCAGGATTTCTATGCATTTGTTAAATATAAGCCCTACCCTGATAATAAGACCTAGTGATGGGCATGGCTATGCAGCGTATCTGCATAGCCACGCCATGAATTTCGGCGCGGAGTGGTAAGGAAGACTAAATACCTTTTATCTGCTACAACTCATTTCTCCGAGCCGTTTGCACTTGCGCGGGTGGCAACCACATCACTCCTTTCTCCTAGCCGTTCGCGCATGTGTGGGTGCGCTTGTGGTAACCGCGGTGGCAGGCATCCTATTGCGCACGCGCGAATGGCTAGGGGAAAGGAGTTCACGCATCACTAGCGCCAGCCCCACCAACAAAGTCGGCTCCCCCTGAGAAAAAATAAATATAAGATAGTGTCTTATTTTGGGGGAAACACAATAGTAACAATCAGTGTTCCCTCTAAACTGAGTTAGTGTGAGCTAGAATCACAGATTTTTAGCCTCCAGCTCACACATTTTTGTCTTAGTTCAGGAAGGATGACCCCAGAGCACAATAATTTATGTAGTAGCTCACAACTTTAATGCCAGTAGCTCACAACTTTTATACCAAAGCAAGAGTCAAGTTGCACCTTTAAGACCAACAAAGTTTTATTCAGAATGTAAGCTTTCGTGTGCTAGAAGCACATTTCATCAGACAAAAGTATTTGAATGGCAAGCAGTCCTAAATATAGAGAAAGTGGGCAGTGAGTTAGTATGCAGAGTCATGGAAATGTTTTTTTAGCAGATTAAAAGAGTCACAAGTTGAGGTCTGGTGTTTGCTTGTTTTTGTTAACTGGGCTGAAACAACAACTAAGTTGGGATAGCAGATTGATGTCCATGTACTAACTAAACCCATTAAATATCCTGGGTGTGAATTGCAATACACAGGAGTCTGTTGTAATGTTAGCTCAGGGTTTAAATGAGGGCATAGGTTTTTCAGAGGTTTGATTTAAACATGTAACACACATGTAAACATAATTCCAGTTTGCCATTAGAAAAAAGAATACATTAAAATCTAGTGGAAGAAGTGTTAGTAGAGAGCCAGTTTGGTATAGTGGTTAAGTGTGCGGAATCTTATCTGGGAGCACTGGGTTTGATTCCCCACTCCTCCACTTGCAGCTGCTGGAATGGCCTTGGGTCAGCCATAGCTCTTGGAGGAGTTGTCCCTGAAAGGTTAGTATATGTGATGAGATAAAAAACCCAATATCCCTGTTCAGTCCTGGGGAGGTGTTTGATCTTCTTTGTGGTCTCTGTTCAGTCCCACACTTGGGTTCTGCGCCAAGCCAGAAATCCTCCTCGGAGATTTTAAAGCTACAGCCTAAGCTCCTCCTTTTTGGCGCACTTTCCCTCCCCCTGGAGAGCAGACACACATTACGCATGCCTAGAGAGAGGGAGAGCACGCCACTCACTGTTTCTTCTTTACCGCTGCTCCTGATAGACCTACCTTGCTGCGCTCCCTTGATTTTCCTCAGCTGCTCCTCATCTTTGTCTTCTTCATCTTTCATTCTTCATCTGGTATTGTTAATCCCTTCTTTCTAAAAAGAGAGAGAGAAAGAGACTTTATTTGTTTGTCCGTGTTTGCGCCCCCTCCCCCCCTTCCATCCGTCGGTGTCGAAACTATCTTCAATTTTTATGGAAGGGAAGGAAGCAAAAGTCACTTTTAAAAAGTGCCGGAGGTGTGGGGCAAAGATCCCATCATCGGATGGACATTCTCATTGCCTGGTCTGTTTAGGGGAATCTCACAAAGTGGATACTTGCCCCCATTGCCTTAACTTCAGCAAACTGAAGAAGCATAAAACCGCTCCGAGCAGCCCTCGGATTCAATGGCTACAAAGCAGCCTGCGCCCTCGAAACCATCGTTACCACCTGAACTCTCAGCACCAACTGATGTAATTTCTGACAGCCAAACCTCGGCTCCTACAATGCCGCCTGGCTCCTTACCGATCCTCTTCAACCCAACGACCGGGACTGCTCGTATCATCAGTGTTCCATCCCGTTCGCCATCTATTCACAGCAACTTTCCCTCTGATTTTCTCGAATCCGACCCACAGTCAGGAGTGGAGATCCAGTCTCGGATTCGACAACAAAATCTTCTGGGATCCAACTCTTTCAGGGATGTCCAGGTCAATCCAGCTCTGCCTCACAGATTCGATCATCCCCCTTGAATCCAACAACCTCAGCTGCCCACGGATTCCAGCTACTCACCAACTTACCAGCATCCAGAGACCAGAGTGCATCCTCATAGGATTCGACGATCACGCTCTCCATCCTGACACTACTATAGGGAGTCTTCCTTCTCACACTCACCCTCCCCCAGAGATTACAGGTACTGCCAGCACTACTATTCTCGCTCCCCTTCCACTACAAACACATTAGATACTATGACTACGTCTCTTGACATGAGCAACTGAGGTCCAGAGAAGCTCCTATGTGTCAGAGGACACCTCCCACTTCTACCATTACTCTGGCCAACGTACATCACCCCTCGAGCTTACCTGCAATGGTTACATCTGCACCACAGTCCACCATGGTGGTTGCTCCCAAAGCAACTCAGGATCCCAGCTTGCAAGCTCACGAGACTGCCTCTTTGGTCCAACTGGAACCATCATCATCTTCTTTGTCTTCTGATTCTGATGATTCTACTTCCTCCACTGAGGATGTCCATGTGGCATCCCATGAGGCTGACATCTCTAAGCCTGCAAATCTGTCTCCATTAGAGGGCTCCAAGGCTTATCTAGACCTTATCTCTAGTCTGACTGAAGCTCTTAACATCAAGCTGTCTAGTGAGACACCAAAAGTGTCAGACATTGTTCATGACATAGTCCAATCCTCCCTGCCAGCCGGCTATCTACTACCCATGTTGCCTGTACATCTTGAGGGACTCAAGGAAGCTTGGGACACACCAGCATCGGTCCAATCAACATCCAAACACCTGGACTCACTTTACAAGATCCACGCCCCTGAAACCAAGTTCTTTTTTCTCATCCTGCCCCTAACTCTGTCATAGTTCATTCGGCTACCAAGTCCAAACAAACTCATCATCCGGCTCCACCCGACAAAGAAGGTAGAAAACTGGACACCCTGGGTATTTATTTATTTATTTATTTATTTATTTATTTATTTATTTATTTTATGATTTATATCCCACCCTTCCCACCAAGTGGCTCAGGGCGGCTTACAACATAGGATCCCACATAAATAGGGTTTAAGCATTTAAACAATTAAAATAATTAAACATTTAAAATATTTAAAACATTTAAAACAATAAGACATTAAAAGCAGCAGAAGTCTAGTAAAACCACACTTAGTTTCTTGTGCCGATTAGTTATAGGCCAGCCGGAAGAGGTTGTCTTACAGGCCCTGCGGAACTGAGCAAGGTCCCGCAGGGCCCTCACCTCGTCCGGCAGCTGGTTCCACCAGGAAGGGTGTCAGGGCCCGGGTTGCAGATAAGGAACGACGGCTGCCAACGTCCGGCAGCTGGCCAGAACTCTGTCAGCCGGCTGGGGAGGAACGCAGGGGTGGTCGTTAAACAGTCCAATTATTTCAACACCGTAAATCAGTCCGGCCGAAGGAGGAGACAGAAAGCTTGGTCACAGGAATGCAGGGGGTCGGAAGCCAGAGAAAACAACGCCAATTACCTAGGTCAGTCCACAAAGCAAAGTCAGAGTCCAGAAGTTCAAGTCCAAGGTTCAGGCCGGGTCAGGAGTTACACGGGTTCTCGCAGCAAGCAAGAGGGTGCAGAGCGTAGTCACGTCCCAGGAGGATCGTTCGTTGCCAGCACAGTTTGCCTTGAGGTCAGGGTTACAGATATACTGTGCTGGCTTGTTAACTTGTTAGTACTCCGGGCTGAGATCTCTCCTCCCACGCATGCGTGCATCTCTGCGTCTGTTTCTGAACTCCTGTCGCCTCCTCTCACATAGCCGGCTTACAGGAGGTGGTGATTCAGGAGGGGATGCACTAGGGCCTGGTGTGGCCTGATCAGTTTCAGGTGGCTCCTGCTCTGAGTTAGCAAGGGCGGGGGCTGAGCTAGGGCCTGGTGTGGCCTGATCAGTTTCAGGTGGCTCCTGCTCTGAGTTAGCAAGGGCTGGGTCTGGGGCAGGCACGACAAAGGGGCCATAACAGAAAAGGCCCGGTCCCTGGTAGACTTTAGACGGGCTTCTTTTGGCCCGGGGATAACAAGGAGGTTTTGAGTTCCCGATCTCAGTACTCTCTGGGGAACATGTGGGGAGAGACGGTCCTTCAGGTAGGCAGGTCCTAGGCCATATAGGGCTTTAAAGGTAATAACCAGCACCTTGTACTGGACTCGGTGAGTTATTGGCAGCCAGTGCAGATCCTGGAGCCCCGGCCGGATGTGCTCCCTTCTTGGGAGCCCTAACAGCAGCCGGGCCGCGGCATTCTGCACTAGCTGCAACTTCCGAGTTCGACACAAAGGCAGCCCCATGTAGAGAGCATTGCAGTAGTCCAACCTCGAGGTGACCGTGGCATGGATCACTGTTGCTAGATTGTCGCGCTCCAGGAAGGGAGCCAACTGCCTTGCCCGCCTAAGATGAAAAAATGCGGACTTGGCAGTGGCTGCTATCTGAGCCTCCATCGTTAAGGAGGGCTCCAATAGCACCCCCAGGCTTTTGACCCTGTTCGCCGCTATCAACGGCGCACCATCAAAAACTGGCAGGGGGATTTCCCTCCCCGGACCCCGACGACCCAAGCAAAGGACCTCTGTCTTCGCTGGATTTAGCCTCAGCCTGCTCAGTCTGAGCCACCCAGCCACAGCCTGTAATGCCCGGTCTAGGTTTTCTGGGGCGCAGACCGGTCGGCCGTCCATAAGCAGATAGAGATGGGTGTCATCAGCGTACTGGTGGCAACCCAGCCCATACCTTCGGGCAATCTGGGCAAGGGGACGCATATAGATGTTAAATAACATCGGGGAGAGAACCGCCCCCGAGGCACTCCGCAATCAAGCATGCACCTCCAGGATAGCTCACCCCCAATCGCGACCCTTTGTCCCCGACCTTCGAGGAAAGAGGAAAGCCACTGTAAAGCTAACCCCTGGATCCCCGCGTCGGCAAGGCGGCAGGTCAGTAACTGATGGTCGACCGTATCGAACGCAGCCAATAGGTCCAACAACATCAGCACCGCCGAGCTGCCCCGATCCAGATGCCGTTGAAGGTCATCTACCAGGGCGACCAACACCATCTCCGTCCCATGGCCCGGGCGAAAGCCGGACTGAAGTGGGTCGAGGACGGAAGCTGTACTCCCTTACCATCACTACAGCCAAGATCCACAACTACTTGGCTTATTTCTCTGCATATACCTTCCACTTGGCCAACCAATTCAACAACCTTTTACCTGACGTGCCAGATGCTTCCAAGCAGAAGGCATCTGATCTCATCATTCAATTGTCCAGAGTGAGCAGACAGCAGATCAACTCTGTTTGCCATGCGGTCTCCTGTTCATCCAAAGCCCTGGTAACATCTGT
Organism: Heteronotia binoei; assembly: GCF_032191835.1. Classification (NCBI taxonomy): domain Eukaryota; kingdom Metazoa; phylum Chordata; class Lepidosauria; order Squamata; family Gekkonidae; genus Heteronotia; species Heteronotia binoei. The sequence goes on from NC_083224.1 coordinate 95,481,774, forward strand.
AGCTCTTCGTCGCCTCGCTTGGCTATGCAATACATCTCTGCAACCAGATATCCGCTTCAAAGTTGAGGATCTCCCCTTTGACATACAAGGCCTTTTTCATTCTACAACTGATGAGCTTCTTACTACTATCGACGACGTAAAAGGGCAAAGAGCCTAGGTGTTTCCTCTGTTCAGACATCAAAATTCCAGAGATCTAAACCCTGGAAAGCCTCATACAGAAAACACTCCAGGTCCCCGAAGCAGTCCGAATATTGGAGATGCAAGGCACCTGCAGGAAAACATCCTTATCAACCTAAGCAGAAACGGCAGTCCTCCACGGCGATGTCACCACCTGCAAAGCAGTCTCTTTGACTTCCCCCTTTCTCCGTTACACATTATGCACCCTCTACAACCCGACACACTTACCCTGGGAACCAGGCTGTCACCATTTGTTCCGGCTGGGGAGGAAATTACATCGGATTCCTGGATTCTCACATAGGATATTCGCATAGGATATGCAATAGAGTTTCTTCATCCCCCCCGAGCTCATCGTTTCGTCAGAACACCAACTTCGACCAACACCAAATGTGCTACCTTCTACACCAGAGGTCCCGCAACGACTCAGTCCAAGAGGGATGCCTTTCTACAACGCTGATCAGGACCTCTAAACTACATTTTCCACCTATTCCTCTGATTTCCAAGACCATTCAGAAAATCTCAACAGACCATACCAACTGCATTCTAGTAACTCCATGGTGACCAAGACAACCTTGGTTCACAAAAGTTCTTCTGTTATCCCAGAACGCTTACCTGCAATTCCCGAGTGTACTGGATCTCCTCTCTCAGCATAATGGGAGGATACTCCACCATGATCCATCCATTTTCAAGCTAACAGCATGGAAGATAAAAGCATGATTTACCTGCAAATGTGAAGGAAGTGATTGTGAATGCCAGAAAACCCTCCACGTGTGGTTCATATCTAAGTGCAGGAGATTTTCGAACTATATCAAACCCATATGCTCTCACCCAGAGCAGGCACCACTTCCTGATATTTTGGCCTATATTCTAACCTTGAAGGATACTGTTTAGCTTTCTCCTCCCTCAAAGTGCATCTTTTGGCCATTTCAGCTCATCACACTTTGATTGATGGTTCCATGGGTTTTTCTCACCACCTCGCCAAATCCTTTCTCAGGTGACTGATACGCCTACACCCTCCTCAGCATCTTCTTGTCCCTGTTTGGAGCATCTCACTTGTGCTCACCCAATTGACTCGTCCACCGTTCGAGCCTCTGACCAAGGTCTCTCTGCAACTTCTATCGTGGAAGACAGCTCTACTAGTTGCACTGACATCTGGAAGGCAAGCAAGTGATTTGTGTGCACTACGCTCAGACACCCCGTACATGATATTTCACAAAGACAAAGTAGTCTTTAGGCAGGACCCGTCTTTCCTGTCCAAGGTTGTTTCCAGTTTTCACCTGTCACAACCCATTGTCTTACCAACCTTCTTTCCACAGCCAAAGAACGCTGGCCAACAAGCTCTTCACACTCTAGATCGGGGTGGTCGGTAGCTCTCCAGATGTTTTTTGCCTATCATCATCAATTTTATTTATATCAGCATGGTCAATGGCTGGGGCTGATGGGAGTTGTAGGCAAAAAACATCTGGAGAGCTACCGTTGGCCACCCCTGCTCTAGATGTTTGGAGAGCTCTCTCTTTCTGTCTGTCACAAACAGCGCCCTTCCGTAAGCATCCTAACCTGTTTGTTTCATATGGTAAACCCAAACAGGGATCCAAACTCTCTACACAGTGTCTATCCAAGTGGGTGGCATCAGCCATCACGTTATGCTACGAAGTGGCTAAACAACCCTTACCAAAGATGTTAAGGCCACATTCTACTAGGGTTGTGTCGACTTCCTCTGCTTTCTTGGACGGCATCACACTGGGGGACATCTGTGCTGCGGCTACTTGGTCCTCTTCCTCCACTTTCATCTAGCACTACGCCCTGGATGTGCAAGCTAGACGAGATGCCTCCTTTGGACAAGCAGTCCTGCGATCAGTTTTTCACTGAACACCCTTAAGGTAATGTGCTTCTGTATGTGTGGTATGCTGCTTAATGTGTGTTTTCTTTGCAGGCCAGCACCCTCCATCCTCATATGTAGCTTGCCAGTTACCCAAGTGTGGGACTGCACAGAGATCACGAAGAAGATAAACAGGTTGCATACCTGTAACTAATGATCTTCAAGTGGTCATCTATGCAGTCACACACGCCCACCTGGCCTTCCCTGCTACTGGCTTTTCTCCTCTGGGACCTGCTGGTAGTGGCTGGAAGAAACTGAGTGGGTGGCGTGCTCTCCCTCTCTCTAGGCATGCGTAATGTGTGTCTGCTCCCCAGGGGAAGGGGAAGCACATCAAATGGAGGAGCTTAGGCTGTAGCTTTAAAATCTCCAAGGAGGATTCATGGCTCGGTTTAGAACCCAAGTGTGTGACTGAACAGAGACCACAAAGAAGATAAAACACCTCCCCAGGATGTCAAGTAGACAGATTCAATGACAAGTCAAAATTGATACTAAGACTACATTTATTGATAAACCGTTACTTTGGCTCAAGCCGGTTGCTTGAGAGGAATGAGACAAATACATTGATACAAGAGTTTTAAGGTACACTTCAAAGAGATTCCTATGGGGGGTGGGGAGCAAAGGAACATTCACGCATAACTACAAAGATACTTTCCCAGGGCAGTTATCAAGCTGGTTGTCGTTGCATTCGTATGCGAATCTTCCTCCCTCGGGAGGCCCTGTGGAAAGGCACAGATTACTTTGTTCTCAACAGTTGCCAGTCATAAAGGGAAAGGGGGGTAACTAAAGGTCAATAAACTAGCAGCATTTGGTTCATTATGATTTTACCCAGGCCTGGTTTTGACAGGCGAGAACCCAACAGTCTTTGGTCAGAATCAGTCGAGCTTGACATACTGCCCCCCTCAAGCTGACCCCCTCGGTCTTAGAGGGTGGTTTTTGTGAAACTTATTAATTAGATCAGAAGCAGATACATCTTTCTCTGCCACCCATTCATTTTCGCTAGCAGGGAAGTGTTTCCATTTAATCAAATAGTACAATTTTCCATGTCTGATTTTTGAGTCCAGAATTTCCTGGACCTCATGATGACTCTGATTCCCAATCTGGATAGGTTGAGGTGCTGCTTGGCCGAGGGTGCCAAGGAGAAGAACCGGGGTCCTTCTGAAGAAGACTGCAATGAAAGACAGTGTGTACTTTACTAAACATTTTAGGTAGTTCCAGTTCCACTGTGACTATTTATCACTCTTTTGATCTTGAAAGGTCCTAGGTACCTGTATGCCAGCTTTTTGGAAGGTTGATTTAGTGGCAGGTTTTTTGTTGAGACAAACACTGAATCCCCCACCTTAAAGTCCAAGGTGGGGACATGGGATTTGTCATATTGCTTTTTGTATGCTTCCTTAGCTGCCTCTAAGTTTTCCTGAATCTCCTTCCAGCTTTTGCTCAGGATGCCCCACCAGTGCTCAAAGGAGCTGGGTTCTTTGTTAGTGTCTCCTCCCAGTAGTAAGGGGATCGGTTTTCCCTCATACCCACTCACAGTTTGGAATGGGGAAGCCTTGGTAGAGCTATGAATGCTATTGTTATAGCCATACTCCGCAAAGGGGAGCAAATCTACCCAATTGGACTGCTGGTGATTGATGTAGCACCTTAAATATTGCTCTAGCAAGGTGTTCACGCGTTCGGTCTGTCCGAGGGTGGTAGGCTGAGCTCAAACCCTGCTCCATTCCCGTTAATTTGCAAAACTCCCACCAGAAGTTGGCAACAAACTGCGGGCCATGGTCGCTAATTACTTTGTCCGGGAATGAGTGGAGTTTGACAAAGTGATTGAAAAATAAATAAGCCAATTTCTTTGCTGTGGGGAGTTGAGTGCAGTGAATGAAGTGGGCTTGCTTAGAAAATGTATCTACCACCACCAATATCACGGTCTTGCCATGCGAGGGCGGTAGCTCCACAATAAAGTCCATGGAGACCACTGACCATGGCCGGGCAGCCGTTTCTATTGGTTTGAGCAGGCCTGGAGGTTCCCCCCCCCCTTCGTTTTGCCATTATACATATGGGGCACGAGGAGACAAATTCCGACACATCCTTTTTCAGGGAAGGCCACCAGAACTGTCGGCTGATCAGGTGGAGTGTTTTTACGTACCCAAAATGCCCTGCCAATTTGTTGGAATGGCAAAACTGTAACACTTCCACCCTCATACTCTTGGGGACGTACAGCTTTTCTCCTTTATACCATAAGCCATCCTCCCTTTTCTGGACTCCTTCCGGCCTGTCTTCCCCTTCCCTTTCTGTCTCTGACACCATTTTCTCCGTCCCCCATCCTTCTAGTTTGCGCTTCGTTTGGAACCGGGTGTTTACCACCGCGGCCACCTGGGAGGGGGGAATAAGGGAGTCCACCATCTCCTCTTTCTGGCTGTTGTGCTGGGGCAGGCGAGATAAAGCATCTGCTAAGAAGTTCTTAATTCCGGGGATGTGCTTCAGCACAAAGTCAAATTTAGAGAAAAACCCCGCCCATCTGATCTGTTTTTCGCTTAATTTCTTTCTACCCATAAGAGCTTCGAGGTTTTTGTGGTCAGTCCAGATTTCAAACGGCACTTTCGCCCCCTCTAGCCAGGACCGCCAAGTTTTCAAAGCGAAAGTCACCGCAAAGGCTTCTTTATCCCACACTGACAAATTTCTCTGCTCTGCAGAGAATTTCTTGGAAATATAGGCACATGGTCTCAACCTCCCCTCTTCGTCCTTCTGCATGAGACTGGCTCCTACGGCCACATCGGAGGCTTCGCATTGTACAATGAAGGGCCGGAGCTCGTAAGGGTGGCTCAGGACCGGCTCACTAGTGAACAGTCGCTTCAGTTTGTCAAATGCCACCTGGCACTTGGGTGTCCAATTGAGGCGGACCCCCGACCGTTTAGCCTCAGGGCCCTTCCACTTCGTTTTTAATAACTCTGTTAGGGGGAGCATGATTTGGGCTAACCCCGGTATGAAGGTTCTGTAAAAATTTGCGAACCCGAGGAAAGATTGGGGGACAGAGAAAATGGCGTCAGAGACAGAAAAGGAAGGGGAAGACAGGCCGGAAGGAGTCCAGAAAAGGGAGGATGGCTTATGGTATAAAGGAGAAAAGCTGTACGTTCCCAAGAGTATGGGGGAGTACAGGACTGAACAGGGATATTGGTTTTTTATCTCATTACATATAGTAAACCCATTTTCACCAAGTATAGCTATATATCCACAGTATTCCAATGTATTTCTCTTTTAGAATAGTGTATCAGAATAATGTTTTTGTATTGACATACTCAAATAGGGATACTGGCTGTTTATCTCATTACATATGCAAGAAGAAGAAGACTGCAGATCAAAGATCATCAGTTACAGGTAAGCAACCTGTTTTTCCAAGTTTCATAATAATTTGTAGTTCAGCAATTTCCTTCTCCAATCTGTTCTTGAAGTTCTTTTGCAGCAAAATAGCAACTTTGAGGTCACCAATTGAATGTTCTGGAAGGTTAAAATGTTTTCCTATGGGTTTCTCAGTTTTGTGATTCCTGATGTCAGATTTGTGTCCATTTATCCTTTATCATAGTGTTTGTCCTGTTTGCCCTATGTAGAGAACTAAAGGACATTGTTGGCATTTAATGGCATATATAATGTTGGAAGAATGAGCCTGAGATGGTGTAGCTGATGTTGTTAGGTCCTGTGATTGTGTTGTCTGGGTGTATGTGGCAGCAGAGTTGGCACTTGGGTTTATTGCAAGTTCTGGTCCATGCTCAAGTGAGATGTTGTATTGTTGTATGTGAGGAGTTGTTTGAGATTAGAAGAAGAAGATGATATTGGATTTATATCCCGCCCTCCACTCCGAAGAGTCTCAGAGCGGCTCACAATCTCCTTTACCTTCCTCCCCCACAACAGGCACCCTGTGAGGTGGGTGGGGCTGGAGAGGGCTCTCACAGCAGCTGCCCTTTCAAGGACAACCTCTGCCAAGGCTATGGCTGACCCAAGGCCATGCTAGCAGGTGCAAGTGGAGGAGTGGGGAATCAAACTCAGTTCTCCCAGATAAGAGTCCGCACACTTAACCACTACACCAAACTGGCTCTCCTAGGGAGCTCTCTGTGTGCAAGAAAAGGTTTAACCCCCAGTACTTTTGAAAGAGCTGTCACTGTCCAATAGAGGTTGTAAGTCATTGATGATACGTTGAAATGTTTTCAGTTGCATTAGTGGTGTTCTGCTGTTGTCTTTTTTTGATCTGTCTTGTAACATGTTTTCTCTAGGTATCATTCTGGCTTTGTTGATCTGTTTCCTGTTTTCATCAGGTGGGTACTTTAGTTCCAAAAAGGTTTGTTGTAGATCCCTCAGGTGAGAATCTCTGTCAGGAGGATTGGAGCGGCTATAGTGTAGAGCCTGACCGTATACAATGGATCGTTTGCTATGTTTGGAACGGTAGCTGGAGGCATGCAGGTATATTTGTCGGTCAGTAGGTTTCTGGTATAAGGTAGTGTCTGTGTGTCCATTATGTATTTTTACAGTGGTGTCCAGAAAATGTATTTATTTTTCTTTTCTTTTTTTACTCCTAAAAAACTGTCAAAGATGAATAATAAGATGCCGGACAGGTGTTGGAAATGCAAAAAGCATGAAGGTTCTTTCTACCATATGTGGTGGACTTGGGAAAAAGCTAAAATGTTTTGACAGATGATTCAGCAAGAAATTTCTAAGATTTTGGGATATGAATTTAACAAAGTTGCAGAGACTTTTCTGATGGGATTACAAATGGAAAAATTTCCAAAAGAAGATAGAACTTTAATCTGGTACTTGCTCTCAGCTTCTAGGACATTGTATGCACAGTTGTGGAAGCAAGAAAAAATACCAGAGAAATGGGACTGGATTGTAAAAGTTATGACATGGAGTGAAATGGATAAGTTAACAAGAACTTTAAGAGATTATGATTTAGAAGTATTTAAGATGGAGTGGAAGAAGTTCAGAAGATATGTAGAAAAATAATGGAAGATAAAAGGACATTGGACAATCTTTGATAATGATTAAGTATAAGTGGGAGGATGTTATGAATTTTGGTTCTTATTAATTAGGGGTACCTTTTATGATGATGTTTTGATAACAGTACATCGACGGGGGTCAAGTAATGGGAGATGGGGTAGGTAGAAAGTAATATATGGGATAGAGAAAAAAGTAGTTATTAATGATATAAGAAATTGAATATATTGTCATATGTTACTAATAATTGTTTAAGCAGAAAATGTATTTCTTGCATAGACTGGTTCATTGTCAGATTGGTGGTAGGGTGAAAGTCATTGAATGCCTGGTGGAATGCATCCAGGGCTTCTTTCCCTTGTGTCCAGACCATAAAAATGTCATCAATATAATGCAGGTATAAGAGAGGTGGGTGGGAGTCTAGGAAGCGTTGCTCCAAGTCACAAAACTGAGAAACCCATAGAAGAACATTTTAACCTTCCAGAACATTCAATAGGTGACTTCAAAGTTGCTGTTTTGCTGCAAAGGAACTTCAAGAACAGATTTGAGAGGGAAATTGCTGAATTACAAATTATTATGAAACTTGGAACAAACACCTCCCCAGGACTGAACAGGGATATTAGGTTTTTTATCTCATTACATATACTAAACTCATTTTTACCAAGTATAGCTATACATCCACAGTATTCCAATGTATTTCTGTTTGAATAGTGTATCAGAATAATGTTTTTTGTATTGACATACTCAAATAGGGATACTGGCTGTTTATCTCATTACATATCCTAAACCATCCCACTAGATTTTAATGTATTCTTTTTCCTAATGGCAAACTAGAATTATGTTTATATGTGTGTTACATGTTTAAATCAACCCCCTGAGAAACCTATGCCCTCATTTTAACCCTGAGCTAACATTTCAACAGACTCTCATGTATTGCAATTCACACCCAGGATACTTAATGGGTTTAGTTAGTACATGGACATCAATCTGCTATTCCAACTTAATTGTTGTTGTTTCAGCCCAGTTAACATAAACTAGCAAACACCAGACCTCAACTTGTGATTCTTTTAATCTGCTAAAAACATTTCCATGACTCTGCATACTAACTCACTGCCCACTGTCTCTATATTTTGTCTGATGAAGAGTGATTCTAGCACACGAAAGCTTACATTCTGAATAAAACTTTGTTGGTCTTAAAGGTGCAACTTGACTCTTGCTTTGTTCTACTGCTTCAGATCAACACAGCTGGCCACCTGGATCTAACTTTAATACCAGTAGTTCACAAAGTAGAATTTTTGCTCACAAGACTTTGCAGCTTAGAGGGAACATTGGTGACAACCAATCCAAAGGTGACATTGTGTAGAAAAATATTTCCTCATCTCAATTTTCACTCTGCTTCACACAGTGGCCCTTGTTCTTTAATGCCATGAGGCAGGGAGGCTAGATACTGCCTCTCTGCATTCCTGTTGAGCTTTGTAATTGTAGGGGTGTTTGTCATCTCTTCTCTAAGGTAAACAATCCCAGTCTTTGCAGTTTTCCTACATATAAGAATCAGTCCCAAGCTATGAGAGTTCATTCCCCTTCTTTTTCTGGTATGCCCCACCCCCTCAATACATTTTACAATATATTTTAAGGGGAAACTTGGAATGAATACAGTATGCTGAAGGGAGGGGCTCTATGGATCTACTGAGAGCATCTTGCTAGCTACAAAAGATGAACAGGTAGTAAACTCAGCATTTGTAGATCACCTACAAACCTAAGTGACAAGAAGCACATGACAAATGAAATCAATCTATATGTCTAGACACACATGGAGGAAAATTTCTAGTGATTAAATGCTAAAATCAAGAAAATTCAGCCTTGGTATAAGACAAGTATTCAGTAGTGATGATCATGAAACTCTAAACTGGTCATAAAGGAAGCAGAGATGTCCCTAAACAGTTTGGCTTAGTCCAGCTGAGTTTAACTTCCATGGACTCTGTATGTAGGAAATAAAATGAGACTGCCACAGTTAAAATGAGGCGTGTCTCATGTTGTTCAGGCCAGGTTAGACAACATCGTTTGAACTGGAGATCAAGGAAACCATTTTGCATTATTCCCCTCAATTTATAGTTATTTTGAAACATATTATCTAAATGCACAAGTAATTGAATTTCTTTGGAGTGAAGAGGAAGGACTCCGGAAATTAGTTTGCTGTGAATCTAACTTTGTAAGGATTTGATAGATTGTATAACACATATAAGATTGGTAAAATCAACCAAGAGGGGCTTTAATTAGAACCTGATGTTTCACTTCATAAAAGTCTAGTTGGACAATTTTTTTTTTGTTAAAAAAATCCAGTTTATGAGACTTTAAGGAAAACAGATTTTGTCAATGGCCTCTGTCAGATAGAGTAAATGGTAAACTGCTCAGTCAGAGAGTTTGAACGAAAGCCAAATAAGCTGTGTAGGTTTATGCCATCGAAAGTTAGGTTCTCTCACTGTGCTTAGGGATAAGAATTAGCCCCAAGAATTACCCCTAAAATTATACTCTCTTTGGAAACTGTTTCCTTCTTACTCAGAGATAATGATCCAAAATTTACATGTATTAGTCCTTTTAACCCTTGATTCCAAATAGGATATCTAGAAATTTACTGCTGCTCAAAGGTACATATTTTTGAGCTTCTAGAGTTGAAAGGAAAGGAGAAACTAGAATGTAGGATGCAGCTTCAGGAGTAGAAAAGGAAAAAAATGTGACCAGATTTTTCACGCCAGCATTGCAGTTTCCTCTGTTTGGGCTGCAGTGCCCTGTACAGTTTTGATTACTTGTATCTGCCATGCAGATTTGATCAGGATTAGAGCATGCTGTACATGCCGCAGTGTGGTTTATAGCTCTTAAGGCATCTGTTGATTATATCTGCTATCCAAAAACTTCTGTATAGATGTGTGATATATCTTTCTGAAGAAATCAAATTCTCAGATGTTTCATACATGAGAGTTCAATTCAACATGTATTTTACTTTGACCAGACTGCCTGCAGAAGACAATTTTTTAAAATCATAAAGGCCTTGTAACTTCTTTTGCATGTAATGTACAGTGTGCTCCTTAATCATTACAATACTTTGAGTGTTCATTAACCAAACCTTCTTTTGCATCAGACCAAAATCTAAAAGATGCTGGTAAATTAATAAAGGAAACTCCATAAGCAAAGAACTTTTAAGCATGCCTGGTAAGAAATGCTAGCAAACTGTAAGGTCACGAGGAGGCTTGAGGCAGATCATCCTCTTAATAACTAGGGCCAACTTGAAAGCCTCATAAAGGGTCATAATATTCCATTCCTCTTTCTGAGCTTAAATAAACTTCAGGGTGCTGCTAGCACACCACATATGGTAACAATGTGCTGCCAATTAGCTTTGTAATTTTAGGGGTTTTTTCCAGCGAGATTGAGAAAGCTGAGTGGAATGGTTCAAGGCTGATCCCAAAGCATTTCTTCCTGGATTTAATAAAGGGTAAATGCTGGAACATCCTCCATCTTGAGGCTATAATTTGTGCCAGATGAATCAGGAGAGTACTGCCAGGTATAACAATGCATAGGCATCAAAGGTGGTAGAAAGATCTGTTTCACTGTGGGAGACCAGCTTTCTGGGCAGAATTACACTGGCTCCGCTAGAAGTGAAGAAGCTTCTGGGAGTTGTTGTAGTTGCAGACTGAGATCTGCATCTTGAATGAAAAAAAGGTGAGCAGTCTGTTCAAATCAAACTTTTGAGGAGGAGGATTGATACCCCACCCTTCACTTGGAGTCTCAGAGCAGCTTACAATCTCCTTCCCTTCCTCTCTCCAAAACAGCACCCTGTGAAGTATGTGTGGCTGAGAGAGCTCTGAGAGAACTACCCTTGAGAGAACAGTTCTGAGAGAACTGTGTCTGTCCCAAGATCACTCAGCTGGCTGCATGAGGAGGGGTGGGGCATCAAATCCGGTTCTTCAGATTAGAGACTGCTGTTTTTAACTACTACACCAAACTTGCTCTCAAATACAGTATATGAGCAGTCAAATATGCCCCTCCCTCCATGTCTGTATCTAAGGCGTGATAAAAGGAACCTTTTCTTTTGACATCTAGTCCATCTAGTCTAGTACTCTCTTTCATACTGTGGCTGACCGGTAGCCCTGACAGGCAACAAACATCAAGGCCTTCTCCTGATGTTGCCCCCTAGCACAGGTGTTCAGAGGTTTGTTGCCTCTGGATGTGAAGGTTCCCTTTGGTAATCTTGGCTCATAGTCATTGCTGGATCTGTTCTCCATGAACCTTTCTAATGAAGCCATCTATGTTAGTGGTCATCCTACAATTTAATTATTCCTTTAATTACTTATTTTATCTGTCCTGGATCTATCACCTATCAGCTTCATCATATGCCCTTGAATTCTAGTACTGTGGGAGAAGAAATTATCTCTATTCACTTTTCCTACTCCATGCATAATTTATAGACCTCTATCATAAGAACATAAGAGAAGCCATGTTGGATCAGGCCAGTGCCTCATCCGACACTCTGTGTCACACAGTGGCCAAAAACAAACAAAAAAACCCCAAGTGCAATCAGGAGGTTCACAAGTGGGGCTAGAAGCCCTTCCACTTTTTCCCCCCAAGCACCAAGAATACAGAGCATCACTGCCCCAGACAGAGAGTTCCAACAATACACTGTGGCTAATAGCCGCTGATGGATCTCTGCTCCATATGTTTATCCAATCCCCTCTTGAAGCTTGCCATGCTTGTAGCCACCACCACCTCCTGTGGCAGTGAATTCCACATGTTAATCACCCTTTTTGTGAAGAAGTAGTTCTTTTTATCCATTCTAACCCAACTGCTCAGCAATTTCATTGAATGCCCATGAGTTCTTGTATCGTGAGAAAGGGAGAAAAGTACTTCTTTCTCTATTTTCTCCATCCCATGCATAATCTTGTAAACCTCTTATCATGTCACCCCACAGTTGACGTTTCTCCAAGCTAAAGAGCCGCAAGCGTTTTAAACTTTCTTCATAGGGAAAGTGTTCCAAACCTTTAATCATTCTAGTTGCCCTTTTCTGCACTTTTTCCAATGCTATAATATCCTTTTTGAGGTGCAGTGAACAGAATTGTACACAATATTTCAAATGAGACTGCACCATCGATTTATACAGGGGCATTATGATACTGGCTGATTTGTTTTCAATTCCCTTCCTAATAAGTCCCAGCATGGCGTTGGCCTTTTTTATTGCAATCGCACACTGTCTTGACATTTTCAGTGAGTTATTTACCACGACCCCAAGATTTCTCTTTTGGTCAGTCTCTGCCAGTTCACACCCCATCAACTTGTATTTGTAGCTGGGATTCTTGGTCCCAATGTGCATTACTTTGCACTTGGCCACATTGAACCTCATCTGCCACATTGACGCCCACTCACCCAACCGCAACAGATCCCTTTGGAGTGCCTCACAATCCGCTCTGGTTCTCACCACCCTGAACAATTTAGAGTCTTCTGCAAACTTGGCCACTTCACTGCTCACTCCCAACTCCAAATAATTAATAACAAGCTAAAGAGCATAGGACCCAGTACTGAGCCCTGCGGCACACCACTGCTTACTGTCTTCCACTGCAAAAATTGCCCATTTATACTCAGTCTCTGTTTCCTATTAATTAGCCAGTTTTTGATCCACAAGAGGACTTGTCCTTTTACTCCATGACTCTCGAGCTTACTAAGGAGCCTTTGATGAGGAACTTTATCAAAAGTTTTCTGGAAGTCAAGGTAAACAATATCTATTGGGTCCCCTTTGACTACATGTTTGTTCACCCCCTCAAAGAACTCTAACAGGTTAGTGAGGCAAGATCTTCCCTTACAGAACCCATGCTGAGTCTTCCTCAATAACTTGTGTTCATCAGTGTGCCTACTCATTCTGTCCTTGATAATGGTTTCTACCAACTTTCCCGGTATTGAAGTCAGATTGACTGGCCTGTAATTTCCCAGATCTCCTCTAGAGCCCTTTTTACAGATGGGGGTGACATTTGCTACCTTCCAGTTCTCAGGAACGGAGGCAGATTTCTATGAAAGATTACATATTTTTGTCAGGAGATCCACAAGTTCACCTTGGAGTTCTTTCAGAACTCTTGGATGTATGCCATCTGGACCTAGTGACTTATTAGTTTTTAATTCGACTATCAGTTGTAGGACCTCCTCTCTTGTCACCTCAATTTGACTCAGGTCTTTCAACACCCCTTCCAAAATTAGTGGTTCTGGAGTGGGTAAACACTTCTCAACTTCCACAGTGAAGATGGAGGCAAAAATGCATTCAGCTTCTCAGCCATTTCCCTATCCTCCAGTAATTCTTTTACCCCTTGGTCATCCAAAGACCCCACTGCCTCCCTGGCTGGTTTTCTGCTTCTAATATATTTGAAGAAATTTTTATTGTTGGTCTCTTTGTTTTTTGCAATATGCTCCTCATAGTCCCTTTTTGCCTGCCTGATCACAGTCTTGCATTTGATTTGCCACAGCCTGTGTTCCCTTTTATTAACCTCACTTGGACTAGCTTTCCACCGCTTAAAGGAATCCTTCTTACCTTTTACAGCTTCTATTAGTTTGTTTGTTAACCATGCAGGCTTTTTCTTATACCTGTTGGTGCCTTTCCTAACTTGTGGTATATATTTTATCTGAGCTTCTAGGACTGTAGTTTTAAATAGCCTCCAAGCTTCCCCAAGGGTTTTGACTGTATTTACCTTTCCTTTCAGTTTCCTCTTCACATGCCTCCTCATCTCAGAGAATTTATCCCTTTTAAAGTTAAAAGTGGTTGTGCTGGTCTTTTGGGGCAACTCCCTATTTATACAAATGGTGAAATCAATAACGTTATGGTCACTGCTCCCAAGCAGTGCAATCACTTTTACATCTCTCACCAGGTCCTGGGCATTACTTAGGATCAAATCCAGGATCACCCCATCCCTGGTAGGTTCTGTGACCATCTGCTCCATAGCACAGTCATTGAGAGCGTCTAGAAACAAAATCTCTTTCTCCTGACCAGAACACATATTGACCCAATCAATCTGCGGGTACTTAAAATCACCTATTATGACACAGTTTTTATGTTTAGCCACTATCTTTAATCCTTCCATCATATTATAATCATCCTCTATCTTTTGATTTGGTGGGCAATAACAAACTCCCATAGTTAAAGTTCCTTTTGTGCCCACTATTTTGACCCAAAGCATTTCTAGAAGGGAATCTAATTCTCTGACCTCAGTCTTACTGGACTGTATACCCTCTCTGACATACAGAGTCACCCCACCTCCAAACCTTCCCTCCCTGTCCTTCCAATATAATTTATATCCAGGAATAACTATGTCCCACTTATTCTTCTCATTCCACCAAGTTTCTGAAATTCCCACGTCTATGTTTTCCCCCAACACTAAGCATTCCAACGCCCTGATTTTACTTTGAACACTTCTAGCATTTGTATACAAACATCTATAATGTCCCAGGCAAGTTGGGCCCGCAACCTTCCTTCTGCTGCCTTGAGACTTTGGCAGACACTCCATACTGTTTGTCACCATCTCAGTGGACAACTCTGATCCATTTCCTGGTAGAAAAGTAACAGCTAACCCTTCGTCTCTTTGAGATGAGTCCTCCTGAACCAGAGACATTTCATCTCCTGTCGACTTTCCCCCAAGATTTAGTTTAAAAACTGCTCTGCCACCTTTTTGATTTTAAGTGCCAGCAGCCTGGTTCCTTCTGGGGACAAGTTGAGACCGTCTCTTTTGTACAGCTCCTGCTTGTTCCAGAACGCATGTCCTCCCCCAGTCATATTTTCTGAACTGAAAAGCCTCAGATTCTTTAATTCTCCATCCCTTAATCACCGATTGTCCTCCTGCACTTTTTCTAGCTCCACAATATCTTTTTTGAGATATAGTGACCATAGGGTTGCCAGGTCCTATCTTTCTGCCAGCAGGGGGATTGATGGGCCTTTCACCTGGAAATGATGTCATCATGCTGCCAACATCACATTGTGACACTCTAGTTTGGGGGCAAAACTCTATGGTTTGATCCCAATTTTACCTTAGAGTTAAAAAAAAAACCCTAGACTGTTGCACCACTATGATGTCACTTCCAGGTGATATCAACATGCTGCATTCAGGGCATTTGTGGGCAGATTTTTCCCTACCAGCCAGTAATCAGTGGGGAGAAACCTGCAAAAGTTGGGGAAGCTCCACCTGGACTGGGGGGCTGGCAAGCCTAAGTGACTATAACCGTACACTTCATTCCTCTGTAGGGAATACCACACTATAGGTATGTTACAAAAGCATTACATTTAGTCCCTTTTCTAATAATCCCCAGCATGGAGTTTTCCTTTTTCATCCTCACTGCAAACTGAGTTGACATTTTCACTAAGTTATCCACAAAACCCCCAATATATCTTTCCCTCTCAGTTGTTGCTAGTCCTGACTGCATCTGTATAGATTTAAAGTTAGGTACTTCTATTCCATTGTATAACACCTGGTACTTACCTACAATAAACTTCATTTGCCATGATGTTCTCTTGGAGTTCTTCACAATCTCCTGTGGTTTTTGCAGTCCCAAATAATTTGATATCAAAGGCACATTTGACCACTACATTGCTCAACCCGTTCCAGAACTCTTACTATGGTTGCTCTTAGGTTGTTCTTATTAACAGCCTTTTATAGTGCTTCATGTAGAATAATGTGCAATTATTCCTTTTTGTATTCATCACCATTATTCCAATGATATACACTGGAAATTAATATTAGGGTGAATAGTACTTAATTCACCACGTGGCTTTGGATGATTCATGAACTGGGTTTATCCAGCCCGTTGGTGGATCTAGTGGGAAATACTATGTATAGCAGTATTTGAATTCAACTGAAAACTATTGGTGCTATATTTATAGCATGGTTTGACATATCTCTTGTTCATGTATGTTGAGTATTAGCTGTTTATAGTTATTCCAAACTACAGAATCCATACTTTGTGGCTTATTCTGGGGCTTATATGATTATACAAAAATGTTAGTAACAAAACAGTGACTGAACTTTTGTTATATGTTGACAAGAGCCTGTAATTTTGAGCTAGAGGGAGGAGTGAATACTTAATTATTGCACCAGCAACTACTGCTATGGTAAGAATTCCTCCTTTCAGGCTGCTTTTTATTTTGCCTAGTTGAAGATGTGTATTGGAGGGGAGAAAACAGGGAGCATGATATTGTAAGGAAAAACAGGTGACGGAGAAGATGTTAAGTTCTACCTCAGCACCCCCATTCCTCCACTCAGAATGACAGCATCCCAAAGCTAGTTTTCATTTTAAAAACCAAACAACTCTTAAACCCAACCCGCACACCAAACTATCAGCATTTTATTACTAGCCTTTGTTTGTAACATGTAGTTAATTTTCATATTGCAAATGTGCATTAGCCAAGGTTTTCCACAGTTACCTTTTCTTTGAAAGAGGGTTCACTTGAGCCCCTAAACTGGTGTCAACATTATTTATCTGTGCTGTGTCCATTCTCTCCTCTACTAATTTGAGTTTGTTGCATTTTTAGATTTATTGATACTTTTTAGATTCTAAATACTGTCTACGCATTCAGAAAAGACAAGTTTGCACTGAAGGCACAGCTCTTTGGTACATGCCCTAGTCTCGTTTTCCCTTCATCTGCAGACTGTTATCTTGATTTGGCCACACGTAATTTAAGTAGAGCTGTGCCAACATGCCACTGAGTAAGAGTCTGTAATAATGTTCCCTACAGGAAGGGCTGAAATCTCCAATGCTTGCATTGGTGCCAAATCTTGAGATTTGCCATGGATCTTAAAATGTTATGCTTTTCAGCTTAAACTCAAAGCTTAGAATCAAGTAAGTATCAAGAATAAAGGACCAACCTTAAAAATCAAGAATAAAGGACTAACCTTAAAAATAACATGGCATAGGTTTAAAGGCATTAAGAAAAGATTGTTTTGAACAATCAAATTCTAATCATTCTAATCTATTGGACAAAGGGTCGCGGCGCCCTGGGGAGGGAAATACCTCTCCCAGTTTTTGACGATGTGCCTCTGAAGGCGGTGCACCGGGTCAAGAGCTTGGGAGTTCTACTGGAGCCTTCATTATCAATGGAAGCCCAGATAGCAGCCACTGCCAAGTCAGCGTTTTTCCATCTGAAGCGGGCAAAGCAGTTGGCTCCCTTCCTGGAGCGCTGAGACCATCTCAGAGCAGCTTACAAATCTCCTTTCCCTTCCCCTCCCCACAACAGACAGCCTGTGAGGTAGACAGGGCTGAGAGAACTCTCCCAGAACTGTTTTTAAGCAGAACAGCCCTGAGAGAACTGGTGGCTGACCCAAGGTCACATCAGCAGGCGTATGTGGAGGAGTGGGGAATCAAACCCAGTATGTGCACTTAACCACTACTCCAAACTGGCTCTTGATAGCCCTCACCCCCCCCCCCCCGATCTGGGCATAAAAGAGTGTGTAGGTTGCATCCTTCAGATCTGTAAAATCCCTCTGTTGCATCAGCTGTAAATCCATCTTGGTCTCTGTTCCATTTGGGTTAGACAGCTGTGTTCCTGAATATGAGTGAGGTTCATCTTCACCAGTTTCTCTTTATCTACAAATAAAAAATTGTGCTGTAAATTTTTTAAAAGCTGTAACTTTGTGCATGAAATGTACACATGAATTGATTTCATCAAAATTTTATGTTTGGAAGCTAAAGTGCAAAATAACTTTAGACTCTCATAATCACAACACTATAGACACGTGCAATTTTGACACATTATTTTGCTCCAGTGTAGAAAAACTGTCACTTATTCCTTGGCACCATATCAGTTTTTCTGGTTTGCATGCAGTCTTTTCACTTTCAGGGACAGTTATTGCTTGCCTACTATGGTCCTTCTGTGATGTTTACAATTGTTCTTTTCCTCTTGTTTCTAACGCTCAATGCAGTATGCTGTGAAACCCCATATACTCAGACTGATAGAAATAAAAATTGGAACAAGCTGTTTCCTCTAAACAGTAACATTTTATTCTCACTTGGATAGTAGCATATCAAGTGGGTCCTAGCTATAGCGTCCTATTAATCAGACTGACTTAAAAATCATGATGTTTAATTTTATCCTTTGCATTCTTCTTTTAGTCTCTTGTTTATTGTGCAGTTACATTATCCCAGATTTTGTTTACAGTTGCCTAAGTATTCTTAGAATAGAAACTTGTATTCTTACAACTTCATTAAAGCCTGAAGTCATTCTCTTCATTTTCCCATTCCCCCCACCCCTCATTTGGGGATTGTTGAACTTGTTTTATTTCTGGGAGTTGTATTTTTGGGCTTCTTGTGTGAGTGAATATTTGTTTTCCCCAAGTGCTTCACAGTCCTCCCTGGTTCTTACTGCCCTGAACAACTTAGTGTCACCCACAAACTTAGCCACTCCACTGCTTACTCCCAGGGCTTTTTTTTTTTTTAGAAAAAGCCCAGGAGGAACTCATTTGAATATTAGGCCACACACCCTGGCACCAAGCCAGCAGGAACTGTGTTCCTGTGCATTCCAGCTCAAAAAAAGCCCTGCTTACTCCCAACTCCAAATTATTAATGAACAAGTTAAAAGCATGGTACCCCACTGCTTAACACCCTCCACTGTGAAAACTGCCAGTTTTTGCTCACTCTCTGTTTCCTGTTAATTAACCAGTTTTAATCCACAAGAGGACTTGTAATGACTATTGAGTTTACTTAGGAGCCTTTGATGAGGAACTTTATCAAAAGCTTTCTGGAAGTCTAGGTAAACAACATCTATTGTGTCACCCTTGTGCACCCTTGTGTTTGTTCACCCCTTTTACAAATTCTAAAAGGTGAATGAGACAAGATCTTCCCTTACAGAATCCACACTGATTCTTCCTCAGTAGCTTTTGTTCATCAATGTGCCTACTAATTCTACCTCTAATAACAGATTCCACCAACTTACCTGGTATTGATGTTAGACTGACTGGCCTGTAATCTCCTAGATCTCCTCTGGAACCTTTCTTAAAGATTGAGGTTACATTAGCTATTGTGACAAGGGGACTGTCTTATTAGTCCCTTCTAAAACAATCATCTTTGTGTTGCATCAGTTGTCAAATATTTCTCTTCAGAAATAGCACTCAAGGCACACTTAAACAGTTAAACAGTGTTTCAATTTATTTGAACAAACTGGCAGGGAAGGGAGTCAATATTTACATAGTGTTTGGGGTTTGGAATTGGTAGAGAGAAAGTAAAATATATTTACAGAACTACAACTTATGGTGCTGAATACACTAGAAACATTTTGAGACTTAAGGCTGTTGTACTTTCACTGCAGGTGTTGCAGATGTTACAGTGCTTTTTCTTAGATATTACTGTTTCTTGGTTCCTTAATTTTCTTTGAATTTAATATTTGTTTGTCACACAGACTTGAGAATGTACTCAGCTTTATCCTTTTTTGTTTAAGACTAGGGTTTTCCAATTAGACCGTTTTTTCTGGCAAGATCATTATTTTCTCTTTATGATCAATAACCTGGGCTTTTGGCATGTTTAGGGCCTTTCAGTGCCACTTCAAACCATTTGCCAAGTCCTTATCTTCCAGATTGACAATCTCTTCACACTGGATATTAAACTTATAACTGAAGAACTAATCCCCATCTCAAGTCATGTTTCTTAGTTTTATACACTGAGATTGTTTAAACCAGGGTTGTCAAACATGTGGCCTGGGGGCTGAATCAGACCCCCAGAAGGCTCCTATCAAGCCCTCAAGTAACTGTCAGTCTTCTGCTTCCTTCTTCCTCTCTCTTGCTTCCTTCTGCATCACAGGTTGCTTTGCCAGGCTTGTTCAATAGTACAGAAGCTACAGAGCAAAGCTTCTATTTTTTCCATTGGCTGAGACTCCTTCATTGGGGAGGAGGGGGGGGAGGGAGAGCTCTCTCAATCTCACAGCAGAGCTACTGAGCCAATCCTCTCCTCCTCCTATTTTATTTATTTATTTATTTTCTTAAGATTTATATTCTGCCATCCCCACTAAGTCAGGCTCAGGGTGGCTCACAGGTAGGGTGGCCAGACCGTCCCGGTCTCCCGGGACATTCCCGGATCTGGCCACCCAATCCCGGATCCCGGGCTGCCTATACCGGGACCATTAAAGGTCCCGGTTTAGGCAGCCCCGGAGCCGGTGGGCCGCGGGCGCGGGCGGGGAAGGCGGGGAGTGAGGGAGGGAGCGTCCCTGCGCCTGCGCAGGGCCCCTGCGCACGCGCAGGGACGCTCCCACCCTCACTCCCCGCCTTCCCCGCCCGCGCGCGGGGCCCGGCGGCAGTGGTGGAGGCCTCTCCGTGGCCTCCGCTGGTCGCTGGAAGCCCTCCAGAGACTCTGGAGGGCCTCCAGCGACCAGCGGAGGCCGCGGAGAGGCCGCGGGGCACCCGGCGCTGGTCCCGGAAGGCCTTCCAGAGCCTCTGGAAGGCCTTCGGGGACCAGCGCCGGCCAGCGAAGGCTTCCCCGCGGCCTCCGCTGGTCCCTGGAGGCCCTCCAGAGTCTCTGGAGGGCCTCCAGGGACCAGCGGAGGCCGCGGGGAAGCCGCAGGGCACCCGGCGCTGGTCCCGGAAGGCCTTCCAGAGGCTCTGAAAGGCCTTCGGGGACCAGCGCCGGCCAGCGAAGGCTTCCCCGCGGCCTCCGCTGGTCCCTGGAGGCCCTCCAGAGTCTCTGGAGGGCCTCCAGGGACCAGCGGAGGCCGCGGGGAAGCCGCGGGGCACCCGGCGCTGGTCCCGGAAGGCCTTCCAGAGCATCTGGAAGGCCTTCGGGGACCAGCGCCGGCCAGCGAAGGCTTCCCCGCGGCCTCCGCTGGTCCCTGGAGGCCCTCCAGAGTCTCTGGAGGGCCTCCAGGGACCAGCGGAGGCCGCGGGGAAGCCGCGGGGCACCCGGCGCTGGTCCCGGAAGGCCTTCCAGAGGCTCTGGAAGGCCTTCCGGGACCAGCGCCGGCCAGCGAAGGCTTCCCCGCGGCCTCCGCTGGTCCCTGGAGGCCCTCCAGAGTCTCTGGAGGGCCTCCAGGGACCAGCGGAGGCCGCGGGGAAGCCGCGGGGCACCCGGCGCTGGTCCCGGAAGGCCTTCCAGAGGCTCTGGAAGGCCTTCCGGGACCAGCGCCGGCCAGCGAAGGCTTCCCCGTGGCCTCCGCTGGTCCCTGGAGGCCCTCCAGAGTCTCTGGAGGGCCTCCAGGGACCAGCGGAGGCCGCGAGGAAGCCGCGGGGCACCCGGCGCTGGTCCAGGAAGGCCTTCCAGAGGCTCTGGAAGGCCTTCCGGGACCAGCGCCGGCCAGCGAAGGCTTCCCCGCGGCCTCCGCTGGTCCCTGGAGGCCCTCCAGAGTCTCTGGAGGGCATCCAGGGACCAGCGGAGGCCGCGGGGAAGCCGCGGGGCACCCGGCGCTGGTCCCGGAAGGCCTTCCAGAGCCTCTGGAAGGCCTTCGGGGACCAGCGCCGGCCAGCGAAGGCTTCCCCGCGGCCTCCACTGGTCCCTGGAGGCCCTCCAGAGTCTCTGGAGGGCCTCCAGGGACCAGCGGAGGCCGCGGGGAAGCCGCGGGGCACCCGGCGCTGGTCCCGGAAGGCCTTCCAGAGGCTCTGGAAGGCCTTCCGGGACCAGCGCCGGCCAGCGAAGGCTTCCCCGCGGCCTCCGCTGGTCCCTGGAGGCCCTCCAGAGTCTCTGGAGGGCCTCCAGGGACCAGCGGAGGCCGCGGGGAAGCCGCGGGGCACCCGGCGCTGGTCCCGGAAGGCCTTCCAGAGCCTCTGGAAGGCCTTCGGGGACCAGCGCCGGCCAGCGAAGGCTTCCCCGCGGCCTCCGCTGGTCCCTGGAGGCCCTCCAGAGTCTCTGGAGGGCCTCCAGGGACCAGCGGAGGCCGCGGGGAAGCCGCGGAGCAGCCGGCGCTGGTCCCTGGAGGCCTCCAGAGGCCAGCCCCGGCAGCTCCCTCCCTCCCTCGCCGCGAGGCCGCCACCGGAGGACTCCCCGCCGCCGCCGCTGGATCCGCCGCCCTGGAATAAGGTAAGGGGGCCGAAAGCGGGGGGGGGCGGCCTTCCTTTCTTCCCTCCCTCCTCCCTTCCTTCCTTCCTTCCTTCCTTCCTTCCTTCCTTCCTTCCCTCACTCCCTTCCCTTCCTTCCTTCCTTCCCTCCCTCCCTCCTCCCTTTCTTCCTTTCTTCCTTCCTTCCCTCACTCCCTTCCCTTCCTTCCTTCCCTCCCTCCTCCCTCCCTTCCTTTCTTCCTTCCTTCCCTCCCTCCCTTGCCTTCCTTCCTTCCCTCCCTCCTCCCTTCCTTTCTTCCTTCCTTCCTTCCCTCCCTCCCCCTTCCTTCCTTCCTTCCTTCCCTCCCTCCCTCCCTCCCCCTTCCTTCCTTCCTTCCCTCCCTCCCTCCCCCTTCCTTCCTTCCTTCCTTCCTTCCTTCCTTCCTTCCTTCCTTCCTTCCTTCCTTCCTTCCTTCCTTCCTTCCTTCCTTCCTTCCTTCCTTCCTTCCTTCCCTCCCTTCCTTCCTTCCTCCCTCCCTCCCCTCCCTTCCTTCCTTCCTTCCTTCCCTCCCTCCCTTCTTCCTTTCTTCCCTTCTTCCCTTCCTCCCTTTCTCCCTTCCTTCCTTCCTTCCTTCCCTCCCTCCCTCCTTATGTTGTTATGTGATGCAGAGTGTTGGACTGGATGGGCCACTGGCCTGATCCAACAGGGCTTCTCTTATGTTCTTATGTGACGCAGAGTGTTGGACTGGATGGGCCACTGGCCTGATCCAACAGGGCTTCTCTTATGTTCTTATGTGATGCAGAGTGTTGGACTGGATGGGCCACTGGCCTGATCCAACAGGGCTTCTCTTATGTTCTTATGTGACGCAGAGTGTTGGACTGGATGGGCCACTGGCCTGATCCAACAGGGCTTCTCTTATGTTCTTATGTGACGCAGAGTGTTGGACTGGATGGGCCACTGGCCTGATCCAACAGGGCTTCTCTTATGTTGTTATGTGATGCAGAGTGTTGGACTGGATGGGCCACTGGCCTGATCCAACAGGGCTTCTCTTATGTTGTTATGTGACGCAGAGTGTTGGACTGGATGGGCCACTGGCCTGATCCAACAGGGCTTCTCTTATGTTGTTATGTGATGCAGAGTGTTGGACTGGATGGGCCACTGGCCTGATCCAACAGGGCTTCTCTTATGTTGTTATGTGATGCAGAGTGTTGGACTGGATGGGCCACTGGCCTGATCCAACAGGGCTTCTCTTATGTTATTATGTGACGCAGAGTGTTGGACTGGAGGGGCCACTGGCCTGATCCAACAGGGCTTCTCTTATGTGACAATACTGACTTTGGTGGACCCAAGCACTGATTCAGTGTAAGGGAGCTTTGTGTTTGTGTCTTCTAGTGCAATTTTGTTCTCAGATCCTGTATTTACTTCATCAGTATATGGGATAAGGCACTTTCTCAACTGTGCTGCATAATGCAGCCTATTTATTTTGTCCTGTTGGCTCTGTTGGCTCTATCTGCGCCACCTTCATCACTTTCGGGGTGTGGATCCCCCAGTGGAGTGGTCTCCCGACTCCCTCCGCCGGCTGTTTCTGATAGCCCTGCGCCCCCTCTTTCATTTGATATGTGTCCCGTGCGGGTGCCACCCTCCCGCCGGGAGATGCCGCAAAATGAGCCCCCTTGAGGCTTATGGCGGCAGGGCTCGGGGGAAGCGAGCTAGACTGCTGTTCTTTTGAGGGGTTATAGAGTGTTTCGAGCCCGTCCCTGTGGCATCGGTCCCATCATTGTGGGGCCCAGGGGGCCGGCGCAGCGGCACGCTGAAGCAGCCTGTCGGTCACTTCCAGGTTCCTGTCCTGCATCTTGACCGGTGTTATTAGTGACAGGCTGCTTCGGCGTGCCGCTGCGCCGGCCCCCTTGGTCCCACAACGATGGGACCGATGCCACAGGGACGGGCTCGAAACACTCTATAACCCCTCAAAAGAACAGCAGTCTAGCTCGCTTCCCCCGAGCCCTGCCGCCATAAGCCTCAAGGGGGCTCATTTTGCGGCATCTCCCGGCGGGAGGGTGGCACCCGCACGGGACACATATCAAATGAAAGAGGGGGCGCAGGGCTATCAGAAACAGTCAGCGGAGGGAGTCGGGAGACCACCCCACTGGGGGATCCACACCCCGAAAGTGATGAAGGTGGCGCAGATAGAGCCAACAGAGCCAACAGGACAAAATAAATAGGCTGCATTATGCAGCACAGTTGAGAAAGTGCCTTATCCCATATACTGATGAAGTATATACAGGATTTGAGAACAAAATTGTTTCCGGCGGTGATATTTGGGGGATTTTTGGGGACGTCACAGGAAGTGCTGTGAAGTCACTTCCTGTTTCCGGCAGGTGACGCGGGGGAAATGATGTCACAGGAAGTGATGCCACTTCCTGTTTCCGGTGGTGGCATGACATCACCGGAAGTGACGTCACCGGAAGTGACGTCACTTCCTGTTTCCGGCGGCACCCCCCCCTCCCCCCCAGTGTCCCTGGCTGGCCTTCAGACATTATGGTCACCCTACTCACAGGCCAATTTGCAGTATAAAAACATCAATAGTAAAACAGAAACATATAATAGCATAAAACAATAAAACATAAAAATTACAGTTGGTGCTATCTTACAGTTATATAGATAGATAACTAGGCGGGATCCCGGGGTATCTTCTGATCATGATTTACATCCAGTGGCCTATGCGATGTTTCCCACAGGTAATTTGTACAATCACTCCCTTGACTGAGGATCCTCCCCCTCCGAGTTCACTGGGAAGGAAGAAAAGAGCCAGAGCTTCCTTTGCCCAGTTGCCTGGATCTCACGGGAGTGATACAAAGAAAGCACCCTTAAGATCAATGAGTGCTAATGTTTAAGCATGTTTCATTTTAAGATTTTAAAAATTTGAGAGCCAGTTTGGTGTAGTGGTTAAGTGTGCGGACTCTTATCTGGGAGAACCCGGTTTGATTCCCCACTCCTCCACTAGCACCTGCTGGAATGGCCCTGGGTTAGCCATAGCTATCACAGGAATTGTCCTTGAAAGAGCAGCTACTGTGAGAGCCCTCTCATCCTTACCCACCTCACAGGGTGTCTGTTGTGGGGGAAGAAGATATAGGAGATTGTAAGCCGCTCTGAGTCTCTGATTCAGAGAGAAGGGCAGGGTATAAATCTGCAGTCTTCTTCTTCTTTATCTGTGTTTGTCTGTGTTGTTTATACAGTTTATATCTCTGCTACCTGGCATTACATTTGACATTCATGGCCCAGCCTGACAAGGTCTCATTTATGTTGGATCCGGCCCTCATAACAAATGAGTTTGACACCCTTGGTTTAAACTATGGGAACAGCCTCCTTCAGAGTCTATCCTTTTTTCCATGCCACACCACACTAGCTCTGAAACAGATTCTGCTTTTTCAGACTCTTCTCACACTAGAGAGTCTCTCCAAGCCACCACTCTCTTCTCCATCCACTTTCCAACTCCACTTCAACTTCCTGTCACAGTCCTCTCTACAGCTCGGTACAGTTCCCCAGTCAGAGTTTGCAAAAACCCCACTACTTGGATTTGTTGAGCTGGCATTGCCACAGTAGAATTAGTTCTGCAAAAGTGTCCCCCACTTTCAGTTTCTAATGTAGAAACTCTCAGGTTTGACATCAGTCCCTACTTTTTTGCTGTTTTCCCCCTCTATTGTAAATA
Organism: Heteronotia binoei; assembly: GCF_032191835.1. Lineage (NCBI taxonomy): Eukaryota > Metazoa > Chordata > Lepidosauria > Squamata > Gekkonidae > Heteronotia > Heteronotia binoei. The sequence goes on from NC_083224.1 coordinate 95,507,471, forward strand.
ATGGAGGACAGGGCACCTTCTTTGGAGGCCCAGAGAATTGGATCCACTGGTCCAATATTTTTAAACTTGGGGGGGGGGGGTTGAATAGAGGCTCCAGAAGCTATACTGGAAATTTGGTGCCCCTATCTCAAAAAACAGCCCCCCCCCAAGACCTCCACATACCCCTGGATAGATTCCCCATCATAACTTATAGGGATCATTGACTATAATGGTCTCCATAGGCTATAGTAGAGCCGAAGGCATTTAAAGGCGCCCTAGTCCCTTTAAATGTATTTATTTTTTATTTCTTTATTCTTGGATTTATATCCTGCCCTCCCTGCAAGTGGGCTCAGGGTGGGTCACCAAAAGAAGAGAACAAAAATAAATACAATAAATAACAGATTAAAAATTTAAAACAACCAGCACATAACCATCTCTGGTGTTCACAAATGTCTCCCACTGGGCAGGGGATAACAAAATGATAGCAGTGCCCAAATTCAGCAGATGCCAAGATGGTTCTGGAGGACCATTCATCCGTTCAGGGGAGGTCAAATTCTTCAAATGTCCACTGCATCACCAAAGGCCTGGTGGAACAGTTCCCCTCTTGTAGGTCCTGTGGAATTGCAGTATATCCATGGCCCTGACCTCAAGTGGGAGCATGTTCCACCAGCCTGATTGAGGCTAAGTGGACAACTTTTGGGCTAGAGACTAGCTGAAAATATTGTTCAGCAGAGCTCTTCAGAGCACAAGGGGAAGAGGTGGCCCCACAGATATGTTGGTCCCAGGCTGCATAGGGCTTTGAAGATCAATACCATAACATTGAACCATGAAGTTTCGTGAACCTGCAGCTTCACCCAGAAGGGCATTTAAAGGGAGTGCACTCTCTTTAAAAGCCATTTAACTGCATCTATCCTGTTTTCCTAGATAATCTTGCATTTTTTCACGATTATCAGGGAATGGCTATGCTTGATAGCCTCTATATCTGATTGAAAGAATAGCTGATAAATACTGATAAGGTATTTTTCAGCTTTTTTTTTTTTTGCATGGATAAAGCCAAATATACACCCCTGTTCTTGGCTAGTCAAATTAAAAATCAAATGCTTAACTATCTTTCACAGCAGGTGTGATGGAATTAATTAGCTGATGTTGAAGCAAGTGGGGATTACTAGAATTACTGGATGTTAAAGAAAGCAAGAGGGACACTCATGGTGTCTTTCATAAGACCATCCCCTTTGGCATGAGCAGGCTTCATGGTAGGTTTGCAGTACTACAAAGACCTTAATATAATGATCTTTGCTGGAATGTTCTGTCCAATTGGCATTTGGCAGGTGATCATTATCCCATGTGCATGACTGTGTGTAGGTACTTCTTACAGAAAAATAAATGCTTCTTAGCAATTCAAGTGTTGTCAGAAAACAATATAAATGTACTATGATATCTTGGCAGACTTTAATAGCATGCTAAATTGATGTTTGTCTCACATTTCATCAATGGAAAGCTGCTCTTTAAAAACATTTGTGAATAATTGCTGTATTGTCAATAAACATTTCAATGGTTGTTTGCAAATTGAACCCCTAAGTTAATATCTGCAAATTTGCTTGAAGAAGAAACATACTGTATGCTGGTGTTACATACTGCATTGCCTTTGTTTGTAGATGGGCATATAAATAAAACAAGAGCAAGAGACCTCATTGGGTTGAGCTGTCACCTAGTCTCAGAATTTTGACTTGCCTCTTTGCTTTTATTTGGGTAACTGGACTTTTAGATTGTCCCATTAGTTTTGTTTGCAGTGACCACAGAGAACATGAGATGCTGTGAGACAGAGAATGGGCTTCTTAGGCAAGAAGCTGATTTTATTGTTAATAATACAAAGTGGATTGATTGAACAGGGGGAAAATTGCAGTGAGTGTCATGGCTCAGAACAACCCTTAAACCAAAATAATCACATTTTGCTGATGACTTTCTTGAAGAACCATAGTTACAGGTTTTTTAAAAAGGTCCTCCCCTGCCCTGGATCACATAACAACTGAAACCTTAACACAATTCAAATGTCAGATATTTCTGCAGAGAGATTTACTGCAACCATTTCCTCCTAGTCCAAAAGGCATTGACACAGAAATGACCCTCCCAACCAATAAAGCTGGCAAGGCACTGAAGCAGCAAGAATTTTCTCATGTATCAAGCACTCCCTTGTAGAAAGTGTTGTTTCCCTTCTTGCAGTGCACAGAAATACACTTATTTAATATTGCTCCGTTAGTGTGCTTCTGCACAGTGGTTGTGCTCCAGTTTAGTGTCAAGAGTAGTGTGCTCCAGTTTAGTGTCAAGTTTTTGAAGTATCCACATGATGTTCTTCTAGGGTTGCCAAGTCCAATTCAAAAATATCTGGGGACTTTGGGGTGGAGCCAGAAGCAAGGTTGTGACAAGCCTAATTGAACTCCAAAGGGAGTTCTGGCCATCACATTTTAAGGGACCACATACTTTTTAAATGCCTTCCCTCAATTGGAAATAATGAAGGATAGGGGCACCTTCTTTTGGGGTCATAGAATTCAACCCCCTGGTCCAATCCTTTTGGGGGGGTATTTTGGGAAGAGGTGCTGGATGCTATGCTGAAAATGTGGTGCCTCTACCTCAAAAAATAGCCCCCCACCCCACCCCGAGCTTCAGATATCCACAGATCAATTTTCCATTGTACCCTATGAGCTCAGCAAAGAGAAGCCGAGATAGGACAAGGGGGGGAAGTATTCTGCCATGTATAGAAGGAAAAAGGCAACAGAGAGATGGGTGCAGATGTACCTGTGGGATCAGGGAGTAGAAAAAGGGGGAGGGTTTTGAGAAGCACAGGAACAGAAACACCTGCATGGCTAGGAGGAGTATCTGTATTTCTCATTAGCTTTTTATTACATTTCTGAGGCTTGTGACACTGGAGTACAACCTCTGAGTGGAGACAGGGTAAATGAAAGAAGCAAATTTATATACATAATTATGTTAGAAGTGCCACAAAATGCTTCTCTAGTCTGATAGTGCAAGCCTCCTCAGTTAATATACACATATCAAAATAGTGAGTGATTTGTGTTGTAGACCCCTGTGCTATGGCAGCCTTTTGGATAACATCTCAGCTACTCCAGCACCAAAGACTCATCCTGAACAAGCTGGGCAGCAGTAGATGAGGGAGGCAAGAATTAGGGCTTCTGGGACTGTGAGAAGAAGAATATACAAAGTGCCCTGTAGAAATTAGGGTGTTCTGTCCTGACATCTGCTGTTGTCAAGGTCTGAAAGAAGTTCAGATAAATTAGGGCCAACCACGAGAATACAAAGCAGCCACATATAAATATTCATATGTCTTCCCATTCATGTACAAATTGGTAGTGTGGTTCCTTAAAAAAAAATGAAACACCTTTTCCCCCAGCCCATCTTCAACACTGGAAATGAAATGGATTGAGAAGACAGGTGTTCCAAGAAGTGGAGCTTAGCAACAGAAGATAATGAATTTTACAGCACCCCCCACATGCATGCTTTTTGCATAAAAAAGAGACCCTCCCCACTTCATTTGTGAACGAGGCAGAAATGTGAATAAAATGCACATGGCTGCTTTGTGATGTGTAGTTTAGCCTCTCCTTTTTTTCTTAGGAAACAGGCAAAGGAGGCTATTATTAGAGAAATTAAAAAGGTATGTTCCTCAAGACCTGGAATATTTGGTACACAGAATGGTAATTCTTACTTATTAAATAAAACAACAGACATTAACTTACCAAATAACTTGTTTCATTTTAACCTCTGTAACTAATGTAGATTCTTTATCACTATAAACTGCCTTGAAGTTCAGTCAATTGAAGAGGAAGGTATAAGTCTTCAGAATAAATAAATGCACTGCTCATTAGTTACAGAAGATAAACTGCAATGAATAAAATGATCAGTATAAAATATTGACCTGGTTAGAAGATTCTGCCGTTGAACCAGCCTCTCATCTGCTGCTCTAAAACTGCTGTGTGGTAATCAACATGTGCCCAAGGTTGTGATCCACAAAGAAGAACTTGTGAAAGTTTTTGATACTTTTTTTTTGGGGGGGGGGGATTTCCAGAGTTATTCCTGCTGAAATCTTTCCCCCTGTTGTCATTTCTTTCACTTTCTTCTTTTTCTTCTCCTTATGCTCTCTTCCTCTCAAAAGAATCTCTTCACTCCCCCCACTCTTCTTGTCAATTGCAATGGAGCTTTTATGTTTTGTGTGCCCAGTTCACCCCTAGCAGGGCCAGCCCTGCCACTAGGCAGACTAGGCAATTGCCTAGGATGCCAGCCTTCTGAGGGCACTCAGTGCGGGGGGGGGGGGGGTGCCAGAAGTTAGCCTTGCCTAGAGTACCAGACAGTCTAGGGCTGGTCCTAACCCTGTTCCATCAGGAAGTCATGCTAATTCCATCCCCAAACCCTCTTAAAGTAGTGTTTCTAATACATGTTCCCTGTAGCTTCATTAAGATAAAAACTTGCT